>NC_090832.1:82961573-84284368 GCF_028021215.1 Eschrichtius robustus
TCAGGAAAAAACGCATACGCCCTTTTTGGCCAACCAAGCAACCTGCAAAGGCAAATCAGCGCTACAAAGAAGTCTCGCTTCCCATCGGTCAAAAGGACCATGCTGAATAAAGTGTCAAAACCAGAAATGCAGGACAGGCCATGGAGAAACGGGAGCCTTGCTACGCTGATGGGCGGGATGTAAATTGCCCACAGCCACTCTGGAGAAGTGTACGGTGTGTCTTGAAACATCTAAAAAACTCAGCTTAGAGAGCATAGGGCACTTCCACTCATAGGCGTATAAATTGGGAAAACTAAATATCAGCAAGACACAGGCACCCCAAAGATTAGGGCTGCTCTGTTGACAAGAACCTCCACTTCGTTACACCTTAAATATCCCAGGAAAGAGAAAAATGGATAAAGAAGTTGTGGCCCTTATGTACAATGGAATATCACTCAGCCATGAAATCTACGTCATAAGGCTCCTAGCAGCATGATGAGTGCATTTAGGTACGACGATTCTACATGAAATAAGTCACACAGAAAAAGACACTTATCATAAGGTATCACTTATAGAGGGAATGTAAAAACCGCTACACTTGAACTGAATTACAAAACAGAAGAGAGTCACACGTTTAGAAAACACAGTATGGCTGCTTAACGGGAAAGGTGAGGTGGGGTGATGCATAAAACCAGGGTTTCAAATTAGCTCAGATACCGTTCCATAAACCCAATATGTAATAGACAAGACCTACTCCTTGCTCAGTGAACGGGACTCAAAACCCCCTATTCACCGCCCAAGAATATATCTGACTAGTAAGAATCTTAAAACCTATGTATTGAAATCTCTCTGTAAGTGAGTCAAGTGGGTGTAAAGCGGCATAAACACAGCATTGAAAAGCAGCTAAACCCCATTATAAAAATCAATTACTTTTAAAAACCCGTGAAACAAAGACAGTGAAAGAGAGAGAAATTCTTACAAAATTCTTTCAGAGGCTGTGATGCCACCAGGATTGACCATATCTAGACCCACAGCTGATTGAGACATAAGGTTGGACACTCTTGAGGCTGAGAGTTTTGGTGAGGTTGGGTGAGAAAACGCAGACCCTTTAAAGTAATACTGCGTGGTACCCATCCCATGGGTCCCAAATCTCCAGGTTCAAGGGCACCTTCCTACATCGAAAACATGCATGAGAAACCCAGAAGATGGTACACCGTGTGATCGGGAAAGGTTTCTAAAACGCACCTCATTTCTCATCTCCTTGTGCTCGGGTTCGCCATTCCAGCCGCTTTCCTAGCAATCTCCCTCCTTGGAGAATCAGCACCTTTAACCTCCTGTTCCGTACAGGTTGCAATTTGTCCTGAGGATGAAAGGGAAGAGGGGGAACCAATGAGAGACTAGATCTAGGTCTTGGGACAGGCACAGGTCACTCTATTTTCCCATCAGGAAGAAGAATTAACCACAGGCTCAGCCTGCCGCCCGGAAGGAGAATAGGGCCTGAAGCAATCCTGCGCTTTTGCGGCCAGCTCCCAAGAAATCGAGTTGAAAAATGGAGCTCAGGGGCACTGCGATTCACAAACCTGCACAGTTATAAATGATAACTCTCGTCCACAAATATATTGAGGGAAGGCAACAAAGAGGATTTGAAAGCAAGGCAGAATTGCAGGAAACAGATTTCAGGAGGGAGATTCGAATCGCCGTTAAAGCACAGGAAAAGCGGCAAAACCTCGACAATGATGCCCTTGGCCAAAAAGGTTGTATGCGTTTTTTCCTGAATATATTCAGGAAAAAACGCATACGCCCTTTTTGGCCAACCAAGCAACCTGGAAAGGCAAATCAGCGCTACAAAGAAGTCTCGCTTCCCATCGGTCAAAAGGGCCATGCTGAATAAAGTGTCAAAACCAGAAATGCAGGACAGGCCATGGAGAAACGGGAGCCTTCCTACGCTGATGGGCGGGATGTAAATTGCCAACAGCCACTCTGGAGAGGTGTACGGTGTGTCCTGAGACATCTAAAAAACTCAGCTTAGAGAGCATAGGGCACTTCCACTCATGGGCGTATAAATTGGGAAAACTAAAAATCAGCAAGACACAGGCACCCCAAAATTTAGGGCTGCTCTGTTGGCAAGAATCTCCACTTCGTTACACCTTAAATATCCCAGGAAAGAGAAAGATGGATACAGAAGTTGTGGTCCTTATGTACAATGGAATATCACTCAGCCACGAAATCTACGTCATAAGGCTCGTAGCAGCATGATGAGTGGATTTAGATACGACGATTCTACGTGAAATAAGTCACACAGAAAAAGACACTTATCATAAGATATCACTTATAGAGGGAATGTAAAAACCGCTACACTTGAACTGAATTACAAAACAGAAGAGAGTCACACGTTTAGAAAACACACTATGGCTGCTTAACGGGAAAGGTGAGGTGGGGTGATGCATAAAACAAGGGTTTCAAATTAGCTCAGATACCGTTCCATAAACCCAATATATAATAGACAAGACCTACTCCTTGCTCAGTGAAAGGGACTCAGCACCCCCTATTCACCGCCCAAGAATATATCTGACTAGTAAGAATCTTAAAACCTATGTGTTGATATCTCTCTGTAAGTGACTCAAGTGGGTGTAAAGCGGCACACACACAGCTCTGAAAAGCAGCTAAACCCCATTATAAAAATCAATTACTTTTAAAAACCCGTGAAGCAAAGACAGTGAAAGAGAGAGAAATTCTTACAAAATTCGTTCAGGGGCTGTGATGCCACCTGGATTGACCATATCTAGACCCACAGCTGATTGAGACATAAGGGTGGACACACCTGGGGCTGAGAGGTTTGGTGAGGTTGGGTGAGCAAACGCAGACCCTTTAAAGTAATACTGCGTGGTACCCATCCCATGGGTCCCAAATCTCCAGGTTCAAGGGCACCTTCCTACATCGAAAACATGCATGAGAAACCAGAAGATGGTACACCGTGTGATCGGGAAAGGTGTCTAAAACGCACCTCATTTCTCATCTCCTTGTGCTCGGGTTCGCCATTCCAGCCGCTTTCCTAGCAATCTCCCTCCTTGGAGAATCAGCACCTTTAACCTCCTGTTCCGTACAGGTTGCAATTTGTCCTGAGGAGGAACGGGAAGAGGGGGAACAAATGGGAGACTAGCTCTAGGTCTTGGGACAGGCACAGCTCACTCTATTTTCCCATCAGGAAGAAGAATTAACCACAGGCTCAGCCTGCCAGCCGGAAGCCGAATAGGGCCTGAAGCATTCCTGCGCTTTTGCGGCCAGCTCCCAAGGAAGCGAGTTGAAAAATGGAGCTCAGGGGCACTGCAATTCACAAACCTGCAGAGTTATAAATGATAACTCTCGTCCACAAATATACTGAGGGAAGGCAACGAAGAGGATTTGAAAGCAAGGCAGAATTGCAGGAAACAGATTTCAGGAGGGAGATTCGAATCGCCGTTAAAGCACAGGAAAAGCGGCAAAACCTCGACAATGATGCCCTTGGCCAAAAAGGGCGTATGCGTTTTTTCCTGAATATATTCAGGAAAAAACGCATACGCCCTTTTTGGCCAACCAAGCAACCTGGAAAGGCAAATCAGCGCTACAAAGAAGTCTCGCTTCCCATCGGTCAAAAGGGCCATGCTGAATAAAGTGTCAAAACCAGAAATGCAGGACAGGCCATGGAGAAACGGGAGCCTTGCTACGTTGATGGGTGGGATGTAAATTGCCAACAGCCACTCTGGAGAGGTGTACGGTGTGTCCTGAGACATCTAAAAAACTCAGCTTAGAGAGCATAGGGCACTTCCACTCATGGGCGTATAAATTGGGAAAACTAAAAATCAGCAAGACACAGGCACCCCAAAGTTTAGGGCTGCTCTTTTGGCAAGAATCTCCACTTCGTTACACCTTAAATATCCCAGGAAAGAGAAAAATGGATACAGAAGTTGTGGTCTTTATGTACAATGGAATATCACTCAGCCACGAAATCTACGTCATAAGGCTCGTAGCAGCATGATGAGTGGATTTAGATACGACGATTCTACGTGAAATAAGTCACACGGAAAAAAAAAAAAACTTATCATAAGATATCACTTATAGAGGGAATGTAAAAACCGCTACACTTGAACTGAATTACAAAACAGAAGAGAGTCACACGTTTAGAAAACACACTATGGCTGCTTAACGGGAAATGTGAGGTGGGGTGATGCATAAAACCAGGGTTTCAAATTAGCTCAGATACCGTTCCATAAACCCAACATGTAATAGACAAGACCTACTCCTTGCTCAGTGAACGGGACTCAACACCCCCTATTCACCGCCCAAGAATATATCTGACCAGTAAGAATCTTAAAACCTATGTATTGAAATCTCTCTGTAAGTGAGTCAAGTGGGTGTAAAGCGGCATAAACACAGCATTGAAAAGCAGCTAAACCCCATTATAAAAATCAATTACTTTTAAAAACCCGTGAAACAAAGACAGTGAAAGAGAGAGAAATTCTTACAAAATTCGTTCAGAGGCTGTGATGCCACCAGGATTGACCATATCTAGACCCACAGCTGATTGAGACATAGGGGTGGACACTCTTGGGGCTGAGAGGTTTGGTGAGGTTGGGTGAGCAAATGCAGACCCTTTAAAGTAATACTGCGTGGTACCCATCCCATGGGTCCCAAATCTCCAGGTTCAAGGGCATCTTCCTACATCGAAAACATGCATGAGAAACCCAGAAGATGGTACACCATGTGATCGGGAAAGGTTTCTAAAACGCACCTCATTTCTCATCTCTTTCTGCTTGGGTTCGCCATTCCAGGCGCTTTCCTAGCAATCTCCCTCCTTGGAGAATCAGCACCTTTAACCTCCTGTTCCGTACAGGTTGCAATTGGTCCTGAGGATGAACGGGAAGATGGGGAACCAATGAGAGACTAGCTCTAGGTGTTGGGACAAGAACAGGTCACGCTATTTTCCCATCAGAAAGAAGAATTAACCAAAGGCTCAGCCTACCGCCCGGAAACAGAATAGGGCCTGAAGCAATCCTGCGCTTTTGCGGCCAGCTCCCAAGAAAGCGAGTTGAGAAATGGAGCTCAGGGGCACTGCAATTCACAAACCTGCAGAGTTATAAATGATAACTCTCGTCCACAAATATATTGAGGGAAGGCAACGAAGAGGACTTGAAAGCAAAGCAGAATTGCAGGAAACAGATTTCAGGAGGGAGATTCGAATCGCCGTTAAAGCACAGGAAAAGCGGCAAAACCTCGACAATGATGCCCTTGGCCCAAAAGGTTGTATGCGTTTTTTCCTGAATATATTCAGGAAAAAACGCATACGCCCTTTTTGGCCAACCAAGCAACCTGGAAAGGCAAATCAGTGCTACAAAGAAGTCTCGCTTCCCATCGGTCAAAAGGGCCATGCTGAATAAAGTGTCAAAACCAGAAATGCAGGACAGGCCATGGAGAAACGGGAGCCTTGCTACGCTGATGGGCGGGATGTAAATTGCCAACAGCCACTCTGCAGAGGTGTACGGTGTGTCCTGAGACATCTAAAAAACTCAGCTTAGAGAGCATAGGGCACTTCCACTCATGGGCGTATAAATTGGGAAAACTAAAAATCAGCAAGACACAGGCACCCCAAAGTTAAGGGCTGCTCTGTTGGCAAGAATCTCCACTTCGTTACACCTTAAATATCCCAGGAAAGAGAAAAATGGATACAGAAGTTGTGGTCCTTATGTACAATGGAATATCACTCAGCCATGAAATCTACGTCATAAGGCTCGAAGCAGCATGATGAGTGGATTTAGGTATGACGATTCTAGGTGAAATAAGTCACACAGAAAAAAAAAAACTTATCATAAGATATCACTTATAGAGGGAAAGTAAAAACCACTACACTTGAACTGAATTACAAAACAGAAGAGAGTCACACGTTTAGAAAACACACTATGGCTGCTTAACGGGAAAGGTGAGGTGGGGTGATGCATAAAACCAGGGTTACAAATTAGCTCAGATAGCGTTCCATAAACCCAATATGTAATAGACAAGACCTTCTCCTTACTCAGTGAACGGGACCCAACACCCCCTATTCACCGACCAAGAATATATCTGACAAGTAACAATCTTAAAACCTATGTATTGAAATCTCTCTGTAAGTGAGTCAAGTGCGTGTAAAGCATCATAAACACAGCACTGAAAAGCAGCTAAACCCCATTATAAAAATCAATTACTTTTAAAAACCCGTGAAGCAAAGACAGTGAAAGAGAGAGAAATTCTTACAAAATTCGTTCAGGGGCTGTGATGCCACCTGGATTGACCATATCTAGACCCACAGCTGATTGAGACATAAGGGTGGACACTTTTGAGGCTGAGAGGTTTGGTGAGGTTGGGTGAGCAAACGCAGACCCTTTAAGGTAATACTGCGTGGTACCCATCCCATGGGTCCCAAATCTCCAGGTTCAAGGGCATCTTCCTACATCGAAAACATGCATGAGAAACCCAGAAGATGGTACACCGTGTGATCGGGAAAGGTTTCTAAAACGCACCTCATTTCTCATCTAATTGTGCTTGGATTCGCCCTTCCAGCCGCTTTCCTAGCAATCTCCCTCCTTGGAGAATCAGCACCTTTAACCTCCTGTTCCGTACAGGTTGCAATTTGTCCTGAGGATGAAAGGGAAGAGGGGGAACCAATGAGAGACTAGCTCTAGGTCTTGGGACAGGCACAGGTCACTCTATTTTCCCATCAGGAAGAAGAATTAACCACAGGCTCAGCCTGCCGCCCGGAAGGAGAATAGGGCCTGAAGCAATCCTGCGCTTTTGCGGCCAGCTCCCAAGAAAGCGAGTTGAAAAATGGAGCTCAGGGGCACTGCAATTCACAAACCTGCAGAGTTATAAATGATAACTCTCGTCCACAAATATACTGAGGAAAGGCAACGAAGAGGATTTGAAAGCAAGGCAGAATTGCAGGAAACAGGTTTCAGGAGGGAGATTCGAATCGCCTTTAAAGCACAGGAAAAGCGGTAAAACCTCGACAATGATGCCCTTGGCCAAAAAGGGCGTATGCGTTTTTTCCTGAATATATTCAGGAAAAAACGCATACGCCCTTTTTGGCCAACCAAGCAACCTGCAAAGGCAAATCAGCGCTACAAAGAAGTCTCGCTTCCCATCGGTCAAAAGGGCCATGCTGAATAAAGTGTCAAAACCAGAAATGCAGGACAGGCCATGGAGAAACGGGAGCCTTGCTACGCTGTTGGGCGGGATGTAAATTGCCAACAGCCACTCTGGAGAGGTGTACGGTGTGTCTTGAAACATCTAAAAAACTCAGCTTAGAGAGCATAGGGCACTTCCACTCGTGGGCGTATAAATTGGGAAAACTAAAAATCAGCAAGACACAGGCACCCCAAAGATTAGGGCTGCTCTGTTGACAAGAACCTCCACTTCGTTACACCTTAAATATCCCAGGAAAGAGAAAAATGGATAAAGAAGTTGTGGTCCTTATGTACAATGGAATATCACTCAGCCATGAAATCTACGTCATAAGGCTCGTAGCAGCATGATGAGTGGATTTAGGTACGACGATTCAACATGAAATAAGTCACACAGAAAAAGACACTTATCATAAGATATCACTTATAGAGGGAATGTAAAAACCGCTACACTTGAATGAATTACAAAACAGAAGAGAGTCACACGTTTAGAAAACACACTATGGCTGCTTAACGGGAAAGGTGAGGTGGGGTGATGCATAAAACAAGGGTTTCAAATTAGCTCAGATACCGTTCCATAAACCCAATATATAATAGACAAGACCTACTCCTTGCTAAGTGAACGGGACTCAGCACCCCCTATTCACCGCCCAAGAATATATCTGACTAGTAAGAATCTTAAAACCTATGTGTTGATATCTCTCTGTAAGTGACTCAAGTGGGTGTAAAGCGGCACACACACAGCTCTGAAAAGCAGCTAAACCCCATTATAAAAATCAATTACTTTTAAAAACCCGTGAAGTAAAGACAGTGAAAGAGAGAGAAATTGTTACAAAATTCGTTCAGGGGCTGTGATGCCACCTGGATTGACCATATCTAGACCCACAGCTGATTGAGACATAAGGGTGGACACTTTTGGGGCTGAGAGGTTTGGTGAGGTTGGGTGAGCAAACGCAGACCCTTTAAAGTAATACTGCGTGGTACCCATCCAATGGGTCCCAAATCTCCAGGTTCAAGGGCATCTTCCTACATCGAAAACATGCATGAGAAACCCAGAAAATGATACACCGTGTGATCGAGAAAGGTTTCTAAATCACACCTCATTTCTCATCTCCTTGTGCTCGGGTTCGCCGTTCCAGCCGCTTTCCTAGCAATCTCCCTCCTTGGAGAATCAGCACCTTTAACCTCCTGTTCCGTACAGGTTGCAATATGTCCTGAGGAGGAACGGGAAGAGGGGGAACCAATGAGAGACTAGCTCTATGTCTTGGGACAGGCACAGCTCACTCTATTTTCCCGTCAGGAAGAAGAATTAACCACAGGCTCAGCCTGCCGCCCGGAACCAAAATAGGGCCTGAAGCAATCCTTCGCTTTTGCGGCCAGGTCCCACGAAAGCGAGTTGAAAAATGGAGCTCAGGGGTACTGCAATTCACAAACCTGCAGAGTTATAAATGATAACTCTCGTCCACAAATATACTGAGGGAAGGCAACGAAGAGGATTTGAAAGCAAGGCAGAATTGCAGGAAACAGGTTTCAGGAGGGAGATTCGAATCGCCTTTAAAGCACAGGAAAAGCGGCAAAACCTCGACAATGATGCCCTTGGCCAAAAAGGGCGTATGCGTTATTTCCTGAATATATTCAGGAAAAAACGCACACGCCCTTTTTGGCCAACCAAGCAACCTGCAAAGGCAAATCAGCGCTACAAAGAAGTCTCGCTTCCCATCGGTCAAAAGGGCCATGCTGAATAAAGTGTCAAAACCAGAAATGCAGGACAGGCCATGGAGAAACGGGAGCCTTGCTACGCTGTTGGGCGGGATGTAAATTGCCAACAACCACTCTGGAGAGGTGTACGGTGTGTCTTGAAACATCTAAAAAACTCAGCTTAGAGAGCATAGGGCACTTCCACTCGTGGGCGTATAAATTGGGAAAACTAAAAATCAGCAAGACACAGGCACCCCAAAGTTTAGGGCTGCTCTGTTGACAAGAACCTCCACTTCGTTACACCTTAAATATCCCAGGAAAGAGAAAAATGGATAAAGAAGTTGTGGTCCTTATGTACAATGGAATATCACTCAGCCATGAAATCTACGTCATAAGGCTCGTAGCAGCATGATGAGTGGATTTAGGTACGACGATTCTACATGAAATAAGTCACACAGAAAAAGACACTTATCATAAGATATCACTTATAGAGGGAATGTAAAAACCGCTACACTTGAATGAATTACAAAACAGAAGAGAGTCACACGTTTAGAAAACACACTATGGCTGCTTAACGGGAAAGGTGAGGTGGGGTGATGCATAAAACAAGGGTTTCAAATTAGCTCAGATACCGTTCCATAAACCCAATATATAATAGACAAGACCTACTCCTTGCTCAGTGAAAGGGACTCAGCACCCCCTATTCACCGCCCAAGAATATATCTGACTAGTAAGAATCTTAAAACCTATGTGTTGATATCTCTCTGTAAGTGACTCAAGTGGGTGTAAAGCGGCACACACACAGCTCTGAAAAGCAGCTAAACCCCATTATAAAAATCAATTACTTTTAAAAACCCGTGAAGCAAAGACAGTGAAAGAGAGAGAAATTCTTACAAAATTCGTTCAGGGGCTGTGATGCCACCTGGATTGACCATATCTAGACCCACAGCTGATTGAGACATAAGGGTGGACACTCCTGGGGCTGAGAGGTTTGGTGAGGTTGGGTGAGCAAACGCAGACCCTTTAAAGTAATACTGCGTGGTACCCATCCCATGGGTCCCAAATCTCCAGGTTCAAGGGCACCTTCCTACATCGAAAACATGCATGAGAAACCCAGAAGATGGTACACCGTGTGATCGGGAAAGGTGTCTAAAACGCACCTCATTTCTCATCTCCTTGTGCTCGGGTTCGCCATTCCAGCCGCTTTCCTAGCAATCTCCCTCCTTGGAGAATCAGCACCTTTAACCTCCTGTTCCGTACAGGTTGCAATTTGTCCTGAGGAGGAACGGGAAGAGGGGGAACAAATGGGAGACTAGCTCTAGGTCTTGGGACAGGCACAGCTCACTCTATTTTCCCATTAGGAAGAAGAATTAACCACAGGCTCAGCCTGCCAGCCGGAAGCCGAGTAGGGCCTGAAGCAATCATGAGCTTTTGCGGCCAGCTCCCAAGAAAGCGAGTTGAAAAATGGAGCTCAGGGGCACTGCAATTCACAAACCTGCAGAGTTATAAACGATAACTCTCGTCCACAAATATATTGAGGGAAGGCAACGAAGAGGATTTGAAAGCAAGGCAGAATTGTAGGAAACAGATTTCAAGAGGGAGATTCGAATCGCCTTTAAAGCACAGGAAAAGCGGCAAAACCTCGACAATGATGCCCTTGGCCAAAAAGGGCGTATGCGTTTTTTCCTGAATATATTCAGGAAAAAACGCATACGCCCTTTTTGGCCAACCAAGCAACCTGCAAAGGCAAATCAGCGCTACAAAGAAGTCTCGCTTCCCATCGGTCAAAAGGGCCATGCTGAATAAAGTGTCAAAACCAGAAATGCAGGACAGGCCATGGAGAAACGGGAGCCTTGCTACGCTGATGGGCGGGATGTAAATTGCCAACAGCCACTCTGGAGAGGTGTACGGTGTGTCTTGAAACATCTAAAAAACTCAGCTTAGAGAGCATAGGGCACTTCCACTCGTGGGCCTATAAATTGGGAAAACTAAAATTCAGCAAGACACAGGCACCCCAAAGTTTAGGGCTGCTCTGTTGACAACAACCTCCACTTCGTTACACCTTAAATATCCCAGGAAAGAGAAAAATGGATAAAGAAGTTGTGGTCCTTATGTACAATGGAATATCACTCAGCCATGAAATCTACGTCATAAGGCTCGTAGCAGCATGATGAGTGGATTTAGGTACGACGATTCTACGTGAAATAAGTCACACAGAAAAAGACACTTATCATAAGATATCACTTATAGAGGGAATGTAAAAACCGCTACACTTGAACTGAATTACAAAACAGAAGAGAGTCACACGTTTAGAAAACACACTATGGCTGCTTAACGGGAAAGGTGAGGTGGGGTGATGCATAAAACAAGGGTTTCAAATTAGCTCAGATACCGTTCCATAAACCCAATATATAATAGACAAGACCTACTCCTTGCTCAGTGAAAGGGACTCAGCACCCCCTATTCACCGCCCAAGAATATATCTGACTAGTAAGAATCTTAAAACCTATGTGTTGATATCTCTCTGTAAGTGACTCAAGTGGGTGTAAAGCGGCACACACACAGCTCTGAAAAGCAGCTAAACCCCATTATAAAAATCAATTACTTTTAAAAACCCGTGAAGCAAAGACAGTGAAAGAGAGAGAAATTCTTACAAAATTCGTTCAGGGGCTGTGATGCCACCTGGATTGACCATATCTAGACCCACAGCTGATTGAGACATAAGGGTGGACACACCTGGGGCTGAGAGGTTTGGTGAGGTTGGGTGAGCAAACGCAGACCCTTTAAAGTAATACTGCGTGGTACCCATCCCATGGGTCCCAAATCTCCAGGTTCAAGGGCACCTTCCTACATCGAAAACATGCATGAGAAACCCAGAAGATGGTACACCGTGTGATCGGGAAAGGTTTCTAAAACGCACCTCATTTCTCATCTCCTTGTGCTCGGGTTCGCCATTCCAGCCGCTTTCCTAGCAATCTCCCTCCTTGGAGAATCAGCACCTTTAACCTCCTGTTCCGTACAGGTTGCAATTTGTCCTGAGGAGGAACGGGAAGAGGGGGAACAAATGGGAGACTAGCTCTAGGTCTTGGGACAGGCACAGCTCACTCTATTTTCCCATCAGGAAGAAGAATTAACCACAGGCTCAGCCTGCCAGCCGGAAGCCGAATAGGGCCTGAAGCATTCCTGCGCTTTTGCGGCCAGCTCCCAAGGAAGCGAGTTGAAAAATGGAGCTCAGGGGCACTGCAATTCACAAACCTGCAGAGTTATAAATGATAACTCTCGTCCACAAATATACTGAGGGAAGGCAACGAAGAGGATTTGAAAGCAAGGCAGAATTGCAGGAAACAGATTTCAGGAGGGAGATTCGAATCGCCGTTAAAGCACAGGAAAAGCGGCAAAACCTCGACAATGATGCCCTTGGCCAAAAAGGGCGTATGCGTTTTTTCCTGAATATATTCAGGAAAAAACGCATACGCCCTTTTTGGCCAACCAAGCAACCTGGAAAGGCAAATCAGCGCTACAAAGAAGTCTCGCTTCCCATCGGTCAAAAGGGCCATGCTGAATAAAGTGTCAAAACCAGAAATGCAGGACAGGCCATGGAGAAACGGGAGCCTTGCTACGTTGATGGGTGGGATGTAAATTGCCAACAGCCACTCTGGAGAGGTGTACGGTGTGTCCTGAGACATCTAAAAAACTCAGCTTAGAGAGCATAGGGCACTTCCACTCATGGGCGTATAAATTGGGAAAACTAAAAATCAGCAAGACACAGGCACCCCAAAGTTTAGGGCTGCTCTTTTGGCAAGAATCTCCACTTCGTTACACCTTAAATATCCCAGGAAAGAGAAAAATGGATACAGAAGTTGTGGTCCTTATGTACAATGGAATATCACTCAGCCACGAAATCTACGTCATAAGGCTCGTAGCAGCATGATGAGTGGATTTAGATACGACGATTCTACGTGAAATAAGTCACACGGAAAAAAAAAAAAACTTATCATAAGATATCACTTATAGAGGGAATGTAAAAACCGCTACACTTGAACTGAATTACAAAACAGAAGAGAGTCACACGTTTAGAAAACACACTATGGCTGCTTAACGGGAAATGTGAGGTGGGGTGATGCATAAAACCAGGGTTTCAAATTAGCTCAGATACCGTTCCATAAACCCAACATGTAATAGACAAGACCTACTCCTTGCTCAGTGAACGGGACTCAACACCCCCTATTCACCGCCCAAGAATATATCTGACCAGTAAGAATCTTAAAACCTATGTATTTAAATCTCTCTGTAAGTGAGTCAAGTGGGTGTAAAGCGGCATAAACACAGCATTGAAAAGCAGCTAAACCCCATTATAAAAATCAATTACTTTTAAAAACCCGTGAAACAAAGACAGTGAAAGAGAGAGAAATTCTTACAAAATTCGTTCAGAGGCTGTGATGCCACCAGGATTGACCATATCTAGACCCACAGCTGATTGAGACATAGGGGTGGACACTCTTGGGGCTGAGAGGTTTGGTGAGGTTGGGTGAGCAAATGCAGACCCTTTAAAGTAATACTGCGTGGTACCCATCCCATGGGTCCCAAATCTCCAGGTTCAAGGGCATCTTCCTACATCGAAAACATGCATGAGAAACCCAGAAGATGGTACACCATGTGATCGGGAAAGGTTTCTAAAACGCACCTCATTTCTCATCTCTTTCTGCTTGGGTTCGCCATTCCAGGCGCTTTCCTAGCAATCTCCCTCCTTGGAGAATCAGCACCTTTAACCTCCTGTTCCGTACAGGTTGCAATTGGTCCTGAGGATGAACGGGAAGATGGGGAACCAATGAGAGACTAGCTCTAGGTGTTGGGACAAGAACAGGTCACGCTATTTTCCCATCAGAAAGAAGAATTAACCAAAGGCTCAGCCTACCGCCCGGAAACAGAATAGGGCCTGAAGCAATCCTGCGCTTTTGCGGCCAGCTCCCAAGAAAGCGAGTTGAGAAATGGAGCTCAGGGGCACTGCAATTCACAAACCTGCAGAGTTATAAATGATAACTCTCGTCCACAAATATATTGAGGGAAGGCAACGAAGAGGACTTGAAAGCAAAGCAGAATTGCAGGAAACAGATTTCAGGAGGGAGATTCGAATCGCCGTTAAAGCACAGGAAAAGCGGCAAAACCTCGACAATGATGCCCTTGGCCCAAAAGGTTGTATGCGTTTTTTCC
Organism: Eschrichtius robustus; assembly: GCF_028021215.1. NCBI lineage: Eukaryota > Metazoa > Chordata > Mammalia > Artiodactyla > Eschrichtiidae > Eschrichtius > Eschrichtius robustus. The sequence continues at coordinate 82,975,652 of NC_090832.1, forward strand.
TGAATATATTCAGGAAAAAACGCATACGCCCTTTTTGGCCAACCAAGCAACCTGGAAAGGCAAATCAGTGCTACAAAGAAGTCTCGCTTCCCATCGGTCAAAAGGGCCATGCTGAATAAAGTGTCAAAACCAGAAATGCAGGACAGGCCATGGAGAAACGGGAGCCTTGCTACGCTGATGGGCGGGATGTAAATTGCCAACAGCCACTCTGCAGAGGTGTACGGTGTGTCCTGAGACATCTAAAAAACTCAGCTTAGAGAGCATAGGGCACTTCCACTCATGGGCGTATAAATTGGGAAAACTAAAAATCAGCAAGACACAGGCACCCCAAAGTTAAGGGCTGCTCTGTTGGCAAGAATCTCCACTTCGTTACACCTTAAATATCCCAGGAAAGAGAAAAATGGATACAGAAGTTGTGGTCCTTATGTACAATGGAATATCACTCAGCCATGAAATCTACGTCATAAGGCTCGAAGCAGCATGATGAGTGGATTTAGGTATGACGATTCTAGGTGAAATAAGTCACACAGAAAAAAAAAAAACTTATCATAAGATATCACTTATAGAGGGAAAGTAAAAACCACTACACTTGAACTGAATTACAAAACAGAAGAGAGTCACACGTTTAGAAAACACACTATGGCTGCTTAACGGGAAAGGTGAGGTGGGGTGATGCATAAAACCAGGGTTACAAATTAGCTCAGATAGCGTTCCATAAACCCAATATGTAATAGACAAGACCTACTCCTTACTCAGTGAACGGGACCCAACACCCCCTATTCACCGACCAAGAATATATCTGACAAGTAACAATCTTAAAACCTATGTATTGAAATCTCTCTGTAAGTGAGTCAAGTGCGTGTTAAGCATCATAAACACAGCACTGAAAAGCAGCTAAACCCCATTATAAAAATCAATTACTTTTAAAAACCCGTGAAGCAAAGACAGTGAAAGAGAGAGAAATTCTTACAAAATTCGTTCAGGGGCTGTGATGCCACCTGGATTGACCATATCTAGACCCACAGCTGATTGAGACATAAGGGTGGACACTTTTGAGGCTGAGAGGTTTGGTGAGGTTGGGTGAGCAAACGCAGACCCTTTAAAGTAATACTGCGTGGTACCCATCCCATGGGTCCCAAATCTCCAGGTTCAAGGGCATCTTCCTACATCGAAAACATGCATGAGAAACCCAGAAGATGGTACACCGTGTGATCGGGAAAGGTTTCTAAAACGCACCTCATTTCTCATCTAATTGTGCTTGGATTCGCCCTTCCAGCCGCTTTCCTAGCAATCTCCCTCCTTGGAGAATCAGCACCTTTAACCTCCTGTTCCGTACAGGTTGCAATTTGTCCTGAGGATGAAAGGGAAGAGGGGGAACCAATGAGAGACTAGCTCTAGGTCTTGGGACAGGCACAGGTCACTCTATTTTCCCATCAGGAAGAAGAATTAACCACAGGCTCAGCCTGCCGCCCGGAAGGAGAATAGGGCCTGAAGCAATCCTGCGCTTTTGCGGCCAGCTCCCAAGAAAGCGAGTTGAAAAATGGAGCTCAGGGGCACTGCAATTCACAAACCTGCAGAGTTATAAATGATAACTCTCGTCCACAAATATACTGAGGAAAGGCAACGAAGAGGATTTGAAAGCAAGGCAGAATTGCAGGAAACAGGTTTCAGGAGGGAGATTCGAATCGCCTTTAAAGCACAGGAAAAGCGGTAAAACCTCGACAATGATGCCCTTGGCCAAAAAGGGCGTATGCGTTTTTTCCTGAATATATTCAGGAAAAAACGCATACGCCCTTTTTGGCCAACCAAGCAACCTGCAAAGGCAAATCAGCGCTACAAAGAAGTCTCGCTTCCCATCGGTCAAAAGGGCCATGCTGAATAAAGTGTCAAAACCAGAAATGCAGGACAGGCCATGGAGAAACGGGAGCCTTGCTACGCTGTTGGGCGGGATGTAAATTGCCAACAGCCACTCTGGAGAGGTGTACGGTGTGTCTTGAAACATCTAAAAAACTCAGCTTAGAGAGCATAGGGCACTTCCACTCGTGGGCGTATAAATTGGGAAAACTAAAAATCAGCAAGACACAGGCACCCCAAAGATTAGGGCTGCTCTGTTGACAAGAACCTCCACTTCGTTACACCTTAAATATCCCAGGAAAGAGAAAAATGGATAAAGAAGTTGTGGTCCTTATGTACAATGGAATATCACTCAGCCATGAAATCTACGTCATAAGGCTCGTAGCAGCATGATGAGTGGATTTAGGTACGACGATTCAACATGAAATAAGTCACACAGAAAAAGACACTTATCATAAGATATCACTTATAGAGGGAATGTAAAAACCGCTACACTTGAATGAATTACAAAACAGAAGAGAGTCACACGTTTAGAAAACACACTATGGCTGCTTAACGGGAAAGGTGAGGTGGGGTGATGCATAAAACAAGGGTTTCAAATTAGCTCAGATACCGTTCCATAAACCCAATATATAATAGACAAGACCTACTCCTTGCTAAGTGAACGGGACTCAGCACCCCCTATTCACCGCCCAAGAATATATCTGACTAGTAAGAATCTTAAAACCTATGTGTTGATATCTCTCTGTAAGTGACTCAAGTGGGTGTAAAGCGGCACACACACAGCTCTGAAAAGCAGCTAAACCCCATTATAAAAATCAATTACTTTTAAAAACCCGTGAAGTAAAGACAGTGAAAGAGAGAGAAATTGTTACAAAATTCGTTCAGGGGCTGTGATGCCACCTGGATTGACCATATCTAGACCCACAGCTGATTGAGACATAAGGGTGGACACTTTTGGGGCTGAGAGGTTTGGTGAGGTTGGGTGAGCAAACGCAGACCCTTTAAAGTAATACTGCGTGGTACCCATCCAATGGGTCCCAAATCTCCAGGTTCAAGGGCATCTTCCTACATCGAAAACATGCATGAGAAACCCAGAAAATGATACACCGTGTGATCGAGAAAGGTTTCTAAATCACACCTCATTTCTCATCTCCTTGTGCTCGGGTTCGCCGTTCCAGCCGCTTTCCTAGCAATCTCCCTCCTTGGAGAATCAGCACCTTTAACCTCCTGTTCCGTACAGGTTGCAATATGTCCTGAGGAGGAACGGGAAGAGGGGGAACCAATGAGAGACTAGCTCTATGTCTTGGGACAGGCACAGCTCACTCTATTTTCCCGTCAGGAAGAAGAATTAACCACAGGCTCAGCCTGCCGCCCGGAACCAAAATAGGGCCTGAAGCAATCCTTCGCTTTTGCGGCCAGGTCCCACGAAAGCGAGTTGAAAAATGGAGCTCAGGGGTACTGCAATTCACAAACCTGCAGAGTTATAAATGATAACTCTCGTCCACAAATATACTGAGGGAAGGCAACGAAGAGGATTTGAAAGCAAGGCAGAATTGCAGGAAACAGGTTTCAGGAGGGAGATTCGAATCGCCTTTAAAGCACAGGAAAAGCGGCAAAACCTCGACAATGATGCCCTTGGCCAAAAAGGGCGTATGCGTTATTTCCTGAATATATTCAGGAAAAAACGCACACGCCCTTTTTGGCCAACCAAGCAACCTGCAAAGGCAAATCAGCGCTACAAAGAAGTCTCGCTTCCCATCGGTCAAAAGGGCCATGCTGAATAAAGTGTCAAAACCAGAAATGCAGGACAGGCCATGGAGAAACGGGAGCCTTGCTACGCTGTTGGGCGGGATGTAAATTGCCAACAACCACTCTGGAGAGGTGTACGGTGTGTCTTGAAACATCTAAAAAACTCAGCTTAGAGAGCATAGGGCACTTCCACTCGTGGGCGTATAAATTGGGAAAACTAAAAATCAGCAAGACACAGGCACCCCAAAGTTTAGGGCTGCTCTGTTGACAAGAACCTCCACTTCGTTACACCTTAAATATCCCAGGAAAGAGAAAAATGGATAAAGAAGTTGTGGTCCTTATGTACAATGGAATATCACTCAGCCATGAAATCTACGTCATAAGGCTCGTAGCAGCATGATGAGTGGATTTAGGTACGACGATTCTACATGAAATAAGTCACACAGAAAAAGACACTTATCATAAGATATCACTTATAGAGGGAATGTAAAAACCGCTACACTTGAATGAATTACAAAACAGAAGAGAGTCACACGTTTAGAAAACACACTATGGCTGCTTAACGGGAAAGGTGAGGTGGGGTGATGCATAAAACAAGGGTTTCAAATTAGCTCAGATACCGTTCCATAAACCCAATATATAATAGACAAGACCTACTCCTTGCTCAGTGAAAGGGACTCAGCACCCCCTATTCACCGCCCAAGAATATATCTGACTAGTAAGAATCTTAAAACCTATGTGTTGATATCTCTCTGTAAGTGACTCAAGTGGGTGTAAAGCGGCACACACACAGCTCTGAAAAGCAGCTAAACCCCATTATAAAAATCAATTACTTTTAAAAACCCGTGAAGCAAAGACAGTGAAAGAGAGAGAAATTCTTACAAAATTCGTTCAGGGGCTGTGATGCCACCTGGATTGACCATATCTAGACCCACAGCTGATTGAGACATAAGGGTGGACACTCCTGGGGCTGAGAGGTTTGGTGAGGTTGGGTGAGCAAACGCAGACCCTTTAAAGTAATACTGCGTGGTACCCATCCCATGGGTCCCAAATCTCCAGGTTCAAGGGCACCTTCCTACATCGAAAACATGCATGAGAAACCCAGAAGATGGTACACCGTGTGATCGGGAAAGGTGTCTAAAACGCACCTCATTTCTCATCTCCTTGTGCTCGGGTTCGCCATTCCAGCCGCTTTCCTAGCAATCTCCCTCCTTGGAGAATCAGCACCTTTAACCTCCTGTTCCGTACAGGTTGCAATTTGTCCTGAGGAGGAACGGGAAGAGGGGGAACAAATGGGAGACTAGCTCTAGGTCTTGGGACAGGCACAGCTCACTCTATTTTCCCATTAGGAAGAAGAATTAACCACAGGCTCAGCCTGCCAGCCGGAAGCCGAATAGGGCCTGAAGCAATCATGAGCTTTTGCGGCCAGCTCCCAAGAAAGCGAGTTGAAAAATGGAGCTCAGGGGCACTGCAATTCACAAACCTGCAGAGTTATAAACGATAACTCTCGTCCACAAATATATTGAGGGAAGGCAACGAAGAGGATTTGAAAGCAAGGCAGAATTGTAGGAAACAGATTTCAAGAGGGAGATTCGAATCGCCTTTAAAGCACAGGAAAAGCGGCAAAACCTCGACAATGATGCCCTTGGCCAAAAAGGGCGTATGCGTTTTTTCCTGAATATATTCAGGAAAAAACGCATACGCCCTTTTTGGCCAACCAAGCAACCTGCAAAGGCAAATCAGCGCTACAAAGAAGTCTCGCTTCCCATCGGTCAAAAGGGCCATGCTGAATAAAGTGTCAAAACCAGAAATGCAGGACAGGCCATGGAGAAACGGGAGCCTTGCTACGCTGATGGGCGGGATGTAAATTGCCAACAGCCACTCTGGAGAGGTGTACGGTGTGTCTTGAAACATCTAAAAAACTCAGCTTAGAGAGCATAGGGCACTTCCACTCGTGGGCCTATAAATTGGGAAAACTAAAATTCAGCAAGACACAGGCACCCCAAAGTTTAGGGCTGCTCTGTTGACAACAACCTCCACTTCGTTACACCTTAAATATCCCAGGAAAGAGAAAAATGGATAAAGAAGTTGTGGTCCTTATGTACAATGGAATATCACTCAGCCATGAAATCTACGTCATAAGGCTCGTAGCAGCATGATGAGTGGATTTAGGTACGACGATTCTACGTGAAATAAGTCACACAGAAAAAGACACTTATCATAAGATATCACTTATAGAGGGAATGTAAAAACCGCTACACTTGAATGAATTACAAAACAGAAGAGAGTCACACGTTTAGAAAACACACTATGGCTGCTTAACGGGAAAGGTGAGGTGGGGTGATGCATAAAACAAGGGTTTCAAATTAGCTCAGATACCGTTCCATAAACCCAATATATAATAGACAAGACCTACTCCTTGCTCAGTGAACGGGACTCAGCACCCCCTATTCACCGCCCAAGAATATATCTGACTAGTAAGAATCTTAAAACCTATGTGTTGATATCTCTCTGTAAGTGACTCAAGTGGGTGTAAAGCGGCACACACACAGCTCTGAAAAGCAGCTAAACCCCATTATAAAAATCAATTACTTTTAAAAACCCGTGAAGCAAAGACAGTGAAAGAGAGAGAAATTCTTACAAAATTCGTACAGGGGCTGTGATGCCACTTGGATTGACCATATCTAGACCCACAGCTGATTGAGACATAAGGGTGGACACTCCTGGGGCTGAGAGGTTTGGTGAGGTTGGGTGAGCAAACGCAGACCCTTTAAAGTAATACTGCATGGTACCCATCCCATGGGTCCCAAATCTCCAGGTTCAAGGGCACCTTCCTACATCGAAAACATGCATGAGAAACCCAGAAGATGGTACACCGTGTGATCGGGAAAGGTTTCTAAAACGCACCTCATTTCTCATCTCCTTGTGCTCGGGTTCGCCATTCCAGCCGCTTTCCTAGCAATCTCCCTCCTTGGAGAATCAGCACCTTTAACCTCCTGTTCCGTACAGGTTGCAATTTGTCCTGAGGAGGCACGGGAAGAGGGGGAACCAATGGGAGACTAGCTCTAGGTCTTGGGACAGGCACAGCTCACTCTATTTTCCCGTCAGGAAGAAGAATTAACCACAGGCTCAGCCTGCCAGCCGGAAGCCGAATAGGGCCTGAAACAATCCTGTGCTTTTGCGGCCAGCTCCCAAGGAAGCGAGTTGAAAAATGGAGCTCAGGGGCACTGCAATTCACAAACCTGCAGAGTTATAAATGATAACTCTCGTCCACAAATATACTGAGGGAAGGCAACAAAGAGGATTTGAAAGCAAGGCAGAATTGCAGGAAACAGGTTTCAGGAAGGAGATTCGAATCACCTTTAAAGCACAGGAAAAGCGGCAAAACTTCGAAAATAATGCCCTTGGCCAAAAAGGGCGTATGCGTTTTTTCCTGAATATATTCAGGAAAATACGCATACGCCCTTTTTGGCCAACCAAGCAACCTGCAAAGGCAAATCAGCGCTACAAAGAAGTCTCGCTTCCCATCGGTCAAAAGGACCATGCTGAATAAAGTGTCAAAACCAGAAATGCAGGACAGGCCATGGAGAAACGGGAGCCTTGCTACGCTGATGGGCGGGATGTAAATTGCCCACAGCCACTCTGGAGAAGTGTACGGTGTGTCTTGAAACATCTAAAAAACTCAGCTTAGAGAGCATAGGGCACTTCCACTCATAGGCGTATAAATTGGGAAAACTAAATATCAGCAAGACACAGGCACCCCAAAGATTAGGGCTGCTCTGTTGACAAGAACCTCCACTTCGTTACACCTTAAATATCCCAGGAAAGAGAAAAATGGATAAAGAAGTTGTGGCCCTTATGTACAATGGAATATCACTCAGCCATGAAATCTACGTCATAAGGCTCCTAGCAGCATGATGAGTGCATTTAGGTACGACGATTCTACATGAAATAAGTCACACAGAAAAAGACACTTATCATAAGGTATCACTTATAGAGGGAATGTAAAAACCGCTACACTTGAACTGAATTACAAAACAGAAGAGAGTCACACGTTTAGAAAACACAGTATGGCTGCTTAACGGGAAAGGTGAGGTGGGGTGATGCATAAAACCAGGGTTTCAAATTAGCTCAGATACCGTTCCATAAACCCAATATGTAATAGACAAGACCTACTCCTTGCTCAGTGAACGGGACTCAAAACCCCCTATTCACCGCCCAAGAATATATCTGACTAGTAAGAATCTTAAAACCTATGTATTGAAATCTCTCTGTAAGTGAGTCAAGTGGGTGTAAAGCGGCATAAACACAGCATTGAAAAGCAGCTAAACCCCATTATAAAAATCAATTACTTTTAAAAACCCGTGAAACAAAGACAGTGAAAGAGAGAGAAATTCTTACAAAATTCTTTCAGAGGCTGTGATGCCACCAGGATTGACCATATCTAGACCCACAGCTGATTGAGACATAAGGTTGGACACTCTTGAGGCTGAGAGTTTTGGTGAGGTTGGGTGAGAAAACGCAGACCCTTTAAAGTAATACTGCGTGGTACCCATCCCATGGGTCCCAAATCTCCAGGTTCAAGGGCACCTTCCTACATCGAAAACATGCATGAGAAACCCAGAAGATGGTACACCGTGTGATCGGGAAAGGTTTCTAAAACGCACCTCATTTCTCATCTCCTTGTGCTCGGGTTCGCCATTCCAGCCGCTTTCCTAGCAATCTCCCTCCTTGGAGAATCAGCACCTTTAACCTCCTGTTCCGTACAGGTTGCAATTTGTCCTGAGGATGAAAGGGAAGAGGTGGAACCAATGAGAGACTAGATCTAGGTCTTGGGACAGGCACAGGTCACTCTATTTTCCCATCAGGAAGAAGAATTAACCACAGGCTCAGCCTGCCGCCCGGAAGGAGAATAGGGCCTGAAGCAATCCTGCGCTTTTGCGGCCAGCTCCCAAGAATGCGAGTTGAAAAATGGAGCTCAGGGGCACTGCGATTCACAAACCTGCACAGTTATAAATGATAACTCTCGTCCACAAATATATTGAGGGAAGGCAACAAAGAGGATTTGAAAGCAAGGCAGAATTGCAGGAAACAGATTTCAGGAGGGAGATTCGAATCGCCGTTAAAGCACAGGAAAAGCGGCAAAACCTCGACAATGATGCCCTTGGCCAAAAAGGTTGTATGCGTTTTTTCCTGAATATATTCAGGAAAAAACGCATACGCCCTTTTTGGCCAACCAAGCAACCTGGAAAGGCAAATCAGCGCTACAAAGAAGTCTCGCTTCCCATCGGTCAAAAGGGCCATGCTGAATAAAGTGTCAAAACCAGAAATGCAGGACAGGCCATGGAGAAACGGGAGCCTTCCTACGCTGATGGGCGGGATGTAAATTGCCAACAGCCACTCTGGAGAGGTGTACGGTGTGTCCTGAGTCATCTAAAAAACTCAGCTTAGAGAGCATAGGGCACTTCCACTCATGGGCGTATAAATTGGGAAAACTAAAAATCAGCAAGACACAGGCACCCCAAAATTTAGGGCTGCTCTGTTGGCAAGAATCTCCACTTCGTTACACCTTAAATATCCCAGGAAAGAGAAAAATGGATACAGAAGTTGTGGTCCTTATGTACAATGGAATATCACTCAGCCACGAAATCTACGTCATAAGGCTCGTAGCAGCATGATGAGTGGATTTAGATACGACGATTCTACGTGAAATAAGTCACACAGAAAAAGACACTTATCATAAGATATCACTTATAGAGGGAATGTAAAAACCGCTACACTTGAACTGAATTACAAAACAGAAGAGAGTCACACGTTTAGAAAACACACTATGGCTGCTTAACGGGAAAGGTGAGGTGGGGTGATGCATAAAACAAGGGTTTCAAATTAGCTCAGATACCGTTCCATAAACCCAATATATAATAGACAAGACCTACTCCTTGCTAAGTGAACGGGACTCAGCACCCCCTATTCACCGCCCAAGAATATATCTGACTAGTAAGAATCTTAAAACCTATGTGTTGATATCTCTCTGTAAGTGACTCAAGTGGGTGTAAAGCGGCACACACACAGCTCTGAAAAGCAGCTAAACCCCATTATAAAAATCAATTACTTTTAAAAACCCGTGAAGCAAAGACAGTGAAAGAGAGAGAAATTCTTACAAAATTCGTTCAGGGGCTGTGATGCCACCTGGATTGACCATATCTAGACCCACAGCTGATTGAGACATAAGGGTGGACACTCCTGGGGCTGAGAGGTTTGGTGAGGTTGGGTGAGCAAACGCAGACCCTTTAAAGTAATACTGCGTGGTACCCATCCCATGGGTCCCAAATCTCCAGGTTCAAGGGCACCTTCCTACATCGAAAACATGCATGAGAAACCCAGAAGATGGTACACCGTGTGATCGGGAAAGGTTTCTAAAACGCACCTCATTTCTCATCTCCTTGTGCTCGGGTTCGCCATTCCAGCCGCTTTCCTAGCAATCTCCCTCCTTGGAGAATCAGCACCTTTAACCTCCTGTTCCGTACAGGTTGCAATTTGTCCTGAGGAGGAACGGGAAGAGGGGGAACAAATGGGAGACTAGCTCTAGGTCTTGGGACAGGCACAGCTCACTCTATTTTCCCATCAGGAAGAAGAATTAACCACAGGCTCAGCCTGCCAGCCGGAAGCCGAATAGGGCCTGAAGCATTCCTGCGCTTTTGCGGCCAGCTCCCAAGGAAGCGAGTTGAAAAATGGAGCTCAGGGGCACTGCAATTCACAAACCTGCAGAGTTATAAATGATAACTCTCGTCCACAAATATACTGAGGGAAGGCAACGAAGAGGATTTGAAAGCAAGGCAGAATTGCAGGAAACAGATTTCAGGAGGGAGATTCGAATCGCCGTTAAAGCACAGGAAAAGCGGCAAAACCTCGACAATGATGCCCTTGGCCAAAAAGGGCGTATGCGTTTTTTCCTGAATATATTCAGGAAAAAACGCATACGCCCTTTTTGGCCAACCAAGCAACCTGGAAAGGCAAATCAGCGCTACAAAGAAGTCTCGCTTCCCATCGGTCAAAAGGGCCATGCTGAATAAAGTGTCAAAACCAGAAATGCAGGACAGGCCATGGAGAAACGGGAGCCTTGCTACGTTGATGGGTGGGATGTAAATTGCCAACAGCCACTCTGGAGAGGTGTACGGTGTGTCCTGAGACATCTAAAAAACTCAGCTTAGAGAGCATAGGGCACTTCCACTCATGGGCGTATAAATTGGGAAAACTAAAAATCAGCAAGACACAGGCACCCCAAAGTTTAGGGCTGCTCTTTTGGCAAGAATCTCCACTTCGTTACACCTTAAATATCCCAGGAAAGAGAAAAATGGATACAGAAGTTGTGGTCCTTATGTACAATGGAATATCACTCAGCCACGAAATCTACGTCATAAGGCTCGTAGCAGCATGATGAGTGGATTTAGATACGACGATTCTACGTGAAATAAGTCACACGGAAAAAAAAAAAAAACTTATCATAAGATATCACTTATAGAGGGAATGTAAAAACCGCTACACTTGAACTGAATTACAAAACAGAAGAGAGTCACACGTTTAGAAAACACACTATGGCTGCTTAACGGGAAATGTGAGGTGGGGTGATGCATAAAACCAGGGTTTCAAATTAGCTCAGATACCGTTCCATAAACCCAACATGTAATAGACAAGACCTACTCCTTGCTCAGTGAACGGGACTCAACACCCCCTATTCACCGCCCAAGAATATATCTGACCAGTAAGAATCTTAAAACCTATGTATTGAAATCTCTCTGTAAGTGAGTCAAGTGGGTGTAAAGCGGCATAAACACAGCATTGAAAAGCAGCTAAACCCCATTATAAAAATCAATTACTTTTAAAAACCCGTGAAACAAAGACAGTGAAAGAGAGAGAAATTCTTACAAAATTCGTTCAGAGGCTGTGATGCCACCAGGATTGACCATATCTAGACCCACAGCTGATTGAGACATAGGGGTGGACACTCTTGGGGCTGAGAGGTTTGGTGAGGTTGGGTGAGCAAATGCAGACCCTTTAAAGTAATACTGCGTGGTACCCATCCCATGGGTCCCAAATCTCCAGGTTCAAGGGCATCTTCCTACATCGAAAACATGCATGAGAAACCCAGAAGATGGTACACCATGTGATCGGGAAAGGTTTCTAAAACGCACCTCATTTCTCATCTCTTTCTGCTTGGGTTCGCCATTCCAGCCGCTTTCCTAGCAATCTCCCTCCTTGGAGAATCAGCACCTTTAACCTCCTGTTCCGTACAGGTTGCAATTGGTCCTGAGGATGAACGGGAAGATGGGGAACCAATGAGAGACTAGCTCTAGGTGTTGGGACAAGAACAGGTCACGCTATTTTCCCATCAGAAAGAAGAATTAACCAAAGGCTCAGCCTACCGCCCGGAAACAGAATAGGGCCTGAAGCAATCCTGCGCTTTTGCGGCCAGCTCCCAAGAAAGCGAGTTGAGAAATGGAGCTCAGGGGCACTGCAATTCACAAACCTGCAGAGTTATAAATGATAACTCTCGTCCACAAATATATTGAGGGAAGGCAACGAAGAGGACTTGAAAGCAAAGCAGAATTGCAGGAAACAGATTTCAGGAGGGAGATTCGAATCGCCGTTAAAGCACAGGAAAAGCGGCAAAACCTCGACAATGATGCCCTTGGCCCAAAAGGTTGTATGCGTTTTTTCCTGAATATATTCAGGAAAAAACGCATACGCCCTTTTTGGCCAACCAAGCAACCTGGAAAGGCAAATCAGTGCTACAAAGAAGTCTCGCTTCCCATCGGTCAAAAGGGCCATGCTGAATAAAGTGTCAAAACCAGAAATGCAGGACAGGCCATGGAGAAACGGGAGCCTTGCTACGCTGATGGGCGGGATGTAAATTGCCAACAGCCACTCTGCAGAGGTGTACGGTGTGTCCTGAGACATCTAAAAAACTCAGCTTAGAGAGCATAGGGCACTTCCACTCATGGGCGTATAAATTGGGAAAACTAAAAATCAGCAAGACACAGGCACCCCAAAGTTAAGGGCTGCTCTGTTGGCAAGAATCTCCACTTCGTTACACCTTAAATATCCCAGGAAAGAGAAAAATGGATACAGAAGTTGTGGTCCTTATGTACAATGGAATATCACTCAGCCATGAAATCTACGTCATAAGGCTCGAAGCAGCATGATGAGTGGATTTAGGTATGACGATTCTAGGTGAAATAAGTCACACAGAAAAAAAAAAAACTTATCATAAGATATCACTTATAGAGGGAAAGTAAAAACCACTACACTTGAACTGAATTACAAAACAGAAGAGAGTCACACGTTTAGAAAACACACTATGGCTGCTTAACGGGAAAGGTGAGGTGGGGTGATGCATAAAACCAGGGTTACAAATTAGCTCAGATAGCGTTCCATAAACCCAATATGTAATAGACAAGACCTACTCCTTACTCAGTGAACGGGACCCAACACCCCCTATTCACCGACCAAGAATATATCTGACAAGTAACAATCTTAAAACCTATGTATTGAAATCTCTCTGTAAGTGAGTCAAGTGCGTGTAAAGCATCATAAACACAGCACTGAAAAGCAGCTAAACCCCATTATAAAAATCAATTACTTTTAAAAACCCGTGAAGCAAAGACAGTGAAAGAGAGAGAAATTCTTACAAAATTCGTTCAGGGGCTGTGATGCCACCTGGATTGACCATATCTAGACCCACAGCTGATTGAGACATAAGGGTGGACACTTTTGAGGCTGAGAGGTTTGGTGAGGTTGGGTGAGCAAACGCAGACCCTTTAAAGTAATACTGCGTGGTACCCATCCCATGGGTCCCAAATCTCCAGGTTCAAGGGCATCTTCCTACATCGAAAACATGCATGAGAAACCCAGAAGATGGTACACCGTGTGATCGGGAAAGGTTTCTAAAACGCACCTCATTTCTCATCTAATTGTGCTTGGATTCGCCATTCCAGCCGGTTTCCTAGCAATCTCCCTCCTTGGAGAATCAGCACCTTTAACCTCCTGTTCCGTACAGGTTGCAATTTGTCCTGAGGATGAAAGGGAAGAGGGGGAACCAATGAGAGACTAGCTCTAGGTCTTGGGACAGGCACAGGTCACTCTATTTTCCCATCAGGAAGAAGAATTAACCACAGGCTCAGCCTGCCGCCCGGAAGCCGAATAGGGCCTGAAGCAATCCTGCGCTTTTGCGGCCAGCTCCCAAGAAAGCGAGTTGAAAAATGGAGCTCAGGGGCACTGCAATTCACAAACCTGCAGAGTTATAAATGATAACTCTCGTCCACAAATATACTGAGGAAAGGCAACGAAGAGGATTTGAAAGCAAGGCAGAATTGCAGGAAACAGGTTTCAGGAGGGAGATTCGAATCGCCTTTAAAGCACAGGAAAAGCGGTAAAACCTCGACAATGATGCCCTTGGCCAAAAAGGGCGTATGCGTTTTTTCCTGAATATATTCAGGAAAAAACGCATACGCCCTTTTTGGCCAACCAAGCAACCTGCAAAGGCAAATCAGCGCTACAAAGAAGTCTCGCTTCCCATCGGTCAAAAGGGCCATGCTGAATAAAGTGTCAAAACCAGAAATGCAGGACAGGCCATGGAGAAACGGGAGCCTTGCTACGCTGTTGGGCGGGATGTAAATTGCCAACAGCCACTCTGGAGAGGTGTACGGTGTGTCTTGAAACATCTAAAAAACTCAGCTTAGAGAGCATAGGGCACTTCCACTCGTGGGCGTATAAATTGGGAAAACTAAAAATCAGCAAGACACAGGCACCCCAAAGATTAGGGCTGCTCTGTTGACAAGAACCTCCACTTCGTTACACCTTAAATATCCCAGGAAAGAGAAAAATGGATAAAGAAGTTGTGGTCCTTATGTACAATGGAATATCACTCAGCCATGAAATCTACGTCATAAGGCTCGTAGCAGCATGATGAGTGGATTTAGGTACGACGATTCAACATGAAATAAGTCACACAGAAAAAGACACTTATCATAAGATATCACTTATAGAGGGAATGTAAAAACCGCTACACTTGAATGAATTACAAAACAGAAGAGAGTCACACGTTTAGAAAACACACTATGGCTGCTTAACGGGAAAGGTGAGGTGGGGTGATGCATAAAACAAGGGTTTCAAATTAGCTCAGATACCGTTCCATAAACCCAATATATAATAGACAAGACCTACTCCTTGCTAAGTGAACGGGACTCAGCACCCCCTATTCACCGCCCAAGAATATATCTGACTAGTAAGAATCTTAAAACCTATGTGTTGATATCTCTCTGTAAGTGACTCAAGTGGGTGTAAAGCGGCACACACACAGCTCTGAAAAGCAGCTAAACCCCATTATAAAAATCAATTACTTTTAAAAACCCGTGAAGTAAAGACAGTGAAAGAGAGAGAAATTGTTACAAAATTCGTTCAGGGCCTGTGATGCCACCTGGATTGACCATATCTAGACCCACAGCTGATTGAGACATAAGGGTGGACACTTTTGGGGCTGAGAGGTTTGGTGAGGTTGGGTGAGCAAACGCAGACCCTTTAAAGTAATACTGCGTGGTACCCATCCAATGGGTCCCAAATCTCCAGGTTCAAGGGCATCTTCCTACATCGAAAACATGCATGAGAAACCCAGAAAATGATACACCGTGTGATCGAGAAAGGTTTCTAAATCACACCTCATTTCTCATCTCCTTGTGCTCGGGTTCGCCGTTCCAGCCGCTTTCCTAGCAATCTCCCTCCTTGGAGAATCAGCACCTTTAACCTCCTGTTCCGTACAGGTTGCAATATGTCCTGAGGAGGAACGGGAAGAGGGGGAACCAATGAGAGACTAGCTCTATGTCTTGGGACAGGCACAGCTCACTCTATTTTCCCGTCAGGAAGAAGAATTAACCACAGGCTCTGCCTGCCGCCCGGAACCAAAATAGGGCCTGAAGCAATCCTTCGCTTTTGCGGCCAGGTCCCACGAAAGCGAGTTGAAAAATGGAGCTCAGGGGTACTGCAATTCACAAACCTGCAGAGTTATAAATGATAACTCTCGTCCACAAATATACTGAGGGAAGGCAACGAAGAGGATTTGAAAGCAAGGCAGAATTGCAGGAAACAGGTTTCAGGAGGGAGATTCGAATCGCCTTTAAAGCACAGGAAAAGCGGCAAAACCTCGACAATGATGCCCTTGGCCAAAAAGGGCGTATGCGTTATTTCCTGAATATATTCAGGAAAAAACGCACACGCCCTTTTTGGCCAACCAAGCAACCTGCAAAGGCAAATCAGCGCTACAAAGAAGTCTCGCTTCCCATCGGTCAAAAGGGCCATGCTGAATAAAGTGTCAAAACCAGAAATGCAGGACAGGCCATGGAGAAACGGGAGCCTTGCTACGCTGTTGGGCGGGATGTAAATTGCCAACAACCACTCTGGAGAGGTGTACGGTGTGTCTTGAAACATCTAAAAAACTCAGCTTAGAGAGCATAGGGCACTTCCACTCGTGGGCGTATAAATTGGGAAAACTAAAAATCAGCAAGACACAGGCACCCCAAAGTTTAGGGCTGCTCTGTTGACAAGAACCTCCACTTCGTTACACCTTAAATATCCCAGGAAAGAGAAAAATGGATAAAGAAGTTGTGGTCCTTATGTACAATGGAATATCACTCAGCCATGAAATCTACGTCATAAGGCTCGTAGCAGCATGATGAGTGGATTTAGGTACGACGATTCTACATGAAATAAGTCACACAGAAAAAGACACTTATCATAAGATATCACTTATAGAGGGAATGTAAAAACCGCTACACTTGAATGAATTACAAAACAGAAGAGAGTCACACGTTTAGAAAACACACTATGGCTGCTTAACGGGAAAGGTGAGGTGGGGTGATGCATAAAACAAGGGTTTCAAATTAGCTCAGATACCGTTCCATAAACCCAATATATAATAGACAAGACCTACTCCTTGCTCAGTGAAAGGGACTCAGCACCCCCTATTCACCGCCCAAGAATATATCTGACTAGTAAGAATCTTAAAACCTATGTGTTGATATCTCTCTGTAAGTGACTCAAGTGGGTGTAAAGCGGCACACACACAGCTCTGAAAAGCAGCTAAACCCCATTATAAAAATCAATTACTTTTAAAAACCCGTGAAGCAAAGACAGTGAAAGAGAGAGAAATTCTTACAAAATTCGTTCAGGGGCTGTGATGCCACCTGGATTGACCATATCTAGACCCACAGCTGATTGAGACATAAGGGTGGACACTCCTGGGGCTGAGAGGTTTGGTGAGGTTGGGTGAGCAAACGCAGACCCTTTAAAGTAATACTGCGTGGTACCCATCCCATGGGTCCCAAATCTCCAGGTTCAAGGGCACCTTCCTACATCGAAAACATGCATGAGAAACCCAGAAGATGGTACACCGTGTGATCGGGAAAGGTGTCTAAAACGCACCTCATTTCTCATCTCCTTGTGCTCGGGTTCGCCATTCCAGCCGCTTTCCTAGCAATCTTCCTCCTTGGAGAATCAGCACCTTTAACCTCCTGTTCCGTACAGGTTGCAATTTGTCCTGAGGAGGAACGGGAAGAGGGGGAACAAATGGGAGACTAGCTCTAGGTCTTGGGACAGGCACAGCTCACTCTATTTTCCCATTAGGAAGAAGAATTAACCACAGGCTCAGCCTGCCAGCCGGAAGCCGAATAGGGCCTGAAGCAATCATGAGCTTTTGCGGCCAGCTCCCAAGAAAGCGAGTTGAAAAATGGACTTCAGGGGCACTGCAATTCACAAACCTGCAGAGTTATAAATGATAACTCTCGTCCACAAATATATTGAGGGAAGGCAACGAAGAGGATTTGAAAGCAAGGCAGAATTGTAGGAAACAGATTTCAGGAGGGAGATTCGAATCGCCTTTAAAGCACAGGAAAAGCGGCAAAACCTCGACAATGATGCCCTTGGCCAAAAAGGGCGTATGCGTTTTTTCCTGAATATATTCAGGAAAAAACGCATACGCCCTTTTTGGCCAACCAAGCAACCTGCAAAGGCAAATCAGCGCTACAAAGAAGTCTCGCTTCCCATCGGTCAAAAGGGCCATGCTGAATAAAGTGTCAAAACCAGAAATGCAGGACAGGCCATGGAGAAACGGGAGCCTTGCTACGCTGATGGGCGGGATGTAAATTGCCAACAGCCACTCTGGAGAGGTGTACGGTGTGTCTTGAAACATCTAAAAAACTCAGCTTCGAGAGCATAGGGCACTTCCACTCGTGGGCCTATAAATTGGGAAAACTAAAATTCAGCAAGACACAGGCACCCCAAAGTTTAGGGCTGCTCTGTTGACAACAACCTCCACTTCGTTACACCTTAAATATCCCAGGAAAGAGAAAAATGGATAAAGAAGTTGTGGTCCTTATGTACAATGGAATATCACTCAGCCATGAAATCTACGTCATAAGGCTCTTAGCAGCATGATGAGTGGATTTAGGTACGACGATTCTACGTGAAATCAGTCACACAGAAAAAGACACTTATCATAAGATATCACTTATAGAGGGAATGTAAAAACCGCTACACTTGAACTGAATTACAAAACAGAAGAGAGTCACACGTTTAGAAAACACACTATGGCTGCTTAACGGGAAAGGTGAGGTGGGGTGATGCATAAAACAAGGGTTTCAAATTAGCTCAGATACCGTTCCATAAACCCAATATGTAATAGACAAGACCTACTCCTTGCTCAGTGAACGGGACTCAGCACCCCCTATTCACCGCCCAAGAATATATCTGACTAGTAAGAATCTTAAAACCTATGGGTTGATATCTCTCTGTAAGTGACTCAAGTGGGTGTAAAGCGGCATACACACAGCAGTGAAAAGCAGCTAAACCCCATTATAAAAATCAATTACTTTTAAAAACCCGTGAAGCAAAGACAGTGAAAGAGAGAGAAATTCTTACAAAATTCGTTCAGGGGCTGTGATGCCACCTGGGTTGACCATATCTAGACCCACAGCTGATTGAGACATAAGGGTGGACACTCCTGGGGCTGAGAGGTTTGGTGAGGTTGGGTGAGCAAACGCAGACCCTTTAAAGTAATACTGCGTGCTACCCATCCCATGGGTCCCAAATCTCCAGGTTCAAGGGCACCTTCCTACATCGAAAACATGCATGAGAAACCCAGAAGATGGTACACCGTGTGATCGGGAAAGGTTTCTAAAACGCACCTCATTTCTCATCTCCTTGTGCTCGGGTTCGCCATTCCAGCCGCTTTCCTAGCAATCTCCCTCCTTGGAGAATCAGCACCTTTAACCTCCTGTTCCGTACAGGTTGCTATTTGTCCTGAGGAGGAACGGGAAGAGGGGGAACCAATGAGAGACTAGCTCTAGGTCTTGGGACAGGCACAGCTCAGTCAATTTTCCCATCAGGAAGAAGAATTAACCACAGGCTCAGCCTGCCAGCCGGAAGCCGAATAGGGCCTGAAGCAATCCTGCGCTTTTGAGGCCAGCTCCCAAGAAAGCCAGTTGAAAAATGGAGCTCAGGGGCACTGCAATTCACAAACCTGCAGAGTTATAAATGATAACTCTCGTCCACAAATATATTGAGGGAAGGCAACGAAGAGGATTTGAAAGCAAGGCAGAATTGTAGGAAACAGATTTCAGGAGGGAGATTCGAATCGCCTTTAAAGCACAGGAAAAGCGGCAAAACCTCGACAATGATGCCCTTGGCCAAAAAGGGCGTATGCGTTTTTTCCTGAATATATTCAGGAAAAAACGCATACGCCCTTTTTGGCCAACCAAGCAACCTGCAAAGGCAAATCAGCGCTACAAAGAAGTCTCGCTTCCCATCGGTCAAAAGGGCCATGCTGAATAAAGTGTCAAAACCAGAAATGCAGGACAGGCCATGGAGAAACGGGAGCCTTGCTACGCTGATGGGCGGGATGTAAATTGCCAACAGCCACTCTGGAGAGGTGTACGGTGTGTCTTGAAACATCTAAAAAACTCAGCTTAGAGAGCATAGGGCACTTCCACTCGTGGGCGTATAAGTTGGGAAAACTAAAAATCAGCAAGATACAGGCACCCCAAAGTTTAGGGCTGCTCTGTTGACAAGAACCTCCACTTTGTTACACCTTAAATATCCCAGGAAAGAGAAAAATGGATAAAGAAGTTGTGGTCCTTATGTACAATGGAATATCACTCAGCCATGAAATCTAGGTCATAAGGCTCCTAGCAGCATGATGAGTGGATTTAGGTACGACAATACTACGTGAAATAAGTCACACAGAAAAAGACACTTATCATAAGATATCACTTATAGAGGGAATGTAAAAACCGCTACACTTGAACTGAATTACAAAACAGAAGAGAGTCACACGTTTAGAAAACACACTATGGCTGCTTAACGGGAAATGTGAGTTGGGGTGATGCATAAAACCAGGGTTTCAAATTAGCTCAGATACCGTTCCATAAACCCAATATGTAATAGACAAGACCTACTCCTTGCTCAGTGAACGGGACTCAACACCACCTATTCACCGCCCAAAAATATATCTGACTAGTAAGAATCTTAAAACCTATGTGTTGATATCTCTCTGTAAGTGAGGCAAGTGCGTGTAAAGCGGCATACACACAGCTCTGAAAAGCAGCTAAACCCCATTATAAAAATCAATTACTTTTAAAAACCCATGAAGCAAAGACAGTGAAAGAGAGAGAAATTCTTACAAAATTCGTTCAGGGGCTGTGATGCCACCTGGGTTGACCATATCTAGACCCACAGCTGATTGAGACATAAGGGTGGACACTCCTGGGGCTGAGAGGTTTGGTGAGGTTGGGTGAGCAAACGCAGACCCTTTAAAGTAATACTGCGTGGTACCCATCCCATGGGTCCCAAATCTCCAGGTTCAAGGGCACCTTCCTACATCGAAAACATGCATGAGAAACCCAGAAGATGGTACACTGTGTGATCGGGAAAGATTTCTAAAACGCACCTCATTTCTCATCTCCTTGTGCTCGGGTTCGCCATTCCAGCCGCTTTCCTAGCAATCTTCCTCCTTGGAGAATCGGCACCTTTAACCTCCTGTTCCGTACAGGTTGCTATTTGTCCTGAAGAGGAACGGGAAGAGGGGGAACCAATGAGAGACTAGCTCTAGGTCTTGGGACAGGCACAGCTCACTCTATTTTCCCATCAGGAAGAACAATTAACCACAGGCTCAGCCTGCCAGCCGGAAGACGAATAGGGCCTGAAGCAATCCTGCGCTTTTGCGGCCAGCTCCCAAGAAAGCGAGTTGAAAAATGGAGCTCAGGGGCACTGCAATTCACAAACCTGCAGAGTTATAAATGATAACTCTCGTCCACAAATATACTGTGGGAAGGCAACGAAGAGGATTTGAAAGCAAGGCAGAATTGCAGGAAACAGGATTCAGGAGGGAGATTCGAATCGCCTTTAAAGCACAGGAAAAGCGGCAAAACCTCGACAATGATGCCCTTGGCCAAAAAGGGCGTATGCGTTTTTCCTGAATATATTCAGGAAAAAACGCATACGCCCTTTTTGGCCAACCAAGCAACCTGCAAAGGCAAATCAGCGCTACAAAGAAGTCTCGCTTCCCATCGGTCAAAAGGGCCATGCTGAATAAAGTGTCAAAACCAGAAACGCAGGACAGGCCATGGAGAAACGGGAGCCTTGCTACGCTGATGGGCGGGATGTAAATTGCCAACAGCCACTCTGGAGAGGTGTACGGTGTGTCTTGAAACATCTAAAAAACTCAGCTTAGAGAGCATAGGGCACTTCCACTCGTGGGCGTATAAATTGGGAAAACTAAAAATCAGCAAGACACAGGCACCCCAAAGTTTAGGGCTGCTCTGTTGACAAGAACCTCCACTTCGTTACACCTTAAATATCCCAGGAAAGAGAAAAATGGATAAATAAGTTGTGGTCCTTATATACAATGGAATATCACTCAGCCATGAAATCTACGTCATAAGGCTCTTAGCAGCATGATGAGTGGATTTAGGTACGACGATTCTACGTGAAATCAGTCACACAGAAAAAGACACTTATCATAAGATATCACTTATAGAGGGAATGTAAAAACCGCTACACTTGAACTGAATTACAAAACAGAAGAGAGTCACACGTTTAGAAAACACACTATGGCTGCTTAACGGGAAAGGTGAGTTGGGGTGATGCATAAAACCAGGGTTTCAAATTAGCTCAGATACCGTTCCATAAACCCAATATGTAATAGACAAGACCTACTCCTTGCTCAGTGAACGGGACTCAGCACCACCTATTCACCGCCCAAGAATATATCTGACTAGTAAGAAACTTAAAACCTATGTGTTGATATCTCTCTGTAAGTGAGGCAAGTGAGTGTAAAGCGGCATACACACAGCAGTGAAAAGCAGCTAAACCCCATTATAAAAATCAATTACTTTTAAAAACCCGTGAAGCAAAGACAGTGAAAGAGAGAGAAATTCTTACAAAATTCGTTCAGGGGCTGTGATGCCACCTGGGTTGACCATATCTAGACCCACAGCTGATTGAGACATAAGGGTGGACACTCCTGGGGCTGAGAGGTTTGGTGAGGTTGGGTGAGCAAACGCAGACCCTTTAAAGTAATACTGCGTGGTACCCATCCCATGGGTCCCAAATCTCCAGGTTCAAGGGCACCTTCCTACATCGAAAACATGCATGAGAAACCCAGAAGATGGTACACCGTGTGATCGGGAAAGGTTTCTAAAACGCACCTCATTTCTCATCTCCTTGTGCTCGGGTTCGCCATTCCAGCCACTTTCCTAGCAATCTCCCTCCTTGGAGAATCAGCACCTTTAACCTCCTGTTCCGTACAGGTTGCTATTTGTCCTGAGGAGGAATGGGAAGAGGGGGAACCAATGAGAGACTAGCTCTAGGTCTTGGGACAGGCACAGCTCACTCTATTTTCCCATTAGGAAGAAGAATTAACCACAGGCTCAGCCTGCCAGCCGGAAGCCGAATAGGGCCTGAAGCAATCCTGAGCTTTTGCGGCCAGCTCCCAAGAAAGCGAGTTGAAAAATGGACTTCAGGGGCACTGCAATTCACAAACCTGCAGAGTTAAAAATGATAACTCTCGTCCACAAATATATTGAGGGAAGGCAACGAAGAGGATTTGAAAGCAAGGCAGAATTGTAGGAAACAGATTTCAGGAGGGAGATTCGAATCGCCTTTAAAGCACAGGAAAAGCGGCAAAACCTCGACAATGATGCCCTTGGCCAAAAAGGGCGTATGCGTTTTTTCCTGAATATATTGAGGAAAAAACGCATACGCCCTTTTTGGCCAACCAAGCAACCTGCAAAGCAAATCAGCGCTACAAAGAAGTCTCGCTTCCCATCGGTCAAAAGGGCCATGCTGAATAAAGTGTCAAAACCAGAAATGCAGGACAGGCCATGGAGAAACGGGAGCCTTGCTACGCTGATGGGCGGGATGTAAATTGCCAACAGCCACTCTGGAGAGGTGTACGGTGTGTCTTGAAACATCTAAAAAACTCAGCTTAGACAGCATAGGGCACTTCCACTCGTGGGCCTATAAATTGGGAAAACTAAAAATCAGCAAGACACAGGCACCCCAAAGTTTAGGGCTGCTCTGTTGACAACAACCTCCACTTCGTTACACCTTAAATATCCCAGGAAAGAGAAAAATGGATAAAGAAGTTGTGGTCCTTATGTACAATGGAATATCACTCAGCCATGAAATCTACGTCATAAGGCTCTTAGCAGCATGATGAGTGGATTTAGGTATGACGATTCTACGTGAAATCAGTCACACAGAAAAAGACACTTATCATAAGATATCACTTATAGAGGGAATGTAAAAACCGCTACACTTGAACTGAATTACAAAACAGAAGAGAGTCACACGTTTAGAAAACACACTATGGCTGCTTAACGGGAAAGGTGAGGTGGGGTGATGCATAAAACAAGGGTTTCAAATTAGCTCAGATACCGTTCCATAAACCCAATATGTAATAGACAAGACCTACTCCTTGCTCAGTGAACGGGACTCAGCACCCCCTATTCACCGCCCAAGAATATATCTGACTAGTAAGAATCTTAAAACCTATGGGTTGATATCTCTCTGTAAGTGACTCAAGTGGGTGTAAAGCGGCATAAACACAGCAGTGAAAAGCAGCTAAACCCCATTATAAAAATCAATTACTTTTAAAAACCCGTGAAGCAAAGACAGTGAAAGAGAGAGAAATTCTTACAAAATTCGTTCAGGGGCTGTGATGCCACCTGGGTTGACCATATCTAGACCCACAGCTGATTGAGACATAATTGTGGACACTCCTGGGGCTGAGAGGTTTGGTGAGGTTGGGTGAGCAAACGCAGACCCTTTATAGTAATACTGCGTGGTACCCATCCCATGGGTCCCAAATCTCCAGGTTCAAGGGCACCTTCCTACATCGAAAACATGCATGAGAAACCCAGAAGATGGTACACCGTGTGATCGGGAAAGGTTTCTAAAACGCACCTCATTTCTCATCTCCTTGTGCTCGGGTTCGCCATTCCAGCCGTTTTCCTAGAAATCCCCCTCCTTGGAGAATCAGCACCTTTAACCTCCTGTTCCGTACAGGTTGCAATTTGTCCTGAGGAGGAACGGGAAGAGGGGGAACCAATGAGAGAGTAGCTCTAGGTCTTGGGACAGGCACAGCTCACTCTATTTTCCCATCAGGAAGAAGAATTAACCACAGGCTCAGCCTGCCGCCCGGAAGCAGAATAGGGCCTGAAGCAATCCTGCGCTTTTGCGGCCAGCTCCCAAGAAAGCGAGTTGAAAAATGGAGCCCAGGGGCACTGCAATTCACAAACCTGCAGAGTTATAAATGATAACTCTCGTCCACAAATATACTGAGGGAAGGCAACGAAGAGGATTTGAAAGCAAGGCAGAATTGCAGGAAACAGATTTCAGGAGGGAGATTCGAATTGCCTTTAAAGCATAGGAAAAGCGGCAAAACCTCGACAATGATGCCCTTGGCCAAAAAGGGCGTATGCGTTTTTTCCTGAATATATTCAGGAAAAAAAGCATACGCCCTTTTTGGCCAAGCAAGCAACCTGGAAAGGCAAATCAGCGCTACAAAGAAGACTCGCTTCCCATTGGTCAAAAGGGCCATGCTGAAAAAAGTGTCAAAACCAGAAATGCAGGACAGGCCATGGAGAAACGGGAGCCTTGCTACGCTGATGGGCGGGATGTAAATTGCCCACAGCCACTCTGGAGAGGTGTACGGTGTGTCTTGAAACATCTAAAAAACTCAGCTTAGAGAGCATAGGGCACTTCCACTCATGGGCGTATAAATTGGGAAAACTAAAAATCAGCAAGACACAGGCACCCCAAAGTTTAGGGCTGCTCTGTTGACAACAACCTCCACTTCGTTACACCTTAAATATCCCAGGAAAGAGAAAAATGGATAAAGAAATTGTGGTCCTTATGTACAATGGAATATCACTCAGCCATGAAATCTACGTCATAAGGCTCTTAGCAGCATGATGAGTGGATTTAGGTACGACGATTCTACGTGAAATCAGTCACACAGAAAAAGACACTTATCATAAGATATCACTTATAGAGGGAATGTAAAAACCGCTACACTTGAACTGAATTACAAAACAGAAGAGAGTCACACGTTTAGAAAACACACTATGGCTGCTTAACGGGAAAGGTGAGTTGGGGTGATGCATAAAACCAGGGTTTCAAATTAGCTCAGATACCGTTCCATAAACCCAATATGTAATAGACAAGACCTACTCCTTGCTCAGTGAACGGGACTCAGCACCACCTATTCACCGCCCAAGAATATATCTGACTAGTAAGAAACTTAAAACCTCTGTGTTGATATCTCTCTGTAAGTGAGGCAAGTGGGTGTAAAGCGGCATACACACAGCTCTGAAGAGCAGCTAAACCCCATTATAAAAATCAATTACTTTTAAAAACCCGTGAAGCAAAGACAGTGAAAGAGAGAGAAATACTTACAAAATTCGTTCAGGGGCTGTGATGCCACCTGGGTTGACCATATCTAGACCCACAGCTGATTGAGACATAAGGGTGGACACTCCTGGGGCTGAGAGGTTTGGTGAGGTTGGGTGAGCAAACGCAGACCCTTTAAAGTAATACTGCGTGGTACCCATCCCATGGGTCCCAAATCTCCAGGTTCAAGGGCACCTTCCTACATCGAAAACATGCATGAGAAACCCAGAAGATGGTACACCGTGTGATCGGGAAAGATTTCTAAAACGCACCTCATTTCTCATCTCCTTGTGCTCGGGTTCGCCATTCCAGCCGCTTTCCTAGCAATCTCCCTCCTTGGAGAATCAGCACCTTTAACCTCCTGTTCCGTACAGGTTGCTATTTGTCCTGAGGAGGAACGGGAAGAGGGGGAACCAATGAGAGACTAGCTCTAGGTCTTGGGACAGGCACAGCTCACTCTATTTTCCCATTATGAAGAAGAATTAACCACAGGCTCAGCCTGCCAGCCGGAAGCCGAATAGGGCCTGAAGCAATCATGAGCTTTTGCGGCCAGCTCCCAAGAAAGCGAGTTGAAAAATGGACTTCAGGGGCACTGCAATTCACAAACCTGCAGAGTTATAAATGATAACTCTCGTCCACAAATATATTGAGGGAAGGCAACGAAGAGGATTTGAAAGCAAGGCAGAACTGCAGGAAACAGATTTCAGGAGGGAGATTCGAATTGCCTTTAAAGCACAGGAAAAGCGGCAAAACCTCGACAATGATGCCCTTGGCCAAAAAGGGCGTATGCGTTTTTTCCTGAATGTATTCAGGAAAAAACGCATACGCCCTTTTTGGCCAACCAAGCAACCTGCAAAGGCAAATCAGCGCTACAAAGAAGTCTCGCTTCCCATCGGTCAAAAGGGCCATGCTGAATTAAGTGTCAAAACCAGAAACGCAGGACAGGCCATGGAGAAACGGGAGCCTTGCTACGCTGATGGGCGGGATGTAAATTGCCCACAGCCACTCTGGAGAGGTGTACGGTGTGTCTTGAAACATCTAAAAAACTCAGCTTAGAGAGCATAGGGCACTTCCACTCATGGGCGTATAAATTGGGAAAACTAAAAATCAGCAAGACACAGGCACCCCAAAGTTTAGGGCTGCTCTGTTGACAAGAACCTCCACTTCGTTACACCTTAAATATCCCAGGAAAGAGAAAAATGGATAAAGAAGTTGTGGTCCTTATGTACAATGGAATATCACTCAGCCATGAAATCTACGTCATAAGGCTCGTAGCAGCATGATGAGTGGATTTAGGTACGACGATTCTACGTGAAATCAGTCACACAGAAAAAGACACTTATCATAAGATATCACTTATAGAGGGAATGTAAAAACCGCTACACTTGAACTGAATTACAAAACAGAAGAGAGTCACACGTTTAGAAAACACACTATGGCTGCTTAACGGGAAAGGTGAGGTGGGGTGATGCATAAAACAAGGGTTTCAAATTAGCTCAGATACCGTTCCATAAACCCAATATGTAATAGACAAGACCTACTCCTTGCTCAGTGAACGGGACTCAACACCCCCTATTCACCGCCCAAGAATATATATGATTAGTAAGAATCTTAAAACCTATGTGTTGATATCTCTCTGTAAGGGAGTCAAGTGGGTGTAAAGCGGCATAAACACAGCAGTGAAAAGCAGCTAAACCCCATTATAAAAATCAATTACTTTTAAAAACCCGTGAAGCAAAGACAGTGAAAGAGAGAGAAATTCTTACAAAATTCGTTCAGGGGCTGTGATGCCACCTGGATCGACCATATCTAGACCCACAGCTGATTGAGACATAAGGGTAGACACTCCTGGGGCTGAGAGGTTTGGTGAGGTTGGGTGAGCAAACGCAGACCCTTTAAAGTAATACTGCGTGGTACCCATCCCATGGGTCCCAAATCTCCAGGTTCAAGGGCACCTTCCTACATCGAAAACATGGATGAGCAACCCAGAAGATGGTACACCGTGTGATCGGGAAAGGTTTCTAAAACGCACCTCATTTCTCATCTCCTTGTGCTCGGGTTCGCCATTCCAGCCGCTTTCCTAGGAATCTCCCTCCTTGGAGAATCAGCACCTTTAACCTCCTGTTCCGTACAGGTTGCAATTTGTCCTGAGGAGGAACGGGAAGAGGGGGAACCAATGAGAGACTAGCTCTAGGTCTTGGGACAGGCACAGGTCACTCTATTTTCCCAACAGGAAGAAGAATTAACCACAGGCTCAGCCTGCCGCCCGGAAAGAGAATAGGGCCTGAAGCAATCCTGCGCTTTTGCGGCCAGCTCCCAAGAAAGCGAGTTGAAAAATGGAGCTCAGGGGCACTGCAATTCACAAACCTGCAGAGTTATAAATGATAACTCTCGTCCACAAATATACTGAGGAAAGGCAACGAAGAGGATTTGAAAGCAAGGCAGAATTGCAGGAAACAGGTTTCAGGAGGGAGATTCGAATCGCCTTTAAAGCACAGGAAAAGCGGTAAAACCTCGACAATGATGCCCTTGGCCAAAAAGGGCGTATGCGTTTTTTCCTGAATATATTCAGGAAAAAACGCATACGCCCTTTTTGGCCAACCAAGCAACCTGCAAAGGCAAATCAGCGCTACAAAGAAGTCTCGCTTCCCATCGGTCAAAAGGGCCATGCTGAATAAAGTGTCAAAACCAGAAATGCAGGATAGGCCATGGAGAAACGGGAGCCTTGCTAAGCTGTTGGGCGGGATGTAAATTGCCAACAGCCACTCTGGAGAAGTGTACGGTGTGTCTTGAAACATCTAAAAAACTCAGCTTAGAGAGCATAGGGCACTTCCACTCGTGGGCGTATAAATTGGGAAAACTAAAAATCAGCAAGACACAGGCACCCAAAAGTTTAGGGCTGCTCTGTTGACAAGAACCTCCACTTCGTTACACCTTAAATATCCCAGGAAAGAGAAAAATGGATAAAGAAGTTGTGGTCCTTATGTACAATGGAATATCACTCAGCCATGAAATCTACGTCATAAGGCTCTTAGCAGCATGATGAGTGGATTTAGGTACGACGATTCTACATGAAATAAGTCACACAGAAAAAGACACTTATCATAAGATATCACTTATAGAGGGAATGTAAAAACCGCTACACTTGAATGAATTACAAAACAGAAGAGAGTCACACGTTTAGAAAACACACTATGGCTGCTTAACGGGAAAGGTGAGGTGGGGTGATGCATAAAACAAGGGTTTCAAATTAGCTCAGATACCGTTCCATAAACCCAATATATAATAGACAAGACCTACTCCTTGCTCAGTGAACGAGGCTCAGCACCCCCTATTCATCGCCCAAGAATATATCTGACTAGTAAGAATCTTAAAACCTATGTGTTGATATCTCTCTGTAAGTGACTCAAGTGGGTGTAAAGCGGCATAAACACAGCAGTGAAAAGCAGCTAAACCCCATTATAAAAATCAATTACTTTTAAAAACCCGTGAAGTAAAGACAGTGAAAGAGAGAGAAATTGTTACAAAATTCGTTCAGGGGCTGTGATGCCACCTGGATTGACCATATCTAGACCCACAGCTGATTGAGACATAAGGGTGGACACTTTTGGGGCTGAGAGGTTTGGTGAGGTTGGGTGAGCCAACGTAGACCCTTTAAAGTAATACTGCGTGGTACCCATCCCATGGGTCCCAAATCTCCAGGTTCAAGGGCATCTTCCTACATCGAAAACATGCATGAGAAACCCAGAAGATGATACACCGTGTGATCGAGAAAGGTTTCTAAAACACACCTCATTTCTCATCTCCTTATGCTCGGGTTCGCCGTTCCAGCCGCTTTCCTAGCAATCTCCCTCCTTGGAGAATCAGCACCTTTAACCTCCTGTTCCGTACAGGTTGCAATATGTCCTGAGGAGGAACGGGAAGAGGGGGAACCAATGAGAGACTAGCTCTAGGTCTTGGGACAGGCACAGCTCACTCTATTTTCCCATTAGGAAGAAGAATTAACCACAGGCTCAGCCTGCCAGCCGGAAGCCGAATAGGGCCTGAAGCAATCATGAGCTTTTGCGGCCAGCTCCCAAGAAAGCGAGTTGAAAAATGGAGCTCAGGGGCACTGCAATTCACAAACCTGCAGAGTTATAAACGATAACTCTCGTCCACAAATATATTGAGGGAAGGCAACGAAGAGGATTTGAAAGCAAGGCAGAATTGTAGGAAACAGATTTCAAGAGGGAGATTCGAATCGCCTTTAAAGCACAGGAAAAGCGGCAAAACCTCGACAATGATGCCCTTGGCCAAAAAGGGCGTATGCGTTTTTTCCTGAATATATTCAGGAAAAAACGCATACGCCCTTTTTGGCCAACCAAGCAACCTGCAAAGGCAAATCAGCGCTACAAAGAAGTCTCGCTTCCCATCGGTCAAAAGGGCCATGCTGAATAAAGTGTCAAAACCAGAAATGCAGGACAGGCCATGGAGAAACGGGAGCCTTGCTACGCTGATGGGCGGGATGTAAATTGCCAACAGCCACTCTGGAGAGGTGTACGGTGTGTCTTGAAACATCTAAAAAA
The DNA here is from genome assembly GCF_028021215.1 of Eschrichtius robustus. Lineage (NCBI taxonomy): Eukaryota > Metazoa > Chordata > Mammalia > Artiodactyla > Eschrichtiidae > Eschrichtius > Eschrichtius robustus. Next base: position 83,005,822 of record NC_090832.1, read on the forward strand.
CTCAGCTTAGAGAGCATAGGGCACTTCCACTCGTGGGCCTATAAATTGGGAAAACTAAAATTCAGCAAGACACAGGCACCCCAAAGTTTAGGGCTGCTCTGTTGACAACAACCTCCACTTCGTTACACCTTAAATATCCCAGGAAAGAGAAAAATGGATAAAGAAGTTGTGGTCCTTATGTACAATGGAATATCACTCAGCCATGAAATCTACGTCATAAGGCTCGTAGCAGCATGATGAGTGGATTTAGGTACGACGATTCTACGTGAAATAAGTCACACAGAAAAAGACACTTATCATAAGATATCACTTATAGAGGGAATGTAAAAACCGCTACACTTGAATGAATTACAAAACAGAAGAGAGTCACACGTTTAGAAAACACACTATGGCTGCTTAACGGGAAAGGTGAGGTGGGGTGATGCATAAAACAAGGGTTTCAAATTAGCTCAGATACCGTTCCATAAACCCAATATATAATAGACAAGACCTACTCCTTGCTCAGTGAACGGGACTCAGCACCCCCTATTCACCGCCCAAGAATATATCTGACTAGTAAGAATCTTAAAACCTATGTGTTGATATCTCTCTGTAAGTGACTCAAGTGGGTGTAAATCGGCACACACACAGCTCTGAAAAGCAGCTAAACCCCATTATAAAAATCAATTACTTTTAAAAACCCGTGAAGCAAAGACAGTGAAAGAGAGAGAAATTCTTACAAAATTCGTACAGGGGCTGTGATGCCACTTGGATTGACCATATCTAGACCCACAGCTGATTGAGACATAAGGGTGGACACTCCTGGGGCTGAGAGGTTTGGTGAGGTTGGGTGAGCAAACGCAGACCTTTTAAAGTAATACTGCGTGGTACCCATCCCATGGGTCCCAAATCTCCAGGTTCAAGGGCACCTTCCTACATCGAAAACATGCATGAGAAACCCAGAAGATGGTACACCGTGTGATCGGGAAAGGTTTCTAAAACGCACCTCATTTCTCATCTCCTTGTGCTCGGGTTCGCCATTCCAGCCGCTTTCCTAGCAATCTCCCTCCTTGGAGAATCAGCACCTTTAACCTCCTGTTCCGTACAGGTTGCAATTTGTCCTGAGGAGGAACGGGAAGAGGGGGAACCAATGGGAGACTAGCTCTAGGTCTTGGGACAGGCACAGCTCACTCTATTTTCCCGTCAGGAAGAAGAATTAACCACAGGCTCAGCCTGCCAGCCGGAAGCCGAATAGGGCCTGAAGCAATCCTGCGCTTTTGCGGCCAGCTCCCAAGAAAGCGAGTTGAAAAATGGAGCTCAGGGGCACTGCAATTCACAAACCTGCAGAGTTATAAATGATAACTCTCGTCCACAAATATACTGTGGGAAGGCAACGAAGAGGATTTGAAAGCAAGGCAGAATTGCAGGAAACAGGATTCAGGAGGGAGATTCGAATCGCCTTTAAAGCACAGGAAAAGCGGCAAAACCTCGACAATGATGCCCTTGGCCAAAAAGGGCGTATGCGTTTTTCCTGAATATATTCAGGAAAAAACGCATACGCCCTTTTTGGCCAACCAAGCAACCTGCAAAGGCAAATCAGCGCTACAAAGAAGTCTCGCTTCCCATCGGTCAAAAGGGCCATGCTGAATAAAGTGTCAAAACCAGAAACGCAGGACAGGCCATGGAGAAACGGGAGCCTTGCTACGCTGATGGGCGGGATGTAAATTGCCAACAGCCACTCTGGAGAGGTGTACGGTGTGTCTTGAAACATCTAAAAAACTCAGCTTAGAGAGCATAGGGCACTTCCACTCGTGGGCGTATAAATTGGGAAAACTAAAAATCAGCAAGGCACAGGCACCCCAAAGTTTAGGGCTGCTCTGTTGACAACAACCTCCACTTCGTTACACCTTAAATATCCCAGGAAAGAGAAAAATGGATAAAGAAGTTGTGGTCCTTATGTACAATGGAATATCACTCAGCCATGAAATCTACGTCATAAGGCTCTTAGCAGCATGATGAGTGGATTTAGGTACGACGATTCTACGTGAAATCAGTCACACAGAAAAAGACACTTATCATAAGATATCACTTATAGAGGGAATGTAAAAACTGCTACACTTGAACTGAATTACAAAACAGAAGAGAGTCACACGTTTAGAAAACACACTATGGCTGCTTAACGGGAAAGGTGAGTTGGGGTGATGCATAAAACCAGGGTTTCAAATTAGCTCAGATACCGTTCCATAAACCCAATATGTAATAGACAAGACCTACTCCTTGCTCAGTGAACGGGACTCAGCACCACCTATTCACCGCCCAAGAATATATCTGACTAGTAAGAAACTTAAAACCTATGTGTTGATATCTCTCTGTAAGTGAGGCAAGTGGGTGTAAAGCGGCATACACACAGCTCTGAAGAGCAGCTAAACCCCATTATAAAAATCAATTACTTTTAAAAACCCGTGAAGCAAAGACAGTGAAAGAGAGAGAAATTCTTACAAAATTCGTTCAGGGGCTGTGATGCCACCTGGGTTGACCATATCTAGACCCACAGCTGATTGAGACATAAGGGTAGACACTCCTGGGGCTGAGAGGTTTGGTGAGGTTGGGTGAGCAAACGCAGACCCTTTAAAGTAATACTGCGTGGTACCCATCCCATGGGTCCCAAATCTCCAGGTTCAAGGGCACCTTCCTACATCGAAAACATGGATGAGCAACCCAGAAGATGGTACACCGTGTGATCGGGAAAGGTTTCTAAAACGCACCTCATTTCTCATCTCCTTGTGCTCGGGTTCGCCATTCCAGCCGCTTTCCTAGCAATCTCCCTCCTTGGAGAATCAGCACCTTTAACCTCCTGTTCCGTACAGGTTGCTATTTGTCCTGAGGAGGAACGGGAAGAGGGGGAACCAATGAGAGACTAGCTCTAGGTCTTGGGACTGGCACAGCTCAGTCTATTTTCCCATCAGGAAGAAGAATTAACCACAGGCTCAGCCTGCCAGCCGGAAGCCGAATAGGGCCTGAAGCAATCCTGCGCTTTTGAGGCCAGCTCCCAAGAAAGCCAGTTGAAAAATGGAGCTCAGGGGCACTGCAATTCACAAACCTGCAGAGTTATAAATGATAACTCTCGTCCACAAATATATTGAGGGAAGGCAACGAAGAGGATTTGAAAGCAAGGCAGAATTGTAGGAAACAGATTTCAGGAGGGAGATTCGAATCGCCTTTAAAGCACAGGAAAAGCGGCAAAACCTCGACAATGATGCCCTTGGCCAAAAAGGGCGTATGCGTTTTTTCCTGAATATATTCAGGAAAAAACGCATACGCCCTTTTTGGCCAACCAAGCAACCTGCAAAGGCAAATCAGCGCTACAAAGAAGTCTCGCTTCCCATCGGTCAAAAGGGCCATGCTGAATTAAGTGTCAAAACCAGAAACGCAGGACAGGCCATGGAGAAACGGGAGCCTTGCTACGCTGATGGGCGGGATGTAAATTGCCCACAGCCACTCTGGAGAGGTGTACGGTGTGTCTTGAAACATCTAAAAAACTCAGCTTAGAGAGCATAGGGCACTTCCACTCATGGGCGTATAAATTGGGAAAACTAAAAATCAGCAAGACACAGGCACCCCAAAGTTTAGGGCTGCTCTGTTGACAAGAACCTCCACTTCGTTACACCTTAAATATCCCAGGAAAGAGAAAAATGGATAAAGAAGTTGTGGTCCTTATGTACAATGGAATATCACTCAGCCATGAAATCTACGTCATAAGGCTCGTAGCAGCATGATGAGTGGATTTAGGTACGACGATTCTACGTGAAATCAGTCACACAGAAAAAGACACTTATCATAAGATATCACTTATAGAGGGAATGTAAAAACCGCTACACTTGAACTGAATTACAAAACAGAAGAGAGTCACACGTTTAGAAAACACACTATGGCTGCTTAACGGGAAAGGTGAGGTGGGGTGATGCATAAAACAAGGGTTTCAAATTAGCTCAGATACCGTTCCATAAACCCAATATGTAATAGACAAGACCTACTCCTTGCTCAGTGAACGGGACTCAACACCCCCTATTCACCGCCCAAGAATATATATGATTAGTAAGAATCTTAAAACCTATGTGTTGATATCTCTCTGTAAGGGAGTCAAGTGGGTGTAAAGCGGCATAAACACAGCAGTGAAAAGCAGCTAAACCCCATTATAAAAATCAATTACTTTTAAAAACCCGTGAAGCAAAGACAGTGAAAGAGAGAGAAATTCTTACAAAATTCGTTCAGGGGCTGTGATGCCACCTGGATCGACCATATCTAGACCCACAGCTGATTGAGACATAAGGGTAGACACTCCTGGGGCTGAGAGGTTTGGTGAGGTTGGGTGAGCAAACGCAGACCCTTTAAAGTAATACTGCGTGGTACCCATCCCATGGGTCCCAAATCTCCAGGTTCAAGGGCACCTTCCTACATCGAAAACATGGATGAGCAACCCAGAAGATGGTACACCGTGTGATCGGGAAAGGTTTCTAAAACGCACCTCATTTCTCATCTCCTTGTGCTCGGGTTCGCCATTCCAGCCGCTTTCCTAGGAATCTCCCTCCTTGGAGAATCAGCACCTTTAACCTCCTGTTCCGTACAGGTTGCAATTTGTCCTGAGGAGGAACGGGAAGAGGGGGAACCAATGAGAGACTAGCTCTAGGTCTTGGGACAGGCACAGGTCACTCTATTTTCCCAACAGGAAGAAGAATTAACCACAGGCTCAGCCTGCCGCCCGGAAGGAGAATAGGGCCTGAAGCAATCCTGCGCTTTTGCGGCCAGCTCCCAAGAAAGCGAGTTGAAAAATGGAGCTCAGGGGCACTGCAATTCACAAACCTGCAGAGTTATAAATGATAACTCTCGTCCACAAATATACTGAGGAAAGGCAACGAAGAGGATTTGAAAGCAAGGCAGAATTGCAGGAAACAGGTTTCAGGAGGGAGATTCGAATCGCCTTTAAAGCACAGGAAAAGCGGTAAAACCTCGACAATGATGCCCTTGGCCAAAAAGGGCGTATGCGTTTTTTCCTGAATATATTCAGGAAAAAACGCATACGCCCTTTTTGGCCAACCAAGCAACCTGCAAAGGCAAATCAGCGCTACAAAGAAGTCTCGCTTCCCATCGGTCAAAAGGGCCATGCTGAATAAAGTGTCAAAACCAGAAATGCAGGATAGGCCATGGAGAAACGGGAGCCTTGCTAAGCTGTTGGGCGGGATGTAAATTGCCAACAGCCACTCTGGAGAAGTGTACGGTGTGTCTTGAAACATCTAAAAAACTCAGCTTAGAGAGCATAGGGCACTTCCACTCGTGGGCGTATAAATTGGGAAAACTAAAAATCAGCAAGACACAGGCACCCAAAAGTTTAGGGCTGCTCTGTTGACAAGAACCTCCACTTCGTTACACCTTAAATATCCCAGGAAAGAGAAAAATGGATAAAGAAGTTGTGGTCCTTATGTACAATGGAATATCACTCAGCCATGAAATCTACGTCATAAGGCTCTTAGCAGCATGATGAGTGGATTTAGGTACGACGATTCTACATGAAATAAGTCACACAGAAAAAGACACTTATCATAAGATATCACTTATAGAGGGAATGTAAAAACCGCTACACTTGAATGAATTACAAAACAGAAGAGAGTCACACGTTTAGAAAACACACTATGGCTGCTTAACGGGAAAGGTGAGGTGGGGTGATGCATAAAACAAGGGTTTCAAATTAGCTCAGATACCGTTCCATAAACCCAATATATAATAGACAAGACCTACTCCTTGCTCAGTGAACGAGGCTCAGCACCCCCTATTCATCGCCCAAGAATATATCTGACTAGTAAGAATCTTAAAACCTATGTGTTGATATCTCTCTGTAAGTGACTCAAGTGGGTGTAAAGCGGCATAAACACAGCAGTGAAAAGCAGCTAAACCCCATTATAAAAATCAATTACTTTTAAAAACCCGTGAAGTAAAGACAGTGAAAGAGAGAGAAATTGTTACAAAATTCGTTCAGGGGCTGTGATGCCACCTGGATTGACCATATCTAGACCCACAGCTGATTGAGACATAAGGGTGGACACTTTTGGGGCTGAGAGGTTTGGTGAGGTTGGGTGAGCCAACGTAGACCCTTTAAAGTAATACTGCGTGGTACCCATCCCATGGGTCCCAAATCTCCAGGTTCAAGGGCATCTTCCTACATCGAAAACATGCATGAGAAACCCAGAAGATGATACACCGTGTGATCGAGAAAGGTTTCTAAAACACACCTCATTTCTCATCTCCTTATGCTCGGGTTCGCCGTTCCAGCCGCTTTCCTAGCAATCTCCCTCCTTGGAGAATCAGCACCTTTAACCTCCTGTTCCGTACAGGTTGCAATATGTCCTGAGGAGGAACGGGAAGAGGGGGAACCAATGAGAGACTAGCTCTAGGTCTTGGGACAGGCACAGCTCACTCTATTTTCCCATTAGGAAGAAGAATTAACCACAGGCTCAGCCTGCCAGCCGGAAGCCGAATAGGGCCTGAAGCAATCATGAGCTTTTGCGGCCAGCTCCCAAGAAAGCGAGTTGAAAAATGGAGCTCAGGGGCACTGCAATTCACAAACCTGCAGAGTTATAAACGATAACTCTCGTCCACAAATATATTGAGGGAAGGCAACGAAGAGGATTTGAAAGCAAGGCAGAATTGTAGGAAACAGATTTCAAGAGGGAGATTCGAATCGCCTTTAAAGCACAGGAAAAGCGGCAAAACCTCGACAATGATGCCCTTGGCCAAAAAGGGCGTATGCGTTTTTTCCTGAATATATTCAGGAAAAAATGCATACGCCCTTTTTGGCCAACCAAGCAACCTGCAAAGGCAAATCAGCGCTACAAAGAAGTCTCGCTTCCCATCGGTCAAAAGGGCCATGCTGAATAAAGTGTCAAAACCAGAAATGCAGGACAGGCCATGGAGAAACGGGAGCCTTGCTACGCTGATGGGCGGGATGTAAATTGCCAACAGCCACTCTGGAGAGGTGTACGGTGTGTCTTGAAACATCTAAAAAACTCAGCTTAGAGAGCATAGGGCACTTCCACTCGTGGGCCTATAAATTGGGAAAACTAAAATTCAGCAAGACACAGGCACCCCAAAGTTTAGGGCTGCTCTGTTGACAACAACCTCCACTTCGTTACACCTTAAATATCCCAGGAAAGAGAAAAATGGATAAAGAAGTTGTGGTCCTTATGTACAATGGAATATCACTCAGCCATGAAATCTACGTCATAAGGCTCGTAGCAGCATGATGAGTGGATTTAGGTACGACGATTCTACGTGAAATAAGTCACACAGAAAAAGACACTTATCATAAGATATCACTTATAGAGGGAATGTAAAAACCGCTACACTTGAATGAATTACAAAACAGAAGAGAGTCACACGTTTAGAAAACACACTATGGCTGCTTAACGGGAAAGGTGAGGTGGGGTGATGCATAAAACAAGGGTTTCAAATTAGCTCAGATACCGTTCCATAAACCCAATATATAATAGACAAGACCTACTCCTTGCTCAGTGAACGGGACTCAGCACCCCCTATTCACCGCCCAAGAATATATCTGACTAGTAAGAATCTTAAAACCTATGTGTTGATATCTCTCTGTAAGTGACTCAAGTGGGTGTAAAGCGGCACACACACAGCTCTGAAAAGCAGCTAAACCCCATTATAAAAATCAATTACTTTTAAAAACCCGTGAAGCAAAGACAGTGAAAGAGAGAGAAATTCTTACAAAATTCGTACAGGGGCTGTGATGCCACTTGGATTGACCATATCTAGACCCACAGCTGATTGAGACATAAGGGTGGACACTCCTGGGGCTGAGAGGTTTGGTGAGGTTGGGTGAGCAAACGCAGACCTTTTAAAGTAATACTGCGTGGTACCCATCCCATGGGTCCCAAATCTCCAGGTTCAAGGGCACCTTCCTACATCGAAAACATGCATGAGAAACCCAGAAGATGGTACACCGTGTGATCGGGAAAGGTTTCTAAAACGCACCTCATTTCTCATCTCCTTGTGCTCGGGTTCGCCATTCCAGCCGCTTTCCTAGCAATCTCCCTCCTTGGAGAATCAGCACCTTTAACCTCCTGTTCCGTACAGGTTGCAATTTGTCCTGAGGAGGAACGGGAAGAGGGGGAACCAATGGGAGACTAGCTCTAGGTCTTGGGACAGGCACAGCTCACTCTATTTTCCCGTCAGGAAGAAGAATTAACCACAGGCTCAGCCTGCCAGCCGGAAGCCGAATAGGGCCTGAAGCAATCCTGCGCTTTTGCGGCCAGCTCCCAAGAAAGCGAGTTGAAAAATGGAGCTCAGGGGCACTGCAATTCACAAACCTGCAGAGTTATAAATGATAACTCTCGTCCACAAATATACTGTGGGAAGGCAACGAAGAGGATTTGAAAGCAAGGCAGAATTGCAGGAAACAGGATTCAGGAGGGAGATTCGAATCGCCTTTAAAGCACAGGAAAAGCGGCAAAACCTCGACAATGATGCCCTTGGCCAAAAAGGGCGTATGCGTTTTTCCTGAATATATTCAGGAAAAAACGCATACGCCCTTTTTGGCCAACCAAGCAACCTGCAAAGGCAAATCAGCGCTACAAAGAAGTCTCGCTTCCCATCGGTCAAAAGGGCCATGCTGAATAAAGTGTCAAAACCAGAAACGCAGGACAGGCCATGGAGAAACGGGAGCCTTGCTACGCTGATGGGCGGGATGTAAATTGCCAACAGCCACTCTGGAGAGGTGTACGGTGTGTCTTGAAACATCTAAAAAACTCAGCTTAGAGAGCATAGGGCACTTCCACTCGTGGGCGTATAAATTGGGAAAACTAAAAATCAGCAAGGCACAGGCACCCCAAAGTTTAGGGCTGCTCTGTTGACAACAACCTCCACTTCGTTACACCTTAAATATCCCAGGAAAGAGAAAAATGGATAAAGAAGTTGTGGTCCTTATGTACAATGGAATATCACTCAGCCATGAAATCTACGTCATAAGGCTCTTAGCAGCATGATGAGTGGATTTAGGTACGACGATTCTACGTGAAATCAGTCACACAGAAAAAGACACTTATCATAAGATATCACTTATAGAGGGAATGTAAAAACTGCTACACTTGAACTGAATTACAAAACAGAAGAGAGTCACACGTTTAGAAAACACACTATGGCTGCTTAACGGGAAAGGTGAGTTGGGGTGATGCATAAAACCAGGGTTTCAAATTAGCTCAGATACCGTTCCATAAACCCAATATGTAATAGACAAGACCTACTCCTTGCTCAGTGAACGGGACTCAGCACCACCTATTCACCGCCCAAGAATATATCTGACTAGTAAGAAACTTAAAACCTATGTGATGATATCTCTCTGTAAGTGAGGCAAGTGGGTGTAAAGCGGCATACACACAGCTCTGAAGAGCAGCTAAACCCCATTATAAAAATCAATTACTTTTAAAAACCCGTGAAGCAAAGACAGTGAAAGAGAGAGAAATTCTTACAAAATTCGTTCAGGGGCTGTGATGCCACCTGGGTTGACCATATCTAGACCCACAGCTGATTGAGACATAAGGGTGGACACTCCTGGGGCTGAGAGGTTTGGTGAGGTTGGGTGAGCAAACGCAGACCCTTTAAAGTAATACTGCGTGGTACCCATCCCATGGGTCCCAAATCTCCAGGTTCAAGGGCACCTTCCTACATCGAAAACATGCATGAGAAACCCAGAAGATGGTACACCGTGTGATCGGGAAAGGTTTCTAAAACGCACCTCATTTCTCATCTCCTTGTGCTCGGGTTCGCCATTCCAGCCGCTTTCCTAGCAATCTCCCTCCTTGGAGAATCAGCACCTTTAACCTCCTGTTCCGTACAGGTTGCTATTTGTCCTGAGGAGGAACGGGAAGAGGGGGAACCAATGAGAGACTAGCTCTAGGTCTTGGGACAGGCACAGCTCAGTCTATTTTCCCATCAGGAAGAAGAATTAACCACAGGCTCAGCCTGCCAGCCGGAAGCCGAATAGGGCCTGAAGCAATCCTGCGCTTTTGAGGCCTGCTCCCAAGAAAGCCAGTTGAAAAATGGAGCTCAGGGGCACTGCAATTCACAAACCTGCAGAGTTATAAATGATAACTCTCGTCCACAAATATATTGAGGGAAGGCAACGAAGAGGATTTGAAAGCAAGGCAGAATTGTAGGAAACAGATTTCAGGAGGGAGATTCGAATCGCCTTTAAAGCACAGGAAAAGCGGCAAAACCTCGACAATGATGCCCTTGGCCAAAAAGGGCGTATGCGTTTTTTCCTGAATATATTCAGGAAAAAACGCATACGCCCTTTTTGGCCAACCAAGCAACCTGCAAAGGCAAATCAGCGCTACAAAGAAGTCTCGCTTCCCATCGGTCAAAAGGGCCATGCTGAATAAAGTGTCAAAACCAGAAATGCAGGACAGGCCAGGGAGAAACGGGAGCCTTGCTACGCTGATGGGCGGGATGTAAATTGCCAACAGCCACTCTGGAGAGGTGTACGGTGTGTCTTGAAACATCTAAAAAACTCAGCTTCGAGAGCATAGGGCACTTCCACTCGAGGGCGTATAAGTTGGGAAAACTAAAAATCAGCAAGATACAGGCACCCCAAAGTTTAGGGCTGCTCTGTTGACAAGAACCTCCACTTCGTTACACCTTAAATATCCCAGGAAAGAGAAAAATGGATAAAGAAGATGTGGTCCTTATGTACAATGGAATATCACTCAGCCATGAAATCTACGTCATAAGGCTCCTAGCAGCATGATGAGTGGATTTAGGTACGACGATTCTACGTGAAATAAGTCACACAGAAAAAGACACTTATCATAAGATATCACTTATAGAGGGAATGTAAAAACCGCTACACTTGAACTGAATTACAAAACAGAAGAGAGTCACACGTTTAGAAAACACACTATGGCTGCTTAACGGGAAAGGTGAGTTGGGGTGATGCATAAAACCAGGGTTTCAAATTAGCTCAGATACCGTTCCATAAACCCAATATGTAATAGACAAGACCTACTCCTTGCTCAGTGAACGGGACTCAACACCCCCTATTCACCGCCCAAGAATATATCTGACTAGTAAGAATCTTAAAACCTATGTGTTGATATCTCTCTGTAAGTGACTCAAGTGGGTGTAAAGCGGCATAAACACAGCAGTGAAAAGCAGCAAAACCCCATTATAAAAATCAATTACTTTTAAAAACCCGTGAAGCAAAGACAGTGAAAGAGAGAGAAATTCTTACAAAATTCGTTCAGGGGCTGTGATGCCACCTGGGTTGACCATATCTAGACCCACAGCTGATTGAGACATAAGGGTGGACACTCCTGGGGCTGAGAGGTTTGGTGAGGTTGGGTGAGCAAACGCAGACCCTTTAAAGTAATACTGCGTGGTATCCATCCCATGGGTCCCAAATCTCCAGGTTCAAGGGCACCTTCCTACATCGAAAACATGCATGAGAAACCCAGAAGATGGTACACTGTGTGATCGGGAAAGGTTTCTAAAACGCACCTCATTTCTCATCTCCTTGTGCTCGGGTTCGCCATTCCAGCCGCTTTCCTAGCAATCTTCCTCCTTGGAGAATCAGCACCTTTAACCTCCTGTTCCGTACAGGTTGCTATTTGTCCTGAGGAGGAACGGGAAGAGGGGGAACCAATGAGAGACTAGCTCTAGGTCTTGGGACAGGCACAGCTCACTCTATTTTCCCATCAGGAAGAAGAATTAACCACAGGATCAGCCTGCCAGCCGGAAGCCGAATAGGGCCTGAAGCAATCCTGCGCTTTTGCGGCCAGCTCCCAAGAAAGCGAGTTGAAAAATGGAGCTCAGGGGCACTGCAATTCACAAACCTGCAGAGTTATAAATGATAACTCTCGTCCACAAATATACTGTGGGAAGGCAACGAAGAGGATTTGAAAGCAAGGCAGAATTGCAGGAAACAGGATTCAGGAGGGAGATTCGAATCGCCTTTAAAGCACAGAAAAAGCGGCAAAACCTCGACAATGATGCCCTTGGCCAAAAAGGGCGTATGCGTTTTTCCTGAATATATTCAGGAAAAAACGCATACGCCCTTTTTGGCCAACCAAGCAACCTGCAAAGGCAAATCAGCGCTACAAAGAAGTGTCGCTTCCCATCGGTCAAAAGGGCCATGCTGAATAAAGTGTCAAAACCAGAAACGCAGGACAGGCCATGGAGAAACGGGAGCCTTGCTACGCTGATGGGCGGGATGTAAATTGCCAACAGCCACTCTGGAGAGGTGTACGGTGTGTCTTGAAACATCTAAAAAACTCAGCTTAGAGAGCATAGGGCACTTCCACTCGTGGGCGTATAAATTGGGAAAACTAAAAATCAGCAAGACACAGGCACCCCAAAGTTTAGGGCTGCTCTGTTGACAACAACCTCCACTTCGTTACACCTTAAATATCCCAGGAAAGAGAAAAATGGATAAAGAAGTTGTGGTCCTTATGTACAATGGAATATCACTCAGCCATGAAATCTACGTCATAAGGCTCTTAGCAGCATGATGAGTGGATTTAGGTACGGCGATTCTACGTGAAATCAGTCACACAGAAAAAGACACTTATCATAAGATATCACTTATAGAGGGAATGTAAAAACTGCTACACTTGAACTGAATTACAAAACAGAAGAAAGTCACACGTTTAGAAAACACACTATGGCTGCTTAACGGGAAAGGTGAGTTGGGGTGATGCATAAAACCAGGGTTTCAAATTAGCTCAGATACCGTTCCATAAACCCAATATGTAATAGACAAGACCTACTCCTTGCTCAGTGAACGGGACTCAGCACCACCTATTCACCGCCCAAGAATATATCTGACTAGTAAGAAACTTAAAACCTATGTGTTGCTATCTCTCTGTAAGTGAGGCAAGTGGGTGTAAAGCGGCATACACACAGCTGTGAAGAGCAGCTAAACCCCATTATAAAAATCAATTACTTTTAAAAACCCGTGAAGCAAAGACAGTGAAAGAGAGAGAAATTCTTACAAAATTCGTTCAGGGGCTGTGATGCCACCTGGGTTGACCATATCTAGACCCACAGCTGATTGAGACATAAGGGTGGACACTCCTGGGGCTGAGAGGTTTGGTGAGGTTGGGTGAGCAAACGCAGACCCTTTAAAGTAATACTGCGTGCTACCCATCCCATGGGTCCCAAATCTCCAGGTTCAAGGGCACCTTCCTACATCGAAAACATGCATGAGAAACCCAGAAGATGGTACACCGTGTGATCGGGAAAGGTTTCTAAAACGCACCTCATTTCTCATCTCCTTGTGCTCGGGTTCGCCATTCCAGCCGCTTTCCTAGCAATCTTCCTCCTTGGAGAATCAGCACCTTTAACCTCCTGTTCCGTACAGGTTGCTATTTGTCCTGAGGAGGAACGGGAAGAGGGGGAACCAATGAGAGACTAGCTCTAGGTCTTGGGACAGGCACAGCTCACTCTATTTTCCCATCAGGAAGAAGAATTAACCACAGGCTCAGCCTGCCGCCCGGAAGGAGAATAGGGCCTGAAGCAATCCTGCGCTTTTGCGGCCAGCTCCCAAGAAAGCGAGTTGAAAAATGGAGCTCAGGGGCACTGCAATTCACAAACCTGCAGAGTTATAAATGATAACTCTCGTCCACAAATATACTGTGGGAAGGCAACGAAGAGGATTTGAAAGCAAGGCAGAATTGCAGGAAACAGGATTCAGGAGGGAGATTCGAATCGCCTTTAAAGCACAGGAAAAGCGGCAAAACCTCAACAATGATGCCCTTGGCCAAAAAGGGCGTATGCGTTTTTCCTGAATATATTCAGGAAAAAACGCATACGCCCTTTTTGGCCAACCAAGCAACCTGCAAAGGCAAATCAGCGCTACAAAGAAGTCTCGCTTCCCATCGGTCAAAAGGGCCATGCTGAATTAAGTGTCAAAACCAGAAACGCAGGACAGGCCATGGAGAAACGGGAGCCTTGCTACGCTGATGGGCGGGATGTAAATTGCCAACAGCCACTCTGGAGAGGTGTACGGTGTGTCTTGAAACATCTAAAAAACTCAGCTTAGAGAGCATAGGGCACTTCCACTCGTGGGCGTATAAATTGGGAAAACTAAAAATCAGCAAGACACAGGCACCCCAAAGTTTAGGGCTGCTCTGTTGACAACAACCTCCACTTCGTTACACCTTAAATATCCCAGGAAAGAGAAAAATGGATAAAGAAGTTGTGGTCCTTATGTACAATGGAATATCACTCAGCCATGAAATCTACGTCATAAGGCTCTTAGCAGCATGATGAGTGGATTTAGGTACGACGATTCTACGTGAAATCAGTCACACAGAAAAAGACACTTATCATAAGATATCACTTATAGAGGGAATGTAAAAACTGCTACACTTGAACTGAATTACAAAACAGAAGAGAGTCACACGTTTAGAAAACACACTATGGCTGCTTAAAGGGAAAGGTGAGTTGGGGTGATGCATAAAACCAGGGTTTCAAATTAGCTCAGATACCGTTCCATAAACCCAATATGTAATAGACAAGACCTACTCCTTGCTCAGTGAACGGGACTCAGCACCACCTATTCACCGCCCAAGAATATATCTGACTAGTAAGAAACTTAAAACCTATGTGTTGATATCTCTCTGTAAGTGAGGCAAGTGGGTGTAAAGCAGCATACACACAGCTGTGAAGAGCAGCTAAACCCCATTATAAAAATCAATTACTTTTAAAAACCCGTGAAGCAAAGACAGTGAAAGAGAGAGAAATTCTTACAAAATTCGTTCAGGGGCTGTGATGCCACCTGGGTTGACCATATCTAGACCCACAGCTGATTGAGATATAAGGGTGGACACTCCTGGGGCTGAGAGGTTTGGTGAGGTTGGGTGAGCAAACGCAGACCCTTTAAAGTAATACTGCGTGGTACCCATCCCATGGGTCCCAAATCTCCAGGTTCAAGGGCACCTTCCTACATCGAAAACATGCATGAGAAACCCAGAAGATGGTACACCGTGTGATCGGGAAAGGTTTCTAAAACGCACCTCATTTCTCATCTCCTTGTGCTCGGGTTCGCCATTCCAGCCGCTTTCCTAGCAATCTCCCTCCTTGGAGGATCAGCACCTTTAACCTCCTGTTCCGTACAGGTTGCTATTTGTCCTGAGGAGGAACGGGAAGAGGGGGAACCAATGAGAGACTAGCTCTAGGTCTTGGGACTGGCACAGCTCAGTCTATTTTCCCATCAGGAAGAAGAATTAACCACAGGCTCAGCCTGCCAGCCGGAAGCCGAATAGGGCCTGAAGCAATCCTGCGCTTTTGAGGCCAGCTCCCAAGAAAGCCAGTTGAAAAATGGAGCTCAGGGGCACTGCAATTCACAAACCTGCAGAGTTATAAATGATAACTCTCGTCCACAAATATATTGAGGGAAGGCAACGAAGAGGATTTGAAAGCAAGGCAGAATTGTAGGAAACAGATTTCAGGAGGGAGATTCGAATCGCCTTTAAAGCACAGGAAAAGCGGCAAAACCTCGACAATGATGCCCTTGGCCAAAAAGGGCGTATGCGTTTTTTCCTGAATATATTCAGGAAAAAACGCATACGCCCTTTTTGGCCAACCAAGCAACCTGCAAAGGCAAATCAGCGCTACAAAGAAGTCTCGCTTCCCATCGGTCAAAAGGGCCATGCTGAATAAAGTGTCAAAACCAGAAATGCAGGACAGGCCAGGGAGAAACGGGAGCCTTGCTACGCTGATGGGCGGGATGTAAATTGCCAACAGCCACTCTGGAGAGGTGTACGGTGTGTCTTGAAACATCTAAAAAACTCAGCTTAGAGAGCATAGGGCACTTCCACTCGAGGGCGTATAAGTTGGGAAAACTAAAAATCAGCAAGATACAGGCACCCCAAAGTTTAGGGCTGCTCTGTTGACAAGAACCTCCACTTCGTTACACCTTAAATATCCCAGGAAAGAGAAAAATGGATAAAGAAGTTGTGGTCCTTATGTACAATGGAATATCACTCAGCCATGAAATCTAGGTCATAAGGCTCCTAGCAGCATGATGAGTGGATTTAGGTACGACGATTCTACGTGAAATAAGTCACACAGAAAAAGACACTTATCATAAGATATCACTTATAGAGGGAATGTAAAAACCGCTACACTTGAACTGAATTACAAAACAGAAGAGAGTCACACGTTTAGAAAACACACTATGGCTGCTTAACGGGAAAGGTGAGTTGGGGTGATGCATAAAACCAGGGTTTCAAATTAGCTCAGATACCGTTCCATAAACCCAATATGTAATAGACAAGACCTACTCCTTGCTCAGTGAACGGGACTCAGCACCCCCTATTCACCGCCCAAGAATATATCTGACTAGTAAGAATCTTAAAACCTATGTGTTGATATCTCTCTGTAAGTGACTCAAGTGGGTGTAAAGCGGCATAAACACAGCAGTGAAAAGCAGCTAAACCCCATTATAAAAATCAATTACTTTTAAAAACCCGTGAAGCAAAGACAGTGAAAGAGAGAGAAATTCTTACAAAATTCGTTCAGGGGCTGTGATGCCACCTGGGTTGACCATATCTAGACCCACAGCTGATTGAGACATAAGGGTGGACACTCCTGGGGCTGAGAGGTTTGGTGAGGTTGGGTGAGCAAACGCAGACCCTTTAAAGTAATACTGCGTGGTATCCATCCCATGGGTCCCAAATCTCCAGGTTCAAGGGCACCTTCCTACATCGAAAACATGCATGAGAAACCCAGAAGATGGTACACTGTGTGATCGGGAAAGGTTTCTAAAACGCACCTCATTTCTCATCTCCTTGTGCTCGGGTTCGCCATTCCAGCCGCTTTCCTAGCAATCTTCCTCCTTGGAGAATCAGCACCTTTAACCTCCTGTTCCGTACAGGTTGCTATTTGTCCTGAGGAGGAACGGGAAGAGGGGGAACCAATGAGAGACTAGCTCTAGGTCTTGGGACAGTCACAGCTCACTCTATTTTCCCATCAGGAAGAAGAATTAACCACAGGATCAGCCTGCCAGCCGGAAGCCGAATAGGGCCTGAAGCAATCCTGCGCTTTTGCGGCCAGCTCCCAAGAAAGCGAGTTGAAAAATGGAGCTCAGGGGCACTGCAATTCACAAACCTGCAGAGTTATAAATGATAACTCTCGTCCACAAATATACTGTGGGAAGGCAACGAAGAGGATTTGAAAGCAAGGCCGAATTGCAGGAAACAGGATTCAGGAGGGAGATTCGAATCGCCTTTAAAGCACAGGAAAAGCGGCAAAACCTCGACAATGATGCCCTTGGCCAAAAAGGGCGTATGCGTTTTTCCTGAATATATTCAGGAAAAAACGCATACGTCCTTTTTGGCCAACCAAGCAACCTGCAAAGGCAAATCAGCGCTACAAAGAAGTCTCGCTTCCCATCGGTCAAAAGGGCCATGCTGAATAAAGTGTCAAAACCAGAAACGCAGGACAGGCCATGGAGAAACGGGAGCCTTGCTACGCTGATGGGCGGGATGTAAATTGCCAACAGCCACTCTGGAGAGGTGTACGGTGTGTCTTGAAACATCTAAAAAACTCAGCTTAGAGAGCATAGGGCACTTCCACTCGTGGGCGTATAAATTGGGAAAACTAAAAATCAGCAAGACACAGGCACCCCAAAGTTTAGGGCTGCTCTGTTGACAACAACCTCCACTTCGTTACACCTTAAATATCCCAGGAAAGAGAAAAATGGATAAAGAAGTTGTGGTCCTTATGTACAATGGAATATCACTCAGCCATGAAATCTACGTCATAAGGCTCTTAGCAGCATGATGAGTGGATTTAGGTACGACGATTCTACGTGAAATCAGTCACACAGAAAAAGACACTTATCATAAGATATCACTTATAGAGGGAATGTAAAAACTGCTACACTTGAACTGAATTACAAAACAGAAGAAAGTCACACGTTTAGAAAACACACTATGGCTGCTTAACGGGAAAGGTGAGTTGGGGTGATGCATAAAACCAGGGTTTCAAATTAGCTCAGATACCGTTCCATAAACCCAATATGTAATAGACAAGACCTACTCCTTGCTCAGTGAACGGGACTCAGCACCACCTATTCACCGCCCAAGAATATATCTGACTAGTAAGAAACTTAAAACCTATGTGTTGCTATCTCTCTGTAAGTGAGGCAAGTGGGTGTAAAGCGGCATACACACAGCTGTGAAGAGCAGCTAAACCCCATTATAAAAATCAATTACTTTTAAAAACCCGTGAAGCAAAGACAGTGAAAGAGAGAGAAATTCTTACAAAATTCGTTCAGGGGCTGTGATGCCACCTGGGTTGACCATATCTAGACCCACAGCTGATTGAGACATAAGGGTGGACACTCCTGGGGCTGAGAGGTTTGGTGAGGTTGGGTGAGCAAACGCAGACCCTTTAAAGTAATACTGCGTGCTACCCATCCCATGGGTCCCAAATCTCCAGGTTCAAGGGCACCTTCCTACATCGAAAACATGCATGAGAAACCCAGAAGATGGTACACCGTGTGATCGGGAAAGGTTTCTAAAACGCACCTCATTTCTCATCTCCTTGTGCTCGGGTTCGCCATTCCAGCCGCTTTCCTAGCAATCTTCCTCCTTGGAGAATCAGCATCTTTAACCTCCTGTTCCGTACAGGTTGCTATTTGTCCTGAGGAGGAACGGGAAGAGGGGGAACCAATGAGAGACTAGCTCTAGGTCTTGGGACAGGCACAGCTCACTCTATTTTCCCATCAGGAAGAAGAATTAACCACAGGCTCAGCCTGCCGCCCGGAAGGAGAATAGGGCCTGAAGCAATCCTGCGCTTTTGCGGCCAGCTCCCAAGAAAGCGAGTTGAAAAATGGAGCTCAGGGGCACTGCAATTCACAAACCTGCAGAGTTATAAATGATAACTCTCGTCCACAAATATACTGTGGGAAGGCAACGAAGAGGATTTGAAAGCAAGGCAGAATTGCAGGAAACAGGATTCAGGAGGGAGATTCGAATCGCCTTTAAAGCACAGGAAAAGCGGCAAAACCTCAACAATGATGCCCTTGGCCAAAAAGGGCGTATGCGTTTTTCCTGAATATATTCAGGAAAAAACGCATACGCCCTTTTTGGCCAACCAAGCAACCTGCAAAGGCAAATCAGCGCTACAAAGAAGTCTCGCTTCCCATCGGTCAAAAGGGCCATGCTGAATAAAGTGTCAAAACCAGAAACGCAGGACAGGCCATGGAGAAACGGGAGCCTTGCTACGCTGATGGGCGGGATGTAAATTGCCAACAGCCACTCTGGAGAGGTGTACGGTGTGTCTTGAAACATCTAAAAAACTCAGCTTAGAGAGCATAGGGCACTTCCACTCGTGGGCGTATAAATTGGGAAAACTAAAAATCAGCAAGACACAGGCACCCCAAAGTTTAGGGCTGCTCTGTTGACAACAACCTCCACTTCGTTACACCTTAAATATCCCAGGAAAGAGAAAAATGGATAAAGAAGTTGTGGTCCTTATGTACAATGGAATATCACTCAGCCATGAAATCTACGTCATAAGGCTCTTAGCAGCATGATGAGTGGATTTAGGTACGACGATTCTACGTGAAATCATTCACACAGAAAAAGACACTTATCATAAGATATCACTTATAGAGGGAATGTAAAAACTGCTACACTTGAACTGAATTACAAAACAGAAGAGAGTCACACGTTTAGAAAACACACTATGGCTGCTTAACGGGAAAGGTGAGTTGGGGTGATGCATAAAACCAGGGTTTCAAATTAGCTCAGATACCGTTCCATAAACCCAATATGTCATAGACAAGACCTACTCCTTGCTCAGTGAACGGGACTCAGCACCACCTATTCACCACCCAAGAATATATCTGACTAGTAAGAAACTTAAAACCTATGTGTTGATATATCTCTGTAAGTGAGGCAAGTGGGTGTAAAGCAGCATACACACAGCTGTGAAGAGCAGCTAAACCCCATTATAAAAATCAATTACTTTTAAAAACCCGTGAAGCAAAGACAGTGAAAGAGAGAGAAATTCTTACAAAATTCGTTCAGGGGCTGTGATGCCACCTGGGTTGACCATATCTAGACCCACAGCTGATTGAGACATAAGGGTGGACACTCCTGGGGCTGAGAGGTTTGGTGAGGTTGGGTGAGCAAACGCAGACCCTTTAAAGTAATACTGCGTGCTACCCATCCCATGGGTCCCAAATCTCCAGGTTCAAGGGCACCTTCCTACATCGAAAACATGCATGAGAAACCCAGAAGATGGTACACCGTGTGATCGGGAAAGGTTTCTAAAACGCACCTCATTTCTCATCTCCTTGTGCTCGGGTTCGCCATTCCAGCCGCTTTCCTAGCAATCTCCCTCCTTGGAGAATCAGCACCTTTAACCTCCTGTTCCGTACAGGTTGCTATTTGTCCTGAGGAGGAACGGGAAGAGGGGGAACCAATGAGAGACTAGCTCTAGGTCTTGGGACAGGCACAGCTCACTCTATTTTCCCATCAGGAAGAAGAATTAACCACAGGCTCAGCCTGCCGCCCGGAAGGAGAATAGGGCCTGAAGCAATCCTGCGCTTTTGCGGCCAGCTCCCAAGAAAGCGAGTTGAAAAATGGAGCTCAGGGGCACTGCAATTCACAAACCTGCAGAGTTATAAATGATAACTCTCGTCCACAAATATACTGTGGGAAGGCAACGAAGAGGATTTGAAAGCAAGGCAGAATTGCAGGAAACAGGATTCAGGAGGGAGATTCGAATCGCCTTTAAAGCACAGGAAAAGCGGCAAAACCTCAACAATGATGCCCTTGGCCAAAAAGGGCGTATGCGTTTTTCCTGAATATATTCAGGAAAAAACGGATACACCCTTTTTGGCCAACCAAGCAACCTGCAAAGGCAAATCAGCGCTACAAAGAAGTCTCGCTTCCCATCGGTCAAAAGGGCCATGCTGAATAAAGTGTCAAAACCAGAAACGCAGGACAGGCCATGGAGAAACGGGAGCCTTGCTACGCTGATGGGCGGGATGTAAATTGCCAACAGCCACTCTGGAGAGGTGTACGGTGTGTCTTGAAACATCTAAAAAACTCAGCTTAGAGAGCATAGGGCACTTCCACTCGTGGGCCTATAAATTGGGAAAACTAAAAATCAGCAAGACACAGGCACCCCAAAGTTTAGGGCTGCTCTGTTGACAACAACCTCCACTTCGTTACACCTTAAATATCCCAGGAAAGAGAAAAATGGATAAAGAAGTTGTGGTCCTTATGTACAATGGAATATCACTCAGCCAT
Source organism: Eschrichtius robustus (assembly GCF_028021215.1). Classification (NCBI taxonomy): domain Eukaryota; kingdom Metazoa; phylum Chordata; class Mammalia; order Artiodactyla; family Eschrichtiidae; genus Eschrichtius; species Eschrichtius robustus. Next base: position 83,027,136 of record NC_090832.1, read on the forward strand.
GAAATCAACGTCATTAGGGTAGTAGCAGCATGATGAGTGGATTTAGGTATGACGATTCGACGTGAAATAAGTCACACAGAAAAAGACACTTATCATAAGATATCACTTATAGAGGGAATGTAAAAACTGCTACACTTGAACTGAATTACAAAACAGAAGAGAGTCACACGTTTAGAAAACACACTATGGCTGCTTAACGGGAAAGGTGAGTTGGGGTGATGCATAAAACCAGGGTTTCAAATTAGCTCAGATACCGTTCCATAAACCCAATATGTAATAGACAAGACCTACTCCTTGCTCAGTGAACGGGACTCAGCACCACCTATTCACCGCCCAAGAATATATCTGACTAGTAAGAAACTTAAAACCTATGTGTTGATATCTCTCTGTAAGTGAGGCAAGTGGGTGTAAAGCAGCATACACACAGCTGTGAAGAGCAGCTAAACCCCATTATAAAAATCAATTACTTTTAAAAACCCGTGAAGCAAAGACAGTGAAAGAGAGAGAAATTCTTACAAAATTCGTTCAGGGGCTGTGATGCCACCTGGGTTGACCATATCTAGACCCACAGCTGATTGAGACATAAGGGTGGACACTCCTGGGGCTGAGAGGTTTGGTGAGGTTGGGTGAGCAAACGCAGACCCTTTAAAGTAATACTGCGTGGTACCCATCCCATGGGTCCCAAATCTCCAGGTTCAAGGGCACCTTCCTACATCGAAAACATGCATGAGAAACCCAGAAGATGGTACACCGTGTGATCGGGAAAGGTTTCTAAAACGCACCTCATTTCTCATCTCCTTGTGCTCGGGTTCGCCATTCCAGCCGCTTTCCTAGCAATCTCCCTCCTTGGAGAATCAGCACCTTTAACCTCCTGTTCCGTACAGGTTGCTATTTGTCCTGAGGAGGAACGGGAAGAGGGGGAACCAATGAGAGACTAGCTCTAGGTCTTGGGACAGGCACAGCTCAGTCTATTTTCCCATCAGGAAGAAGAATTAACCACAGGCTCAGCCTGCCAGCCGGAAGCCGAATAGGGCCTGAAGCAATCCTGCGCTTTTGAGGCCAGCTCCCAAGAAAGCCAGTTGAAAAATGGAGCTCAGGGGCACTGCAATTCACAAACCTGCAGAGTTATAAATGATAACTCTCGTCCACAAATATATTGAGGGAAGGCAACGAAGAGGATTTGAAAGCAAGGCAGAATTGTAGGAAACAGATTTCAGGAGGGAGATTCGAATCGCCTTTAAAGCACAGGAAAAGCGGCAAAACCTCGACAATGATGCCCTTGGCCAAAAAGGGCGTATGCGTTTTTTCCTGAATATATTCAGGAAAAAACGCATACGCCCTTTTTGGCCAACCAAGCAACCTGCAAAGGCAAATCAGCGCTACAAAGAAGTCTCGCTTCCCATCGGTCAAAAGGGCCATGCTGAATAAAGTGTCAAAACCAGAAATGCAGGACAGGCCATGGAGAAACGGGAGCCTTGCTACGCTGATGGGCGGGATGTAAATTGCCAACAGCCACTCTGGAGAGGTGTACGGTGTGTCTTGAAACATCTAAAAAACTCAGCTTAGAGAGCATAGGGCACTTCCACTCGTGGGCGTATAAGTTGGGAAAACTAAAAATCAGCAAGATACAGGCACCCCAAAGTTTAGGGCTGCTCTGTTGACAAGAACCTCCACTTTGTTACACCTTAAATATCCCAGGAAAGAGAAAAATGGATAAAGAAGTTGTGGTCCTTATGTACAATGGAATATCACTCAGCCATGAAATCTAGGTCATAAGGCTCCTAGCAGCATGATGAGTGGATTTAGGTACGACAATTCTACGTGAAATAAGTCACACAGAAAAAGACACTTATCATAAGATATCACTTATAGAGGGAATGTAAAAACCGCTACACTTGAACTGAATTACAAAACAGAAGAGAGTCACACGTTTAGAAAACACACTATGGCTGCTTAACGGGAAAGGTGAGTTGGGGTGATGCATAAAACCAGGGTTTCAAATTAGCTCAGATACCGTTCCATAAACCCAATATGTAATAGACAAGACCTACTCCTTGCTCAGTGAACGGGACTCAACACCACCTATTCACCGCCCAAAAATATATCTGACTAGTAAGAATCTTAAAACCTATGTGTTGATATCTCTCTGTAAGTGAGGCAAGTGCGTGTAAAGCGGCATACACACAGCTCTGAAAAGCAGCTAAACCCCATTATAAAAATCAATTACTTTTAAAAACCCGTGAAGCAAAGACAGTGAAAGAGAGAGAAATTCTTACAAAATTCGTTCAGGGGCTGTGATGCCACCTGGGTTGACCATATCTAGACCCACAGCTGATTGAGACATAAGGGTGGACACTCCTGGGGCTGAGAGGTTTGGTGAGGTTGGGTGAGCAAACGCACACCCTTTAAAGTAATACTGCGTGGTACCCATCCCATGGGTCCCAAATCTCCAGGTTCAAGGGCACCTTCCTACATCGAAAACATGCATGAGAAACCCAGAAGATGGTACACTGTGTGATCGGGAAAGATTTCTAAAACGCACCTCATTTCTCATCTCCTTGTGCTCGGGTTCGCCATTCCAGCCGCTTTCCTAGCAATCTTCCTCCTTGGAGAATCGGCACCTTTAACCTCCTGTTCCGTACAGGTTGCTATTTGTCCTGAGGAGGAACGGGAAGAGGGGGAACCAATGAGAGACTAGCTCTAGGTCTTGGGACAGGCACAGCTCACTCTATTTTCCCATCAGGAAGAACAATTAACCACAGGCTCAGCCTGCCAGCCGGAAGCCGAATAGGGCCTGAAGCAATCCTGCGCTTTTGCGGCCAGCTCCCAAGAAAGCGAGTTGAAAAATGGAGCTCAGGGGCACTGCAATTCACAAACCTGCAGAGTTATAAATGATAACTCTCGTCCACAAATATACTGTGGGAAGGCAACGAAGAGGATTTGAAAGCAAGGCAGAATTGCAGGAAACAGGATTCAGGAGGGAGATTCGAATCGCCTTTAAAGCACAGGAAAAGCGGCAAAACCTCGACAATGATGCCCTTGGCCAAATAGGGCGTATGCGTTTTTCCTGAATATATTCAGGAAAAAACGCATACGCCCTTTATGGCCAACCAATCAACCTGCAAAGGCAAATCAGCGCTACAAAGAAGTCTCGCTTCCCATCGGTCAAAAGGGCCATGCTGAATAAAGTGTCAAAACCAGAAACGCAGGACAGGCCATGGAGAAACGGGAGCCTTGCTACGCTGATGGGCGGGATGTAAATTGCCAACAGCCACTCTGGAGAGGTGTACGGTGTGTCTTGAAACATCTAAAAAACTCAGCTTAGAGAGCATAGGGCACTTCCACTCGTGGGCGTATAAATTGGGAAAACTAAAAATCAGCAAGACACAGGCACCCCAAAGTTTAGGGCTGCTCTGTTGACAACAACCTCCACTTCGTTACACCTTAAATATCCCAGGAAAGAGAAAAATGGATAAAGAAGTTGTGGTCCTTATATACAATGGAATATCACTCAGCCATGAAATCTACGTCATAAGGCTCTTAGCAGCATGATGAGTGGATTTAGGTACGACGATTCTACGTGAAATCAGTCACACAGAAAAAGACACTTATCATAAGATATCACTTATAGAGGGAATGTAAAAACCGCTACACTTGAACTGAATTACAAAACAGAAGAGAGTCACACGTTTAGAAAACACACTATGGCTGCTTAACGGGAAAGGTGAGTTGGGGTGATGCATAAAACCAGGGTTTCAAATTAGCTCAGATACCGTTCCATAAACCCAATATGTAATAGACAAGACCTACTCCTTGCTCAGTGAACGGGACTCAACACCCCCTATTCACCGCCCAAGAATATATATGATTAGTAAGAATCTTAAAACCTATGTGTTGATATCTCTCTGTAAGGGAGTCAAGTGGGTGTAAAGCGGCATAAACACAGCAGTGAAAAGCAGCTAAACCCCATTATAAAAATCAATTACTTTTAAAAACCCGTGAAGCAAAGACAGTGAAAGAGAGAGAAATTCTTACAAAATTCGTTCAGGGGCTGTGATGCCACCTGGATCGACCATATCTAGACCCACAGCTGATTGAGACATAAGGGTAGACACTCCTGGGGCTGAGAGGTTTGGTGAGGTTGGGTGAGCAAACGCAGACCCTTTAAAGTAATACTGCGTGGTACCCATCCCATGGGTCCCAAATCTCCAGGTTCAAGGGCACCTTCCTACATCGAAAACATGGATGAGCAACCCAGAAGATGGTACACCGTGTGATCGGGAAAGGTTTCTAAAACGCACCTCATTTCTCATCTCCTTGTGCTCGGGTTCGCCATTCCAGCCGCTTTCCTAGGAATCTCCCTCCTTGGAGAATCAGCACCTTTAACCTCCTGTTCCGTACAGGTTGCAATTTGTCCTGAGGAGGAACGGGAAGAGGGGGAACCAATGAGAGACTAGCTCTAGGTCTTGGGACAGGCACAGGTCACTCTATTTTCCCAACAGGAAGAAGAATTAACCACAGGCTCAGCCTGCCGCCCGGAAGGAGAATAGGGCCTGAAGCAATCCTGCGCTTTTGCGGCCAGCTCCCAAGAAAGCGAGTTGAAAAATGGAGCTCAGGGGCACTGCAATTCACAAACCTGCAGAGTTATAAATGATAAATCTCGTCCACAAATATACTGAGGAAAGGCAACGAAGAGGATTTGAAAGCAAGGCAGAATTGCAGGAAACAGGTTTCAGGAGGGAGATTCGAATCGCCTTTAAAGCACAGGAAAAGCGGTAAAACCTCGACAATGATGCCCTTGGCCAAAAAGGGCGTATGCGTTTTTTCCTGAATATATTCAGGAAAAAACGCATACGCCCTTTTTGGCCAACCAAGCAACCTGCAAAGGCAAATCAGCGCTACAAAGAAGTCTCGCTTCCCATCGGTCAAAAGGGCCATGCTGAATAAAGTGTCAAAACCAGAAATGCAGGATACGCCATGGAGAAACGGGAGCCTTGCTAAGCTGTTGGGCGGGATGTAAATTGCCAACAGCCACTCTGGAGAAGTGTACGGTGTGTCTTGAAACATCCAAAAAACTCAGCTTAGAGAGCATAGGGCACTTCCACTCGTGGGCGTATAAATTGGGAAAACTAAAAATCAGCAAGACACAGGCACCCAAAAGTTTAGGGCTGCTCTGTTGACAAGAACCTCCACTTCGTTACACTTTAAATATCCCAGGAAAGAGAAAAATGGATAAAGAATTTGTGGTCCTTATGTACAATGGAATATCACTCAGCCATGAAATCTACGTCATAAGGCTCTTAGCAGCATGATGAGTGGATTTAGGTACGACGATTCTACATGAAATAAGTCACACAGAAAAAGACACTTATCATAAGATATCACTTATAGAGGGAATGTAAAAACCGCTACACTTGAATGAATTACAAAACAGAAGAGAGTCACACGTTTAGAAAACACACTATGGCTGCTTAACGGGAAAGGTGAGGTGGGGTGATGCATAAAACAAGGGTTTCAAATTAGCTCAGATACCGTTCCATAAACCCAATATATAATAGACAAGACCTACTCCTTGCTCAGTGAACGAGGCTCAGCACCCCCTATTCATCGCCCAAGAATATATCTGACTAGTAAGAATCTTAAAACCTATGTGTTGATATCTCTCTGTAAGTGACTCAAGTGGGTGTAAAGCGGCATAAACACAGCAGTGAAAAGCAGCTAAACCCCATTATAAAAATCAATTACTTTTAAAAACCCGTGAAGTAAAGACAGTGAAAGAGAGAGAAATTGTTACAAAATTCGTTCAGGGGCTGTGATGCCACCTGGATTGACCATATCTAGACCCACAGCTGATTGAGACATAAGGGTGGACACTTTTGGGGCTGAGAGGTTTGGTGAGGTTGGGTGAGCCAACGTAGACCCTTTAAAGTAATACTGCGTGGTACCCATCCCATGGGTCCCAAATCTCCAGGTTCAAGGGCATCTTCCTACATCGAAAACATGCATGAGAAACCCAGAAGATGATACACCGTGTGATCGAGAAAGGTTTCTAAAACACACCTCATTTCTCATCTCCTTATGCTCGGGTTCGCCGTTCCAGCCGCTTTCCTAGCAATCTCCCTCCTTGGAGAATCAGCACCTTTAACCTCCTGTTCCGTACAGGTTGCAATATGTCCTGAGGAGGAACGGGAAGAGGGGGAACCAATGAGAGACTAGCTCTAGGTCTTGGGACAGGCACAGCTCACTCTATTTTCCCATTAGGAAGAAGAATTAACCACAGGCTCAGCCTGCCAGCCGGAAGCCGAATAGGGCCTGAAGCAATCATGAGCTTTTGCGGCCAGCTCCCAAGAAAGCGAGTTGAAAAATGGAGCTCAGGGGCACTGCAATTCACAAACCTGCAGAGTTATAAACGATAACTCTCGTCCACAAATATATTGAGGGAAGGCAACGAAGAGGATTTGAAAGCAAGGCAGAATTGTAGGAAACAGATTTCAAGAGGGAGATTCGAATCGCCTTTAAAGCACAGGAAAAGCGGCAAAACCTCGACAATGATGCCCTTGGCCAAAAAGGGCGTATGCGTTTTTTCCTGAATATATTCAGGAAAAAACGCATACGCCCTTTTTGGCCAACCAAGCAACCTGCAAAGGCAAATCAGCGCTACAAAGAAGTCTCGCTTCCCATTGGTCAAAAGGGCCATGCTGAATAAAGTGTCAAAACCAGAAATGCAGGACAGGCCATGGAGAAACGGGAGCCTTGCTACGCTGATGGGCGGGATGTAAATTGCCAACAGCCACTCTGGAGAGGTGTACGGTGTGTCTTGAAACATCTAAAAAACTCAGCTTAGAGAGCATAGGGCACTTCCACTCGTGGGCCTATAAATTGGGAAAACTAAAATTCAGCAAGACACAGGCACCCCAAAGTTTAGGGCTGCTCTGTTGACAACAACCTCCACTTCGTTACACCTTAAATATCCCAGGAAAGAGAAAAATGGATAAAGAAGTTGTGGTCCTTATGTACAATGGAATATCACTCAGCCATGAAATCTACGTCATAAGGCTCGTAGCAGCATGATGAGTGGATTTAGGTACGACGATTCTACGTGAAATAAGTCACACAGAAAAAGACACTTATCATAAGATATCACTTATAGAGGGAATGTAAAAACCGCTACACTTGAATGAATTACAAAACAGAAGAGAGTCACACGTTTAGAAAACACACTATGGCTGCTTAACGGGAAAGGTGAGGTGGGGTGATGCATAAAACAAGGGTTTCAAATTAGCTCAGATACCGTTCCATAAACCCAATATATAATAGACAAGACCTACTCCTTGCTCAGTGAACGGGACTCAGCACCCCCTATTCACCGCCCAAGAATATATCTGACTAGTAAGAATCTTAAAACCTATGTGTTGATATCTCTCTGTAAGTGACTCAAGTGGGTGTAAAGCGGCACACACACAGCTCTGAAAAGCAGCTAAACCCCATTATAAAAATCAATTACTTTAAAAACCCGTGAAGCAAAGACAGTGAAAGAGAGAGAAATTCTTACAAAATTCGTACAGGGGCTGTGATGCCACTTGGATTGACCATATCTAGACCCACAGCTGATTGAGACATAAGGGTGGACACTCCTGGGGCTGAGAGGTTTGGTGAGGTTGGGTGAGCAAACGCAGACCTTTTAAAGTAATACTGCGTGGTACCCATCCCATGGGTCCCAAATCTCCAGGTTCAAGGGCACCTTCCTACATCGAAAACATGCATGAGAAACCCAGAAGATGGTACACCGTGTGATCGGGAAAGGTTTCTAAAACGCACCTCATTTCTCATCTCCTTGTGCTCGGGTTCGCCATTCCAGCCGCTTTCCTAGCAATCTCCCTCCTTGGAGAATCAGCACCTTTAACCTCCTGTTCCGTACAGGTTGCAATTTGTCCTGAGGAGGAACGGGAAGAGGGGGAACCAATGGGAGACTAGCTCTAGGTCTTGGGACAGGCACAGCTCACTCTATTTTCCCGTCAGGAAGAAGAATTAACCACAGGCTCAGCCTGCCAGCCGGAAGCCGAATAGGGCCTGAAGCAATCCTGCGCTTTTGCGGCCAGCTCCCAAGAAAGCGAGTTGAAAAATGGAGCTCAGGGGCACTGCAATTCACAAACCTGCAGAGTTATAAATAATAACTCTCGTCCACAAATATACTGTGGGAAGGCAACGAAGAGGATTTGAAAGCAAGGCAGAATTGCAGGAAACAGGATTCAGGAGGGAGATTCGAATCGCCTTTAAAGCACAGGAAAAGCGGCAAAACCTCGACAATGATGCCCTTGGCCAAAAAGGGCGTATGCGTTTTTCCTGAATATATTCAGGAAAAAACGCATACGCCCTTTTTGGCCAACCAAGCAACCTGCAAAGGCAAATCAGCGCTACAAAGAAGTCTCGCTTCCAATCGGTCAAAAGGGCCATGCTGAATAAAGTGTCAAAACCAGAAACGCAGGACAGGCCATGGAGAAACGGGAGCCTTGCTACGCTGATGGGCGGGATGTAAATTGCCAACAGCCACTCTGGAGAGGTGTACGGTGTGTCTTGAAACATCTAAAAAACTCAGCTTAGAGAGCATAGGGCACTTCCACTCGTGGGCGTATAAATTGGGAAAACTAAAAATCAGCAAGGCACAGGCACCCCAAAGTTTAGGGTTGCTCTGTTGACAACAACCTCCACTTCGTTACACCTTAAATATCCCAGGAAAGAGAAAAATGGATAAAGAAGTTGTGGTCCTTATGTACAATGGAATATCACTCAGCCATGAAATCTACGTCATAAGGCTCTTAGCAGCATGATGAGTGGATTTAGGTACGACGATTCTACGTGAAATCAGTCACACAGAAAAAGACACTTATCATAAGATATCACTTATAGAGGGAATGTAAAAACTGCTACACTTGAACTGAATTACAAAACAGAAGAGAGTCACACGTTTAGAAAACACACTATGGCTGCTTAACGGGAAAGGTGAGTTGGGGTGATGCATAAAACCAGGGTTTCAAATTAGCTCAGATACCGTTCCATAAACCCAATATGTAATAGACAAGACCTACTCCTTGCTCAGTGAACGGGACTCAGCACCACCTATTCACCGCCCAAGAATATATCTGACTAGTAAGAAACTTAAAACCTATGTGTTGATATCTCTCTGTAAGTGAGGCAAGTGGGTGTAAAGCGGCATACACACAGCTCTGAAGAGCAGCTAAACCCCATTATAAAAATCAATTACTTTTAAAAACCCGTGAAGCAAAGACAGTGAAAGAGAGAGAAATTCTTACAAAATTCGTTCAGGGGCTGTGATGCCACCTGGGTTGACCATATCTAGACCCACAGCTGATTGAGACATAAGGGTGGACACTCCTGGGGCTGAGAGGTTTGGTGAGGTTGGGTGAGCAAACGCAGACCCTTTAAAGTAATACTGCGTGGTACCCATCCCATGGGTCCCAAATCTCCAGGTTCAAGGGCACCTTCCTACATCGAAAACATGCATGAGAAACCCAGAAGATGGTACACCGTGTGATCGGGAAAGGTTTCTAAAACGCACCTCATTTCTCATCTCCTTGTGCTCGGGTTCGCCATTCCAGCCGCTTTCCTAGCAATCTCCCTCCTTGGAGAATCAGCACCTTTAACCTCCTGTTCCGTACAGGTTGCTATTTGTCCTGAGGAGGAACGGGAAGAGGGGGAACCAATGAGAGACTAGCTCTAGGTCTTGGGACAGGCACAGCTCAGTCTATTTTCCCATCAGGAAGAAGAATTAACCACAGGCTCAGCCTGCCAGCCGGAAGCCGAATAGGGCCTGAAGCAATCCTGCGCTTTTGAGGCCAGCTCCCAAGAAAGCCAGTTGAAAAATGGAGCTCAGGGGCACTGCAATTCACAAACCTGCAGAGTTATAAATGATAACTCTCGTCCACAAATATATTGAGGGAAGGCAACGAAGAGGATTTGAAAGCAAGGCAGAATTGTAGGAAACAGATTTCAGGAGGGAGATTCGAATCGCCTTTAAAGCACAGGAAAAGCGGCAAAACCTCGACAATGATGCCCTTGGCCAAAAAGGGCGTATGCGTTTTTTCCTGAATATATTCAGGAAAAAACGCATACGCCCTGTTTGGCCAACCAAGCAACCTGCAAAGGCAAATCAGCGCTACAAAGAAGTCTCGCTTCCCATCGGTCAAAAGGGCCATGCTGAATAAAGTGTCAAAACCAGAAATGCAGGACAGGCCAGGGAGAAACGGGAGCCTTGCTACGCTGATGGGCGGGATGTAAATTGCCAACAGCCACTCTGGAGAGGTGTACGGTGTGTCTTGAAACATCTAAAAAACTCAGCTTCGAGAGCATAGGGCACTTCCACTCGAGGGCGTATAAGTTGGGAAAACTAAAAATCAGCAAGATACAGGCACCCCAAAGTTTAGGGCTGCTCTGTTGACAAGAACCTCCACTTCGTTACACCTTAAATATCCCAGGAAAGAGAAAAATGGATAAAGAAGATGTGGTCCTTATGTACAATGGAATATCACTCAGCCATGAAATCTACGTCATAAGGCTCCTAGGAGCATGATGAGTGGATTTAGGTACGACGATTCTACGTGAAATAAGTCACACAGAAAAAGACACTTATCATAAGATATCACTTATAGAGGGAATGTAAAAACCGCTACACTTGAACTGAATTACAAAACAGAAGAGAGTCACACGTTTAGAAAACACACTATGGCTGCTTAACGGGAAAGGTGAGTTGGGGTGATGCATAAAACCAGGGTTTCAAATTAGCTCAGATACCGTTCCATAAACCCAATATGTAATAGACAAGACCTACTCCTTGCTCAGTGAACGGGACTCAACACCCCCTATTCACCGCCCAAGAATATATCTGACTAGTAAGAATCTTAAAACCTATGTGTTGATATCTCTCTGTAAGTGACTCAAGTGGGTGTAAAGCGGCATAAACACAGCAGTGAAAAGCAGCTAAACCCCATTATAAAAATCAATTACTTTTAAAAACCCGTGAAGCAAAGACAGTGAAAGAGAGAGAAATTCTTACAAAATTCGTTCAGGGGCTGTGATGCCACCTGGGTTGACCATATCTAGACCCACAGCTGATTGAGACATAAGGGTGGACACTCCTGGGGCTGAGAGGTTTGGTGAGGTTGGGTGAGCAAACGCAGACCCTTTAAAGTAATACTGCGTGGTATCCATCCCATGGGTCCCAAATCTCCAGGTTCAAGGGCACCTTCCTACATCGAAAACATGCATGAGAAACCCAGAAGATGGTACACTGTGTGATCGGGAAAGGTTTCTAAAACGCACCTCATTTCTCATCTCCTTGTGCACGGGTTCGCCATTCCAGCCGCTTTCCTAGCAATCTTCCTCCTTGGAGAATCAGCACCTTTAACCTCCTGTTCCGTACAGGTTGCTATTTGTCCTGAGGAGGAACGGGAAGAGGGGGAACCAATGAGAGACTAGCTCTAGGTCTTGGGACAGGCACAGCTCACTCTATTTTCCCATCAGGAAGAAGAATTAACCACAGGATCAGCCTGCCAGCCGGAAGCCGAATAGGGCCTGAAGCAATCCTGCGCTTTTGCGGCCAGCTCCCAAGAAAGCGAGTTGAAAAATGGAGCTCAGGGGCACTGCAATTCACAAACCTGCAGAGTTATAAATGATAACTCTCGTCCACAAATATACTGTGGGAAGGCAACAAAGAGGATTTGAAAGCAAGGCAGAATTGCAGGAAACAGGATTCAGGAGGGAGATTCGAATCGCCTTTAAAGCACAGGAAAAGCGGCAAAACCTCGACAATGATGCCCTTGGCCAAAAAGGGCGTATGCGTTTTTCCTGAATATATTCAGGAAAAAACGCATACGCCCTTTTTGGCCAACCAAGCAACCTGCAAAGGCAAATCAGCGCTACAAAGAAGTGTCGCTTCCCATCGGTCAAAAGGGCCATGCTGAATAAAGTGTCAAAACCAGAAACGCAGGACAGGCCATGGAGAAACGGGAGCCTTGCTACGCTGATGGGCGGGATGTAAATTGCCAACAGCCACTCTGGAGAGGTGTACGGTGTGTCTTGAAACATCTAAAAAACTCAGCTTAGAGAGCATAGGGCACTTCCACTCGTGGGCGTATAAATTGGGAAAACTAAAAATCAGCAAGACACAGGCACCCCAAAGTTTAGGGCTGCTCTGTTGACAACAACCTCCACTTCGTTACACCTTAAATATCCCAGGAAAGAGAAAAATGGATAAAGAAGTTGTGGTCCTTATGTACAATGGAATATCACTCAGCCATGAAATCTACGTCATAAGGCTCTTAGCAGCATGATGAGTGGATTTAGGTACGACGATTCTACGTGAAATCAGTCACACAGAAAAAGACACTTATCATAAGATATCACTTATAGAGGGAATGTAAAAACTGCTACACTTGAACTGAATTACAAAACAGAAGAAAGTCACACGTTTAGAAAACACACTATGGCTGCTTAATGGGAAAGGTGAGTTGGGGTGATGCATAAAACCAGGGTTTCAAATTAGCTCAGATACCGTTCCATAAACCCAATATGTAATAGACAAGACCTACTCCTTGCTCAGTGAACGGGACTCAGCACCACCTATTCACCGCCCAAGAATATATCTGACTAGTAAGAAACTTAAAACCTATGTGTTGCTATCTCTCTGTAAGTGAGGCAAGTGGGTGTAAAGCGGCATACACACAGCTGTGAAGAGCAGCTAAAACCCATTATAAAAATCAATTACTTTTAAAAACCCGTGAAGCAAAGACAGTGAAAGAGAGAGAAATTCTTACAAAATTCGTTCAGGGGCTGTGATGCCACCTGGGTTGACCATATCTAGACCCACAGCTGATTGAGACATAAGGGTGGACACTCCTGGGGCTGAGAGGTTTGGTGAGGTTGGGTGAGCAAACGCAGACCCTTTAAAGTAATACTGCGTGCTACCCATCCCATGGGTCCCAAATCTCCAGGTTCAAGGGCACCTTCCTACATCGAAAACATGCATGAGAAACCCAGAAGATGGTGCACCGTGTGATCGGGAAAGGTTTCTAAAACGCACCTCATTTCTCATCTCCTTGTGCTCGGGTTCGCCATTCCAGCCGCTTTCCTAGCAATCTTCCTCCTTGGAGAATCAGCACCTTTAACCTCCTGTTCCGTACAGGTTGCTATTTGTCCTGAGGAGGAACGGGAAGAGGGGGAACCAATGAGAGACTAGCTCTAGGTCTTGGGACAGGCACAGCTCACTCTATTTTCCCATCAGGAAGAAGAATTAACCACAGGCTCAGCCTGCCGCCCGGAAGGAGAATAGGGCCTGAAGCAATCCTGCGCTTTTGCGGCCAGCTCCCAAGAAAGCGAGTTGAAAAATGGAGCTCAGGGGCACTGCAATTCACAAACCTGCAGAGTTATAAATGATAACTCTCGTCCACAAATATACTGTGGGAAGGCAACGAAGAGGATTTGAAAGCAAGGCAGAATTGCAGGAAACAGGATTCAGGAGGGAGATTCGAATCGCCTTTAAAGCACAGGAAAAGCGGCAAAACCTCAACAATGATGCCCTTGGCCAAAAAGGGCGTATGCGTTTTTCCTGAATATATTCAGGAAAAAACGCATACGCCCTTTTTGGCCAACCAAGCAACCTGCAAAGGCAAATCAGCGCTACAAAGAAGTCTCGCTTCCCATCGGTCAAAAGGGCCATGCTGAATTAAGTGTCAAAACCAGAAACGCAGGACAGGCCATGGAGAAACGGGAGCCTTGCTACGCTGATGGGCGGGATGTAAATTGCCAACAGCCACTCTGGAGAGGTGTACGGTGTGTCTTGAAACATCTAAAAAACTCAGCTTAGAGAGCATAGGGCACTTCCACTCGTGGGCGTATAAATTGGGAAAACTAAAAATCAGCAAGACACAGGCACCCCAAAGTTTAGGGCTGCTCTGTTGACAACAACCTCCACTTCGTTACACCTTAAATATCCCAGGAAAGAGAAAAATGGATAAAGAAGTTGTGGTCCTTATGTACAATGGAATATCACTCAGCCATGAAATCTACGTCATAAGGCTCTTAGCAGCATGATGAGTGGATTTAGGTACGACGATTCTACGTGAAATCAGTCACACAGAAAAAGACACTTATCATAAGATATCACTTATAGAGGGAATGTAAAAACTGCTACACTTGAACTGAATTACAAAACAGAAGAGAGTCACACGTTTAGAAAACACACTATGGCTGCTTAAAGGGAAAGGTGAGTTGGGGTGATGCATAAAACCAGGGTTTCAAATTAGCTCAGATACCGTTCCATAAACCCAATATGTAATAGACAAGACCTACTCCTTGCTCAGTGAACGGGACTCAGCACCACCTATTCACCGCCCAAGAATATATCTGACTAGTAAGAAACTTAAAACCTATGTGTTGATATCTCTCTGTAAGTGAGGCAAGTGGGTGTAAAGCAGCATACACACAGCTGTGAAGAGCAGCTAAACCCCATTATAAAAATCAATTACTTTTAAAAACCCGTGAAGCAAAGACAGTGAAAGAGAGAGAAATTCTTACAAAATTCGTTCAGGGGCTGTGATGCCACCTGGGTTGACCATATCTAGACCCACAGCTGATTGAGATATAAGGGTGGACACTCCTGGGGCTGAGAGGTTTGGTGAGGTTGGGTGAGCAAACGCAGACCCTTTAAAGTAATACTGCGTGGTACCCATCCCATGGGTCCCAAATCTCCAGGTTCAAGGGCACCTTCCTACATCGAAAACATGCATGAGAAACCCAGAAGATGGTACACCGTGTGATCGGGAAAGGTTTCTAAAACGCACCTCATTTCTCATCTCCTTGTGCTCGGGTTCGCCATTCCAGCCGCTTTCCTAGCAATCTCCCTCCTTGGAGAATCAGCACCTTTAACCTCCTGTTCCGTACAGGTTGCTATTTGTCCTGAGGAGGAACGGGAAGAGGGGGAACCAATGAGAGACTAGCTCTAGGTCTTGGGACTGGCACAGCTCAGTCTATTTTCCCATCAGGAAGAAGAATTAACCACAGGCTCAGCCTGCCAGCCGGAAGCCGAATAGGGCCTGAAGCAATCCTGCGCTTTTGAGGCCAGCTCCCAAGAAAGCCAGTTGAAAAATGGAGCTCAGGGGCACTGCAATTCACAAACCTGCAGAGTTATAAATGATAACTCTCGTCCACAAATATATTGAGGGAAGGCAACGAAGAGGATTTGAAAGCAAGGCAGAATTGTAGGAAACAGATTTCAGGAGGGAGATTCGAATCGCCTTTAAAGCACAGGAAAAGCGGCAAAACCTCGACAATGATGCCCTTGGCCAAAAAGGGCGTATGCGTTTTTTCCTGAATATATTCAGGAAAAAACGCATACGCCCTTTTTGGCCAACCAAGCAACCTGCAAAGGCAAATCAGCGCTACAAAGAAGTCTCGCTTCCCATCGGTCAAAAGGGCCATGCTGAATAAAGTGTCAAAACCAGAAATGCAGGACAGGCCAGGGAGAAACGGGAGCCTTGCTACGCTGATGGGCGGGATGTAAATTGCCAACAGCCACTCTGGAGAGGTGTACGGTGTGTCTTGAAACATCTAAAAAACTCAGCTTAGAGAGCATAGGGCACTTCCACTCGAGGGCGTATAAGTTGGGAAAACTAAAAATCAGCAAGATACAGGCACCCCAAAGTTTAGGGCTGCTCTGTTGACAAGAACCTCCACTTCGTTACACCTTAAATATCCCAGGAAAGAGAAAAATGGATAAAGAAGTTGTGGTCCTTATGTACAATGGAATATCACTCAGCCATGAAATCTAGGTCATAAGGCTCCTAGCAGCATGATGAGTGGATTTAGGTACGACGATTCTACGTGAAATAAGTCACACAGAAAAAGACACTTATCATAAGATATCACTTATAGAGGGAATGTAAAAACCGCTACACTTGAACTGAATTACAAAACAGAAGAGAGTCACACGTTTAGAAAACACACTATGGCTGCTTAACGGGAAAGGTGAGTTGGGGTGATGCATAAAACCAGGGTTTCAAATTAGCTCAGATACCGTTCCATAAACCCAATATGTAATAGACAAGACCTACTCCTTGCTCAGTGAACGGGACTCAGCACCCCCTATTCACCGCCCAAGAATATATCTGACTAGTAAGAATCTTAAAACCTATGTGTTGATATCTCTCTGTAAGTGACTCAAGTGGGTGTAAAGCGGCATAAACACAGCAGTGAAAAGCAGCTAAACCCCATTATAAAAATCAATTACTTTTAAAAACCCGTGAAGCAAAGACAGTGAAAGAGAGAGAAATTCTTACAAAATTCGTTCAGGGGCTGTGATGCCACCTGGGTTGACCATATCTAGACCCACAGCTGATTGAGACATAAGGGTGGACACTCCTGGGGCTGAGAGGTTTGGTGAGGTTGGGTGAGCAAACGCAGACCCTTTAAAGTAATACTGCGTGGTATCCATCCCATGGGTCCCAAATCTCCAGGTTCAAGGGCACCTTCCTACATCGAAAACATGCATGAGAAACCCAGAAGATGGTACACTGTGTGATCGGGAAAGGTTTCTAAAACGCACCTCATTTCTCATCTCCTTGTGCTCGGGTTCGCCATTCCAGCCGCTTTCCTAGCAATCTTCCTCCTTGGAGAATCAGCACCTTTAACCTCCTGTTCCGTACAGGTTGCTATTTGTCCTGAGGAGGAACGGGAAGAGGGGGAACCAATGAGAGACTAGCTCTAGGTCTTGGGACAGGCACAGCTCACTCTATTTTCCCATCAGGAAGAAGAATTAACCACAGGATCAGCCTGCCAGCCGGAAGCCGAATAGGGCCTGAAGCAATCTTGCGCTTTTGCGGCCAGCTCCCAAGAAAGCGAGTTGAAAAATGGAGCTCAGGGGCACTGCAATTCACAAACCTGCAGAGTTATAAATGATAACTCTCGTCCACAAATATACTGTGGGAAGGCAACGAAGAGGATTTGAAAGCAAGGCCGAATTGCAGGAAACAGGATTCAGGAGGGAGATTCGAATCGCCTTTAAAGCACAGGAAAAGCGGCAAAACCTCGACAATGATGCCCTTGGCCAAAAAGGGCGTATGCGTTTTTCCTGAATATATTCAGGAAAAAACGCATACGTCCTTTTTGGCCAACCAAGCAACCTGCAAAGGCAAATCAGCGCTACAAAGAAGTCTCGCTTCCCATCGGTCAAAAGGGCCATGCTGAATAAAGTGTCAAAACCAGAAACGCAGGACAGGCCATGGAGAAACGGGAGCCTTGCTACGCTGATGGGCGGGATGTAAATTGCCAACAGCCACTCTGGAGAGGTGTACGGTGTGTCTTGAAACATCTAAAAAACTCAGCTTAGAGAGCATAGGGCACTTCCACTCGTGGGCGTATAAATTGGGAAAACTAAAAATCAGCAAGACACAGGCACCCCAAAGTTTAGGGCTGCTCTGTTGACAACAACCTCCACTTCGTTACACCTTAAATATCCCAGGAAAGAGAAAAATGGATAAAGAAGTTGTGGTCCTTATGTACAATGGAATATCACTCAGCCATGAAATCTACGTCATAAGGCTCTTAGCAGCATGATGAGTGGATTTAGGTACGACGATTCTACGTGAAATCAGTCACACAGAAAAAGACACTTATCATAAGATATCACTTATAGAGGGAATGTAAAAACTGCTACACTTGAACTGAATTACAAAACAGAAGAAAGTCACACGTTTAGAAAACACACTATGGCTGCTTAACGGGAAAGGTGAGTTGGGGTGATGCATAAAACCAGGGTTTCAAATTAGCTCAGATACCGTTCCATAAACCCAATATGTAATAGACAAGACCTACTCCTTGCTCAGTGAACGGGACTCAGCACCACCTATTCACCGCCCAAGAATATATCTGACTAGTAAGAAACTTAAAACCTATGTGTTGCTATCTCTCTGTAAGTGAGGCAAGTGGGTGTAAAGCGGCATACACACAGCTGTGAAGAGCAGCTAAACCCCATTATAAAAATCAATTACTTTTAAAAACCCGTGAAGCAAAGACAGTGAAAGAGAGAGAAATTCTTACAAAATTCGTTCAGGGGCTGTGATGCCACCTGGGTTGACCATATCTAGACCCACAGCTGATTGAGACATAAGGGTGGACACTCCTGGGGCTGAGAGGTTTGGTGAGGTTGGGTGAGCAAACGCAGACCCTTTAAAGTAATACTGCGTGCTACCCATCCCATGGGTCCCAAATCTCCAGGTTCAAGGGCACCTTCCTACATCGAAAACATGCATGAGAAACCCAGAAGATGGTGCACCGTGTGATCGGGAAAGGTTTCTAAAACGCACCTCATTTCTCATCTCCTTGTGCTCGGGTTCGCCATTCCATCCGCTTTCCTAGCAATCTTCCTCCTTGGAGAATCAGCACCTTTAACCTCCTGTTCCGTACAGGTTGCTATTTGTCCTGAGGAGGAACGGGAAGAGGGGGAACCAATGAGAGACTAGCTCTAGGTCTTGGGACAGGCACAGCTCACTCTATTTTCCCATCAGGAAGAAGAATTAACCACAGGCTCAGCCTGCCGCCCGGAAGGAGAATAGGGCCTGAAGCAATCCTGCGCTTTTGCGGCCAGCTCCCAAGAAAGCGAGTTGAAAAATGGAGCTCAGGGGCACTGCAATTCACAAACCTGCAGAGTTATAAATGATAACTCTCGTCCACAAATATACTGTGGGAAGGCAACGAAGAGGATTTGAAAGCAAGGCAGAATTGCAGGAAACAGGATTCAGGAGGGAGATTCGAATCGCCTTTAAAGCACAGGAAAAGCGGCAAAACCTCAACAATGATGCCCTTGGCCAAAAAGGGCGTATGCGTTTTTCCTGAATATATTCAGGAAAAAACGCATACGCCCTTTTTGGCCAACCAAGCAACCTGCAAAGGCAAATCAGCGCTACAAAGAAGTCTCGCTTCCCATCGGTCAAAAGGGCCATGCTGAATTAAGTGTCAAAACCAGAAACGCAGGACAGGCCATGGAGAAACGGGAGCCTTGCTACGCTGATGGGCGGGATGTAAATTGCCAACAGCCACTCTGGAGAGGTGTACGGTGTGTCTTGAAACATCTAAAAAACTCAGCTTAGAGAGCATAGGGCACTTCCACTCGTGGGCGTATAAATTGGGAAAACTAAAAATCAGCAAGACACAGGCACCCCAAAGTTTAGGGCTGCTCTGTTGACAACAACCTCCACTTCGTTACACCTTAAATATCCCAGGAAAGAGAAAAATGGATAAAGAAGTTGTGGTCCTTATGTACAATGGAATATCACTCAGCCATGAAATCTACGTCATAAGGCTCTTAGCAGCATGATGAGTGGATTTAGGTACGACGATTCTACGTGAAATCAGTCACACAGAAAAAGACACTTATCATAAGATATCACTTATAGAGGGAATGTAAAAACTGCTACACTTGAACTGAATTACAAAACAGAAGAGAGTCACACGTTTAGAAAACACACTATGGCTGCTTAAAGGGAAAGGTGAGTTGGGGTGATGCATAAAACCAGGGTTTCAAATTAGCTCAGATACCGTTCCATAAACCCAATATGTAATAGACAAGACCTACTCCTTGCTCAGTGAACGGGACTCAGCACCACCTATTCACCGCCCAAGAATATATCTGACTAGTAAGAAACTTAAAACCTATGTGTTGATATCTCTCTGTAAGTGAGGCAAGTGGGTGTAAAGCAGCATACACACAGCTGTGAAGAGCAGCTAAACCCCATTATAAAAATCAATTACTTTTAAAAACCCGTGAAGCAAAGACAGTGAAAGAGAGAGAAATTCTTACAAAATTCGTTCAGGGGCTGTGATGCCACCTGGGTTGACCATATCTAGACCCACAGCTGATTGAGATATAAGGGTGGACACTCCTGGGGCTGAGAGGTTTGGTGAGGTTGGGTGAGCAAACGCAGACCCTTTAAAGTAATACTGCGTGGTACCCATCCCATGGGTCCCAAATCTCCAGGTTCAAGGGCACCTTCCTACATCGAAAACATGCATGAGAAACCCAGAAGATGGTACACCGTGTGATCGGGAAAGGTTTCTAAAACGCACCTCATTTCTCATCTCCTTGTGCTCGGGTTCGCCATTCCAGCCGCTTTCCTAGCAATCTCCCTCCTTGGAGAATCAGCACCTTTAACCTCCTGTTCCGTACAGGTTGCTATTTGTCCTGAGGAGGAACGGGAAGAGGGGGAACCAATGAGAGACTAGCTCTAGGTCTTGGGACTGGCACAGCTCAGTCTATTTTCCCATCAGGAAGAAGAATTAACCACAGGCTCAGCCTGCCAGCCGGAAGCCGAATAGGGCCTGAAGCAATCCTGCGCTTTTGAGGCCAGCTCCCAAGAAAGCCAGTTGAAAAATGGAGCTCAGGGGCACTGCAATTCACAAACCTGCAGAGTTATAAATGATAACTCTCGTCCACAAATATATTGAGGGAAGGCAACGAAGAGGATTTGAAAGCAAGGCAGAATTGTAGGAAACAGATTTCAGGAGGGAGATTCGAATCGCCTTTAAAGCACAGGAAAAGCGGCAAAACCTCGACAATGATGCCCTTGGCCAAAAAGGGCGTATGCGTTTTTTCCTGAATATATTCAGGAAAAAACGCATACGCCCTTTTTGGCCAACCAAGCAACCTGCAAAGGCAAATCAGCGCTACAAAGAAGTCTCGCTTCCCATCGGTCAAAAGGGCCATGCTGAATAAAGTGTCAAAACCAGAAATGCAGGACAGGCCAGGGAGAAACGGGAGCCTTGCTACGCTGATGGGCGGGATGTAAATTGCCAACAGCCACTCTGGAGAGGTGTACGGTGTGTCTTGAAACATCTAAAAAACTCAGCTTAGAGAGCATAGGGCACTTCCACTCGAGGGCGTATAAGTTGGGAAAACTAAAAATCAGCAAGATACAGGCACCCCAAAGTTTAGGGCTGCTCTGTTGACAAGAACCTCCACTTCGTTACACCTTAAATATCCCAGGAAAGAGAAAAATGGATAAAGAAGTTGTGGTCCTTATGTACAATGGAATATCACTCAGCCATGAAATCTAGGTCATAAGGCTCCTAGCAGCATGATGAGTGGATTTAGGTACGACGATTCTACGTGAAATAAGTCACACAGAAAAAGACACTTATCATAAGATATCACTTATAGAGGGAATGTAAAAACCGCTACACTTGAACTGAATTACAAAACAGAAGAGAGTCACACGTTTAGAAAACACACTATGGCTGCTTAACGGGAAAGGTGAGTTGGGGTGATGCATAAAACCAGGGTTTCAAATTAGCTCAGATACCGTTCCATAAACCCAATATGTAATAGACAAGACCTACTCCTTGCTCAGTGAACGGGACTCAGCACCCCCTATTCACCGCCCAAGAATATATCTGACTAGTAAGAATCTTAAAACCTATGTGTTGATATCTCTCTGTAAGTGACTCAAGTGGGTGTAAAGCGGCATAAACACAGCAGTGAAAAGCAGCTAAACCCCATTATAAAAATCAATTACTTTTAAAAACCCGTGAAGCAAAGACAGTGAAAGAGAGAGAAATTCTTACAAAATTCGTTCAGGGGCTGTGATGCCACCTGGGTTGACCATATCTAGACCCACAGCTGATTGAGACATAAGGGTGGACACTCCTGGGGCTGAGAGGTTTGGTGAGGTTGGGTGAGCAAACGCAGACCCTTTAAAGTAATACTGCGTGGTATCCATCCCATGGGTCCCAAATCTCCAGGTTCAAGGGCACCTTCCTACATCGAAAACATGCATGAGAAACCCAGAAGATGGTACACTGTGTGATCGGGAAAGGTTTCTAAAACGCACCTCATTTCTCATCTCCTTGTGCTCGGGTTCGCCATTCCAGCCGCTTTCCTAGCAATCTTCCTCCTTGGAGAATCAGCACCTTTAACCTCCTGTTCCGTACAGGTTGCTATTTGTCCTGAGGAGGAACGGGAAGAGGGGGAACCAATGAGAGACTAGCTCTAGGTCTTGGGACAGGCACAGCTCACTCTATTTTCCCATCAGGAAGAAGAATTAACCACAGGATCAGCCTGCCAGCCGGAAGCCGAATAGGGCCTGAAGCAATCCTGCGCTTTTGCGGCCAGCTCCCAAGAAAGCGAGTTGAAAAATGGAGCTCAGGGGCACTGCAATTCACAAACCTGCAGAGTTATAAATGATAACTCTCGTCCACAAATATACTGTGGGAAGGCAACGAAGAGGATTTGAAAGCAAGGCCGAATTGCAGGAAACAGGATTCAGGAGGGAGATTCGAATCGCCTTTAAAGCACAGGAAAAGCGGCAAAACCTCGACAATGATGCCCTTGGCCAAAAAGGGCGTATGCGTTTTTCCTGAATATATTCAGGAAAAAACGCATACGTCCTTTTTGGCCAACCAAGCAACCTGCAAAGGCAAATCAGCGCTACAAAGAAGTCTCGCTTCCCATCGGTCAAAAGGGCCATGCTGAATAAAGTGTCAAAACCAGAAACGCAGGACAGGCCATGGAGAAACGGGAGCCTTGCTACGCTGATGGGCGGGATGTAAATTGCCAACAGCCACTCTGGAGAGGTGTACGGTGTGTCTTGAAACATCTAAAAAACTCAGCTTAGAGAGCATAGGGCACTTCCACTCGTGGGCGTATAAATTGGGAAAACTAAAAATCAGCAAGACACAGGCACCCCAAAGTTTAGGGCTGCTCTGTTGACAACAACCTCCACTTCGTTACACCTTAAATATCCCAGGAAAGAGAAAAATGGATAAAGAAGTTGTGGTCCTTATGTACAATGGAATATCACTCAGCCATGAAATCTACGTCATAAGGCTCTTAGCAGCATGATGAGTGGATTTAGGTACGACGATTCTACGTGAAATCAGTCACACAGAAAAAGACACTTATCATAAGATATCACTTATAGAGGGAATGTAAAAACTGCTACACTTGAACTGAATTACAAAACAGAAGAAAGTCACACGTTTAGAAAACACACTATGGCTGCTTAACGGGAAAGGTGAGTTGGGGTGATGCATAAAACCAGGGTTTCAAATTAGCTCAGATACCGTTCCATAAACCCAATATGTAATAGACAAGACCTACTCCTTGCTCAGTGAACGGGACTCAGCACCACCTATTCACCGCCCAAGAATATATCTGACTAGTAAGAAACTTAAAACCTATGTGTTGCTATCTCTCTGTAAGTGAGGCAAGTGGGTGTAAAGCGGCATACACACAGCTGTGAAGAGCAGCTAAACCCCATTATAAAAATCAATTACTTTTAAAAACCCGTGAAGCAAAGACAGTGAAAGAGAGAGAAATTCTTACAAAATTCGTTCAGGGGCTGTGATGCCACCTGGGTTGACCATATCTAGACCCACAGCTGATTGAGACATAAGGGTGGACACTCCTGGGGCTGAGAGGTTTGGTGAGGTTGGGTGAGCAAACGCAGACCCTTTAAAGTAATACTGCGTGCTACCCATCCCATGGGTCCCAAATCTCCAGGTTCAAGGGCACCTTCCTACATCGAAAACATGCATGAGAAACCCAGAAGATGGTACACCGTGTGATCGGGAAAGGTTTCTAAAACGCACCTCATTTCTCATCTCCTTGTGCTCGGGTTCGCCATTCCAGCCGCTTTCCTAGCAATCTTCCTCCTTGGAGAATCAGCATCTTTAACCTCCTGTTCCGTACAGGTTGCTATTTGTCCTGAGGAGGAACGGGAAGAGGGGGAACCAATGAGAGACTAGCTCTAGGTCTTGGGACAGGCACAGCTCACTCTATTTTCCCATCAGGAAGAAGAATTAACCACAGGCTCAGCCTGCCGCCCGGAAGGAGAATAGGGCCTGAAGCAATCCTGCGCTTTTGCGGCCAGCTCCCAAGAAAGCGAGTTGAAAAATGGAGCTCAGGGGCACTGCAATTCACAAACCTGCAGAGTTATAAATGATAACTCTCGTCCACAAATATACTGTGGGAAGGCAACGAAGAGGATTTGAAAGCAAGGCAGAATTGCAGGAAACAGGATTCAGGAGGGAGATTCGAATCGCCTTTAAAGCACAGGAAAAGCGGCAAAACCTCAACAATGATGCCCTTGGCCAAAAAGGGCGTATGCGTTTTTCCTGAATATATTCAGGAAAAAACGCATACGCCCTTTTTGGCCAACCAAGCAACCTGCAAAGGCAAATCAGCGCTACAAAGAAGTCTCGCTTCCCATCGGTCAAAAGGGCCATGCTGAATAAAGTGTCAAAACCAGAAATGCAGGACAGGCCATGGAGAAACGGGAGCCTTGCTACGCTGATGGGCGGGATGTAAATTGCCAACAGCCACTCTGGAGAGGTGTACGGTGTGTCTTGAAACATCTAAAAAACTCAGCTTAGAGAGCATAGGGCACTTCCACTCGTGGGCGTATAAATTGGGAAAACTAAAAATCAGCAAGACACAGGCACCCCAAAGTTTAGGGCTGCTCTGTTGACAACAACCTCCACTTCGTTACACCTTAAATATCCCAGGAAAGAGAAAAATGGATAAAGAAGTTGTGGTCCTTATGTACAATGGAATATCACTCAGCCATGAAATCTACGTCATAAGGCTCTTAGCAGCATGATGAGTGGATTTAGGTACGACGATTCTACGTGAAATCATTCACACAGAAAAAGACACTTATCATAAGATATCACTTATAGAGGGAATGTAAAAACTGCTACACTTGAACTGAATTACAAAACAGAAGAGAGTCACACGTTTAGAAAACACACTATGGCTGCTTAACGGGAAAGGTGAGTTGGGGTGATGCATAAAACCAGGGTTTCAAATTAGCTCAGATACCGTTCCATAAACCCAATATGTCATAGACAAGACCTACTCCTTGCTCAGTGAACGGGACTCAGCACCACCTATTCACCACCCAAGAATATATCTGACTAGTAAGAAACTTAAAACCTATGTGTTGATATATCTCTGTAAGTGAGGCAAGTGGGTGTAAAGCAGCATACACACAGCTGTGAAGAGCAGCTAAACCCCATTATAAAAATCAATTACTTTTAAAAACCCGTGAAGCAAAGACAGTGAAAGAGAGAGAAATTCTTACAAAATTCGTTCAGGGGCTGTGATGCCACCTGGGTTGACCATATCTAGACCCACAGCTGATTGAGACATAAGGGTGGACACTCCTGGGGCTGAGAGGTTTGGTGAGGTTGGGTGAGCAAACGCAGACCCTTTAAAGTAATACTGCGTGCTACCCATCCCATGGGTCCCAAATCTCCAGGTTCAAGGGCACCTTCCTACATCGAAAACATGCATGAGAAACCCAGAAGATGGTACACCGTGTGATCGGGAAAGGTTTCTAAAACGCACCTCATTTCTCATCTCCTTGTGCTCGGGTTCGCCATTCCAGCCGCTTTCCTAGCAATCTCCCTCCTTGGAGAATCAGCACCTTTAACCTCCTGTTCCGTACAGGTTGCTATTTGTCCTGAGGAGGAACGGGAAGAGGGGGAACCAATGAGAGACTAGCTCTAGGTCTTGGGACAGGCACAGCTCAGTCTATTTTCCCATCAGGAAGAAGAATTAACCACAGGCTCAGCCTGCCAGCCGGAAGCCGAATAGGGCCTGAAGCAATCCTGCGCTTTTGAGGCCAGCTCCCAAGAAAGCCAGTTGAAAAATGGAGCTCAGGGGCACTGCAATTCACAAACCTGCAGAGTTATAAATGATAACTCTCGTCCACAAATATATTGAGGGAAGGCAACGAAGAGGATTTGAAAGCAAGGCAGAATTGTAGGAAACAGATTTCAGGAGGGAGATTCGAATCGCCTTTAAAGCACAGGAAAAGCGGCAAAACCTCGACAATGATGCCCTTGGCCAAAAAGGGCGTATGCGTTTTTTCCTGAATATATTCAGGAAAAAACGCATACGCCCTTTTTGGCCAACCAAGCAACCTGCAAAGGCAAATCAGCGCTACAAAGAAGTCTCGCTTCCCATCGGTCAAAAGGGCCATGCTGAATAAAGTGTCAAAACCAGAAATGCAGGACAGGCCATGGAGAAACGGGAGCCTTGCTACGCTGATGGGCGGGATGTAAATTGCCAACAGCCACTCTGGAGAGGTGTACGGTGTGTCTTGAAACATCTAAAAAACTCAGCTTAGAGAGCATAGGGCACTTCCACTCGTGGGCGTATAAGTTGGGAAAACTAAAAATCAGCAAGATACAGGCACCCCAAAGTTTAGGGCTGCTCTGTTGACAAGAACCTCCACTTTGTTACACCTTAAATATCCCAGGAAAGAGAAAAATGGATAAAGAAGTTGTGGTCCTTATGTACAATGGAATATCACTCAGCCATGAAATCTAGGTCATAAGGCTCCTAGCAGCATGATGAGTGGATTTAGGTACGACAATTCTACGTGAAATAAGTCACACAGAAAAAGACACTTATCATAAGATATCACTTATAGAGGGAATGTAAAAACCGCTACACTTGAACTGAATTACAAAACAGAAGAGAGTCACACGTTTAGAAAACACACTATGGCTGCTTAACGGGAAAGGTGAGTTGGGGTGATGCATAAAACCAGGGTTTCAAATTAGCTCAGATACCGTTCCATAAACCCAATATGTAATAGACAAGACCTACTCCTTGCTCAGTGAACGGGACTCAACACCACCTATTCACCGCCCAAAAATATATCTGACTAGTAAGAATCTTAAAACCTATGTGTTGATATCTCTCTGTAAGTGAGGCAAGTGCGTGTAAAGCGGCATACACACAGCTCTGAAAAGCAGCTAAACCCCATTATAAAAATCAATTACTTTTAAAAACCCGTGAAGCAAAGACAGTGAAAGAGAGAGAAATTCTTACAAAATTCGTTCAGGGGCTGTGATGCCACCTGGGTTGACCATATCTAGACCCACAGCTGATTGAGACATAAGGGTGGACACTCCTGGGGCTGAGAGGTTTGGTGAGGTTGGGTGAGCAAACGCAGACCCTTTAAAGTAATACTGCGTGGTACCCATCCCATGGGTCCCAAATCTCCAGGTTCAAGGGCACCTTCCTACATCGAAAACATGCATGAGAAACCCAGAAGATGGTACACTGTGTGATCGGGAAAGATTTCTAAAACGCACCTCATTTCTCATCTCCTTGTGCTCGGGTTCGCCATTCCAGCCGCTTTCCTAGCAATCTTCCTCCTTGGAGAATCGGCACCTTTAACCTCCTGTTCCGTACAGGTTGCTATTTGTCCTGAGGAGGAACGGGAAGAGGGGGAACCAATGAGAGACTAGCTCTAGGTCTTGGGACAGGCACAGCTCACTCTATTTTCCCATCAGGAAGAACAATTAACCACAGGCTCAGCCTGCCAGCCGGAAGCCGAATAGGGCCTGAAGCAATCCTGCGCTTTTGCGGCCAGCTCCCAAGAAAGCGAGTTGAAAAATGGAGCTCAGGGGCACTGCAATTCACAAACCTGCAGAGTTATAAATGATAACTCTCGTCCACAAATATACTGTGGGAAGGCAACGAAGAGGATTTGAAAGCAAGGCAGAATTGCAGGAAACAGGATTCAGGAGGGAGATTCGAATCGCCTTTAAAGCACAGGAAAAGCGTCAAAACCTCGACAATGATGCCCTTGGCCAAATAGGGCTTATGCGTTTTTCCTGAATATATTCAGGAAAAAACGCATACGCCCTTTATGGCCAACCAATCAACCTGCAAAGGCAAATCAGCGCTACAAAGAAGTCTCGCTTCCCATCGGTCAAAAGGGCCATGCTGAATAAAGTGTCAAAACCAGAAACGCAGGACAGGCCATGGAGAAACGGGAGCCTTGCTACGCTGATGGGCGGGATGTAAATTGCCAACAGCCACTCTGGAGAGGTGTACGGTGTGTCTTGAAACATCTAAAAAACTCAGCTTAGAGAGCATAGGGCACTTCCACTCGTGGGCGTATAAATTGGGAAAACTAAAAATCAGCAAGACACAGGCACCCCAAAGTTTAGGGCTGCTCTGTTGACAACAACCTCCACTTCGTTACACCTTAAATATCCCAGGAAAGAGAAAAATGGATAAAGAAGTTGTGGTCCTTATATACAATGGAATATCACTCAGCCATGAAATCTACGTCATAAGGCTCTTAGCAGCATGATGAGTGGATTTAGGTACGACGATTCTACGTGAAATCAGTCACACAGAAAAAGACACTTATCATAAGATATCACTTATAGAGGGAATGTAAAAACCGCTACACTTGAACTGAATTACAAAACAGAAGAGAGTCACACGTTTAGAAAACACACTATGCCTGCTTAACGGGAAAGGTGAGTTGGGGTGATGCATAAAACCAGGGTTTCAAATTAGCTCAGATACCGTTCCATAAACCCAATATGTAATAGACAACACCTACTCCTTGCTCAGTGAACGGGACTCAGCACCACCTATTCACCGCCCAAGAATATATCTGACTAGTAAGAAACTTAAAACCTATGTGTTGATATCTCTCTGTAAGTGAGGCAAGTGGGTGTAAAGCGGCATACACACAGCAGTGAAAAGCAGCTAAACCCCATTATAAAAATCAATTACTTTTAAAAACCCGTGAAGCAAAGACAGTGAAAGAGAGAGAAATTCTTACAAAATTCGTTCAGGGGCTGTGATGCCACCTGGGTTGACCATATCTAGACCCACAGCTGATTGAGACATAAGGGTGGACACTCCTGGGGCTGAGAGGTTTGGTGAGGTTGGGTGAGCAAACGCAGACCCTTTAAAGTAATACTGCGTGGTACCCATCCCATGGGTCCCAAATCTCCAGGTTCAAGGGCACCTTCCTACATCGAAAACATGCATGAGAAACCCAGAAGATGGTACACCGTGTGATCGGGAAAGGTTTCTAAAACGCACCTCATTTCTCATCTCCTTGTGCTCGGGTTCGCCATTCCAGCCGCTTTCCTAGCAATCTCCCTCCTTGGAGAATCAGCACCTTTAACCTCCTGTTCCGTACAGGTTGCTATTTGTCCTGAGGAGGAATGGGAAGAGGGGGAACCAATGAGAGACTAGCTCTAGGTCTTGGGACAGGCACAGCTCACTCTATTTTCCCATTAGGAAGAAGAATTAACCACAGGCTCAGCCTGCCAGCCGGAAGCCGAATAGGGCCTGAAGCAATCCTGAGCTTTTGCGGCCAGCTCCCAAGAAAGCGAGTGGAAAAATGGACTTCAGGGGCACTGCAATTCACAAACCTGCAGAGTTATAAATGATAACTCTCGTCCACAAATATATTGAGAGAAGGCAACGAAGAGGATTTGAAAGCAAGGCAGAATTGTAGGAAACAGATTTCAGGAGGGAGATTCGAATCGCCTTTAAAGCACAGGAAAAGCGGCAAAACCTCGACAATGATGCCCTTGGCCAAAAAGGGCGTATGCGTTTTTTCCTGAATATATTCAGGAAAAAACGCATACGCCCTTTTTGGCCAACCAAGCAACCTGCAAAGGCAAATCAGCGCTACAAAGAAGTCTCGCTTCCCATCGGTCAAAAGGGCCATGCTGAATAAAGTGTCAAAACCAGAAATGCAGGACAGGCCATGGAGAAACGGGAGCCTTGCTACGCTGATGGGCGGGATGTAAATTGCCAACAGCCACTCTGGAGAGGTGTACGGTGTGTCTTGAAACATCTAAAAAACTCAGCTTAGACAGCATAGGGCACTTCCACTCGTGGGCCTATAAATTGGGAAAACTAAAAATCAGCAAGACACAGTCACCCCAAAGTTTAGGGCTGCTCTGTTGACAAGAACCTCCACTTCGTTACACCTTAAATATCCCAGGAAAGAGAAAAATGGATAAAGAAGTTGTGGTCCTTATGTACAATGGAATATCACTCAGCCATGAAATCTACGTCATAAGGCTCGTAGCAGCATGATGAGTGGATTTAGGTACGACGATTCTACGTGAAATCAGTCACACAGAAAAAGACACTTATCATAAGATATCACTTATAGAGGGAATGTAAAAACCGCTACACTTGAACTGAATTACAAAACAGAAGAGAGTCACACGTTTAGAAAACACACTATGGCTGCTTAACGGGAAAGGTGAGGTGGGGTGATGCATAAAACAAGGGTTTCAAATTAGCTCAGATACCGTTCCATAAACCCAATATGTAATAGACAAGACCTACTCCTTGCTCAGTGAACGGGACTCAACACCCCCTATTCACCGCCCAAGAATATATATGATTAGTAAGAATCTTAAAACCTATGTGTTGATATCTCTCTGTAAGGGAGTCAAGTGGGTGTAAAGCGGCATAAACACAGCAGTGAAAAGCAGCTAAACCCCATTATAAAAATCAATTACTTTTAAAAACCCGTGAAGCAAAGACAGTGAAAGAGAGAGAAATTCTTACAAAATTCGTTCAGGGGCTGTGATGCCACCTGGATCGACCATATCTAGACCCACAGCTGATTGAGACATAAGGGTAGACACTCCTGGGGCTGAGAGGTTTGGTGAGGTTGGGTGAGCAAACGCAGACCCTTTAAAGTAATACTGCGTGGTACCCATCCCATGGGTCCCAAATCTCCAGGTTCAAGGGCACCTTCCTACATCGAAAACATGGATGAGCAACCCAGAAGATGGTACACCGTGTGATCGGGAAAGGTTTCTAAAACACACCTCATTTCTCATCTCCTTGTGCTCGGGTTCGCCATTCCAGCCGCTTTCCTAGGAATCTCCCTACTTGGAGAATCAGCACCTTTAACCTCCTGTTCCGTACAGGTTGCAATTTGTCCTGAGGAGGAACGGGAAGAGGGGGAACCAATGAGAGACTAGCTCTAGGTCTTGGGACAGGCACAGGTCACTCTATTTTCCCAACAGGAAGAAGAATTAACCACAGGCTCAGCCTGCCGCCCGGAAGGAGAATAGGGCCTGAAGCAATCCTGCGCTTTTGCGGCCAGCTCCCA
Source organism: Eschrichtius robustus (assembly GCF_028021215.1). Lineage (NCBI taxonomy): Eukaryota > Metazoa > Chordata > Mammalia > Artiodactyla > Eschrichtiidae > Eschrichtius > Eschrichtius robustus. Next base: position 83,058,113 of record NC_090832.1, read on the forward strand.
AGAAAGCGAGTTGAAAAATGGAGCTCAGGGGCACTGCAATTCACAAACCTGCAGAGTTATAAATGATAACTCTCGTCCACAAATATACTGAGGAAAGGCAACGAAGAGGATTTGAAAGCAAGGCAGAATTGCAGGAAACAGGTTTCAGGAGGGAGATTCGAATCGCCTTTAAAGCACAGGAAAAGCGGTAAAACCTCGACAATGATGCCCTTGGCCAAAAAGGGCGTATGCGTTTTTTCCTGAATATATTCAGGAAAAAACGCATACGCCCTTTTTGGCCAACCAAGCAACCTGCAAAGGCAAATCAGCGCTACAAAGAAGTCTCGCTTCCCATCGGTCAAAAGGGCCATGCTGAATAAAGTGTCAAAACCAGAAATGCAGGATAGGCCATGGAGAAACGGGAGCCTTGCTAAGCTGTTGGGCGGGATGTAAATTGCCAACAGCCACTCTGGAGAAGTGTACGGTGTGTCTTGAAACATCTAAAAAACTCAGCTTAGAGAGCATAGGGCACTTCCACTCGTGGGCGTATAAATTGGGAAAACTAAAAATCAGCAAGACACAGGCACCCAAAAGTTTAGGGCTGCTCTGTTGACAAGAACCTCCACTTCGTTACACCTTAAATATCCCAGGAAAGAGAAAAATGGATAAAGAAGTTGTGGTCCTTATGTACAATGGAATATCACTCAGCCATGAAATCTACGTCATAAGGCTCTTAGCAGCATGATGAGTGGATTTAGGTACGACGATTCTACATGAAATAAGTCACACAGAAAAAGACACTTATCATAAGATATCACTTATAGAGGGAATGTAAAAACCGCTACACTTGAATGAATTACAAAACAGAAGAGAGTCACACGTTTAGAAAACACACTATGGCTGCTTAACGGGAAAGGTGAGGTGGGGTGATGCATAAAACAAGGGTTTCAAATTAGCTCAGATACCGTTCCATAAACCCAATATATAATAGACAAGACCTACTCCTTGCTCAGTGAACGAGGCTCAGCACCCCCTATTCATCGCCCAAGAATATATCTGACTAGTAAGAATCTTAAAACCTATGTGTTGATATCTCTCTGTAAGTGACTCAAGTGGGTGTAAAGCGGCATAAACACAGCAGTGAAAAGCAGCTAAACCCCATTATAAAAATCAATTACTTTTAAAAACCCGTGAAGTAAAGACAGTGAAAGAGAGAGAAATTGTTACAAAATTCGTTCAGGGGCTGTGATGCCACCTGGATTGACCATATCTAGACCCACAGCTGATTGAGACATAAGGGTGGACACTTTTGGGGCTGAGAGGTTTGGTGAGGTTGGGTGAGCCAACGTAGACCCTTTAAAGTAATACTGCGTGGTACCCATCCCATGGGTCCCAAATCTCCAGGTTCAAGGGCATCTTCCTACATCGAAAACATGCATGAGAAACCCAGAAGATGATACACCGTGTGATCGAGAAAGGTTTCTAAAACACACCTCATTTCTCATCTCCTTATGCTCGGGTTCGCCGTTCCAGCCGCTTTCCTAGCAATCTCCCTCCTTGGAGAATCAGCACCTTTAACCTCCTGTTCCGTACAGGTTGCAATATGTCCTGAGGAGGAACGGGAAGAGGGGGAACCAATGAGAGACTAGCTCTAGGTCTTGGGACAGGCACAGCTCACTCTATTTTCCCATTAGGAAGAAGAATTAACCACAGGCTCAGCCTGCCAGCCGGAAGCCGAATAGGGCCTGAAGCAATCATGAGCTTTTGCGGCCAGCTCCCAAGAAAGCGAGTTGAAAAATGGAGCTCAGGGGCACTGCAATTCACAAACCTGCAGAGTTATAAACGATAACTCTCGTCCACAAATATATTGAGGGAAGGCAACGAAGAGGATTTGAAAGCAAGGCAGAATTGTAGGAAACAGATTTCAAGAGGGAGATTCGAATCGCCTTTAAAGCACAGGAAAAGCGGCAAAACCTCGACAATGATGCCCTTGGCCAAAAAGGGCGTATGCGTTTTTTCCTGAATATATTCAGGAAAAAACGCATACGCCCTTTTTGGCCAACCAAGCAACCTGCAAAGGCAAATCAGCGCTACAAAGAAGTCTCGCTTCCCATCGGTCAAAAGGGCCATGCTGAATAAAGTGTCAAAACCAGAAATGCAGGACAGGCCATGGAGAAACGGGAGCCTTGCTACGCTGATGGGCGGGATGTAAATTGCCAACAGCCACTCTGGAGAGGTGTACGGTGTGTCTTGAAACATCTAAAAAACTCAGCTTAGAGAGCATAGGGCACTTCCACTCGTGGGCCTATAAATTGGGAAAACTAAAATTCAGCAAGACACAGGCACCCCAAAGTTTAGGGCTGCTCTGTTGACAACAACCTCCACTTCGTTACACCTTAAATATCCCAGGAAAGAGAAAAATGGATAAAGAAGTTGTGGTCCTTATGTACAATGGAATATCACTCAGCCATGAAATCTACGTCATAAGGCTCGTAGCAGCATGATGAGTGGATTTAGGTACGACGATTCTACGTGAAATAAGTCACACAGAAAAAGACACTTATCATAAGATATCACTTATAGAGGGAATGTAAAAACCGCTACACTTGAATGAATTACAAAACAGAAGAGAGTCACACGTTTAGAAAACACACTATGGCTGCTTAACGGGAAAGGTGAGGTGGGGTGATGCATAAAACAAGGGTTTCAAATTAGCTCAGATACCGTTCCATAAACCCAATATATAATAGACAAGACCTACTCCTTGCTCAGTGAACGGGACTCAGCACCCCCTATTCACCGCCCAAGAATATATCTGACTAGTAAGAATCTTAAAACCTATGTGTTGATATCTCTCTGTAAGTGACTCAAGTGTGTGTAAAGCGGCACACACACAGCTCTGAAAAGCAGCTAAACCCCATTATAAAAATCAATTACTTTTAAAAACCCGTGAAGCAAAGACAGTGAAAGAGAGAGAAATTCTTACAAAATTCGTTCAGGGGCTGTGATGCCACTTGGATTGACCATATCTAGACCCACAGCTGATTGAGACATAAGGGTGGACACTCCTGGGGCTGAGAGGTTTGGTGAGGTTGGGTGAGCAAACGCAGACCCTTTAAAGTAATACTGCGTGGTACCCATCCCATGGGTCCCAAATCTCCAGGTTCAAGGGCACCTTCCTACATCGAAAACATGCATGAGAAACCCAGAAGATGGTACACCGTGTGATCGGGAAAGGTTTCTAAAACGCACCTCATTTCTCATCTCCTTGTGCTCGGGTTCGCCATTCCAGCCGCTTTCCTAGCAATCTCCCTCCTTGGAGAATCAGCACCTTTAACCTCCTGTTCCGTACAGGTTGCAATTTGTCCTGAGGAGGAACGGGAAGAGGGGGAACCAATGGGAGACTAGCTCTAGGTCTTGGGACAGGCACAGCTCACTCTATTTTCCCGTCAGGAAGAAGAATTAACCACAGGCTCAGCCTGCCAGCCGGAAGCCGAATAGGGCCTGAAACAATCCTGTCCTTTTGCGGCCAGCTCCCAAGGAAGCGAGTTGAAAAATGGAGCTCAGGGGCACTGCAATTCACAAACCTGCAGAGTTATAAATGATAACTCTCGTCCACAAATATACTGAGGGAAGGCAACAAAGAGGATTTGAAAGCAAGGCAGAATTGCAGGAAACAGGTTTCAGGAAGGAGATTCGAATCACCTTTAAAGCACAGGAAAAGCGGCAAAACTTCGAAAATAATGCCCTTGGCCAAAAAGGGCGTATGCGTTTTTTCCTGAATATATTCAGGAAAATACGCATACGCCCTTTTTGCCCAACCAAGCAACCTGCAAAGGCAAATCAGCGCTACAAAGAAGTCTCGCTTCCCATCGGTCAAAAGGACCATGCTGAATAAAGTGTCAAAACCAGAAATGCAGGACAGGCCATGGAGAAACGGGAGCCTTGCTACGCTGATGGGCGGGATGTAAGTTGCCCACAGCCACTCTGGAGAAGTGTACGGTGTGTCTTGAAACATCTAAAAAACTCAGCTTAGAGAGCATAGGGCACTTCCACTCATAGGCGTATAAATTGGGAAAACTAAATATCAGCAAGACACAGGCACCCCAAAGATTAGGGCTGCTCTGTTGACAAGAACCTCCACTTCGTTACACCTTAAATATCCCAGGAAAGAGAAAAATGGATAAAGAAGTTGTGGCCCTTATGTACAATGGAATATCACTCAGCCATGAAATCTACGTCATAAGGCTCTTAGCAGCATGATGAGTGGATTTAGGTACGACGATTCTACGTGAAATCAGTCACACAGAAAAAGACACTTATCATAAGATATCACTTATAGAGGGAATGTAAAAACCGCTACACTTGAACTGAATTACAAAACAGAAGAGAGTCACACGTTTAGAAAACACACTATGGCTGCTTAACGGGAAAGGTGAGGTGGGGTGATGCATAAAACAAGGGTTTCAAATTAGCTCAGATACCGTTCCATAAACCCAATATGTAATAGACAAGACCTACTCCTTGCTCAGTGAACGGGACTCAACACCCCCTATTCACCGCCCAAGAATATATATGATTAGTAAGAATCTTAAAACCTATGTGTTGATATCTCTCTGTAAGGGAGTCAAGTGGGTGTAAAGCGGCATAAACACAGCAGTGAAAAGCAGCTAAACCCCATTATAAAAATCAATTACTTTTAAAAACCCGTGAAGCAAAGACAGTGAAAGAGAGAGAAATTCTTACAAAATTCGTTCAGGGGCTGTGATGCCACCTGGATCGACCATATCTAGACCCACAGCTGATTGAGACATAAGGGTAGACACTCCTGGGGCTGAGAGGTTTGGTGAGGTTGGGTGAGCAAACGCAGACCCTTTAAAGTAATACTGCGTGGTACCCATCCCATGGGTCCCAAATCTCCAGGTTCAAGGGCACCTTCCTACATCGAAAACATGGATGAGCAACCCAGAAGATGGTACACCGTGTGATCGGGAAAGGTTTCTAAAACGCACCTCATTTCTCATCTCCTTGTGCTCGGGTTCGCCATTCCAGCCGCTTTCCTAGGAATCTCCCTACTTGGAGAATCAGCACCTTTAACCTCCTGTTCCGTACAGGTTGCAATTTGTCCTGAGGAGGAACGGGAAGAGGGGGAACCAATGAGAGACTAGCTCTAGGTCTTGGGACAGGCACAGGTCACTCTATTTTCCCAACAGGAAGAAGAATTAACCACAGGCTCAGCCTGCCGCCCGGAAGGAGAATAGGGCCTGAAGCAATCCTGCGCTTTTGCGGCCAGCTCCCAAGAAAGCGAGTTGAAAAATGGAGCTCAGGGGCACTGCAATTCACAAACCTGCAGAGTTATAAATGATAACTCTCGTCCACAAATATACTGAGGAAAGGCAACGAAGAGGATTTGAAAGCAAGGCAGAATTGCAGGAAACAGGTTTCAGGAGGGAGATTCGAATCGCCTTTAAAGCACAGGAAAAGCGGTAAAACCTCGACAATGATGCCCTTGGCCAAAAAGGGCGTATGCGTTTTTTCCTGAATATATTCAGGAAAAAACGCATACGCCCTTTTTGGCCAACCAAGCAACCTGCAAAGGCAAATCAGCGCTACAAAGAAGTCTCGCTTCCCATCGGTCAAAAGGGCCATGCTGAATAAAGTGTCAAAACCAGAAATGCAGGATAGGCCATGGAGAAACGGGAGCCTTGCTAAGCTGTTGGGCGGGATGTAAATTGCCAACAGCCACTCTGGAGAAGTGTACGGTGTGTCTTGAAACATCTAAAAAACTCAGCTTAGAGAGCATAGGGCACTTCCACTCGTGGGCGTATAAATTGGGAAAACTAAAAATCAGCAAGACACAGGCACCCAAAAGTTTAGGGCTGCTCTGTTGACAAGAACCTCCACTTCGTTACACCTTAAATATCCCAGGAAAGAGAAAAATGGATAAAGAAGTTGTGGTCCTTATGTACAATGGAATATCACTCAGCCATGAAATCTACGTCATAAGGCTCTTAGCAGCATGATGAGTGGATTTAGGTACGACGATTCTACATGAAATAAGTCACACAGAAAAAGACACTTATCATAAGATATCACTTATAGAGGGAATGTAAAAACCGCTACACTTGAATGAATTACAAAACAGAAGAGAGTCACACGTTTAGAAAACACACTATGGCTGCTTAACGGGAAAGGTGAGGTGGGGTGATGCATAAAACAAGGGTTTCAAATTAGCTCAGATACCGTTCCATAAACCCAATATATAATAGACAAGACCTACTCCTTGCTCAGTGAACGAGGCTCAGCACCCCCTATTCATCGCCCAAGATTATATCTGACTAGTAAGAATCTTAAAACCTATGTGTTGATATCTCTCTGTAAGTGACTCAAGTGGGTGTAAAGCGGCATAAACACAGCAGTGAAAAGCAGCTAAACCCCATTATAAAAATCAATTACTTTTAAAAACCCGTGAAGTAAAGACAGTGAAAGAGAGAGAAATTGTTACAAAATTCGTTCAGGGGCTGTGATGCCACCTGGATTGACCATATCTAGACCCACAGCTGATTGAGACATAAGGGTGGACACTTTTGGGGCTGAGAGGTTTGGTGAGGTTGGGTGAGCCAACGTAGACCCTTTAAAGTAATACTGCGTGGTACCCATCCCATGGGTCCCAAATCTCCAGGTTCAAGGGCATCTTCCTACATCGAAAACATGCATGAGAAACCCAGAAGATGATACACCGTGTGATCGAGAAAGGTTTCTAAAACACACCTCATTTCTCATCTCCTTATGCTCGGGTTCGCCGTTCCAGCCGCTTTCCTAGCAATCTCCCTCCTTGGAGAATCAGCACCTTTAACCTCCTGTTCCGTACAGGTTGCAATATGTCCTGAGGAGGAACGGGAAGAGGGGGAACCAATGAGAGACTAGCTCTAGGTCTTGGGACAGGCACAGCTCACTCTATTTTCCCATTAGGAAGAAGAATTAACCACAGGCTCAGCCTGCCAGCCGGAAGCCGAATAGGGCCTGAAGCAATCATGAGCTTTTGCGGCCAGCTCCCAAGAAAGCGAGTTGAAAAATGGAGCTCAGGGGCACTGCAATTCACAAACCTGCAGAGTTATAAACGATAACTCTCGTCCACAAATATATTGAGGGAAGGCAACGAAGAGGATTTGAAAGCAAGGCAGAATTGTAGGAAACAGATTTCAAGAGGGAGATTCGAATCGCCTTTAAAGCACAGGAAAAGCGGCAAAACCTCGACAATGATGCCCTTGGCCAAAAAGGGCGTATGCGTTTTTTCCTGAATATATTCAGGAAAAAACGCATACGCCCTTTTTGGCCAACCAAGCAACCTGCAAAGGCAAATCAGCGCTACAAAGAAGTCTCGCTTCCCATCGGTCAAAAGGGCCATGCTGAATAAAGTGTCAAAACCAGAAATGCAGGACAGGCCATGGAGAAACGGGAGCCTTGCTACGCTGATGGGCGGGATGTAAATTGCCAACAGCCACTCTGGAGAGGTGTACGGTGTGTCTTGAAACATCTAAAAAACTCAGCTTAGAGAGCATAGGGCACTTCCACTCGTGGGCCTATAAATTGGGAAAACTAAAATTCAGCAAGACACAGGCACCCCAAAGTTTAGGGCTGCTCTGTTGACAACAACCTCCACTTCGTTACACCTTAAATATCCCAGGAAAGAGAAAAATGGATAAAGAAGTTGTGGTCCTTATGTACAATGGAATATCACTCAGCCATGAAATCTACGTCATAAGGCTCGTAGCAGCATGATGAGTGGATTTAGGTACGACGATTCTACGTGAAATAAGTCACACAGAAAAAGACACTTATCATAAGATATCACTTATAGAGGGAATGTAAAAACCGCTACACTTGAATGAATTACAAAACAGAAGAGAGTCACACGTTTAGAAAACACACTATGGCTGCTTAACGGGAAAGGTGAGGTGGGGTGATGCATAAAACAAGGGTTTCAAATTAGCTCAGATACCGTTCCATAAACCCAATATATAATAGACAAGACCTACTCCTTGCTCAGTGAACGGGACTCAGCACCCCCTATTCACCGCCCAAGAATATATCTGACTAGTAAGAATCTTAAAACCTATGTGTTGATATCTCTCTGTAAGTGACTCAAGTGGGTGTAAAGCGGCACACACACAGCTCTGAAAAGCAGGTAAACCCCATTATAAAAATCAATTACTTTTAAAAACCCGTGAAGCAAAGACAGTGAAAGAGAGAGAAATTCTTACAAAATTCGTACAGGGGCTGTGATGCCACTTGGATTGACCATATCTAGACCCACAGCTGATTGAGACATAAGGGTGGACACTCCTGGGGCTGAGAGGTTTGGTGAGGTTGGGTGAGCAAACGCAGACCCTTTAAAGTAATACTGCGTGGTACCCATCCCATGGGTCCCAAATCTCCAGGTTCAAGGGCACCTTCCTACATCGAAAACATGCATGAGAAACCCAGAAGATGGTACACCGTGTGATCGGGAAAGGTTTCTAAAACGCACCTCATTTCTCATCTCCTTGTGCTCGGGTTCGCCATTCCAGCCGCTTTCCTAGCAATCTCCCTCCTTGGAGAATCAGCACCTTTAACCTCCTGTTCCGTACAGGTTGCAATTTGTCCTGAGGAGGAACGGGAAGAGGGGGAACCAATGGGAGACTAGCTCTAGGTCTTGGGACAGGCACAGCTCACTCTATTTTCCCGTCAGGAAGAAGAATTAACCACAGGCTCAGCCTGCCAGCCGGAAGCCGAATAGGGCCTGAAACAATCCTGTGCTTTTGCGGCCAGCTCCCAAGGAAGCGAGTTGAAAAATGGAGCTCAGGGGCACTGCAATTCACAAACCTGCAGAGTTATAAATGATAACTCTCGTCCACAAATATACTGAGGGAAGGCAACGAAGAGGATTTGAAAGCAAGGCAGAATTGCAGGAAACAGATTTCAGGAGGGAGATTCGAATCGCCGTTAAAGCACAGGAAAAGCGGCAAAACCTCGACAATGATGCCCTTGGCCAAAAAGGGCGTATGCGTTTTTTCCTGAATATATTCAGGAAAAAACGCATACGCCCTTTTTGGCCAACCAAGCAACCTGGAAAGGCAAATCAGCGCTACAAAGAAGTCTCGCTTCCCATCGGTCAAAAGGGCCATGCTGAATAAAGTGTCAAAACCAGAAATGCAGGACAGGCCATGGAGAAACGGGAGCCTTGCTACGTTGATGGGTGGGATGTAAATTGCCAACAGCCACTCTGGAGAGGTGTACGGTGTGTCCTGAGACATCTAAAAAACTCAGCTTAGAGAGCATAGTGCACTTCCACTCATGGGCGTATAAATTGGGAAAACTAAAAATCAGCAAGACACAGGCACCCCAAAGTTTAGGGCTGCTCTTTTGGCAAGAATCTCCACTTCGTTACACCTTAAATATCCCAGGAAAGAGAAAAATGGATACAGAAGTTGTGGTCCTTATGTACAATGGAATATCACTCAGCCACGAAATCTACGTCATAAGGCTCGTAGCAGCATGATGAGTGGATTTAGATACGACGATTCTACGTGAAATAAGTCACACGGAAAAAAAAAAAAAACTTATCATAAGATATCACTTATAGAGGGAATGTAAAAACCGCTACACTTGAACTGAATTACAAAACAGAAGAGAGTCACACGTTTAGAAAACACACTATGGCTGCTTAACGGGAAATGTGAGGTGGGGTGATGCATAAAACCAGGGTTTCAAATTAGCTCAGATACCGTTCCATAAACCCAACATGTAATAGACAAGACCTACTCCTTGCTCAGTGAACGGGACTCAACACCCCCTATTCACCGCCCAAGAATATATCTGACCAGTAAGAATCTTAAAACCTATGTATTGAAATCTCTCTGTAAGTGAGTCAAGTGGGTGTAAAGCGGCATAAACACAGCATTGAAAAGCAGCTAAACCCCATTATAAAAATCAATTACTTTTAAAAACCCGTGAAACAAAGACAGTGAAAGAGAGAGAAATTCTTACAAAATTCGTTCAGAGGCTGTGATGCCACCAGGATTGACCATATCTAGACCCACAGCTGATTGAGACATAGGGGTGGACACTCTTGGGGCTGAGAGGTTTGGTGAGGTTGGGTGAGCAAACGCAGACCCTTTAAAGTAATACTGCGTGGTACCCATCCCATGGGTCCCAAATCTCCAGGTTCAAGGGCATCTTCCTACATCGAAAACATGCATGAGAAACCCAGAAGATGGTACACCATGTGATCGGGAAAGGTTTCTAAAACGCACCTCATTTCTCATCTCTTTCTGCTTGGGTTCGCCATTCCAGGCGCTTTCCTAGCAATCTCCCTCCTTGGAGAATCAGCACCTTTAACCTCCTGTTCCGTACAGGTTGCAATTGGTCCTGAGGATGAACGGGAAGATGGGGAACCAATGAGAGACTAGCTCTAGGTGTTGGGACAAGAACAGGTCACGCTATTTTCCCATCAGAAAGAAGAATTAACCAAAGGCTCAGCCTACCGCCCGGAAACAGAATAGGGCCTGAAGCAATCCTGCGCTTTTGCGGCCAGCTCCCAAGAAAGCGAGTTGAGAAATGGAGCTCAGGGGCACTGCAATTCACAAACCTGCAGAGTTATAAATGATAACTCTCGTCCACAAATATATTGAGGGAAGGCAACGAAGAGGACTTGAAAGCAAAGCAGAATTGCAGGAAACAGATTTCAGGAGGGAGATTCGAATCGCCGTTAAAGCACAGGAAAAGCGGCAAAACCTCGACAATGATGCCCTTGGCCCAAAAGGTTGTATGCGTTTTTTCCTGAATATATTCAGGAAAAAACGCATACGCCCTTTTTGGCCAACCAAGCAACCTGGAAAGGCAAATCAGTGCTACAAAGAAGTCTCGCTTACCATCGGTCAAAAGGGCCATGCTGAATAAAGTGTCAAAACCAGAAATGCAGGACAGGCCATGGAGAAACGGGAGCCTTGCTACGCTGATGGGCGGGATGTAAATTGCCAACAGCCACTCTGCAGAGGTGTACGGTGTGTCCTGAGACATCTAAAAAACTCAGCTTAGAGAGCATAGGGCACTTCCACTCATGGGCGTATAAATTGGGAAAACTAAAAATCAGCAAGACACAGGCACCCCAAAGTTAAGGGCTGCTCTGTTGGCAAGAATCTCCACTTCGTTACACCTTAAATATCCCAGGAAAGAGAAAAATGGATACAGAAGTTGTGGTCCTTATGTACAATGGAATATCACTCAGCCATGAAATCTACGTCATAAGGCTCGAAGCAGCATGATGAGTGGATTTAGGTATGACGATTCTAGGTGAAATAAGTCACACAGAAAAAAAAAAAACTTATCATAAGATATCACTTATAGAGGGAAAGTAAAAACCACTACACTTGAACTGAATTACAAAACAGAAGAGAGTCACACGTTTAGAAAACACACTATGGCTGCTTAACGGGAAAGGTGAGGTGGGGTGATGCATAAAACCAGGGTTACAAATTAGCTCAGATAGCGTTCCATAAACCCAATATGTAATAGACAAGACCTACTCCTTACTCAGTGAACGGGACCCAACACCCCCTATTCACCGACCAAGAATATATCTGACAAGTAACAATCTTAAAACCTATGTATTGAAATCTCTCTGTAAGTGAGTCAAGTGCGTGTAAAGCATCATAAACACAGCACTGAAAAGCAGCTAAACCCCATTATAAAAATCAATTACTTTTAAAAACCCGTGAAGCAAAGACAGTGAAAGAGAGAGAAATTCTTACAAAATTCGTTCAGGGGCTGTGATGCCACCTGGATTGACCATATCTAGACCCACAGCTGATTGAGACATAAGGGTGGACACTTTTGAGGCTGAGAGGTTTGGTGAGGTTGGGTGAGCAAACGCAGACCCTTTAAAGTAATACTGCGTGGTACCCATCCCATGGGTCCCAAATCTCCAGGTTCAAGGGCATCTTCCTACATCGAAAACATGCATGAGAAACCCAGAAGATGGTACACCGTGTGATCGGGAAAGGTTTCTAAAACGCACCTCATTTCTCATCTAATTGTGCTTGGATTCGCCCTTCCAGCCGCTTTCCTAGCAATCTCCCTCCTTGGAGAATCAGCACCTTTAACCTCCTGTTCCGTACAGGTTGCAATTTGTCCTGAGGATGAAAGGGAAGAGGGGGAACCAATGAGAGACTAGCTCTAGGTCTTGGGACAGGCACAGGTCACTCTATTTTCCCATCAGGAAGAAGAATTAACCACAGGCTCAGCCTGCCGCCCGGAAGGAGAATAGGGCCTGAAGCAATCCTGCGCTTTTGCGGCCAGCTCCCAAGAAAGCGAGTTGAAAAATGGAGCTCAGGGGCACTGCAATTCACAAACCTGCAGAGTTATAAATGATAACTCTCGTCCACAAATATACTGAGGAAAGGCAACGAAGAGGATTTGAAAGCAAGGCAGAATTGCAGGAAACAGGTTTCAGGAGGGAGATTCGAATCGCCTTTAAAGCACAGGAAAAGCGGTAAAACCTCGACAATGATGCCCTTGGCCAAAAAGGGCGTATGCGTTTTTTCCTGAATATATTCAGGAAAAAACGCATACGCCCTTTTTGGCCAACCAAGCAACCTGCAAAGGCAAATCAGCGCTACAAAGAAGTCTCGCTTCCCATCGGTCAAAAGGGCCATGCTGAATAAAGTGTCAAAACCAGAAATGCAGGACAGGCCATGGAGAAACGGGAGCCTTGCTACGCTGTTGGGCGGGATGTAAATTGCCAACAGCCACTCTGGAGAGGTGTACGGTGTGTCTTGAAACATCTAAAAAACTCAGCTTAGAGAGCATAGGGCACTTCCACTCGTGGGCGTATAAATTGGGAAAACTAAAAATCAGCAAGACACAGGCACCCCAAAGATTAGGGCTGCTCTGTTGACAAGAACCTCCACTTCGTTACACCTTAAATATCCCAGGAAAGAGAAAAATGGATAAAGAAGTTGTGGTCCTTATGTACAATGGAATATCACTCAGCCATGAAATCTACGTCATAAGGCTCGTAGCAGCATGATGAGTGGATTTAGGTACGACGATTCAACATGAAATAAGTCACACAGAAAAAGACACTTATCATAAGATATCACTTATAGAGGGAATGTAAAAACCGCTACACTTGAATGAATTACAAAACAGAAGAGAGTCACACGTTTAGAAAACACACTATGGCTGCTTAACGGGAAAGGTGAGGTGGGGTGATGCATAAAACAAGGGTTTCAAATTAGCTCAGATACCGTTCCATAAACCCAATATATAATAGACAAGACCTACTCCTTGCTAAGTGAACGGGACTCAGCACCCCCTATTCACCGCCCAAGAATATATCTGACTAGTAAGAATCTTAAAACCTATGTGTTGATATCTCTCTGTAAGTGACTCAAGTGGGTGTAAAGCGGCACACACACAGCTCTGAAAAGCAGCTAAACCCCATTATAAAAATCAATTACTTTTAAAAACCCGTGAAGTAAAGACAGTGAAAGAGAGAGAAATTGTTACAAAATTCGTTCAGGGGCTGTGATGCCACCTGGATTGACCATATCTAGACCCACAGCTGATTGAGACATAAGGGTGGACACTTTTGGGGCTGAGAGGTTTGGTGAGGTTGGGTGAGCAAACGCAGACCCTTTAAAGTAATACTGCGTGGTACCCATCCAATGGGTCCCAAATCTCCAGGTTCAAGGGCATCTTCCTACATCGAAAACATGCATGAGAAACCCAGAAAATGATACACCGTGTGATCGAGAAAGGTTTCTAAATCACACCTCATTTCTCATCTCCTTGTGCTCGGGTTCGCCGTTCCAGCCGCTTTCCTAGCAATCTCCCTCCTTGGAGAATCAGCACCTTTAACCTCCTGTTCCGTACAGGTTGCAATATGTCCTGAGGAGGAACGGGAAGAGGGGGAACCAATGAGAGACTAGCTCTATGTCTTGGGACAGGCACAGCTCACTCTATTTTCCCGTCAGGAAGAAGAATTAACCACAGGCTCAGCCTGCCGCCCGGAACCAAAATAGGGCCTGAAGCAATCCTTCACTTTTGCGGCCAGGTCCCACGAAAGCGAGTTGAAAAATGGAGCTCAGGGGTACTGCAATTCACAAACCTGCAGAGTTATAAATGATAACTCTCGTCCACAAATATACTGAGGGAAGGCAACGAAGAGGATTTGAAAGCAAGGCAGAATTGCAGGAAACAGGTTTCAGGAGGGAGATTCGAATCGCCTTTAAAGCACAGGAAAAGCGGCAAAACCTCGACAATGATGCCCTTGGCCAAAAAGGGCGTATGCGTTATTTCCTGAATATATTCAGGAAAAAACGCACACGCCCTTTTTGGCCAACCAAGCAACCTGCAAAGGCAAATCAGCGCTACAAAGAAGTCTCGCTTCCCATCGGTCAAAAGGGCCATGCTGAATAAAGTGTCAAAACCAGAAATGCAGGACAGGCCATGGAGAAACGGGAGCCTTGCTACGCTGTTGGGCGGGATGTAAATTGCCAACAACCACTCTGGAGAGGTGTACGGTGTGTCTTGAAACATCTAAAAAACTCAGCTTAGAGAGCATAGGGCACTTCCACTCGTGGGCGTATAAATTGGGAAAACTAAAAATCAGCAAGACACAGGCACCCCAAAGTTTAGGGCTGCTCTGTTGACAAGAACCTCCACTTCGTTACACCTTAAATATCCCAGGAAAGAGAAAAATGGATAAAGAAGTTGTGGTCCTTATGTACAATGGAATATCACTCAGCCATGAAATCTACGTCATAAGGCTCGTAGCAGCATGATGAGTGGATTTAGGTACGACGATTCTACATGAAATAAGTCACACAGAAAAAGACACTTATCATAAGATATCACTTATAGAGGGAATGTAAAAACCGCTACACTTCAATGAATTACAAAACAGAAGAGAGTCACACGTTTAGAAAACACACTATGGCTGCTTAACGGGAAAGGTGAGGTGGGGTGATGCATAAAACAAGGGTTTCAAATTAGCTCAGATACCGTTCCATAAACCCAATATATAATAGACAAGACCTACTCCTTGCTCAGTGAAAGGGACTCAGCACCCCCTATTCACGGCCCAAGAATATATCTGACTAGTAAGAATCTTAAAACCTATGTGTTGATATCTCTCTGTAAGTGACTCAAGTGGGTGTAAAGCGGCACACACACAGCTCTGAAAAGCAGATAAACCCCATTATAAAAATCAATTACTTTTAAAAACCCGTGAAGCAAAGACAGTGAAAGAGAGAGAAATTCTTACAAAATTCGTTCAGGGGCTGTGATGCCACCTGGATTGACCATATCTAGACCCACAGCTGATTGAGACATAAGGGTGGACACTCCTGGGGCTGAGAGGTTTGGTGAGGTTGGGTGAGCAAACGCAGACCCTTTAAAGTAATACTGCGTGGTACCCATCCCATGGGTCCCAAATCTCCAGGTTCAAGGGCACCTTCCTACATCGAAAACATGCATGAGAAACCCAGAAGATGGTACACCGTGTGATCGGGAAAGGTGTCTAAAACGCACCTCATTTCTCATCTCCTTGTGCTCGGGTTCGCCATTCCAGCCGCTTTCCTAGCAATCTCCCTCCTTGGAGAATCAGCACCTTTAACCTCCTGTTCCGTACAGGTTGCAATTTGTCCTGAGGAGGAACGGGAAGAGGGGGAACAAATGGGAGACTAGCTCTAGGTCTTGGGACAGGCACAGCTCACTCTATTTTCCCATTAGGAAGAAGAATTAACCACAGGCTCAGCCTGCCAGCCGGAAGCCGAATAGGGCCTGAAGCAATCATGAGCTTTTGCGGCCAGCTCCCAAGAAAGCGAGTTGAAAAATGGAGCTCAGGGGCACTGCAATTCACAAACCTGCAGAGTTATAAACGATAACTCTCGTCCACAAATATATTGAGGGAAGGCAACGAAGAGGATTTGAAAGCAAGGCAGAATTGTAGGAAACAGATTTCAAGAGGGAGATTCGAATCGCCTTTAAAGCACAGGAAAAGCGGCAAAACCTCGACAATGATGCCCTTGGCCAAAAAGGGCGTATGCGTTTTTTCCTGAATATATTCAGGAAAAAACGCATACGCCCTTTTTGGCCAACCAAGCAACCTGCAAAGGCAAATCAGCGCTACAAAGAAGTCTCGCTTCCCATCGGTCAAAAGGGCCATGCTGAATAAAGTGTCAAAACCAGAAATGCAGGACAGGCCATGGAGAAACGGGAGCCTTGCTACGCTGATGGGCGGGATGTAAATTGCCAACAGCCACTCTGGAGAGGTGTACGGTGTGTCTTGAAACATCTAAAAAACTCAGCTTAGAGAGCATAGGGCACTTCCACTCGTGGGCCTATAAATTGGGAAAACTAAAATTCAGCAAGACACAGGCACCCCAAAGTTTAGGGCTGCTCTGTTGACAACAACCTCCACTTCGTTACACCTTAAATATCCCAGGAAAGAGAAAAATGGATAAAGAAGTTGTGGTCCTTATGTACAATGGAATATCACTCAGCCATGAAATCTACGTCATAAGGCTCGTAGCAGCATGATGAGTGGATTTAGGTACGACGATTCTACGTGAAATAAGTCACACAGAAAAAGACACTTATCATAAGATATCACTTATAGAGGGAATGTAAAAACCGCTACACTTGAATGAATTACAAAACAGAAGAGAGTCACACGTTTAGAAAACACACTATGGCTGCTTAACGGGAAAGGTGAGGTGGGGTGATGCATAAAACAAGGGTTTCAAATTAGCTCAGATACCGTTCCATAAACCCAATATATAATAGACAAGACCTACTCCTTGCTCAGTGAACGGGACTCAGCACCCCCTATTCACCGCCCAAGAATATATCTGACTAGTAAGAATCTTAAAACCTATGTGTTGATATCTCTCTGTAAGTGACTCAAGTGGGTGTAAAGCGGCACACACACAGCTCTGAAAAGCAGCTAAACCCCATTATAAAAATCAATTACTTTTAAAAACCCGTGAAGCAAAGACAGTGAAAGAGAGAGAAATTCTTACAAAATTCGTACAGGGGCTGTGATGCCACTTGGATTGACCATATCTAGACCCACAGCTGATTGAGACATAAGGGTGGACACTCCTGGGGCTGAGAGGTTTGGTGAGGTTGGGTGAGCAAACGCAGACCCTTTAAAGTAATACTGCGTGGTACCCATCCCATGGGTCCCAAATCTCCAGGTTCAAGGGCACCTTCCTACATCGAAAACATGCATGAGAAACCCAGAAGATGGTACACCGTGTGATCGGGAAAGGTTTCTAAAACGCACCTCATTTCTCATCTCCTTGTGCTCGGGTTCGCCATTCCAGCCGCTTTCCTAGCAATCTCCCTCCTTGGAGAATCAGCACCTTTAACCTCCTGTTCCGTACAGGTTGCAATTTGTCCTGAGGAGGCACGGGAAGAGGGGGAACCAATGGGAGACTAGCTCTAGGTCTTGGGACAGGCACAGCTCACTCTATTTTCCCGTCAGGAAGAAGAATTAACCACAGGCTCAGCCTGCCAGCCGGAAGCCGAATAGGGCCTGAAACAATCCTGTGCTTTTGCGGCCAGCTCCCAAGGAAGCGAGTTGAAAAATGGAGCTCAGGGGCACTGCAATTCACAAACCTGCAGAGTTATAAATGATAACTCTCGTCCACAAATATACTGAGGGAAGGCAACAAAGAGGATTTGAAAGCAAGGCAGAATTGCAGGAAACAGGTTTCAGGAAGGAGATTCGAATCACCTTTAAAGCACAGGAAAAGCGGCAAAACTTCGAAAATAATGCCCTTGGCCAAAAAGGGCGTATGCGTTTTTTCCTGAATATATTCAGGAAAATACGCATACGCCCTTTTTGGCCAACCAAGCAACCTGCAAAGGCAAATCAGCGCTACAAAGAAGTCTCGCTTCCCATCGGTCAAAAGGACCATGCTGAATAAAGTGTCAAAACCAGAAATGCAGGACAGGCCATGGAGAAACGGGAGCCTTGCTACGCTGATGGGCGGGATGTAAATTGCCCACAGCCACTCTGGAGAAGTGTACGGTGTGTCTTGAAACATCTAAAAAACTCAGCTTAGAGAGCATAGGGCACTTCCACTCATAGGCGTATAAATTGGGAAAACTAAATATCAGCAAGACACAGGCACCCCAAAGATTAGGGCTGCTCTGTTGACAAGAACCTCCACTTCGTTACACCTTAAATATCCCAGGAAAGAGAAAAATGGATAAAGAAGTTGTGGCCCTTATGTACAATGGAATATCACTCAGCCATGAAATCTACGTCATAAGGCTCCTAGCAGCATGATGAGTGCATTTAGGTACGACGATTCTACATGAAATAAGTCACACAGAAAAAGACACTTATCATAAGGTATCACTTATAGAGGGAATGTAAAAACCGCTACACTTGAACTGAATTACAAAACAGAAGAGAGTCACACGTTTAGAAAACACAGTATGGCTGCTTAACGGGAAAGGTGAGGTGGGGTGATGCATAAAACCAGGGTTTCAAATTAGCTCAGATACCGTTCCATAAACCCAATATGTAATAGACAAGACCTACTCCTTGCTCAGTGAACGGGACTCAAAACCCCCTATTCACCGCCCAAGAATATATCTGACTAGTAAGAATCTTAAAACCTATGTATTGAAATCTCTCTGTAAGTGAGTCAAGTGGGTGTAAAGCGGCATAAACACAGCATTGAAAAGCAGCTAAACCCCATTATAAAAATCAATTACTTTTAAAAACCCGTGAAACAAAGACAGTGAAAGAGAGAGAAATTCTTACAAAATTCTTTCAGTGGCTGTGATGCCACCAGGATTGACCATATCTAGACCCACAGCTGATTGAGACATAAGGTTGGACACTCTTGAGGCTGAGAGTTTTGGTGAGGTTGGGTGAGAAAACGCAGACCCTTTAAAGTAATACTGCGTGGTACCCATCCCATGGGTCCCAAATCTCCAGGTTCAAGGGCACCTTCCTACATCGAAAACATGCATGAGAAACCCAGAAGATGGTACACCGTGTGATCGGGAAAGGTTTCTAAAACGCACCTCATTTCTCATCTCCTTGTGCTCGGGTTCGCCATTCCAGCCGCTTTCCTAGCAATCTCCCTCCTTGGAGAATCAGCACCTTTAACCTCCTGTTCCGTACAGGTTGCAATTTGTCCTGAGGATGAAAGGGAAGAGGGGGAACCAATGAGAGACTAGATCTAGGTCTTGGGACAGGCACAGGTCACTCTATTTTCCCATCAGGAAGAAGAATTAACCACAGGCTCAGCCTGCCGCCCGGAAGGAGAATAGGGCCTGAAGCAATCCTGCGCTTTTGCGGCCAGCTCCCAAGAATGCGAGTTGAAAAATGGAGCTCAGGGGCACTGCGATTCACAAACCTGCACAGTTATAAATGATAACTCTCGTCCACAAATATATTGAGGGAAGGCAACAAAGAGGATTTGAAAGCAAGGCAGAATTGCAGGAAACAGATTTCAGGAGGGAGATTCGAATCGCCGTTAAAGCACAGGAAAAGCGGCAAAACCTCGACAATGATGCCCTTGGCCAAAAAGGTTGTATGCGTTTTTTCCTGAATATATTCAGGAAAAAACGCATACGCCCTTTTTGGCCAACCAAGCAACCTGGAAAGGCAAATCAGCGCTACAAAGAAGTCTCGCTTCCCATCGGTCAAAAGGGCCATGCTGAATAAAGTGTCAAAACCAGAAATGCAGGACAGGCCATGGAGAAACGGGAGCCTTCCTACGCTGATGGGCGGGATGTAAATTGCCAACAGCCACTCTGGAGAGGTGTACGGTGTGTCCTGAGACATCTAAAAAACTCAGCTTAGAGAGCATAGGGCACTTCCACTCATGGGCGTATAAATTGGGAAAACTAAAAATCAGCAAGACACAGGCACCCCAAAATTTAGGGCTGCTCTGTTGGCAAGAATCTCCACTTCGTTACACCTTAAATATCCCAGGAAAGAGAAAAATGGATACAGAAGTTGTGGTCCTTATGTACAATGGAATATCACTCAGCCACGAAATCTACGTCATAAGGCTCGTAGCAGCATGATGAGTGGATTTAGATACGACGATTCTACGTGAAATAAGTCACACAGAAAAAGACACTTATCATAAGATATCACTTATAGAGGGAATGTAAAAACCGCTACACTTGAACTGAATTACAAAACAGAAGAGAGTCACACGTTTAGAAAACACACTATGGCTGCTTAACGGGAAAGGTGAGGTGGGGTGATGCATAAAACAAGGGTTTCAAATTAGCTCAGATACCGTTCCATAAACCCAATATATAATAGACAAGACCTACTCCTTGCTCAGTGAAAGGGACTCAGCACCCCCTATTCACCGCCCAAGAATATATCTGACTAGTAAGAATCTTAAAACCTATGTGTTGATATCTCTCTGTAAGTGACTCAAGTGGGTGTAAAGCGGCACACACACAGCTCTGAAAAGCAGCTAAACCCCATTATAAAAATCAATTACTTTTAAAAACCCGTGAAGCAAAGACAGTGAAAGAGAGAGAAATTCTTACAAAATTCGTTCAGGGGCTGTGATGCCACCTGGATTGACCATATCTAGACCCACAGCTGATTGAGACATAAGGGTGGACACTCCTGGGGCTGAGAGGTTTGGTGAGGTTGGGTGAGCAAACGCAGACCCTTTAAAGTAATACTGCGTGGTACCCATCCCATGGGTCCCAAATCTCCAGGTTCAAGGGCACCTTCCTACATCGAAAACATGCATGAGAAACCCAGAAGATGGTACACCGTGTGATCGGGAAAGGTTTCTAAAACGCACCTCATTTCTCATCTCCTTGTGCTCGGGTTCGCCATTCCAGCCGCTTTCCTAGCAATCTCCCTCCTTGGAGAATCAGCACCTTTAACCTCCTGTTCCGTACAGGTTGCAATTTGTCCTGAGGAGGAACGGGAAGAGGGGGAACAAATGGGAGACTAGCTCTAGGTCTTGGGACAGGCACAGCTCACTCTATTTTCCCATCAGGAAGAAGAATTAACCACAGGCTCAGCCTGCCAGCCGGAAGCCGAATAGGGCCTGAAGCATTCCTGCGCTTTTGCGGCCAGCTCCCAAGGAAGCGAGTTGAAAAATGGAGCTCAGGGGCACTGCAATTCACAAACCTGCAGAGTTATAAATGATAACTCTCGTCCACAAATATACTGAGGGAAGGCAACGAAGAGGATTTGAAAGCAAGGCAGAATTTCAGGAAACAGATTTCAGGAGGGAGATTCGAATCGCCGTTAAAGCACAGGAAAAGCGGCAAAACCTCGACAATGATGCCCTTGGCCAAAAAGGGCGTATGCGTTTTTTCCTGAATATATTCAGGAAAAAACGCATACGCCCTTTTTGGCCAACCAAGCAACCTGGAAAGGCAAATCAGCGCTACAAAGAAGTCTCGCTTCCCATCGGTCAAAAGGGCCATGCTGAATAAAGTGTCAAAACCAGAAATGCAGGACAGGCCATGGAGAAACGGGAGCCTTGCTACGCTGATGGGCGGGATGTAAATTGCCAACAGCCACTCTGGAGAGGTGTACGGTGTGTCCTGAGACATCTAAAAAACTCAGCTTAGAGAGCATAGGGCACTTCCACTCATGGGCGTATAAATTGGGAAAACTAAAAATCAGCAAGACACAGGCACCCCAAAGTTTAGGGCTGCTCTTTTGGCAAGAATCTCCACTTCGTTACACCTTAAATATCCCAGGAAAGAGAAAAATGGATACAGAAGTTGTGGTCCTTATGTACAATGGAATATCACTCAGCCACGAAATCTACGTCATAAGGCTCGTAGCAGCATGATGAGTGGATTTAGATACGACGATTCTACGTGAAATAAGTCACACGGAAAAAAAAAAAAAACTTATCATAAGATATCACTTATAGAGGGAATGTAAAAACCGCTACACTTGAACTGAATTACAAAACAGAAGAGAGTCACACGTTTAGAAAACACACTATGGCTGCTTAACGGGAAATGTGAGGTGGGGTGATGCATAAAACCAGGGTTTCAAATTAGCTCAGATACCGTTCCATAAACCCAACATGTAATAGACAAGACCTACTCCTTGCTCAGTGAACGGGACTCAACACCCCCTATTCACCGCCCAAGAATATATCTGACCAGTAAGAATCTTAAAACCTATGTATTGAAATCTCTCTGTAAGTGAGTCAAGTGGGTGTAAAGCGGCATAAACACAGCATTGAAAAGCAGCTAAACCCCATTATAAAAATCAATTACTTTTAAAAACCCGTGAAACAAAGACAGTGAAAGAGAGAGAAATTCTTACAAAATTCGTTCAGAGGCTGTGATGCCACCAGGATTGACCATATCTAGACCCACAGCTG
The DNA here is from genome assembly GCF_028021215.1 of Eschrichtius robustus. Lineage (NCBI taxonomy): Eukaryota > Metazoa > Chordata > Mammalia > Artiodactyla > Eschrichtiidae > Eschrichtius > Eschrichtius robustus. The sequence goes on from NC_090832.1 coordinate 83,080,504, forward strand.
ATTGAGACATAGGGGTGGACACTCTTGGGGCTGAGAGGTTTGGTGAGGTTGGGTGAGCAAATGCAGACCCTTTAAAGTAATACTGCGTGGTACCCATCCCATGGGTCCCAAATCTCCAGGTTCAAGGGCATCTTCCTACATCGAAAACATGCATGAGAAACCCAGAAGATGGTACACCATGTGATCGGGAAAGGTTTCTAAAACGCACCTCATTTCTCATCTCTTTCTGCTTGGGTTCGCCATTCCAGCCGCTTTCCTAGCAATCTCCCTCCTTGGAGAATCAGCACCTTTAACCTCCTGTTCCGTACAGGTTGCAATTGGTCCTGAGGATGAACGGGAAGATGGGGAACCAATGAGAGACTAGCTCTAGGTGTTGGGACAAGAACAGGTCACGCTATTTTCCCATCAGAAAGAAGAATTAACCAAAGGCTCAGCCTACCGCCCGGAAACAGAATAGGGCCTGAAGCAATCCTGCGCTTTTGCGGCCAGCTCCCAAGAAAGCGAGTTGAGAAATGGAGCTCAGGGGCACTGCAATTCACAAACCTGCAGAGTTATAAATGATAACTCTCGTCCACAAGTATATTGAGGGAAGGCAACGAAGAGGACTTGAAAGCAAAGCAGAATTGCAGGAAACAGATTTCAGGAGGGAGATTCGAATCGCCGTTAAAGCACAGGAAAAGCGGCAAAACCTCGACAATGATGCCCTTGGCCCAAAAGGTTGTATGCGTTTTTTCCTGAATATATTCAGGAAAAAACGCATACGCCCTTTTTGGCCAACCAAGCAACCTGGAAAGGCAAATCAGTGCTACAAAGAAGTCTCTCTTCCCATCGGTCAAAAGGGCCATGCTGAATAAAGTGTCAAAACCAGAAATGCAGGACAGGCCATGGAGAAACGGGAGCCTTGCTACGCTGATGGGCGGGATGTAAATTGCCAACAGCCACTCTGCAGAGGTGTACGGTGTGTCCTGAGACATCTAAAAAACTCAGCTTAGAGAGCATAGGGCACTTCCACTCATGGGCGTATAAATTGGGAAAACTAAAAATCAGCAAGACACAGGCACCCCAAAGTTAAGGGCTGCTCTGTTGGCAAGAATCTCCACTTCGTTACACCTTAAATATCCCAGGAAAGAGAAAAATGGATACAGAAGTTGTGGTCCTTATGTACAATGGAATATCACTCAGCCATGAAATCTACGTCATAAGGCTCGAAGCAGCATGATGAGTGGATTTAGGTATGACGATTCTAGGTGAAATAAGTCACACAGAAAAAAAAAAAACTTATCATAAGATATCACTTATAGAGGGAAAGTAAAAACCACTACACTTGAACTGAATTACAAAACAGAAGAGAGTCACACGTTTAGAAAACACACTATGGCTGCTTAACGGGAAAGGTGAGGTGGGGTGATGCATAAAACCAGGGTTACAAATTAGCTCAGATAGCGTTCCATAAACCCAATATGTAATAGACAAGACCTACTCCTTACTCAGTGAACGGGACCCAACACCCCCTATTCACCGACCAAGAATATATCTGACAAGTAACAATCTTAAAACCTATGTATTGAAATCTCTCTGTAAGTGAGTCAAGTGCGTGTAAAGCATCATAAACACAGCACTGAAAAGCAGCTAAACCCCATTATAAAAATCAATTACTTTTAAAAACCCGTGAAGCAAAGACAGTGAAAGAGAGAGAAATTCTTACAAAATTCGTTCAGGGGCTGTGATGCCACCTGGATTGACCATATCTAGACCCACAGCTGATTGAGACATAAGGGTGGACACTTTTGAGGCTGAGAGGTTTGGTGAGGTTGGGTGAGCAAACGCAGACCCTTTAAAGTAATACTGCGTGGTACCCATCCCATGGGTCCCAAATCTCCAGGTTCAAGGGCATCTTCCTACATCGAAAACATGCATGAGAAACCCAGAAGATGGTACACCGTGTGATCGGGAAAGGTTTCTAAAACGCACCTCATTTCTCATCTAATTGTGCTTGGATTCGCCATTCCAGCCGCTTTCCTAGCAATCTCCCTCCTTGGAGAATCAGCACCTTTAACCTCCTGTTCCGTACAGGTTGCAATTTGTCCTGAGGATGAAAGGGAAGAGGGGGAACCAATGAGAGACTAGCTCTAGGTCTTGGGACAGGCACAGGTCACTCTATTTTCCCATCAGGAAGAAGAATTAACCACAGGCTCAGCCTGCCGCCCGGAAGCCGAATAGGGCCTGAAGCAATCCTGCGCTTTTGCGGCCAGCTCCCAAGAAAGCGAGTTGAAAAATGGAGCTCAGGGGCACTGCAATTCACAAACCTGCAGAGTTATAAATGATAACTCTCGTCCACAAATATACTGAGGAAAGGCAACGAAGAGGATTTGAAAGCAAGGCAGAATTGCAGGAAACAGGTTTCAGGAGGGAGATTCGAATCGCCTTTAAAGCACAGGAAAAGCGGTAAAACCTCGACAATGATGCCCTTGGCCAAAAAGGGCGTATGCGTTTTTTCCTGAATATATTCAGGAAAAAACGCATACGCCCTTTTTGGCCAACCAAGCAACCTGCAAAGGCAAATCAGCGCTACAAAGAAGTCTCGCTTCCCATCGGTCAAAAGGGCCATGCTGAATAAAGTGTCAAAACCAGAAATGCAGGACAGGCCATGGAGAAACGGGAGCCTTGCTACGCTGTTGGGCGGGATGTAAATTGCCAACAGCCACTCTGGAGAGGTGTACGGTGTGTCTTGAAACATCTAAAAAACTCAGCTTAGAGAGCATAGGGCACTTCCACTCGTGGGCGTATAAATTGGGAAAACTAAAAATCAGCAAGACACAGGCACCCCAAAGATTAGGGCTGCTCTGTTGACAAGAACCTCCACTTCGTTACACCTTAAATATCCCAGGAAAGAGAAAAATGGATAAAGAAGTTGTGGTCCTTATGTACAATGGAATATCACTCAGCCATGAAATCTACGTCATAAGGCTCGTAGCAGCATGATGAGTGGATTTAGGTACGACGATTCAACATGAAATAAGTCACACAGAAAAAGACACTTATCATAAGATATCACTTATAGAGGGAATGTAAAAACCGCTACACTTGAATGAATTACAAAACAGAAGAGAGTCACACGTTTAGAAAACACACTATGGCTGCTTAACGGGAAAGGTGAGGTGGGGTGATGCATAAAACAAGGGTTTCAAATTAGCTCAGATACCGTTCCATAAACCCAATATATAATAGACAAGACCTACTCCTTGCTAAGTGAACGGGACTCAGCACCCCCTATTCACCGCCCAAGAATATATCTGACTAGTAAGAATCTTAAAACCTATGTGTTGATATCTCTCTGTAAGTGACTCAAGTGGGTGTAAAGCGGCACACACACAGCTCTGAAAAGCAGCTAAACCCCATTATAAAAATCAATTACTTTTAAAAACCCGTGAAGTAAAGACAGTGAAAGAGAGAGAAATTGTTACAAAATTCGTTCAGGGGCTGTGATGCCACCTGGATTGACCATATCTAGACCCACAGCTGATTGAGACATAAGGGTGGACACTTTTGGGGCTGAGAGGTTTGGTGAGGTTGGGTGAGCAAACGCAGACCCTTTAAAGTAATACTGCGTGGTACCCATCCAATGGGTCCCAAATCTCCAGGTTCAAGGGCATCTTCCTACATCGAAAACATGCATGAGAAACCCAGAAAATGATACACCGTGTGATCGAGAAAGGTTTCTAAATCACACCTCATTTCTCATCTCCTTGTGCTCGGGTTCGCCGTTCCAGCCGCTTTCCTAGCAATCTCCCTCCTTGGAGAATCAGCACCTTTAACCTCCTGTTCCGTACAGGTTGCAATATGTCCTGAGGAGGAACGGGAAGAGGGGAAACCAATGAGAGACTAGCTCTATGTCTTGGGACAGGCACAGCTCACTCTATTTTCCCGTCAGGAAGAAGAATTAACCACAGGCTCTGCCTGCCGCCCGGAACCAAAATAGGGCCTGAAGCAATCCTTCGCTTTTGCGGCCAGGTCCCACGAAAGCGAGTTGAAAAATGGAGCTCAGGGCTACTGCAATTCACAAACCTGCAGAGTTATAAATGATAACTCTCGTCCACAAATATACTGAGGGAAGGCAACGAAGAGGATTTGAAAGCAAGGCAGAATTGCAGGAAACAGGTTTCAGGAGGGAGATTCGAATCGCCTTTAAAGCACAGGAAAAGCGGCAAAACCTCGACAATGATGCCCTTGGCCAAAAAGGGCGTATGCGTTATTTCCTGAATATATTCAGGAAAAAACGCACACGCCCTTTTTGGCCAACCAAGCAACCTGCAAAGGCAAATCAGCGCTACAAAGAAGTCTCGCTTCCCATCGGTCAAAAGGGCCATGCTGAATAAAGTGTCAAAACCAGAAATGCAGGACAGGCCATGGAGAAACGGGAGCCTTGCTACGCTGTTGGGCGGGATGTAAATTGCCAACAACCACTCTGGAGAGGTGTACGGTGTGTCTTGAAACATCTAAAAAACTCAGCTTAGAGAGCATAGGGCACTTCCACTCGTGGGCGTATAAATTGGGAAAACTAAAAATCAGCAAGACACAGGCACCCCAAAGTTTAGGGCTGCTCTGTTGACAAGAACCTCCACTTCGTTACACCTTAAATATCCCAGGAAAGAGAAAAATGGATAAAGAAGTTGTGGTCCTTATGTACAATGGAATATCACTCAGCCATGAAATCTACGTCATAAGGCTCGTAGCAGCATGATGAGTGGATTTAGGTACGACGATTCTACATGAAATAAGTCACACAGAAAAAGACACTTATCATAAGATATCACTTATAGAGGGAATGTAAAAACCGCTACACTTGAATGAATTACAAAACAGAAGAGAGTCACACGTTTAGAAAACACACTATGGCTGCTTAACGGGAAAGGTGAGGTGGGGTGATGCATAAAACAAGGGTTTCAAATTAGCTCAGATACCGTTCCATAAACCCAATATATAATAGACAAGACCTACTCCTTGCTCAGTGAAAGGGACTCAGCACCCCCTATTCACCGCCCAAGAATATATCTGACTAGTAAGAATCTTAAAACCTATGTGTTGATATCTCTCTGTAAGTGACTCAAGTGGGTGTAAAGCGGCACACACACAGCTCTGAAAAGCAGCTAAACCCCATTATAAAAATCAATTACTTTTAAAAACCCGTGAAGCAAAGACAGTGAAAGAGAGAGAAATTCTTACAAAATTCGTTCAGGGGCTGTGATGCCACCTGGATTGACCATATCTAGACCCACAGCTGATTGAGACATAAGGGTGGACACTCCTGGGGCTGAGAGGTTTGGTGAGGTTGGGTGAGCAAACGCAGACCCTTTAAAGTAATACTGCGTGGTACCCATCCCATGGGTCCCAAATCTCCAGGTTCAAGGGCACCTTCCTACATCGAAAACATGCATGAGAAACCCAGAAGATGGTACACCGTGTGATCGGGAAAGGTGTCTAAAACGCACCTCATTTCTCATCTCCTTGTGCTCGGGTTCGCCATTCCAGCCGCTTTCCTAGCAATCTCCCTCCTTGGAGAATCAGCACCTTTAACCTCCTGTTCCGTACAGGTTGCAATTTGTCCTGAGGAGGAACGGGAAGAGGGGGAACAAATGGGAGACTAGCTCTAGGTCTTGGGACAGGCACAGCTCACTCTATTTTCCCGTCAGGAAGAAGAATTAACCACAGGCTCAGCCTGCCAGCCGGAAGCCGAATAGGGCCTGAAGCATTCCTGCGCTTTTGCGGCCAGCTCCCAAGGAAGCGAGTTGAAAAATGGAGCTCAGGGGCACTGCAATTCACAAACCTGCAGAGTTATAAATGATAACTCTCGTCCACAAATATACTGAGGGAAGGCAACGAAGAGGATTTGAAAGCAAGGCAGAATTGCAGGAAACAGATTTCAGGCGGGAGATTCGAATCGCCGTTAAAGCACAGGAAAAGCGGCAAAACCTCGACAATGATGCCCTTGGCCAAAAAGGTTGTATGCGTTTTTTCCTGAATATATTCAGGAAAAAACGCATACGCCCTTTTTGGCCAACCAAGCAACCTGGAAAGGCAAATCAGCGCTAGAAAGAAGTCTCGCTTCCCATCGGTCAAAAGGGCCATGCTGAATAAAGTGTCAAAACCAGAAATGCAGGACAGGCCATGGAGAAACGGGAGCCTTGCTACGCTGATGGGCGGGATGTAAATTGCCAACAGCCACTCTGCAGAGGTGTACGGTGTGTCCTGAGACATCTAAAAAACTCAGCTTAGAGAGCATAGGGCACTTCCACTCATGGGCGTATAAATTGGGAAAACTAAAAATCAGCAAGACACAGGCACCCCAAAGTTTAGGGCTGCTCTGTTGGCAAGAATCTCCACTTCGTTACACCTTAAATATCCCAGGAAAGAGAAAAATGGATACAGAAGTTGTGGTCCTTATGTACAATGGAATATCACTCAGCCATGAAATCTACGTCATAAGGCTCGAAGCAGCATGATGAGTGGATTTAGGTATGACGATTCTAGGTGAAATAAGTCACACAGAAAAAAAAAAAAAAAACTTATCATAAGATATCACTTATAGAGGGAAAGTAAAAACCACTACACTTGAACTGAATTACAAAACAGAAGAGAGTCACACGTTTAGAAAACACACTATGGCTGCTTAACGGGAAAGGTGAGGTGGGGTGATGCATAAAACCAGGGTTTCAAATTAGCTCAGATACCGTTCCATAAACCCAACATGTAATAGACAAGACCTACTCCTTGCTCAGTGAACGGGACTCAACACCCCCTATTCACCGCCCAAGAATATATCTGACCAGTAAGAATCTTAAAACCTATGTATTGAAATCTCTCTGTAAGTGAGTCAAGTGGGTGTAAAGCGGCATAAACACAGCATTGAAAAGCAGCTAAACCCCATTATAAAAATCAATTACTTTTAAAAACCCGTGAAACAAAGACAGTGAAAGAGAGAGAAATTCTTACAAAATTCGTTCAGAGGCTGTGATGCCACCAGGATTGACCATATCTAGACCCACAGCTGATTGAGACATAGGGGTGGACACTCTTGGGGCTGAGAGGTTTGGTGAGGTTGGGTGAGCAAATGTAGACCCTTTAAAGTAATACTGCGTGGTACCCATCCCATGGGTCCCAAATCTCCAGGTTCAAGGGCATCTTCCTACATCGAAAACATGCATGAGAAACCCAGAAGATGGTACACCATGTGATCGGGAAAGGTTTCTAAAACGCACCTCATTTCTCATCTCTTTCTGCTTGGGTTCGCCATTCCAGCCGCTTTCCTAGCAATCTCCCTCCTTGGAGAATCAGCACCTTTAACCTCCTGTTCCGTACAGGTTGCAATTGGTCCTGAGGATGAACGGGAAGACGGGGAACCAATGAGAGACTAGCTCTAGGTGTTGGGACAAGAACAGGTCACGCTATTTTCCCATCAGAAAGAAGAATTAACCAAAGGCTCAGCCTACCGCCCGGAAACAGAATAGGGCCTGAAGCAATCCTGCGCTTTTGCGGCCAGCTCCCAAGAAAGCGAGTTGAGAAATGGAGCTCAGGGGCACTGCAATTCACAAACCTGCAGAGTTATAAATGATAACTCTCGTCCACAAATATATTGAGGGAAGGCAACAAAGAGGACTTGAAAGCAAAGCAGAATTGCAGGAAACAGATTTCAGGAGGGAGATTCGAATCGCCGTTAAAGCACAGGAAAAGCGGCAAAACCTCGACAATGATGCCCTTGGCCAAAAAGGTTGTATGCGTTTTTTCCTGAATATATTCAGGAAAAAACGCATACGCCCTTTTTGGCCAACCAAGCAACCTGGAAAGGCAAATCAGTGCTACAAAGAAGTCTCGCTTCCCATCGGTCAAAAGGGCCATGCTGAATAAAGTGTCAAAACCAGAAATGCAGGACAGGCCATGGAGAAACGGGAGCCTTGCTACGCTGATGGGCGGGATGTAAATTGCCAACAGCCACTCTGCAGAGGTGTACGGTGTGTCCTGAGACATCTAAAAAACTCAGCTTAGAGAGCATAGGGCACTTCCACTCATGGGCGTATAAATTGGGAAAACTAAAAATCAGCAAGACACAGGCACCCCAAAGTTTAGGGCTGCTCTGTTGGCAAGAATCTCCACTTCGTTACACCTTAAATATCCCAGGAAAGAGAAAAATGGATACAGAAGTTGTGGTCCTTATGTACAATGGAATATCACTCAGCCACGAAATCTACGTCATAAGGCTCGTAGCAGCATGATGAGTGGATTTAGATACGACGATTCTACGTGAAATAAGTCACACAGAAAAAAAAAAAACTTATCATAAGATATCACTTATAGAGGGAATGTAAAAACCGCTACACTTGAACTGAATTACAAAACAGAAGAGAGTCACACGTTTAGAAAACACACTATGGCTGCTTAACGGGAAAGGTGAGGTGGGGTGATGCATAAAACCAGGGTTACAAATTAGCTCAGATAGCGTTCCATAAACCCAATATGTAATAGACAAGACCTACTCCTTACTCAGTGAACGGGACCCAACACCCCCTATTCACCGACCAAGAATATATCTGACAAGTAACAATCTTAAAACCTATGTATTGAAATCTCTCTGTAAGTGAGTCAAGTGCGTGTAAAGCATCATAAACACAGCACTGAAAAGCAGCTAAACCCCATTATAAAAATCAATTACTTTTAAAAACCCGTGAAGCAAAGACAGTGAAAGAGAGAGAAATTCTTACAAAATTCGTTCAGGGGCTGTGATGCCACCTGGATTGACCATATCTAGACCCACAGCTGATTGAGACATAAGGGTGGACACTTTTGAGGCTGAGAGGTTTGGTGAGGTTGGGTGAGCAAACGCAGACCCTTTAAAGTAATACTGCGTGGTACCCATCCCATGGGTCCCAAATCTCCAGGTTCAAGGGCATCTTCCTACATCGAAAACATGCATGAGAAACCCAGAAGATGGTACACCGTGTGATCGGGAAAGGTTTCTAAAACGCACCTCATTTCTCATCTAATTGTGCTTGGATTCGCCCTTCCAGCCGCTTTCCTAGCAATCTCCCTCCTTGGAGAATCAGCACCTTTAACCTCCTGTTCCGTACAGGTTGCAATTTGTCCTGAGGATGAAAGGGAAGAGGGGGAACCAATGAGAGACTAGCTCTAGGTCTTGGGACAGGCACAGGTCACTCTATTTTCCCATCAGGAAGAAGAATTAACCACAGGCTCAGCCTGCCGCCCGGAAGGAGAATAGGGCCTGAAGCAATCCTGCGCTTTTGCGGCCAGCTCCCAAGAAAGCGAGTTGAAAAATGGAGCTCAGGGGCACTGCAATTCACAAACCTGCAGAGTTATAAATGATAACTCTCGTCCACAAATATACTGAGGAAAGGCAACGAAGAGGATTTGAAAGCAAGGCAGAATTGCAGGAAACAGGTTTCAGGAGGGAGATTCGAATCGCCTTTAAAGCACAGGAAAAGCGGTAAAACCTCGACAATGATGCCCTTGGCCAAAAAGGGCGTATGCGTTTTTTCCTGAATATATTCAGGAAAAAACGCATACGCCCTTTTTGGCCAACCAAGCAACCTGCAAAGGCAAATCAGCGCTACAAAGAAGTCTCGCTTCCCATCGGTCAAAAGGGCCATGCTGAATAAAGTGTCAAAACCAGAAATGCAGGACAGGCCATGGAGAAACGGGAGCCTTGCTACGCTGTTGGGCGGGATGTAAATTGCCAACAGCCACTCTGGAGAGGTGTACGGTGTGTCTTGAAACATCTAAAAAACTCAGCTTAGAGAGCATAGGGCACTTCCACTCGTGGGCGTATAAATTGGGAAAACTAAAAATCAGCAAGACACAGGCACCCCAAAGATTAGGGCTGCTCTGTTGACAAGAACCTCCACTTCGTTACACCTTAAATATCCCAGGAAAGAGAAAAATGGATAAAGAAGTTGTGGTCCTTATGTACAATGGAATATCACTCAGCCATGAAATCTACGTCATAAGGCTCGTAGCAGCATGATGAGTGGATTTAGGTACGACGATTCAACATGAAATAAGTCACACAGAAAAAGACACTTATCATAAGATATCACTTATAGAGGGAATGTAAAAACCGCTACACTTGAATGAATTACAAAACAGAAGAGAGTCACACGTTTAGAAAACACACTATGGCTGCTTAACGGGAAAGGTGAGGTGGGGTGATGCATAAAACAAGGGTTTCAAATTAGCTCAGATACCGTTCCATAAACCCAATATATAATAGACAAGACCTACTCCTTGCTCAGTGAACGGGACTCAGCACCCCCTATTCACCGCCCAAGAATATATCTGACTAGTAAGAATCTTAAAACCTATGTGTTGATATCTCTCTGTAAGTGACTCAAGTGGGTGTAAAGCGGCACACACACAGCTCTGAAAAGCAGCTAAACTCCATTATAAAAATCAATTACTTTTAAAAACCCGTGAAGCAAAGACAGTGAAAGAGAGAGAAATTCTTACAAAATTCGTTCAGGGGCTGTGATGCCACCTGGATTGACCATATCTAGACCCACAGATGATTGAGACATAAGGGTGGACACTCCTGGGGCTGAGAGATTTGGTGAGGTTGGGTGAGCAAACGCAGACCCTTTAAAGTAATACTGCGTGGTACCCATCCCATGGGTCCCAAATCTCCAGGTTCAAGGGCACCTTCCTACATCGAAAACATGCATGAGAAACCCAGAAGATGGTACACCGTGTGATCGGGAAAGGTTTCTAAAACGCACCTCATTTCTCATCTCCTTGTGCTCGGGTTCGCCATTCCAGCCGCTTTCCTAGCAATCTCCCTCCTTGGAGAATCAGCACCTTTAACCTCCTGTTCCGTACAGGTTGCAATTTGTCCTGAGGAGGAACGGGAAGAGGGGGAACCAATGGGAGACTAGCTCTAGGTCTTGGGACAGGCACAGCTCACTCTAATTTCCCATCAGGAAGAAGAATTAACCACAGGCTCAGCCTGCCAGCCGGAAGCCGAATAGGGCCTGAAGCAATCCTGCGCTTTTGCGGCCAGCTCCCAAGGAAGCGAGTTGAAAAATGGAGCTCAGGGGCACTGCAATTCACAAACCTGCAGAGTTATAAATGATAACTCTCATCCACAAATATACTGAGGGAAGGCAACGAAGAGGATTTGAAAGCAAGGCAGAATTGCAGGAAACAGGTTTCAGGAGGGAGATTCGAATCGCCTTTAAAGCACAGGAAAAGCGGCAAAACTTCGAAAATGATGCCCTTGGCCAAAAAGGGCGTATGCGTTTTTTCCTGAATATATTCAGGAAAAAACGCATACGCCCTTTTTGGCCAACCAAGCAACCTGCAAAGGCAAATCAGCGCTACAAAGAAGTCTTGCTTCCCATCGGTCAAAAGGACCATGCTGAATAAAGTGTCAAAACCAGAAATGCAGGACAGGCCATGGAGAAATGGGAGCCTTTCTATGCTGATGGGCGGGATGTAAATTGCCCACAGCCACTCTGGAGAAGTGTACGGTGTGTCTTGAAACATCTAAAAAACTCAGCTTAGAGAGCATAGGGCACTTCCACTCATGGGCGTATAAATTGGGAAAACTAAATATCAGCAAGACACAGGCACCCCAAAGATTAGGGCTGCTCTGTTGACAAGAACCTCCACTTCGTTACACCTTAAATATCCCAGGAAAGAGAAAAATGGATAAAGAAGTTGTGGCCCTTATGTACAATGGAATATCACTCAGCCATGAAATCTACGTCATAAGGCTCGAAGCAGCATGATGAGTGGATTTAGGTATGACGATTCTAGGTGAAATAAGTCACACAGAAAAAAAAAAAACTTATCATAAGATATCACTTATAGAGGGAAAGTAAAAACCACTACACTTGAACTGAATTACAAAACAGAAGAGAGTCACACGTTTAGAAAACACACTATGGCTGCTTAACGGGAAAGGTGAGGTGGGGTGATGCATAAAACCAGGGTTACAAATTAGCTCAGATAGCGTTCCATAAACCCAATATGTAATAGACAAGACCTACTCCTTACTCAGTGAACGGGACCCAACACCCCCTATTCACCGACCAAGAATATATCTGACAAGTAACAATCTTAAAACCTATGTATTGAAATCTCTCTGTAAGTGAGTCAAGTGCGTGTAAAGCATCATAAACACAGCACTGAAAAGCAGCTAAACCCCATTATAAAAATCAATTACTTTTAAAAACCCGTGAAGCAAAGACAGTGAAAGAGAGAGAAATTCTTACAAAATTCGTTCAGGGGCTGTGATGCCACCTGGATTGACCATATCTAGACCCACAGCTGATTGAGACATAAGGGTGGACACTTTTGAGGCTGAGAGGTTTGGTGAGGTTGGGTGAGCAAACGCAGACCCTTTAAAGTAATACTGCGTGGTACCCATCCCATGGGTCCCAAATCTCCAGGTTCAAGGGCATCTTCCTACATCGAAAACATGCATGAGAAACCCAGAAGATGGTACACCGTGTGATCGGGAAAGGTTTCTAAAACGCACCTCATTTCTCATCTAATTGTGCTTGGATTCGCCATTCCAGCCGCTTTCCTAGCAATCTCCCTCCTTGGAGAATCAGCACCTTTAACCTCCTGTTCCGTACAGGTTGCAATTTGTCCTGAGGATGAAAGGGAAGAGGGGGAACCAATGAGAGACTAGCTCTAGGTCTTGGGACAGGCACAGGTCACTCTATTTTCCCATCAGGAAGAAGAATTAACCACAGGCTCAGCCTGCCGCCCGGAAGGAGAATAGGGCCTGAAGCAATCCTGCGCTTTTGCGGCCAGCTCCCAAGAAAGCGAGTTGAAAAATGGAGCTCAGGGGCACTGCAATTCACAAACCTGCAGAGTTATAAATGATAACTCTCGTCCACAAATATACTGAGGAAAGGCAACGAAGAGGATTTGAAAGCAAGGCAGAATTGCAGGAAACAGGTTTCAGGAGGGAGATTCGAATCGCCTTTAAAGCACAGGAAAAGCGGTAAAACCTCGACAATGATGCCCTTGGCCAAAAAGGGCGTATGCGTTTTTTCCTGAATATATTCAGGAAAAAACGCATACGCCCTTTTTGGCCAACCAAGCAACCTGCAAAGGCAAATCAGCGCTACAAAGAAGTCTCGCTTCCCATCGGTCAAAAGGGCCATGCTGAATAAAGTGTCAAAACCAGAAATGCAGGACAGGCCATGGAGAAACGGGAGCCTTGCTACGCTGTTGGGCGGGAGGTAAATTGCCAACAGCCACTCTGGAGAGGTGTACGGTGTGTCTTGAAACACCTAAAAAACTCAGCTTAGAGAGCATAGGGCACTTCCACTCATGGGCGTATAAATTGGGAAAACTAAATATCAGCAAGACACAGGCACCCCAAAGATTAGGGCTGCTCTCTTGACAAGAACCTCCACTTCGTTACACCTTAAATATCCCAGGAAAGAGAAAAATGGATAAAGAATTTGTGGCCCTTATGTACAATGGAATATCACTCAGCCATGAAATCTACGTCATAAGGCTCGAAGCAGCATGATGAGTGGATTTAGGTATGACGATTCTAGGTGAAATAAGTCACACAGAAAAAAAAAAAAAACTTATCATAAGATATCACTTATAGAGGGAAAGTAAAAACCACTACACTTGAACTGAATTACAAAACAGAAGAGAGTCACACGTTTAGAAAACACACTATGGCTGCTTAACGGGAAAGGTGAGGTGGGGTGATGCATAAAACCAGGGTTACAAATTAGCTCAGATAGCGTTCCATAAACCCAATATGTAATAGACAAGACCTACTCCTTACTCAGTGAACGGGACCCAACACCCCCTATTCACCGACCAAGAATATATCTGACAAGTAACAATCTTAAAACCTATGTATTGAAATCTCTCTGTAAGTGAGTCAAGTGCGTGTAAAGCATCATAAACACAGCACTGAAAAGCAGCTAAACCCCATTATAAAAATCAATTACTTTTAAAAACCCGTGAAGCAAAGACAGTGAAAGAGAGAGAAATTCTTACAAAATTCGTTCAGGGGCTGTGATGCCACCTGGATTGACCATATCTAGACCCACAGCTGATTGAGACATAAGGGTGGACACTTTTGAGGCTGAGAGGTTTGGTGAGGTTGGGTGAGCAAACGCAGACCCTTTAAAGTAATACTGCGTGGTACCCATCCCATGGGTCCCAAATCTCCAGGTTCAAGGGCATCTTCCTACATCGAAAACATGCATGAGAAACCCAGAAGATGGTACACCGTGTGATCGGGAAAGGTTTCTAAAACGCACCTCATTTCTCATCTAATTGTGCTTGGATTCGCCATTCCAGCCGCTTTCCTAGCAATCTCCCTCCTTGGAGAATCAGCACCTTTAACCTCCTGTTCCGTACAGGTTGCAATTTGTCCTGAGGATGAAAGGGAAGAGGGGGAACCAATGAGAGACTAGCTCTAGGTCTTGGGACAGGCACAGGTCACTCTATTTTCCCATCAGGAAGAAGAATTAACCACAGGCTCAGCCTGCCGCCCGGAAGGAGAATAGGGCCTGAAGCAATCCTGCGCTTTTGCGGCCAGCTCCCAAGAAAGCGAGTTGAAAAATGGAGCTCAGGGGCACTGCAATTCACAAACCTGCAGAGTTATAAATGATAACTCTCGTCCACAAATATACTGAGGAAAGGCAACGAAGAGGATTTGAAAGCAAGGCAGAATTGCAGGAAACAGGTTTCAGGAGGGAGATTCGAATCGCCTTTAAAGCACAGGAAAAGCGGTAAAACCTCGACAATGATGCCCTTGGCCAAAAAGGGCGTATGCGTTTTTTCCTGAATATATTCAGGAAAAAACGCATACGCCCTTTTTGGCCAACCAAGCAACCTGCAAAGGCAAATCAGCGCTACAAAGAAGTCTCGCTTCCCATCGGTCAAAAGGGCCATGCTGAAAAAAGTGTCAAAACCAGAAATGCAGGACAGGCCATGGAGAAACGGGAGCCTTGCTACGCTGTTGGGCGGGATGTAAATTGCCAACAGCCACTCTGGAGAGGTGTACGGTGTGTCTTGAAACACCTAAAAAACTCAGCTTAGAGAGCATAGGGCACTTCCACTCGTGGGCGTATAAATTGGGAAAACTAAAAATCAGCAAGACACAGGCACCCCAAAGATTAGGGCTGCTCTGTTGACAAGAACCTCCACTTCGTTACACCTTAAATATCCCAGGAAAGAGAAAAATGGATAAAGAAGTTGTGGTCCTTATGTACAATGGAATATCACTCAGCCATGAAATCTACGTCATAAGGCTTGTAGCAGCATGATGAGTGGATTTAGGTACGACGATTCAACATGAAATAAGTCACACAGAAAAAGACACTTATCATAAGATATCACTTATAGAGGGAATGTAAAAACCGCTACACTTGAATGAATTACAAAACAGAAGAGAGTCACACGTTTAGAAAACACACTATGGCTGCTTAACGGGAAAGGTGAGGTGGGGTGATGCATAAAACAAGGGTTTCAAATTAGCTCAGATACCGTTCCATAAACCCAATATATAATAGACAAGACCTACTCCTTGCTCAGTGAACGGGACTCAGCACCCCCTATTCACCGCCCAAGAATATATCTGACTAGTAAGAATCTTAAAACCTATGTGTTGATATCTCTCTGTAAGTGACTCAAGTGGGTGTAAAGCGGCACACACACAGCTCTGAAAAGCAGCTAAACCCCATAATAAAAATCAATTACTTTTAAAAACCCGTGAAGCAAAGACAGTGAAAGAGAGAGAAATTCTTACAAAATTCGTTCAGGGGCTGTGATGCCACCTGGATTGACCATATCTAGACCCACAGCTGATTGAGACATAAGGGTGGACACTCCTGGGGCTGAGAGATTTGGTGAGGTTGGGTGAGCAAACGCAGACCCTTTAAAGTAATACTGCGTGGTACCCATCCCATGGGTCCCAAATCTCCAGGTTCAAGGGCACCTTCCTACATCGAAAACATGCATGAGAAACCCAGAAGATGGTACACCGTGTGATCGGGAAAGGTTTCTAAAACGCACCTCATTTCTCATCTCCTTGTGCTCGGGTTCGCCATTCCAGCCGCTTTCCTAGCAATCTCCCTCCTTGGAGAATCAGCACCTTTAACCTCCTGTTCCGTACAGGTTGCAATTTGTCCTGAGGAGGAACGGGAAGAGGGGGAACCAATGGGAGACTAGCTCTAGGTCTTGGGACAGGCACAGCTCACTCTATTTTCCCGTCAGGAAGAAGAATTAACCACAGGCTCAGCCTGCCAGCCGGAAGCCGAATAGGGCCTGAAGCAATCCTGCGCTTTTGCGGCCAGCTCCCAAGGAAGCGAGTTGAAAAATGGAGCTCAGGGGCACTGCAATTCACAAACCTGCAGAGTTATAAATGATAACTCTCATCCACAAATATACTGAGGGAAGGCAACGAAGAGGATTTGAAAGCAAGGCAGAATTGCAGGAAACAGGTTTCAGGAGGGAGATTCGAATCGCCTTTAAAGCACAGGAAAAGCGGCAAAACTTCGAAAATGATGCCCTTGGCCAAAAAGGGCGTATGCGTTTTTTCCTGAATATATTCAGGAAAAAACGCATACGCCCTTTTTGGCCAACCAAGCAACCTGCAAAGGCAAATCAGCGCTACAAAGAAGTCTCGCTTCCCATCGGTCAAAAGGACCATGCTGAATAAAGTGTCAAAACCAGAAATGCAGGACAGGCCATGGAGAAATGGGAGCCTTTCTATGCTGATGGGCGGGATGTAAATTGCCCAAAGCCACTCTGGAGAAGTGTACGGTGTGTCTTGAAACATCTAAAAAACTCAGCTTAGAGAGCATAGGGCACTTCCACTCATGGGCGTATAAATTGGGAAAACTAAATATCAGCAAGACACAGGCACCCCAAAGATTATGGCTGCTCTGTTGACAAGAACCTCCACTTCGTTACACCTTAAATATCCCAGGAAAGAGAAAAATGGATAAAGAAGTTGTGGCCCTTATGTACAATGGAATATCACTCAGCCATGAAATCTACGTCATAAGGCTCCTAGCAGCATGATGAGTGGATTTAGGTACGACGATTCTACGTGAAATAAGTCACACAGAAAAAGACACTTATCATAAGGTATCACTTATAGAGGGAATGTAAAAACCGCTACACTTGAACTGAATTACAAAACAGAAGAGAGTCACACGTTTAGAAAACACACTATGGCTGCTTAACGGGAAAGGTGAGGTGGGGTGATGCATAAAACCAGGGTTTCAAATTAGCTCAGATACCGTTCCATAAACCCAACATGTAATAGACAAGACCTACTCCTTGCTCAGTGAACGGGACTCAACACCCCCTATTCACCGCCCAAGAATATATCTGACCAGTAAGAATCTTAAAACCTATGTATTGAAATCTCTCTGTAAGTGAGTCAAGTGGGTGTAAAGCGGCATAAACACAGCATTGAAAAGCAGCTAAACCCCATTATAAAAATCAATTACTTTTAAGAACCCGTGAAACAAAGACAGTGAAAGAGAGAGAAATTCTTACAAAATTCGTTCAGAGGCTGTGATGCCACCAAGATTGACCATATCTAGACCCACAGCTGATTGAGACATAGGGGTGGACACTCTTGGGGCTGAGAGGTTTGGTGAGGTTGGGTGAGCAAATGCAGACCCTTTAAAGTAATACTGCGTGGTACCCATCGCATGGGTCCCAAATCTCCAGGTTCAAGGGCATCTTCCTACATCGAAAACATGCATGAGAAACCCAGAAGATGGTACACCATGTGATCGGGAAAGGTTTCTAAAACGCACCTCATTTCTCATCTCCTTCTGCTTGGGTTCGCCATTCCAGCCGCTTTCCTAGCCATCTCCCTCCTTGGAGAATCAGCACCTTTAACCTCCTGTTCCGTACAGGTTGCAATTGGTCCTGAGGATGAACGGGAAGACGGGGAACCAATGAGAGACTAGCTCTAGGTGTTGGGACAAGAACAGGTCACGCTATTTTCCCATCAGAAAGAAGAATTAACCAAAGGCTCAGCCTACCGCCCGGAAACAGAATAGGGCCTGAAGCAATCCTGCGCTTTTGCGGCCAGCTCCCAAGAAAGCGAGTTGAGAAATGGAGCTCAGGGGCACTGCAATTCACAAACCTGCAGAGTTATAAATGATAACTCTCGTCCACAAATATACTGAGGAAAGGCAAAGAAGAGGATTTGAAAGCAAGGCAGAATTGCAGGAAACAGGTTTCAGGAGGGAGATTCGAATCGCCTTTAAAGCACAGGAAAAGCGGTAAAACCTCGACAATGATGCCCTTGGCCAAAAAGGGCGTATGCGTTTTTTCCTGAATATATTCAGGAAAAAACGCATACGCCCTTTTTGGCCAACCAAGCAACCTGCAAAGGCAAATCAGCGCTACAAAGAAGTCTCGCTTCCCATCGGTCAAAAGGGCCATGCTGAATAAAGTGTCAAAACCAGAAATGCAGGACAGGCCATGGAGAAACGGGAGCCTTGCTACGCTGTTGGGCGGGATGTAAATTGCCAACAGCCACTCTGGAGAGGTGTACGGTGTGTCTTGAAACATCTAAAAAACTCAGCATAGAGAGCATAGGGCACTTCCACTCGTGGGCGTATAAATTGGGAAAACTAAAAATCAGCAAGACACAGGCACCCCAAAGATTAGGGCTGCTCTGTTGACAAGAACCTCCACTTCGTTACACCTTAAATATCCCAGGAAAGAGAAAAATGGATAAAGAAGTTGTGGTCCTTATGTACAATGGAATATCACTCAGCCATGAAATCTACGTCATAAGGCTCGTAGCAGCATGATGAGTGGATTTAGGTACGACGATTCAACATGAAATAAGTCACACAGAAAAAGACACTTATCATAAGATATCACTTATAGTGGGAATGTAAAAACCGCTACACTTGAATGAATTACAAAACAGAAGAGAGTCACACGTTTAGAAAACACACTATGGCTGCTTAACGGGAAAGGTGAGGTGGGGTGATGCATAAAACAAGGGTTTCAAATTAGCTCAGATACCGTTCCATAAACCCAATATATAATAGACAAGACCTACTCCTTGCTCAGTGAACGGGACTCAGCACCCCCTATTCACCGCCCAAGAATATATCTGACTAGTAAGAATCTTAAAACCTATGTGTTGATATCTCTCTGTAAGTGACTCAAGTGGGTGTAAAGCGGCACACACACAGCTCTGAAAAGCAGCTAAACCCCATTATAAAAATCAATTACTTTTAAAAACCCGTGAAGCAAAGACAGTGAAAGAGAGAGAAATTCTTACAAAATTCGTTCAGGGGCTGTGATGCCACCTGGATTGACCATATCTAGACCCACAGCTGATTGAGACATAAGGGTGGACACTCCTGGGGCTGAGAGATTTGGTGAGGTTGGGTGAGCAAACACAGACCCTTTAAAGTAATACTGCGTGGTACCCATCCCATGGGTCCCAAATCTCCAGGTTCAAGGGCACCTTCCTACATCGAAAACATGCATGAGAAACCCAGAAGATGGTACACCGTGTGATCGGGAAAGGTTTCTAAAACGCACCTCATTTCTCATCTCCTTGTGCTCGGGTTCGCCATTCCAGCCGCTTTCCTAGCAATCTCCCTCCTTGGAGAATCAGCACCTTTAACCTCCTGTTCCGTACAGGTTGCAATTTGTCCTGAGGAGGAACGGGAAGAGGGGGAACCAATGGGAGACTAGCTCTAGGTCTTGGGACAGGCACAGCTCACTCTATTTTCCCGTCAGGAAGAAGAATTAACCACAGGCTCAGCCTGCCAGCCGGAAGCCGAATAGGGCCTGAAGCAATCCTGCGCTTTTGTGGCCAGCTCCCAAGGAAGCGAGTTGAAAAATGGAGCTCAGGGGCACTGCAATTCACAAACCTGCAGAGTTATAAATGATAACTCTCATCCACAAATATACTGAGGGAAGGCAACGAAGAGGATTTGAAAGCAAGGCAGAATTGCAGGAAACAGGTTTCAGGAGGGAGATTCGAATCGCCTTTAAAGCACAGGAAAAGCGGCAAAACTTCGAAAATGATGCCCTTGGCCAAAAAGGGCGTATGCGTTTTTTCCTGAATATATTCAGGAAAAAACGCATACGCCCTTTTTGGCCAACCAAGCAACCTGCAAAGGCAAATCAGCGCTACAAAGAAGTCTCGCTTCCCATCGGTCAAAAGGACCATGCTGAATAAAGTGTCAAAACCAGAAATGCAGGACAGGCCATGGAGAAATGGGAGCCTTTCTATGCTGATGGGCGGGATGTAAATTGCCCACAGCCACTCTGGAGAAGTGTACGGTGTGTCTTGAAACATCTAAAAAACTCAGCTTAGAGAGCATAGGGCACTTCCACTCATGGGCGTATAAATTGGGAAAACTAAATATCAGCAAGACACAGGCACCCCAAAGATTAGGGCTGCTCTGTTGACAAGAACCTCCACTTCGTTACACCTTAAATATCCCAGGAAAGAGAAAAATGGATAAAGAAGTTGTGGCCCTTATGTACAATGGAATATCACTCAGCCATGAAATCTACGTCATAAGGCTCGAAGCAGCATGATGAGTGGATTTAGGTATGACGATTCTAGGTGAAATAAGTCACACAGAAAAAAAAAAAAACTTATCATAAGATATCACTTATAGAGGGAAAGTAAAAACCACTACACTTGAACTGAATTACAAAACAGAAGAGAGTCACACGTTTAGAAAACACACTATGGCTGCTTAACGGGAAAGGTGAGGTGGGGTGATGCATAAAACCAGGGTTACAAATTAGCTCAGATAGCGTTCCATAAACCCAATATGTAATAGACAAGACCTACTCCTTACTCAGTGAACGGGACCCAACACCCCCTATTCACCGACCAAGAATATATCTGACAAGTAACAATCTTAAAACCTATGTATTGAAATCTCTCTGTAAGTGAGTCAAGTGCGTGTAAAGCATCATAAACACAGCACTGAAAAGCAGCTAAACCCCATTATAAAAATCAATTACTTTTAAAAACCCGTGAAGCAAAGACAGTGAAAGAGAGAGAAATTCTTACAAAATTCGTTCAGGGGCTGTGATGCCACCTGGATTGACCATATCTAGACCCACAGCTGATTGAGACATAAGGGTGGACACTTTTGAGGCTGAGAGGTTTGGTGAGGTTGGGTGAGCAAACGCAGACCCTTTAAAGTAATACTGCGTGGTACCCATCCCATGGGTCCCAAATCTCCAGGTTCAAGGGCATCTTCCTACATCGAAAACATGCATGAGAAACCCAGAAGATGGTACACCGTGTGATCGGGAAAGGTTTCTAAAACGCACCTCATTTCTCATCTAATTGTGCTTGGATTCGCCATTCCAGCCGCTTTCCTAGCAATCTCCCTCCTTGGAGAATCAGCACCTTTAACCTCCTGTTCCGTACAGGTTGCAATTTGTCCTGAGGATGAAAGGGAAGAGGGGGAACCAATGAGAGACTAGCTCTAGGTCTTGGGACAGGCACAGGTCACTCTATTTTCCCATCAGGAAGAAGAATTAACCACAGGCTCAGCCTGCCGCCCGGAAGGAGAATAGGGCCTGAAGCAATCCTGCGCTTTTGCGGCCAGCTCCCAAGAAAGCGAGTTGAAAAATGGAGCTCAGGGGCACTGCAATTCACAAACCTGCAGAGTTATAAATGATAACTCTCGTCCACAAATATACTGAGGAAAGGCAACAAAGAGGATTTGAAAGCAAGGCAGAATTGCAGAAAACAGGTTTCAGGAGGGAGATTCGAATCGCCTTTAAAGCACAGGAAAAGCGGTAAAACCTCGACAATGATGCCCTTGGCCAAAAAGGGCGTATGCGTTTTTTCCTGAATATATTCAGGAAAAAACGCATACGCCCTTTTTGGCCAACCAAGCAACCTGCAAAGGCAAATCAGCGCTACAAAGAAGTCTCGCTTCCCATCGGTCAAAAGGGCCATGCTGAATAAAGTGTCAAAACCAGAAATGCAGGACAGGCCATGGAGAAACGGGAGCCTTGCTACGCTGTTGGGCGGGATGTAAATTGCCAACAGCCACTCTGGAGAGGTGTACGGTGTGTCTTGAAACATCTAAAAAACTCAGCTTACAGAGCATAGGGCACTTCCACTCATGGGCGTATAAATTGGGAAAACTAAATATCAGCAAGACACAGGCACCCCAAAGATTAGGGCTGCTCTGTTGACAAGAACCTCCACTTCGTTACACCTTAAATATCCCAGGAAAGAGAAAAATGGATAAAGAAGTTGTGGCCCTTATGTACAATGGAATATCACTCAGCCATGAAATCTACGTCATAAGGCTCGAAGCAGCATGATGAGTGGATTTAGGTATGACG
The DNA here is from genome assembly GCF_028021215.1 of Eschrichtius robustus. NCBI lineage: Eukaryota > Metazoa > Chordata > Mammalia > Artiodactyla > Eschrichtiidae > Eschrichtius > Eschrichtius robustus. Next base: position 83,102,884 of record NC_090832.1, read on the forward strand.
ATTCTAGGTGAAATAAGTCACACAGAAAAAAAAAAACTTATCATAAGATATCACTTATAGAGGGAAAGTAAAAACCACTACACTTGAACTGAATTACAAAACAGAAGAGAGTCACACGTTTAGAAAACACACTATGGCTGCTTAACGGGAAAGGTGAGGTGGGGTGATGCATAAAACCAGGGTTACAAATTAGCTCAGATAGCGTTCCATAAACCCAATATGTAATAGACAAGACCTACTCCTTACTCAGTGAACGGGACCCAACACCCCCTATTCACCGACCAAGAATATATCTGACAAGTAACAATCTTAAAACCTATGTATTGAAATCTCTCTGTAAGTGAGTCAAGTGCGTGTAAAGCATCATAAACACAGCACTGAAAAGCAGCTAAACCCCATTATAAAAATCAATTACTTTTAAAAACCCGTGAAGCAAAGACAGTGAAAGAGAGAGAAATTCTTACAAAATTCGTTCAGGGGCTGTGATGCCACCTGGATTGACCATATCTAGACCCACAGCTGATTGAGACATAAGGGTGGACACTTTTGAGGCTGAGAGGTTTGGTGAGGTTGGGTGAGCAAACGCAGACCCTTTAAAGTAATACTGCGTGGTACCCATCCCATGGGTCCCAAATCTCCAGGTTCAAGGGCATCTTCCTACATCGAAAACATGCATGAGAAACCCAGAAGATGGTACACCGTGTGATCGGGAAAGGTTTCTAAAACGCACCTCATTTCTCATCTAATTGTGCTTGGATTCGCCATTCCAGCCGCTTTCCTAGCAATCTCCCTCCTTGGAGAATCAGCACCTTTAACCTCCTGTTCCGTACAGGTTGCAATTTGTCCTGAGGATGAAAGGGAAGAGGGGGAACCAATGAGAGACTAGCTCTAGGTCTTGGGACAGGCACAGGTCACTCTATTTTCCCATCAGGAAGAAGAATTAACCACAGGCTCAGCCTGCCGCCCGGAAGGAGAATAGGGCCTGAAGCAATCCTGCGCTTTTGCGGCCAGCTCCCAAGAAAGCGAGTTGAAAAATGGAGCTCAGGGGCACTGCAATTCACAAACCTGCAGAGTTATAAATGATAACTCTCGTCCACAAATATACTGAGGAAAGGCAACAAAGAGGATTTGAAAGCAAGGCAGAATTGCAGAAAACAGGTTTCAGGAGGGAGATTCGAATCGCCTTTAAAGCACAGGAAAAGCGGTAAAACCTCGACAATGATGCCCTTGGCCAAAAAGGGCGTATGCGTTTTTTCCTGAATATATTCAGGAAAAAACGCATACGCCCTTTTTGGCCAACCAAGCAACCTGCAAAGGCAAATCAGCGCTACAAAGAAGTCTCGCTTCCCATCGGTCAAAAGGGCCATGCTGAATAAAGTGTCAAAACCAGAAATGCAGGACAGGCCATGGAGAAACGGGAGCCTTGCTACGCTGTTGGGCGGGATGTAAATTGCCAACAGCCACTCTGGAGAGGTGTACGGTGTGTCTTGAAACATCTAAAAAACTCAGCTTACAGAGCATAGGGCACTTCCACTCATGGGCGTATAAATTGGGAAAACTAAATATCAGCAAGACACAGGCACCCCAAAGATTAGGGCTGCTCTGTTGACAAGAACCTCCACTTCGTTACACCTTAAATATCCCAGGAAAGAGAAAAATGGATAAAGAAGTTGTGGCCCTTATGTACAATGGAATATCACTCAGCCATGAAATCTACGTCATAAGGCTCGAAGCAGCATGATGAGTGGATTTAGGTATGACGATTCTAGGTGAAATAAGTCACACAGAAAAAAAAAAACTTATCATAAGATATCACTTATAGAGGGAAAGTAAAAACCACTACACTTGAACTGAATTACAAAACAGAAGAGAGTCACACGTTTAGAAAACACACTATGGCTGCTTAACGGGAAAGGTGAGGTGGGGTGATGCATAAAACCAGGGTTACAAATTAGCTCAGATAGCGTTCCATAAACCCAATATGTAATAGACAAGACCTACTCCTTACTCAGTGAACGGGACCCAACACCCCCTATTCACCGACCAAGAATATATCTGACAAGTAACAATCTTAAAACCTATGTATTGAAATCTCTCTGTAAGTGAGTCAAGTGCGTGTAAAGCATCATAAACACAGCACTGAAAAGCAGCTAAACCCCATTATAAAAATCAATTACTTTTAAAAACCCGTGAAGCAAAGACAGTGAAAGAGAGAGAAATTCTTACAAAATTCGTTCAGGGGCTGTGATGCCACCTGGATTGACCATATCTAGACCCACAGCTGATTGAGACATAAGGGTGGACACTTTTGAGGCTGAGAGGTTTGGTGAGGTTGGGTGAGCAAACGCAGACCCTTTAAAGTAATACTGCGTGGTACCCATCCCATGGGTCCCAAATCTCCAGGTTCAAGGGCATCTTCCTACATCGAAAACATGCATGAGAAACCCAGAAGATGGTACACCGTGTGATCGGGAAAGGTTTCTAAAACGCACCTCATTTCTCATCTAATTGTGCTTGGATTCGCCATTCCAGCCGCTTTCCTAGCAATCTCCCTCCTTGGAGAATCAGCACCTTTAACCTCCTGTTCCGTACAGGTTGCAATTTGTCCTGAGGATGAAAGGGAAGAGGGGGAACCAATGAGAGACTAGCTCTAGGTCTTGGGACAGGCACAGGTCACTCTATTTTCCCATCAGGAAGAAGAATTAACCACAGGCTCAGCCTGCCGCCCGGAAGGAGAATAGGGCCTGAAGCAATCCTGCGCTTTTGCGGCCAGCTCCCAAGAAAGCGAGTTGAAAAATGGAGCTCAGGGGCACTGCAATTCACAAACCTGCAGAGTTATAAATGATAACTCTCGTCCACAAATATACTGAGGAAAGGCAACGAAGAGGATTTGAAAGCAAGGCAGAATTGCAGGAAACAGGTTTCAGGAGGGAGATTCGAATCGCCTTTAAAGCACAGGAAAAGCGGTAAAACCTCGACAATGATGCCCTTGGCCAAAAAGGGCGTATGCGTTTTTTCCTGAATATATTCAGGAAAAAACGCATACGCCCTTTTTGGCCAACCAAGCAACCTGCAAAGGCAAATCAGCGCTACAAAGAAGTCTCGCTTCCCATCGGTCAAAAGGGCCATGCTGAAAAAAGTGTCAAAACCAGAAATGCAGGACAGGCCATGGAGAAACGGGAGCCTTGCTACGCTGATGGGCGGGATGTAAATTGCCAACAGCCACTCTGCAGAGGTGTACGGTGTGTCCTGAGACATCTAAAAAACTCAGCTTAGAGAGCATAGGGCACTTCCACTCATGGGCGTATAAATTGGGAAAACTAAAAATCAGCAAGACACAGGCACCCCAAAGTTTAGGGCTGCTCTTTTGGCAAGAATCTCCACTTCGTTACACCTTAAATATCCCAGGAAAGAGAAAAATGGATAAAGAATTTGTGGTCCTTATGTACAATGGAATATCACTCAGCCATGAAATCTACGTCATAAGGCTCTTAGCAGCATGATGAGTGGATTTAGGTACGACGATTCTACATGAAATAAGTCACACAGAAAAAGACACTTATCATAAGATATCACTTATAGAGGGAATGTAAAAACCGCTACACTTGAATGAATTACAAAACAGAAGAGAGTCACACGTTTAGAAAACACACTATGGCTGCTTAACGGGAAAGGTGAGGTGGGGTGATGCATAAAACAAGGGTTTCAAATTAGCTCAGATACCGTTCCATAAACCCAATATATAATAGACAAGACCTACTCCTTGCTCAGTGAACGAGGCTCAGCACCCCCTATTCATCGCCCAAGAATATATCTGACTAGTAAGAATCTTAAAACCTATGTGTTGATATCTCTCTGTAAGTGACTCAAGTGGGTGTAAAGCGGCATAAACACAGCAGTGAAAAGCAGCTAAACCCCATTATAAAAATCAATTACTTTTAAAAACCCGTGAAGTAAAGACAGTGAAAGAGAGAGAAATTGTTACAAAATTCGTTCAGGGGCTGTGATGCCACCTGGATTGACCATATCTAGACCCACAGCTGATTGAGACATAAGGGTGGACACTTTTGGGGCTGAGAGGTTTGGTGAGGTTGGGTGAGCCAACGTAGACCCTTTAAAGTAATACTGCGTGGTACCCATCCCATGGGTCCCAAATCTCCAGGTTCAAGGGCATCTTCCTACATCGAAAACATGCATGAGAAACCCAGAAGATGATACACCGTGTGATCGAGAAAGGTTTCTAAAACACACCTCATTTCTCATCTCCTTATGCTCGGGTTCGCCGTTCCAGCCGCTTTCCTAGCAATCTCCCTCCTTGGAGAATCAGCACCTTTAACCTCCTGTTCCGTACAGGTTGCAATATGTCCTGAGGAGGAACGGGAAGAGGGGGAACCAATGAGAGACTAGCTCTAGGTCTTGGGACAGGCACAGCTCACTCTATTTTCCCATTAGGAAGAAGAATTAACCACAGGCTCAGCCTGCCAGCCGGAAGCCGAATAGGGCCTGAAGCAATCATGAGCTTTTGCGGCCAGCTCCCAAGAAAGCGAGTTGAAAAATGGAGCTCAGGGGCACTGCAATTCACAAACCTGCAGAGTTATAAACGATAACTCTCGTCCACAAATATATTGAGGGAAGGCAACGAAGAGGATTTGAAAGCAAGGCAGAATTGTAGGAAACAGATTTCAAGAGGGAGATTCGAATCGCCTTTAAAGCACAGGAAAAGCGGCAAAACCTCGACAATGATGCCCTTGGCCAAAAAGGGCGTATGCGTTTTTTCCTGAATATATTCAGGAAAAAACGCATACGCCCTTTTTGGCCAACCAAGCAACCTGCAAAGGCAAATCAGCGCTACAAAGAAGTCTCGCTTCCCATTGGTCAAAAGGGCCATGCTGAATAAAGTGTCAAAACCAGAAATGCAGGACAGGCCATGGAGAAACGGGAGCCTTGCTACGCTGATGGGCGGGATGTAAATTGCCAACAGCCACTCTGGAGAGGTGTACGGTGTGTCTTGAAACATCTAAAAAACTCAGCTTAGAGAGCATAGGGCACTTCCACTCGTGGGCCTATAAATTGGGAAAACTAAAATTCAGCAAGACACAGGCACCCCAAAGTTTAGGGCTGCTCTGTTGACAACAACCTCCACTTCGTTACACCTTAAATATCCCAGGAAAGAGAAAAATGGATAAAGAAGTTGTGGTCCTTATGTACAATGGAATATCACTCAGCCATGAAATCTACGTCATAAGGCTCGTAGCAGCATGATGAGTGGATTTAGTTACGACGATTCTACGTGAAATAAGTCACACAGAAAAAGACACTTATCATAAGATATCACTTATAGAGGGAATGTAAAAACCGCTACACTTGAATGAATTACAAAACAGAAGAGAGTCACACGTTTAGAAAACACACTATGGCTGCTTAACGGGAAAGGTGAGGTGGGGTGATGCATAAAACAAGGGTTTCAAATTAGCTCAGATACCGTTCCATAAACCCAATATATAATAGACAAGACCTACTCCTTGCTCAGTGAACGGGACTCAGCACCCCCTATTCACCGCCCAAGAATATATCTGACTAGTAAGAATCTTAAAACCTATGTGTTGATATCTCTCTGTAAGTGACTCAAGTGGGTGTAAAGCGGCACACACACAGCTCTGAAAAGCAGCTAAACCCCATTATAAAAATCAATTACTTTAAAAACCCGTGAAGCAAAGACAGTGAAAGAGAGAGAAATTCTTACAAAATTCGTACAGGGGCTGTGATGCCACTTGGATTGACCATATCTAGACCCACAGCTGATTGAGACATAAGGGTGGACACTCCTGGGGCTGAGAGGTTTGGTGAGGTTGGGTGAGCAAACGCAGACCTTTTAAAGTAATACTGCGTGGTACCCATCCCATGGGTCCCAAATCTCCAGGTTCAAGGGCACCTTCCTACATCGAAAACATGCATGAGAAACCCAGAAGATGGTACACCGTGTGATCGGGAAAGGTTTCTAAAACGCACCTCATTTCTCATCTCCTTGTGCTCGGGTTCGCCATTCCAGCCGCTTTCCTAGCAATCTCCCTCCTTGGAGAATCAGCACCTTTAACCTCCTGTTCCGTACAGGTTGCAATTTGTCCTGAGGAGGAACGGGAAGAGGGGGAACCAATGGGAGACTAGCTCTAGGTCTTGGGACAGGCACAGCTCACTCTATTTTCCCGTCAGGAAGAAGAATTAACCACAGGCTCAGCCTGCCAGCCGGAAGCCGAATAGGGCCTGAAGCAATCCTGCGCTTTTGCGGCCAGCTCCCAAGAAAGCGAGTTGAAAAATGGAGCTCAGGGGCACTGCAATTCACAAACCTGCAGAGTTATAAATAATAACTCTCGTCCACAAATATACTGTGGGAAGGCAACGAAGAGGATTTGAAAGCAAGGCAGAATTGCAGGAAACAGGATTCAGGAGGGAGATTCGAATCGCCTTTAAAGCACAGGAAAAGCGGCAAAACCTCGACAATGATGCCCTTGGCCAAAAAGGGCGTATGCGTTTTTCCTGAATATATTCAGGAAAAAACGCATACGCCCTTTTTGGCCAACCAAGCAACCTGCAAAGGCAAATCAGCGCTACAAAGAAGTCTCGCTTCCAATCGGTCAAAAGGGCCATGCTGAATAAAGTGTCAAAACCAGAAACGCAGGACAGGCCATGGAGAAACGGGAGCCTTGCTACGCTGATGGGCGGGATGTAAATTGCCAACAGCCACTCTGGAGAGGTGTACGGTGTGTCTTGAAACATCTAAAAAACTCAGCTTAGAGAGCATAGGGCACTTCCACTCGTGGGCGTATAAATTGGGAAAACTAAAAATCAGCAAGGCACAGGCACCCCAAAGTTTAGGGTTGCTCTGTTGACAACAACCTCCACTTCGTTACACCTTAAATATCCCAGGAAAGAGAAAAATGGATAAAGAAGTTGTGGTCCTTATGTACAATGGAATATCACTCAGCCATGAAATCTACGTCATAAGGCTCTTAGCAGCATGATGAGTGGATTTAGGTACGACGATTCTACGTGAAATCAGTCACACAGAAAAAGACACTTATCATAAGATATCACTTATAGAGGGAATGTAAAAACTGCTACACTTGAACTGAATTACAAAACAGAAGAGAGTCACACGTTTAGAAAACACACTATGGCTGCTTAACGGGAAAGGTGAGTTGGGGTGATGCATAAAACCAGGGTTTCAAATTAGCTCAGATACCGTTCCATAAACCCAATATGTAATAGACAAGACCTACTCCTTGCTCAGTGAACGGGACTCAGCACCACCTATTCACCGCCCAAGAATATATCTGACTAGTAAGAAACTTAAAACCTATGTGTTGATATCTCTCTGTAAGTGAGGCAAGTGGGTGTAAAGCGGCATACACACAGCTCTGAAGAGCAGCTAAACCCCATTATAAAAATCAATTACTTTTAAAAACCCGTGAAGCAAAGACAGTGAAAGAGAGAGAAATTCTTACAAAATTCGTTCAGGGGCTGTGATGCCACCTGGGTTGACCATATCTAGACCCACAGCTGATTGAGACATAAGGGTGGACACTCCTGGGGCTGAGAGGTTTGGTGAGGTTGGGTGAGCAAACGCAGACCCTTTAAAGTAATACTGCGTGGTACCCATCCCATGGGTCCCAAATCTCCAGGTTCAAGGGCACCTTCCTACATCGAAAACATGCATGAGAAACCCAGAAGATGGTACACCGTGTGATCGGGAAAGGTTTCTAAAACGCACCTCATTTCTCATCTCCTTGTGCTCGGGTTCGCCATTCCAGCCGCTTTCCTAGCAATCTCCCTCCTTGGAGAATCAGCACCTTTAACCTCCTGTTCCGTACAGGTTGCTATTTGTCCTGAGGAGGAACGGGAAGAGGGGGAACCAATGAGAGACTAGCTCTAGGTCTTGGGACAGGCACAGCTCAGTCTATTTTCCCATCAGGAAGAAGAATTAACCACAGGCTCAGCCTGCCAGCCGGAAGCCGAATAGGGCCTGAAGCAATCCTGCGCTTTTGAGGCCAGCTCCCAAGAAAGCCAGTTGAAAAATGGAGCTCAGGGGCACTGCAATTCACAAACCTGCAGAGTTATAAATGATAACTCTCGTCCACAAATATATTGAGGGAAGGCAACGAAGAGGATTTGAAAGCAAGGCAGAATTGTAGGAAACAGATTTCAGGAGGGAGATTCGAATCGCCTTTAAAGCACAGGAAAAGCGGCAAAACCTCGACAATGATGCCCTTGGCCAAAAAGGGCGTATGCGTTTTTTCCTGAATATATTCAGGAAAAAACGCATACGCCCTGTTTGGCCAACCAAGCAACCTGCAAAGGCAAATCAGCGCTACAAAGAAGTCTCGCTTCCCATCGGTCAAAAGGGCCATGCTGAATAAAGTGTCAAAACCAGAAATGCAGGACAGGCCAGGGAGAAACGGGAGCCTTGCTACGCTGATGGGCGGGATGTAAATTGCCAACAGCCACTCTGGAGAGGTGTACGGTGTGTCTTGAAACATCTAAAAAACTCAGCTTCGAGAGCATAGGGCACTTCCACTCGAGGGCGTATAATTTGGGAAAACTAAAAATCAGCAAGATACAGGCACCCCAAAGTTTAGGGCTGCTCTGTTGACAAGAACCTCCACTTCGTTACACCTTAAATATCCCAGGAAAGAGAAAAATGGATAAAGAAGTTGTGGTCCTTATGTACAATGGAATATCACTCAGCCATGAAATCTACGTCATAAGGCTCCTAGGAGCATGATGAGTGGATTTAGGTACGACGATTCTACGTGAAATAAGTCACACAGAAAAAGACACTTATCATAAGATATCACTTATAGAGGGAATGTAAAAACCGCTACACTTGAACTGAATTACAAAACAGAAGAGAGTCACACGTTTAGAAAACACACTATGGCTGCTTAACGGGAAAGGTGAGTTGGGGTGATGCATAAAACCAGGGTTTCAAATTAGCTCAGATACCGTTCCATAAACCCAATATGTAATAGACAAGACCTACTCCTTGCTCAGTGAACGGGACTCAACACCCCCTATTCACCGCCCAAGAATATATCTGACTAGTAAGAATCTTAAAACCTATGTGTTGATATCTCTCTGTAAGTGACTCAAGTGGGTGTAAAGCGGCATAAACACAGCAGTGAAAAGCAGCTAAACCCCATTATAAAAATCAATTACTTTTAAAAACCCGTGAAGCAAAGACAGTGAAAGAGAGAGAAATTCTTACAAAATTCGTTCAGGGGCTGTGATGCCACCTGGGTTGACCATATCTAGACCCACAGCTGATTGAGACATAAGGGTGGACACTCCTGGGGCTGAGAGGTTTGGTGAGGTTGGGTGAGCAAACGCAGACCCTTTAAAGTAATACTGCGTGGTATCCATCCCATGGGTCCCAAATCTCCAGGTTCAAGGGCACCTTCCTACATCGAAAACATGCATGAGAAACCCAGAAGATGGTACACTGTGTGATCGGGAAAGGTTTCTAAAACGCACCTCATTTCTCATCTCCTTGTGCACGGGTTCGCCATTCCAGCCGCTTTCCTAGCAATCTTCCTCCTTGGAGAATCAGCACCTTTAACCTCCTGTTCCGTACAGGTTGCTATTTGTCCTGAGGAGGAACGGGAAGAGGGGGAACCAATGAGAGACTAGCTCTAGGTCTTGGGACAGGCACAGCTCACTCTATTTTCCCATCAGGAAGAAGAATTAACCACAGGATCAGCCTGCCAGCCGGAAGCCGAATAGGGCCTGAAGCAATCCTGCGCTTTTGCGGCCAGCTCCCAAGAAAGCGAGTTGAAAAATGGAGCTCAGGGGCACTGCAATTCACAAACCTGCAGAGTTATAAATGATAACTCTCGTCCACAAATATACTGTGGGAAGGCAACGAAGAGGATTTGAAAGCAAGGCAGAATTGCAGGAAACAGGATTCAGGAGGGAGATTCGAATCGCCTTTAAAGCACAGGAAAAGCGGCAAAACCTCGACAATGATGCCCTTGGCCAAAAAGGGCGTATGCGTTTTTCCTGAATATATTCAGGAAAAAACGCATACGCCCTTTTTGGCCAACCAAGCAACCTGCAAAGGCAAATCAGCGCTACAAAGAAGTGTCGCTTCCCATCGGTCAAAAGGGCCATGCTGAATAAAGTGTCAAAACCAGAAACGCAGGACAGGCCATGGAGAAACGGGAGCCTTGCTACGCTGATGGGCGGGATGTAAATTGCCAACAGCCACTCTGGAGAGGTGTACGGTGTGTCTTGAAACATCTAAAAAACTCAGCTTAGAGAGCATAGGGCACTTCCACTCGTGGGCGTATAAATTGGGAAAACTAAAAATCAGCAAGACACAGGCACCCCAAAGTTTAGGGCTGCTCTGTTGACAACAACCTCCACTTCGTTACACCTTAAATATCCCAGGAAAGAGAAAAATGGATAAAGAAGTTGTGGTCCTTATGTACAATGGAATATCACTCAGCCATGAAATCTACGTCATAAGGCTCTTAGCAGCATGATGAGTGGATTTAGGTACGACGATTCTACGTGAAATCAGTCACACAGAAAAAGACACTTATCATAAGATATCACTTATAGAGGGAATGTAAAAACTGCTACACTTGAACTGAATTACAAAACAGAAGAAAGTCACACGTTTAGAAAACACACTATGGCTGCTTAATGGGAAAGGTGAGTTGGGGTGATGCATAAAACCAGGGTTTCAAATTAGCTCAGATACCGTTCCATAAACCCAATATGTAATAGACAAGACCTACTCCTTGCTCAGTGAACGGGACTCAGCACCACCTATTCACCGCCCAAGAATATATCTGACTAGTAAGAAACTTAAAACCTATGTGTTGCTATCTCTCTGTAAGTGAGGCAAGTGGGTGTAAAGCGGCATACACACAGCTGTGAAGAGCAGCTAAAACCCATTATAAAAATCAATTACTTTTAAAAACCCGTGAAGCAAAGACAGTGAAAGAGAGAGAAATTCTTACAAAATTCGTTCAGGGGCTGTGATGCCACCTGGGTTGACCATATCTAGACCCACAGCTGATTGAGACATAAGGGTGGACACTCCTGGGGCTGAGAGGTTTGGTGAGGTTGGGTGAGCAAACGCAGACCCTTTAAAGTAATACTGCGTGCTACCCATCCCATGGGTCCCAAATCTCCAGGTTCAAGGGCACCTTCCTACATCGAAAACATGCATGAGAAACCCAGAAGATGGTGCACCGTGTGATCGGGAAAGGTTTCTAAAACGCACCTCATTTCTCATCTCCTTGTGCTCGGGTTCGCCATTCCAGCCGCTTTCCTAGCAATCTTCCTCCTTGGAGAATCAGCACCTTTAACCTCCTGTTCCGTACAGGTTGCTATTTGTCCTGAGGAGGAACGGGAAGAGGGGGAACCAATGAGAGACTAGCTCTAGGTCTTGGGACAGGCACAGCTCACTCTATTTTCCCATCAGGAAGAAGAATTAACCACAGGCTCAGCCTGCCGCCCGGAAGGAGAATAGGGCCTGAAGCAATCCTGCGCTTTTGCGGCCAGCTCCCAAGAAAGCGAGTTGAAAAATGGAGCTCAGGGGCACTGCAATTCACAAACCTGCAGAGTTATAAATGATAACTCTCGTCCACAAATATACTGTGGGAAGGCAACGAAGAGGATTTGAAAGCAAGGCAGAATTGCAGGAAACAGGATTCAGGAGGGAGATTCGAATCGCCTTTAAAGCACAGGAAAAGCGGCAAAACCTCAACAATGATGCCCTTGGCCAAAAAGGGCGTATGCGTTTTTCCTGAATATATTCAGGAAAAAACGCATACGCCCTTTTTGGCCAACCAAGCAACCTGCAAAGGCAAATCAGCGCTACAAAGAAGTCTCGCTTCCCATCGGTCAAAAGGGCCATGCTGAATTAAGTGTCAAAACGAGAAACGCAGGACAGGCCATGGAGAAACGGGAGCCTTGCTACGCTGATGGGCGGGATGTAAATTGCCAACAGCCACTCTGGAGAGGTGTACGGTGTGTCTTGAAACATCTAAAAAACTCAGCTTAGAGAGCATAGGGCACTTCCACTCGTGGGCGTATAAATTGGGAAAACTAAAAATCAGCAAGACACAGGCACCCCAAAGTTTAGGGCTGCTCTGTTGACAACAACCTCCACTTCGTTACACCTTAAATATCCCAGGAAAGAGAAAAATGGATAAAGAAGTTGTGGTCCTTATGTACAATGGAATATCACTCAGCCATGAAATCTACGTCATAAGGCTCTTAGCAGCATGATGAGTGGATTTAGGTACGACGATTCTACGTGAAATCAGTCACACAGAAAAAGACACTTATCATAAGATATCACTTATAGAGGGAATGTAAAAACTGCTACACTTGAACTGAATTACAAAACAGAAGAGAGTCACACGTTTAGAAAACACACTATGGCTGCTTAAAGGGAAAGGTGAGTTGGGGTGATGCATAAAACCAGGGTTTCAAATTAGCTCAGATACCGTTCCATAAACCCAATATGTAATAGACAAGACCTACTCCTTGCTCAGTGAACGGGACTCAGCACCACCTATTCACCGCCCAAGAATATATCTGACTAGTAAGAAACTTAAAACCTATGTGTTGATATCTCTCTGTAAGTGAGGCAAGTGGGTGTAAAGCAGCATACACACAGCTGTGAAGAGCAGCTAAACCCCATTATAAAAATCAATTACTTTTAAAAACCCGTGAAGCAAAGACAGTGAAAGAGAGAGAAATTCTTACAAAATTCGTTCAGGGGCTGTGATGCCACCTGGGTTGACCATATCTAGACCCACAGCTGATTGAGATATAAGGGTGGACACTCCTGGGGCTGAGAGGTTTGGTGAGGTTGGGTGAGCAAACGCAGACCCTTTAAAGTAATACTGCGTGGTACCCATCCCATGGGTCCCAAATCTCCAGGTTCAAGGGCACCTTCCTACATCGAAAACATGCATGAGAAACCCAGAAGATGGTACACCGTGTGATCGGGAAAGGTTTCTAAAACGCACCTCATTTCTCATCTCCTTGTGCTCGGGTTCGCCATTCCAGCCGCTTTCCTAGCAATCTCCCTCCTTGGAGAATCAGCACCTTTAACCTCCTGTTCCGTACAGGTTGCTATTTGTCCTGAGGAGGAACGGGAAGAGGGGGAACCAATGAGAGACTAGCTCTAGGTCTTGGGACTGGCACAGCTCAGTCTATTTTCCCATCAGGAAGAAGAATTAACCACAGGCTCAGCCTGCCAGCCGGAAGCCGAATAGGGCCTGAAGCAATCCTGCGCTTTTGAGGCCAGCTCCCAAGAAAGCCAGTTGAAAAATGGAGCTCAGGGGCACTGCAATTCACAAACCTGCAGAGTTATAAATGATAACTCTCGTCCACAAATATATTGAGGGAAGGCAACGAAGAGGATTTGAAAGCAAGGCAGAATTGTAGGAAACAGATTTCAGGAGGGAGATTCGAATCGCCTTTAAAGCACAGGAAAAGCGGCAAAACCTCGACAATGATGCCCTTGGCCAAAAAGGGCGTATGCGTTTTTTCCTGAATATATTCAGGAAAAAACGCATACGCCCTTTTTGGCCAACCAAGCAACCTGCAAAGGCAAATCAGCGCTACAAAGAAGTCTCGCTTCCCATCGGTCAAAAGGGCCATGCTGAATAAAGTGTCAAAACCAGAAATGCAGGACAGGCCAGGGAGAAACGGGAGCCTTGCTACGCTGATGGGCGGGATGTAAATTGCCAACAGCCACTCTGGAGAGGTGTACGGTGTGTCTTGAAACATCTAAAAAACTCAGCTTAGAGAGCATAGGGCACTTCCACTCGAGGGCGTATAAGTTGGGAAAACTAAAAATCAGCAAGATACAGGCACCCCAAAGTTTAGGGCTGCTCTGTTGACAAGAACCTCCACTTCGTTACACCTTAAATATCCCAGGAAAGAGAAAAATGGATAAAGAAGTTGTGGTCCTTATGTACAATGGAATATCACTCAGCCATGAAATCTAGGTCATAAGGCTCCTAGCAGCATGATGAGTGGATTTAGGTACGACGATTCTACGTGAAATAAGTCACACAGAAAAAGACACTTATCATAAGATATCACTTATAGAGGGAATGTAAAAACCGCTACACTTGAACTGAATTACAAAACAGAAGAGAGTCACACGTTTAGAAAACACACTATGGCTGCTTAACGGGAAAGGTGAGTTGGGGTGATGCATAAAACCAGGGTTTCAAATTAGCTCAGATACCGTTCCATAAACCCAATATGTAATAGACAAGACCTACTCCTTGCTCAGTGAACGGGACTCAGCACCCCCTATTCACCGCCCAAGAATATATCTGACTAGTAAGAATCTTAAAACCTATGTGTTGATATCTCTCTGTAAGTGACTCAAGTGGGTGTAAAGCGGCATAAACACAGCAGTGAAAAGCAGCTAAACCCCATTATAAAAATCAATTACTTTTAAAAACCCGTGAAGCAAAGACAGTGAAAGAGAGAGAAATTCTTACAAAATTCGTTCAGGGGCTGTGATGCCACCTGGGTTGACCATATCTAGACCCAAAGCTGATTGAGACATAAGGGTGGACACTCCTGGGGCTGAGAGGTTTGGTGAGGTTGGGTGAGCAAACGCAGACCCTTTAAAGTAATACTGCGTGGTATCCATCCCATGGGTCCCAAATCTCCAGGTTCAAGGGCACCTTCCTACATCGAAAACATGCATGAGAAACCCAGAAGATGGTACACTGTGTGATCGGGAAAGGTTTCTAAAACGCACCTCATTTCTCATCTCCTTGTGCTCGGGTTCGCCATTCCAGCCGCTTTCCTAGCAATCTTCCTCCTTGGAGAATCAGCACCTTTAACCTCCTGTTCCGTACAGGTTGCTATTTGTCCTGAGGAGGAACGGGAAGAGGGGGAACCAATGAGAGACTAGCTCTAGGTCTTGGGACAGGCACAGCTCACTCTATTTTCCCATCAGGAAGAAGAATTAACCACAGGATCAGCCTGCCAGCCGGAAGCCGAATAGGGCCTGAAGCAATCCTGCGCTTTTGCGGCCAGCTCCCAAGAAAGCGAGTTGAAAAATGGAGCTCAGGGGCACTGCAATTCACAAACCTGCAGAGTTATAAATGATAACTCTCGTCCACAAATATACTGTGGGAAGGCAACGAAGAGGATTTGAAAGCAAGGCCGAATTGCAGGAAACAGGATTCAGGAGGGAGATTCGAATCGCCTTTAAAGCACAGGAAAAGCGGCAAAACCTCGACAATGATGCCCTTGGCCAAAAAGGGCGTATGCGTTTTTCCTGAATATATTCAGGAAAAAACGCATACGTCCTTTTTGGCCAACCAAGCAACCTGCAAAGGCAAATCAGCGCTACAAAGAAGTCTCGCTTCCCATCGGTCAAAAGGGCCATGCTGAATAAAGTGTCAAAACCAGAAACGCAGGACAGGCCATGGAGAAACGGGAGCCTTGCTACGCTGATGGGCGGGATGTAAATTGCCAACAGCCACTCTGGAGAGGTGTACGGTGTGTCTTGAAACATCTAAAAAACTCAGCTTAGAGAGCATAGGGCACTTCCACTCGTGGGCGTATAAATTGGGAAAACTAAAAATCAGCAAGACACAGGCACCCCAAAGTTTAGGGCTGCTCTGTTGACAACAACCTCCACTTCGTTACACCTTAAATATCCCAGGAAAGAGAAAAATGGATAAAGAAGTTGTGGTCCTTATGTACAATGGAATATCACTCAGCCATGAAATCTACGTCATAAGGCTCTTAGCAGCATGATGAGTGGATTTAGGTACGACGATTCTACGTGAAATCAGTCACACAGAAAAAGACACTTATCATAAGATATCACTTATAGAGGGAATGTAAAAACTGCTACACTTGAACTGAATTACAAAACAGAAGAAAGTCACACGTTTAGAAAACACACTATGGCTGCTTAACGGGAAAGGTGAGTTGGGGTGATGCATAAAACCAGGGTTTCAAATTAGCTCAGATACCGTTCCATAAACCCAATATGTAATAGACAAGACCTACTCCTTGCTCAGTGAACGGGACTCAGCACCACCTATTCACCGCCCAAGAATATATCTGACTAGTAAGAAACTTAAAACCTATGTGTTGCTATCTCTCTGTAAGTGAGGCAAGTGGGTGTAAAGCGGCATACACACAGCTGTGAAGAGCAGCTAAACCCCATTATAAAAATCAATTACTTTTAAAAACCCGTGAAGCAAAGACAGTGAAAGAGAGAGAAATTCTTACAAAATTCGTTCAGGGGCTGTGATGCCACCTGGGTTGACCATATCTAGACCCACAGCTGATTGAGACATAAGGGTGGACACTCCTGGGGCTGAGAGGTTTGGTGAGGTTGGGTGAGCAAACGCAGACCCTTTAAAGTAATACTGCGTGCTACCCATCCCATGGGTCCCAAATCTCCAGGTTCAAGGGCACCTTCCTACATCGAAAACATGCATGAGAAACCCAGAAGATGGTGCACCGTGTGATCGGGAAAGGTTTCTAAAACGCACCTCATTTCTCATCTCCTTGTGCTCGGGTTCGCCATTCCATCCGCTTTCCTAGCAATCTTCCTCCTTGGAGAATCAGCACCTTTAACCTCCTGTTCCGTACAGGTTGCTATTTGTCCTGAGGAGGAACGGGAAGAGGGGGAACCAATGAGAGACTAGCTCTAGGTCTTGGGACAGGCACAGCTCACTCTATTTTCCCATCAGGAAGAAGAATTAACCACAGGCTCAGCCTGCCGCCCGGAAGGAGAATAGGGCCTGAAGCAATCCTGCGCTTTTGCGGCCAGCTCCCAAGAAAGCGAGTTGAAAAATGGAGCTCAGGGGCACTGCAATTCACAAACCTGCAGAGTTATAAATGATAACTCTCGTCCACAAATATACTGTGGGAAGGCAACGAAGAGGATTTGAAAGCAAGGCAGAATTGCAGGAAACAGGATTCAGGAGGGAGATTCGAATCGCCTTTAAAGCACAGGAAAAGCGGCAAAACCTCAACAATGATGCCCTTGGCCAAAAAGGGCGTATGCGTTTTTCCTGAATATATTCAGGAAAAAACGCATACGCCCTTTTTGGCCAACCAAGCAACCTGCAAAGGCAAATCAGCGCTACAAAGAAGTCTCGCTTCCCATCGGTCAAAAGGGCCATGCTGAATTAAGTGTCAAAACCAGAAACGCAGGACAGGCCATGGAGAAACGGGAGCCTTGCTACGCTGATGGGCGGGATGTAAATTGCCAACAGCCACTCTGGAGAGGTGTACGGTGTGTCTTGAAACATCTAAAAAACTCAGCTTAGAGAGCATAGGGCACTTCCACTCGTGGGCGTATAAATTGGGAAAACTAAAAATCAGCAAGACACAGGCACCCCAAAGTTTAGGGCTGCTCTGTTGACAACAACCTCCACTTCGTTACACCTTAAATATCCCAGGAAAGAGAAAAATGGATAAAGAAGTTGTGGTCCTTATGTACAATGGAATATCACTCAGCCATGAAATCTACGTCATAAGGCTCTTAGCAGCATGATGAGTGGATTTAGGTACGACGATTCTACGTGAAATCAGTCACACAGAAAAAGACACTTATCATAAGATATCACTTATAGAGGGAATGTAAAAACTGCTACACTTGAACTGAATTACAAAACAGAAGAGAGTCACACGTTTAGAAAACACACTATGGCTGCTTAAAGGGAAAGGTGAGTTGGGGTGATGCATAAAACCAGGGTTTCAAATTAGCTCAGATACCGTTCCATAAACCCAATATGTAATAGACAAGACCTACTCCTTGCTCAGTGAACGGGACTCAGCACCACCTATTCACCGCCCAAGAATATATCTGACTAGTAAGAAACTTAAAACCTATGTGTTGATATCTCTCTGTAAGTGAGGCAAGTGGGTGTAAAGCAGCATACACACAGCTGTGAAGAGCAGCTAAACCCCATTATAAAAATCAATTACTTTTAAAAACCCGTGAAGCAAAGACAGTGAAAGAGAGAGAAATTCTTACAAAATTCGTTCAGGGGCTGTGATGCCACCTGGGTTGACCATATCTAGACCCACAGCTGATTGAGATATAAGGGTGGACACTCCTGGGGCTGAGAGGTTTGGTGAGGTTGGGTGAGCAAACGCAGACCCTTTAAAGTAATACTGCGTGGTACCCATCCCATGGGTCCCAAATCTCCAGGTTCAAGGGCACCTTCCTACATCGAAAACATGCATGAGAAACCCAGAAGATGGTACACCGTGTGATCGGGAAAGGTTTCTAAAACGCACCTCATTTCTCATCTCCTTGTGCTCGGGTTCGCCATTCCAGCCGCTTTCCTAGCAATCTCCCTCCTTGGAGAATCAGCACCTTTAACCTCCTGTTCCGTACAGGTTGCTATTTGTCCTGAGGAGGAACGGGAAGAGGGGGAACCAATGAGAGACTAGCTCTAGGTCTTGGGACTGGCACAGCTCAGTCTATTTTCCCATCAGGAAGAAGAATTAACCACAGGCTCAGCCTGCCAGCCGGAAGCCGAATAGGGCCTGAAGCAATCCTGCGCTTTTGAGGCCAGCTCCCAAGAAAGCCAGTTGAAAAATGGAGCTCAGGGGCACTGCAATTCACAAACCTGCAGAGTTATAAATGATAACTCTCGTCCACAAATATATTGAGGGAAGGCAACGAAGAGGATTTGAAAGCAAGGCAGAATTGTAGGAAACAGATTTCAGGAGGGAGATTCGAATCGCCTTTAAAGCACAGGAAAAGCGGCAAAACCTCGACAATGATGCCCTTGGCCAAAAAGGGCGTATGCGTTTTTTCCTGAATATATTCAGGAAAAAACGCATACGCCCTTTTTGGCCAACCAAGCAACCTGCAAAGGCAAATCAGCGCTACAAAGAAGTCTCGCTTCCCATCGGTCAAAAGGGCCATGCTGAATAAAGTGTCAAAACCAGAAATGCAGAGACAGGCCAGGGAGAAACGGGAGCCTTGCTACGCTGATGGGCGGGATGTAAATTGCCAACAGCCACTCTGGAGAGGTGTACGGTGTGTCTTGAAACATCTAAAAAACTCAGCTTAGAGAGCATAGGGCACTTCCACTCGAGGGCGTATAAGTTGGGAAAACTAAAAATCAGCAAGATACAGGCACCCCAAAGTTTAGGGCTGCTCTGTTGACAAGAACCTCCACTTCGTTACACCTTAAATATTCCCAGGAAAGAGAAAAATGGATAAAGAAGTTGTGGTCCTTATGTACAATGGAATATCACTCAGCCATGAAATCTAGGTCATAAGGCTCCTAGCAGCATGATGAGTGGATTTAGGTACGACGATTCTACGTGAAATAAGTCACACAGAAAAAGACACTTATCATAAGATATCACTTATAGAGGGAATGTAAAAACCCGCTACACTTGAACTGAATTACAAAACAGAAGAGAGTCACACACGTTTAGAAAACACACTATGGCTGCTTAACGGGAAAGGTGAGTTGGGGTGATGCATAAAACCAGGGTTTCAAATTAGCTCAGATACCGTTCCATAAACCCAATATGTAATAGACAAGACCTACTCCTTGCTCAGTGAACGGGACTCAGCACCCCCTATTCACCGCCCAAGAATATATCTGACTAGTAAGAATCTTAAAACCTATGTGTTGATATCTCTCTGTAAGTGACTCAAGTGGGTGTAAAGCGGCATAAACACAGCAGTGAAAAGCAGCTAAACCCCATTATAAAAATCAATTACTTTTAAAAACCCGTGAAGCAAAGACAGTGAAAGAGAGAGAAATTCTTACAAAATTCGTTCAGGGGCTGTGATGCCACCTGGGTTGACCATATCTAGACCCACAGCTGATTGAGACATAAGGGTGGACACTCCTGGGGCTGAGAGGTTTGGTGAGGTTGGGTGAGCAAACGCAGACCCTTTAAAGTAATACTGCGTGGTATCCATCCCATGGGGTCCCAAATCTCCAGGTTCAAGGGCACCTTCCTACATCGAAAACATGCATGAGAAACCCAGAAGATGGTACACTGTGTGATCGGGAAAGGTTTCTAAAACGCACCTCATTTCTCATCTCCTTGTGCTCGGGTTCGCCATTCCAGCCGCTTTCCTAGCAATCTTCCTCCTTGGAGAATCAGCACCTTTAACCCTCCTGTTCCGTACAGGTTGCTATTTGTCCTGAGGAGGAACGGGAAGAGGGGGAACCAATGAGAGACTAGCTCTAGGTCTTGGGACAGGCACAGCTCACTCTATTTTCCCATCAGGAAGAAGAATTAACCACAGGATCAGCCTGCCAGCCGGAAGCCGAATAGGGCCTGAAGCAATCCTGCGCTTTTGCGGCCAGCTCCCAAGAAAGCGAGTTGAAAAATGGAGCTCAGGGGCACTGCAATTCACAAACCTGCAGAGTTATAAATGATAACTCTCGTCCACAAATATACTGTGGGAAGGCAACGAAGAGGATTTGAAAAGCAAGGCCGAATTGCAGGAAACAGGATTCAGGAGGGAGATTCGAATCGCCTTTAAAGCACAGGAAAAGCGGCAAAACCTCGACAATGATGCCCTTTGGCCAAAAAGGGCGTATGCGTTTTTCCTGAATATATTCAGGAAAAAACGCATACGTCCCTTTTTGGCCAACCAAGCAACCTGCAAAGGCAAATCAGCGCTACAAAGAAGTCTCGCTTCCCATCGGTCAAAAGGGGCCATGCTGAATAAAGTGTCAAAACCAGAAACGCAGGACAGGCCATGGAGAAACGGGAGCCTTGCTACGCTGATGGGCGGGATGTAAATTGCCAACAGCCACTCTGGAGAGGTGTACGGTGTGTCTTGAAACATCTAAAAAACTCAGCTTAGAGAGCATAGGGCACTTCCACTCGTGGGCGTATAAATTGGGAAAACTAAAAATCAGCAAGACACAGGCACCCCAAAGTTTAGGGCTGCTCTGTTGACAACAACCTCCACTTCGTTACACCTTAAATATCCCAGGAAAGAGAAAAATGGATAAAGAAGTTGTGGTCCTTATGTACAATGGAATATCACTCAGCCATGAAATCTACGTCATAAGGCTCTTAGCAGCATGATGAGTGGATTTAGGTACGACGATTCTACGTGAAATCAGTCACACAGAAAAAGACACTTATCATAAGATATCACTTATAGAGGGAATGTAAAAACTGCTACACTTGAACTGAATTACAAAACAGAAGAAAGTCACACGTTTAGAAAACACACTATGGCTGCTTAACGGGAAAGGTGAGTTGGGGTGATGCATAAAACCAGGGTTTCAATTAGCTCAGATACCGTTCCATAAACCCAAATATGTAATAGACAAGACCTACTCCTTGCTCAGTGAACGGGACTCAGCACCACCTATTCACCGCCCAAGAATATATCTGACTAGTAAGAAACTTAAAACCTATGTGTTGCTATCTCTCTGTAAGTGAGGCAAGTGGGTGTAAAGCGGCATACACACAGCTGTGAAGAGCAGCTAAACCCCATTATAAAAATCAATTACTTTTAAAAACCCGTGAAGCAAAGACAGTGAAAGAGAGAGAAATTCTTACAAAATTCGTTCAGGGGCTGTGATGCCACCTGGGTTGACCATATCTAGACCCACAGCTGATTGAGACATAAGGGTGGACACTCCTGGGGCTGAGAGGTTTGGTGAGGTTGGGTGAGCAAACGCAGACCCTTTAAAGTAATACTGCGTGCCTACCCATACCCATGGGTCCCAAATCTCCAGGTTCAAGGGCACCTTCCTACATCGAAAACATGCATGAGAAACCCAGAAGATGGTACACCGTGTGATCGGGAAAGGTTTCTAAAACGCACCTCATTTCTCATCTCCTTGTGCTCGGGTTCGCCATTCCAGCCGCTTTCCTAGCAATCTTCCTCCTTGGAGAATCAGCATCTTTAACCTCCTGTTCCGTACAGGTTGCTATTTGTCCTGAGGAGGAACGGGAAGAGGGGGAACCAATGAGAGACTAGCTCTAGGTCTTGGACAGGCACAGCTCACTCTATTTTCCCATCAGGAAGAAGAATTAACCACAGGCTCAGCCTGCCGCCCGGAAGGAGAATAGGACCTGAAGCAATCCTGCGCTTTTGCGGCCAGCTCCCAAGAAAGCGAGTTGAAAAATGGAGCTCAGGGGCACTGCAATTCACAAACCTGCAGAGTTATAAATGATAACTCTCGTCCACAAATATACTGTGGGGAAGGCAACGAAGAGGATTTGAAAGCAAGGCAGAATTGCAGGAAACAGGATTCAGGAGGGAGATTCGAATCGCCTTTAAAGCACAGGAAAAGCGGCAAAACCTCAACAATGATGCCCCTTGGCCAAAAAGGGCGTATGCGTTTTTCCTGAATATATTCAGGAAAAAACGCATACGCCCTTTTTGGCCAACCCAAGCAACCTGCAAAGGCAAATCAGCGCTACAAAGAAGTCTCGCTTCCCATCGGTCAAAAGGGCCATGCTGAATAAAGTGTCAAAACCAGAAATGCAGGACAGGCCATGGAGAAACGGGAGCCTTGCTACGCTGATGGGCGGGATGTAAATTGCCAACAGCCACTCTGGAGAGGTGTACGGTGTGTCTTGAAACATCTAAAAAACTCAGCTTAGAGAGCATAGGGCACTTCCACTCGTGGGCGTATAAATTGGGAAAACTAAAAATCAGCAAGACACAGGCACCCCCAAAGTTTAGGGCTGCTCTGTTGACAACAACCTCCACTTCGTTACACCTTAAATATCCCAGGAAAGAGAAAAATGGATAAAGAAGTTGTGGTCCTTATGTACAATGGAATATCACTCAGCCATGAAATCTACGTCATAAGGCTCTTAGCAGCATGAATGAGGTGGATTTAGGTACGACGATTCTACGTGAAAATCATTCACACAGAAAAAGACACTTATCATAAGATATCACTTATAGAGGGAATGTAAAAACTGCTACACTTGAACTGAATTACAAAACAGAAGAGAGTCACACGTTTAGAAAACACACTATGGCTGCTTAACGGGAAAGGTGAGTTGGGGTGATGCATAAAACCAGGGTTTCAAATTAGCTCAGATACCGTTCCATAAACCCAATATGTCATAGACAAGACCTACTCCTTGCTCAGTGAACGGGACTCAGCACCACCTATTCACCACCCAAGAATATATCTGACTAGTAAGAAACTTAAAACCTATGTGTTGATATATCTCTGTAAGTGAGGCAAGTGGGTGTAAAGCAGCATACACACAGCTGTGAAGAGCAGCTAAACCCCATTATAAAAATCAATTACTTTTAAAAACCCGTGAAGCAAAGACAGTGAAAGAGAGAGAAATTCTTACAAAATTCGTTCAGGGGCTGTGATGCCACCTGGGTTGACCATATCTAGACCCACAGCTGATTGAGAGACATAAGGGTGGACACTCCTGGGGCTGAGAGGTTTGGTGAGGTTGGGTGAGCAAACGCAGACCCTTTAAAGTAATACTGCGTGCTACCCATCCCATGGGTCCCAAATCTCCAGGTTCAAGGGCACCTTCCTACATCGAAAACATGCATGAGAAACCCAGAAGATGGTACACCGTGTGATCGGGAAAGGTTTCTAAAACGCACCTCATTTCTCATCTCCTTGTGCTCGGGTTCGCCATTCCAGCCGCTTTCCTAGCAATCTCCCTCCTTGGAGAATCAGCACCTTTAACCTCCTGTTCCGTACAGGTTGCTATTTGTCCTGAGGAGGAACGGGAAGAGGGGGAACCAATGAGAGACTAGCTCTAGGTCTTGGGACAGGCACAGCTCACTCTATTTTCCCATCAGGAAGAAGAATTAACCACAGGCTCAGCCTGCCGCCCGGAAGGAGAATAGGGCCTGAAGCAATCCTGCGCTTTTGCGGCCAGCTCCCAAGAAAGCGAGTTGAAAAATGGAGCTCAGGGGCACTGCAATTCACAAACCTGCAGAGTTATAAATGATAACTCTCGTCCACAAATATACTGTGGGAAGGCAACGAAGAGGATTTGAAAGCAAGGCAGAATTGCAGGAAACAGGATTCAGGAGGGAGATTCGAATCGCCTTTAAAGCACAGGAAAAGCGGCAAAACCTCAACAATGATGCCCTTGGCCAAAAAGGGCGTATGCGTTTTTCCTGAATATATTCAGGAAAAAACGGATACACCCTTTTTGGCCAACCAAGCAACCTGCAAAGGCAAATCAGCGCTACAAAGAAGTCTCGCTTCCCATCGGTCAAAAGGGCCATGCTGAATAAAGTGTCAAAACCAGAAACGCAGGACAGGCCATGGAGAAACGGGAGCCTTGCTACGCTGATGGGCGGGATGTAAATTGCCAACAGCCACTCTGGAGAGGTGTACGGTGTGTCTTGAAACATCTAAAAAACTCAGCTTAGAGAGCATAGGGCACTTCCACTCGTGGGCCTATAAATTGGGAAAACTAAAAATCAGCAAGACACAGGCACCCCAAAGTTTAGGGCTGCTCTGTTGACAACAACCTCCACTTCGTTACACCTTAAATATCCCAGGAAAGAGAAAAATGGATAAAGAAGTTGTGGTCCTTATGTACAATGGAATATCACTCAGCCATGAAATCAACGTCATTAGGGTAGTAGCAGCATGATGAGTGGATTTAGGTATGACGATTCGACGTGAAATAAGTCACACAGAAAAAGACACTTATCATAAGATATCACTTATAGAGGGAATGTAAAAACTGCTACACTTGAACTGAATTACAAAACAGAAGAGAGTCACACGTTTAGAAAACACACTATGGCTGCTTAACGGGAAAGGTGAGTTGGGGTGATGCATAAAACCAGGGTTTCAAATTAGCTCAGATACCGTTCCATAAACCCAATATGTAATAGACAAGACCTACTCCTTGCTCAGTGAACGGGACTCAGCACCACCTATTCACCGCCCAAGAATATATCTGACTAGTAAGAAACTTAAAACCTATGTGTTGATATCTCTCTGTAAGTGAGGCAAGTGGGTGTAAAGCAGCATACACACAGCTCTGAAGAGCAGCTAAACCCCATTATAAAAATCAATTACTTTTAAAAACCCGTGAAGCAAAGACAGTGAAAGAGAGAGAAATTCTTACAAAATTCGTTCAGGGGCTGTGATGCCACCTGGGTTGACCATATCTAGACCCACAGCTGATTGAGACATAAGGGTGGACACTCCTGGGGCTGAGAGGTTTGGTGAGGTTGGGTGAGCAAACGCAGACCCTTTAAAGTAATACTGCGTGGTACCCATCCCATGGGTCCCAAATCTCCAGGTTCAAGGGCACCTTCCTACATCGAAAACATGCATGAGAAACCCAGAAGATGGTACACCGTGTGATCGGGAAAGGTTTCTAAAACGCACCTCATTTCTCATCTCCTTGTGCTCGGGTTCGCCATTCCAGCCGCTTTCCTAGCAATCTCCCTCCTTGGAGAATCAGCACCTTTAACCTCCTGTTCCGTACAGGTTGCTATTTGTCCTGAGGAGGAACGGGAAGAGGGGGAACCAATGAGAGACTAGCTCTAGGTCTTGGGACAGGCACAGCTCAGTCTATTTTCCCATCAGGAAGAAGAATTAACCACAGGCTCAGCCTGCCAGCCGGAAGCCGAATAGGGCCTGAAGCAATCCTGCGCTTTTGAGGCCAGCTCCCAAGAAAGCCAGTTGAAAAATGGAGCTCAGGGGCACTGCAATTCACAAACCTGCAGAGTTATAAATGATAACTCTCGTCCACAAATATATTGAGGGAAGGCAACGAAGAGGATTTGAAAGCAAGGCAGAATTGTAGGAAACAGATTTCAGGAGGGAGATTCGAATCGCCTTTAAAGCACAGGAAAAGCGGCAAAACCTCGACAATGATGCCCTTGGCCAAAAAGGGCGTATGCGTTTTTTCCTGAATATATTCAGGAAAAAACGCATACGCCCTTTTTGGCCAACCAAGCAACCTGCAAAGGCAAATCAGCGCTACAAAGAAGTCTCGCTTCCCATCGGTCAAAAGGGCCATGCTGAATAAAGTGTCAAAACCAGAAATGCAGGACAGGCCATGGAGAAACGGGAGCCTTGCTACGCTGATGGGCGGGATGTAAATTGCCAACAGCCACTCTGGAGAGGTGTACGGTGTGTCTTGAAACATCTAAAAAACTCAGCTTAGAGAGCATAGGGCACTTCCACTCGTGGGCGTATAAGTTGGGAAAACTAAAAATCAGCAAGATACAGGCACCCCAAAGTTTAGGGCTGCTCTGTTGACAAGAACCTCCACTTTGTTACACCTTAAATATCCCAGGAAAGAGAAAAATGGATAAAGAAGTTGTGGTCCTTATGTACAATGGAATATCACTCAGCCATGAAATCTAGGTCATAAGGCTCCTAGCAGCATGATGAGTGGATTTAGGTACGACAATTCTACGTGAAATAAGTCACACAGAAAAAGACACTTATCATAAGATATCACTTATAGAGGGAATGTAAAAACCGCTACACTTGAACTGAATTACAAAACAGAAGAGAGTCACACGTTTAGAAAACACACTATGGCTGCTTAACGGGAAAGGTGAGTTGGGGTGATGCATAAAACCAGGGTTTCAAATTAGCTCAGATACCGTTCCATAAACCCAATATGTAATAGACAAGACCTACTCCTTGCTCAGTGAACGGGACTCAACACCACCTATTCACCGCCCAAAAATATATCTGACTAGTAAGAATCTTAAAACCTATGTGTTGATATCTCTCTGTAAGTGAGGCAAGTGCGTGTAAAGCGGCATACACACAGCTCTGAAAAGCAGCTAAACCCCATTATAAAAATCAATTACTTTTAAAAACCCGTGAAGCAAAGACAGTGAAAGAGAGAGAAATTCTTACAAAATTCGTTCAGGGGCTGTGATGCCACCTGGGTTGACCATATCTAGACCCACAGCTGATTGAGACATAAGGGTGGACACTCCTGGGGCTGAGAGGTTTGGTGAGGTTGGGTGAGCAAACGCAGACCCTTTAAAGTAATACTGCGTGGTACCCATCCCATGGGTCCCAAATCTCCAGGTTCAAGGGCACCTTCCTACATCGAAAACATGCATGAGAAACCCAGAAGATGGTAC
The DNA here is from genome assembly GCF_028021215.1 of Eschrichtius robustus. Lineage (NCBI taxonomy): Eukaryota > Metazoa > Chordata > Mammalia > Artiodactyla > Eschrichtiidae > Eschrichtius > Eschrichtius robustus. The sequence goes on from NC_090832.1 coordinate 83,129,993, forward strand.
ACTGTGTGTTCGGGAAAGATTTCTAAAACGCACCTCATTTCTCATCTCCTTGTGCTCGGGTTCGCCATTCCAGCCGCTTTCCTAGCAATCTTCCTCCTTGGAGAATCGGCACCTTTAACCTCCTGTTCCGTACAGGTTGCTATTTGTCCTGAGGAGGAACGGGAAGAGGGGGAACCAATGAGAGACTAGCTCTAGGTCTTGGGACAGGCACAGCTCACTCTATTTTCCCATCAGGAAGAACAATTAACCACAGGCTCAGCCTGCCAGCCGGAAGCCGAATAGGGCCTGAAGCAATCCTGCGCTTTTGCGGCCAGCTCCCAAGAAAGCGAGTTGAAAAATGGAGCTCAGGGGCACTGCAATTCACAAACCTGCAGAGTTATAAATGATAACTCTCGTCCACAAATATACTGTGGGAAGGCAACGAAGAGGATTTGAAAGCAAGGCAGAATTGCAGGAAACAGGATTCAGGAGGGAGATTCGAATCGCCTTTAAAGCACAGGAAAAGCGTCAAAACCTCGACAATGATGCCCTTGGCCAAATAGGGCTTATGCGTTTTTCCTGAATATATTCAGGAAAAAACGCATACGCCCTTTATGGCCAACCAATCAACCTGCAAAGGCAAATCAGCGCTACAAAGAAGTCTCGCTTCCCATCGGTCAAAAGGGCCATGCTGAATAAAGTGTCAAAACCAGAAACGCAGGACAGGCCATGGAGAAACGGGAGCCTTGCTACGCTGATGGGCGGGATGTAAATTGCCAACAGCCACTCTGGAGAGGTGTACGGTGTGTCTTGAAACATCTAAAAAACTCAGCTTAGAGAGCATAGGGCACTTCCACTCGTGGGCGTATAAATTGGGAAAACTAAAAATCAGCAAGACACAGGCACCCCAAAGTTTAGGGCTGCTCTGTTGACAACAACCTCCACTTCGTTACACCTTAAATATCCCAGGAAAGAGAAAAATGGATAAAGAAGTTGTGGTCCTTATATACAATGGAATATCACTCAGCCATGAAATCTACGTCATAAGGCTCTTAGCAGCATGATGAGTGGATTTAGGTACGACGATTCTACGTGAAATCAGTCACACAGAAAAAGACACTTATCATAAGATATCACTTATAGAGGGAATGTAAAAACCGCTACACTTGAACTGAATTACAAAACAGAAGAGAGTCACACGTTTAGAAAACACACTATGCCTGCTTAACGGGAAAGGTGAGTTGGGGTGATGCATAAAACCAGGGTTTCAAATTAGCTCAGATACCGTTCCATAAACCCAATATGTAATAGACAACACCTACTCCTTGCTCAGTGAACGGGACTCAGCACCACCTATTCACCGCCCAAGAATATATCTGACTAGTAAGAAACTTAAAACCTATGTGTTGATATCTCTCTGTAAGTGAGGCAAGTGGGTGTAAAGCGGCATACACACAGCAGTGAAAAGCAGCTAAACCCCATTATAAAAATCAATTACTTTTAAAAACCCGTGAAGCAAAGACAGTGAAAGAGAGAGAAATTCTTACAAAATTCGTTCAGGGGCTGTGATGCCACCTGGGTTGACCATATCTAGACCCACAGCTGATTGAGACATAAGGGTGGACACTCCTGGGGCTGAGAGGTTTGGTGAGGTTGGGTGAGCAAACGCAGACCCTTTAAAGTAATACTGCGTGGTACCCATCCCATGGGTCCCAAATCTCCAGGTTCAAGGGCACCTTCCTACATCGAAAACATGCATGAGAAACCCAGAAGATGGTACACCGTGTGATCGGGAAAGGTTTCTAAAACGCACCTCATTTCTCATCTCCTTGTGCTCGGGTTCGCCATTCCAGCCGCTTTCCTAGCAATCTCCCTCCTTGGAGAATCAGCACCTTTAACCTCCTGTTCCGTACAGGTTGCTATTTGTCCTGAGGAGGAATGGGAAGAGGGGGAACCAATGAGAGACTAGCTCTAGGTCTTGGGACAGGCACAGCTCACTCTATTTTCCCATTAGGAAGAAGAATTAACCACAGGCTCAGCCTGCCAGCCGGAAGCCGAATAGGGCCTGAAGCAATCCTGAGCTTTTGCGGCCAGCTCCCAAGAAAGCGAGTGGAAAAATGGACTTCAGGGGCACTGCAATTCACAAACCTGCAGAGTTATAAATGATAACTCTCGTCCACAAATATATTGAGAGAAGGCAACGAAGAGGATTTGAAAGCAAGGCAGAATTGTAGGAAACAGATTTCAGGAGGGAGATTCGAATCGCCTTTAAAGCACAGGAAAAGCGGCAAAACCTCGACAATGATGCCCTTGGCCAAAAAGGGCGTATGCGTTTTTTCCTGAATATATTCAGGAAAAAACGCATACGCCCTTTTTGGCCAACCAAGCAACCTGCAAAGGCAAATCAGCGCTACAAAGAAGTCTCGCTTCCCATCGGTCAAAAGGGCCATGCTGAATAAAGTGTCAAAACCAGAAATGCAGGACAGGCCATGGAGAAACGGGAGCCTTGCTACGCTGATGGGCGGGATGTAAATTGCCAACAGCCACTCTGGAGAGGTGTACGGTGTGTCTTGAAACATCTAAAAAACTCAGCTTAGACAGCATAGGGCACTTCCACTCGTGGGCCTATAAATTGGGAAAACTAAAAATCAGCAAGACACAGGCACCCCAAAGTTTAGGGCTGCTCTGTTGACAACAACCTCCACTTCGTTACACCTTAAATATCCCAGGAAAGAGAAAAATGGATAAAGAAATTGTGGTCCTTATGTACAATGGAATATCACTCAGCCATGAAATCTACGTCATAAGGCTCTTAGCAGCATGATGAGTGGATTTAGGTACGACGATTCTACGTGAAATCAGTCACACAGAAAAAGACACTTATCATAAGATATCACTTATAGAGGGAATGTAAAAACCGCTACACTTGAACTGAATTACAAAACAGAAGAGAGTCACACGTTTAGAAAACACACTATGGCTGCTTAACGGGAAAGGTGAGTTGGGGTGATGCATAAAACCAGGGTTTCAAATTAGCTCAGATACCGTTCCATAAACCCAATATGTAATAGACAAGACCTACTCCTTGCTCAGTGAACGGGACTCAGCACCACCTATTCACCGCCCAAGAATATATCTGACTAGTAAGAAACTTAAAACCTCTGTGTTGATATCTCTCTGTAAGTGAGGCAAGTGGGTGTAAAGCGGCATACACACAGCTCTGAAGAGCAGCTAAACCCCATTATAAAAATCAATTACTTTTAAAAACCCGTGAAGCAAAGACAGTGAAAGACAGAGAAATACTTACAAAATTCGTTCAGGGGCTGTGATGCCACCTGGGTTGACCATATCTAGACCCACAGCTGATTGAGACATAAGGGTGGACACTCCTGGGGCTGAGAGGTTTGGTGAGGTTGGGTGAGCAAACGCAGACCCTTTAAAGTAATACTGCGTGGTACCCATCCCATGGGTCCCAAATCTCCAGGTTCAAGGGCACCTTCCTACATCGAAAACATGCATGAGAAACCCAGAAGATGGTACACCGTGTGATCGGGAAAGATTTCTAAAACGCACCTCATTTCTCATCTCCTTGTGCTCGGGTTCGCCATTCCAGCCACTTTCCTAGCAATCTCCCTCCTTGGAGAATCAGCACCTTTAACCTCCTGTTCCGTTCAGGTTGCTATTTGTCCTGAGGAGGAACGGGAAGAGGGGGAACCAATGAGAGACTAGCTCTAGGTCTTGGGACAGGCACAGCTCACTCTATTTTCCCATTAGGAAGAAGAATTAACCACAGGCTCAGCCTGCCAGCCGGAAGCCGAATAGGGCCTGAAGCAATCATGAGCTTTTGCGGCCAGCTCCCAAGAAAGCGAGTTGAAAAATGGACTTCAGGGGCACTGCAATTCACAAACCTGCAGAGTTATAAATTATAACTCTCGTCCACAAATATATTGAGGGAAGGCAACGAAGAGGATTTGAAAGCAAGGCAGAATTGTAGGAAACAGATTTCAGGAGGGAGATTCGAATCGCCTTTAAAGCACAGGAAAAGCGGCAAAACCTCGACAATGATGCCCTTGGCCAAAAAGGGCGTATGCGTTTTTTCCTGAATATATTCAGGAAAAAACGCATACGCCCTTTTTGGCCAACCAAGCAACCTGCAAAGGCAAATCAGCGCTACAAAGAAGTCTCGCTTCCCATCGGTCAAAAGGGCCATGCTGAATAAAGTGTCAAAACCAGAAATGCAGGACAGGCCATGGAGAAACGGGAGCCTTGCTATGCTGATGGGCGGGATGTAAATTGCCAACAGCCACTCTGGAGAGGTGTACGGTGTGTCTTGAAACATCTAAAAAACTCAGCTTAGAGAGCATAGGGCACTTCCACTCGTGGGCCTATAAATTGGGAAAACTAAAATTCAGCAAGACACAGGCACCCCAAAGTTTAGGGCTGCTCTGTTGACAACAACCTCCACTTCGTTACACCTTAAATATCCCAGGAAAGAGAAAAATGGATAAAGAAGTTGTGGTCCTTATGTACAATGGAATATCACTCAGCCATGAAATCTACGTCATAAGGCTCTTAGCAGCATGATGAGTGGATTTAGGTACGACGATTCTACGTGAAATCAGTCACACAGAAAAAGACACTTATCATAAGATATCACTTATAGAGGGAATGTAAAAACCGCTACACTTGAACTGAATTACAAAACAGAAGAGAGTCACACGTTTAGAAAACACACTATGGCTGCTTAACGGGAAAGGTGAGGTGGGGTGATGCATAAAACAAGGGTTTCAAATTAGATCAGATACCGTTCCATAAACCCAATATGTAATAGACAAGACCTACTCCTTGCTCAGTGAACGGGACTCAGCACCCCCTATTCACCGCCCAAGAATATATCTGACTAGTAAGAATCTTAAAACCTATGGGTTGATATCTCTCTGTAAGTGACTCAAGTGGGTGTAAAGCGGCATAAACACAGCAGTGAAAAGCAGCTAAACCCCATTATAAAAATCAATTACTTTTAAAAACCCGTGAAGCAAAGACAGTGAAAGAGAGAGAAATTCTTACAAAATTCGTTCAGGGGCTGTGATGCCACCTGGGTTGACCATATCTAGACCCACAGCTGATTGAGACATAAGGGTGGACACTCCTGGGGCTGAGAGGTTTGGTGAGGTTGGGTGAGCAAACGCAGACCCTTTATAGTAATACTGCGTGGTACCCATCCCATGGGTCCCAAATCTCCAGGTTCAAGGGCACCTTCCTACATCGAAAACATGCATGAGAAACCCAGAAGATGGTACACCGTGTGATCGGGAAAGGTTTCTAAAACGCACCTCATTTCTCATCTCCTTGTGCTCGGGTTCGCCATTCCAGCCGTTTTCCTAGAAATCCCCCTCCTTGGAGAATCAGCACCTTTAACCTCCTGTTCCGTACAGGTTGCTATTTGTCCTGAGGAGGAACGGGAAGAGGGGGAACCAATGAGAGAGTAGCTCTAGGTCTTGGGACAGGCACAGCTCACTCTATTTTCCCATCAGGAAGAAGAATTAACCACAGGCTCAGCCTGCCGCCCGGAAGCAGAATAGGGCCTGAAGCAATCCTGCGCTTTTGCGGCCAGCTCCCAAGAAAGCGAGTTGAAAAATGAAGCCCAGGGGCACTGCAATTCACAAACCTGCAGAGTTATAAATGATAACTCTCGTCCACAAATATACTGAGGGAAGGCAACGAAGAGGATTTGAAAGCAAGGCAGAATTGCAGGAAACAGATTTCAGGAGGGAGATTCGAATTGCCTTTAAAGCACAGGAAAAGCGGCAAAACCTCGACAATGATGCCCTTGGCCAAAAAGGGCGTATGCGTTTTTTCCTGAATATATTCAGGAAAAAACGCATACGCCCTTTTTGGCCAAGCAAGCAACCTGGAAAGGCAAATCAGCGCTACAAAGAAGACTCGCTTCCCATTGGTCAAAAGGGCCATGCTGAAAAAAGTGTCAAAACCAGAAATGCAGGACAGGCCATGGAGAAACGGGAGCCTTGCTACGCTGATGGGCGGGATGTAAATTGCCCACAGCCACTCTGGAGAGGTGTACGGTGTGTCTTGAAACATCTAAAAAACTCAGCTTAGAGAGCATAGGGCACTTCCACTCATGGGCGTATAAATTGGGAAAACTAAAAATCAGCAAGACACAGGCACCCCAAAGTTTAGGGCTGCTCTGTTGACAACAACCTCCACTTCGTTACACCTTAAATATCCCAGGAAAGAGAAAAATGGATAAAGAAATTGTGGTCCTTATGTACAATGGAATATCACTCAGCCATGAAATCTACGTCATAAGGCTCTTAGCAGCATGATGAGTGGATTTAGGTACGACGATTCTACGTGAAATCAGTCACACAGAAAAAGACACTTATCATAAGATATCACTTATAGAGGGAATGTAAAAACCGCTACACTTGAACTGAATTACAAAACAGAAGAGAGTCACACGTTTAGAAAACACACTATGGCTGCTTAACGGGAAAGGTGAGTTGGGGTGATGCATAAAACCAGGGTTTCAAATTAGCTCAGATACCGTTCCATAAACCCAATATGTAATAGACAAGACCTACTCCTTGCTCAGTGAACGGGACTCAGCACCACCTATTCACCGCCCAAGAATATATCTGACTAGTAAGAAACTTAAAACCTCTGTGTTGATATCTCTCTGTAAGTGAGGCAAGTGGGTGTAAAGCGGCATACACACAGCTCTGAAGAGCAGCTAAACCCCATTATAAAAATCAATTACTTTTAAAAACCCGTGAAGCAAAGACAGTGAAAGAGAGAGAAATACTTACAAAATTCGTTCAGGGGCTGTGATGCCACCTGGGTTGACCATATCTAGACCCACAGCTGATTGAGACATAAGGGTGGACACTCCTGGGGCTGAGAGTTTTGGTGAGGTTGGGTGAGCAAACGCAGACCCTTTAAAGTAATACTGCGTGGTACCCATCCCATGGGTCCCAAATCTCCAGGTTCAAGGGCACCTTCCTACATCGAAAACATGCATGAGAAACCCAGAAGATGGTACACCGTGTGATCGGGAAAGATTTCTAAAACGCACCTCATTTCTCATCTCCTTGTGCTCGGGTTCGCCATTCCAGCCGCTTTCCTAGCAATCTCCCTCCTTGGAGAATCAGCACCTTTAACCTCCTGTTCCGTACAGGTTGCTATTTGTCCTGAGGAGGAACGGGAAGAGGGGGAACCAATGAGAGACTAGCTCTAGGTCTTGGGACAGGCACAGCTCACTCTATTTTCCCATTATGAAGAAGAATTAACCACAGGCTCAGCCTGCCAGCCGGAAGCCGAATAGGGCCTGAAGCAATCATGAGCTTTTGCGGCCAGCTCCCAAGAAAGCGAGTTGAAAAATGGACTTCAGGGGCACTGCAATTCACAAACCTGCAGAGTTATAAATGATAACTCTCGTCCACAAATATATTGAGGGAAGGCAACGAAGAGGATTTGAAAGCAAGGCAGAATTGTAGGAAACAGATTTCAGGAGGGAGATTCGAATCGCCTTTAAAGCACAGGAAAATCGGCAAAACCTCGACAATGATGCCCTTGGCCAAAAAGGGCGTATGCGTTTTTTCCTGAATATATTCAGGAAAAAACGCATACGCCCTTTTTGGCCAACCAAGCAACCTGCAAAGGCAAATCAGCGCTACAAAGAAGTCTCGCTTCCCATCGGTCAAAAGGGCCATGCTGAATAAAGTGTCAAAACCAGAAATGCAGGACAGGCCATGGAGAAACGGGAGCCTTGCTACGCTGATGGGCGGGATGTAAATTGCCAACAGCCACTCTGGAGAGGTGTACGGTGTGTCTTGAAACATCTAAAAAACTCAGCTTAGAGAGCATAGGGCACTTCCACTCGTGGGCCTATAAATTGGGAAAATTAAATTCAGCAAGACACAGGCACCCCAAAGTTTAGGGCTGCTCTGTTGACAACAACCTCCACTTCGTTACACCTTAAATATCCCAGGAAAGAGAAAAATGGATAAAGAAGTTGTGGTCCTTATGTACAATGGAATATCACTCAGCCATGAAATCTACGTCATAAGGCTCTTAGCAGCATGATGAGTGGATTTAGGTACGACGATTCTACGTGAAATCAGTCACACAGAAAAAGACACTTATCATAAGATATCACTTATAGAGGGAATGTAAAAACCGCTACACTTGAACTGAATTACAAAACAGAAGAGAGTCACACGTTTAGAAAACACACTATGGCTGCTTTCCGGGAAAGGTGAGGTGGGGTGATGCATAAAACAAGGGTTTCAAATTAGCTCAGATACCGTTCCATAAACCCAATATGTAATAGACAAGACCTACTCCTTGCTCAGTGAACGGGACTCAGCACCCCCTATTCACCGCCCAAGAATATATCTGACTAGTAAGAATCTTAAAACCTATGGGTTGATATCTCTCTGTAAGTGACTCAAGTGGGTGTAAAGCGGCATACACACAGCAGTGAAAAGCAGCTAAACCCCATTATAAAAATCAATTACTTTTAAAAACCCGTGAAGCAAAGACAGTGAAAGAGAGAGAAATTCTTACAAAATTCGTTCAGGGGCTGTGATGCCACCTGGGTTGACCATATCTAGACCCACAGCTGATTGAGACATAAGGGTGGACACTCCTGGGGCTGAGAGGTTTGGTGAGGTTGGGTGAGCAAACGCAGACCCTTTAAAGTAATACTGCGTGCTACCCATCCCATGGGTCCCAAATCTCCAGGTTCAAGGGCACCTTCCTACATCGAAAACATGCATGAGAAACCCAGAAGATGGTACACCGTGTGATCGGGAAAGGTTTCTAAAACGCACCTCATTTCTCATCTCCTTGTGCTCGGGTTCGCCATTCCAGCCGCTTTCCTAGCAATCTCCCTCCTTGGAGAATCAGCACCTTTAACCTCCTGTTCCGTACAGGTTGCTATTTGTCCTGAGGAGGAACGGGAAGAGGGGGAACCAATGAGAGACTAGCTCTAGGTCTTGGGACAGGCACAGCTCAGTCTATTTTCCCATCAGGAAGAAGAATTAACCACAGGCTCAGCCTGCCAGCCGGAAGCCGAATAGGGCCTGAAGCAATCCTGCGCTTTTGAGGCCAGCTCCCAAGAAAGCCAGTTGAAAAATGGAGCTCAGGGGCACTGCAATTCACAAACCTGCAGAGTTATAAATGATAACTCTCGTCCACAAATATATTGAGGGAAGGCAACGAAGAGGATTTGAAAGCAAGGCAGAATTGTAGGAAACAGATTTCAGGAGGGAGATTCGAATCGCCTTTAAAGCACAGGAAAAGCGGCAAAACCTCGACAATGATGCCCTTGGCCAAAAAGGGCGTATGCGTTTTTTCCTGAATATATTCAGGAAAAAACGCATACGCCCTTTTTGGCCAACCAAGCAACCTGCAAAGGCAAATCAGCGCTACAAAGAAGTCTCGCTTCCCATCGGTCAAAAGGGCCATGCTGAATAAAGTGTCAAAACCAGAAATGCAGGACAGGCCATGGAGAAACGGGAGCCTTGCTACGCTGATGGGCGGGATGTAAATTGCCAACAGCCACTCTGGAGAGGTGTACGGTGTGTCTTGAAACATCTAAAAAACTCAGCTTAGAGAGCATAGGGCACTTCCACTCGTGGGCGTATAAGTTGGGAAAACTAAAAATCAGCAAGATACAGGCACCCCAAAGTTTAGGGCTGCTCTGTTGACAAGAACCTCCACTTTGTTACACCTTAAATATCCCAGGAAAGAGAAAAATGGATAAAGAAGTTGTGGTCCTTATGTACAATGGAATATCACTCAGCCATGAAATCTAGGTCATAAGGCTCCTAGCAGCATGATGAGTGGATTTAGGTACGACAATACTACGTGAAATAAGTCACACAGAAAAAGACACTTATCATAAGATATCACTTATAGAGGGAATGTAAAAACCGCTACACTTGAACTGAATTACAAAACAGAAGAGAGTCACACGTTTAGAAAACACACTATGGCTGCTTAACGGGAAAGGTGAGTTGGGGTGATGCATAAAACCAGGGTTTCAAATTAGCTCAGATACCGTTCCATAAACCCAATATGTAATAGACAAGACCTACTCCTTGCTCAGTGAACGGGACTCAACACCACCTATTCACCGCCCAAAAATATATCTGACTAGTAAGAATCTTAAAACCTATGTGTTGATATCTCTCTGTAAGTGAGGCAAGTGCGTGTAAAGCGGCATACACACAGCTCTGAAAAGCAGCTAAACCCCATTATAAAAATCAATTACTTTTAAAAACCCGTGAAGCAAAGACAGTGAAAGAGAGAGAAATTCTTACAAAATTGGTTCAGGGGCTGTGATGCCACCTGGGTTGACCATATCTAGACCCACAGCTGATTGAGACATAAGGGTGGACACTCCTGGGGCTGAGAGGTTTGGTGAGGTTGGGTGAGCAAACGCAGACCCTTTAAAGTAATACTGCGTGGTACCCATCCCATGGGTCCCAAATCTCCAGGTTCAAGGGCACCTTCCTACATCGAAAACATGCATGAGAAACCCAGAAGATGGTACACCGTGTGATCGGGAAAGGTTTCTAAAACGCACCTCATTTCTCATCTCCTTGTGCTCGGGTTCGCCATTCCAGCCGCTTTCCTAGCAATCTTCCTCCTTGGAGAATCGGCACCTTTAACCTCCTGTTCCGTACAGGTTGCTATTTGTCCTGAGGAGGAACGGGAAGAGGGGGAACCAATGAGAGACTAGCTCTAGGTCTTGGGACAGGCACAGCTCACTCTATTTTCCCATCAGGAAGAACAATTAACCACAGGCTCAGCCTGCCAGCCGGAAGCCGAATAGGGCCTGAAGCAATCCTGCGCTTTTGCGGCCAGCTCCCAAGAAAGCGAGTTGAAAAATGGAGCTCAGGGGCACTGCAATTCACAAACCTGCAGAGTTATAAATGATAACTCTCGTCCACAAATATACTGTGGGAAGGCAACGAAGAGGATTTGAAAGCAAGGCAGAATTGCAGGAAACAGGATTCAGGAGGGAGATTCGAATCGCCTTTAAAGCACAGGAAAAGCGGCAAAACCTCGACAATGATGCCCTTGGCCAAAAAGGGCGTATGCGTTTTTCCTGAATATATTCAGGAAAAAACGCATACGCCCTTTTTGGCCAACCAAGCAACCTGCAAAGGCAAATCAGCGCTACAAAGAAGTCTCGCTTCCCATCGGTCAAAAGGGCCATGCTGAATAAAGTGTCAAAACCAGAAACGCAGGACAGGCCATGGAGAAACGGGAGCCTTGCTACGCTGATGGGCGGGATGTAAATTGCCAACAGCCACTCTGGAGAGGTGTACGGTGTGTCTTGAAACATCTAAAAAACTCAGCTTAGAGAGCATAGGGCACTTCCACTCGTGGGCGTATAAATTGGGAAAACTAAAATTCAGCAAGACACAGGCACCCCAAAGTTTAGGGCTGCTCTGTTGACAACAACCTCCACTTCGTTACACCTTAAATATCCCAGGAAAGAGAAAAATGGATAAAGAAGTTGTGGTCCTTATGTACAATGGAATATCACTCAGCCATGAAATCTACGTCATAAGGCTCTTAGCAGCATGATGAGTGGATTTAGGTACGACGATTCTACGTGAAATCAGTCACACAGAAAAAGACACTTATCATAAGATATCACTTATAGAGGGAATGTAAAAACCGCTACACTTGAACTGAATTACAAAACAGAAGAGAGTCACACGTTTAGAAAACACACTATGGCTGCTTAACGGGAAAGGTGAGGTGGGGTGATGCATAAAACAAGGGTTTCAAATTAGCTCAGATACCGTTCCATAAACCCAATATGTAATAGACAAGACCTACTCCTTGCTCAGTGAACGGGACTCAGCACCCCCTATTCACCGCCCAAGAATATATCTGACTAGTAAGAATCTTAAAACCTATGGGTTGATATCTCTCTGTAAGTGACTCAAGTGGGTGTAAAGCGGCATAAACACAGCAGTGAAAAGCAGCTAAACCCCATTATAAAAATCAATTACTTTTAAAAACCCGTGAAGCAAAGACAGTGAAAGAGAGAGAAATTCTTACAAAATTCGTTCAGGGGCTGTGATGCCACCTGGGTTGACCATATCTAGACCCACAGCTGATTGAGACATAATTGTGGACACTCCTGGGGCTGAGAGGTTTGGTGAGGTTGGGTGAGCAAACGCAGACCCTTTATAGTAATACTGCGTGGTACCCATCCCATGGGTCCCAAATCTCCAGGTTCAAGGGCACCTTCCTACATCGAAAACATGCATGAGAAACCCAGAAGATGGTACACCGTGTGATCGGGAAAGGTTTCTAAAACGCACCTCATTTCTCATCTCCTTGTGCTCGGGTTCGCCATTCCAGCCGTTTTCCTAGAAATCCCCCTCCTTGGAGAATCAGCACCTTTAACCTCCTGTTCCGTACAGGTTGCAATTTGTCCTGAGGAGGAACGGGAAGAGGGGGAACCAATGAGAGAGTAGCTCTAGGTCTTGGGACAGGCACAGCTCACTCTATTTTCCCATCAGGAAGAAGAATTAACCACAGGCTCAGCCTGCCGCCCGGAAGCAGAATAGGGCCTGAAGCAATCCTGCGCTTTTGCGGCCAGCTCCCAAGAAAGCGAGTTGAAAAATGGAGCCCAGGGGCACTGCAATTCACAAACCTGCAGAGTTATAAATGATAACTCTCGTCCACAAATATACTGAGGGAAGGCAACGAAGAGGATTTGAAAGCAAGGCAGAATTGCAGGAAACAGATTTCAGGAGGGAGATTCGAATTGCCTTTAAAGCACAGGAAAAGCGGCAAAACCTCGACAATGATGCCCTTGGCCAAAAAGGGCGTATGCGTTTTTTCCTGAATATATTCAGGAAAAAACGCATACGCCCTTTTTGGCCAAGCAAGCAACCTGGAAAGGCAAATCAGCGCTACAAAGAAGACTCGCTTCCCATTGGTCAAAAGGGCCATGCTGAAAAAAGTGTCAAAACCAGAAATGCAGGACAGGCCATGGAGAAATGGGAGCCTTGCTACGCTGATGGGCGGGATGTAAATTGCCCACAGCCACTCTGGAGAGGTGTACGGTGTGTCTTGAAACATCTAAAAAACTCAGCTTAGAGAGCATAGGGCACTTCCACTCATGGGCGTATAAATTGGGAAAACTTAAAATCAGCAAGACACAGGCACCCCAAAGTTTAGGGCTGCTCTGTTGACAACAACCTCCACTTCGTTACACCTTAAATATCCCAGGAAAGAGAAAAATGGATAAAGAAATTGTGGTCCTTATGTACAATGGAATATCACTCAGCCATGAAATCTACGTCATAAGGCTCTTAGCAGCATGATGAGTGGACTTAGGTACGACGATTCTACGTGAAATCAGTCACACAGAAAAAGACACTTATCATAAGATATCACTTATAGAGGGAATGTAAAAACCGCTACACTTGAACTGAATTACAAAACAGAAGAGAGTCACACGTTTAGAAAACACACTATGGCTGCTTAACGGGAAAGGTGAGTTGGGGTGATGCATAAAACCAGGGTTTCAAATTAGCTCAGATACCGTTCCATAAACCCAATATGTAATAGACAAGACCTACTCCTTGCTCAGTGAACGGGACTCAGCACCACCTATTCACCGCCCAAGAATATATCTGACTAGTAAGAAACTTAAAACCTCTGTGTTGATATCTCTCTGTAAGTGAGGCAAGTGGGTGTAAAGCGGCATACACACAGCTCTGAAGAGCAGCTAAACCCCATTATAAAAATCAATTACTTTTAAAAACCCGTGAAGCAAAGACAGTGAAAGAGAGAGAAATACTTACAAAATTCGTTCAGGGGCTGTGATGCCACCTGGGTTGACCATATCTAGACCCACAGCTGATTGAGACATAAGGGTGGACACTCCTGGGGCTGAGAGGTTTGGTGAGGTTGGGTGAGCAAACGCAGACCCTTTAAAGTAATACTGCGTGGTACCTATCCCATGGGTCCCAAATCTCCAGGTTCAAGGGCACCTTCCTACATCGAAAACATGCATGAGAAACCCAGAAGATGGTACACCGTGTGATCGGGAAAGATTTCTAAAACGCACCTCATTTCTCATCTCCTTGTGCTCGGGTTCGCCATTCCAGCCGCTTTCCTAGCAATCTCCCTCCTTGGAGAATCAGCACCTTTAACCTCCTGTTCCGTACAGGTTGCTATTTGTCCTGAGGAGGAACGGGAAGAGGGGGAACCAATGAGAGACTAGCTCTAGGTCTTGGGACAGGCACAGCTCACTCTATTTTCCCATTATGAAAAAGAATTAACCACAGGCTCAGCCTGCCAGCCGGAAGCCGAATAGGGCCTGAAGCAATCATGAGCTTTTTCGGCCAGCTCCCAAGAAAGCGAGTTGAAAAATGGACTTCAGGGGCACTGCAATTCACAATCCTGCAGAGTTATAAATGATAACTCTCGTCCACAAATATATTGAGGGAAGGCAACGAAGAGGATTTGAAAGCAAGGCAGAACTGCAGGAAACAGATTTCAGGAGGGAGATTCGAATTGCCTTTAAAGCACAGGAAAAGCGGCAAAACCTCGACAATGATGCCCTTGGCCAAAAAGGGCGTATGCGTTTTTTCCTGAATGTATTCAGGAAAAAACGCATACGCCCTTTTTGGCCAAGCAAGCAACCTGGAAAGGCAAATCAGCGCTACAAAGAAGACTCGCTTCCCATTGGTCAAAAGGGCCATGCTGAAAAAAGTGTCAAAACCAGAAATGCAGGACAGGCCATGGAGAAACGGGAGCCTTGCTACGCTGATGGGCGGGATGTAAATTGCCCACAGCCACTCTGGAGAGGTGTACGGTGTGTCTTGAAACATCTAAAAAACTCAGCTTAGAGAGCATAGGGCACTTCCACTCATGGGCGTATAAATTGGGAAAACTAAAAATCAGCAAGACACAGTCACCCCAAAGTTTAGGGCTGCTCTGTTGACAAGAACCTCCACTTCGTTACACCTTAAATATCCCAGGAAAGAGAAAAATGGATAAAGAAGTTGTGGTCCTTATGTACAATGGAATATCACTCAGCCATGAAATCTACGTCATAAGGCTCGTAGCAGCATGATGAGTGGATTTAGGTACGACGATTCTACGTGAAATCAGTCACACAGAAAAAGACACTTATCATAAGATATCACTTATAGAGGGAATGTAAAAACCGCTACACTTGAACTGAATTACAAAACAGAAGAGAGTCACACGTTTAGAAAACACACTATGGCTGCTTAACGGGAAAGGTGAGGTGGGGTGATGCATAAAACAAGGGTTTCAAATTAGCTCAGATACCGTTCCATAAACCCAATATGTAATAGACAAGACCTACTCCTTGCTCAGTGAACGGGACTCAACACCCCCTATTCACCGCCCAAGAATATATATGATTAGTAAGAATCTTAAAACCTATGTGTTGATATCTCTCTGTAAGGGAGTCAAGTGGGTGTAAAGCGGCATAAACACAGCAGTGAAAAGCAGCTAAACCCCATTATAAAAATCAATTACTTTTAAAAACCCGTGAAGCAAAGACAGTGAAAGAGAGAGAAATTCTTACAAAATTCGTTCAGGGGCTGTGATGCCACCTGGATCGACCATATCTAGACCCACAGCTGATTGAGACATAAGGGTAGACACTCCTGGGGCTGAGAGGTTTGGTGAGGTTGGGTGAGCAAACGCAGACCCTTTAAAGTAATACTGCGTGGTACCCATCCCATGGGTCCCAAATCTCCAGGTTCAAGGGCACCTTCCTACATCGAAAACATGGATGAGCAACCCAGAAGATGGTACACCGTGTGATCGGGAAAGGTTTCTAAAACACACCTCATTTCTCATCTCCTTGTGCTCGGGTTCGCCATTCCAGCCGCTTTCCTAGGAATCTCCCTACTTGGAGAATCAGCACCTTTAACCTCCTGTTCCGTACAGGTTGCAATTTGTCCTGAGGAGGAACGGGAAGAGGGGGAACCAATGAGAGACTAGCTCTAGGTCTTGGGACAGGCACAGGTCACTCTATTTTCCCAACAGGAAGAAGAATTAACCACAGGCTCAGCCTGCCGCCCGGAAGGAGAATAGGGCCTGAAGCAATCCTGCGCTTTTGCGGCCAGCTCCCAAGAAAGCGAGTTGAAAAATGGAGCTCAGGGGCACTGCAATTCACAAACCTGCAGAGTTATAAATGATAACTCTCGTCCACAAATATACTGAGGAAAGGCAACGAAGAGGATTTGAAAGCAAGGCAGAATTGCAGGAAACAGGTTTCAGGAGGGAGATTCGAATCGCCTTTAAAGCACAGGAAAAGCGGTAAAACCTCGACAATGATGCCCTTGGCCAAAAAGGGCGTATGCGTTTTTTCCTGAATATATTCAGGAAAAAACGCATACGCCCTTTTTGGCCAACCAAGCAACCTGCAAAGGCAAATCAGCGCTACAAAGAAGTCTCGCTTCCCATCGGTCAAAAGGGCCATGCTGAATAAAGTGTCAAAACCAGAAATGCAGGATAGGCCATGGAGAAACGGGAGCCTTGCTAAGCTGTTGGGCGGGATGTAAATTGCCAACAGCCACTCTGGAGAAGTGTACGGTGTGTCTTGAAACATCTAAAAAACTCAGCTTAGAGAGCATAGGGCACTTCCACTCGTGGGCGTATAAATTGGGAAAACTAAAAATCAGCAAGACACAGGCACCCAAAAGTTTAGGGCTGCTCTGTTGACAAGAACCTCCACTTCGTTACACCTTAAATATCCCAGGAAAGAGAAAAATGGATAAAGAAGTTGTGGTCCTTATGTACAATGGAATATCACTCAGCCATGAAATCTACGTCATAAGGCTCTTAGCAGCATGATGAGTGGATTTAGGTACGACGATTCTACATGAAATAAGTCACACAGAAAAAGACACTTATCATAAGATATCACTTATAGAGGGAATGTAAAAACCGCTACACTTGAATGAATTACAAAACAGAAGAGAGTCACACGTTTAGAAAACACACTATGGCTGCTTAACGGGAAAGGTGAGGTGGGGTGATGCATAAAACAAGGGTTTCAAATTAGCTCAGATACCGTTCCATAAACCCAATATATAATAGACAAGACCTACTCCTTGCTCAGTGAACGAGGCTCAGCACCCCCTATTCATCGCCCAAGAATATATCTGACTAGTAAGAATCTTAAAACCTATGTGTTGATATCTCTCTGTAAGTGACTCAAGTGGGTGTAAAGCGGCATAAACACAGCAGTGAAAAGCAGCTAAACCCCATTATAAAAATCAATTACTTTTAAAAACCCGTGAAGTAAAGACAGTGAAAGAGAGAGAAATTGTTACAAAATTCGTTCAGGGGCTGTGATGCCACCTGGATTGACCATATCTAGACCCACAGCTGATTGAGACATAAGGGTGGACACTTTTGGGGCTGAGAGGTTTGGTGAGGTTGGGTGAGCCAACGTAGACCCTTTAAAGTAATACTGCGTGGTACCCATCCCATGGGTCCCAAATCTCCAGGTTCAAGGGCATCTTCCTACATCGAAAACATGCATGAGAAACCCAGAAGATGATACACCGTGTGATCGAGAAAGGTTTCTAAAACACACCTCATTTCTCATCTCCTTATGCTCGGGTTCGCCGTTCCAGCCGCTTTCCTAGCAATCTCCCTCCTTGGAGAATCAGCACCTTTAACCTCCTGTTCCGTACAGGTTGCAATATGTCCTGAGGAGGAACGGGAAGAGGGGGAACCAATGAGAGACTAGCTCTAGGTCTTGGGACAGGCACAGCTCACTCTATTTTCCCATTAGGAAGAAGAATTAACCACAGGCTCAGCCTGCCAGCCGGAAGCCGAATAGGGCCTGAAGCAATCATGAGCTTTTGCGGCCAGCTCCCAAGAAAGCGAGTTGAAAAATGGAGCTCAGGGGCACTGCAATTCACAAACCTGCAGAGTTATAAACGATAACTCTCGTCCACAAATATATTGAGGGAAGGCAACGAAGAGGATTTGAAAGCAAGGCAGAATTGTAGGAAACAGATTTCAAGAGGGAGATTCGAATCGCCTTTAAAGCACAGGAAAAGCGGCAAAACCTCGACAATGATGCCCTTGGCCAAAAAGGGCGTATGCGTTTTTTCCTGAATATATTCAGGAAAAAACGCATACGCCCTTTTTGGCCAACCAAGCAACCTGCAAAGGCAAATCAGCGCTACAAAGAAGTCTCGCTTCCCATCGGTCAAAAGGGCCATGCTGAATAAAGTGTCAAAACCAGAAATGCAGGACAGGCCATGGAGAAACGGGAGCCTTGCTACGCTGATGGGCGGGATGTAAATTGCCAACAGCCACTCTGGAGAGGTGTACGGTGTGTCTTGAAACATCTAAAAAACTCAGCTTAGAGAGCATAGGGCACTTCCACTCGTGGGCCTATAAATTGGGAAAACTAAAATTCAGCAAGACACAGGCACCCCAAAGTTTAGGGCTGCTCTGTTGACAACAACCTCCACTTCGTTACACCTTAAATATCCCAGGAAAGAGAAAAATGGATAAAGAAGTTGTGGTCCTTATGTACAATGGAATATCACTCAGCCATGAAATCTACGTCATAAGGCTCGTAGCAGCATGATGAGTGGATTTAGGTACGACGATTCTACGTGAAATAAGTCACACAGAAAAAGACACTTATCATAAGATATCACTTATAGAGGGAATGTAAAAACCGCTACACTTGAATGAATTACAAAACAGAAGAGAGTCACACGTTTAGAAAACACACTATGGCTGCTTAACGGGAAAGGTGAGGTGGGGTGATGCATAAAACAAGGGTTTCAAATTAGCTCAGATACCGTTCCATAAACCCAATATATAATAGACAAGACCTACTCCTTGCTCAGTGAACGGGACTCAGCACCCCCTATTCACCGCCCAAGAATATATCTGACTAGTAAGAATCTTAAAACCTATGTGTTGATATCTCTCTGTAAGTGACTCAAGTGTGTGTAAAGCGGCACACACACAGCTCTGAAAAGCAGCTAAACCCCATTATAAAAATCAATTACTTTTAAAAACCCGTGAAGCAAAGACAGTGAAAGAGAGAGAAATTCTTACAAAATTCGTTCAGGGGCTGTGATGCCACTTGGATTGACCATATCTAGACCCACAGCTGATTGAGACATAAGGGTGGACACTCCTGGGGCTGAGAGGTTTGGTGAGGTTGGGTGAGCAAACGCAGACCCTTTAAAGTAATACTGCGTGGTACCCATCCCATGGGTCCCAAATCTCCAGGTTCAAGGGCACCTTCCTACATCGAAAACATGCATGAGAAACCCAGAAGATGGTACACCGTGTGATCGGGAAAGGTTTCTAAAACGCACCTCATTTCTCATCTCCTTGTGCTCGGGTTCGCCATTCCAGCCGCTTTCCTAGCAATCTCCCTCCTTGGAGAATCAGCACCTTTAACCTCCTGTTCCGTACAGGTTGCAATTTGTCCTGAGGAGGAACGGGAAGAGGGGGAACCAATGGGAGACTAGCTCTAGGTCTTGGGACAGGCACAGCTCACTCTATTTTCCCGTCAGGAAGAAGAATTAACCACAGGCTCAGCCTGCCAGCCGGAAGCCGAATAGGGCCTGAAACAATCCTGTCCTTTTGCGGCCAGCTCCCAAGGAAGCGAGTTGAAAAATGGAGCTCAGGGGCACTGCAATTCACAAACCTGCAGAGTTATAAATGATAACTCTCGTCCACAAATATACTGAGGGAAGGCAACAAAGAGGATTTGAAAGCAAGGCAGAATTGCAGGAAACAGGTTTCAGGAAGGAGATTCGAATCACCTTTAAAGCACAGGAAAAGCGGCAAAACTTCGAAAATAATGCCCTTGGCCAAAAAGGGCGTATGCGTTTTTTCCTGAATATATTCAGGAAAATACGCATACGCCCTTTTTGCCCAACCA
The DNA here is from genome assembly GCF_028021215.1 of Eschrichtius robustus. Taxonomy (NCBI): domain Eukaryota; kingdom Metazoa; phylum Chordata; class Mammalia; order Artiodactyla; family Eschrichtiidae; genus Eschrichtius; species Eschrichtius robustus. The sequence continues at coordinate 83,149,953 of NC_090832.1, forward strand.
AGCAACCTGCAAAGGCAAATCAGCGCTACAAAGAAGTCTCGCTTCCCATCGGTCAAAAGGACCATGCTGAATAAAGTGTCAAAACCAGAAATGCAGGACAGGCCATGGAGAAACGGGAGCCTTGCTACGCTGATGGGCGGGATGTAAGTTGCCCACAGCCACTCTGGAGAAGTGTACGGTGTGTCTTGAAACATCTAAAAAACTCAGCTTAGAGAGCATAGGGCACTTCCACTCATAGGCGTATAAATTGGGAAAACTAAATATCAGCAAGACACAGGCACCCCAAAGATTAGGGCTGCTCTGTTGACAAGAACCTCCACTTCGTTACACCTTAAATATCCCAGGAAAGAGAAAAATGGATAAAGAAGTTGTGGCCCTTATGTACAATGGAATATCACTCAGCCATGAAATCTACGTCATAAGGCTCTTAGCAGCATGATGAGTGGATTTAGGTACGACGATTCTACGTGAAATCAGTCACACAGAAAAAGACACTTATCATAAGATATCACTTATAGAGGGAATGTAAAAACCGCTACACTTGAACTGAATTACAAAACAGAAGAGAGTCACACGTTTAGAAAACACACTATGGCTGCTTAACGGGAAAGGTGAGGTGGGGTGATGCATAAAACAAGGGTTTCAAATTAGCTCAGATACCGTTCCATAAACCCAATATGTAATAGACAAGACCTACTCCTTGCTCAGTGAACGGGACTCAACACCCCCTATTCACCGCCCAAGAATATATATGATTAGTAAGAATCTTAAAACCTATGTGTTGATATCTCTCTGTAAGGGAGTCAAGTGGGTGTAAAGCGGCATAAACACAGCAGTGAAAAGCAGCTAAACCCCATTATAAAAATCAATTACTTTTAAAAACCCGTGAAGCAAAGACAGTGAAAGAGAGAGAAATTCTTACAAAATTCGTTCAGGGGCTGTGATGCCACCTGGATCGACCATATCTAGACCCACAGCTGATTGAGACATAAGGGTAGACACTCCTGGGGCTGAGAGGTTTGGTGAGGTTGGGTGAGCAAACGCAGACCCTTTAAAGTAATACTGCGTGGTACCCATCCCATGGGTCCCAAATCTCCAGGTTCAAGGGCACCTTCCTACATCGAAAACATGGATGAGCAACCCAGAAGATGGTACACCGTGTGATCGGGAAAGGTTTCTAAAACGCACCTCATTTCTCATCTCCTTGTGCTCGGGTTCGCCATTCCAGCCGCTTTCCTAGGAATCTCCCTACTTGGAGAATCAGCACCTTTAACCTCCTGTTCCGTACAGGTTGCAATTTGTCCTGAGGAGGAACGGGAAGAGGGGGAACCAATGAGAGACTAGCTCTAGGTCTTGGGACAGGCACAGGTCACTCTATTTTCCCAACAGGAAGAAGAATTAACCACAGGCTCAGCCTGCCGCCCGGAAGGAGAATAGGGCCTGAAGCAATCCTGCGCTTTTGCGGCCAGCTCCCAAGAAAGCGAGTTGAAAAATGGAGCTCAGGGGCACTGCAATTCACAAACCTGCAGAGTTATAAATGATAACTCTCGTCCACAAATATACTGAGGAAAGGCAACGAAGAGGATTTGAAAGCAAGGCAGAATTGCAGGAAACAGGTTTCAGGAGGGAGATTCGAATCGCCTTTAAAGCACAGGAAAAGCGGTAAAACCTCGACAATGATGCCCTTGGCCAAAAAGGGCGTATGCGTTTTTTCCTGAATATATTCAGGAAAAAACGCATACGCCCTTTTTGGCCAACCAAGCAACCTGCAAAGGCAAATCAGCGCTACAAAGAAGTCTCGCTTCCCATCGGTCAAAAGGGCCATGCTGAATAAAGTGTCAAAACCAGAAATGCAGGATAGGCCATGGAGAAACGGGAGCCTTGCTAAGCTGTTGGGCGGGATGTAAATTGCCAACAGCCACTCTGGAGAAGTGTACGGTGTGTCTTGAAACATCTAAAAAACTCAGCTTAGAGAGCATAGGGCACTTCCACTCGTGGGCGTATAAATTGGGAAAACTAAAAATCAGCAAGACACAGGCACCCAAAAGTTTAGGGCTGCTCTGTTGACAAGAACCTCCACTTCGTTACACCTTAAATATCCCAGGAAAGAGAAAAATGGATAAAGAAGTTGTGGTCCTTATGTACAATGGAATATCACTCAGCCATGAAATCTACGTCATAAGGCTCTTAGCAGCATGATGAGTGGATTTAGGTACGACGATTCTACATGAAATAAGTCACACAGAAAAAGACACTTATCATAAGATATCACTTATAGAGGGAATGTAAAAACCGCTACACTTGAATGAATTACAAAACAGAAGAGAGTCACACGTTTAGAAAACACACTATGGCTGCTTAACGGGAAAGGTGAGGTGGGGTGATGCATAAAACAAGGGTTTCAAATTAGCTCAGATACCGTTCCATAAACCCAATATATAATAGACAAGACCTACTCCTTGCTCAGTGAACGAGGCTCAGCACCCCCTATTCATCGCCCAAGATTATATCTGACTAGTAAGAATCTTAAAACCTATGTGTTGATATCTCTCTGTAAGTGACTCAAGTGGGTGTAAAGCGGCATAAACACAGCAGTGAAAAGCAGCTAAACCCCATTATAAAAATCAATTACTTTTAAAAACCCGTGAAGTAAAGACAGTGAAAGAGAGAGAAATTGTTACAAAATTCGTTCAGGGGCTGTGATGCCACCTGGATTGACCATATCTAGACCCACAGCTGATTGAGACATAAGGGTGGACACTTTTGGGGCTGAGAGGTTTGGTGAGGTTGGGTGAGCCAACGTAGACCCTTTAAAGTAATACTGCGTGGTACCCATCCCATGGGTCCCAAATCTCCAGGTTCAAGGGCATCTTCCTACATCGAAAACATGCATGAGAAACCCAGAAGATGATACACCGTGTGATCGAGAAAGGTTTCTAAAACACACCTCATTTCTCATCTCCTTATGCTCGGGTTCGCCGTTCCAGCCGCTTTCCTAGCAATCTCCCTCCTTGGAGAATCAGCACCTTTAACCTCCTGTTCGGTACAGGTTGCAATATGTCCTGAGGAGGAACGGGAAGAGGGGGAACCAATGAGAGACTAGCTCTAGGTCTTGGGACAGGCACAGCTCACTCTATTTTCCCATTAGGAAGAAGAATTAACCACAGGCTCAGCCTGCCAGCCGGAAGCCGAATAGGGCCTGAAGCAATCATGAGCTTTTGCGGCCAGCTCCCAAGAAAGCGAGTTGAAAAATGGAGCTCAGGGGCACTGCAATTCACAAACCTGCAGAGTTATAAACGATAACTCTCGTCCACAAATATATTGAGGGAAGGCAACGAAGAGGATTTGAAAGCAAGGCAGAATTGTAGGAAACAGATTTCAAGAGGGAGATTCGAATCGCCTTTAAAGCACAGGAAAAGCGGCAAAACCTCGACAATGATGCCCTTGGCCAAAAAGGGCGTATGCGTTTTTTCCTGAATATATTCAGGAAAAAACGCATACGCCCTTTTTGGCCAACCAAGCAACCTGCAAAGGCAAATCAGCGCTACAAAGAAGTCTCGCTTCCCATCGGTCAAAAGGGCCATGCTGAATAAAGTGTCAAAACCAGAAATGCAGGACAGGCCATGGAGAAACGGGAGCCTTGCTACGCTGATGGGCGGGATGTAAATTGCCAACAGCCACTCTGGAGAGGTGTACGGTGTGTCTTGAAACATCTAAAAAACTCAGCTTAGAGAGCATAGGGCACTTCCACTCGTGGGCCTATAAATTGGGAAAACTAAAATTCAGCAAGACACAGGCACCCCAAAGTTTAGGGCTGCTCTGTTGACAACAACCTCCACTTCGTTACACCTTAAATATCCCAGGAAAGAGAAAAATGGATAAAGAAGTTGTGGTCCTTATGTACAATGGAATATCACTCAGCCATGAAATCTACGTCATAAGGCTCGTAGCAGCATGATGAGTGGATTTAGGTACGACGATTCTACGTGAAATAAGTCACACAGAAAAAGACACTTATCATAAGATATCACTTATAGAGGGAATGTAAAAACCGCTACACTTGAATGAATTACAAAACAGAAGAGAGTCACACGTTTAGAAAACACACTATGGCTGCTTAACGGGAAAGGTGAGGTGGGGTGATGCATAAAACAAGGGTTTCAAATTAGCTCAGATACCGTTCCATAAACCCAATATATAATAGACAAGACCTACTCCTTGCTCAGTGAACGGGACTCAGCACCCCCTATTCACCGCCCAAGAATATATCTGACTAGTAAGAATCTTAAAACCTATGTGTTGATATCTCTCTGTAAGTGACTCAAGTGGGTGTAAAGCGGCACACACACAGCTCTGAAAAGCAGGTAAACCCCATTATAAAAATCAATTACTTTTAAAAACCCGTGAAGCAAAGACAGTGAAAGAGAGAGAAATTCTTACAAAATTCGTACAGGGGCTGTGATGCCACTTGGATTGACCATATCTAGACCCACAGCTGATTGAGACATAAGGGTGGACACTCCTGGGGCTGAGAGGTTTGGTGAGGTTGGGTGAGCAAACGCAGACCCTTTAAAGTAATACTGCGTGGTACCCATCCCATGGGTCCCAAATCTCCAGGTTCAAGGGCACCTTCCTACATCGAAAACATGCATGAGAAACCCAGAAGATGGTACACCGTGTGATCGGGAAAGGTTTCTAAAACGCACCTCATTTCTCATCTCCTTGTGCTCGGGTTCGCCATTCCAGCCGCTTTCCTAGCAATCTCCCTCCTTGGAGAATCAGCACCTTTAACCTCCTGTTCCGTACAGGTTGCAATTTGTCCTGAGGAGGAACGGGAAGAGGGGGAACCAATGGGAGACTAGCTCTAGGTCTTGGGACAGGCACAGCTCACTCTATTTTCCCGTCAGGAAGAAGAATTAACCACAGGCTCAGCCTGCCAGCCGGAAGCCGAATAGGGCCTGAAACAATCCTGTGCTTTTGCGGCCAGCTCCCAAGGAAGCGAGTTGAAAAATGGAGCTCAGGGGCACTGCAATTCACAAACCTGCAGAGTTATAAATGATAACTCTCGTCCACAAATATACTGAGGGAAGGCAACGAAGAGGATTTGAAAGCAAGGCAGAATTGCAGGAAACAGATTTCAGGAGGGAGATTCGAATCGCCGTTAAAGCACAGGAAAAGCGGCAAAACCTCGACAATGATGCCCTTGGCCAAAAAGGGCGTATGCGTTTTTTCCTGAATATATTCAGGAAAAAACGCATACGCCCTTTTTGGCCAACCAAGCAACCTGGAAAGGCAAATCAGCGCTACAAAGAAGTCTCGCTTCCCATCGGTCAAAAGGGCCATGCTGAATAAAGTGTCAAAACCAGAAATGCAGGACAGGCCATGGAGAAACGGGAGCCTTGCTACGTTGATGGGTGGGATGTAAATTGCCAACAGCCACTCTGGAGAGGTGTACGGTGTGTCCTGAGACATCTAAAAAACTCAGCTTAGAGAGCATAGTGCACTTCCACTCATGGGCGTATAAATTGGGAAAACTAAAAATCAGCAAGACACAGGCACCCCAAAGTTTAGGGCTGCTCTTTTGGCAAGAATCTCCACTTCGTTACACCTTAAATATCCCAGGAAAGAGAAAAATGGATACAGAAGTTGTGGTCCTTATGTACAATGGAATATCACTCAGCCACGAAATCTACGTCATAAGGCTCGTAGCAGCATGATGAGTGGATTTAGATACGACGATTCTACGTGAAATAAGTCACACGGAAAAAAAAAAAAAACTTATCATAAGATATCACTTATAGAGGGAATGTAAAAACCGCTACACTTGAACTGAATTACAAAACAGAAGAGAGTCACACGTTTAGAAAACACACTATGGCTGCTTAACGGGAAATGTGAGGTGGGGTGATGCATAAAACCAGGGTTTCAAATTAGCTCAGATACCGTTCCATAAACCCAACATGTAATAGACAAGACCTACTCCTTGCTCAGTGAACGGGACTCAACACCCCCTATTCACCGCCCAAGAATATATCTGACCAGTAAGAATCTTAAAACCTATGTATTGAAATCTCTCTGTAAGTGAGTCAAGTGGGTGTAAAGCGGCATAAACACAGCATTGAAAAGCAGCTAAACCCCATTATAAAAATCAATTACTTTTAAAATCCCGTGAAACAAAGACAGTGAAAGAGAGAGAAATTCTTACAAAATTCGTTCAGAGGCTGTGATGCCACCAGGATTGACCATATCTAGACCCACAGCTGATTGAGACATAGGGGTGGACACTCTTGGGGCTGAGAGGTTTGGTGAGGTTGGGTGAGCAAATGCAGACCCTTTAAAGTAATACTGCGTGGTACCCATCCCATGGGTCCCAAATCTCCAGGTTCAAGGGCATCTTCCTACATCGAAAACATGCATGAGAAACCCAGAAGATGGTACACCATGTGATCGGGAAAGGTTTCTAAAACGCACCTCATTTCTCATCTCTTTCTGCTTGGGTTCGCCATTCCAGGCGCTTTCCTAGCAATCTCCCTCCTTGGAGAATCAGCACCTTTAACCTCCTGTTCCGTACAGGTTGCAATTGGTCCTGAGGATGAACGGGAAGATGGGGAACCAATGAGAGACTAGCTCTAGGTGTTGGGACAAGAACAGGTCACGCTATTTTCCCATCAGAAAGAAGAATTAACCAAAGGCTCAGCCTACCGCCCGGAAACAGAATAGGGCCTGAAGCAATCCTGCGCTTTTGCGGCCAGCTCCCAAGAAAGCGAGTTGAGAAATGGAGCTCAGGGGCACTGCAATTCACAAACCTGCAGAGTTATAAATGATAACTCTCGTCCACAAATATATTGAGGGAAGGCAACGAAGAGGACTTGAAAGCAAAGCAGAATTGCAGGAAACAGATTTCAGGAGGGAGATTCGAATCGCCGTTAAAGCACAGGAAAAGCGGCAAAACCTCGACAATGATGCCCTTGGCCCAAAAGGTTGTATGCGTTTTTTCCTGAATATATTCAGGAAAAAACGCATACGCCCTTTTTGGCCAACCAAGCAACCTGGAAAGGCAAATCAGTGCTACAAAGAAGTCTCGCTTACCATCGGTCAAAAGGGCCATGCTGAATAAAGTGTCAAAACCAGAAATGCAGGACAGGCCATGGAGAAACGGGAGCCTTGCTACGCTGATGGGCGGGATGTAAATTGCCAACAGCCACTCTGCAGAGGTGTACGGTGTGTCCTGAGACATCTAAAAAACTCAGCTTAGAGAGCATAGGGCACTTCCACTCATGGGCGTATAAATTGGGAAAACTAAAAATCAGCAAGACACAGGCACCCCAAAGTTAAGGGCTGCTCTGTTGGCAAGAATCTCCACTTCGTTACACCTTAAATATCCCAGGAAAGAGAAAAATGGATACAGAAGTTGTGGTCCTTATGTACAATGGAATATCACTCAGCCATGAAATCTACGTCATAAGGCTCGAAGCAGCATGATGAGTGGATTTAGGTATGACGATTCTAGGTGAAATAAGTCACACAGAAAAAAAAAAAACTTATCATAAGATATCACTTATAGAGGGAAAGTAAAAACCACTACACTTGAACTGAATTACAAAACAGAAGAGAGTCACACGTTTAGAAAACACACTATGGCTGCTTAACGGGAAAGGTGAGGTGGGGTGATGCATAAAACCAGGGTTACAAATTAGCTCAGATAGCGTTCCATAAACCCAATATGTAATAGACAAGACCTACTCCTTACTCAGTGAACGGGACCCAACACCCCCTATTCACCGACCAAGAATATATCTGACAAGTAACAATCTTAAAACCTATGTATTGAAATCTCTCTGTAAGTGAGTCAAGTGCGTGTAAAGCATCATAAACACAGCACTGAAAAGCAGCTAAACCCCATTATAAAAATCAATTACTTTTAAAAACCCGTGAAGCAAAGACAGTGAAAGAGAGAGAAATTCTTACAAAATTCGTTCAGGGGCTGTGATGCCACCTGGATTGACCATATCTAGACCCACAGCTGATTGAGACATAAGGGTGGACACTTTTGAGGCTGAGAGGTTTGGTGAGGTTGGGTGAGCAAACGCAGACCCTTTAAAGTAATACTGCGTGGTACCCATCCCATGGGTCCCAAATCTCCAGGTTCAAGGGCATCTTCCTACATCGAAAACATGCATGAGAAACCCAGAAGATGGTACACCGTGTGATCGGGAAAGGTTTCTAAAACGCACCTCATTTCTCATCTAATTGTGCTTGGATTCGCCCTTCCAGCCGCTTTCCTAGCAATCTCCCTCCTTGGAGAATCAGCACCTTTAACCTCCTGTTCCGTACAGGTTGCAATTTGTCCTGAGGATGAAAGGGAAGAGGGGGAACCAATGAGAGACTAGCTCTAGGTCTTGGGACAGGCACAGGTCACTCTATTTTCCCATCAGGAAGAAGAATTAACCACAGGCTCAGCCTGCCGCCCGGAAGGAGAATAGGGCCTGAAGCAATCCTGCGCTTTTGCGGCCAGCTCCCAAGAAAGCGAGTTGAAAAATGGAGCTCAGGGGCACTGCAATTCACAAACCTGCAGAGTTATAAATGATAACTCTCGTCCACAAATATACTGAGGAAAGGCAACGAAGAGGATTTGAAAGCAAGGCAGAATTGCAGGAAACAGGTTTCAGGAGGGAGATTCGAATCGCCTTTAAAGCACAGGAAAAGCGGTAAAACCTCGACAATGATGCCCTTGGCCAAAAAGGGCGTATGCGTTTTTTCCTGAATATATTCAGGAAAAAACGCATACGCCCTTTTTGGCCAACCAAGCAACCTGCAAAGGCAAATCAGCGCTACAAAGAAGTCTCGCTTCCCATCGGTCAAAAGGGCCATGCTGAATAAAGTGTCAAAACCAGAAATGCAGGACAGGCCATGGAGAAACGGGAGCCTTGCTACGCTGTTGGGCGGGATGTAAATTGCCAACAGCCACTCTGGAGAGGTGTACGGTGTGTCTTGAAACATCTAAAAAACTCAGCTTAGAGAGCATAGGGCACTTCCACTCGTGGGCGTATAAATTGGGAAAACTAAAAATCAGCAAGACACAGGCACCCCAAAGATTAGGGCTGCTCTGTTGACAAGAACCTCCACTTCGTTACACCTTAAATATCCCAGGAAAGAGAAAAATGGATAAAGAAGTTGTGGTCCTTATGTACAATGGAATATCACTCAGCCATGAAATCTACGTCATAAGGCTCGTAGCAGCATGATGAGTGGATTTAGGTACGACGATTCAACATGAAATAAGTCACACAGAAAAAGACACTTATCATAAGATATCACTTATAGAGGGAATGTAAAAACCGCTACACTTGAATGAATTACAAAACAGAAGAGAGTCACACGTTTAGAAAACACACTATGGCTGCTTAACGGGAAAGGTGAGGTGGGGTGATGCATAAAACAAGGGTTTCAAATTAGCTCAGATACCGTTCCATAAACCCAATATATAATAGACAAGACCTACTCCTTGCTAAGTGAACGGGACTCAGCACCCCCTATTCACCGCCCAAGAATATATCTGACTAGTAAGAATCTTAAAACCTATGTGTTGATATCTCTCTGTAAGTGACTCAAGTGGGTGTAAAGCGGCACACACACAGCTCTGAAAAGCAGCTAAACCCCATTATAAAAATCAATTACTTTTAAAAACCCGTGAAGTAAAGACAGTGAAAGAGAGAGAAATTGTTACAAAATTCGTTCAGGGGCTGTGATGCCACCTGGATTGACCATATCTAGACCCACAGCTGATTGAGACATAAGGGTGGACACTTTTGGGGCTGAGAGGTTTGGTGAGGTTGGGTGAGCAAACGCAGACCCTTTAAAGTAATACTGCGTGGTACCCATCCAATGGGTCCCAAATCTCCAGGTTCAAGGGCATCTTCCTACATCGAAAACATGCATGAGAAACCCAGAAAATGATACACCGTGTGATCGAGAAAGGTTTCTAAATCACACCTCATTTCTCATCTCCTTGTGCTCGGGTTCGCCGTTCCAGCCGCTTTCCTAGCAATCTCCCTCCTTGGAGAATCAGCACCTTTAACCTCCTGTTCCGTACAGGTTGCAATATGTCCTGAGGAGGAACGGGAAGAGGGGGAACCAATGAGAGACTAGCTCTATGTCTTGGGACAGGCACAGCTCACTCTATTTTCCCGTCAGGAAGAAGAATTAACCACAGGCTCAGCCTGCCGCCCGGAACCAAAATAGGGCCTGAAGCAATCCTTCACTTTTGCGGCCAGGTCCCACGAAAGCGAGTTGAAAAATGGAGCTCAGGGGTACTGCAATTCACAAACCTGCAGAGTTATAAATGATAACTCTCGTCCACAAATATACTGAGGGAAGGCAACGAAGAGGATTTGAAAGCAAGGCAGAATTGCAGGAAACAGGTTTCAGGAGGGAGATTCGAATCGCCTTTAAAGCACAGGAAAAGCGGCAAAACCTCGACAATGATGCCCTTGGCCAAAAAGGGCGTATGCGTTATTTCCTGAATATATTCAGGAAAAAACGCACACGCCCTTTTTGGCCAACCAAGCAACCTGCAAAGGCAAATCAGCGCTACAAAGAAGTCTCGCTTCCCATCGGTCAAAAGGGCCATGCTGAATAAAGTGTCAAAACCAGAAATGCAGGACAGGCCATGGAGAAACGGGAGCCTTGCTACGCTGTTGGGCGGGATGTAAATTGCCAACAACCACTCTGGAGAGGTGTACGGTGTGTCTTGAAACATCTAAAAAACTCAGCTTAGAGAGCATAGGGCACTTCCACTCGTGGGCGTATAAATTGGGAAAACTAAAAATCAGCAAGACACAGGCACCCCAAAGTTTAGGGCTGCTCTTTTGACAAGAACCTCCACTTCGTTACACCTTAAATATCCCAGGAAAGAGAAAAATGGATAAAGAAGTTGTGGTCCTTATGTACAATGGAATATCACTCAGCCATGAAATCTACGTCATAAGGCTCGTAGCAGCATGATGAGTGGATTTAGGTACGACGATTCTACATGAAATAAGTCACACAGAAAAAGACACTTATCATAAGATATCACTTATAGAGGGAATGTAAAAACCGCTACACTTCAATGAATTACAAAACAGAAGAGAGTCACACGTTTAGAAAACACACTATGGCTGCTTAACGGGAAAGGTGAGGTGGGGTGATGCATAAAACAAGGGTTTCAAATTAGCTCAGATACCGTTCCATAAACCCAATATATAATAGACAAGACCTACTCCTTGCTCAGTGAAAGGGACTCAGCACCCCCTATTCACCGCCCAAGAATATATCTGACTAGTAAGAATCTTAAAACCTATGTGTTGATATCTCTCTGTAAGTGACTCAAGTGGGTGTAAAGCGGCACACACACAGCTCTGAAAAGCAGATAAACCCCATTATAAAAATCAATTACTTTTAAAAACCCGTGAAGCAAAGACAGTGAAAGAGAGAGAAATTCTTACAAAATTCGTTCAGGGGCTGTGATGCCACCTGGATTGACCATATCTAGACCCACAGCTGATTGAGACATAAGGGTGGACACTCCTGGGGCTGAGAGGTTTGGTGAGGTTGGGTGAGCAAACGCAGACCCTTTAAAGTAATACTGCGTGGTACCCATCCCATGGGTCCCAAATCTCCAGGTTCAAGGGCACCTTCCTACATCGAAAACATGCATGAGAAACCCAGAAGATGGTACACCGTGTGATCGGGAAAGGTGTCTAAAACGCACCTCATTTCTCATCTCCTTGTGCTCGGGTTCGCCATTCCAGCCGCTTTCCTAGCAATCTCCCTCCTTGGAGAATCAGCACCTTTAACCTCCTGTTCCGTACAGGTTGCAATTTGTCCTGAGGAGGAACGGGAAGAGGGGGAACAAATGGGAGACTAGCTCTAGGTCTTGGGACAGGCACAGCTCACTCTATTTTCCCATTAGGAAGAAGAATTAACCACAGGCTCAGCCTGCCAGCCGGAAGCCGAATAGGGCCTGAAGCAATCATGAGCTTTTGCGGCCAGCTCCCAAGAAAGCGAGTTGAAAAATGGAGCTCAGGGGCACTGCAATTCACAAACCTGCAGAGTTATAAACGATAACTCTCGTCCAAAAATATATTGAGGGAAGGCAACGAAGAGGATTTGAAAGCAAGGCAGAATTGTAGGAAACAGATTTCAAGAGGGAAATTCGAATCGCCTTTAAAGCACAGGAAAAGCGGCAAAACCTCGACAATGATGCCCTTGGCCAAAAAGGGCGTATGCGTTTTTTCCTGAATATATTCAGGAAAAAACGCATACGCCCTTTTTGGCCAACCAAGCAACCTGCAAAGGCAAATCAGCGCTACAAAGAAGTCTCGCTTCCCATCGGTCAAAAGGGCCATGCTGAATAAAGTGTCAAAACCAGAAATGCAGGACAGGCCATGGAGAAACGGGAGCCTTGCTACGCTGATGGGCGGGATGTAAATTGCCAACAGCCACTCTGGAGAGGTGTACGGTGTGTCTTGAAACATCTAAAAAACTCAGCTTAGAGAGCATAGGGCACTTCCACTCGTGGGCCTATAAATTGGGAAAACTAAAATTCAGCAAGACACAGGCACCCCAAAGTTTAGGGCTGCTCTGTTGACAACAACCTCCACTTCGTTACACCTTAAATATCCCAGGAAAGAGAAAAATGGATAAAGAAGTTGTGGTCCTTATGTACAATGGAATATCACTCAGCCATGAAATCTACGTCATAAGGCTCGTAGCAGCATGATGAGTGGATTTAGGTACGACGATTCTACGTGAAATAAGTCACACAGAAAAAGACACTTATCATAAGATATCACTTATAGAGGGAATGTAAAAACCGCTACACTTGAATGAATTACAAAACAGAAGAGAGTCACACGTTTAGAAAACACACTATGGCTGCTTAACGGGAAAGGTGAGGTGGGGTGATGCATAAAACAAGGGTTTCAAATTAGCTCAGATACCGTTCCATAAACCCAATATATAATAGACAAGACCTACTCCTTGCTCAGTGAACGGGACTCAGCACCCCCTATTCACCGCCCAAGAATATATCTGACTAGTAAGAATCTTAAAACCTATGTGTTGATATCTCTCTGTAAGTGACTCAAGTGGGTGTAAAGCGGCACACACACAGCTCTGAAAAGCAGCTAAACCCCATTATAAAAATCAATTACTTTTAAAAACCCGTGAAGCAAAGACAGTGAAAGAGAGAGAAATTCTTACAAAATTCGTACAGGGGCTGTGATGCCACTTGGATTGACCATATCTAGACCCACAGCTGATTGAGACATAAGGGTGGACACTCCTGGGGCTGAGAGGTTTGGTGAGGTTGGGTGAGCAAACGCAGACCCTTTAAAGTAATACTGCGTGGTACCCATCCCATGGGTCCCAAATCTCCAGGTTCAAGGGCACCTTCCTACATCGAAAACATGCATGAGAAACCCAGAAGATGGTACACCGTGTGATCGGGAAAGGTTTCTAAAACGCACCTCATTTCTCATCTCCTTGTGCTCGGGTTCGCCATTCCAGCCGCTTTCCTAGCAATCTCCCTCCTTGGAGAATCAGCACCTTTAACCTCCTGTTCCGTACAGGTTGCAATTTGTCCTGAGGAGGCACGGGAAGAGGGGGAACCAATGGGAGACTAGCTCTAGGTCTTGGGACAGGCACAGCTCACTCTATTTTCCCGTCAGGAAGAAGAATTAACCACAGGCTCAGCCTGCCAGCCGGAAGCCGAATAGGGCCTGAAACAATCCTGTGCTTTTGCGGCCAGCTCCCAAGGAAGCGAGTTGAAAAATGGAGCTCAGGGGCACTGCAATTCACAAACCTGCAGAGTTATAAATGATAACTCTCGTCCACAAATATACTGAGGGAAGGCAACAAAGAGGATTTGAAAGCAAGGCAGAATTGCAGGAAACAGGTTTCAGGAAGGAGATTCGAATCACCTTTAAAGCACAGGAAAAGCGGCAAAACTTCGAAAATAATGCCCTTGGCCAAAAAGGGCGTATGCGTTTTTTCCTGAATATATTCAGGAAAATACGCATACGCCCTTTTTGGCCAACCAAGCAACCTGCAAAGGCAAATCAGCGCTACAAAGAAGTCTCGCTTCCCATCGGTCAAAAGGACCATGCTGAATAAAGTGTCAAAACCAGAAATGCAGGACAGGCCATGGAGAAACGGGAGCCTTGCTACGCTGATGGGCGGGATGTAAATTGCCCACAGCCACTCTGGAGAAGTGTACGGTGTGTCTTGAAACATCTAAAAAACTCAGCTTAGAGAGCATAGGGCACTTCCACTCATAGGCGTATAAATTGGGAAAACTAAATATCAGCAAGACACAGGCACCCCAAAGATTAGGGCTGCTCTGTTGACAAGAACCTCCACTTCGTTACACCTTAAATATCCCAGGAAAGAGAAAAATGGATAAAGAAGTTGTGGCCCTTATGTATAATGGAATATCACTCAGCCATGAAATCTACGTCATAAGGCTCCTAGCAGCATGATGAGTGCATTTAGGTACGACGATTCTACATGAAATAAGTCACACAGAAAAAGACACTTATCATAAGGTATCACTTATAGAGGGAATGTAAAAACCGCTACACTTGAACTGAATTACAAAACAGAAGAGAGTCACACGTTTAGAAAACACAGTATGGCTGCTTAACGGGAAAGGTGAGGTGGGGTGATGCATAAAACCAGGGTTTCAAATTAGCTCAGATACCGTTCCATAAACCCAATATGTAATAGACAAGACCTACTCCTTGCTCAGTGAACGGGACTCAAAACCCCCTATTCACCGCCCAAGAATATATCTGACTAGTAAGAATCTTAAAACCTATGTATTGAAATCTCTCTGTAAGTGAGTCAAGTGGGTGTAAAGCGGCATAAACACAGCATTGAAAAGCAGCTAAACCCCATTATAAAAATCAATTACTTTTAAAAACCCGTGAAACAAAGACAGTGAAAGAGAGAGAAATTCTTACAAAATTCTTTCAGTGGCTGTGATGCCACCAGGATTGACCATATCTAGACCCACAGCTGATTGAGACATAAGGTTGGACACTCTTGAGGCTGAGAGTTTTGGTGAGGTTGGGTGAGAAAACGCAGACCCTTTAAAGTAATACTGCGTGGTACCCATCCCATGGGTCCCAAATCTCCAGGTTCAAGGGCACCTTCCTACATCGAAAACATGCATGAGAAACCCAGAAGATGGTACACCGTGTGATCGGGAAAGGTTTCTAAAACGCACCTCATTTCTCATCTCCTTGTGCTCGGGTTCGCCATTCCAGCCGCTTTCCTAGCAATCTCCCTCCTTGGAGAATCAGCACCTTTAACCTCCTGTTCCGTACAGGTTGCAATTTGTCCTGAGGATGAAAGGGAAGAGGGGGAACCAATGAGAGACTAGATCTAGGTCTTGGGACAGGCACAGGTCACTCTATTTTCCCATCAGGAAGAAGAATTAACCACAGGCTCAGCCTGCCGCCCGGAAGGAGAATAGGGCCTGAAGCAATCCTGCGCTTTTGCGGCCAGCTCCCAAGAATGCGAGTTGAAAAATGGAGCTCAGGGGCACTGCGATTCACAAACCTGCACAGTTATAAATGATAACTCTCGTCCACAAATATATTGAGGGAAGGCAACAAAGAGGATTTGAAAGCAAGGCAGAATTGCAGGAAACAGATTTCAGGAGGGAGATTCGAATCGCCGTTAAAGCACAGGAAAAGCGGCAAAACCTCGACAATGATGCCCTTGGCCAAAAAGGTTGTATGCGTTTTTTCCTGAATATATTCAGGAAAAAACGCATACGCCCTTTTTGGCCAACCAAGCAACCTGGAAAGGCAAATCAGCGCTACAAAGAAGTCTCGCTTCCCATCGGTCAAAAGGGCCATGCTGAATAAAGTGTCAAAACCAGAAATGCAGGACAGGCCATGGAGAAACGGGAGCCTTCCTACGCTGATGGGCGGGATGTAAATTGCCAACAGCCACTCTGGAGAGGTGTACGGTGTGTCCTGAGACATCTAAAAAACTCAGCTTAGAGAGCATAGGGCACTTCCACTCATGGGCGTATAAATTGGGAAAACTAAAAATCAGCAAGACACAGGCACCCCAAAATTTAGGGCTGCTCTGTTGGCAAGAATCTCCACTTCGTTACACCTTAAATATCCCAGGAAAGAGAAAAATGGATACAGAAGTTGTGGTCCTTATGTACAATGGAATATCACTCAGCCACGAAATCTACGTCATAAGGCTCGTAGCAGCATGATGAGTGGATTTAGATACGACGATTCTACGTGAAATAAGTCACACAGAAAAAGACACTTATCATAAGATATCACTTATAGAGGGAATGTAAAAACCGCTACACTTGAACTGAATTACAAAACAGAAGAGAGTCACACGTTTAGAAAACACACTATGGCTGCTTAACGGGAAAGGTGAGGTGGGGTGATGCATAAAACAAGGGTTTCAAATTAGCTCAGATACCGTTCCATAAACCCAATATATAATAGACAAGACCTACTCCTTGCTCAGTGAAAGGGACTCAGCACCCCCTATTCACCGCCCAAGAATATATCTGACTAGTAAGAATCTTAAAACCTATGTGTTGATATCTCTCTGTAAGTGACTCAAGTGGGTGTAAAGCGGCACACACACAGCTCTGAAAAGCAGCTAAACCCCATTATAAAAATCAATTACTTTTAAAAACCCGTGAAGCAAAGACAGTGAAAGAGAGAGAAATTCTTACAAAATTCGTTCAGGGGCTGTGATGCCACCTGGATTGACCATATCTAGACCCACAGCTGATTGAGACATAAGGGTGGACACTCCTGGGGCTGAGAGGTTTGGTGAGGTTGGGTGAGCAAACGCAGACCCTTTAAAGTAATACTGCGTGGTACCCATCCCATGGGTCCCAAATCTCCAGGTTCAAGGGCACCTTCCTACATCGAAAACATGCATGAGAAACCCAGAAGATGGTACACCGTGTGATCGGGAAAGGTTTCTAAAACGCACCTCATTTCTCATCTCCTTGTGCTCGGGTTCGCCATTCCAGCCGCTTTCCTAGCAATCTCCCTCCTTGGAGAATCAGCACCTTTAACCTCCTGTTCCGTACAGGTTGCAATTTGTCCTGAGGAGGAACGGGAAGAGGGGGAACAAATGGGAGACTAGCTCTAGGTCTTGGGACAGGCACAGCTCACTCTATTTTCCCATCAGGAAGAAGAATTAACCACAGGCTCAGCCTGCCAGCCGGAAGCCGAATAGGGCCTGAAGCATTCCTGCGCTTTTGCGGCCAGCTCCCAAGGAAGCGAGTTGAAAAATGGAGCTCAGGGGCACTGCAATTCACAAACCTGCAGAGTTATAAATGATAACTCTCGTCCACAAATATACTGAGGGAAGGCAACGAAGAGGATTTGAAAGCAAGGCAGAATTTCAGGAAACAGATTTCAGGAGGGAGATTCGAATCGCCGTTAAAGCACAGGAAAAGCGGCAAAACCTCGACAATGATGCCCTTGGCCAAAAAGGGCGTATGCGTTTTTTCCTGAATATATTCAGGAAAAAACGCATACGCCCTTTTTGGCCAACCAAGCAACCTGGAAAGGCAAATCAGCGCTACAAAGAAGTCTCGCTTCCCATCGGTCAAAAGGGCCATGCTGAATAAAGTGTCAAAACCAGAAATGCAGGACAGGCCATGGAGAAACGGGAGCCTTGCTACGCTGATGGGCGGGATGTAAATTGCCAACAGCCACTCTGGAGAGGTGTACGGTGTGTCCTGAGACATCTAAAAAACTCAGCTTAGAGAGCATAGGGCACTTCCACTCATGGGCGTATAAATTGGGAAAACTAAAAATCAGCAAGACACAGGCACCCCAAAGTTTAGGGCTGCTCTTTTGGCAAGAATCTCCACTTCGTTACACCTTAAATATCCCAGGAAAGAGAAAAATGGATACAGAAGTTGTGGTCCTTATGTACAATGGAATATCACTCAGCCACGAAATCTACGTCATAAGGCTCGTAGCAGCATGATGAGTGGATTTAGATACGACGATTCTACGTGAAATAAGTCACACGGAAAAAAAAAAAAAACTTATCATAAGATATCACTTATAGAGGGAATGTAAAAACCGCTACACTTGAACTGAATTACAAAACAGAAGAGAGTCACACGTTTAGAAAACACACTATGGCTGCTTAACGGGAAATGTGAGGTGGGGTGATGCATAAAACCAGGGTTTCAAATTAGCTCAGATACCGTTCCATAAACCCAACATGTAATAGACAAGACCTACTCCTTGCTCAGTGAACGGGACTCAACACCCCCTATTCACCGCCCAAGAATATATCTGACCAGTAAGAATCTTAAAACCTATGTATTGAAATCTCTCTGTAAGTGAGTCAAGTGGGTGTAAAGCGGCATAAACACAGCATTGAAAAGCAGCTAAACCCCATTATAAAAATCAATTACTTTTAAAAACCCGTGAAACAAAGACAGTGAAAGAGAGAGAAATTCTTACAAAATTCGTTCAGAGGCTGTGATGCCACCAGGATTGACCATATCTAGACCCACAGCTGATTGAGACATAGGGGTGGACACTCTTGGGGCTGAGAGGTTTGGTGAGGTTGGGTGAGCAAATGCAGACCCTTTAAAGTAATACTGCGTGGTACCCATCCCATGGGTCCCAAATCTCCAGGTTCAAGGGCATCTTCCTACATCGAAAACATGCATGAGAAACCCAGAAGATGGTACACCATGTGATCGGGAAAGGTTTCTAAAACGCACCTCATTTCTCATCTCTTTCTGCTTGGGTTCGCCATTCCAGCCGCTTTCCTAGCAATCTCCCTCCTTGGAGAATCAGCACCTTTAACCTCCTGTTCCGTACAGGTTGCAATTTGTCCTGAGGATGAACGGGAAGATGGGGAACCAATGAGAGACTAGCTCTAGGTGTTGGGACAAGAACAGGTCACGCTATTTTCCCATCAGAAAGAAGAATTAACCAAAGGCTCAGCCTACCGCCCGGAAACAGAATAGGGCCTGAAGCAATCCTGCGCTTTTGCGGCCAGCTCCCAAGAAAGCGAGTTGAGAAATGGAGCTCAGGGGCACTGCAATTCACAAACCTGCAGAGTTATAAATGATAACTCTCGTCCACAAATATATTGAGGGAAGGCAACGAAGAGGACTTGAAAGCAAAGCAGAATTGCAGGAAACAGATTTCAGGAGGGAGATTCGAATCGCCGTTAAAGCACAGGAAAAGCGGCAAAACCTCGACAATGATGCCCTTGGCCCAAAAGGTTGTATGCGTTTTTTCCTGAATATATTCAGGAAAAAACGCATACGCCCTTTTTGGCCAACCAAGCAACCTGGAAAGGCAAATCAGTGCTACAAAGAAGTCTCTCTTCCCATCGGTCAAAAGGGCCATGCTGAATAAAGTGTCAAAACCAGAAATGCAGGACAGGCCATGGAGAAACGGGAGCCTTGCTACGCTGATGGGCGGGATGTAAATTGCCAACAGCCACTCTGCAGAGGTGTACGGTGTGTCCTGAGACATCTAAAAAACTCAGCTTAGAGAGCATAGGGCACTTCCACTCATGGGCGTATAAATTGGGAAAACTAAAAATCAGCAAGACACAGGCACCCCAAAGTTAAGGGCTGCTCTGTTGGCAAGAATCTCCACTTCGTTACACCTTAAATATCCCAGGAAAGAGAAAAATGGATACAGAAGTTGTGGTCCTTATGTACAATGGAATATCACTCAGCCATGAAATCTACGTCATAAGGCTCGAAGCAGCATGATGAGTGGATTTAGGTATGACGATTCTAGGTGAAATAAGTCACACAGAAAAAAAAAAAACTTATCATAAGATATCACTTATAGAGGGAAAGTAAAAACCACTACACTTGAACTGAATTACAAAACAGAAGAGAGTCACACGTTTAGAAAACACACTATGGCTGCTTAACGGGAAAGGTGAGGTGGGGTGATGCATAAAACCAGGGTTACAAATTAGCTCAGATAGCGTTCCATAAACCCAATATGTAATAGACAAGACCTACTCCTTACTCAGTGAACGGGACCCAACACCCCCTATTCACCGACCAAGAATATATCTGACAAGTAACAATCTTAAAACCTATGTATTGAAATCTCTCTGTAAGTGAGTCAAGTGCGTGTAAAGCATCATAAACACAGCACTGAAAAGCAGCTAAACCCCATTATAAAAATCAATTACTTTTAAAAACCCGTGAAGCAAAGACAGTGAAAGAGAGAGAAATTCTTACAAAATTCGTTCAGGGGCTGTGATGCCACCTGGATTGACCATATCTAGACCCACAGCTGATTGAGACATAAGGGTGGACACTTTTGAGGCTGAGAGGTTTGGTGAGGTTGGGTGAGCAAACGCAGACCCTTTAAAGTAATACTGCGTGGTACCCATCCCATGGGTCCCAAATCTCCAGGTTCAAGGGCATCTTCCTACATCGAAAACATGCATGAGAAACCCAGAAGATGGTACACCGTGTGATCGGGAAAGGTTTCTAAAACGCACCTCATTTCTCATCTAATTGTGCTTGGATTCGCCATTCCAGCCGCTTTCCTAGCAATCTCCCTCCTTGGAGAATCAGCACCTTTAACCTCCTGTTCCGTACAGGTTGCAATTTGTCCTGAGGATGAAAGGGAAGAGGGGGAACCAATGAGAGACTAGCTCTAGGTCTTGGGACAGGCACAGGTCACTCTATTTTCCCATCAGGAAGAAGAATTAACCACAGGCTCAGCCTGCCGCCCGGAAGCCGAATAGGGCCTGAAGCAATCCTGCGCTTTTGCGGCCAGCTCCCAAGAAAGCGAGTTGAAAAATGGAGCTCAGGGGCACTGCAATTCACAAACCTGCAGAGTTATAAATGATAACTCTCGTCCACAAATATACTGAGGAAAGGCAACGAAGAGGATTTGAAAGCAAGGCAGAATTGCAGGAAACAGGTTTCAGGAGGGAGATTCGAATCGCCTTTAAAGCACAGGAAAAGCGGTAAAACCTCGACAATGATGCCCTTGGCCAAAAAGGGCGTATGCGTTTTTTCCTGAATATATTCAGGAAAAAACGCATACGCCCTTTTTGGCCAACCAAGCAACCTGCAAAGGCAAATCAGCGCTACAAAGAAGTCTCGCTTCCCATCGGTCAAAAGGGCCATGGTGAATAAAGTGTCAAAACCAGAAATGCAGGACAGGCCATGGAGAAACGGGAGCCTTGCTACGCTGTTGGGCGGGATGTAAATTGCCAACAGCCACTCTGGAGAGGTGTACGGTGTGTCTTGAAACATCTAAAAAACTCAGCTTAGAGAGCATAGGGCACTTCCACTCGTGGGCGTATAAATTGGGAAAACTAAAAATCAGCAAGACACAGGCACCCCAAAGATTAGGGCTGCTCTGTTGACAAGAACCTCCACTTCGTTACACCTTAAATATCCC
This sequence comes from Eschrichtius robustus, assembly GCF_028021215.1. Taxonomy (NCBI): domain Eukaryota; kingdom Metazoa; phylum Chordata; class Mammalia; order Artiodactyla; family Eschrichtiidae; genus Eschrichtius; species Eschrichtius robustus. The sequence continues at coordinate 83,171,426 of NC_090832.1, forward strand.
AGGAAAGAGAAAAATGGATAAAGAAGTTGTGGTCCTTATGTACAATGGAATATCACTCAGCCATGAAATCTACGTCATAAGGCTCGTAGCAGCATGATGAGTGGATTTAGGTACGACGATTCAACATGAAATAAGTCACACAGAAAAAGACACTTATCATAAGATATCACTTATAGAGGGAATGTAAAAACCGCTACACTTGAATGAATTACAAAACAGAAGAGAGTCACACGTTTAGAAAACACACTATGGCTGCTTAACGGGAAAGGTGAGGTGGGGTGATGCATAAAACAAGGGTTTCAAATTAGCTCAGATACCGTTCCATAAACCCAATATATAATAGACAAGACCTACTCCTTGCTAAGTGAACGGGACTCAGCACCCCCTATTCACCGCCCAAGAATATATCTGACTAGTAAGAATCTTAAAACCTATGTGTTGATATCTCTCTGTAAGTGACTCAAGTGGGTGTAAAGCGGCACACACACAGCTCTGAAAAGCAGCTAAACCCCATTATAAAAATCAATTACTTTTAAAAACCCGTGAAGTAAAGACAGTGAAAGAGAGAGAAATTGTTACAAAATTCGTTCAGGGGCTGTGATGCCACCTGGATTGACCATATCTAGACCCACAGCTGATTGAGACATAAGGGTGGACACTTCTGGGGCTGAGAGGTTTGGTGAGGTTGGGTGAGCAAACGCAGACCCTTTAAAGTAATACTGCGTGGTACCCATCCAATGGGTCCCAAATCTCCAGGTTCAAGGGCATCTTCCTACATCGAAAACATGCATGAGAAACCCAGAAAATGATACACCGTGTGATCGAGAAAGGTTTCTAAATCACACCTCATTTCTCATCTCCTTGTGCTCGGGTTCGCCGTTCCAGCCGCTTTCCTAGCAATCTCCCTCCTTGGAGAATCAGCACCTTTAACCTCCTGTTCCGTACAGGTTGCAATATGTCCTGAGGAGGAACGGGAAGAGGGGAAACCAATGAGAGACTAGCTCTATGTCTTGGGACAGGCACAGCTCACTCTATTTTCCCGTCAGGAAGAAGAATTAACCACAGGCTCTGCCTGCCGCCCGGAACCAAAATAGGGCCTGAAGCAATCCTTCGCTTTTGCGGCCAGGTCCCACGAAAGCGAGTTGAAAAATGGAGCTCAGGGCTACTGCAATTCACAAACCTGCAGAGTTATAAATGATAACTCTCGTCCACAAATATACTGAGGGAAGGCAACGAAGAGGATTTGAAAGCAAGGCAGAATTGCAGGAAACAGGTTTCAGGAGGGAGATTCGAATCGCCTTTAAAGCACAGGAAAAGCGGCAAAACCTCGACAATGATGCCCTTGGCCAAAAAGGGCGTATGCGTTATTTCCTGAATATATTCAGGAAAAAACGCACACGCCCTTTTTGGCCAACCAAGCAACCTGCAAAGGCAAATCAGCGCTACAAAGAAGTCTCGCTTCCCATCGGTCAAAAGGGCCATGCTGAATAAAGTGTCAAAACCAGAAATGCAGGACAGGCCATGGAGAAACGGGAGCCTTGCTACGCTGTTGGGCGGGATGTAAATTGCCAACAACCACTCTGGAGAGGTGTACGGTGTGTCTTGAAACATCTAAAAAACTCAGCTTAGAGAGCATAGGGCACTTCCACTCGTGGGCGTATAAATTGGGAAAACTAAAAATCAGCAAGACACAGGCACCCCAAAGTTTAGGGCTGCTCTGTTGACAAGAACCTCCACTTCGTTACACCTTAAATATCCCAGGAAAGAGAAAAATGGATAAAGAAGTTGTGGTCCTTATGTACAATGGAATATCACTCAGCCATGAAATCTACGTCATAAGGCTCGTAGCAGCATGATGAGTGGATTTAGGTACGACGATTCTACATGAAATAAGTCACACAGAAAAAGACACTTATCATAAGATATCACTTATAGAGGGAATGTAAAAACCGCTACACTTGAATGAATTACAAAACAGAAGAGAGTCACACGTTTAGAAAACACACTATGGCTGCTTAACGGGAAAGGTGAGGTGGGGTGATGCATAAAACAAGGGTTTCAAATTAGCTCAGATACCGTTCCATAAACCCAATATATAATAGACAAGACCTACTCCTTGCTCAGTGAAAGGGACTCAGCACCCCCTATTCACCGCCCAAGAATATATCTGACTAGTAAGAATCTTAAAACCTATGTGTTGATATCTCTCTGTAAGTGACTCAAGTGGGTGTAAAGCGGCACACACACAGCTCTGAAAAGCAGCTAAACCCCATTATAAAAATCAATTACTTTTAAAAACCCGTGAAGCAAAGACAGTGAAAGAGAGAGAAATTCTTACAAAATTCGTTCAGGGGCTGTGATGCCACCTGGATTGACCATATCTAGACCCACAGCTGATTGAGACATAAGGGTGGACACTCCTGGGGCTGAGAGGTTTGGTGAGGTTGGGTGAGCAAACGCAGACCCTTTAAAGTAATACTGCGTGGTACCCATCCCATGGGTCCCAAATCTCCAGGTTCAAGGGCACCTTCCTACATCGAAAACATGCATGAGAAACCCAGAATATGGTACACCGTGTGATCGGGAAAGGTGTCTAAAACGCACCTCATTTCTCATCTCCTTGTGCTCGGGTTCGCCATTCCAGCCGCTTTCCTAGCAATCTCCCTCCTTGGAGAATCAGCACCTTTAACCTCCTGTTCCGTACAGGTTGCAATTTGTCCTGAGGAGGAACGGGAAGAGGGGGAACAAATGGGAGACTAGCTCTAGGTCTTGGGACAGGCACAGCTCACTCTATTTTCCCGTCAGGAAGAAGAATTAACCACAGGCTCAGCCTGCCAGCCGGAAGCCGAATAGGGCCTGAAGCATTCCTGCGCTTTTGCGGCCAGCTCCCAAGGAAGCGAGTTGAAAAATGGAGCTCAGGGGCACTGCAATTCACAAACCTGCAGAGTTATAAATGATAACTCTCGTCCACAAATATACTGAGGGAAGGCAACGAAGAGGATTTGAAAGCAAGGCAGAATTGCAGGAAACAGATTTCAGGCGGGAGATTCGAATCGCCGTTAAAGCACAGGAAAAGCGGCAAAACCTCGACAATGATGCCCTTGGCCAAAAAGGTTGTATGCGTTTTTTCCTGAATATATTCAGGAAAAAACGCATACGCCCTTTTTGGCCAACCAAGCAACCTGGAAAGGCAAATCAGCGCTAGAAAGAAGTCTCGCTTCCCATCGGTCAAAAGGGCCATGCTGAATAAAGTGTCAAAACCAGAAATGCAGGACAGGCCATGGAGAAACGGGAGCCTTGCTACGCTGATGGGCGGGATGTAAATTGCCAACAGCCACTCTGCAGAGGTGTACGGTGTGTCCTGAGACATCTAAAAAACTCAGCTTAGAGAGCATAGGGCACTTCCACTCATGGGCGTATAAATTGGGAAAACTAAAAATCAGCAAGACACAGGCACCCCAAAGTTTAGGGCTGCTCTGTTGGCAAGAATCTCCACTTCGTTACACCTTAAATATCCCAGGAAAGAGAAAAATGGATACAGAAGTTGTGGTCCTTATGTACAATGGAATATCACTCAGCCATGAAATCTACGTCATAAGGCTCGAAGCAGCATGATGAGTGGATTTAGGTATGACGATTCTAGGTGAAATAAGTCACACAGAAAAAAAAAAAAAAAAACTTATCATAAGATATCACTTATAGAGGGAAAGTAAAAACCACTACACTTGAACTGAATTACAAAACAGAAGAGAGTCACACGTTTAGAAAACACACTATGGCTGCTTAACGGGAAAGGTGAGGTGGGGTGATGCATAAAACCAGGGTTTCAAATTAGCTCAGATACCGTTCCATAAACCCAACATGTAATAGACAAGACCTACTCCTTGCTCAGTGAACGGGACTCAACACCCCCTATTCACCGCCCAAGAATATATCTGACCAGTAAGAATCTTAAAACCTATGTATTGAAATCTCTCTGTAAGTGAGTCAAGTGGGTGTAAAGCGGCATAAACACAGCATTGAAAAGCAGCTAAACCCCATTATAAAAATCAATTACTTTTAAAAACCCGTGAAACAAAGACAGTGAAAGAGAGAGAAATTCTTACAAAATTCGTTCAGAGGCTGTGATGCCACCAGGATTGACCATATCTAGACCCACAGCTGATTGAGACATAGGGGTGGACACTCTTGGGGCTGAGAGGTTTGGTGAGGTTGGGTGAGCAAATGCAGACCCTTTAAAGTAATACTGCGTGGTACCCATCGCATGGGTCCCAAATCTCCAGGTTCAAGGGCATCTTCCTACATCGAAAACATGCATGAGAAACCCAGAAGATGGTACACCATGTGATCGGGAAAGGTTTCTAAAACGCACCTCATTTCTCATCTCTTTCTGCTTGGGTTCGCCATTCCAGCCGCTTTCCTAGCAATCTCCCTCCTTGGAGAATCAGCACCTTTAACCTCCTGTTCCGTACAGGTTGCAATTGGTCCTGAGGATGAACGGGAAGACGGGGAACCAATGAGAGACTAGCTCTAGGTGTTGGGACAAGAACAGGTCACGCTATTTTCCCATCAGAAAGAAGAATTAACCAAAGGCTCAGCCTACCGCCCGGAAACAGAATAGGGCCTGAAGCAATCCTGCGCTTTTGCGGCCAGCTCCCAAGAAAGCGAGTTGAGAAATGGAGCTCAGGGGCACTGCAATTCACAAACCTGCAGAGTTATAAATGATAACTCTCGTCCACAAATATATTGAGGGAAGGCAACAAAGAGGACTTGAAAGCAAAGCAGAATTGCAGGAAACAGATTTCAGGAGGGAGATTCGAATCGCCGTTAAAGCACAGGAAAAGCGGCAAAACCTCGACAATGATGCCCTTGGCCCAAAAGGTTGTATGCGTTTTTTCCTGAATATATTCAGGAAAAAACGCATACGCCCTTTTTGGCCAACCAAGCAACCTGGAAAGGCAAATCAGTGCTACAAAGAAGTCTCGCTTCCCATCGGTCAAAAGGGCCATGCTGAATAAAGTGTCAAAACCAGAAATGCAGGACAGGCCATGGAGAAACGGGAGCCTTGCTACGCTGATGGGCGGGATGTAAATTGCCAACAGCCACTCTGCAGAGGTGTACGGTGTGTCCTGAGACATCTAAAAAACTCAGCTTAGAGAGCATAGGGCACTTCCACTCATGGGCGTATAAATTGGGAAAACTAAAAATCAGCAAGACACAGGCACCCCAAAGTTTAGGGCTGCTCTGTTGGCAAGAATCTCCACTTCGTTACACCTTAAATATCCCAGGAAAGAGAAAAATGGATACAGAAGTTGTGGTCCTTATGTACAATGGAATATCACTCAGCCACGAAATCTACGTCATAAGGCTCGTAGCAGCATGATGAGTGGATTTAGATACGACGATTCTACGTGAAATAAGTCACACAGAAAAAAAAAAAACTTATCATAAGATATCACTTATAGAGGGAATGTAAAAACCGCTACACTTGAACTGAATTACAAAACAGAAGAGAGTCACACGTTTAGAAAACACACTATGGCTGCTTAACGGGAAAGGTGAGGTGGGGTGATGCATAAAACCAGGGTTACAAATTAGCTCAGATAGCGTTCCATAAACCCAATATGTAATAGACAAGACCTACTCCTTACTCAGTGAACGGGACCCAACACCCCCTATTCACCGACCAAGAATATATCTGACAAGTAACAATCTTAAAACCTATGTATTGAAATCTCTCTGTAAGTGAGTCAAGTGCGTGTAAAGCATCATAAACACAGCACTGAAAAGCAGCTAAACCCCATTATAAAAATCAATTACTTTTAAAAACCCGTGAAGCAAAGACAGTGAAAGAGAGAGAAATTCTTACAAAATTCGTTCAGGGGCTGTGATGCCACCTGGATTGACCATATCTAGACCCACAGCTGATTGAGACATAAGGGTGGACACTTTTGAGGCTGAGAGGTTTGGTGAGGTTGGGTGAGCAAACGCAGACCCTTTAAAGTAATACTGCGTGGTACCCATCCCATGGGTCCCAAATCTCCAGGTTCAAGGGCATCTTCCTACATCGAAAACATGCATGAGAAACCCAGAAGATGGTACACCGTGTGATCGGGAAAGGTTTCTAAAACGCACCTCATTTCTCATCTAATTGTGCTTGGATTCGCCCTTCCAGCCGCTTTCCTAGCAATCTCCCTCCTTGGAGAATCAGCACCTTTAACCTCCTGTTCCGTACAGGTTGCAATTTGTCCTGAGGATGAAAGGGAAGAGGGGGAACCAATGAGAGACTAGCTCTAGGTCTTGGGACAGGCACAGGTCACTCTATTTTCCCATCAGGAAGAAGAATTAACCACAGGCTCAGCCTGCCGCCCGGAAGGAGAATAGGGCCTGAAGCAATCCTGCGCTTTTGCGGCCAGCTCCCAAGAAAGCGAGTTGAAAAATGGAGCTCAGGGGCACTGCAATTCACAAACCTGCAGAGTTATAAATGATAACTCTCGTCCACAAATATACTGAGGAAAGGCAACGAAGAGGATTTGAAAGCAAGGCAGAATTGCAGGAAACAGGTTTCAGGAGGGAGATTCGAATCGCCTTTAAAGCACAGGAAAAGCGGTAAAACCTCGACAATGATGCCCTTGGCCAAAAAGGGCGTATGCGTTTTTTCCTGAATATATTCAGGAAAAAACGCATACGCCCTTTTTGGCCAACCAAGCAACCTGCAAAGGCAAATCAGCGCTACAAAGAAGTCTCGCTTCCCATCGGTCAAAAGGGCCATGCTGAATAAAGTGTCAAAACCAGAAATGCAGGACAGGCCATGGAGAAACGGGAGCCTTGCTACGCTGTTGGGCGGGATGTAAATTGCCAACAGCCACTCTGGAGAGGTGTACGGTGTGTCTTGAAACATCTAAAAAACTCAGCTTAGAGAGCATAGGGCACTTCCACTCGTGGGCGTATAAATTGGGAAAACTAAAAATCAGCAAGACACAGGCACCCCAAAGATTAGGGCTGCTCTGTTGACAAGAACCTCCACTTCGTTACACCTTAAATATCCCAGGAAAGAGAAAAATGGATAAAGAAGTTGTGGTCCTTATGTACAATGGAATATCACTCAGCCATGAAATCTACGTCATAAGGCTCGTAGCAGCATGATGAGTGGATTTAGGTACGACGATTCAACATGAAATAAGTCACACAGAAAAAGACACTTATCATAAGATATCACTTATAGAGGGAATGTAAAAACCGCTACACTTGAATGAATTACAAAACAGAAGAGAGTCACACGTTTAGAAAACACACTATGGCTGCTTAACGGGAAAGGTGAGGTGGGGTGATGCATAAAACAAGGGTTTCAAATTAGCTCAGATACCGTTCCATAAACCCAATATATAATAGACAAGACCTACTCCTTGCTCAGTGAACGGGACTCAGCACCCCCTATTCACCGCCCAAGAATATATCTGACTAGTAAGAATCTTAAAACCTATGTGTTGATATCTCTCTGTAAGTGACTCAAGTGGGTGTAAAGCGGCACACACACAGCTCTGAAAAGCAGCTAAACTCCATTATAAAAATCAATTACTTTTAAAAACCCGTGAAGCAAAGACAGTGAAAGAGAGAGAAATTCTTACAAAATTCGTTCAGGGGCTGTGATGCCACCTGGATTGACCATATCTAGACCCACAGCTGATTGAGACATAAGGGTGGACACTCCTGGGGCTGAGAGATTTGGTGAGGTTGGGTGAGCAAACGCAGACCCTTTAAAGTAATACTGCGTGGTACCCATCCCATGGGTCCCAAATCTCCAGGTTCAAGGGCACCTTCCTACATCGAAAACATGCATGAGAAACCCAGAAGATGGTACACCGTGTGATCGGGAAAGGTTTCTAAAACGCACCTCATTTCTCATCTCCTTGTGCTCGGGTTCGCCATTCCAGCCGCTTTCCTAGCAATCTCCCTCCTTGGAGAATCAGCACCTTTAACCTCCTGTTCCGTACAGGTTGCAATTTGTCCTGAGGAGGAACGGGAAGAGGGGGAACCAATGGGAGACTAGCTCTAGGTCTTGGGACAGGCACAGCTCACTCTAATTTCCCATCAGGAAGAAGAATTAACCACAGGCTCAGCCTGCCAGCCGGAAGCCGAATAGGGCCTGAAGCAATCCTGCGCTTTTGCGGCCAGCTCCCAAGGAAGCGAGTTGAAAAATGGAGCTCAGGGGCACTGCAATTCACAAACCTGCAGAGTTATAAATGATAACTCTCATCCACAAATATACTGAGGGAAGGCAACGAAGAGGATTTGAAAGCAAGGCAGAATTGCAGGAAACAGGTTTCAGGAGGGAGATTCGAATCGCCTTTAAAGCACAGGAAAAGCGGCAAAACTTCGAAAATGATGCCCTTGGCCAAAAAGGGCGTATGCGTTTTTTCCTGAATATATTCAGGAAAAAACGCATACGCCCTTTTTGGCCAACCAAGCAACCTGCAAAGGCAAATCAGCGCTACAAAGAAGTCTTGCTTCCCATCGGTCAAAAGGACCATGCTGAATAAAGTGTCAAAACCAGAAATGCAGGACAGGCCATGGAGAAATGGGAGCCTTTCTATGCTGATGGGCGGGATGTAAATTGCCCACAGCCACTCTGGAGAAGTGTACGGTGTGTCTTGAAACATCTAAAAAACTCAGCTTAGAGAGCATAGGGCACTTCCACTCATGGGCGTATAAATTGGGAAAACTAAATATCAGCAAGACACAGGCACCCCAAAGATTAGGGCTGCTCTGTTGACAAGAACCTCCACTTCGTTACACCTTAAATATCCCAGGAAAGAGAAAAATGGATAAAGAAGTTGTGGCCCTTATGTACAATGGAATATCACTCAGCCATGAAATCTACGTCATAAGGCTCGAAGCAGCATGATGAGTGGATTTAGGTATGACGATTCTAGGTGAAATAAGTCACACAGAAAAAAAAAAAAACTTATCATAAGATATCACTTATAGAGGGAAAGTAAAAACCACTACACTTGAACTGAATTACAAAACAGAAGAGAGTCACACGTTTAGAAAACACACTATGGCTGCTTAACGGGAAAGGTGAGGTGGGGTGATGCATAAAACCAGGGTTACAAATTAGCTCAGATAGCGTTCCATAAACCCAATATGTAATAGACAAGACCTACTCCTTACTCAGTGAACGGGACCCAACACCCCCTATTCACCGACCAAGAATATATCTGACAAGTAACAATCTTAAAACCTATGTATTGAAATCTCTCTGTAAGTGAGTCAAGTGCGTGTAAAGCATCATAAACACAGCACTGAAAAGCAGCTAAACCCCATTATAAAAATCAATTACTTTTAAAAACCCGTGAAGCAAAGACAGTGAAAGAGAGAGAAATTCTTACAAAATTCGTTCAGGGGCTGTGATGCCACCTGGATTGACCATATCTAGACCCACAGCTGATTGAGACATAAGGGTGGACACTTTTGAGGCTGAGAGGTTTGGTGAGGTTGGGTGAGCAAACGCAGACCCTTTAAAGTAATACTGCGTGGTACCCATCCCATGGGTCCCAAATCTCCAGGTTCAAGGGCATCTTCCTACATCGAAAACATGCATGAGAAACCCAGAAGATGGTACACCGTGTGATCGGGAAAGGTTTCTAAAACGCACCTCATTTCTCATCTAATTGTGCTTGGATTCGCCATTCCAGCCGCTTTCCTAGCAATCTCCCTCCTTGGAGAATCAGCACCTTTAACCTCCTGTTCCGTACAGGTTGCAATTTGTCCTGAGGATGAAAGGGAAGAGGGGGAACCAATGAGAGACTAGCTCTAGGTCTTGGGACAGGCACAGGTCACTCTATTTTCCCATCAGGAAGAAGAATTAACCACAGGCTCAGCCTGCCGCCCGGAAGGAGAATAGGGCCTGAAGCAATCCTGCGCTTTTGCGGCCAGCTCCCAAGAAAGCGAGTTGAAAAATGGAGCTCAGGGGCACTGCAATTCACAAACCTGCAGAGTTATAAATGATAACTCTCGTCCACAAATATACTGAGGAAAGGCAACGAAGAGGATTTGAAAGCAAGGCAGAATTGCAGGAAACAGGTTTCAGGAGGGAGATTCGAATCGCCTTTAAAGCACAGGAAAAGCGGTAAAACCTCGACAATGATGCCCTTGGCCAAAAAGGGCGTATGCGTTTTTTCCTGAATATATTCAGGAAAAAACGCATACGCCCTTTTTGGCCAACCAAGCAACCTGCAAAGGCAAATCAGCGCTACAAAGAAGTCTCGCTTCCCATCGGTCAAAAGGGCCATGCTGAATAAAGTGTCAAAACCAGAAATGCAGGACAGGCCATGGAGAAACGGGAGCCTTGCTACGCTGTTGGGCGGGAGGTAAATTGCCAACAGCCACTCTGGAGAGGTGTACGGTGTGTCTTGAAACACCTAAAAAACTCAGCTTAGAGAGCATAGGGCACTTCCACTCATGGGCGTATAAATTGGGAAAACTAAATATCAGCAAGACACAGGCACCCCAAAGATTAGGGCTGCTCTCTTGACAAGAATCTCCACTTCGTTACACCTTAAATATCCCAGGAAAGAGAAAAATGGATAAAGAATTTGTGGCCCTTATGTACAATGGAATATCACTCAGCCATGAAATCTACGTCATAAGGCTCGAAGCAGCATGATGAGTGGATTTAGATACGACGATTCTACGTGAAATAAGTCACACAGAAAAAAAAAAAACTTATCATAAGATATCACTTATAGAGGGAATGTAAAAACCGCTACACTTGAACTGAATTACAAAACAGAAGAGAGTCACACGTTTAGAAAACACACTATGGCTGCTTAACGGGAAAGGTGAGGTGGGGTGATGCATAAAACCAGGGTTACAAATTAGCTCAGATAGCGTTCCATAAACCCAATATGTAATAGACAAGACCTACTCCTTACTCAGTGAACGGGACCCAACACCCCCTATTCACCGACCAAGAATATATCTGACAAGTAACAATCTTAAAACCTATGTATTGAAATCTCTCTGTAAGTGAGTCAAGTGCGTGTAAAGCATCATAAACACAGCACTGAAAAGCAGCTAAACCCCATTATAAAAATCAATTACTTTTAAAAACCCGTGAAGCAAAGACAGTGAAAGAGAGAGAAATTCTTACAAAATTCGTTCAGGGGCTGTGATGCCACCTGGATTGACCATATCTAGACCCACAGCTGATTGAGACATAAGGGTGGACACTTTTGAGGCTGAGAGGTTTGGTGAGGTTGGGTGAGCAAACGCAGACCCTTTAAAGTAATACTGCGTGGTACCCATCCCATGGGTCCCAAATCTCCAGGTTCAAGGGCATCTTCCTACATCGAAAACATGCATGAGAAACCCAGAAGATGGTACACCGTGTGATCGGGAAAGGTTTCTAAAACGCACCTCATTTCTCATCTAATTGTGCTTGGATTCGCCATTCCAGCCGCTTTCCTAGCAATCTCCCTCCTTGGAGAATCAGCACCTTTAACCTCCTGTTCCGTACAGGTTGCAATTTGTCCTGAGGATGAAAGGGAAGAGGGGGAACCAATGAGAGACTAGCTCTAGGTCTTGGGACAGGCACAGGTCACTCTATTTTCCCATCAGGAAGAAGAATTAACCACAGGCTCAGCCTGCCGCCCGGAAGGAGAATAGGGCCTGAAGCAATCCTGCGCTTTTGCGGCCAGCTCCCAAGAAAGCGAGTTGAAAAATGGAGCTCAGGGGCACTGCAATTCACAAACCTGCAGAGTTATAAATGATAACTCTCGTCCACAAATATACTGAGGAAAGGCAACGAAGAGGATTTGAAAGCAAGGCAGAATTGCAGGAAACAGGTTTCAGGAGGGAGATTCGAATCGCCTTTAAAGCACAGGAAAAGCGGTAAAACCTCGACAATGATGCCCTTGGCCAAAAAGGGCGTATGCGTTTTTTCCTGAATATATTCAGGAAAAAACGCATACGCCCTTTTTGGCCAACCAAGCAACCTGCAAAGGCAAATCAGCGCTACAAAGAAGTCTCGCTTCCCATCGGTCAAAAGGGCCATGCTGAAAAAAGTGTCAAAACCAGAAATGCAGGACAGGCCATGGAGAAACGGGAGCCTTGCTACGCTGTTGGGCGGGATGTAAATTGCCAACAGCCACTCTGGAGAGGTGTACGGTGTGTCTTGAAACACCTAAAAAACTCAGCTTAGAGAGCATAGGGCACTTCCACTCGTGGGCGTATAAATTGGGAAAACTAAAAATCAGCAAGACACAGGCACCCCAAAGATTAGGGCTGCTCTGTTGACAAGAACCTCCACTTCGTTACACCTTAAATATCCCAGGAAAGAGAAAAATGGATAAAGAAGTTGTGGTCCTTATGTACAATGGAATATCACTCAGCCATGAAATCTACGTCATAAGGCTTGTAGCAGCATGATGAGTGGATTTAGGTACGACGATTCAACATGAAATAAGTCACACAGAAAAAGACACTTATCATAAGATATCACTTATAGAGGGAATGTAAAAACCGCTACACTTGAATGAATTACAAAACAGAAGAGAGTCACACGTTTAGAAAACAAACTATGGCTGCTTAACGGGAAAGGTGAGGTGGGGTGATGCATAAAACAAGGGTTTCAAATTAGCTCAGATACCGTTCCATAAACCCAATATATAATAGACAAGACCTACTCCTTGCTCAGTGAACGGGACTCAGCACCCCCTATTCACCGCCCAAGAATATATCTGACTAGTAAGAATCTTAAAACCTATGTGTTGATATCTCTCTGTAAGTGACTCAAGTGGGTGTAAAGCGGCACACACACAGCTCTGAAAAGCAGCTAAACCCCATAATAAAAATCAATTACTTTTAAAAACCCGTGAAGCAAAGACAGTGAAAGAGAGAGAAATTCTTACAAAATTCGTTCAGGGGCTGTGATGCCACCTGGATTGACCATATCTAGACCCACAGCTGATTGAGACATAAGGGTGGACACTCCTGGGGCTGAGAGATTTGGTGAGGTTGGGTGAGCAAACGCAGACCCTTTAAAGTAATACTGCGTGGTACCCATCCCATGGGTCCCAAATCTCCAGGTTCAAGGGCACCTTCCTACATCGAAAACATGCATGAGAAACCCAGAAGATGGTACACCGTGTGATCGGGAAAGGTTTCTAAAACGCACCTCATTTCTCATCTCCTTGTGCTCGGGTTCGCCATTCCAGCCGCTTTCCTAGCAATCTCCCTCCTTGGAGAATCAGCACCTTTAACCTCCTGTTCCGTACAGGTTGCAATTTGTCCTGAGGAGGAACGGGAAGAGGGGGAACCAATGGGAGACTAGCTCTAGGTCTTGGGACAGGCACAGCTCACTCTATTTTCCCGTCAGGAAGAAGAATTAACCACAGGCTCAGCCTGCCAGCCGGAAGCCGAATAGGGCCTGAAGCAATCCTGCGCTTTTGCGGCCAGCTCCCAAGGAAGCGAGTTGAAAAATGGAGCTCAGGGGCACTGCAATTCACAAACCTGCAGAGTTATAAATGATAACTCTCATCCACAAATATACTGAGGGAAGGCAACGAAGAGGATTTGAAAGCAAGGCAGAATTGCAGGAAACAGGTTTCAGGAGGGAGATTCGAATCGCCTTTAAAGCACAGGAAAAGCGGCAAAACTTCGAAAATGATGCCCTTGGCCAAAAAGGGCGTATGCGTTTTTTCCTGAATATATTCAGGAAAAAACGCATACGCCCTTTTTGGCCAACCAAGCAACCTGCAAAGGCAAATCAGCGCTACAAAGAAGTCTCGCTTCCCATCGGTCAAAAGGACCATGCTGAATAAAGTGTCAAAACCAGAAATGCAGGACAGGCCATGGAGAAATGGGAGCCTTTCTATGCTGATGGGCGGGATGTAAATTGCCCAAAGCCACTCTGGAGAAGTGTACGGTGTGTCTTGAAACATCTAAAAAACTCAGCTTAGAGAGCATAGGGCACTTCCACTCATGGGCGTATAAATTGGGAAAACTAAATATCAGCAAGACACAGGCACCCCAAAGATTATGGCTGCTCTGTTGACAAGAACCTCCACTTCGTTACACCTTAAATATCCCAGGAAAGAGAAAAATGGATAAAGAAGTTGTGGCCCTTATGTACAATGGAATATCACTCAGCCATGAAATCTACGTCATAAGGCTCCTAGCAGCATGATGAGTGGATTTAGGTACGACGATTCTACGTGAAATAAGTCACACAGAAAAAGACACTTATCATAAGGTATCACTTATAGAGGGAATGTAAAAACCGCTACACTTGAACTGAATTACAAAACAGAAGAGAGTCACACGTTTAGAAAACACACTATGGCTGCTTAACGGGAAAGGTGAGGTGGGGTGATGCATAAAACCAGGGTTTCAAATTAGCTCAGATACCGTTCCATAAACCCAACATGTAATAGACAAGACCTACTCCTTGCTCAGTGAACGGGACTCAACACCCCCTATTCACCGCCCAAGAATATATCTGACCAGTAAGAATCTTAAAACCTATGTATTGAAATCTCTCTGTAAGTGAGTCAAGTGGGTGTAAAGCGGCATAAACACAGCATTGAAAAGCAGCTAAACCCCATTATAAAAATCAATTACTTTTAAGAACCCGTGAAACAAAGACAGTGAAAGAGAGAGAAATTCTTACAAAATTCGTTCAGAGGCTGTGATGCCACCAAGATTGACCATATCTAGACCCACAGCTGATTGAGACATAGGGGTGGACACTCTTGGGGCTGAGAGGTTTGGTGAGGTTGGGTGAGCAAATGCAGACCCTTTAAAGTAATACTGCGTGGTACCCATCGCATGGGTCCCAAATCTCCAGGTTCAAGGGCATCTTCCTACATCGAAAACATGCATGAGAAACCCAGAAGATGGTACACCATGTGATCGGGAAAGGTTTCTAAAACGCACCTCATTTCTCATCTCCTTCTGCTTGGGTTCGCCATTCCAGCCGCTTTCCTAGCCATCTCCCTCCTTGGAGAATCAGCACCTTTAACCTCCTGTTCCGTACAGGTTGCAATTGGTCCTGAGGATGAACGGGAAGACGGGGAACCAATGAGAGACTAGCTCTAGGTGTTGGGACAAGAACAGGTCACGCTATTTTCCCATCAGAAAGAAGAATTAACCAAAGGCTCAGCCTACCGCCCGGAAACAGAATAGGGCCTGAAGCAATCCTGCGCTTTTGCGGCCAGCTCCCAAGAAAGCGAGTTGAGAAATGGAGCTCAGGGGCACTGCAATTCACAAACCTGCAGAGTTATAAATGATAACTCTCGTCCACAAATATACTGAGGAAAGGCAAAGAAGAGGATTTGAAAGCAAGGCAGAATTGCAGGAAACAGGTTTCAGGAGGGAGATTCGAATCGCCTTTAAAGCACAGGAAAAGCGGTAAAACCTCGACAATGATGCCCTTGGCCAAAAAGGGCGTATGCGTTTTTTCCTGAATATATTCAGGAAAAAACGCATACGCCCTTTTTGGCCAACCAAGCAACCTGCAAAGGCAAATCAGCGCTACAAAGAAGTCTCGCTTCCCATCGGTCAAAAGGGCCATGCTGAATAAAGTGTCAAAACCAGAAATGCAGGACAGGCCATGGAGAAACGGGAGCCTTGCTACGCTGTTGGGCGGGATGTAAATTGCCAACAGCCACTCTGGAGAGGTGTACGGTGTGTCTTGAAACATCTAAAAAACTCAGCATAGAGAGCATAGGGCACTTCCACTCGTGGGCGTATAAATTGGGAAAACTAAAAATCAGCAAGACACAGGCACCCCAAAGATTAGGGCTGCTCTGTTGACAAGAACCTCCACTTCGTTACACCTTAAATATCCCAGGAAAGAGAAAAATGGATAAAGAAGTTGTGGTCCTTATGTACAATGGAATATCACTCAGCCATGAAATCTACGTCATAAGGCTCGTAGCAGCATGATGAGTGGATTTAGGTACGACGATTCAACATGAAATAAGTCACACAGAAAAAGACACTTATCATAAGATATCACTTATAGTGGGAATGTAAAAACCGCTACACTTGAATGAATTACAAAACAGAAGAGAGTCACACGTTTAGAAAACACACTATGGCTGCTTAACGGGAAAGGTGAGGTGGGGTGATGCATAAAACAAGGGTTTCAAATTAGCTCAGATACCGTTCCATAAACCCAATATATAATAGACAAGACCTACTCCTTGCTCAGTGAACGGGACTCAGCACCCCCTATTCACCGCCCAAGAATATATCTGACTAGTAAGAATCTTAAAACCTATGTGTTGATATCTCTCTGTAAGTGACTCAAGTGGGTGTAAAGCGGCACACACACAGCTCTGAAAAGCAGCTAAACCCCATTATAAAAATCAATTACTTTTAAAAACCCGTGAAGCAAAGACAGTGAAAGAGAGAGAAATTCTTACAAAATTCGTTCAGGGGCTGTGATGCCACCTGGATTGACCATATCTAGACCCACAGCTGATTGAGACATAAGGGTGGACACTCCTGGGGCTGAGAGATTTGGTGAGGTTGGGTGAGCAAACGCAGACCCTTTAAAGTAATACTGCGTGGTACCCATCCCATGGGTCCCAAATCTCCAGGTTCAAGGGCACCTTCCTACATCGAAAACATGCATGAGAAACCCAGAAGATGGTACACCGTGTGATCGGGAAAGGTTTCTAAAACGCACCTCATTTCTCATCTCCTTGTGCTCGGGTTCGCCATTCCAGCCGCTTTCCTAGCAATCTCCCTCCTTGGAGAATCAGCACCTTTAACCTCCTGTTCCGTACAGGTTGCAATTTGTCCTGAGGAGGAACGGGAAGAGGGGGAACCAATGGGAGACTAGCTCTAGGTCTTGGGACAGGCACAGCTCACCCTATTTTCCCGTCAGGAAGAAGAATTAACCACAGGCTCAGCCTGCCAGCCGGAAGCCGAATAGGGCCTGAAGCAATCCTGCGCTTTTGTGGCCAGCTCCCAAGGAAGCGAGTTGAAAAATGGAGCTCAGGGGCACTGCAATTCACAAACCTGCAGAGTTATAAATGATAACTCTCATCCACAAATATACTGAGGGAAGGCAACGAAGAGGATTTGAAAGCAAGGCAGAATTGCAGGAAACAGGTTTCAGGAGGGAGATTCGAATCGCCTTTAAAGCACAGGAAAAGCGGCAAAACTTCGAAAATGATGCCCTTGGCCAAAAAGGGCGTATGCGTTTTTTCCTGAATATATTCAGGAAAAAACGCATACGCCCTTTTTGGCCAACCAAGCAACCTGCAAAGGCAAATCAGCGCTACAAAGAAGTCTCGCTTCCCATCGGTCAAAAGGACCATGCTGAATAAAGTGTCAAAACCAGAAATGCAGGACAGGCCATGGAGAAATGGGAGCCTTTCTATGCTGATGGGCGGGATGTAAATTGCCCACAGCCACTCTGGAGAAGTGTACGGTGTGTCTTGAAACATCTAAAAAACTCAGCTTAGAGAGCATAGGGCACTTCCACTCATGGGCGTATAAATTGGGAAAACTAAATATCAGCAAGACACAGGCACCCCAAAGATTAGGGCTGCTCTGTTGACAAGAACCTCCACTTCGTTACACCTTAAATATCCCAGGAAAGAGAAAAATGGATAAAGAAGTTGTGGCCCTTATGTACAATGGAATATCACTCAGCCATGAAATCTACGTCATAAGGCTCGAAGCAGCATGATGAGTGGATTTAGGTATGACGATTCTAGGTGAAATAAGTCACACAGAAAAAAAAAAAAACTTATCATAAGATATCACTTATAGAGGGAAAGTAAAAACCACT
Organism: Eschrichtius robustus; assembly: GCF_028021215.1. Lineage (NCBI taxonomy): Eukaryota > Metazoa > Chordata > Mammalia > Artiodactyla > Eschrichtiidae > Eschrichtius > Eschrichtius robustus. Next base: position 83,189,238 of record NC_090832.1, read on the forward strand.
ACACTTGAACTGAATTACAAAACAGAAGAGAGTCACACGTTTAGAAAACACACTATGGCTGCTTAACGGGAAAGGTGAGGTGGGGTGATGCATAAAACCAGGGTTACAAATTAGCTCAGATAGCGTTCCATAAACCCAATATGTAATAGACAAGACCTACTCCTTACTCAGTGAACGGGACCCAACACCCCCTATTCACCGACCAAGAATATATCTGACAAGTAACAATCTTAAAACCTATGTATTGAAATCTCTCTGTAAGTGAGTCAAGTGCGTGTAAAGCATCATAAACACAGCACTGAAAAGCAGCTAAACCCCATTATAAAAATCAATTACTTTTAAAAACCCGTGAAGCAAAGACAGTGAAAGAGAGAGAAATTCTTACAAAATTCGTTCAGGGGCTGTGATGCCACCTGGATTGACCATATCTAGACCCACAGCTGATTGAGACATAAGGGTGGACACTTTTGAGGCTGAGAGGTTTGGTGAGGTTGGGTGAGCAAACGCAGACCCTTTAAAGTAATACTGCGTGGTACCCATCCCATGGGTCCCAAATCTCCAGGTTCAAGGGCATCTTCCTACATCGAAAACATGCATGAGAAACCCAGAAGATGGTACACCGTGTGATCGGGAAAGGTTTCTAAAACGCACCTCATTTCTCATCTAATTGTGCTTGGATTCGCCATTCCAGCCGCTTTCCTAGCAATCTCCCTCCTTGGAGAATCAGCACCTTTAACCTCCTGTTCCGTACAGGTTGCAATTTGTCCTGAGGATGAAAGGGAAGAGGGGGAACCAATGAGAGACTAGCTCTAGGTCTTGGGACAGGCACAGGTCACTCTATTTTCCCATCAGGAAGAAGAATTAACCACAGGCTCAGCCTGCCGCCCGGAAGGAGAATAGGGCCTGAAGCAATCCTGCGCTTTTGCGGCCAGCTCCCAAGAAAGCGAGTTGAAAAATGGAGCTCAGGGGCACTGCAATTCACAAACCTGCAGAGTTATAAATGATAACTCTCGTCCACAAATATACTGAGGAAAGGCAACAAAGAGGATTTGAAAGCAAGGCAGAATTGCAGAAAACAGGTTTCAGGAGGGAGATTCGAATCGCCTTTAAAGCACAGGAAAAGCGGTAAAACCTCGACAATGATGCCCTTGGCCAAAAAGGGCGTATGCGTTTTTTCCTGAATATATTCAGGAAAAAACGCATACGCCCTTTTTGGCCAACCAAGCAACCTGCAAAGGCAAATCAGCGCTACAAAGAAGTCTCGCTTCCCATCGGTCAAAAGGGCCATGCTGAATAAAGTGTCAAAACCAGAAATGCAGGACAGGCCATGGAGAAACGGGAGCCTTGCTACGCTGTTGGGCGGGATGTAAATTGCCAACAGCCACTCTGGAGAGGTGTACGGTGTGTCTTGAAACATCTAAAAAACTCAGCTTACAGAGCATAGGGCACTTCCACTCATGGGCGTATAAATTGGGAAAACTAAATATCAGCAAGACACAGGCACCCCAAAGATTAGGGCTGCTCTGTTGACAAGAACCTCCACTTCGTTACACCTTAAATATCCCAGGAAAGAGAAAAATGGATAAAGAAGTTGTGGCCCTTATGTACAATGGAATATCACTCAGCCATGAAATCTACGTCATAAGGCTCGAAGCAGCATGATGAGTGGATTTAGGTATGACGATTCTAGGTGAAATAAGTCACACAGAAAAAAAAAAAACTTATCATAAGATATCACTTATAGAGGGAAAGTAAAAACCACTACACTTGAACTGAATTACAAAACAGAAGAGAGTCACACGTTTAGAAAACACACTATGGCTGCTTAACGGGAAAGGTGAGGTGGGGTGATGCATAAAACCAGGGTTACAAATTAGCTCAGATAGCGTTCCATAAACCCAATATGTAATAGACAAGACCTACTCCTTACTCAGTGAACGGGACCCAACACCCCCTATTCACCGACCAAGAATATATCTGACAAGTAACAATCTTAAAACCTATGTATTGAAATCTCTCTGTAAGTGAGTCAAGTGCGTGTAAAGCATCATAAACACAGCACTGAAAAGCAGCTAAACCCCATTATAAAAATCAATTACTTTTAAAAACCCGTGAAGCAAAGACAGTGAAAGAGAGAGAAATTCTTACAAAATTCGTTCAGGGGCTGTGATGCCACCTGGATTGACCATATCTAGACCCACAGCTGATTGAGACATAAGGGTGGACACTTTTGAGGCTGAGAGGTTTGGTGAGGTTGGGTGAGCAAACGCAGACCCTTTAAAGTAATACTGCGTGGTACCCATCCCATGGGTCCCAAATCTCCAGGTTCAAGGGCATCTTCCTACATCGAAAACATGCATGAGAAACCCAGAAGATGGTACACCGTGTGATCGGGAAAGGTTTCTAAAACGCACCTCATTTCTCATCTAATTGTGCTTGGATTCGCCATTCCAGCCGCTTTCCTAGCAATCTCCCTCCTTGGAGAATCAGCACCTTTAACCTCCTGTTCCGTACAGGTTGCAATTTGTCCTGAGGATGAAAGGGAAGAGGGGGAACCAATGAGAGACTAGCTCTAGGTCTTGGGACAGGCACAGGTCACTCTATTTTCCCATCAGGAAGAAGAATTAACCACAGGCTCAGCCTGCCGCCCGGAAGGAGAATAGGGCCTGAAGCAATCCTGCGCTTTTGCGGCCAGCTCCCAAGAAAGCGAGTTGAAAAATGGAGCTCAGGGGCACTGCAATTCACAAACCTGCAGAGTTATAAATGATAACTCTCGTCCACAAATATACTGAGGAAAGGCAACAAAGAGGATTTGAAAGCAAGGCAGAATTGCAGAAAACAGGTTTCAGGAGGGAGATTCGAATCGCCTTTAAAGCACAGGAAAAGCGGTAAAACCTCGACAATGATGCCCTTGGCCAAAAAGGGCGTATGCGTTTTTTCCTGAATATATTCAGGAAAAAACGCATACGCCCTTTTTGGCCAACCAAGCAACCTGCAAAGGCAAATCAGCGCTACAAAGAAGTCTCGCTTCCCATCGGTCAAAAGGGCCATGCTGAATAAAGTGTCAAAACCAGAAATGCAGGACAGGCCATGGAGAAACGGGAGCCTTGCTACGCTGTTGGGCGGGATGTAAATTGCCAACAGCCACTCTGGAGAGGTGTACGGTGTGTCTTGAAACATCTAAAAAACTCAGCTTACAGAGCATAGGGCACTTCCACTCATGGGCGTATAAATTGGGAAAACTAAATATCAGCAAGACACAGGCACCCCAAAGATTAGGGCTGCTCTGTTGACAAGAACCTCCACTTCGTTACACCTTAAATATCCCAGGAAAGAGAAAAATGGATAAAGAAGTTGTGGCCCTTATGTACAATGGAATATCACTCAGCCATGAAATCTACGTCATAAGGCTCGAAGCAGCATGATGAGTGGATTTAGGTATGACGATTCTAGGTGAAATAAGTCACACAGAAAAAAAAAAACTTATCATAAGATATCACTTATAGAGGGAAAGTAAAAACCACTACACTTGAACTGAATTACAAAACAGAAGAGAGTCACACGTTTAGAAAACACACTATGGCTGCTTAACGGGAAAGGTGAGGTGGGGTGATGCATAAAACCAGGGTTACAAATTAGCTCAGATAGCGTTCCATAAACCCAATATGTAATAGACAAGACCTACTCCTTACTCAGTGAACGGGACCCAACACCCCCTATTCACCGACCAAGAATATATCTGACAAGTAACAATCTTAAAACCTATGTATTGAAATCTCTCTGTAAGTGAGTCAAGTGCGTGTAAAGCATCATAAACACAGCACTGAAAAGCAGCTAAACCCCATTATAAAAATCAATTACTTTTAAAAACCCGTGAAGCAAAGACAGTGAAAGAGAGAGAAATTCTTACAAAATTCGTTCAGGGGCTGTGATGCCACCTGGATTGACCATATCTAGACCCACAGCTGATTGAGACATAAGGGTGGACACTTTTGAGGCTGAGAGGTTTGGTGAGGTTGGGTGAGCAAACGCAGACCCTTTAAAGTAATACTGCGTGGTACCCATCCCATGGGTCCCAAATCTCCAGGTTCAAGGGCATCTTCCTACATCGAAAACATGCATGAGAAACCCAGAAGATGGTACACCGTGTGATCGGGAAAGGTTTCTAAAACGCACCTCATTTCTCATCTAATTGTGCTTGGATTCGCCATTCCAGCCGCTTTCCTAGCAATCTCCCTCCTTGGAGAATCAGCACCTTTAACCTCCTGTTCCGTACAGGTTGCAATTTGTCCTGAGGATGAAAGGGAAGAGGGGGAACCAATGAGAGACTAGCTCTAGGTCTTGGGACAGGCACAGGTCACTCTATTTTCCCATCAGGAAGAAGAATTAACCACAGGCTCAGCCTGCCGCCCGGAAGGAGAATAGGGCCTGAAGCAATCCTGCGCTTTTGCGGCCAGCTCCCAAGAAAGCGAGTTGAAAAATGGAGCTCAGGGGCACTGCAATTCACAAACCTGCAGAGTTATAAATGATAACTCTCGTCCACAAATATACTGAGGAAAGGCAACGAAGAGGATTTGAAAGCAAGGCAGAATTGCAGGAAACAGGTTTCAGGAGGGAGATTCGAATCGCCTTTAAAGCACAGGAAAAGCGGTAAAACCTCGACAATGATGCCCTTGGCCAAAAAGGGCGTATGCGTTTTTTCCTGAATATATTCAGGAAAAAACGCATACGCCCTTTTTGGCCAACCAAGCAACCTGCAAAGGCAAATCAGCGCTACAAAGAAGTCTCGCTTCCCATCGGTCAAAAGGGCCATGCTGAATAAAGTGTCAAAACCAGAAATGCAGGACAGGCCATGGAGAAACGGGAGCCTTGCTACGCTGTTGGGCGGGATGTAAATTGCCAACAGCCACTCTGGAGAGGTGTACGGTGTGTCTTGAAACACCTAAAAAACTCAGCTTAGAGAGCATAGGGCACTTCCACTCGTGGGCGTATAAATTGGGAAAACTAAAAATCAGCAAGACACAGGCACCCCAAAGATTAGGGCTGCTCTGTTGACAAGAACCTCCACTTCGTTACACCTTAAATATCCCAGGAAAGAGAAAAATGGATAAAGAAGTTGTGGTCCTTATGTACAATGGAATATCACTCAGCCATGAAATCTACGTCATAAGGCTCGTAGCAGCATGATGAGTGGATTTAGGTACGACGATTCAACATGAAATAAGTCACACAGAAAAAGACACTTATCATAAGATATCACTTATAGAGGGAATGTAAAAACCGCTACACTTGAATGAATTACAAAACAGAAGAGAGTCACACGTTTAGAAAACACACTATGGCTGCTTAACGGGAAAGGTGAGGTGGGGTGATGCATAAAACAAGGGTTTCAAATTAGCTCAGATACCGTTCCATAAACCCAATATATAATAGACAAACCTACTCCTTGCTCAGTGAACGGGACTCAGCACCCCCTATTCACCGCCCAAGAATATATCTGACTAGTAAGAATCTTAAAACCTATGTGTTGATATCTCTCTGTAAGTGACTCAAGTGAGTGTAAAGCGGCACACACACAGCTCTGAAAAGCAGCTAAACCCCATTATAAAAATCAATTACTTTTAAAAACCCGTGAAGCAAAGACAGTGAAAGAGAGAGAAATTCTTACAAAATTCGTTCAGGGGCTGTGATGCCACCTGGATTGACCATATCTAGACCCACAGCTGATTGAGACATAAGGGTGGACACTTTTGAGGCTGAGAGGTTTGGTGAGGTTGGGTGAGCAAACGCAGACCCTTTAAAGTAATACTGCGTGGTACCCATCCCATGGGTCCCAAATCTCCAGGTTCAAGGGCATCTTCCTACATCGAAAACATGCATGAGAAACCCAGAAGATGGTACACCGTGTGATCGGGAAAGGTTTCTAAAACGCACCTCATTTCTCATCTAATTGTGCTTGGATTCGCCATTCCAGCCGCTTTCCTAGCAATCTCCCTCCTTGGAGAATCAGCACCTTTAACCTCCTGTTCCGTACAGGTTGCAATTTGTCCTGAGGATGAAAGGGAAGAGGGGGAACCAATGAGAGACTAGCTCTAGGTCTTGGGACAGGCACAGGTCACTCTATTTTCCCATCAGGAAGAAGAATTAACCACAGGCTCAGCCTGCCGCCCGGAAGCCGAATAGGGCCTGAAGCAATCCTGCGCTTTTGCGGCCAGCTCCCAAGAAAGCGAGTTGAAAAATGGAGCTCAGGGGCACTGCAATTCACAAACCTGCAGAGTTATAAATGATAACTCTCGTCCACAAATATACTGAGGAAAGGCAACGAAGAGGATTTGAAAGCAAGGCAGAATTGCAGGAAACAGGTTTCAGGAGGGAGATTCGAATCGCCTTTAAAGCACAGGAAAAGCGGTAAAACCTCGACAATGATGCCCTTGGCCAAAAAGGGCGTATGCGTTTTTTCCTGAATATATTCAGGAAAAAACGCATACGCCCTTTTTGGCCAACCAAGCAACCTGCAAAGGCAAATCAGCGCTACAAAGAAGTCTCGCTTCCCATCGGTCAAAAGGGCCATGCTGAATAAAGTGTCAAAACCAGAAATGCAGGACAGGCCATGGAGAAACGGGAGCCTTGCTACGCTTTTGGGCGGGATGTAAATTGCCAACAGCCACTCTGGAGAGGTGTACGGTGTGTCTTGAAACACCTAAAAAACTCAGCTTAGAGAGCATAGGGCACTTCCACTCGTGGGCGTATAAATTGGGAAAACTAAAAATCAGCAAGACACAGGCACCCCAAAGATTAGGGCTGCTCTGTTGACAAGAACCTCCACTTCGTTACACCTTAAATATCCCAGGAAAGAGAAAAATGGATAAAGAAGTTGTGGTCCTTATGTACAATGGAATATCACTCAGCCATGAAATCTACGTCATAAGGCTCGTAGCAGCATGATGAGTGGATTTAGGTACGACGATTCAACATGAAATAAGTCACACAGAAAAAGACACTTATCATAAGATATCACTTATAGAGGGAATGTAAAAACCGCTACACTTGAATGAATTACAAAACAGAAGAGAGTCACACGTTTAGAAAACACACTATGGCTGCTTAACGGGAAAGGTGAGGTGGGGTGATGCATAAAACAAGGGTTTCAAATTAGCTCAGATACCGTTCCATAAACCCAATATATAATAGACAAGACCTACTCCTTGCTCAGTGAACGGGACTCAGCACCCCCTATTCACCGCCCAAGAATATATCTGACTAGTAAGAATCTTAAAACCTATGTGTTGATATCTCTCTGTAAGTGACTCAAGTGGGTGTAAAGCGGCACACACACAGCTCTGAAAAGCAGCTAAACCCCATTATAAAAATCAATTACTTTTAAAAACCCGTGAAGCAAAGACAGTGAAAGAGAGAGAAATTCTTACAAAATTCGTTCAGGGGCTGTGATGCCACCTGGATTGACCATATCTAGACCCACAGCTGATTGAGACATAAGGGTGGACACTCCTGGGGCTGAGAGATTTGGTGAGGTTGGGTGAGCAAACGCAGACCCTTTAAAGTAATACTGCGTGGTACCCATCCCATGGGTCCCAAATCTCCAGGTTCAAGGGCACCTTCCTACATCGAAAACATGCATGAGAAACCCAGAAGATGGTACACCGTGTGATCGGGAAAGGTTTCTAAAACGCACCTCATTTCTCATCTCCTTGTGCTCGGGTTCGCCATTCCAGCCGCTTTCCTAGAAATCTCCCTCCTTGGAGAATCAGCACCTTTAACCTCCTGTTCCGTACAGGTTGCAATTTGTCCTGAGGAGGAACGGGAAGAGGGGGAACCAATGGGAGACTAGCTCTAGGTCTTGGGACAGGCACAGCTCACTCTATTTTCCCGTCAGGAAGAAGAATTAACCACAGGCTCAGCCTTCCAGCCGGAAGCCGAATAGGGCCTGAAGCAATCCTGCGCTTTTGCGGCCAGCTCCCAAGGAAGCGAGTTGAAAAATGGAGCTCAGGGGCACTGCAATTCACAAACCTGCAGAGTTATAAATGATAACTCTCATCCACAAATATACTGAGGGAAGGCAACGAAGAGGATTTGAAAGCAAGGCAGAATTGCAGGAAACAGGTTTCAGGAGGGAGATTCGAATCGCCTTTAAAGCACAGGAAAAGCGGCAAAACTTCGAAAATGATGCCCTTGGCCAAAAAGGGCGTATGCGTTTTTTTCTGAATATATTCAGGAAAAAACGCATACGCCCTTTTTGGCCAACCAAGCAACCTGCAAAGGCAAATCAGCGCTACAAAGAAGTCTCGCTTCCCATCGGTCAAAAGGACCATGCTGAATAAAGTGTCAAAACCAGAAATGCAGGACAGGCCATGGAGAAATGGGAGCCTTTCTATGCTGATGGGCGGGATGTAAATTGCCCACAGCCACTCTGGAGAAGTGTACGGTGTGTCTTGAAACATCTAAAAAACTCAGCTTAGAGAGCATAGGGCACTTCCACTCATGGGCGTATAAATTGGGAAAACTAAATATCAGCAAGACACAGGCACCCCAAAGATTATGGCTGCTCTGTTGACAAGAACCTCCACTTCGTTACACCTTAAATATCCCAGGAAAGAGAAAAATGGATAAAGAAATTGTGGCCCTTATGTACAATGGAATATCACTCAGCCATGAAATCTACGTCATAAGGCTCCTAGCAGCATGATGAGTGGATTTAGGTACGACGATTCTACGTGAAATAAGTCACACAGAAAAAGACACTTATCATAAGGTATCACTTATAGAGGGAATGTAAAAACCGCTACACTTGAACTGAATTACAAAACAGAAGAGAGTCACACGTTTAGAAAACACACTATGGCTGCTTAACGGGAAAGGTGAGGTGGGGTGATGCATAAAACCAGGGTTTCAAATTAGCTCAGATACCGTTCCATAAACCCAACATGTAATAGACAAGACCTACTCCTTGCTCAGTGAACGGGACTCAACACCCCCTATTCACCGCCCAAGAATATATCTGACCAGTAAGAATCTTAAAACCTATGTATTGAAATCTCTCTGTAAGTGAGTCAAGTGGGTGTAAAGCGGCATAAACACAGCATTGAAAAGCAGCTAAACCCCATTATAAAAATCAATTACTTTTAAGAACCCGTGAAACAAAGACAGTGAAAGAGAGAGAAATTCTTACAAAATTCGTTCAGAGGCTGTGATGCCACCAGGATTGACCATATCTAGACCCACAGCTGATTGAGACATAGGGGTGGACACTCTTGGGGCTGAGAGGTTTGGTGAGGTTGGGTGAGCAAATGCAGACCCTTTAAAGTAATACTGCGTGGTAACCATCGCATGGGTCCCAAATCTCCAGGTTCAAGGGCATCTTCCTACATCGAAAACATGCATGAGAAACCCAGAAGATGGTACACCATGTGATCGGGAAAGGTTTCTAAAACGCACCTCATTTCTCATCTCCTTCTGCTTGGGTTCGCCATTCCAGCCGCTTTCCTAGCCATCTCCCTCCTTGGAGAATCAGCACCTTTAACCTCCTGTTCCGTACAGGTTGCAATTGGTCCTGAGGATGAACGGGAAGACGGGGAACCAATGAGAGACTAGCTCTAGGTGTTGGGACAAGAAGAGGTCACGCTATTTTCCCATCAGAAAGAAGAATTAACCAAAGGCTCAGCCTACCGCCCGGAAACAGAATAGGGCCTGAAGCAATCCTGCGCTTTTGCGGCCAGCTCCCAAGAAAGCGAGTTGAGAAATGGAGCTCAGGGGCACTGCAATTCACAAACCTGCAGAGTTATAAATGATAACTCTCGTCCACAAATATACTGAGGAAAGGCAACGAAGAGGATTTGAAAGCAAGGCAGAATTGCAGGAAACAGGTTTCAGGAGGGAGATTCGAATCGCCTTTAAAGCACAGGAAAAGCGGTAAAACCTCGACAATGATGCCCTTGGCCAAAAAGGGCGTATGCGTTTTTTCCTGAATATATTCAGGAAAAAACGCATACGCCCTTTTTGGCCAACCAAGCAACCTGCAAAGGCAAATCAGCGCTACAAAGAAGTCTCGCTTCCCATCGGTCAAAAGGGCCATGCTGAATAAAGTGTCAAAACCAGAAATGCAGGACAGGCCATGGAGAAACGGGAGCCTTGCTACGCTGTTGGGCGGGATGTAAATTGCCAACAGCCACTCTGGAGAGGTGTACGGTGTGTCTTGAAACATCTAAAAAACTCAGCTTAGAGAGCATAGGGCACTTCCACTCGTGGGCGTATAAATTGGGAAAACTAAAAATCAGCAAGACACAGGCACCCCAAAGATTAGGGCTGCTCTGTTGACAAGAACCTCCACTTCGTTACACCTTAAATATCCCAGGAAAGAGAAAAATGGATAAAGAAGTTGTGGTCCTTATGTACAATGGAATATCACTCAGCCATGAAATCTACGTCATAAGGCTCGTAGCAGCATGATGAGTGGATTTAGGTACGACGATTCAACATGAAATAAGTCACACAGAAAAAGACACTTATCATAAGATATCACTTATAGAGGGAATGTAAAAACCGCTACAATTGAATGAATTACAAAACAGAAGAGAGTCACACGTTTAGAAAACACACTATGGCTGCTTAACGGGAAAGGTGAGGTGGGGTGATGCATAAAACAAGGGTTTCAAATTAGCTCAGATACCGTTCCATAAACCCAATATATAATAGACAAGACCTACTCCTTGCTCAGTGAACGGGACTCAGCACCCCCTATTCACCGCCCAAGAATATATCTGACTAGTAAGAATCTTAAAACCTATGTGTTGATATCTCTCTGTAAGTGACTCAAGTGGGTGTAAAGCGGCACACACACAGCTCTGAAAAGCAGCTAAACCCCATAATAAAAATCAATTACTTTTAAAAACCCGTGAAGCAAAGACAGTGAAAGAGAGAGAAATTCTTACAAAATTCGTTCAGGGGCTGTGATGCCACCTGGATTGACCATATCTAGACCCACAGCTGATTGAGACATAAGGGTGGACACTCCTGGGGCTGAGAGATTTGGTGAGGTTGGGTGAGCAAACGCAGACCCTTTAAAGTAATACTGCGTGGTACCCATCCCATGGGTCCCAAATCTCCAGGTTCAAGGGCACCTTCCTACATCGAAAACATGCATGAGAAACCCAGAAGATGGTACACCGTGTGATCGGGAAAGGTTTCTAAAACGCACCTCATTTCTCATCTCCTTGTGCTCGGGTTCGCCATTCCAGCCGCTTTCCTAGCAATCTCCCTCCTTGGAGAATCAGCACCTTTAACCTCCTGTTCCGTACAGGTTGCAATTTGTCCTGAGGAGGAACGGGAAGAGGGGGAACCAATGGGAGACTAGCTCTAGGTCTTGGGACAGGCACAGCTCACTCTATTTTCCCGTCAGGAAGAAGAATTAACCACAGGCTCAGCCTGCCAGCCGGAAGCCGAATAGGGCCTGAAGCAATCCTGCGCTTTTGCGGCCAGCTCCCAAGGAAGCGAGTTGAAAAATGGAGCTCAGGGGCACTGCAATTCACAAACCTGCAGAGTTATAAATGATAACTCTCATCCACAAATATACTGAGGGAAGGCAACGAAGAGGATTTGAAAGCAAGGCAGAATTGCAGGAAACAGGTTTCAGGAGGGAGATTCGAATCGCCTTTAAAGCACAGGAAAAGCGGCAAAACTTCGAAAATGATGCCCTTGGCCAAAAAGGGCGTATGCGTTTTTTCCTGAATATATTCAGGAAAAAACGCATACGCTCTTTTTGGCCAACCAAGCAACCTGCAAAGGCAAATCAGCGCTACAAAGAAGTCTCGCTTCCCATCGGTCAAAAGGACCATGCTGAATAAAGTGTCAAAACCAGAAATGCAGGACAGGCCATGGAGAAATGGGAGCCTTTCTATGCTGATGGGCGGGATGTAAATTGCCCACACCCACTCTGGAGAAGTGTACGGTGTGTCTTGAAACATCTAAAAAACTCAGCTTAGAGAGCATAGGGCACTTCCACTCATGGGCGTATAAATTGGGAAAACTAAATATCAGCAAGACACAGGCACCCCAAAGATTAGGGCTGCTCTGTTGACAAGAACCTCCACTTCGTTACACCTTAAATATCCCAGGAAAGAGAAAAATGGATAAAGAAGTTGTGGCCCTTATGTACAATGGAATATCACTCAGCCATGAAATCTACGTCATAAGGCTCGAAGCAGCATGATGAGTGGATTTAGGTATGACGATTCTAGGTGAAATAAGTCACACAGAAAAAAAAAAAAAACTTATCATAAGATATCACTTATAGAGGGAAAGTAAAAACCACTACACTTGAACTGAATTACAAAACAGAAGAGAGTCACACGTTTAGAAAACACACTATGGCTGCTTAACGGGAAAGGTGAGGTGGGGTGATGCATAAAACCAGGGTTACAAATTAGCTCAGATAGCGTTCCATAAACCCAATATGTAATAGACAAGACCTACTCCTTACTCAGTGAACGGGACCCAACACCCCCTATTCACCGACCAAGAATATATCTGACAAGTAACAATCTTAAAACCTATGTATTGAAATCTCTCTGTAAGTGAGTCAAGTGCGTGTAAAGCATCATAAACACAGCACTGAAAAGCAGCTAAACCCCATTATAAAAATCAATTACTTTTAAAAACCCGTGAAGCAAAGACAGTGAAAGAGAGAGAAATTCTTACAAAATTCGTTCAGGGGCTGTGATGCCACCTGGATTGACCATATCTAGACCCACAGCTGATTGAGACATAAGGGTGGACACTTTTGAGGCTGAGAGGTTTGGTGAGGTTGGGTGAGCAAACGCAGACCCTTTAAAGTAATACTGCGTGGTACCCATCCCATGGGTCCCAAATCTCCAGGTTCAAGGGCATCTTCCTACATCGAAAACATGCATGAGAAACCCAGAAGATGGTACACCGTGTGATCGGGAAAGGTTTCTAAAACGCACCTCATTTCTCATCTAATTGTGCTTGGATTCGCCATTCCAGCCGCTTTCCTAGCAATCTCCCTCCTTGGAGAATCAGCACCTTTAACCTCCTGTTCCGTACAGGTTGCAATTTGTCCTGAGGATGAAAGGGAAGAGGGGGAACCAATGAGAGACTAGCTCTAGGTCTTGGGACAGGCACAGGTCACTCTATTTTCCCATCAGGAAGAAGAATTAACCACAGGCTCAGCCTGCCGCCCGGAAGGAGAATAGGGCCTGAAGCAATCCTGCGCTTTTGCGGCCAGCTCCCAAGAAAGCGAGTTGAAAAATGGAGCTCAGGGGCACTGCAATTCACAAACCTGCAGAGTTATAAATGATAACTCTCGTCCACAAATATACTGAGGAAAGGCAACGAAGAGGATTTGAAAGCAAGGCAGAATTGCAGGAAACAGGTTTCAGGAGGGAGATTCGAATCGCCTTTAAAGCACAGGAAAAGCGGTAAAACCTCGACAATGATGCCCTTGGCCAAAAAGGGCGTATGCGTTTTTTCCTGAATATATTCAGGAAAAAACACATACGCCCTTTTTGGCCAACCAAGCAACCTGCAAAGGCAAATCAGCGCTACAAAGAAGTCTCGCTTCCCATCGGTCAAAAGGGCCATGCTGAATAAAGTGTCAAAACCAGAAATGCAGGACAGGCCATGGAGAAACGGGAGCCTTGCTACGCTGTTGGGCGGGATGTAAATTGCCAACAGCCACTCTGGAGAGGTGTACGGTGTGTCTTGAAACATCTAAAAAACTCAGCTTACAGAGCATAGGGCACTTCCACTCATGGGCGTATAAATTGGGAAAACTAAAAATCAGCAAGACACAGGCACCCCAAAGATTAGGGCTGCTCTATTGACAAGAACCTCCACTTCGTTACACCTTAAATATCCCAGGAAATAGAAAAATGGATAAAGAAGTTGTGGCCCTTATGTACAATGGAATATCACTCAGCCATGAAATCTACGTCATAAGGCTCGAAGCAGCATGATGAGTGGATTTAGGTATGACGATTCTAGGTGAAATAAGTCACACAGAAAAAAAAAAAACTTATCATAAGATATCACTTATAGAGGGAAAGTAAAAACCACTACACTTGAACTGAATTACAAAACAGAAGAGAGTCACACGTTTAGAAAACACACTATGGCTGCTTAACGGGAAAGGTGAGGTGGGGTGATGCATAAAACCAGGGTTACAAATTAGCTCAGATAGCGTTCCATAAACCCAATATGTAATAGACAAGACCTACTCCTTACTCAGTGAACGGGACCCAACACCCCCTATTCACCGACCAAGAATATATCTGACAAGTAACAATCTTAAAACCTATGTATTGAAATCTCTCTGTAAGTGAGTCAAGTGCGTGTAAAGCATCATAAACACAGCACTGAAAAGCAGCTAAACCCCATTATAAAAATCAATTACTTTTAAAAACCCGTGAAGCAAAGACAGTGAAAGAGAGAGAAATTCTTACAAAATTCGTTCAGGGGCTGTGATGCCACCTGGATTGACCATATCTAGACCCACAGCTGATTGAGACATAAGGGTGGACACTTTTGAGGCTGAGAGGTTTGGTGAGGTTGGGTGAGCAAACGCAGACCCTTTAAAGTAATACTGCGTGGTACCCATCCCATGGGTCCCAAATCTCCAGGTTCAAGGGCATCTTCCTACATCGAAAACATGCATGAGAAACCCAGAAGATGGTACACCGTGTGATCGGGAAAGGTTTCTAAAACGCACCTCATTTCTCATCTAATTGTGCTTGGATTCGCCATTCCAGCCGCTTTCCTAGCAATCTCCCTCCTTGGAGAATCAGCACCTTTAACCTCCTGTTCCGTACAGGTTGCAATTTGTCCTGAGGATGAAAGGGAAGAGGGGGAACCAATGAGAGACTAGCTCTAGGTCTTGGGACAGGCACAGGTCACTCTATTTTCCCATCAGGAAGAAGAATTAACCACAGGCTCAGCCTGCCGCCCGGAAGGAGAATAGGGCCTGAAGCAATCCTGCGCTTTTGCGGCCAGCTCCCAAGAAAGCGAGTTGAAAAATGGAGCTCAGGGGCACTGCAATTCACAAACCTGCAGAGTTATAAATGATAACTCTCGTCCACAAATATACTGAGGAAAGGCAACGAAGAGGATTTGAAAGCAAGGCAGAATTGCAGGAAACAGGTTTCAGGAGGGAGATTCGAATCGCCTTTAAAGCACAGGAAAAGCGGTAAAACCTCGACAATGATGCCCTTGGCCAAAAAGGGCGTATGCGTTTTTTCCTGAATATATTCAGGAAAAAACGCATACGCCCTTTTTGGCCAACCAAGCAACCTGCAAAGGCAAATCAGCGCTACAAAGAAGTCTCGCTTCCCATCGGTCAAAAGGGCCATGCTGAATAAAGTGTCAAAACCAGAAATGCAGGACAGGCCATGGAGAAACGGGAGCCTTGCTACGCTGTTGGGCGGGATGTAAATTGCCAACAGCCACTCTGGAGAGGTGTACGGTGTGTCTTGAAACACCTAAAAAACTCAGCTTAGAGAGCATAGGGCACTTCCACTCGTGGGCGTATAAATTGGGAAAACTAAAAATCAGCAAGACACAGGCACCCCAAAGATTAGGGCTGCTCTGTTGACAAGAACCTCCACTTCGTTACACCTTAAATATCCCAGGAAAGAGAAAAATGGATAAAGAAGTTGTGGTCCTTATGTACAATGGAATATCACTCAGCCATGAAATCTACGTCATAAGGCTCGTAGCAGCATGATGAGTGGATTTAGGTACGACGATTCAACATGAAATAAGTCACACAGAAAAAGACACTTATCATAAGATATCACTTATAGAGGGAATGTAAAAACCGCTACACTTGAATGAATTACAAAACAGAAGAGAGTCACACGTTTAGAAAACACACTATGGCTGCTTAACGGGAAAGGTGAGGTGGGGTGATGCATAAAACAAGGGTTTCAAATTAGCTCAGATACCGTTCCATAAACCCAATATATAATAGACAAGACCTACTCCTTGCTCAGTGAACGGGACTCAGCACCCCCTATTCACCGCCCAAGAATATATCTGACTAGTAAGAATCTTAAAACCTATGTGTTGATATCTCTCTGTAAGTGACTCAAGTGGGTGTAAAGCGGCACACACACAGCTCTGAAAAGCAGCTAAACCCCATTATAAAAATCAATTACTTTTAAAAACCCGTGAAGCAAAGACAGTGAAAGAGAGAGAAATTCTTACAAAATTCGTTCAGGGGCTGTGATGCCACCTGGATTGACCATATCTAGACCCACAGCTGATTGAGACATAAGGGTGGACACTCCTGGGGCTGAGAGATTTGGTGAGGTTGGGTGAGCAAACGCAGACCCTTTAAAGTAATACTGCGTGGTACCCATCCCATGGGTCCCAAATCTCCAGGTTCAAGGGCACCTTCCTACATCGAAAACATGCATGAGCAACCCAGAAGATGGTACACCGTGTGATCGGGAAAGGTTTCTAAAACGCACCTCATTTCTCATCTCCTTGTGCTCGGGTTCGCCATTCCAGCCGCTTTCCTAGCAATCTCCCTCCTTGGAGAATCAGCACCTTTAACCTCCTGTTCCGTACAGGTTGCAATTTGTCCTGAGGAGGAACGGGAAGAGGGGGAACCAATGGGAGACTAGCTCTAGGTCTTGGGACAGGCACAGCTCACTCTATTTTCCCGTCAGGAAGAAGAATTAACCACAGGCTCAGCCTGCCAGCCGGAAGCCGAATAGGGCCTGAAGCAATCCTGCGCTTTTGCGGCCAGCTCCCAAGGAAGCGAGTTGAAAAATGGAGCTCAGGGGCACTGCAATTCACAAACCTGCAGAGTTATAAATGATAACTCTCATCCACAAATATACTGAGGGAAGGCAACGAAGAGGATTTGAAAGCAAGGCAGAATTGCAGGAAACAGGTTTCAGGAGGGAGATTCGAATCGCCTTTAAAGCACAGGAAAAGCGGCAAAACTTCGAAAATGATGCCCTTGGCCAAAAAGGGCGTATGCGTTTTTTCCTGAATATATTCAGGAAAAAACGCATACGCCCTTTTTGGCCAACCAAGCAACCTGCAAAGGCAAATCAGCGCTACAAAGAAGTCTCGCTTCCCATCGGTCAAAAGGACCATGCTGAATAAAGTGTCAAAACCAGAAATGCAGGACAGGCCATGGAGAAATGGGAGCCTTTCTATGCTGATGGGCGGGATGTAAATTGCCAACAGCCACTCTGGAGAGGTGTACGGTGTGTCTTGAAACATCTAAAAAACTCAGCTTAGAGAGCATAGGGCACTTCCACTCATGGGCGTATAAATTGGGAAAACTAAATATCAGCAAGACACAGGCACCCCAAAGATTATGGCTGCTCTGTTGACAAGAACCTCCACTTCGTTACACCTTAAATATCCCAGGAAAGAGAAAAATGGATAAAGAAGTTGTGGCCCTTATGTACAATGGAATATCACTCAGCCATGAAATCTACGTCATAAGGCTCCTAGCAGCATGATGAGTGGATTTAGGTACGACGATTCTACGTGAAATAAGTCACACAGAAAAAGACACTTATCATAAGGTATCACTTATAGAGGGAATGTAAAAACCGCTACACTTGAACTGAATTACAAAACAGAAGAGAGTCACACGTTTAGAAAACACACTATGGCTGCTTAACGGGAAAGGTGAGGTGGGGTGATGCATAAAACCAGGGTTTCAAATTAGCTCAGATACCGTTCCATAAACCCAACATGTAATAGACAAGACCTACTCCTTGCTCAGTGAACGGGACTCAACACCCCCTATTCACCGCCCAAGAATATATCTGACCAGTAAGAATCTTAAAACCTATGTATTGAAATCTCTCTGTAAGTGAGTCAAGTGGGTGTAAAGCGGCATAAACACAGCATTGAAAAGCAGCTAAACCCCATTATAAAAATCAATTACTTTTAAGAACCCGTGAAACAAAGACAGTGAAAGAGAGAGAAATTCTTACAAAATTCGTTCAGAGGCTGTGATGCCACCAGGATTGACCATATCTAGACCCACAGCTGATTGAGACATAGGGGTGGACACTCTTGGGGCTGAGAGGTTTGGTGAGGTTGGGTGAGCAAATGCAGACCCTTTAAAGTAATACTGCGTGGTACCCATCGCATGGGTCCCAAATCTCCAGGTTCAAGGGCATCTTCCTACATCGAAAACATGCATGAGAAACCCAGAAGATGGTACACCATGTGATCGGGAAAGGTTTCTAAAACGCACCTCATTTCTCATCTCCTTCTGCTTGGGTTCGCCATTCCAGCCGCTTTCCTAGCCATCTCCCTCCTTGGAGAATCAGCACCTTTAACCTCCTGTTCCGTACAGGTTGCAATTGGTCCTGAGGATGAACGGGAAGACGGGGAACCAATGAGAGACTAGCTCTAGGTGTTGGGACAAGAACAGGTCACGCTATTTTCCCATCAGAAAGAAGAATTAACCAAAGGCTCAGCCTACCGCCCGGAAACAGAATAGGGCCTGAAGCAATCCTGCGCTTTTGCGGCCAGCTCCCAAGAAAGCGAGTTGAGAAATGGAGCTCAGGGGCACTGCAATTCACAAACCTGCAGAGTTATAAATGATAACTCTCGTCCACAAATATACTGAGGAAAGGCAACGAAGAGGATTTGAAAGCAAGGCAGAATTGCAGGAAACAGGTTTCAGGAGGGAGATTCGAATCGCCTTTAAAGCACAGGAAAAGCGGTAAAACCTCGACAATGATGCCCTTGGCCAAAAAGGGCGTATGCGTTTTTTCCTGAATATATTCAGGAAAAAACGCATACGCCCTTTTTGGCCAACCAAGCAACCTGCAAAGGCAAATCAGCGCTACAAAGAAGTCTCGCTTCCCATCGGTCAAAAGGGCCATGCTGAATAAAGTGTCAAAACCAGAAATGCAGGACAGGCCATGGAGAAACGGGAGCCTTGCTACGCTGTTGGGCGGGATGTAAATTGCCAACAGCCACTCTGGAGAGGTGTACGGTGTGTCTTGAAACATCTAAAAAACTCAGCTTAGAGAGCATAGGGCACTTCCACTCGTGGGCGTATAAATTGGGAAAACTAAAAATCAGCAAGACACAGGCACCCCAAAGATTAGGGCTGCTCTGTTGACAAGAACCTCCACTTCGTTACACCTTAAATATCCCAGGAAAGAGAAAAATGGATAAAGAAGTTGTGGTCCTTATGTACAATGGAATATCACTCAGCCATGAAATCTACGTCATAAGGCTCGTAGCAGCATGATGAGTGGATTTAGGTACGACGATTCAACATGAAATAAGTCACACAGAAAAAGACACTTATCATAAGATATCACTTATAGAGGGAATGTAAAAACCGCTACACTTGAATGAATTACAAAACAGAAGAGAGTCACACGTTTAGAAAACACACTATGGCTGCTTAACGGGAAAGGTGAGGTGGGGTGATGCATAAAACAAGGGTTTCAAATTAGCTCAGATACCGTTCCATAAACCCAATATATAATAGACAAACCTACTCCTTGCTCAGTGAACAGGAGTCAGCACCCCCTATTCACCGCCCAAGAATATATCTGACTAGTAAGAATCTTAAAACCTATGTGTTGATATCTCTCTGTAAGTGACTCAAGTGGGTGTAAAGCGGCACACACACAGCTCTGAAAAGCAGCTAAACCCCATTATAAAAATCAATTACTTTTAAAAACCCGTGAAGCAAAGACAGTGAAAGAGAGAGAAATTCTTACAAAATTCGTTCAGGGGCTGTGATGCCACCTGGATTGACCATATCTAGACCCACAGCTGATTGAGACATAAGGGTGGACACTCCTGGGGCTGAGAGATTTGGTGAGGTTGGGTGAGCAAACACAGACCCTTGAAAGTAATACTGCGTGGTACCCATCCCATGGGTCCCAAATCTCCAGGTTCAAGGGCACCTTCCTACATCGAAAACATGCATGAGAAACCCAGAAGATGGTACACCGTGTGATCGGGAAAGGTTTCTAAAACGCACCTCATTTCTCATCTCCTTGTGCTCGGGTTCGCCATTCCAGCCGCTTTCCTAGCAATCTCCCTCCTTGGAGAATCAGCACCTTTAACCTCCTGTTCCGTACAGGTTGCAATTTGTCCTGAGGAGGAACGGGAAGAGGGGGAACCAATGGGAGACTAGCTCTAGGTCTTGGGACAGGCACAGCTCACTCTATTTTCCCGTCAGGAAGAAGAATTAACCACAGGCTCAGCCTTCCAGCCGGAAGCCGAATAGGGCCTGAAGCAATCCTGCGCTTTTGCGGCCAGCTCCCAAGGAAGCGAGTTGAAAAATGGAGCTCAGGGGCACTGCAATTCACAAACCTGCAGAGTTATAAATGATAACTCTCATCCACAAATATACTGAGGGAAGGCAACGAAGAGGATTTGAAAGCAAGGCAGAATTGCAGGAAACAGGTTTCAGGAGGGAGATTCGAATCGCCTTTAAAGCACAGGAAAAGCGGCAAAACTTCGAAAATGATGCCCTTGGCCAAAAAGGGCGTATGCGTTTTTTCCTGAATATATTCAGGAAAAAACGCATACGCCCTTTTTGGCCAACCAAGCAACCTGCAAAGGCAAATCAGCGCTACAAAGAAGTCTCGCTTCCCATCGGTCAAAAGGACCATGCTGAATAAAGTGTCAAAACCAGAAATGCAGGACAGGCCATGGAGAAATGGGAGCCTTTCTATGCTGATGGGCGGGATGTAAATTGCCCACAGCCACTCTGGAGAAGTGTACGGTGTGTCTTGAAACATCTAAAAAACTCACCTTAGAGAGCATAGGGCACTTCCACTCATGGGCGTATAAATTGCGAAAACTAAATATCAGCAAGACACAGGCACCCCAAAGATTATGGCTGCTCTGTTGACAAGAACCTCCACTTCGTTACACCTTAAATATCCCAGGAAAGAGAAAAATGGATAAAGAAATTGTGGCCCTTATGTACAATGGAATATCACTCAGCCATGAAATCTACGTCATAAGGCTCCTAGCAGCATGATGAGTGGATTTAGGTACGACGATTCTACGTGAAATAAGTCACACAGAAAAAGACACTTATCATAAGGTATCACTTATAGAGGGAATGTAAAAACCGCTACACTTGAACTGAATTACAAAACAGAAGAGAGTCACACGTTTAGAAAACACACTATGGCTGCTTAACGGGAAAGGTGAGGTGGGGTGATGCATAAAACCAGGGTTTCAAATTAGCTCAGATACCGTTCCATAAACCCAACATGTAATAGACAAGACCTACTCCTTGCTCAGTGAACGGGACTCAACACCCCCTATTCACCGCCCAAGAATATATCTGACCAGTAAGAATCTTAAAACCTATGTATTGAAATCTCTCTGTAAGTAAGTCAAGTGGGTGTAAAGCGGCATAAACACAGCATTGAAAAGCAGCTAAACCCCATTATAAAAATCAATTACTTTTAAGAACCCGTGAAACAAAGACAGTGAAAGAGAGAGAAATTCTTACAAAATTCGTTCAGAGGCTGTGATGCCACCAGGATTGACCATATCTAGACCCACAGCTGATTGAGACATAGGGGTGGACACTCTTGGGGCTGAGAGGTTTGGTGAGGTTGGGTGAGCAAATGCAGACCCTTTAAAGTAATACTGCGTGGTAACCATCGCATGGGTCCCAAATCTCCAGGTTCAAGGGCATCTACCTACATCGAAAACATGCATGAGAAACCCAGAAGATGGTACACCATGTGATCGGGAAAGGTTTCTAAAACGCACCTCATTTCTCATCTCCTTCTGCTTGGGTTCGCCATTCCAGCCGCTTTCCTAGCCATCTCCCTCCTTGGAGAATCAGCACCTTTAACCTCCTGTTCCGTACAGGTTGCAATTGGTCCTGAGGATGAACGGGAAGACGGGGAACCAATGAGAGACTAGCTCTAGGTGTTGGGACAAGAACAGGTCACGCTATTTTCCCATCAGAAAGAAGAATTAACCAAAGGCTCAGCCTACCGCCCGGAAACAGAATAGGGCCTGAAGCAATCCTGCGCTTTTGCGGCCAGCTCCCAAGAAAGCGAGTTGAGAAATGGAGCTCAGGGGCACTGCAATTCACAAACCTGCAGAGTTATAAATGATAACTCTCGTCCACAAATATACTGAGGAAAGGCAACGAAGAGGATTTGAAAGCAAGGCAGAATTGCAGGAAACAGGTTTCAGGAGGGAGATTCGAATCGCCTTTAAAGCACAGGAAAAGCGGTAAAACCTCGACAATGATGCCCTTGGCCAAAAAGGGCGTATGCGTTTTTTCCTGAATATATTCAGGAAAAAACGCATACGCCCTTTTTGGCCAACCAAGCAACCTGCAAAGGCAAATCAGCGCTACAAAGAAGTCTCGCTTCCCATCGGTCAAAAGGGCCATGCTGAATAAAGTGTCAAAACCAGAAATGCAGGACAGGCCATGGAGAAACGGGAGCCTTGCTACGCTGTTGGGCGGGATGTAAATTGCCAACAGCCACTCTGGAGAGGTGTACGGTGTGTCTTGAAACATCTAAAAAACTCAGCTTAGAGAGCATAGGGCACTTCCACTCGTGGGCGTATAAATTGGGAAAACTAAAAATCAGCAAGACACAGGCACCCCAAAGATTAGGGCTGCTCTGTTGACAAGAACCTCCACTTCATTACACCTTAAATATCCCAGGAAAGAGAAAAATGGATAAAGAAGTTGTGGTCCTTATGTACAATGGAATATCACTCAGCCATGAAATCTACGTCATAAGGCTCGTAGCAGCATGATGAGTGGATTTAGGTACGACGATTCAACATGAAATAAGTCACACAGAAAAAGACACTTATCATAAGATATCACTTATAGAGGGAATGTAAAAACCGCTACACTTGAATGAATTACAAAACAGAAGAGAGTCACACGTTTAGAAAACACACTATGGCTGCTTAACGGGAAAGGTGAGGTGGGGTGATGCATAAAACAAGGGTTTCAAATTAGCTCAGATACCGTTCCATAAACCCAATATATAATAGACAAACCTACTCCTTGCTCAGTGAACGGGACTCAGCACCCCCTATTCACCGCCCAAGAATATATCTGACTAGTAAGAATCTTAAAACCTATGTGTTGATATCTCTCTGTAAGTGACTCAAGTGGGTGTAAAGCGGCACACACACAGCTCTGAAAAGCAGCTAAACCCCATTATAAAAATCAATTACTTTTAAAAACCCGTGAAGCAAAGACAGTGAAAGAGAGAGAAATTCTTACAAAATTCGTTCAGGGGCTGTGATGCCACCTGGATTGACCATATCTAGACCCACAGCTGATTGAGACATAAGGGTGGACACTTTTGAGGCTGAGAGGTTTGGTGAGGTTGGGTGAGCAAACGCAGACCCTTTAAAGTAATACTGCGTGGTACCCATCCCATGGGTCCCAAATCTCCAGGTTCAAGGGCATCTTCCTACATCGAAAACATGCATGAGAAACCCAGAAGATGGTACACCGTGTGATCGGGAAAGGTTTCTAAAACGCACCTCATTTCTCATCTAATTGTGCTTGGATTCGCCATTCCAGCCGCTTTCCTTGCAATCTCCCTCCTTGGAGAATCAGCACCTTTAACCTCCTGTTCCGTACAGGTTGCAATTTGTCCTGAGGATGAAAGGGAAGAGGGGGAACCAATGAGAGACTAGCTCTAGGTCTTGGGACAGGCACAGGTCACTCTATTTTCCCATCAGGAAGAAGAATTAACCACAGGCTCAGCCTGCCGCCCGGAAGCCGAATAGGGCCTGAAGCAATCCTGCGCTTTTGCGGCCAGCTCCCAAGAAAGCGAGTTGAAAAATGGAGCTCAGGGGCACTGCAATTCACAAACCTGCAGAGTTATAAATGATAACTCTCCTCCACAAATATACTGAGGAAAGGCAACGAAGAGGATTTGAAAGCAAGGCAGAATTGCAGGAAACAGGTTTCAGGAGGGAGATTCGAATCGCCTTTAAAGCACAGGAAAAGCGGTAAAACCTCGACAATGATGCCCTTGGCCAAAAAGGGCGTATGCGTTTTTTCCTGAATATATTCAGGAAAAAACGCATACGCCCTTTTTGGCCAACCAAGCAACCTGCAAAGGCAAATCAGCGCTACAAAGAAGTCTCGCTTCCCATCGGTCAAAAGGGCCATGCTGAATAAAGTGTCAAAACCAGAAATGCAGGACAGGCCATGGAGAAACGGGAGCCTTGCTACGCTTTTGGGCGGGATGTAAATTGCCAACAGCCACTCTGGAGAGGTGTACGGTGTGTCTTGAAACACCTAAAAAACTCAGCTTAGAGAGCATAGGGCACTTCCACTCGTGGGCGTATAAATTGGGAAAACTAAAAATCAGCAAGACACAGGCACCCCAAAGATTAGGGCTGCTCTGTTGACAAGAACCTCCACTTCGTTACACCTTAAATATCCCAGGAAAGAGAAAAATGGATAAAGAAGTTGTGGCCCTTATGTACAATGGAATATCACTCAGCCATGAAATCTACGTCATAAGGCTCCTAGCAGCATGATGAGTGGATTTAGGTACGACGATTCAACATGAAATAAGTCACACAGAAAAAGACACTTATCATAAGATATCACTTATAGAGGGAATGTAAAAACCGCTACACTTGAATGAATTACAAAACAGAAGAGAGTCACACGTTTAGAAAACACACTATGGCTGCTTAACGGGAAAGGTGAGGTGGGGTGATGCATAAAACAAGGGTTTCAAATTAGCTCAGATACCGTTCCATAAACCCAATATATAATAGACAAGACCTACTCCTTGCTCAGTGAACGGGACTCAGCACCCCCTATTCACCGCCCAAGAATATATCTGACTAGTAAGAATCTTAAAACCTATGTGTTGATATCTCTCTGTAAGTGACTCAAGTGGGTGTAAAGCGGCACACACACAGCTCTGAAAAGCAGCTAAACCCCATTATAAAAATCAATTACTTTTAAAAACCCGTGAAGCAAAGACAGTGAAAGAGAGAGAAATTCTTACAAAATTCGTTCAGGGGCTGTGATGCCACCTGGATTGACCATATCTAGACCCACAGCTGATTGAGACATAAGGGTGGACACTCCTGGGGCTGAGAGATTTGGTGAGGTTGGGTGAGCAAACGCAGACCCTTTAAAGTAATACTGCGTGGTACCCATCCCATGGGTCCCAAATCTCCAGGTTCAAGGGCACCTTCCTACATCGAAAACATGCATGAGAAACCCAGAAGATGGTACACCGTGTGATCGGGAAAGGTTTCTAAAACGCACCTCATTTCTCATCTCCTTGTGCTCGGGTTCGCCATTCCAGCCGCTTTCCTAGCAATCTCCCTCCTTGGAGAATCAGCACCTTTAACCTCCTGTTCCGTACAGGTTGCAATTTGTCCTGAGGAGGAACGGGAAGAGGGGGAACCAATGGGAGACTAGCTCTAGGTCTTGGGACAGGCACAGCTCACTCTATTTTCCCGTCAGGAAGAAGAATTAACCACAGGCTCAGCCTTCCAGCCGGAAGCCGAATAGGGCCTGAAGCAATCCTGCGCTTTTGCGGGCAGCTCCCAAGGAAGCGAGTTGAAAAATGGAGCTCAGGGGCACTGCAATTCACAAACCTGCAGAGTTATAAATGATAACTCTCATCCACAAATATACTGAGGGAAGGCAACGAAGAGGATTTGAAAGCAAGGCAGAATTGCAGGAAACAGGTTTCAGGAGGGAGATTCGAATCGCCTTTAAAGCACAGGAAAAGCGGCAAAACTTCGAAAATGATGCCCTTGGCCAAAAAGGGAGTATGCGTTTTTTCCTGAATATATTCAGGAAAAAACGCATACGCCCTTTTTGGCCAACCAAGCAACCTGCAAAGGCAAATCAGCGCTACAAAGAAGTCTCGCTTCCCATCGGTCAAAAGGACCATGCTGAATAAAGTGTCAAAACCAGAAATGCAGGACAGGCCATGGAGAAATGGGAGCCTTTCTATGCTGATGGGCGGGATGTAAATTGCCCACAGCCACTCTGGAGAAGTGTACGGTGTGTCTTGAAACATCTAAAAAACTCAGCTTAGAGAGCATAGGGCACTTCCACTCATGGGCGTATAAATTGGGAAAACTAAATATCAGCAAGACACAGGCACCCCAAAGATTATGGCTGCTCTGTTGACAAGAACCTCCACTTCGTTACACCTTAAATATCCCAGGAAAGAGAAAAATGGATAAAGAAATTGTGGCCCTTATGTACAATGGAATATCACTCAGCCATGAAATCTACGTCATAAGGCTCCTAGCAGCATGATGAGTGGATTTAGGTACGACGATTCTACGTGAAATAAGTCACACAGAAAAAGACACTTATCATAAGGTATCACTTATAGAGGGAATGTAAAAACCGCTACACTTGAACTGAATTACAAAACAGAAGAGAGTCACACGTTTAGAAAACACACTATGGCTGCTTAACGGGAAAGGTGAGGTGGGGTGATGCATAAAACCAGGGTTTCAAATTAGCTCAGATACCGTTCCATAAACCCAACATGTAATAGACAAGACCTACTCCTTGCTCAGTGAACGGGACTCAACACCCCCTATTCACCGCCCAAGAATATATCTGACCAGTAAGAATCTTAAAACCTATGTATTGAAATCTCTCTGTAAGTGAGTCAAGTGGGTGTAAAGCGGCATAAACACAGCATTGAAAAGCAGCTAAACCCCATTATAAAAATCAATTACTTTTAAGAACCCGTGAAACAAAGACAGTGAAAGAGAGAGAAATTCTTACAAAATTCGTTCAGAGGCTGTGATGCCACCAGGATTGACCATATCTAGACCCACAGCTGATTGAGACATAGGGGTGGACACTCTTGGGGCTGAGAGGTTTGGTGAGGTTGGGTGAGCAAATGCAGACCCTTTAAAGTAATACTGCGTGGTACCCATCGCATGGGTCCCAAATCTCCAGGTTCAAGGGCATCTTCCTACATCGAAAACATGCATGAGAAACCCAGAAGATGGTACACCATGTGATCGGGAAAGGTTTCTAAAACGCACCTCATTTCTCATCTCCTTCTGCTTGGGTTCGCCATTCCAGCCGCTTTCCTAGCCATCTCCCTCCTTGGAGAATCAGCACCTTTAACCTCCTGTTCCGTACAGGTTGCAATTGGTCCTGAGGATGAACGGGAAGACGGGGAACCAATGAGAGACTAGCTCTAGGTGTTGGGACAAGAACAGGTCACGCTATTTTCCCATCAGAAAGAAGAATTAACCAAAGGCTCAGCCTACCGCCCGGAAACAGAATAGGGCCTGAAGCAATCCTGCGCTTTTGCGGCCAGCTCCCAAGAAAGCGAGTTGAGAAATGGAGCTCAGGGGCACTGCAATTCACAAACCTGCAGAGTTATAAATGATAACTCTCGTCCACAAATATACTGAGGAAAGGCAACGAAGAGGATTTGAAAGCAAGGCAGAATTGCAGGAAACAGGTTTCAGGAGGGAGATTCGAATCGCCTTTAAAGCACAGGAAAAGCGGTAAAACCTCGACAATGATGCCCTTGGCCAAAAAGGGCGTATGCGTTTTTTCCTGAATATATTCAGGAAAAAACGCATACGCCCTTTTTGGCCAACCAAGCAACCTGCAAAGGCAAATCAGCGCTACAAAGAAGTCTCGCTTCCCATCGGTCAAAAGGGCCATGCTGAATAAAGTGTCAAAACCAGAAATGCAGGACAGGCCATGGAGAAACGGGAGCCTTGCTACGCTGTTGGGCGGGATGTAAATTGCCAACAGCCACTCTGGAGAGGTGTACGGTGTGTCTTGAAACATCTAAAAAACTCAGCTTAGAGAGCATAGGGCACTTCCACTCGTGGGCGTATAAATTGGGAAAACTAAAAATCAGCAAGACACAGGCACCCCAAAGATTAGGGCTGCTCTGTTGACAAGAACCTCCACTTCGTTACACCTTAAATATCCCAGGAAAGAGAAAAATGGATAAAGAAGTTGTGGTCCTTATGTACAATGGAATATCACTCAGCCATGAAATCTACGTCATAAGGCTCGTAGCAGCATGATGAGTGGATTTAGGTACGACGATTCAACATGAAATAAGTCACACAGAAAAAGACACTTATCATAAGATATCACTTATAGAGGGAATGTAAAAACCGCTACACTTGAATGAATTACAAAACAGAAGAGAGTCACACGTTTAGAAAACACACTATGGCTGCTTAACGGGAAAGGTGAGGTGGGGTGATGCATAAAACAAGGGTTTCAAATTAGCTCAGATACCGTTCCATAAACCCAATATATAATAGACAAGACCTACTCCTTGCTCAGTGAACGGGACTCAGCACCCCCTATTCACCGCCCAAGAATATATCTGACTAGTAAGAATCTTAAAACCTATGTGTTGATATCTCTCTGTAAGTGACTCAAGTGGGTGTAAAGCGGCACACACACAGCTCTGAAAAGCAGCTAAACCCCATTATAAAAATCAATTACTTTTAAAAACCCGTGAAGCAAAGACAGTGAAAGAGAGAGAAATTCTTACAAAATTCGTTCAGGGGCTGTGATGCCACCTGGATTGACCATATCTAGACCCACAGCTGATTGAGACATAAGGGTGGACACTCCTGGGGCTGAGAGATTTGGTGAGGTTGGGTGAGCAAACGCAGACCCTTTAAAGTAATACTGCGTGGTACCCATCCCATGGGTCCCAAATCTCCAGGTTCAAGGGCACCTTCCTACATCGAAAACATGCATGAGAAACCCAGAAGATGGTACACCGTGTGATCGGGAAAGGTTTCTAAAACGCACCTCATTTCTCATCTCCTTGTGCTCGGGTTCGCCATTCCAGCCGCTTTCCTAGCAATCTCCCTCCTTGGAGAATCAGCACCTTTAACCTCCTGTTCCGTACAGGTTGCAATTTGTCCTGAGGAGGAACGGGAAGAGGGGGAACCAATGGGAGACTAGCTCTAGGTCTTGGGACAGGCACAGGTCACTCTATTTTCCCATCAGGAAGAAGAATTAACCACAGGCTCAGCCTGCCGCCCGGAAGGAGAATAGGGCCTGAAGCAATCCTGCGCTTTTGCGGCCAGCTCCCAAGAAAGCGAGTTGAAAAATGGAGCTCAGGGGCACTGCAATTCACAAACCTGCAGAGTTATAAATGATAACTCTCGTCCACAAATATACTGAGGAAAGGCAACGAAGAGGATTTGAAAGCAAGGCAGAATTGCAGGAAACAGGTTTCAGGAGGGAGATTCGAATCGCCTTTAAAGCACAGGAAAAGCGGTAAAACCTCGACAATGATGCCCTTGGCCAAAAAGGGCGTATGCGTTTTTTCCTGAATATATTCAGGAAAAAACGCATACGCCCTTTTTGGCCAACCAAGCAACCTGCAAAGGCAAATCAGCGCTACAAAGAAGTCTCGCTTCCCATCGGTCAAAAGGGCCATGCTGAATAAAGTGTCAAAACCAGAAATGCAGGACAGGCCATGGAGAAACGGGAGCCTTGCTACGCTGTTGGGCGGGATGTAAATTGCCAACAGCCACTCTGGAGAGGTGTACGGTGTGTCTTGAAACATCTAAAAAACTCAGCTTACAGAGCATAGGGCACTTCCACTCATGGGCGTATAAATTGGGAAAACTAAATATCAGCAAGACACAGGCACCCCAAAGATTAGGGCTGCTCTATTGACAAGAACCTCCACTTCGTTACACCTTAAATATCCCAGGAAAGAGAAAAATGGATAAAGAAGTTGTGGCCCTTATGTACAATGGAATATCACTCAGCCATGAAATCTACGTCATAAGGCTCGAAGCAGCATGATGAGTGGATTTAGGTATGACGATTCTAGGTGAAATAAGTCACACAGAAAAAAAAAAAAACTTATCATAAGATATCACTTATAGAGGGAAAGTAAAAACCACTACACTTGAACTGAATTACAAAACAGAAGAGAGTCACACGTTTAGAAAACACACTATGGCTGCTTAACGGGAAAGGTGAGGTGGGGTGATGCATAAAACCAGGGTTACAAATTAGCTCAGATAGCGTTCCATAAACCCAATATGTAATAGACAAGACCTACTCCTTACTCAGTGAACGGGACCCAACACCCCCTATTCACCGACCAAGAATATATCTGACAAGTAACAATCTTAAAACCTATGTATTGAAATCTCTCTGTAAGTGAGTCAAGTGCGTGTAAAGCATCATAAACACAGCACTGAAAAGCAGCTAAACCCCATTATAAAAATCAATTACTTTTAAAAACCCGTGAAGCAAAGACAGTGAAAGAGAGAGAAATTCTTACAAAATTCGTTCAGGGGCTGTGATGCCACCTGGATTGACCATATCTAGACCCACAGCTGATTGAGACATAAGGGTGGACACTTTTGAGGCTGAGAGGTTTGGTGAGGTTGGGTGAGCAAACGCAGACCCTTTAAAGTAATACTGCGTGGTACCCATCCCATGGGTCCCAAATCTCCAGGTTCAAGGGCATCTTCCTACATCGAAAACATGCATGAGAAACCCAGAAGATGGTACACCGTGTGATCGGGAAAGGTTTCTAAAACGCACCTCATTTCTCATCTAATTGTGCTTGGATTCGCCATTCCAGCCGCTTTCCTAGCAATCTCCCTCCTTGGAGAATCAGCACCTTTAACCTCCTGTTCCGTACAGGTTGCAATTTGTCCTGAGGATGAAAGGGAAGAGGGGGAACCAATGAGAGACTAGCTCTAGGTCTTGGGACAGGCACAGGTCACTCTATTTTCCCATCAGGAAGAAGAATTAACCACAGGCTCAGCCTGCCGCCCGGAAGGAGAATAGGGCCTGAAGCAATCCTGAGCTTTTGCGGCCAGCTCCCAAGAAAGCGAGTTGAAAAATGGAGCTCAGGGGCACTGCAATTCACAAACCTGCAGAGTTATAAATGATAACTCTCGTCCACAAATATACTGAGGAAAGGCAACGAAGAGGATTTGAAAGCAAGGCAGAATTGCAGGAAACAGGTTTCAGGAGGGAGATTCGAATCGCCTTTAAAGCACAGGAAAAGCGGTAAAACCTCGACAATGATGCCCTTGGCCAAAAAGGGCGTATGCGTTTTTTCCTGAATATATTCAGGAAAAAACGCATACGCCCTTTTTGGCCAACCAAGCAAACTGCAAAGGCAAATCAGCGCTACAAAGAAGTCTCGCTTCCCATCGGTCAAAAGGGCCATGCTGAATAAAGTGTCAAAACCAGAAATGCAGGACAGGCCATGGAGAAATGGGAGCCTTGCTACGCTGTTGGGCGGGATGTAAATTGCCAACAGCCACTCTGGAGAGGTGTACGGTGTGTCTTGAAACACCTAAAAAACTCAGCTTAGAGAGCATAGGGCACTTCCACTCATGGGAGTATAAATTGGGAAAACTAAAAATCAGCAAGACACAGGCACCCCAAAGATTAGGGCTGCTCTGTTGACAAGAACCTCCACTTCGTTACACCTTAAATATCCCAGGAAAGAGAAAAATGGATAAAGAAGTTGTGGTCCTTATGTACAATGGAATATCACTCAGCCATGAAATCTACGTCATAAGGCTCGTAGCAGCATGATGAGTGGATTTAGGTACGACGATTCAACATGAAATAAGTCACACAGAAAAAGACACTTATCATAAGATATCACTTATAGAGGGAATGTAAAAACCGCTACACTTGAATGAATTACAAAACAGAAGAGAGTCACACGTTTAGAAAACACACTATGGCTGCTTAACGGGAAAGGTGAGGTGGGGTGATGCATAAAACAAGGGTTTCAAATTAGCTCAGATACCGTTCCATAAACCCAATATATAATAGACAAACCTACTCCTTGCTCAGTGAACGGGACTCAGCACCCCCTATTCACCGCCCAAGAATATATCTGACTAGTAAGAATCTTAAAACCTATGTGTTGATATCTCTCTGTAAGTGACTCAAGTGGGTGTAAAGCGGCACACACACAGCTCTGAAAAGCAGCTAAACCCCATTATAAAAATCAATTACTTTTAAAAACCCGTGAAGCAAAGACAGTGAAAGAGAGAGAAATTCTTACAAAATTCGTTCAGGGGCTGTGATGCCACCTGGATTGACCATATCTAGACCCACAGCTGATTGAGACATAAGGGTGGACACTCCTGGGGCTGAGAGATTTGGTGAGGTTGGGTGAGCAAACGCAGACCCTTTAAAGTAATACTGCGTGGTACCCATCCCATGGGTCCCAAATCTCCAGGTTCAAGGGCACCTTCCTACATCGAAAACATGCATGAGAAACCCAGAAGATGGTACACCGTGTGATCGGGAAAGGTTTCTAAAACGCACCTCATTTCTCATCTCCTTGTGCTCGGGTTCGCCATTCCAGCCGCTTTCCTAGCAATCTCCCTCCTTGGAGAATCAGCACCTTTAACCTCCTGTTCCGTACAGGTTGCAATTTGTCCTGAGGAGGAACGGGAAGAGGGGGAACCAATGGGAGACTAGCTCTAGGTCTTGGGACAGGCACAGCTCACTCTATTTTCCCGTCAGGAAGAAGAATTAACCACAGGCTCAGCCTGCCAGCCGGAAGCCGAATAGGGCCTGAAGCAATCCTGCGCTTTTGCGGCCAGCTCCCAAGGAAGCGAGTTGAAAAATGGAGCTCAGGGGCACTGCAATTCACAAACCTGCAGAGTTATAAATGATAACTCTCATCCACAAATATACTGAGGGAAGGCAACGAAGAGGATTTGAAAGCAAGGCAGAATTGCAGGAAACAGGTTTCAGGAGGGAGATTCGAATCGCCTTTAAAGCACAGGAAAAGCGGCAAAACTTCGAAAATGATGCCCTTGGCCAAAAAGGGCGTATGCGTTTTTTCCTGAATATATTCAGGAAAAAACGCATACGCCCTTTTTGGCCAACCAAGCAACCTGCAAAGGCAAATCAGCGCTACAAAGAAGTCTCGCTTCCCATCGGTCAAAAGGACCATGCTGAATAAAGTGTCAAAACCAGAAATGCAGGACAGGCCATGGAGAAATGGGAGCCTTTCTATGCTGATGGGCGGGATGTAAATTGCCCACAGCCACTCTGGAGAAGTGTACGGTGTGTCTTGAAACATCTAAAAAACTCAGCTTAGAGAGCATAGGGCACTTCCACTCATGGGCGTATAAATTGGGAAAACTAAATATCAGCAAGACACAGGCACCCCAAAGATTATGGCTGCTCTGTTGACAAGAACCTCCACTTCGTTACACCTTAAATATCCCAGGAAAGAGAAAAATGGATAAAGAAGTTGTGGCCCTTATGTACAATGGAATATCACTCAGCCATGAAATCTACGTCATAAGGCTCCTAGCAGCATGATGAGTGGATTTAGGTACGACGATTCTACGTGAAATAAGTCACACAGAAAAAGACACTTATCATAAGATATCACTTATAGAGGGAATGTAAAAACCGCTACACTTGAATGAATTACAAAACAGAAGAGAGTCACACGTTTAGAAAACACACTATGGCTGCTTAACGGGAAAGGTGAGGTGGGGTGATGCATAAAACCAGGGTTTCAAATTAGCTCAGATACCGTTCCATAAACCCAACATGTAATAGACAAGACCTACTCCTTGCTCAGTGAACGGGACTCAACACCCCCTATTCACCGCCCAAGAATATATCTGACCAGTAAGAATCTTAAAACCTATGTATTGAAATCTCTCTGTAAGTGAGTCAAGTGGGTGTAAAGCGGCATAAACACAGCATTGAAAAGCAGCTAAACCCCATTATAAAAATCAATTACTTTTAAGAACCCGTGAAACAAAGACAGTGAAAGAGAGAGAAATTCTTACAAAATTCGTTCAGAGGCTGTGATGCCACCAGGATTGACCATATCTAGACCCACAGCTGATTGAGACATAGGGGTGGACACTCTTGGGGCTGAGAGGTTTGGTGAGGTTGGGTGAGCAAATGCAGACCCTTTAAAGTAATACTGCGTGGTACCCATCGCATGGGTCCCAAATCTCCAGGTTCAAGGGCATCTTCCTACATCGAAAACATGCATGAGAAACCCAGAAGATGGTACACCATGTGATCGGGAAAGGTTTCTAAAACGCACCTCATTTCTCATCTCCTTCTGCTTGGGTTCGCCATTCCAGCCGCTTTCCTAGCCATCTCCCTCCTTGGAGAATCAGCACCTTTAACCTCCTGTTCCGTACAGGTTGCAATTGGTCCTGAGGATGAACGGGAAGACGGGGAACCAATGAGAGACTAGCTCTAGGTGTTGGGACAAGAACAGGTCACGCTATTTTCCCATCAGAAAGAAGAATTAACCAAAGGCTCAGCCTACCGCCCGGAAACAGAATAGGGCCTGAAGCAATCCTGCGCTTTTGCGGCCAGCTCCCAAGAAAGCGAGTTGAGAAATGGAGCTCAGGGGCACTGCAATTCACAAACCTGCAGAGTTATAAATGATAACTCTCGTCCACAAATATACTGAGGAAAGGCAACGAAGAGGATTTGAAAGCAAGGCAGAATTGCAGGAAACAGGTTTCAGGAGGGAGATTCGAATCGTCTTTAAAGCACAGGAAAAGCGGTAAAACCTCGACAATGATGCCCTTGGCCAAAAAGGGCGTATGCGTTTTTTCCTGAATATATTCAGGAAAAAACGCATACGCCCTTTTTGGCCAACCAAGCAACCTGCAAAGGCAAATCAGCGCTACAAAGAAGTCTCGCTTCCCATCGGTCAAAAGGACCATGCTGAATAAAGTGTCAAAACCAGAAATGCAGGACAGGCCATGGAGAAACGGGAGCCTTGCTACGCTGTTGGGCGGGATGTAAATTGCCAACAGCCACTCTGGAGAGGTGTACGGTGTGTCTTGAAACATCTAAAAAACTCAGCTTAGAGAGCATAGGGCACTTCCACTCGTGGGCGTATAAATTGGGAAAACTAAAAATCAGCAAGACACAGGCACCCCAAAGATTAGGGCTGCTCTGTTGACAAGAACCTCCACTTCGTTACACCTTAAATATCCCAGGAAAGAGAAAAATGGATAAAGAAGTTGTGGTCCTTATGTACAATGGAATATCACTCAGCCATGAAATCTACGTCATAAGGCTCGTAGCAGCATGATGAGTGGATTTAGGTACGACGATTCAACATGAAATAAGTCACACAGAAAAAGACACTTATCATAAGATATCACTTATAGAGGGAATGTAAAAACCGCTACACTTGAATGAATTACAAAACAGAAGAGAGTCACACGTTTAGAAAACACACTATGGCTGCTTAACGGGAAAGGTGAGGTGGGGTGATGCATAAAACAAGGGTTTCAAATTAGCTCAGATACCGTTCCATAAACCCAATATATAATAGACAAGACCTACTCCTTGCTCAGTGAACGGGACTCAGCACCCCCTATTCACCGCCCAAGAATATATCTGACTAGTAAGAATCTTAAAACCTATGTGTTGATATCTCTCTGTAAGTGACTCAAGTGGGTGTAAAGCGGCACACACACAGCTCTGAAAAGCAGCTAAACCCCATTATAAAAATCAATTACTTTTAAAAACCCGTGAAGCAAAGACAGTGAAAGAGAGAGAAATTCTTACAAAATTCGTTCAGGGGCTGTGATGCCACCTGGATTGACCATATCTAGACCCACAGCTGATTGAGACATAAGGGTGGACACTCCTGGGGCTGAGAGATTTGGTGAGGTTGGGTGAGCAAACGCAGACCCTTTAAAGTAATACTGCGTGGTACCCATCCCATGGGTCCCAAATCTCCAGGTTCAAGGGCACCTTCCTACATCGAAAACATGCATGAGAAACCCAGAAGATGGTACACCGTGTGATCGGGAAAGGTTTCTAAAACGCACCTCATTTCTCATCTCCTTGTGCTCGGGTTCGCCATTCCAGCCGCTTTCCTAGCAATCTCCCTCCTTGGAGAATCAGCACCTTTAACCTCCTGTTCCGTACAGGTTGCAATTTGTCCTGAGGAGGAACGGGAAGAGGGGGAACCAATGGGAGACTAGCTCTAGGTCTTGGGACAGGCACAGGTCACTCTATTTTCCCATCAGGAAGAAGAATTAACCACAGGCTCAGCCTGCCGCCCGGAAGGAGAATAGGGCCTGAAGCAATCCTGCGCTTTTGCGGCCAGCTCCCAAGAAAGCGAGTTGAAAAATGGAGCTCAGGGGCACTGCAATTCACAAACCTGCAGAGTTATAAATGATAACTCTCGTCCACAAATATACTGAGGAAAGGCAACGAAGAGGATTTGAAAGCAAGGCAGAATTGCAGGAAACAGGTTTCAGGAGGGAGATTCGAATCGCCTTTAAAGCACAGGAAAAGCGGTAAAACCTCGACAATGATGCCCTTGGCCAAAAAGGGCGTATGCGTTTTTTCCTGAATATATTCAGGAAAAAACGCATACGCCCTTTTTGGCCAACCAAGCAACCTGCAAAGGCAAATCAGCGCTACAAAGAAGTCTCGCTTCCCATCGGTCAAAAGGGCCATGCTGAATAAAGTGTCAAAACCAGAAATGCAGGACAGGCCATGGAGAAACGGGAGCCTTGCTACGCTGTTGGGCGGGATGTAAATTGCCAACAGCCACTCTGGAGAGGTGTACGGTGTGTCTTGAAACATCTAAAAAACTCAGCTTACAGAGCATAGGGCACTTCCACTCATGGGCGTATAAATTGGGAAAACTAAATATCAGCAAGACACAGGCACCCCAAAGATTAGGGCTGCTCTATTGACAAGAACCTCCACTTCGTTACACCTTAAATATCCCAGGAAAGAGAAAAATGGATAAAGAAGTTGTGGCCCTTATGTACAATGGAATATCACTCAGCCATGAAATCTACGTCATAAGGCTCGAAGCAGCATGATGAGTGGATTTAGGTATGACGATTCTAGGTGAAATAAGTCACACAGAAAAAAAAAAAACTTATCATAAGATATCACTTATAGAGGGAAAGTAAAAACCACTACACTTGAACTGAATTACAAAACAGAAGAGAGTCACACGTTTAGAAAACACACTATGGCTGCTTAACGGGAAAGGTGAGGTGGGGTGATGCATAAAACCAGGGTTACAAATTAGCTCAGATAGCGTTCCATAAACCCAATATGTAATAGACAAGACCTACTCCTTACTCAGTGAACGGGACCCAACACCCCCTATTCACCGACCAAGAATATATCTGACAAGTAACAATCTTAAAACCTATGTATTGAAATCTCTCTGTAAGTGAGTCAAGTGCGTGTAAAGCATCATAAACACAGCACTGAAAAGCAGCTAAACCCCATTATAAAAATCAATTACTTTTAAAAACCCGTGAAGCAAAGACAGTGAAAGAGAGAGAAATTCTTACAAAATTCGTTCAGGGGCTGTGATGCCACCTGGATTGACCATATCTAGACCCACAGCTGATTGAGACATAAGGGTGGACACTTTTGAGGCTGAGAGGTTTGGTGAGGT
This sequence comes from Eschrichtius robustus, assembly GCF_028021215.1. Lineage (NCBI taxonomy): Eukaryota > Metazoa > Chordata > Mammalia > Artiodactyla > Eschrichtiidae > Eschrichtius > Eschrichtius robustus. Next base: position 83,226,695 of record NC_090832.1, read on the forward strand.
TGGGTGAGCAAACGCAGACCCTTTAAAGTAATACTGCGTGGTACCCATCCCATGGGTCCCAAATCTCCAGGTTCAAGGGCATCTTCCTACATCGAAAACATGCATGAGAAACCCAGAAGATGGTACACCGTGTGATCGGGAAAGGTTTCTAAAACGCACCTCATTTCTCATCTAATTGTGCTTGGATTCGCCATTCCAGCCGCTTTCCTAGCAATCTCCCTCCTTGGAGAATCAGCACCTTTAACCTCCTGTTCCGTACAGGTTGCAATTTGTCCTGAGGATGAAAGGGAAGAGGGGGAACCAATGAGAGACTAGCTCTAGGTCTTGGGACAGGCACAGGTCACTCTATTTTCCCATCAGGAAGAAGAATTAACCACAGGCTCAGCCTGCCGCCCGGAAGGAGAATAGGGCCTGAAGCAATCCTGAGCTTTTGCGGCCAGCTCCCAAGAAAGCGAGTTGAAAAATGGAGCTCAGGGGCACTGCAATTCACAAACCTGCAGAGTTATAAATGATAACTCTCGTCCACAAATATACTGAGGAAAGGCAACGAAGAGGATTTGAAAGCAAGGCAGAATTGCAGGAAACAGGTTTCAGGAGGGAGATTCGAATCGCCTTTAAAGCACAGGAAAAGCGGTAAAACCTCGACAATGATGCCCTTGGCCAAAAAGGGCGTATGCGTTTTTTCCTGAATATATTCAGGAAAAAACGCATACGCCCTTTTTGGCCAACCAAGCAAACTGCAAAGGCAAATCAGCGCTACAAAGAAGTCTCGCTTCCCATCGGTCAAAAGGGCCATGCTGAATAAAGTGTCAAAACCAGAAATGCAGGACAGGCCATGGAGAAATGGGAGCCTTGCTACGCTGTTGGGCGGGATGTAAATTGCCAACAGCCACTCTGGAGAGGTGTACGGTGTGTCTTGAAACACCTAAAAAACTCAGCTTAGAGAGCATAGGGCACTTCCACTCGTGGGCGTATAAATTGGGAAAACTAAAAATCAGCAAGACACAGGCACCCCAAAGATTAGGGCTGCTCTGTTGACAAGAACCTCCACTTCGTTACACCTTAAATATCCCAGGAAAGAGAAAAATGGATAAAGAAGTTGTGGCCCTTATGTACAATGGAATATCACTCAGCCATGAAATCTACGTCATAAGGCTCGTAGCAGCATGATGAGTGGATTTAGGTACGACGATTCAACATGAAATAAGTCACACAGAAAAAGACACTTATCATAAGATATCACTTATAGAGGGAATGTAAAAACCGCTACACTTGAATGAATTACAAAACAGAAGAGAGTCACACGTTTAGAAAACACACTATGGCTGCTTAACGGGAAAGGTGAGGTGGGGTGATGCATAAAACAAGGGTTTCAAATTAGCTCAGATACCGTTCCATAAACCCAATATATAATAGACAAGACCTACTCCTTGCTCAGTGAACGGGACTCAGCACCCCCTATTCACCGCCCAAGAATATATCTGACTAGTAAGAATCTTAAAACCTATGTGTTGATATCTCTCTGTAAGTGACTCAAGTGGGTGTAAAGCGGCACACACACAGCTCTGAAAAGCAGCTAAACCCCATTATAAAAATCAATTACTTTTAAAAACCCGTGAAGCAAAGACAGTGAAAGAGAGAGAAATTCTTACAAAATTCGTTCAGGGGCTGTGATGCCACCTGGATTGACCATATCTAGACCCACAGCTGATTGAGACATAAGGGTGGACACTCCTGGGGCTGAGAGATTTGGTGAGGTTGGGTGAGCAAACGCAGACCCTTTAAAGTAATACTGCGTGGTACCCATCCCATGGGTCCCAAATCTCCAGGTTCAAGGGCACCTTCCTACATCGAAAACATGCATGAGAAACCCAGAAGATGGTACACCGTGTGATCGGGAAAGGTTTCTAAAACGCACCTCATTTCTCATCTCCTTGTGCTCGGGTTCGCCATTCCAGCCGCTTTCCTAGCAATCTCCCTCCTTGGAGAATCAGCACCTTTAACCTCCTGTTCCGTACAGGTTGCAATTTGTCCTGAGGAGGAACGGGAAGAGGGGGAACCAATGGGAGACTAGCTCTAGGTCTTGGGACAGGCACAGCTCACTCTATTTTCCCGTCAGGAAGAAGAATTAACCACAGGCTCAGCCTGCCAGCCGGAAGCCGAATAGGGCCTGAAGCAATCCTGCGCTTTTGCGGCCAGCTCCCAAGGAAGCGAGTTGAAAAATGGAGCTCAGGGGCACTGCAATTCACAAACCTGCAGAGTTATAAATGATAACTCTCATCCACAAATATACTGAGGGAAGGCAACGAAGAGGATTTGAAAGCAAGGCAGAATTGCAGGAAACAGGTTTCAGGAGGGAGATTCGAATCGCCTTTAAAGCACAGGAAAAGCGGCAAAACTTCGAAAATGATGCCCTTGGCCAAAAAGGGCGTATGCGTTTTTTCCTGAATATATTCAGGAAAAAACGCATACGCCCTTTTTGGCCAACCAAGCAACCTGGAAAGGCAAATCAGCGCTACAAAGAAGTCTCGCTTCCCATCGGTCAAAAGGACCATGCTGAATAAAGTGTCAAAACCAGAAATGCAGGACAGGCCATGGAGAAATGGGAGCCTTTCTATGCTGATGGGCGGGATGTAAATTGCCCACAGCCACTCTGGAGAAGTGTACGGTGTGTCTTGAAACATCTAAAAAACTCAGCTTAGAGAGCATAGGGCACTTCCACTCATGGGCGTATAAATTGGGAAAACTAAATATCAGCAAGACACAGGCACCCCAAAGATTAGGGCTGCTCTGTTGACAAGAACCTCCACTTCGTTACACCTTAAATATCCCAGGAAAGAGAAAAATGGATAAAGAAGTTGTGGCCCTTATGTACAATGGAATATCACTCAGCCATGAAATCTACGTCATAAGGCTCGAAGCAGCATGATGAGTGGATTTAGGTATGACGATTCTAGGTGAAATAAGTCACACAGAAAAAAAAAAAACTTATCATAAGATATCACTTATAGAGGGAAAGTAAAAACCACTACACTTGAACTGAATTACAAAACAGAAGAGAGTCACACGTTTAGAAAACACACTATGGCTGCTTAACGGGAAAGGTGAGGTGGGGTGATGCATAAAACCAGGGTTACAAATTAGCTCAGATAGCGTTCCATAAACCCAATATGTAATAGACAAGACCTACTCCTTACTCAGTGAACGGGACCCAACACCCCCTATTCACCGACCAAGAATATATCTGACAAGTAACAATCTTAAAACCTATGTATTGAAATCTCTCTGTAAGTGAGTCAAGTGCGTGTAAAGCATCATAAACACAGCACTGAAAAGCAGCTAAACCCCATTATAAAAATCAATTACTTTTAAAAACCCGTGAAGCAAAGACAGTGAAAGAGAGAGAAATTCTTACAAAATTCGTTCAGGGGCTGTGATGCCACCTGGATTGACCATATCTAGACCCACAGCTGATTGAGACATAAGGGTGGACACTTTTGAGGCTGAGAGGTTTGGTGAGGTTGGGTGAGCAAACGCAGACCCTTTAAAGTAATACTGCGTGGTACCCATCCCATGGGTCCCAAATCTCCAGGTTCAAGGGCATCTTCCTACATCTAAAACATGCATGAGAAACCCAGAAGATGGTACACCGTGTGATCGGGAAAGGTTTCTAAAACGCACCTCATTTCTCATCTAATTGTGCTTGGATTCGCCATTCCAGCCGCTTTCCTAGCAATCTCCCTCCTTGGAGAATCAGCACCTTTAACCTCCTGTTCCGTACAGGTTGCAATTTGTCCTGAGGATGAAAGGGAAGAGGGGGAACCAATGAGAGACTAGCTCTAGGTCTTGGGACAGGCACAGGTCACTCTATTTTCCCATCAGGAAGAAGAATTAACCACAGGCTCAGCCTGCCGCCCGGAAGGAGAATAGGGCCTGAAGCAATCCTGCGCTTTTGCGGCCAGCTCCCAAGAAAGCGAGTTGAAAAATGGAGCTCAGGGGCACTGCAATTCACAAACCTGCAGAGTTATAAATGATAACTCTCGTCCACAAATATACTGAGGAAAGGCAACGAAGAGGATTTGAAAGCAAGGCAGAATTGCAGGAAACAGGTTTCAGGAGGGAGATTCGAATCGCCTTTAAAGCACAGGAAAAGCGGTAAAACCTCGACAATGATGCCCTTGGCCAAAATGGGCGTATGCGTTTTTTCCTGAATATATTCAGGAAAAAACGCATACGCCCTTTTTGGCCAACCAAGCAACCTGCAAAGGCAAATCAGCGCTACAAAGAAGTCTCGCTTCCCATCGGTCAAATGGGCCATGCTGAATAAAGTGTCAAAACCAGAAATGCAGGACAGGCCATGGAGAAACGGGAGACTTGCTACGCTGATGGGTGGGATGTAAATTGCCAACAGCCACTCTGGAGAGGTGTACGGTGTGTCTTGAAACATCTAAAAAACTCAGCTTAGAGAGCATAGGGCACTTCCACTCATGGGCGTATAAACTGGGAAAACTAAAAATCAGCAAGACACAGGCACCCCAAAGTTTAGGGCTGCTCTGTTGACAAAAACCTCCACTTCGTTACACCTTAAATATCCCAGGAAAGAGAAAAATGGATAAAGAAGTTGTGGTCCTTATGTACAATGGAATATCACTCATCCATGAAATCTACGTCATAATTCTCCTAGCAGCATGATGAGTGGATTTAGGTACGACGATTCTACGTGAAATAAGTCATACAGAAAAAGACACTTATCATAAGATATCACTTATAGAGGGAATGTAAAAACCGCTACACTTGAACTGAATTACAAAACAGAAGAGAGTCACACGTTTAGGAAACACACTATGGCTGCTTAACGGGAAAGGTGAGGTGGGGTGATGCATAAAACCAGGGTTTCAAATTAGCTCAGATACCGTTCCATAAACCCAATATGTAATAGACAAGACCTACTCCTTGCTCAGTGAACGGGACTCAACATCCCCTATACACCGCCCAAGAATATATCTGACTAGTAATAATCTTAAAACCTATGTGTTGATATCTCTTTGTAAGTGACTCAAGTGGGTGTAAAGCGGCATAAACACAGCAGTGAAAAGCAGCTAAACCCCATTATAAAAATCAATTACTTTTAAAAACCCGTGAAGTAAAGACAGTGAAAGAGAGAGAAATTGTTACAAAATTCGTTCAGGGGCTGTGATGCCACCTGGATTGACCATATCTAGACCCACAGCTGATTGAGACATAAGGGTGGACACTTTTGGGGCTGAGAGGTTTGGTGAGGTTGGGTGAGCAAACGCAGACCCTTTAAAGTAATACTGCGTGGTACCCATCCCATGGGTCCCAAATCTCCAGGTTCAAGGGCATCTTCCTACATCGAAAACATGCAGGAGAAACCCAGAAGATGATACACCGTGTGATCGAGAAAGGTTTCTAAATCACACCTCATTTCTCATCTCCTTGTGCTCGGGTTCGCCGTTCCAGCCGCTTTCCTAGCAATCTCCCTCCTTGGAGAATCAGCACCTTTAACCTCCTGTTCTGTACAGGTTGCAATATGTCCTGAGGAGGAACGGGAAGAGGGGGAACCAATGAGAGACTAGCTCTATGTCTTGGGACAGGCACAGCTCACTCTATTTTCCCGTCAGGAAGAAGAATTAACCACAGGCTCAGCCTGCCAGCCGGAAGCCGAATAGGGCCTGAAGCATTCCTGCGCTTTTGCGGCCAGCTCCCAAGGAAGCGAGTTGAAAAATGGAGCTCAGGGGCACTGCAATTCACAAACCTGCAGAGTTATAAATGATAACTCTCGTCCACAAATATACTGAGGGAAGGCAACGAAGAGGATTTGAAAGCAAGGCAGAATTGCAGGAAACAGGTTTCAGGAGGGAGATTCGAATCGCCTTTAAAGCACAGGAAAAGCGGCAAAACTTCGAAAATGATGCCCTTGGCCAAAAAGGGCGTATGCGTTTTTTCCTGAATATATTCAGGAAAAAACGCATACGCCCTTTTTGGCCAACCAAGCAACCTGCAAAGGCAAATCAGCGCTACAAAGAAGTCTCGCTTCCCATCGGTCAAAAGGACCATGCTGAATAAAGTGTCAAAACCAGAAATGCAGGACAGGCCATGGAGAAACGGGAGCCTTGCTACGCTGATGGGCGGGATGTAAATTGCCCACAGCCACTCTGGAGAAGTGTACGGTGTGTCTTGAAACATCTAAAAAACTCAGCTTAGAGAGCATAGGGCACTTCCACTCATGGGAGTATAAATTGGGAAAACTAAATATCAGCAAGACACAGGCACCCCAAAGATTAGGGCTGCTCTGTTGACAAGAACCTCCACTTCGTTACACCTTAAATATCCCAGGAAAGAGAAAAATGGATAAAGAAGTTGTGGCCCTTATGTACAATGGAATATCACTCAGCCATGAAATCTACGTCATAAGGCTCCTAGCAGCATGATGAGTGGATTTAGGTACGACGATTCTACGTGAAATAAGTCACACAGAAAAAGACACTTATCATAAGGTATCACTTATAGAGGGAATGTAAAAACCGGTACACTTGAACTGAATTACAAAACAGAAGAGAGTCACACGTTTAGAAAACACACTATGGCTGCTTAACGGGAAAGGTGAGGTGGGGTGATGCATAAAACCAGGGTTTCAAATTAGCTCAGATACCGTTCCATAAACCCAATATGTAATAGACAAGACCTACTCCTTGCTCAGTGAACGGGACTCAACACCCCCTATTCACCGCCCAAGAATATATCTGAGTAGTAAGAATCTTAAAACCTATGAATTGAAATCTCTCTGTAAGTGAGTCAAGTGGGTGTAAAGCAGCATAAACACAGCACTGAAAAGCAGCTAAACCCCATTATAAAAATCAATTACTTTTAAAAACCCGTGAAACAAAGACAGTGAAAGAGAGAGAAATTCTTACAAAATTCGTTCAGAGGCTGTGATGCCACCAGGATTGACCATATCTAGACCCACAGCTGATTGAGACATAAGGGTGGACACTCTTGGGGCTGAGAGTTTTGGTGAGGTTGGGTGAGCAAACACAGACCCTTTAAAGTAATACTGCGTGGTACCCATCCCATGGGTCCCAAATCTCCAGGTTCAAGGGCACCTTCCTACATCGAAAACATGCATGAGAAACCCAGAAGATGGTACACCGTGTGATCGGGAAAGGTTTCTAAAACGCACCTCATTTCTCATCTCCTTGTGCTCGGGTTCGCCATTCCAGCCGCTTTCCTAGCAATCTCCCTCCTTGGAGAATCAGCACCTTTAACCTCCTGTTCCGTACAGGTTGCAATTTGTCCTGAGGATGAAAGGGAAGAGGGGGAACCAATGAGAGACTAGCTCTAGGTGTTGGGACAAGAACAGGTCACGCTATTTTCCCATCAGAAAGAAGAATTAACCAAAGGCTCAGCCTACCGCCCGGAAACAGAATAGGGCCTGAAGCAATCCTGCGCTTTTGCGGTCAGCTCCCAAGAAAGCGAGTTGAGAAATGGAGCTCAGGGGCACTGCAATTCACAAACCTGCAGAGTTATAAATGATAACTCTCGTCCACAAATATATTGAGGGAAGGCAAAGAAGAGGATTTGAAAGCAAGGCAGAATTGCAGGAAACAGATTTCAGGAGGGAGATTCGAATCGCCGTTAAAGCACAGGAAAAGCGGCAAAACCTCGACAATGATGCCCTTGGCCAAAAAGGTTGTATGCGTTTTTTCCTGAATATATTCAGGAAAAAACGCATACGCCCTTTTTGGCCAACCAAGCAACCTGGAAAGGCAAATCAGCGCTACAAAGAAGTCTCGCTTCCCATCGGTCAAAAGGGCCATGCTGAATAAAGTGTCAAAACCAGAAATGCAGGACAGGCCATGGAGAAACGGGAGCCTTGCTACGCTGATGGGCGGGATGTAAATTGCCAACAGCCACTCTGGAGAGGTGTACGGTGTGTCCTGAGACATCTAAAAAACTCAGCTTAGAGAGCATAGGGCACTTCCACTCATGGGCGTATAAATTGGGAAAACTAAAAATCAGCAAGACACAGGCACCCCAAAGTTTAGGGCCGCTCTGTTGGCAAGAATCTCCACTTCGTTACACCTTAAATATCCCAGGAAAGAGAAAAATGGATACAGAAGTTGTGGTCCTTATGTACAATGGAATATCACTCAGCCACGAAATCTACGTCATAAGGCTCGTAGCAGCATGATGAGTGGATTTAGATACGACGATTCTACGTGAAATAAGTCACACAGAAAAAAAAAAAAACTTATCATAAGATATCACTTATAGAGGGAATGTAAAAACCGCTACACTTGAACTGAATTACAAAACAGAAGAGAGTCACACGTTTAGAAAACACACTATGGCTGCTTAACGGGAAAGGTGAGGTGGGGTGATGCATAAAACCAGGGTTTCAAATTAGCTCAGATACCGTTCCATAAACCCAACATGTAATAGACAAGACCTACTCCTTGCTCAGTGAACGGGACTCAACACCCCCTATTCACCGCCCAAGAATATATCTGACCAGTAAGAATCTTAAAACCTATGTATTGAAATCTCTCTGTAAGTGAGTCAAGTGGGTGTAAAGCGGCATAAACACAGCATTGAAAAGCAGCTAAACCCCATTATAAAAATCAATTACTTTTAAAAACCCGTGAAACAAAGACAGTGAAAGAGACAGAAATTCTTACAAAATTCGTTCAGAGGCTGTGATGCCACCAGGATTGACCATATCTAGACCCACAGCTGATTGAGACATAGGGGTGGACACTCTTGGGGCTGAGAGGTTTGGTGAGGTTGGGTGAGCAAATGCAGACCCTTTAAAGTAATACTGCGTGGTACCCATCCCATGGGTCCCAAATCTCCAGGTTCAAGGGCATCTTCCTACATCGAAAACATGCATGAGAAACCCAGAAGATGGTACACCATGTGATCGGGAAAGGTTTCTAAAACGCACCTCATTTCTCATCTCCTTCTGCTTGGGTTCGCCATTCCAGCCGCTTTCCTAGCAATCTCCCTCCTTGGAGAATCAGCACCTTTAACCTCCTGTTCCGTACAGGTTGCAATTGGTCCTGAGGATGAACGGGAAGACGGGGAACCAATGAGAGACTAGCTCTAGGTGTTGGTACAAGAACAGGTCACGCTATTTTCCCATCAGAAAGAAGAATTAACCAAAGGCTCAGCCTACCGCCCGGAAACAGAATAGGGCCTGAAGCAATCCTGCGCTTTTGCGGCCAGCTCCCAAGAAAGCGAGTTGAGAAATGGAGCTCAGGGGCACTGCAATTCACAAACCTGCAGAGTTATAAATGATAACTCTCGTCCACAAATATATTGAGGGAAGGCAACGAAGAGGATTTGAAAGCAAGGCAGAATTGCAGGAAACAGATTTCAGGAGGGAGATTCGAATCGCCGTTAAAGCACAGGAAAAGCGGCAAAACCTCGACAATGATGCCCTTGGCCAAAAAGGTTGTATGCGTTTTTTCCTGAATATATTCAGGAAAAAACGCATACGCCCTTTTTGGCCAACCAAGCAACCTGGAAAGGCAAATCAGCGCTACAAAGAAGTCTCGCTTCCCATCGGTCAAAAGGGCCATGCTGAATAAAGTGTCAAAACCAGAAATGCAGGACAGGCCATGGAGAAACGGGAGCCTTGCTACGCTGATGGGCGGGATGTAAATTGCCAACAGCCACTCTGCAGAGGTGTACGGTGTGTCCTGAGACATCTAAAAAACTCAGCTTAGAGAGCATAGGGCACTTCCACTCATGGGCGTATAAATTGGGAAAACTAAAAATCAGCAAGACACAGGCACCCCAAAGTTTAGGGCTGCTCTGTTGGCAAGAATCTCCACTTCGTTACACCTTAAATATCCCAGGAAAGAGAAAAATGGATACAGAAGTTGTGGTCCTTATGTACAATGGAATATCACTCAGCCATGAAATCTACGTCATAAGGCTCGAAGCAGCATGATGAGTGGATTTAGGTATGACGATTCTAGGTGAAATAAGTCACACAGAAAAAAAAAAAAACTTATCATAAGATATCACTTATAGAGGGAAAGTAAAAACCACTACACTTGAACTGAATTACAAAACAGAAGAGAGTCACACGTTTAGAAAACACACTATGGCTGCTTAACGGGAAAGGTGAGGTGGGGTGATGCATAAAACCAGGGTTACAAATTAGCTCAGATAGCGTTCCATAAACCCAATATGTAATAGACAAGACCTACTCCTTACTCAGTGAACGGGACCCAACACCCCCTATTCACCGACCAAGAATATATCTGACAAGTAACAATCTTAAAACCTATGTATTGAAATCTCTCTGTAAGTGAGTCAAGTGCGTGTAAAGAATCATAAACACAACACTGAAAAGCAGCTAAACCCCATTAGAAAAATCAATTACTTTTAAAAACCCGTGAAACAAAGACAGTGAAAGAGAGAGAAATTCTTACAAAATTCGTCCAGAGGCTGTGATGCCACCTGGGTTGACCATATCTAGACCCACAGCTGATTGAGACATAAGGGTGGACACTCTTGGGGCTGAGAGGTTTGCTGAGGTTGGGTGAGCAAATGCAGACCCTTTAAAGTAATACTGCGTGGTACCCATCCCATGGGTCCCAAATCTCCAGGTTCAAGGGCATCTTCCTACATCGAAAACATGCATGAGAAACCCAAAAAATGGTACACCGTGTGATCGGGAAAGGTTTCTAAAACGCACCTCATTTCTCATCTCCTTGTGCTCGGGTTCGCCATTCCAGCCGCTTTCCTAGCAATCTCCCTCCTTGGAGAATCAGCACCTTTAACCTCCTGTTCCGTACAGGTTGCAATTTGTCCTGAGGATGAAAGGGAAGAGGGGGAACCAATGAGAGATTAGCTCTAGGTCTTGGGACAGGCACAGGTCACTCTATTTTCCCATCAGGAAGAACAATTAACCACAGGCTCAGCTTGCCACCCGGAAGCAGAATAGGGCCTGAAGCAATCCTGCACTTTTGCGGCCAGCTCCCAAGAAAGCGAGTTGAAAAATGGAGCTCAGGGGCACTGCGATTCACAAACCTGCAGAGTTATAAATGATAACTCTCGTCCACAAATATATTGAGGGAAGGCAACGAAGAGGATTTGAAAGCAAGGCAGAATTGCAGGAAACAGATTTCAGGAGGGAGATTCGAATCGCCTTTAAAGCACAGGAAAAGCGGCAAAACCTCGACAATGATGCCCTGGGCCAAAAAGGGCGTATGCGTTTTTTCCTGAATATATTCAGGAAAAAACGCATACGCCCTTTTTGGCCAACCAAGCAACCTGGAAAGGCAAATCAGCGCCACAATGAAGTCTCGCTTCCCATCGGTCAAAAGGGCCATGCTGAATAAAGTGTCAAAACCAGAAATGCAGGACAGGTCATGGAGAAACGGGAGCCTTGCTACGCTGATGGGCGGGATGTAAATTGCCAACAGCCACTCTGGAGAGGTGTACGGTGTGTCTTGAAACATCTAAAAAACTCAGCTTAGAGAGCATAGGGCACTTCCACTCATGGGCGTATAAACTGGGAAAACTAAAAATCAGCAAGACACAGGCACCCCAAAGTTTAGGGCTGCTCTGTTGACAAAAACCTCCACTTCGTTACACCTTAAATATCCCAGGAAAGAGAAAAATGGATAAAGAAGTTGTGGTCCTTTTGTACAATGGAATATCACTCATCCATGAAATCTACGTCATAAATCTCCTAGCAGCATGATGAGTGGATTTAGGTACGACGATTCTACGTGAAATAAGTCATACAGAAAAAGACACTTATCATAAGATATCACTTATAGAGGGAATGTAAAAACCGCTACACTTGAACTGAATTACAAAACAGAAGAGAGTCACACGTTTAGGAAACACACTATGGCTGCTTAACGGGAAAGGTGAGGTGGGGTGATGCATAAAACAAGGGTTTCAAATTAGCTCAGATACCGTTCCATAAACCCAATATGTAATAGACAAGACCTACTCCTTGCTCAGTGAACGGGACTCAACATCCCCTATACACCGCCCAAGAATATATCTGACTAGTAATAATCTTAAAACCTATGTGTTGATATCTCTCTGTAAGTGACTCAAGTGGGTGTAAAGCGGCATAAACACAGCAGTGAAAAGCAGCTAAACCCCATTATAAAAATCAATTACTTTTAAAAACCCGTGAAGTAAAGACAGTGAAAGAGAGAGAAATTGTTACAAAATTCGTTCAGGGGCTGTGATGCCACCTGGATTGACCATATCTAGACCCACAGCTGACTGAGACATAAGGGTGGACACTTTTGGGGCTGAGAGGTTTGGTGAGGTTGGGTGAGCAAACGCAGACCCTTTAAAGTAATACTGCGTGGTACCCATCCCATGGGTCCCAAATCTCCAGGTTCAAGGGCACCTTCCTACATCGAAAACATGCATGAGAAACCCAGAAGATGGTACACCGTGTGATCGGGAAAGGTTTCTAAAACGCACCTCATTTCTCATCTAATTGTGCTCGGGTTCGCCATTCCGGCCGCTTTCCTAGCAATCTCCCTCCTTGGAGAATCAGCACCTTTAACCTCCTGTTCCGTACAGGTTGCAATTTGTCCTGAGGATGAAAGGGAAGAGGGGGAACCAATGAGAGACTAGCTCTAGGTCTTGGGACAGGCACAGGTCACTCTATTTTCCCATCAGGTAGAAGAATTAACCACAGGCTCAGCCTGCCGCTCGGAAGGAGAATAGGGCCTGAAGCAATCCTGCGCTTTTGCGGCCAGCTCCCAAGAAAGCGAGTTGAAAAATGGAGCTCAGGGGCACTGCGATTCACAAACCTGCAGAGTTATAAATGATAACTCTCGTCCACAAATATATTGAGGGAAGGCAACAAAGAGGATTTGAAAGCAAGGCAGAATTGCAGGAAACAGATTTCAGGAGGGAGATTCGAATCGCCGTTAAAGCACAGGAAAAGCGGCAAAACCTCGACAATGATGCCCTTGGCCAAAAAGGTTGTATGCGTTTTTTCCTGAATATATTCAGGAAAAAACGCATACGCCCTTTTTGGCCAACCAAGCAACCTGGAAAGGCAAATCAGCGCTACAAAGAAGTCTCGCTTCCCATCGGTCAAAAGGGCCATGCTGAATAAAGTGTCAAAACCAGAAATGCAGGACAGGCCATGGAGAAACGGGAGCCTTGCTACGCTGATGGGTGGGATGTAAATTGCCAACAGCCACTCTGGAGAGGTGTACGGTGTGTCCTGAGACATCTAAAAAACTCAGCTTAGTGAGCATAGGGCACTTCCACTCATGGGCGTATAAATTGGGAAAACTAAAAATCAGCAAGACACAGGCACCCCAAAGTTTAGGGCCGCTCTGTTGGCAAGAATCTCCACTTCGTTACACCTTAAATATCCCAGGAAAGAGAAAAATGGATACAGAAGTTGTGGTCCTTATGTACAATGGAATATCACTCAGCCACGAAATCTACGTCATAAGGCTCGTAGCAGCATGATGAGTGGATTTAGATACGACGATTCTACGTGAAATAAGTCACACAGAAAAAAAAAAACTTATCATAAGATATCACTTATAGAGGGAATGTAAAAACCGCTACACTTGAACTGAATTACAAAACAGAAGAGAGTCACACGTTTAGAAAACACACTATGGCTGCTTAACGGGAAAGGTGAGGTGGGGTGATGCATAAAACCAGGGTTTCAAATTAGCTCAGATACCGTTCCATAAACCCAACATGTAATAGACAAGACCTACTCCTTGCTCAGTGAACGGGACTCAACACCCCCTATTCACCGCCCAAGAATATATCTGACCAGTAAGAATCTTAAAACCTATGTATTGAAATCTCTCTGTAAGTGAGTCAAGTGGGTGTAAAGCGGCATAAACACAGCATTGAAAAGCAGCTAAACCCCAATATAAAAATCAATTACTTTTAAAAACCCGTGAAACAAAGACAGTGAAAGAGAGAGAAATTCTTACAAAATTCGTTCAGAGGCTGTGATGCCACCAGGATTGACCATATCTAGACCCACAGCTGATTGAGACATAGGGGTGGACACTCTTGGGGCTGAGAGGTTTGGTGAGGTTGGGTGAGCAAATGCAGACCCTTTAAAGTAATACTGCGTGGTACCCATCCCATGGGTCCCAAATCTCCAGGTTCAAGGGCATCTTCCTACATCGAAAACATGCATGAGAAACCCAGAAGATGGTACACCATGTGATCGGGAAAGGTTTCTAAAACGCACCTCATTTCTCATCTCCTTCTGCTTGGGTTCGCCATTCCAGCCGCTTTCCTAGCAATCTCCCTCCTTGGAGAATCAGCACCTTTAACCTCCTGTTCCGTACAGGTTGCAATTGGTCCTGAGGATGAACGGGAAGACGGGGAACCAATGAGAGACTAGCTCTAGGTGTTGGGACAAGAACAGGTCACGCTATTTTCCCATCAGAAAGAAGAATTAACCAAAGGCTCAGCCTACCGCCCGGAAACAGAATAGGGCCTGAAGCAATCCTGCGCTTTTGCGGCCAGCTCCCAAGAAAGCGAGTTGAGAAATGGAGCTCAGGGGCACTGCAATTCACAAACCTGCATAGTTATAAATGATAACTCTCGTCCACAAATATATTGAGGGAAGGCAACGAAGAGGATTTGAAAGCAAGGCAGAATTGCAGGAAACAGATTTCAGGAGGGAGATTCGAATCGCCGTTAAAGCACAGGAAAAGCGGCAAAACCTCGACAATGATGCCCTTGGCCAAAAAGCTTGTATGCGTTTTTTCCTGAATATATTCAGGAAAAAACGCATACGCCCTTTTTGGCCAACCAAGCAACCTGGAAAGGCAAATCAGCGCTACAAAGAAGTCTCGCTTCCCATCGGTCAAAAGGGCCATGCTGAATAAAGTGTCAAAACCAGAAATGCAGGACAGGCCATGGAGAAACGGGAGCCTTGCTACGCTGATGGGCGGGATGTAAATTGCCAACAGCCACTCTGGAGAGGTGTACGGTGTGTCCTGAGACATCTAAAAAACTCAGCTTAGAGAGCATAGGGCACTTCCACTCATGGGCGTATAAATTGGGAAAACTAAAAATCAGCAAGACACAGGCACCCCAAAGTTTAGGGCTGCTCTGTTGGCAAGAATCTCCACTTCGTTACACCTTAAATATCCCAGGAAAGAGAAAAATGGATACAGAATTTGTGGTCCTTATGTACAATGGAATATCACTCAGCCATGAAATCTACGTCATAAGGCTCGAAGCAGCATGATGAGTGGATTTAGGTATGACGATTCTAGGTGAAATAAGTCACACAGAAAAAAAAAAAAAACTTATCATAAGATATCACTTATAGAGGGAAAGTAAAAACAACTACACTTGAACTGAATTACAAAACAGAAGAGAGTCACACGTTTAGAAAACACACTATGGCTGCTTAACGGGAAAGGTGAGGTGGGGTGATGCATAAAACCAGGGTTACAAATTAGCTCAGATAGCGTTCCATAAACCCAATATGTAATAGCCAAGACCTACTCCTTACTCAGTGAACGGGACCCAACACCCCCTATTCACCGACCAAGAATATATCTGACAAGTAACAATCTTAAAACCTATGTATTGAAATCTCTCTGTAAGTGAGTCAAGTGCGTGTAAAGCATCATAAACACAGCACTGAAAAGCAGCTAAACCCCATTATAAAAATCAATTACTTTTAAAAACCCGTGAGGCAAAGACAGTGACAGAGAGAGAAATTGTTACAAAATTCGTTCAGGGGCTGTGATGCCACCTGGATTGACCATATCTAGACCCACAGCTGATTGAGACATAAGGGTGGACACTTTTGAGGCTGAGAGGTTTGGTGAGGTTGGGTGAGCAAACGCAGACCCTTTAAAGTAATACTGCGTGGTACCCATCCCATGGGTCCCAAATCTCCAGGTTCAAGGGCATCTTCCTACATCGAAAACATGCATGAGAAACCCAGAAGATGGTACACCGTGTGATCGGGAAAGGTTTCTAAAACGCACCTCATTTCTCATCTAATTGTGCTTGGACTCGCCATTCCAGCCGCTTTCCTAGCAATCTCCCTCCTTGGAGAATCAGCACCTTTAACCTCCTGTTCCGTACAGGTTGCAATTTGTCCTGAGGATGAAAGGGAAGAGGGGGAACCAATGAGAGACTAGCTCTAGGTCTTGGGGCAGGCACAGGTCACTCTATTTTCCCAACAGGAAGAAGAATTAACCACAGGCTCAGCCTGCCGCCCGGAAGGAGAATAGGGCCTGAAGCAATCCTGCGCTTTTGCGGCCAGCTCCCAAGAAAGCGAGTTGAAAAATGGAGCTCAGGGGCACTGCAATTCACAAACCTGCAGAGTTATAAATGATAACTCTCGTCCACAAATATATTGAGGGAAGGCAACGAAGAGGATTTGAAAGCAAGGCAGAATTGCAGGAAACAGATTTCAGGAGGGAGATTCGAATCGCCGTTAAAGCACAGGAAAAGCGGCAAAACCTCGACAATGATGCCCTTGGCCAAAAAGGTTGTATGCGTTTTTTCCTGAATATATTCAGGAAAAAACGCATACGCCCTTTTTGGCCAACCAAGCAACCTGGAAAGGCAAATCAGCGCTACAAAGAAGTCTCGCTTCCCATCGGTCAAAAGGGCCATGCTGAATAAAGTGTCAAAACCAGAAATGCAGGACAGGCCATGGAGAAACGGGAGCCTTGCTACGCTGATGGGCGGGATGTAAATTGCCAACAGCCACTCTGCAGAGGTGTACGGTGTGTCCTGAGACATCTAAAAAACTCAGCTTAGAGAGCATAGGGCACTTCCACTCATGGGCGTATAAATTGGGAAAACTAAAAATCAGCAAGACACAGGCACCCCAAAGTTTAGGGCTGCTCTGTTGGCAAGAATCTCCACTTCGTTACACCTTAAATATCCCAGGAAAGAGAAAAATGGATACAGAAGTTGTGGTCCTTATGTACAATGGAATATCACTCAGCCATGAAATCTACGTCATAAGGCTCGAAGCAGCATGATGAGTGGATTTAGGTATGACGATTCTAGGTGAAATAAGTCACACAGAAAAAAAAAAAAAACTTATCATAAGATATCACTTATAGAGGGAAAGTAAAAACCACTACACTTGAACTGAATTACAAAACAGAAGAGAGTCACACGTTTAGAAAACACACTATGGCTGCTTAACGGGAAAGGTGAGGTGGGGTGATGCATAAAACCAGGGTTACAAATTAGCTCAGATAGCGTTCCATAAACCCAATATGTAATAGACAAGACCTACTCCTTACTCAGTGAACGGGACCCAACACCCCCTATTCACCGACCAAGAATATATCTGACAAGTAACAATCTTAAAACCTATGTATTGAAATCTCTCTGTAAGTGAGTCAAGTGCGTGTAAAGAATCATAAACACAACACTGAAAAGCAGCTAAACCCCATTAGAAAAATCAATTACTTTTAAAAACCCGTGAAACAAAGACAGTGAAAGAGAGAGAAATTCTTACAAAATTCGTCCAGAGGCTGTGATGCCACCTGGGTTGACCATATCTAGACCCACAGCTGATTGAGACATAAGGGTGGACACTCTTGGGGCTGAGAGGTTTGCTGAGGTTGGGTGAGCAAATGCAGACCCTTTAAAGTAATACTGCGTGGTACCCATCCCATGGGTCCCAAATCTCCAGGTTCAAGGGAATCTTCCTACATCGAAAACATGCATGAGAAACCCAAAAAATGGTACACCGTGTGATCGGGAAAGGTTTCTAAAACGCACCTCATTTCTCATCTCCTTGTGCTCGGGTTCGCCATTCCAGCCGCTTTCCTAGCAATCTCCCTCCTTGGAGAATCAGCACCTTTAACCTCCTGTTCCGTACAGGTTGCAATTTGTCCTGAGGATGAAAGGGAAGAGGGGGAACCAATGAGAGATTAGCTCTAGGTCTTGGGACAGGCACAGGTCACTCTATTTTCCCATCAGGAAGAACAATTAACCACAGGCTCAGCTTGCCACCCGGAAGCAGAATAGGGCCTGAAGCAATCCTGCACTTTTGCGGCCAGCTCCCAAGAAAGCGAGTTGAAAAATGGAGCTCAGGGGCACTGCGATTCACAAACCTGCAGAGTTATAAATGATAACTCTCGTCCACAAATATATTGAGGGAAGGCAACGAAGAGGATTTGAAAGCAAGGCAGAATTGCAGGAAACAGATTTCAGGAGGGAGATTCGAATCGCCTTTAAAGCACAGGAAAAGCGGCAAAACCTCGACAATGATGCCCTGGGCCAAAAAGGGCGTATGCGTTTTTTCCTGAATATATTCAGGAAAAAACGCATACGCCCTTTTTGGCCAACCAAGCAACCTGGAAAGGCAAATCAGCGCCACAATGAAGTCTCGCTTCCCATCGGTCAAAAGGGCCATGCTGAATAAAGTGTCAAAACCAGAAATGCAGGACAGGTCATGGAGAAACGGGAGCCTTGCTACGCTGATGGGCGGGATGTAAATTGCCAACAGCCACTCTGGAGAGGTGTACGGTGTGTCTTGAAACATCTAAAAAACTCAGCTTAGAGAGCATAGGGCACTTCCACTCATGGGCGTATAAACTGGGAAAACTAAAAATCAGCAAGACACAGGCACCCCAAAGTTTAGGGCTGCTCTGTTGACAAAAACCTCCACTTCGTTACACCTTAAATATCCCAGGAAAGAGAAAAATGGATAAAGAAGTTGTGGTCCTTTTGTACAATGGAATATCACTCATCCATGAAATCTACGTCATAATTCTCCTAGCAGCATGATGAGTGGATTTAGGTACGACGATTCTACGTGAAATAAGTCATACAGAAAAAGACACTTATCATAAGATATCACTTATAGAGGGAATGTAAAAACCGCTACACTTGAACTGAATTACAAAACAGAAGAGAGTCACACGTTTAGGAAACACACTATGGCTGCTTAACGGGAAAGGTGAGGTGGGGTGATGCATAAAACAAGGGTTTCAAATTAGCTCAGATACCGTTCCATAAACCCAATATGTAATAGACAAGACCTACTCCTTGCTCAGTGAACGGGACTCAACATCCCCTATACACCGCCCAAGAATATATCTGACTAGTAATAATCTTAAAACCTATGTGTTGATATCTCTCTGTAAGTGACTCAAGTGGGTGTAAAGCGGCATAAACACAGCAGTGAAAAGCAGCTAAACCCCATTATAAAAATCAATTACTTTTAAAAACCCGTGAAGTAAAGACAGTGAAAGAGAGAGAAATTGTTACAAAATTCGTTCAGGGGCTGTGATGCCACCTGGATTGACCATATCTAGACCCACAGCTGACTGAGACATAAGGGTGGACACTTTTGGGGCTGAGAGGTTTGGTGAGGTTGGGTGAGCAAACGCAGACCCTTTAAAGTAATACTGCGTGGTACCCATCCCATGGGTCCCAAATCTCCAGGTTCAAGGGCACCTTCCTACATCGAAAACATGCATGAGAAACCCAGAAGATGGTACACCGTGTGATCGGGAAAGGTTTCTAAAACGCACCTCATTTCTCATCTAATTGTGCTCGGGTTCGCCATTCCGGCCGCTTTCCTAGCAATCTCCCTCCTTGGAGAATCAGCACCTTTAACCTCCTGTTCCGTACAGGTTGCAATTTGTCCTGAGGATGAAAGGGAAGAGGGGGAACCAATGAGAGACTAGCTCTAGGTCTTGGGACAGGCACAGGTCACTCTATTTTCCCATCAGGTAGAAGAATTAACCACAGGCTCAGCCTGCCGCTCGGAAGGAGAATAGGGCCTGAAGCAATCCTGCGCTTTTGCGGCCAGCTCCCAAGAAAGCGAGTTGAAAAATGGAGCTCAGGGGCACTGCGATTCACAAACCTGCAGAGTTATAAATGATAACTCTCGTCCACAAATATATTGAGGGAAGGCAACAAAGAGGATTTGAAAGCAAGGCAGAATTGCAGGAAACAGATTTCAGGAGGGAGATTCGAATCGCCGTTAAAGCACAGGAAAAGCGGCAAAACCTCGACAATGATGCCCTTGGCCAAAAAGGTTGTATGCGTTTTTTCCTGAATATATTCAGGAAAAAACGCATACGCCCTTTTTGGCCAACCAAGCAACCTGGAAAGGCAAATCAGCGCTACAAAGAAGTCTCGCTTCCCATCGGTCAAAAGGGCCATGCTGAATAAAGTGTCAAAACCAGAAATGCAGGACAGGCCATGGAGAAACGGGAGCCTTGCTACGCTGATGGGTGGGATGTAAATTGCCAACAGCCACTCTGGAGAGGTGTACGGTGTGTCCTGAGACATCTAAAAAACTCAGCTTAGTGAGCATAGGGCACTTCCACTCATGGGCGTATAAATTGGGAAAACTAAAAATCAGCAAGACACAGGCACCCCAAAGTTTAGGGCCGCTCTGTTGGCAAGAATCTCCACTTCGTTACACCTTAAATATCCCAGGAAAGAGAAAAATGGATACAGAAGTTGTGGTCCTTATGTACAATGGAATATCACTCAGCCACGAAATCTACGTCATAAGGCTCGTAGCAGCATGATGAGTGGATTTAGATACGACGATTCTACGTGAAATAAGTCACACAGAAAAAAAAAACTTATCATAAGATATCACTTATAGAGGGAATGTAAAAACCGCTACACTTGAACTGAATTACAAAACAGAAGAGAGTCACACGTTTAGAAAACACACTATGGCTGCTTAACGGGAAAGGTGAGGTGGGGTGATGCATAAAACCAGGGTTTCAAATTAGCTCAGATACCGTTCCATAAACCCAACATGTAATAGACAAGACCTACTCCTTGCTCAGTGAACGGGACTCAACACCCCCTATTCACCGCCCAAGAATATATCTGACCAGTAAGAATCTTAAAACCTATGTATTGAAATCTCTCTGTAAGTGAGTCAAGTGGGTGTAAAGCGGCATAAACACAGCATTGAAAAGCAGCTAAACCCCAATATAAAAATCAATTACTTTTAAAAACCCGTGAAACAAAGACAGTGAAAGAGAGAGAAATTCTTACAAAATTCGTTCAGAGGCTGTGATGCCACCAGGATTGACCATATCTAGACCCACAGCTGATTGAGACATAGGGGTGGACACTCTTGGGGCTGAGAGGTTTGGTGAGGTTGGGTGAGCAAATGCAGACCCTTTAAAGTAATACTGCGTGGTACCCATCCCATGGGTCCCAAATCTCCAGGTTCAAGGGCATCTTCCTACATCGAAAACATGCATGAGAAACCCAGAAGATGGTACACCATGTGATCGGGAAAGGTTTCTAAAACGCACCTCATTTCTCATCTCCTTCTGCTTGGGTTCGCCATTCCAGCCGCTTTCCTAGCAATCTCCCTCCTTGGAGAATCAGCACCTTTAACCTCCTGTTCCGTACAGGTTGCAATTGGTCCTGAGGATGAACGGGAAGACGGGGAACCAATGAGAGACTAGCTCTAGGTGTTGGGACAAGAACAGGTCACGCTATTTTCCCATCAGAAAGAAGAATTAACCAAAGGCTCAGCCTACCGCCCGGAAACAGAATAGGGCCTGAAGCAATCCTGCGCTTTTGCGGCCAGCTCCCAAGAAAGCGAGTTGAGAAATGGAGCTCAGGGGCACTGCAATTCACAAACCTGCATAGTTATAAATGATAACTCTCGTCCACAAATATATTGAGGGAAGGCAACGAAGAGGATTTGAAAGCAAGGCAGAATTGCAGGAAACAGATTTCAGGAGGGAGATTCGAATCGCCGTTAAAGCACAGGAAAAGCGGCAAAACCTCGACAATGATGCCCTTGGCCAAAAAGCTTGTATGCGTTTTTTCCTGAATATATTCAGGAAAAAACGCATACGCCCTTTTTGGCCAACCAAGCAACCTGGAAAGGCAAATCAGCGCTACAAAGAAGTCTCGCTTCCCATCGGTCAAAAGGGCCATGCTGAATAAAGTGTCAAAACCAGAAATGCAGGACAGGCCATGGAGAAACGGGAGCCTTGCTACGCTGATGGGCGGGATGTAAATTGCCAACAGCCACTCTGGAGAGGTGTACGGTGTGTCCTGAGACATCTAAAAAACTCAGCTTAGAGAGCATAGGGCACTTCCACTCATGGGCGTATAAATTGGGAAAACTAAAAATCAGCAAGACACAGGCACCCCAAAGTTTAGGGCTGCTCTGTTGGCAAGAATCTCCACTTCGTTACACCTTAAATATCCCAGGAAAGAGAAAAATGGATACAGAATTTGTGGTCCTTATGTACAATGGAATATCACTCAGCCATGAAATCTACGTCATAAGGCTCGAAGCAGCATGATGAGTGGATTTAGGTATGACGATTCTAGGTGAAATAAGTCACACAGAAAAAAAAAAAAAAACTTATCATAAGATATCACTTATAGAGGGAAAGTAAAAACAACTACACTTGAACTGAATTACAAAACAGAAGAGAGTCACACGTTTAGAAAACACACTATGGCTGCTTAACGGGAAAGGTGAGGTGGGGTGATGCATAAAACCAGGGTTACAAATTAGCTCAGATAGCGTTCCATAAACCCAATATGTAATAGCCAAGACCTACTCCTTACTCAGTGAACGGGACCCAACACCCCCTATTCACCGACCAAGAATATATCTGACAAGTAACAATCTTAAAACCTATGTATTGAAATCTCTCTGTAAGTGAGTCAAGTGCGTGTAAAGCATCATAAACACAGCACTGAAAAGCAGCTAAACCCCATTATAAAAATCAATTACTTTTAAAAACCCGTGAGGCAAAGACAGTGACAGAGAGAGAAATTGTTACAAAATTCGTTCAGGGGCTGTGATGCCACCTGGATTGACCATATCTAGACCCACAGCTGATTGAGACATAAGGGTGGACACTTTTGAGGCTGAGAGGTTTGGTGAGGTTGGGTGAGCAAACGCAGACCCTTTAAAGTAATACTGCGTGGTACCCATCCCATGGGTCCCAAATCTCCAGGTTCAAGGGCATCTTCCTACATCGAAAACATGCATGAGAAACCCAGAAGATGGTACACCGTGTGATCGGGAAAGGTTTCTAAAACGCACCTCATTTCTCATCTAATTGTGCTTGGACTCGCCATTCCAGCCGCTTTCCTAGCAATCTCCCTCCTTGGAGAATCAGCACCTTTAACCTCCTGTTCCGTACAGGTTGCAATTTGTCCTGAGGATGAAAGGGAAGAGGGGGAACCAATGAGAGACTAGCTCTAGGTCTTGGGACAGGCACAGGTCACTCTATTTTCCCATCAGGAAGAAGAATTAACCACAGGCTCAGCCTGCCGCCCGGAAGGAGAATAGGGCCTGAAGCAATCCTGCGCTTTTGCGGCCAGCTCCCAAGAAAGCGAGTTGAAAAATGGAGCTCAGGGGCACTGCAATTCACAAACCTGCAGAGTTATAAATGATAACTCTCGTCCACAAATATACTGAGGAAAGGCAACGAAGAGGATTTGAAAGCAAGGCAGAATTGCAGGAAACAGGTTTCAGGAGGGAGATTCGAATCGCCTTTAAAGCACAGGAAAAGCGGCAAAACCTCGATAATGATGCCCTTGGCCAAAAAGGGCGTATGCGTTTTTTCCTGAATATATTCAGGAAAAAACGCATACGCCCTTTTTGGCCAACCAAGCAACCTGCAAAGGCAAATCAGCGCTACAAAGAAGTCTCGCTTCCCATCGGTCAAAAGGGCCATGCTGAATAAAGTGTCAAAACCAGAAATGCAGGACAGGCCATGGAGAAACGGGAGCCTTGCTACGCTGTTGGGCGGGATGTAAATTGCCAACAGCCACTCTGGAGAGGTGTACGGTGTGTCTTGAAACATCTAAAAAACTCAGCTTAGAGAGCATAGGGCACTTCCACTCGTGGGCGTATAAATTGGGAAAACTAAAAATCAGCAAGACACAGGCACCCCAAAGTTTAGGGCTGCTCTGTTGACAACAACCTCCACTTCGTTACACCTTAAATATCCCAGGAAAGAGAAAAATGGATAAAGAAGTTGTGGTCCTTATGTACAATGGAATATCACTCAGCCATGAAATCTACGTTATAAGGCTCGTAGCAGCATGATGAGTGGATTTAGGTACGACGATTCAACATGAAATAAGTCACACAGAAAAAGACACTTATCATAAGATATCACTTATAGAGGGAATGTAAAAACCGCTACACTTGAATGAATTACAAAACAGAAGAGAGTCACACGTTTAGAAAACACACTATGGCTGCTTAACGGGAAAGGTGAGGTGGGGTGATGCATAAAACAAGGGTTTCAAATTAGCTCAGATACCGTTCCATAAACCCAATATATAATAGACAAGCCCTACTCCTTGCTCAGTGAACGGGACTCAGCACCCCCTATTCACCGCCCAATAATATATCTGACTAGTAAGAATCTTAAAACCTATGTGTTGATATCTCTCTGTAAGTGACTCAAGTGGGTGTAAAGCGGCACACACACAGCTCTGAAAAGCAGCTAAACCCCATTATAAAAATCAATTACTTTTAAAAACCCGTGTAGCAAAGACAGTGAAAGAGAGAGAAATTCTTACAAAATTCGTTCAGGGGCTGTGATGCCACCTGGATTGACCATATCTAGACCCACAGCTGATTGAGACATAAGGGTGGACACTCCTGGGGCTGAGAGGTTTGGTGAGGTTGGGTGAGCAAACGCAGACCCTTTAAAGTAATACTGCGTGGTACCCATCCCATGGGTCCCAAATCTCCAGGTTCAAGGGCACCTTCCTACATCGAAAACATGCATGAGAAACCCAGAAGATGGTACACCGTGTGATCGGGAAAGGTTTCTAAAACGCACCTCATTTCTCATCTCCTTGTGCTCGGGTTCGCCATTCCAGCCGCTTTCCTAGCAATCTCCCTCCTTGGAGAATCAGCACCTTTAACCTCCTGTTCCGTACAGGTTGCAATTTGTCCTGAGGAGGAACGGGAAGAGGGGGAACCAATGGGAGACTAGCTCTAGGTCTTGGGACAGGCACAGCTCACTCTATTTTCCCGTCAGGAAGAAGAATTAACCACAGGCTCAGCCTGCCAGCCGGAAGCCGAATAGGGCCTGAAGCATTCCTGCGCTTTTGCGGCCAGCTCCCAAGGAAGCGAGTTGAAAAATGGAGCTCAGGGGCACTGCAATTCACAAACCTGCAGAGTTATAAATGATAACTCTCGTCCACAAATATACTGAGGGAAGGCAACGAAGAGGATTTGAAAGCAAGGCAGAATTGCAGGAAACAGGTTTCAGGAGGGAGATTCGAATCGCCTTTAAAGCACAGGAAAAGCGGCAAAACTTCGAAAATGATGCCCTTGGGCAAAAAGGGCGTATGCGTTTTTTCCTGAATATATTCAGGAAAATACGCATACGCCCTTTTTGGCCAACCAAGCAACCTGCAAAGGCAAATCAGCGCTACAAAGAAGTCTCGCTTCCCATCGGTCAAAAGGACCATGCTGAATAAAGTGTCAAAACTAGAAATGCAGGACAGGCCATGGAGAAACGGGAGCCTTGCTACGCTGATGGGCGGGATGTAAATTGCCCACAGCCACTCTGGAGAAGTGTACGGTGTGTCTTGAAACATCTAAAAAACTCAGCTTAGAGAGCATAGGGCACTTCCACTCATGGGAGTATAAATTGGGAAAACTAAATATCAGCAAGACACAGGCACCCCAAAGATTAGGGCTGCTCTGTTGACAAGAACCTCCACTTCGTTACACCTTAAATATCCCAGGAAAGAGAAAAATGGATAAAGAAGTCGTGGCCCTTATGTAAAATGGAATATCACTCAGCCATGAAATCTACGTCATAAGGCTCCTAGCAGCATGATGAGTGGATTTAGGTACGACGATTCTACGTGAAATAAGTCACACAGAAAAAGACACTTATCATAAGGTATCACTTATAGAGGGAATGTAAAAACCGGTACACTTGAACTGAATTACAAAACAGAAGAGAGTCACACGTTTAGAAAACACACTATGGCTGCTTAACGGGAAAGGTGAGGTGGGGTGATGCATAAAACAAGGGTTTCAAATTAGCTCAGATACCGTTCCATAAACCCAACATGTAATATACAAGACCTACTCCTTGCTCAGTGAACGGGACTCAACACCCCCTATTCACCGCCCAAGAATATATCTGACTAGTAAGAATCTTAAAACCTATGTATTGAAATCTCTCTGTAAGTGAGTCAAGTGGGTGTAAAGCGGCATAAACACAGCAGTGAAAAGCAGCTACACCCCATTATAAAAATCAATTACTTTTAAAAACCCGTGAAACAAAGACAGTGAAAGAGAGAGAAATTCTTACAAAATTCGTTCAGAGGCTGTGATGCCACCAGGATTGACCATATCTAGACCCACAGCTGATTGAGACATAAGGGTGGACACTCTTGGGGCTGAGAGTTTTGGTGAGGTTGGGTGAGCAAACGCAGACCCTTTAAAGTAATACTGCGTGGTACCCATCCCATGGGTCCCAAATCTCCAGGTTCAAGGGCACCTTCCTACATCGAAAACATGCATGAGAAACCCAGAAGATGGTACACCGTGTGATCGGGAAAGGTTTCTAAAACGCACCTCATTTCTCATCTAATTGTGCTCGGGTTCGCCATTCCAGCCGCTTTCCTAGCAATCTCCCTCCTTGGAGAATCAGCACCTTTAACCTCCTGTTCCGTACAGGTTGCAATTTGTCCTGAGAATGAAAGGGAAGAGGGGGAACCAATGAGAGACTAGCTCTAGGTCTTGGGACAGGCACAGGTCACACTATTTTCCCATCAGGAAGAAGAATTAACCACAGGCTCAGCCTGCCGCTCGGAAGGAGAATAGGGCCTGAAGCAATCCTGCGCTTTTGCGGCCAGCTCCCAAGAAAGCGAGTTGAAAAATGGAGCTCAGGGGCACTGCGATTCACAAACCTGCAGAGTTATAAATGATAACTCTCGTCCACAAATATATTGAGGGAAGGCAACAAAGAGGATTTGAAAGCAAGGCAGAATTGCAGGAAACAGATTTCAGGGGGGAGATTCGAATCGCCGTTAAAGCACAGGAAAAGCGGCAAAACCTCGACAATGATGCCCTTGGCCAAAAAGGTTGTATGCGTTTTTTCCTGAATATATTCAGGAAAAAACGCATACGCCCTTTTTGGCCAACCAAGCAACCTGGAAAGGCAAATCAGCGCTACAAAGAAGTCTCGCTTCCCATCGGTCAAAAGGGCCATGCTGAATAAAGTGTCAAAACCAGAAATGCAGGACAGGCCATGGAGAAACGGGAGCCTTGCTACGCTGATGGGTGGGATGTAAATTGCCAACAGCCACTCTGGAGAGGTGTACGGTGTGTCCTGAGACATCTAAAAAACTCAGCTTAGAGAGCATAGGGCACTTCCACTCATGGGCCTATAAATTGGGAAAACTAAAAATCAACAAGACACAGGCACCCCAAAGTTTAGGGCTGCTCTGTTGACAACAACCTCCACTTCGTTACACCTTAAATATCCCAGGAAAGAGAAAAATGGATAAAGAAGTTGTGGTCCTTATGTACAATGGAATATCACTCAGCCATGAAATCTACGTCATAAGGCTCGTAGCAGCATGATGAGTGGATTTAGATACGACGATTCTACGTGAAATAAGTCACACAGAAAAAAAAAAATTATCATAAGATATCACTTATAGAGGGAATGTAAAAACCGCTACACTTGAACTGAATTACAAAACAGAAGAGAGTCACACGTTTAGAAAACACACTATGGCTGCTTAACGGGAAAGGTGAGGTGGGGTGATGCATAAAACCAGGGTTTCAAATTAGCTCAGATACCGTTCCATAAACCCAACATGTAATAGACAAGACCTACTCCTTGCTCAGTGAACGGGACTCAACACCCCCTATTCACCGCCCAAGAATATATCTGACCAGTAAGAATCTTAAAACCTATGTATTGAAATCTCTCTGTAAGTGAGTCAAGTGGGTGTAAAGCGGCATAAACACAGCATTGAAAAGCAGCTAAACCCCATTATAAAAATCAATTACTTTTAAAAACCCGTGAAACAAAGACAGTGAAAGAGAGAGAAATTCTTACAAAATTCGTTCAGAGGCTGTGATGCCACCTGGATTGACCATATCTAGACCCACAGCTGATTGAGACATAAGGGTGGACACTCCTGGGGCTGAGAGGTTTGGTGATGTTGGGTGAGCAAACGCAGACCCTTTAAAGTAATACTGCGTGGTACCCATCCCATGGGTCCCAAATCTCCAGGTTCAAGGGCACCTTCCTACATCGAAAACATGCATGAGAAACCCAGAAGATGGTACACCGTGTGATCGGGAAAGGTTTCTAAAACGCACCTCATTTCTCATCTCCTTGTGCTCGGGTTCGCCATTCCAGCCGCTTTCCTAGCAATCTCCCTCCTTGGAGAATCAGCACCTTTAACCTCCTGTTCCGTACAGGTTGCAATTTGTCCTGAGGAGGAACGGGAAGAGGGGGAACCAATGGGAGACTAGCTCTAGGTCTTGGGACAGGCACAGCTCACTCTATTTTCCCGTCAGGAAGAAGAATTAACCACAGGCTCAGCCTGCCAGCCGGAAGCCGAATAGGGCCTGAAGCATTCCTGCGCTTTTGCGGCCAGCTCCCAAGGAAGCGAGTTGAAAAATGGAGCTCAGGGGCACTGCAATTCACAAACCTGCAGAGTTATAAATGATAACTCTCGTCCACAAATATACTGAGGGAAGGCAACGAAGAGGATTTGAAAGCAAGGCAGAATTGCAGGAAACAGGTTTCAGGAGGGAGATTCGAATCGCCTTTAAAGCACAGGAAAAGCGGCAAAACTTCGAAAATGATGCCCTTGGCCAAAAAGGGCGTATGCGTTTTTTCCTGAATATATTCAGGAAAATACGCATACGCCCTTTTTGGCCAACCAAGCAACCTGCAAAGGCAAATCAGCGCTACAAAGAAGTCTCGCTTCCCATCGGTCAAAAGGACCATGCTGAATAAAGTGTCAAAACTAGAAATGCAGGACAGGCCATGGAGAAACGGGAGCCTTGCTACGCTGATGGGCGGGATGTAAATTGCCCACAGCCACTCTGGAGAAGTGTACGGTGTGTCTTGAAACATCTAAAAAACTCAGCTTAGAGAGCATAGGGCACTTCCACTCATGGGAGTATAAATTGGGAAAACTAAATATCAGCAAGACACAGGCACCCCAAAGATTAGGGCTGCTCTGTTGACAAGAACCTCCACTTCGTTACACCTTAAATATCCCAGGAAAGAGAAAAAAGGATAAAGAAGTCGTGGCCCTTATGTACAATGGAATATCACTCAGCCATGAAATCTACGTCATAAGGCTCCTAGCAGCATGATGAGTGGATTTAGGTACGACGATTCTACGTGAAATAAGTCACACAGAAAAAGACACTTATCATAAGGTATCACTTATAGAGGGAATGTAAAAACCGGTACACTTGAACTGAATTACAAAACAGAAGAGAGTCACACGTTTAGAAAACACACTATGGCTGCTTAACGGGAAAGGTGAGGTGGGGTGATGCATAAAACCAGGGTTTCAAATTAGCTCAGATACCGTTCCATAAACCCAACATGTAATAGACAAGACCTACTCCTTGCTCAGTGAACGGGACTCAACACCCCCTATTCACCGCCCAAGAATATATCTGACTAGTAAGAATCTTAAAACCTATGTATTGAAATCTCTCTGTAAGTGAGTCAAGTGGGTGTAAAGCGGCATAAACACAGCAGTGAAAAGCAGCTACACCCCATTATAAAAATCAATTACTTTTAAAAACCCGTGAAACAAAGACAGTGAAAGAGAGAGAAATTCTTACAAAATTCGTTCAGAGGATGTGATGCCACCAGGATTGACCATATCTAGACCCACAGCTGATTGAGACATAAGGGTGGACACTCTTGGGGCTGAGAATTTTGGTGAGGTTGGGTGAGCAAACGCAGACCCTTTAAAGTAATACTGCGTGGTACCCATCCCATGGGTCCCAAATCTCCAGGTTCAAGGGCACCTTCCTACATCGAAAACATGCATGAGAAACCCAGAAGATGGTACACCGTGTGATCGGGAAAGGTTTCTAAAACGCACCTCATTTCTCATCTAATTGTGCTCGGGTTCGCCATTCCAGCCGATTTCCTAGCAATCTCCCTCCTTGGAGAATCAGCACCTTTAACCTCCTGTTCCGTACAGGTTGCAATTTGTCCTGAGGATGAAAGGGAAGAGGGGGAACCAATGAGAGACTAGCTCTAGGTCTTGGGACAGGCACAGCTCAGTCAATTTTCCCATCAGGAAGAAGAATTAACCACAGGCTCAGCCTGCCGCTCGGAAGGAGAATAGGGCCTGAAGCAATCCTGCGCTTTTGCGGCCAGCTCCCAAGAAAGCGAGTTGAAAAATGGAGCTCAGGGGCACTGCGATTCACAAACCTGCAGAGTTATAAATGATAACTCTCGTCCACAAATATATTGAGGGAAGGCAACAAAGAGGATTTGAAAGCAAGGCAGAATTGCAGGAAACAGATTTCAGGAGGGAGATTCGAATCGCCGTTAAAGCACAGGAAAAGCGGCAAAACCTCGACAATGATGCCCTTGGCCAAAAAGGTTGTATGCGTTTTTTCCTGAATATATTCAGGAAAAAACGCATACGCCCTTTTTGGCCAACCAAGCAACCTGGAAAGGCAAATCAGCGCTACAAAGAAGTCTCGCTTCCCATCGGTCAAAAGGGCCATGCTGAATAAAGTGTCAAAACCAGAAATGCAGGACAGGCCATGGAGAAACGGGAGCCTTGCTACGCTGATGGGTGGGATGTAAATTGCCAACAGCCACTCTGGAGAGGTGTACGGTGTGTCCTGAGACATCTAAAAAACTCAGCTTAGAGAGCATAGGGCACTTCTACTCATGGGCCTATAAATTGGGAAAGCTAAAAATCAGCAAGACACAGGCACCCCAAAGTTTAGGGCCGCTCTGTTGGCAAGAATCTCCACTTCGTTACACCTTAAATATCCCAGGAAAGAGAAAAATGGATACAGAAGTTGTGGTCCTTATGTACAATGGAATATCACTCAGCCACGAAATCTACGTCATAAGGCTCGTAGCAGCATGATGAGTGGATTTAGATACGACGATTCTACGTGAAATAAGTCACACAGAAAAAAAAAAAAGAAACTTATCATAAGATATCACTTATAGAGGGAATGTAAAAACCGCTACACTTGAACTGAATTACAAAACAGAAGAGAGTCACACGTTTAGAAAACACACTATGGCTGCTTAACGGGAAAGGTGAGGTGGGGTGATGCATAAAACCAGGGTTTCAAATTAGCTCAGATAGCGTTCCATAAACCCAACATGTAATAGACAAGACCTACTCCTTGCTCAGTGAACGGGACTCAACACCCCCTATTCACCGCCCAAGAATATATCTGACCAGTAAGAATCTTAAAACCTATGTATTGAAATCTCTCTGTAAGTGAGTCAAGTGGGTGTAAAGCGGCATAAACACAGCATTGAAAAGCAGCTAAACCCCATTATAAAAATCAATTACTTTTAAAAACCCGTGAAACAAAGACAGTGAAAGAGAGAGAAATTCTTACAAAATTCGTTCAGAGGCTGTGATGCCACCAGGATTGACCATATCTAGACCCACAGCTGATTGAGACATAGGGGTGGACACTCTTGGGGCTGAGAGGTTTGGTGAGGTTGGGTGAGCAAATGCAGACCCTTTAAAGTAATACTGCGTGGTACCCATCCCATGGGTCCCAAATCTCCAGGTTCAAGGGCATCTTCCTACATCGAAAACATGCATGAGAAACCCAGAAGATGGTACACCATGTGATCGGGAAAGGTTTCTAAAACGCACCTCATTTCTCATCTCCTTCTGCTTGGGTTCGCCATTCCAGCCGCTTTCCTAGCCATCTCCCTCCTTGGAGAATCAGCACCTTTAACCTCCTGTTCCGTACAGGTTGCAATTGGTCCTGAGGATGAACGGGAAGACGGGGAACCAATGAGAGACTAGCTCTAGGTGTTGGGACAAGAACAGGTCACGCTATTTTCCCATCAGAAAGAAGAATTAACCAAAGGCTCAGCCTACCGCCCGGAAACAGAATAGGGCCTGAAGCAATCCTGCGCTTTTGCGGCCAGCTCCCAAGAAAGCGAGTTGAGAAATGGAGCTCAGGGGCACTGCAATTCACAAACCTGCAGAGTTATAAATGATAACTCTCGTCCACAAATATATTGAGGGAAGGCAACGAAGAGGATTTGAAAGCAAGGCAGAATTGCAGGAAACAGATTTCAGGAGGGAGATTCGAATCGCCGTTAAAGCACAGGAAAAGTGGCAAAACCTCGACAATGATGCCCTTGGCCAAAAAGGTTGTATGCGTTTTTTCCTGAATATATTCAGGAAAAAACGCATACGCCCTTTTTGGCCAACCAAGCAACCTGGAAAGGCAAATCAGCGCTACAAAGAAGTCTCGCTTCCCATCGGTCAAAAGGGCCATGCTGAATAAAGTGTCAAAACCAGAAATGCAGGACAGGCCATGGAGAAACGGGAGCCTTGCTACGCTGATGGGTGGGATGTAAATTGCCAACAGCCACTCTGCAGAGGTGTACGGTGTGTCCTGAGACATCTAAAAAACTCAGCTTAGAGAGCATAGGGCACTTCCACTCATGGGCGTATAAATTGGGAAAACTAAAAATCAGCAAGACACAGGCACCCCAAAGTTTAGGGCTGCTCTGTTGGCAAGAATCTCCACTTCGTTACACCTTAAATATCCCAGGAAAGAGAAAAATGGATACAGAAGTTGTGGTCCTTATGTACAATGGAATATCACTCAGCCATGAAATCTACGTCATAAGGCTCGAAGCAGCATGATGAGTGGATTTAGGTATGACGATTCTAGGTGAAATAAGTCACACAGAAAAAAAAAAAAAACTTATCATAAGATATCACTTATAGAGGGAAAGTAAAAACCACTACACTTGAACTGAATTACAAAACAGAAGAGAGTCACACGTTTAGAAAACACACTATGGCTGCTTAACGGGAAAGGTGAGGTGGGGTGATGCATAAAACCAGGGTTACAAATTAGCTCAGATAGCGTTCCATAAAGCCAATATGTAATAGACAAGACCTAGTCTTTACTCAGTGAACGGGACCCAACACCCCCTATTCACCGACCAAGAATATATCTGACAAGTAACAATCTTAAAACCTATGTATTGAAATCTCTCTGTAAGTGAGTCAAGTGCGTGTAAAGAATCATAAACACAGCACTGAAAAGCAGCTAAACCCCATTAGAAAAATCAATTACTTTTAAAAACCCGTGAAACAAAGACAGTGAAAGAGAGAGAAATTCTTACAAAATTCGTCCAGAGGCTGTGATGCCACCTGGGTTGACCATATCTAGACCCACAGCTGATTGAGACATAAGGGTGGACACTCTTGGGGCTGAGAGGTTTGCTGAGGTTGGGTGAGCAAATGCAGACCCTTTAAAGTAATACTGCGTGGTACCCATCCCATGGGTCCCAAATCTCCAGGTTCAAGGGCATCTTCCTACATCGAAAACATGCATGAGAAACCCAAAAAATGGTACACCGTGTGATCGGGAAAGGTTTCTAAAACGCACCTCATTTCTCATCTCCTTGTTCTCGGGTTCGCCATTCCACCCGCTTTCCTAGCAATCTCCCTCCTTGGAGAATCAGCACCTTTAACCTCCTGTTCCGTACAGGTTGCAATTTGTCCTGAGGATGAAAGGGAAGATGGGGAACCAATGAGAGACTAGCTCTAGGTCTTGGGACAGGCACAGGTCACTCTATTTTCCCATCAGGAAGAACAATTAACCACAGGCTCAGCCTGCCACCCGGAAGCAGAATAGGGCCTGAAGCAATCCTGCACTTTTGCGGCCAGCTCCCAAGAAAGCCAGTTGAAAAATGGAGCTCAGGGGCACTGCGATTCACAAACCTGCAGAGTTATAAATGATAACTCTCGTCCACAAATATATTGAGGGAAGGCAACGAAGAGGATTTGAAAGCAAGGCAGAATTGCAGGAAACAGATTTCAGGACGGAGATTCGAATCGCCTTTAAAGCACAGGAAAAGCGGCAAAACCTCGACAATGATGCCCTGGGCCAAAAAGGGCGTATGCGTTTTTTCCTGAATATATTCAGGAAAAAACGCATACGCCCTTTTTGGCCAACCAAGCAACCTGGAAAGGCAAATCAGCGCCACAATGAAGTCTCGCTTCCCATCGGTCAAAAGGGCCATGCTGAATAAAGTGTCAAAACCAGAAATGCAGGACAGGTCATGGAGAAACGGGAGCCTTGCTACGCTGATGGGCGAGATGTAAATTGCCAACAGCCACTCTGGAGAGGTGTACGGTGTGTCTTGAAACATCTAAAAAACTCAGCTTAGAGAGCATAGGGCACTTCCACTCGTGGGCGTATAAATTGGGAAAACTAAAAATCAGCAAGACACAGGCACCCCAAAGTTTAGGGCTGCTCTGTTGACAAAAACCTCCACTTCGTTACACCTTAAATATCCCAGGAAAGAGAAAAATGGATAAAGAAGTTGTGGTCCTTATGTACAATGGAATATCACTCAGCCATGAAATCTACGTCATAAGGCTCGTAGCAGCATGATGAGTGGATTTAGGTACGACGATTCAACATGAAATAAGTCACACAGAAAAAGACACTTATCATAAGATATCACTTATAGAGGGAATGTAAAAACCGCTACACTTGAATGAATTACAAAACAGAAGAGAGTCACACGTTTAGAAAACACACTATGGCTGCTTAACGGGAAAGGTGAGGTGGGGTGATGCATAAAACAAGGGTTTCAAATTAGCTCAGATACCGTTCCATAAACCCAACATGTAATAGACAAGACCTACTCCTTGCTCAGTGAACGGGACTCAACACCCCCTATTCACCGCCCAAGAATATATCTGACCAGTAAGAATCTTAAAACCTTTGTATTGAAATCTCTCTGTAAGTGAGTCAAGTGGGTGTAAAGCGGCATAAACACAGCATTGAAAAGCAGCTAAACCCCATTATAAAAATCAATTACTTTTAAAAACCCGTGAAACAAAGACAGTGAAAGAGAGAGAAATTCTTACAAAATTCGTTCAGAGGCTGTGATGCCACCAGGATTGACCATATCTAGACCCACAGCTGATTGAGACATAGGGGTGGACACTCTTGGGGCTGAGAGGTTTGGTGAGGTTGGGTGAGCAAATGCAGACCCTTTAAAGTAATACTGCGTGGTACCCATCCCATGGGTCCCAAATCTCCAGGTTCAAGGGCATCTTCCTACATCGAAAACATGCATGAGAAACCCAGAAGATGGTACGCCATGTGATCGGGAAAGGTTTCTAAAACGCACCTCATTTCTCATCCCCTTCTGCTTGGGTTCGCCATTCCAGCCGCTTTCCTAGCAATCTCCCTCCTTGGAGAATCAGCACCTTTAACCTCCTGTTCCGTACAGGTTGCAATTGGTCCTGAGGATGAACGGGAAGACGGGGAACCAATGAGAGACTAGCTCTAGGTGTTGGGACAAGAACAGGTCACGCTATTTTCCCATCAGAAAGAAGAATTAACCAAAGGCTCAGCCTACCGCCCGGAAACAGAATAGGGCCTGAAGCAATCCTGCGCTTTTGCGGCCAGCTCCCAAGAAAGCGAGTTGAGAAATGGAGCTCAGGGGCACTGCAATTCACAAACTTGCAGAGTTATAAATGATAACTCTCGTCCACAAATATATTGAGGGAAGGCAACGAAGAGGATTTGAAAGCAAGGCAGAATTGCAGGAAACAGATTTCAGGAGGGAGATTCGAATCGCCGTTAAAGCACAGGAAAAGTGGCAAAACCTCGACAATGATGCCCTTGGCCAAAAAGGTTGTATGCGTTTTTTCCTGAATATATTCAGGAAAAAACGCATACGCCCTTTTTGGCCAACCAAGCAACCTGGAAAGGCAAATCAGCGCTACAAAGAAGTCTCGCTTCCCATCGGTCAAAAGGGCCATGCTGAATAAAGTGTCAAAACCAGAAATGCAGGACAGGCCATGGAGAAACGGGAGCCTTGCTACGCTGATGGGCGGGATGTAAATTGCCAACAGCCACTCTGCAGAGGTGTACGGTGTGTCCTGAGACATCTAAAAAACTCAGCTTAGAGAGCATAGGGCACTTCCACTCATGGGCGTATAAATTGGGAAAACTAAAAATCAGCAAGACACAGGCACCCCAAAGTTTAGGGCTGCTCTGTTGGCAAGAATCTCCACTTCGTTACACCTTAAATATCCCAGGAAAGAGAAAAATGGATACAGAAGTTGTGGTCCTTATGTACAATGGAATATCACTCAGCCATGAAATCTACGTCATAAGGCTCGAAGCAGCATGATGAGTGGATTTAGGTATGACGATTCTAGGTGAAATAAGTCACACAGAAAAAAAAAAAAAACTTATCATAAGATATCACTTATAGAGGGAAAGTAAAAACCACTACACTTGAACTGAATTACAAAACAGAAGAGAGTCACACGTTTAGAAAACACACTATGGCTGCTTAACGGGAAAGGTGAGGTGGGGTGATGCATAAAACCAGGGTTACAAATTAGCTCAGATAGCGTTCCATAAAGCCAATATGTAATAGACAAGACCTAGTCTTTACTCAGTGAACGGGACCCAACACCCCCTATTCACCGACCAAGAATATATCTGACAAGTAACAATCTTAAAACCTATGTATTGAAATCTCTCTGTAAGTGAGTCAAGTGCGTGTAAAGAATCATAAACACAGCACTGAAAAGCAGCTAAACCCCATTAGAAAAATCAATTACTTTTAAAAACCCGTGAAACAAAGACAGTGAAAGAGAGAGAAATTCTTACAAAATTCGTCCAGAGGCTGTGATGCCACCTGGGTTGACCATATCTAGACCCACAGCTGATTGAGACATAAGGGTGGACCCTCTTGGGGCTGAGAGGTTTGCTGAGGTTGGGTGAGCAAATGCAGACCCTTTAAAGTAATACTGCGTGGTACCCATCCCATGGGTCCCAAATCTCCAGGTTCAAGGGCACCTTCCTACATCGAAAACATGCATGAGAAACCCAAAAAATGGTACACCGTGTGATCGGGAAAGGTTTCTAAAACGCACCTCATTTCTCATCTCCTTGTTCTCGGGTTCGCCATTCCACCCGCTTTCCTAGCAATCTCCCTCCTTGGAGAATCAGCACCTTTAACCTCCTGTTCCGTACAGGTTGCAATTTGTCCTGAGGATGAAAGGGAAGATGGGGAACCAATGAGAGACTAGCTCTACGTCTTGGGACAGGCACAGGTCACTCTATTTTCCCATCAGGAAGAACAATTAACCACAGGCTCAGCCTGCCACCCGGAAGCAGAATAGGGCCTGAAGCAATCCTGCACTTTTGCGGCCAGCTCCCAAGAAAGCCAGTTGAAAAATGGAGCTCAGGGGCACTGCGATTCACAAACCTGCAGAGTTATAAATGATAACTCTCGTCCACAAATATATTGAGGGAAGGCAACGAAGAGGATTTGAAAGCAAGGCAGAATTGCAGGAAACAGATTTCAGGAGGGAGATTCGAATCGCCTTTAAAGCACAGGAAAAGCGGCAAAACCTCGACAATGATGCCCTGGGCCAAAAAGGGCGTATGCGTTTTTTCCTGAATATATTCAGGAAAAAACGCATACGCCCTTTTTGGCCAACCAAGCAACCTGGAAAGGCAAATCAGCGCCACAATGAAGTCTCGCTTCCCATCGGTAAAAAGGGCCATGCTGAATAAAGTGTCAAAACCAGAAATGCAGGACAGGTCATGGAGAAACGGGAGCCTTGCTACGCTGATGGGCGAGATGTAAATTGCCAACAGCCACTCTGGAGAGGTGTACGGTGTGTCTTGAAACATCTAAAAAACTCAGCTTAGAGAGCATAGGGCACTTCCACTCGTGGGCGTATAAATTGGGAAAACTAAAAATCAGCAAGACACAGGCACCCCAAAGTTTAGGGCTGCTCTGTTGACAAAAACCTCCACTTCGTTACACCTTAAATATCCCAGGAAAGAGAAAAATGGATAAAGAAGTTGTGGTCCTTATGTACAATGGAATATCACTCATCCATGAAATCTACGTCATAACTCTCCTAGCAGCATGATGAGTGGATTTAGGTACGACGATTCTACGTGAAATAAGTCATACAGAAAAAGACACTTATCATAATATATCACTTATAGAGGGAATGTAAAAACCGCTACACTTGAACTGAATTACAAAACAGAAGAGAGTCACACGTTTAGGAAACACACTATGGCTGCTTAACGGGAAAGGTGAGGTGGGGTGATGCATAAAACAAGGGTTTCAAATTAGCTCAGATACCGTTCCATAAACACAATATGTAATAGACAAGACCTACTCCTTGCTCAGTGAACGGGACTCAACATCCCCTATACACCGCCCAAGAATATATCTGACTAGTAATAATCTTAAAACCTATGTGTTGATATCTCTCTGTAAGTGACTCAAGTGGGTGTAAAGCGGCATAAACACAGCAGTGAAAAGCAGCTAAACCCCATTATAAAAATCAATTACTTTTAAAATCCCGTGAAGTAAAGACAGTGAAAGAGAGAGAAATTGTTACAAAATTCGTTCAGGGGCTGTGATGCCACCTGGATTGACCATATCTAGACCCACAGCTGATTGAGACATAAGGGTGGACACTTTTGGGGCTGAGAGGTTTGGTGAGGTTGGGTGAGCAAACGCAGACCCTTTAAAGTAATACTGCGTGGTACCCATCCCATGGGTCCCAAATCTCCAGGTTCAAGGGCATCTTCCTACATCGAAAACATGCATGAGAAACCCAGAAGATGATACACCGTGTGATCGAGAAAGGTTTCTAAATCACACCTCATTTCTCATCTCCTTGTGCTCGGGTTCGCCGTTCCAGCCGCTTTCCTAGCAATCTCCCTCCTTGGAGAATCAGCACCTTTAACCTCCTGTTCCGTACAGGTTGCAATATGTCCTGAGGAGGAACGGGAAGAGGGGGAACCAATGAGAGACTAGCTCTATGTCTTGGGACAGGCACAGCTCACTCTATTTTCCCGTCAGGAAGAAGAATTAACCACAGGCTCAGCCTGCCAGCCGGAAGCCGAATAGGGCCTGAAGCATTCCTGCGCTTTTGCGGCCAGCTCCCAAGGAAGCGAGTTGAAAAATGGAGCTCAGGGGCACTGCAATTCACAAACCTGCAGAGTTATAAATGATAACTCTCGTCCACAAATATACTGAGGGAAGGCAACGAAGAGGATTTGAAAGCAAGGCAGAATCGCAGGAAACAGGTTTCAGGAGGGAGATTCGAATCGCCTTTAAAGCACAGGAAAAGCGGCAAAACTTCGAAAATGATGCCCTTGGCCAAAAAGGGCGTATTCGTTTTTTCCTGAATATATTCAGGAAAAAACGCATACGCCCTTTTTGGCCAACCAAGCAACCTGCAAAG
This sequence comes from Eschrichtius robustus, assembly GCF_028021215.1. Lineage (NCBI taxonomy): Eukaryota > Metazoa > Chordata > Mammalia > Artiodactyla > Eschrichtiidae > Eschrichtius > Eschrichtius robustus. Next base: position 83,266,205 of record NC_090832.1, read on the forward strand.
GCAAATCAGCGCTACAAAGAAGTCTCGCTTCCCATCGGTCAAAAGGACCATGCTGAATAAAGTGTCAAAACCAGAAATGCAGGACAGGCCATGGAGAAACGGGAGCCTTGCTACGCTGATGGGCGGGATGTAAATTGCCCACAGCCACTCTGGAGAAGTGTACGGTGTGTCTTGAAACATCTAAAAAACTCAGCTTAGAGAGCATAGGGCACTTCCACTCATGGGAGTATAAATTGGGAAAACTAAATATCAGCAAGACACAGGCACCCCAAAGATTAGGGCTGCTCTGTTGACAAGAACCTCCACTTCGTTACACCTTAAATATCCCAGGAAAGAGAAAAATGGATAAAGAAGTTGTGGCCCTTATGTACAATGGAATATCACTCAGCCATGAAATCTACGTCATAAGGCTCCTAGCAGCATGATGAGTGGATTTAGGTACGACGATTCTACGTGAAATAAGTCACACAGAAAAAGACACTTATCATAAGGTATCACTTATAGAGGGAATGTAAAAACCGGTACACTTGAACTGAATTACAAAACAGAAGAGAGTCACACGTTTAGAAAACACACTATGGCTGCTTAACGGGAAAGGTGAGGTGGGGTGATGCATAAAACCAGGGTTTCAAATTAGCTCAGATACCGTTCCATAAACCCAACATGTAATAGACAAGACCTACTCCTTGCTCAGTGAACGGGACTCAACACCCCCTATTCACCGCCCAAGAATATATCTGACTAGTAAGAATCTTAAAACCTATGTATTGAAATCTCTCTGTAAGTGAGTCAAGTGGGTGTAAAGCGGCATAAACACAGCAGTGAAAAGCAGCTACACCCCATTATAAAAATCAATTACTTTTAAAAACCCGTGAAACAAAGACAGTGAAAGAGAGAGAAATTCTTACAAAATTCGTTCAGAGGATGTGATGCCACCAGGATTGACCATATCTAGACCCACAGCTGATTGAGACATAAGGGTGGACACTCTTGGGGCTGAGAATTTTGGTGAGGTTGGGTGAGCAAACGCAGACCCTTTAAAGTAATACTGCGTGGTACCCATCCCATGGGTCCCAAATCTCCAGGTTCAAGGGCACCTTCCTACATCGAAAACATGCATGAGAAACCCAGAAGATGGTACACCGTGTGATCGGGAAAGGTTTCTAAAACGCACCTCATTTCTCATCTAATTGTGCTCGGGTTCGCCATTCCAGCCGATTTCCTAGCAATCTCCCTCCTTGGAGAATCAGCACCTTTAACCTCCTGTTCCGTACAGGTTGCAATTTGTCCTGAGGATGAAAGGGAAGAGGGGGAACCAATGAGAGACTAGCTCTATGTCTTGGGACAGGCACAGGTCACTCTATTTTCCCATCAGGAAGAAGAATTAACCACAGGCTCAGCCTGCCGCTCGGAAGGAGAATAGGGCCTGAAGCAATCCTGCGCTTTTGCGGCCAGCTCCCAAGAAAGCGAGTTGAAAAATGGTGCTCAGGGGCACTGCGATTCACAAACCTGCAGAGTTATAAATGATAACTCTCGTCCACAAATATATTGAGGGAAGGCAACAAAGAGGATTTGAAAGCAAGGCAGAATTGCAGGAAACAGATTTCAGGAGGGAGATTCGAATCGCCGTTAAAGCACAGGAAAAGCGGCAAAACCTCGACAATGATGCCCTTGGCCAAAAAGGTTGTATGCGTTTTTTCCTGAATATATTCAGGAAAAAACGCATACGCCCTTTTTGGCCAACCAAGCAACCTGGAAAGGCAAATCAGCGCTACAAAGAAGTCTCGCTTCCCATCGGTCAAAAGGGCCATGCTGAATAAAGTGTCAAAACCAGAAATGCAGGACAGGCCATGGAGAAACGGGAGCCTTGCTACGCTGATGGGTGGGATGTAAATTGCCAACAGCCACTCTGGAGAGGTGTACGGTGTGTCCTGAGACATCTAAAAAACTCAGCTTAGAGAGCATAGGGCACTTCTACTCATGGGCCTATAAATTGGGAAAGCTAAAAATCAGCAAGACACAGGCACCCCAAAGTTTAGGGCCGCTCTGTTGGCAAGAATCTCCACTTCGTTACACCTTAAATATCCCAGGAAAGAGAAAAATGGATACAGAAGTTGTGGTCCTTATGTACAATGGAATATCACTCAGCCACGAAATCTACGTCATAAGGCTCGTAGCAGCATGATGAGTGGATTTAGATACGACGATTCTACGTGAAATAAGTCACACAGAAAAAAAAAAAGAAACTTATCATAAGATATCACTTATAGAGGGAATGTAAAAACCGCTACACTTGAACTGAATTACAAAACAGAAGAGAGTCACACGTTTAGAAAACACACTATGGCTGCTTAACGGGAAAGGTGAGGTGGGGTGATGCATAAAACCAGGGTTTCAAATTAGCTCAGATAGCGTTCCATAAACCCAACATGTAATAGACAAGACCTACTCCTTGCTCAGTGAACGGGACTCAACACCCCCTATTCACCGCCCAAGAATATATCTGACCAGTAAGAATCTTAAAACCTATGTATTGAAATCTCTCTGTAAGTGAGTCAAGTGGGTGTAAAGCGGCATAAACACAGCATTGAAAAGCAGCTAAACCCCATTATAAAAATCAATTACTTTTAAAAACCCGTGAAACAAAGACAGTGAAAGAGAGAGAAATTCTTACAAAATTCGTTCAGAGGCTGTGATGCCACCAGGATTGACCATATCTAGACCCACAGCTGATTGAGACATAGGGGTGGACACTCTTGGGGCTGAGAGGTTTGGTGAGGTTGGGTGAGCAAATGCAGACCCTTTAAAGTAATACTGCGTGGTACCCATCCCATGGGTCCCAAATCTCCAGGTTCAAGGGCATCTTCCTACATCGAAAACATGCATGAGAAACCCAGAAGATGGTACACCATGTGATCGGGAAAGGTTTCTAAAACGCACCTCATTTCTCATCTCCTTCTGCTTGGGTTCGCCATTCCAGCCGCTTTCCTAGCAATCTCCCTCCTTGGAGAATCAGCACCTTTAACCTCCTGTTCCGTACAGGTTGCAATTGGTCCTGAGGATGAACGGGAAGACGGGGAACCAATGAGAGACTAGCTCTAGGTGTTGGGACAAGAACAGGTCACGCTATTTTCCCATCAGAAAGAAGAATTAACCAAAGGCTCAGCCTACCGCCCGGAAACAGAATAGGGCCTGAAGCAATCCTGCGCTTTTGCGGCCAGCTCCCAAGAAAGCGAGTTGAGAAATGGAGCTCAGGGGCACTGCAATTCACAAACCTGCAGAGTTATAAATGATAACTCTCGTCCACAAATATATTGAGGGAAGGCAACGAAGAGGATTTGAAAGCAAGGCAGAATTGCAGGAAACAGATTTCAGGAGGGAGATTCGAATCGCCGTTAAAGCACAGGAAAAGTGGCAAAACCTCGACAATGATGCCCTTGGCCAAAAAGGTTGTATGCGTTTTTTCCTGAATATATTCAGGAAAAAACGCATACGCCCTTTTTGGCCAACCAAGCAACCTGGAAAGGCAAATCAGCGCTACAAAGAAGTCTCGCTTCCCATCGGTCAAAAGGGCCATGCTGAATAAAGTGTCAAAACCAGAAATGCAGGACAGGCCATGGAGAAACGGGAGCCTTGCTACGCTGATGGGCGGGATGTAAATTGCCAACAGCCACTCTGCAGAGGTGTACGGTGTGTCCTGAGACATCTAAAAAACTCAGCTTAGAGAGCATAGGGCACTTCCACTCATGGGCGTATAAATTGGGAAAACTAAAAATCAGCAAGACACAGGCACCCCAAAGTTTAGGGCTGCTCTGTTGGCAAGAATCTCCACTTCGTTACACCTTAAATATCCCAGGAAAGAGAAAAATGGATACAGAAGTTGTGGTCCTTATGTACAATGGAATATCACTCAGCCATGAAATCTACGTCATAAGGCTCGAAGCAGCATGATGAGTGGATTTAGGTATGACGATTCTAGGTGAAATAAGTCACACAGAAAAAAAAAAAAAAACTTATCATAAGATATCACTTATAGAGGGAAAGTAAAAACCACTACACTTGAACTGAATTACAAAACAGAAGAGAGTCACACGTTTAGAAAACACACTATGGCTGCTTAACGGGAAAGGTGAGGTGGGGTGATGCATAAAACCAGGGTTACAAATTAGCTCAGATAGCGTTCCATAAAGCCAATATGTAATAGACAAGACCTAGTCTTTACTCAGTGAACGGGACCCAACACCCCCTATTCACCGACCAAGAATATATCTGACAAGTAACAATCTTAAAACCTATGTATTGAAATCTCTCTGTAAGTGAGTCAAGTGCGTGTAAAGAATCATAAACACAGCACTGAAAAGCAGCTAAACCCCATTAGAAAAATCAATTACTTTTAAAAACCCGTGAAACAAAGACAGTGAAAGAGAGAGAAATTCTTACAAAATTCGTCCAGAGGCTGTGATGCCACCTGGGTTGACCATATCTAGACCCACAGCTGATTGAGACATAAGGGTGGACACTCTTGGGGCTGAGAGGTTTGCTGAGGTTGGGTGAGCAAATGCAGACCCTTTAAAGTAATACTGCGTGGTACCCATCCCATGGGTCCCAAATCTCCAGGTTCAAGGGCATCTTCCTACATCGAAAACATGCATGAGAAACCCAAAAAATGGTACACCGTGTGATCGGGAAAGGTTTCTAAAACGCACCTCATTTCTCATCTCCTTGTTCTCGGGTTCGCCATTCCACCCGCTTTCCTAGCAATCTCCCTCCTTGGAGAATCAGCACCTTTAACCTCCTGTTCCGTACAGGTTGCAATTTGTCCTGAGGATGAAAGGGAAGATGGGGAACCAATGAGAGACTAGCTCTAGGTCTTGGGACAGGCACAGGTCACTCTATTTTCCCATCAGGAAGAACAATTAACCACAGGCTCAGCCTGCCACCCGGAAGCAGAATAGGGCCTGAAGCAATCCTGCACTTTTGCGGCCAGCTCCCAAGAAAGCCAGTTGAAAAATGGAGCTCAGGGGCACTGCGATTCACAAACCTGCAGAGTTATAAATGATAACTCTCGTCCACAAATATATTGAGGGAAGGCAACGAAGAGGATTTGAAAGCAAGGCAGAATTGCAGGAAACAGATTTCAGGAGGGAGATTCGAATCGCCTTTAAAGCACAGGAAAAGCGGCAAAACCTCGACAATGATGCCCTGGGCCAAAAAGGGCGTATGCGTTTTTTCCTGAATATATTCAGGAAAAAACGCATACGCCCTTTTTGGCCAACCAAGCAACCTGGAAAGGCAAATCAGCGCCACAATGAAGTCTCGCTTCCCATCGGTCAAAAGGGCCATGCTGAATAAAGTGTCAAAACCAGAAATGCAGGACAGGTCATGGAGAAACGGGAGCCTTGCTACGCTGATGGGCGAGATGTAAATTGCCAACAGCCACTCTGGAGAGGTGTACGGTGTGTCTTGAAACATCTAAAAAACTCAGCTTAGAGAGCATAGGGCACTTCCACTCGTGGGCGTATAAATTGGGAAAACTAAAAATCAGCAAGACACAGGCACCCCAAAGTTTAGGGCTGCTCTGTTGACAAAAACCTCCACTTCGTTACACCTTAAATATCCCAGGAAAGAGAAAAATGGATAAAGAAGTTGTGGTCCTTATGTACAATGGAATATCACTCAGCCATGAAATCTACGTCATAAGGCTCGTAGCAGCATGATGAGTGGATTTAGGTACGACGATTCAACATGAAATAAGTCACACAGAAAAAGACACTTATCATAAGATATCACTTATAGAGGGAATGTAAAAACCGCTACACTTGAATGAATTACAAAACAGAAGAGAGTCACACGTTTAGAAAACACACTATGGCTGCTTAACGGGAAAGGTGAGGTGGGGTGATGCATAAAACAAGGGTTTCAAATTAGCTCAGATACCGTTCCATAAACCCAACATGTAATAGACAAGACCTACTCCTTGCTCAGTGAACGGGACTCAACACCCCCTATTCACCGCCCAAGAATATATCTGACCAGTAAGAATCTTAAAACCTTTGTATTGAAATCTCTCTGTAAGTGAGTCAAGTGGGTGTAAAGCGGCATAAACACAGCATTGAAAAGCAGCTAAACCCCATTATAAAAATCAATTACTTTTAAAAACCCGTGAAACAAAGACAGTGAAAGAGAGAGAAATTCTTACAAAATTCGTTCAGAGGCTGTGATGCCACCAGGATTGACCATATCTAGACCCACAGCTGATTGAGACATAGGGGTGGACACTCTTGGGGCTGAGAGGTTTGGTGAGGTTGGGTGAGCAAATGCAGACCCTTTAAAGTAATACTGCGTGGTACCCATCCCATGGGTCCCAAATCTCCAGGTTCAAGGGCATCTTCCTACATCGAAAACATGCATGAGAAACCCAGAAGATGGTACACCATGTGATCGGGAAAGGTTTCTAAAACGCACCTCATTTCTCATCCCCTTCTGCTTGGGTTCGCCATTCCAGCCGCTTTCCTAGCAATCTCCCTCCTTGGAGAATCAGCACCTTTAACCTCCTGTTCCGTACAGGTTGCAATTGGTCCTGAGGATGAACGGGAAGACGGGGAACCAATGAGAGACTAGCTCTAGGTGTTGGGACAAGAACAGGTCACGCTATTTTCCCATCAGAAAGAAGAATTAACCAAAGGCTCAGCCTACCGCCCGGAAACAGAATAGGGCCTGAAGCAATCCTGCGCTTTTGCGGCCAGCTCCCAAGAAAGCGAGTTGAGAAATGGAGCTCAGGGGCACTGCAATTCACAAACCTGCAGAGTTATAAATGATAACTCTCGTCCACAAATATATTGAGGGAAGGCAACGAAGAGGATTTGAAAGCAAGGCAGAATTGCAGGAAACAGATTTCAGGAGGGAGATTCGAATCGCCGTTAAAGCACAGGAAAAGTGGCAAAACCTCGACAATGATGCCCTTGGCCAAAAAGGTTGTATGCGTTTTTTCCTGAATATATTCAGGAAAAAACGCATACGCCCTTTTTGGCCAACCAAGCAACCTGGAAAGGCAAATCAGCGCTACAAAGAAGTCTCGCTTCCCATCGGTCAAAATGGCCATGCTGAATAAAGTGTCAAAACCAGAAATGCAGGACAGGCCATGGAGAAACGGGAGCCTTGCTACGCTGATGGGCGGGATGTAAATTGCCAACAGCCACTCTGCAGAGGTGTACGGTGTGTCCTGAGACATCTAAAAAACTCAGCTTAGAGAGCATAGGGCACTTCCACTCATGGGCGTATAAATTGGGAAAACTAAAAATCAGCAAGACACAGGCACCCCAAAGTTTAGGGCTGCTCTGTTGGCAAGAATCTCCACTTCGTTACACCTTAAATATCCCAGGAAAGAGAAAAATGGATACAGAAGTTGTGGTCCTTATGTACAATGGAATATCACTCAGCCATGAAATCTACGTCATAAGGCTCGAAGCAGCATGATGAGTGGATTTAGGTATGACGATTCTAGGTGAAATAAGTCACACAGAAAAAAAAAAAAACTTATCATAAGATATCACTTATAGAGGGAAAGTAAAAACCACTACACTTGAACTGAATTACAAAACAGAAGAGAGTCACACGTTTAGAAAACACACTATGGCTGCTTAACGGGAAAGGTGAGGTGGGGTGATGCATAAAACCAGGGTTACAAATTAGCTCAGATAGCGTTCCATAAAGCCAATATGTAATAGACAAGACCTAGTCTTTACTCAGTGAACGGGACCCAACACCCCCTATTCACCGACCAAGAATATATCTGACAAGTAACAATCTTAAAACCTATGTATTGAAATCTCTCTGTAAGTGAGTCAAGTGCGTGTAAAGAATCATAAACACAGCACTGAAAAGCAGCTAAACCCCATTAGAAAAATCAATTACTTTTAAAAACCCGTGAAACAAAGACAGTGAAAGAGAGAGAAATTCTTACAAAATTCGTCCAGAGGCTGTGATGCCACCTGGGTTGACCATATCTAGACCCACAGCTGATTGAGACATAAGGGTGGACACTCTTGGGGCTGAGAGGTTTGCTGAGGTTGGGTGAGCAAATGCAGACCCTTTAAAGTAATACTGCGTGGTACCCATCCCATGGGTCCCAAATCTCCAGGTTCAAGGGCATCTTCCTACATCGAAAACATGCATGAGAAACCCAAAAAATGGTACACCGTGTGATCGGGAAAGGTTTCTAAAACGCACCTCATTTCTCATCTCCTTGTTCTCGGGTTCGCCATTCCACCCGCTTTCCTAGCAATCTCCCTCCTTGGAGAATCAGCACCTTTAACCTCCTGTTCCGTACAGGTTGCAATTTGTCCTGAGGATGAAAGGGAAGATGGGGAACCAATGAGAGACTAGCTCTAGGTCTTGGGACAGGCACAGGTCACTCTATTTTCCCATCAGGAAGAACAATTAACCACAGGCTCAGCCTGCCACCCGGAAGCAGAATAGGGCCTGAAGCAATCCTGCACTTTTGCGGCCAGCTCCCAAGAAAGCCAGTTGAAAAATGGAGCTCAGGGGCACTGCGATTCACAAACCTGCAGAGTTATAAATGATAACTCTCGTCCACAAATATATTGAGGGAAGGCAACGAAGAGGATTTGAAAGCAAGGCAGAATTGCAGGAAACAGATTTCAGGAGGGAGATTCGAATCGCCTTTAAAGCACAGGAAAAGCGGCAAAACCTCGACAATGATGCCCTGGGCCAAAAAGGGCGTATGCGTTTTTTCCTGAATATATTCAGGAAAAAACGCATACGCCCTTTTTGGCCAACCAAGCAACCTGGAAAGGCAAATCAGCGCCACAATGAAGTCTCGCTTCCCATCGGTCAAAAGGGCCATGCTGAATAAAGTGTCAAAACCAGAAATGCAGGACAGGTCATGGAGAAACGGGAGCCTTGCTATGCTGATGGGCGAGATGTAAATTGCCAACAGCCACTCTGGAGAGGTGTACGGTGTGTCTTGAAACATCTAAAAAACTCAGCTTAGAGAGCATAGGGCACTTCCACTCGTGGGCGTATAAATTGGGAAAACTAAAAATCAGCAAGACACAGGCACCCCAAAGTTTAGGGCTGCTCTGTTGACAAAAACCTCCACTTCGTTACACCTTAAATATCCCAGGAAAGAGAAAAATGGATAAAGAAGTTGTGGTCCTTATGTACAATGGAATATCACTCATCCATGAAATCTACGTCATAATTCTCCTAGCAGCATGATGAGTGGATTTAGGTACGACGATTCTACGTGAAATAAGTCATACAGAAAAAGACACTTATCATAATATATCACTTATAGAGGGAATGTAAAAACCGCTACACTTGAACTGAATTACAAAACAGAAGAGAGTCACACGTTTAGGAAACACACTATGGCTGCTTAACGGGAAAGGTGAGGTGGGGTGATGCATAAAACAAGGGTTTAAAATTAGCTCAGATACCGTTCCATAAACCCAATATGTAATAGACAAGACCTACTCCTTGCTCAGTGAACGGGACTCAACATCCCCTAAACACCGCCCAAGAATATATCTGACTAGTAATAATCTTAAAACCTATGTGTTGATATCTCTCTGTAAGTGACTCAAGTGGGTGTAAAGCGGCATAAACACAGCAGTGAAAAGCAGCTAAACCCCATTATAAAAATCAATTACTTTTAAAAACCCGTGAAGTCAAGACAGTGAAAGAGAGAGAAATTGTTACAAAATTCGTTCAGGGGCTGTGATGCCACCTGGATTGACCATATCTAGACCCACAGCTGATTGAGACATAAGGGTGGACACTTTTGGGGCTGAGAGGTTTGGTGAGGTTGGGTGAGCAAACGCAGACCCTTTAAAGTAATACTGCGTGGTACCCATCCCATGGGTCCCAAATCTCCAGGTTCAAGGGCATCTTCCTACATCGAAAACATGCATGAGAAACCCAGAAGATGATACACCGTGTGATCGAGAAAGGTTTCTAAATCACACCTCATTTCTCATCTCCTTGTGCTCGGGTTCGCCGTTCCAGCCGCTTTCCTAGCAATCTCCCTCCTTGGAGAATCAGCACCTTTAACCTCCTGTTCCGTACAGGTTGCAATATGTCCTGAGGAGGAACGGGAAGAGGGGGAACCAATGAGAGACTAGCTCTATGTCTTGGGACAGGCACAGCTCACTCTATTTTCCCGTCAGGAAGAAGAATTAACCACAGGCTCAGCCTGCCAGCCGGAAGCCGAATAGGGCCTGAAGCATTCCTGCGCTTTTGCGGCCAGCTCCCAAGGAAGCGAGTTGAAAAATGGAGCTCAGGGGCACTGCAATTCACAAACCTGCAGAGTTATAAATGATAACTCTCGTCCACAAATATACTGAGGGAAGGCAACGAAGAGGATTTGAAAGCAAGGCAGAATTGCAGGAAACAGGTTTCAGGAGGGAGATTCGAATCGCCTTTAAAGCACAGGAAAAGCGGCAAAACTTCGAAAATGATGCCCTTGGCCAAAAAGGGCGTATGCGTTTTTTCCTGAATATATTCAGGAAAAAACGCATACGCCCTTTTTGGCCAACCAAGCAACCTGCAAAGGCAAATCAGCGCTACAAAGAAGTCTCGCTTCCCATCGGTCAAAAGGACCATGCTGAATAAAGTGTCAAAACCAGAAATGCAGGACAGGCCATGGAGAAACGGGAGCCTTGCTACGCTGATGGGCGGGATGTAAATTGCCCACAGCCACTCTGGAGAAGTGTACGGTGTGTCTTGAAACATCTAAAAAACTCAGCTTAGAGAGCATAGGGCACTTCCACTCATGGGAGTATAAATTGGGAAAACTAAATATCAGCAAGACACAGGCACCCCAAAGATTAGGGCTGCTCTGTTGACAAGAACCTCCACTTCGTTACACCTTAAATATCCCAGGAAAGAGAAAAATGGATAAAGAAGTTGTGGCCCTTATGTACAATGGAATATCACTCAGCCATGAAATCTACGTCATAAGGCTCCTAGCAGCATGATGAGTGGATTTAGGTACGACGATTCTACGTGAAATAAGTCACACAGAAAAAGACACTTATCATAAGGTATCACTTATAGAGGGAATGTAAAAACCGGTACACTTGAACTGAATTACAAAACAGAAGAGAGTCACACGTTTAGAAAACACACTATGGCTGCTTAACGGGAAAGGTGAGGTGGGGTGATGCATAAAACCAGGGTTTCAAATTAGCTCAGATACCGTTCCATAAACCCAATATGTAATAGACAAGACCTACTCCTTGCTCAGTGAACGGGACTCAACACCCCCTATTCACCGCCCAAGAATATATCTGACTAGTAAGAATCTTAAAACCTATGAATTGAAATCTCTCTGTAAGTGAGTCAAGTGGGTGTAAAGCAGCATAAACACAGCACTGAAAAGCAGCTAAACCCCATTATAAAAATCAATTACTTTTAAAAACCCGTGAAACAAAGACAGTGAAAGAGAGAGAAATTCTTACAAAATTCGTTCAGAGGCTGTGATGCCACCAGGATTGACCATATCTAGACCCACAGCTGATTGAGACATAAGGGTGGACACTCTTGGGGCTGAGAGTTTTGGTGAGGTTGGGTGAGCAAACGCAGACCCTTTAAAGTAATACTGCGTGGTACCCATCCCATGGGTCCCAAATCTCCAGGTTCAAGGGCACCTTCCTACATCGAAAACATGCATGAGAAACCCAGAAGATGGTACACCGTGTGATCGGGAAAGGTTTCTAAAACGCACCTCATTTCTCATCTCCTTCTGCTTGGGTTCGCCATTCCAGCCGCTTTCCTAGCAATCTCCCTCCTTGGAGAATCAGCACCTTTAACCTCCTGTTCCGTACAGGTTGCAATTGGTCCTGAGGATGAACGGGAAGACGGGGAACCAATGAGAGACTAGCTCTAGGTGTTGGGACAAGAACAGGTCACGCTATTTTCCCATCAGAAAGAAGAATTAACCAAAGGCTCAGCCTACCGCCCGGAAACAGAATAGGGCCTGAAGCAATCCTGCGCTTTTGCGGCCAGCTCCCAAGAAAGCGAGTTGAGAAATGGAGCTCAGGGGCACTGCAATTCACAAACCTGCAGAGTTATAAATGATAACTCTCGTCCACAAATATATTGAGGGAAGGCAACGAAGAGGATTTGAAAGCAAGGCAGAATTGCAGGAAACAGATTTCAGGAGGGAGATTCGAATCGCCGTTAAAGCACAGGAAAAGTGGCAAAACCTCGACAATGATGCCCTTGGCCAAAAAGTTTGTATGCGTTTTTTCCTGAATATATTCAGGAAAAAACGCATACGCCCTTTTTGGCCAACCAAGCAACATGGAAAGGCAAATCAGCGCTACAAAGAAGTCTCGCTTCCCATCGGTCAAAAGGGCCATGCTGAATAAAGTGTCAAAACCAGAAATGCAGGACAGGCCATGGAGAAACGGGAGCCTTGCTACGCTGATGGGCGGGATGTAAATTGCCAACAGCCACTCTGCAGAGGTGTACGGTGTGTCCTGAGACAATCTAAAAAACTCAGCTTAGAGAGCATAGGGCACTTCCACTCATGGGCGTATAAATTGGGAAAACTAAAAATCAGCAAGACACAGGCACCCCAACGTTTAGGGCTGCTCTGTTGGCAAGAGTCTCCACTTCGTTACACCTTAAATATCCCAGGAAAGAGAAAAATGGATACAGAAGTTGTGGTCCTTATGTACAATGGAATATCACTCAGCCATGAAATCTACGTCATAAGGCTCGAAGCAGCATGATGAGTGGATTTAGGTATGACGATTCTAGGTGAAATAAGTCACACAGAAAAAAAAAAAAAACTTATCATAAGATATCACTTATAGAGGGAAAGTAAAAACCACTACACTTGAACTGAATTACAAAACAGAAGAGAGTCACACGTTTAGAAAACACACTATGGCTGCTTAACGGGAAAGGTGAGGTGGGGTGATGCATAAAACCAGGGTTACAAATTAGCTCAAATAGCGTTCCATAAAGCCAATATGTAATAGACAAGACCTACTCTTTACTCAGTGAACGGGACCCAACACCCCCTATTCACCGACCAAGAATATATCTGACAAGTAACAATCTTAAAACCTATGTATTGAAATCTCTCTGTAAGTGAGTCAAGTGCGTGTAAAGAATCATAAACACAGCACTGAAAAGTAGCTAAACCCCATTAGAAAAATCAATTACTTTTAAAAACCCGTGAAACAAAGACAGTGAAAGAGAGAGAAATTCTTACAAAATTCGTCCAGAGGCTGTGATGCCACCTGGGTTGACCATATCTAGACCCACAGCTGATTGAGACATAAGGGTGGACACTCTTGGGGCTGAGAGGTTTGCTGAGGTTGGGTGAGCAAATGCAGACCCTTTAAAGTAATACTGCGTGGTACCCATCCCATGGGTCCCAAATCTCCAGGTTCAAGGGCATCTTCCTACATCGAAAACATGCATGAGAAACCCAAAAAATGGTACACCGTGTGATCGGGAAAGGTTTCTAAAACGCACCTCATTTCTCATCTCCTTGTTCTCGGGTTCGCCATTCCACCCGCTTTCCTAGCAATCTCCCTCCTTGGAGAATCAGCACCTTTAACCTCCTGTTCCGTACAGGTTGCAATTTGTCCTGAGGATGAAAGGGAAGAGGGGGAACCAATGAGAGACTAGCTCTAGGTCTTGGGACAGGCACAGGTCACTCTATTTTCCCATCAGGAAGAACAATTAACCACAGGCTCAGCCTGCCACCCGGAAGCAGAATAGGGCCTGAAGCAATCCTGCACTTTTGCGGACAGCTCCCAAGAAAGCCAGTTGAAAAATGGAGCTCAGGGGCACTGCGATTCACAAACCTGCAGAGTTATAAATGATAACTCTCGTCCACAAATATATTGAGGGAAGGCAACGAAGAGGATTTGAAAGCAAGGCAGAATTGCAGGAAACAGATTTCAGGAGGGAGATTCGAATCGCCTTTAAAGCACAGGAAAAGCGGCAAAACCTCGACAATGATGCCCTGGACCAAAAAGGGCGTATGCGTTTTTTCCTGAATATATTCAGGAAAAAACGCATACGCCCTTTTTGGCCAACCAAGCAACCTGGAAAGGCAAATCAGCGCCACAATGAAGTCTCGCTTCCCATCGGTCAAAAGGGCCATGCTGAATAAAGTGTCAAAACCAGAAATGCAGGACAGGTCATGGAGAAACGGGAGCCTTGCTACGCTGATGGGCGAGATGTAAATTGCCAACAGCCACTCTGGAGAGGTGTACGGTGTGTCTTGAAACATCTAAAAAACTCAGCTTAGAGAGCATAGGGCACTTCCACTCGTGGGCGTATAAATTGGGAAAACTAAAAATCAGCAAGACACAGGCACCCCAAAGTTTAGGGCTGCTCTGTTGACAAAAACCTCCACTTCGTTACACCTTAAATATCCCAGGAAAGAGAAAAATGGATAAAGAAGTTGTGGTCCTTATGTACAATGGAATATCACTCATCCATGAAATCTACGTCATAATTCTCCTAGCAGCATGATGAGTGGATTTAGGTACGACGATTCTACGTGAAATAAGTCATACAGAAAAAGACACTTATCATAATATATCACTTATAGAGGGAATGTAAAAACCGCTACACTTGAACTGAATTACAAAACAGAAGAGAGTCACACGTTTAGGAAACACACTATGGCTGCTTAACGGGAAAGGTGAGGTGGGGTGATGCATAAAACAAGGGTTTAAAATTAGCTCAGATACCGTTCCATAAACCCAATATGTAATAGACAAGACCTACTCCTTGCTCAGTGAACGGGACTCAACATCCCCTATACACCGCCCAAGAATATATCTGACTAGTAATAATCTTAAAACCTATGTGTTGATATCTCTCTGTAAGTGACTCAAGTGGGTGTAAAGCGGCATAAACACAGCAGTGAAAAGCAGCTAAACCCCATTATAAAAATCAATTACTTTTAAAAACCCGTGAAGTAAAGACAGTGAAAGAGAGAGAAATTGTTACAAAATTCGTTCAGGGGCTGTGATGCCACCTGGATTGACCATATCTAGACCCACAGCTGATTGAGACATAAGGGTGGACACTTTTGGGGCTGAGAGGTTTGGTGAGGTTGGGTGAGCAAACGCAGACCCTTTAAAGTAATACTGCGTGGTACCCATCCCATGGGTCCCAAATCTCCAGGTTCAAGGGCATCTTCCTACATCGAAAACATGCATGAGAAACCCAGAAGATGATACACCGTGTGATCGAGAAAGGTTTCTAAATCACACCTCATTTCTCATCTCCTTGTGCTCGGGTTCGCCGTTCCAGCCGCTTTCCTAGCAATCTCCCTCCTTGGAGAATCAGCACCTTTAACCTCCTGTTCCGTACAGGTTGCAATATGTCCTGAGGAGGAACGGGAAGAGGGGGAACCAATGAGAGACTAGCTCTATGTCTTGGGACAGGCACAGCTCACTCTATTTTCCCGTCAGGAAGAAGAATTAACCACAGGCTCAGCCTGCCAGCCGGAAGCCGAATAGGGCCTGAAGCATTCCTGCGCTTTTGCGGCCAGCTCCCAAGGAAGCGAGTTGAAAAATGGAGCTCAGGGGCACTGCAATTCACAAACCTGCAGAGTTATAAATGATAACTCTCGTCCACAAATATACTGAGGGAAGGCAACGAAGAGGATTTGAAAGCAAGGCAGAATTGCAGGAAACAGGTTTCAGGAGGGAGATTCGAATCGCCTTTAAAGCACAGGAAAAGCGGCAAAACTTCGAAAATGATGCCCTTGGCCAAAAAGGGCGTATGCGTTTTTTCCTGAATATATTCAGGAAAAAACGCATACGCCCTTTTTGGCCAACCAAGCAACCTGCAAAGGCAAATCAGCGCTACAAAGAAGTCTCGCTTCCCATCGGTCAAAAGGACCATGCTGAATAAAGTGTCAAAACCAGAAATGCAGGACAGGCCATGGAGAAACGGGAGCCTTGCTACGCTGATGGGCGGGATGTAAATTGCCAACAGCCACTCTGGAGAAGTGTACGGTGTGTCTTGAAACATCTAAAAAACTCAGCTTAGAGAGCATAGGGCACTTCCACTCATGGGAGTATAAATTGGGAAAACTAAATATCAGCAAGACACAGGCACCCCAAAGATTAGGGCTGCTCTGTTGACAAGAACCTCCACTTCGTTACACCTTAAATATCCCAGGAAGGAGAAAAATGGATAAAGAAGTTGTGGCCCTTATGTACAATGGAATATCACTCAGCCATGAAATCTACGTCATAAGGCTCCTAGCAGCATGATGAGTGGATTTAGGTACGACGATTCTACGTGAAATAAGTCACACAGAAAAAGACACTTATCATAAGGTATCACTTATAGAGGGAATGTAAAAACCGGTACACTTGAACTGAATTACAAAACAGAAGAGAGTCACACGTTTAGAAAACACACTATGGCTGCTTAACGGGAAAGGTGAGGTGGGGTGATGCATAAAACCAGGGTTTCAAATTAGCTCAGATACCGTTCCATAAACCCAATATGTAATAGACAAGACCTACTCCTTGCTCAGTGAACGGGACTCAACACCCCCTATTCACCGCCCAAGAATATATCTGACTAGTAAGAATCTTAAAACCTATGAATTGAAATCTCTCTGTAAGTGAGTCAAGTGGGTGTAAAGCAGCATAAACACAGCACTGAAAAGCAGCTAAACCCCATTATAAAAATCAATTACTTTTAAAAACCCGTGAAACAAAGACAGTGAAAGAGAGAGAAATTCTTACAAAATTCGTTCAGAGGCTGTGATGCCACCAGGATTGACCATATCTAGACCCACAGCTGATTGAGACATAAGGGTGGACACTCTTGGGGCTGAGAGTTTTGGTGAGGTTGGGTGAGCAAACGCAGACCCTTTAAAGTAATACTGCGTGGTACCCATCCCATGGGTCCCAAATCTCCAGGTTCAAGGGCACCTTCCTACATCGAAAACATGCATGAGAAACCCAGAAGATGGTACACCGTGTGATCGGGAAAGGTTTCTAAAACGCACCTCATTTCTCATCTCCTTCTGCTTGGGTTCGCCATTCCAGCCGCTTTCCTAGCAATCTCCCTCCTTGGAGAATCAGCACCTTTAACCTCCTGTTCCGTACAGGTTGCAATTGGTCCTGAGGATGAACGGGAAGACGGGGAACCAATGAGAGACTAGCTCTAGGTGTTGGGACAAGAACAGGTCACGCTATTTTCCCATCAGAAAGAAGAATTAACCAAAGGCTCAGCCTACCGCCCGGAAACAGAATAGGGCCTGAAGCAATCCTGCGCTTTTGCGGCCAGCTCCCAAGAAAGCGAGTTGAGAAATGGAGCTCAGGGGCACTGCAATTCACAAACCTGCAGAGTTATAAATGATAACTCTCGTCCACAAATATATTGAGGGAAGGCAACGAAGAGGATTTGAAAGCAAGGCAGAATTGCAGGAAACAGATTTCAGGAGGGAGATTCGAATCGCCGTTAAAGCACAGGAAAAGTGGCAAAACCTCGACAATGATGCCCTTGGCCAAAAAGTTTGTATGCGTTTTTTCCTGAATATATTCAGGAAAAAACGCATACGCCCTTTTTGGCCAACCAAGCAACCTGGAAAGGCAAATCAGCGCTACAAAGAAGTCTCGCTTCCCATCGGTCAAAAGGGCCATGCTGAATAAAGTGTCAAAACCAGAAATGCAGGACAGGCCATGGAGAAACGGGAGCCTTGCTACGCTGATGGGCGGGATGTAAATTGCCAACAGCCACTCTGCAGAGGTGTACGGTGTGTCCTGAGACATCTAAAAAACTCAGCTTAGAGAGCATAGGGCACTTCCACTCATGGGCGTATAAATTGGGAAAACTAAAAATCAGCAAGACACAGGCACCCCAAAGTTTAGGGCTGCTCTGTTGGCAAGAGTCTCCACTTCGTTACACCTTAAATATCCCAGGAAAGAGAAAAATGGATACAGAAGTTGTGGTCCTTATGTACAATGGAATATCACTCAGCCATGAAATCTACGTCATAAGGCTCGAAGCAGCATGATGAGTGGATTTAGGTATGACGATTCTAGGTGAAATAAGTCACACAGAAAAAAAAAAAAAACTTATCATAAGATATCACTTATAGAGGGAAAGTAAAAACCACTACACTTGAACTGAATTACAAAACAGAAGAGAGTCACACGTTTAGAAAACACACTATGGCTGCTTAACGGGAAAGGTGAGGTGGGGTGATGCATAAAACCAGGGTTACAAATTAGCTCAAATAGCGTTCCATAAAGCCAATATGTAATAGACAAGACCTACTCTTTACTCAGTGAACGGGACCCAACACCCCCTATTCACCGACCAAGAATATATCTGACAAGTAACAATCTTAAAACCTATGTATTGAAATCTCTCTGTAAGTGAGTCAAGTGCGTGTAAAGAATCATAAACACAGCACTGAAAAGTAGCTAAACCCCATTAGAAAAATCAATTACTTTTAAAAACCCGTGAAACAAAGACAGTGAAAGAGAGAGAAATTCTTACAAAATTCGTCCAGAGGCTGTGATGCCACCTGGGTTGACCATATCTAGACCCACAGCTGATTGAGACATAAGGGTGGACACTCTTGGGGCTGAGAGGTTTGCTGAGGTTGGGTGAGCAAATGCAGACCCTTTAAAGTAATACTGCGTGGTACCCATCCCATGGGTCCCAAATCTCCAGGTTCAAGGGCATCTTCCTACATCGAAAACATGCATGAGAAACCCAAAAAATGGTACACCGTGTGATCGGGAAAGGTTTCTAAAACGCACCTCATTTCTCATCTCCTTGTTCTCGGGTTCGCCATTCCACCCGCTTTCCTAGCAATCTCCCTCCTTGGAGAATCAGCACCTTTAACCTCCTGTTCCGTACAGGTTGCAATTTGTCCTGAGGATGAAAGGGAAGAGGGGGAACCAATGAGAGACTAGCTCTAGGTCTTGGGACAGGCACAGGTCACTCTATTTTCCCATCAGGAAGAACAATTAACCACAGGCTCAGCCTGCCACCCGGAAGCAGAATAGGGCCTGAAGCAATCCTGCACTTTTGCGGACAGCTCCCAAGAAAGCCAGTTGAAAAATGGAGCTCAGGGGCACTGCGATTCACAAACCTGCAGAGTTATAAATGATAACTCTCGTCCACAAATATATTGAGGGAAGGCAACGAAGAGGATTTGAAAGCAAGGCAGAATTGCAGGAAACAGATTTCAGGAGGGAGATTCGAATCGCCTTTAAAGCACAGGAAAAGCGGCAAAACCTCGACAATGATGCCCTGGACCAAAAAGGGCGTATGCGTTTTTTCCTGAATATATTCAGGAAAAAACGCATACGCCCTTTTTGGCCAACCAAGCAACCTGGAAAGGCAAATCAGCGCCACAATGAAGTCTCGCTTCCCATCGGTCAAAAGGGCCATGCTGAATAAAGTGTCAAAACCAGAAATGCAGGACAGGTCATGGAGAAACGGGAGCCTTGCTACGCTGATGGGCGAGATGTAAATTGCCAACAGCCACTCTGGAGAGGTGTACGGTGTGTCTTGAAACATCTAAAAAACTCAGCTTAGAGAGCATAGGGCACTTCCACTCGTGGGCGTATAAATTGGGAAAACTAAAAATCAGCAAGACACAGGCACCCCAAAGTTTAGGGCTGCTCTGTTGACAAAAACCTCCACTTCGTTACACCTTAAATATCCCAGGAAAGAGAAAAATGGATAAAGAAGTTGTGGTCCTTATGTACAATGGAATATCACTCATCCATGAAATCTACGTCATAATTCTCCTAGCAGCATGATGAGTGGATTTAGGTACGACGATTCTACGTGAAATAAGTCATACAGAAAAAGACACTTATCATAATATATCACTTATAGAGGGAATGTAAAAACCGCTACACTTGAACTGAATTACAAAACAGAAGAGAGTCACACGTTTAGGAAACACACTATGGCTGCTTAACGGGAAAGGTGAGGTGGGGTGATGCATAAAACAAGGGTTTAAAATTAGCTCAGATACCGTTCCATAAACCCAATATGTAATAGACAAGACCTACTCCTTGCTCAGTGAACGGGACTCAACATCCCCTATACACCGCCCAAGAATATATCTGACTAGTAATAATCTTAAAACCTATGTGTTGATATCTCTCTGTAAGTGACTCAAGTGGGTGTAAAGCGGCATAAACACAGCAGTGAAAAGCAGCTAAACCCCATTATAAAAATCAATTACTTTTAAAAACCCGTGAAGTAAAGACAGTGAAAGAGAGAGAAATTGTTACAAAATTCGTTCAGGGGCTGTGATGCCACCTGGATTGACCATATCTAGACCCACAGCTGATTGAGACATAAGGGTGGACACTTTTGGGGCTGAGAGGTTTGGTGAGGTTGGGTGAGCAAACGCAGACCCTTTAAAGTAATACTGCGTGGTACCCATCCCATGGGTCCCAAATCTCCAGGTTCAAGGGCATCTTCCTACATCGAAAACATGCATGAGAAACCCAGAAGATGATACACCGTGTGATCGAGAAAGGTTTCTAAATCACACCTCATTTCTCATCTCCTTGTGTTCGGGTTCGCCGTTCCAGCCGCTTTCCTAGCAATCTCCCTCCTTGGAGAATCAGCACCTTTAACCTCCTGTTCCGTACAGGTTGCAATATGTCCTGAGGAGGAACGGGAAGAGGGGGAACCAATGAGAGACTAGCTCTATGTCTTGGGACAGGCACAGCTCACTCTATTTTCCCGTCAGGAAGAAGAATTAACCACAGGCTCAGCCTGCCAGCCGGAAGCCGAATAGGGCCTGAAGCATTCCTGCGCTTTTGCGGCCAGCTCCCAAGGAAGCGAGTTGAAAAATGGAGCTCAGGGGCACTGCAATTCACAAACCTGCAGAGTTATAAATGATAACTCTCGTCCACAAATATACTGAGGGAAGGCAACGAAGAGGATTTGAAAGCAAGGCAGAATTGCAGGAAACAGGTTTCAGGAGGGAGATTCGAATCGCCTTTAAAGCACAGGAAAAGCGGCAAAACTTCGAAAATGATGCCCTTGGCCAAAAAGGGCGTATGCGTTTTTTCCTGAATATATTCAGGAAAAAACGCATACGCCCTTTTTGGCCAACCAAGCAACCTGCAAAGGCAAATCAGCGCTACAAAGAAGTCTCGCTTCCCATCGGTCAAAAGGACCATGCTGAATAAAGTGTCAAAACCAGAAATGCAGGACAGGCCATGGAGAAACGGGAGCCTTGCTACGCTGATGGGCGGGATGTAAATTGCCCACAGCCACTCTGGAGAAGTGTACGGTGTGTCTTGAAACATCTAAAAAACTCAGCTTAGAGAGCATAGGGCACTTCCACTCATGGGAGTATAAATTGGGAAAACTAAATATCAGCAAGACACAGGCACCCCAAAGATTAGGGCTGCTCTGTTGACAAGAACCTCCACTTCGTTACACCTTAAATATCCCAGGAAGGAGAAAAATGGATAAAGAAGTTGTGGCCCTTATGTACAATGGAATATCACTCAGCCATGAAATCTACGTCATAAGGCTCCTAGCAGCATGATGAGTGGATTTAGGTACGACGATTCTACGTGAAATAAGTCACACAGAAAAAGACACTTATCATAAGGTATCACTTATAGAGGGAATGTAAAAACCGGTACACTTGAACTGAATTACAAAACAGAAGAGAGTCACACGTTTAGAAAACACACTATGGCTGCTTAACGGGAAAGGTGAGGTGGGGTGATGCATAAAACCAGGGTTTCAAATTAGCTCAGATACCGTTCCATAAACCCAATATGTAATAGACAAGACCTACTCCTTGCTCAGTGAACGGGACTCAACACCCCCTATTCACCGCCCAAGAATATATCTGACTAGTAAGAATCTTAAAACCTATGAATTGAAATCTCTCTGTAAGTGAGTCAAGTGGGTGTAAAGCAGCATAAACACAGCACTGAAAAGCAGCTAAACCCCATTATAAAAATCAATTACTTTTAAAAACCCGTGAAACAAAGACAGTGAAAGAGAGAGAAATTCTTACAAAATTCGTTCAGAGGCTGTGATGCCACCAGGATTGACCATATCTAGACCCACAGCTGATTGAGACATAAGGGTGGACACTCTTGGGGCTGAGAGTTTTGGTGAGGTTGGGTGAGCAAACGCAGACCCTTTAAAGTAATACTGCGTGGTACCCATCCCATGGGTCCCAAATCTCCAGGTTCAAGGGCACCTTCCTACATCGAAAACATGCATGAGAAACCCAGAAGATGGTACACCGTGTGATCGGGAAAGGTTTCTAAAACGCACCTCATTTCTCATCTCCTTCTGCTTGGGTTCGCCATTCCAGCCGCTTTCCTAGCAATCTCCCTCCTTGGAGAATCAGCACCTTTAACCTCCTGTTCCGTACAGGTTGCAATTGGTCCTGAGGATGAACGGGAAGACGGGGAACCAATGAGAGACTAGCTCTAGGTGTTGGGACAAGAACAGGTCACGCTATTTTCCCATCAGAAAGAAGAATTAACCAAAGGCTCAGCCTACCGCCCGGAAACAGAATAGGGCCTGAAGCAATCCTGCGCTTTTGCGGCCAGCTCCCAAGAAAGCGAGTTGAGAAATGGAGCTCAGGGGCACTGCAATTCACAAACCTGCAGAGTTATAAATGATAACTCTCGTCCACAAATATATTGAGGGAAGGCAACGAAGAGGATTTGAAAGCAAGGCAGAATTGCAGGAAACAGATTTCAGGAGGGAGATTCGAATCGCCGTTAAAGCACAGGAAAAGTGGCAAAACCTCGACAATGATGCCCTTGGCCAAAAAGTTTGTATGCGTTTTTTCCTGAATATATTCAGGAAAAAACGCATACGCCCTTTTTGGCCAACCAAGCAACCTGGAAAGGCAAATCAGCGCTACAAAGAAGTCTCGCTTCCCATCGGTCAAAAGGGCCATGCTGAATAAAGTGTCAAAACCAGAAATGCAGGACAGGCCATGGAGAAACGGGAGCCTTGCTACGCTGATGGGCGGGATGTAAATTGCCAACAGCCACTCTGCAGAGGTGTACGGTGTGTCCTGAGACATCTAAAAAACTCAGCTTAGAGAGCATAGGGCACTTCCACTCATGGGCGTATAAATTGGGAAAACTAAAAATCAGCAAGACACAGGCACCCCAAAGTTTAGGGCTGCTCTGTTGGCAAGAGTCTCCACTTCGTTACACCTTAAATATCCCAGGAAAGAGAAAAATGGATACAGAAGTTGTGGTCCTTATGTACAATGGAATATCACTCAGCCATGAAATCTACGTCATAAGGCTCGAAGCAGCATGATGAGTGGATTTAGGTATGACGATTCTAGGTGAAATAAGTCACACAGAAAAAAAAAAAAAACTTATCATAAGATATCACTTATAGAGGGAAAGTAAAAACCACTACACTTGAACTGAATTACAAAACAGAAGAGAGTCACACGTTTAGAAAACACACTATGGCTGCTTAACGGGAAAGGTGAGGTGGGGTGATGCATAAAACCAGGGTTACAAATTAGCTCAAATAGCGTTCCATAAAGCCAATATGTAATAGACAAGACCTACTCTTTACTCAGTGAACGGGACCCAACACCCCCTATTCACCGACCAAGAATATATCTGACAAGTAACAATCTTAAAACCTATGTATTGAAATCTCTCTGTAAGTGAGTCAAGTGCGTGTAAAGAATCATAAACACAGCACTGAAAAGTAGCTAAACCCCATTAGAAAAATCAATTACTTTTAAAAACCCGTGAAACAAAGACAGTGAAAGAGAGAGAAATTCTTACAAAATTCGTCCAGAGGCTGTGATGCCACCTGGGTTGACCATATCTAGACCCACAGCTGATTGAGACATAAGGGTGGACACTCTTGGGGCTGAGAGGTTTGCTGAGGTTGGGTGAGCAAATGCAGACCCTTTAAAGTAATACTGCGTGGTACCCATCCCATGGGTCCCAAATCTCCAGGTTCAAGGGCATCTTCCTACATCGAAAACATGCATGAGAAACCCAAAAAATGGTACACCGTGTGATCGGGAAAGGTTTCTAAAACGCACCTCATTTCTCATCTCCTTGTTCTCGGGTTCGCCATTCCACCCGCTTTCCTAGCAATCTCCCTCCTTGGAGAATCAGCACCTTTAACCTCCTGTTCCGTACAGGTTGCAATTTGTCCTGAGGATGAAAGGGAAGAGGGGGAACCAATGAGAGACTAGCTCTAGGTCTTGGGACAGGCACAGGTCACTCTATTTTCCCATCAGGAAGAACAATTAACCACAGGCTCAGCCTGCCACCCGGAAGCAGAATAGGGCCTGAAGCAATCCTGCACTTTTGCGGCCAGCTCCCAAGAAAGCCAGTTGAAAAATGGAGCTCAGGGGCACTGCGATTCACAAACCTGCAGAGTTATAAATGATAACTCTCGTCCACAAATATATTGAGGGAAGGCAACGAAGAGGATTTGAAAGCAAGGCAGAATTGCAGGAAACAGATTTCAGGAGGGAGATTCGAATCGCCTTTAAAGCACAGGAAAAGCGGCAAAACCTCGACAATGATGCCCTGGGCCAAAAAGGGCGTATGCGTTTTTTCCTGAATATATTCAGGAAAAAACGCATACGCCCTTTTTGGCCAACCAAGCAACCTGGAAAGGCAAATCAGCGCCACAATGAAGTCTCGCTTCCCATCGGTCAAAAGGGCCATGCTGAATAAAGTGTCAAAACCAGAAATGCAGGACAGGTCATGGAGAAACGGGAGCCTTGCTACGCTGATGGGCGAGATGTAAATTGCCAACAGCCACTCTGGAGAGGTGTACGGTGTGTCTTGAAACATCTAAAAAACTCAGCTTAGAGAGCATAGGGCACTTCCACTCGTGGGCGTATAAATTGGGAAAACTAAAAATCAGCAAGACACAGGCACCCCAAAGTTTAGGGCTGCTCTGTTGACAAAAACCTCCACTTCGTTACACCTTAAATATCCCAGGAAAGAGAAAAATGGATAAAGAAGTTGTGGTCCTTATGTACAATGGAATATCACTCATCCATGAAATCTACGTCATAATTCTCCTAGCAGCATGATGAGTGGATTTAGGTACGACGATTCTACGTGAAATAAGTCATACAGAAAAAGACACTTATCATAATATATCACTTATAGAGGGAATGTAAAAACCGCTACACTTGAACTGAATTACAAAACAGAAGAGAGTCACACGTTTAGGAAACACACTATGGCTGCTTAACGGGAAAGGTGAGGTGGGGTGATGCATAAAACAAGGGTTTCAAATTAGCTCAGATACCGTTCCATAAACACAATATGTAATAGACAAGACCTACTCCTTGCTCAGTGAACGGGACTCAACATCCCCTATACACCGCCCAAGAATATATCTGACTAGTAATAATCTTAAAACCTATGTGTTGATATCTCTCTGTAAGTGACTCAAGTGGGTGTAAAGCGGCATAAACACAGCAGTGAAAAGCAGCTAAACCCCATTATAAAAATCAATTACTTTTAAAAACCCGTGAAGTAAAGACAGTGAAAGAGAGAGAAATTGTTACAAAATTCGTTCAGGGGCTGTGATGCCACCTGGATTGACCATATCTAGACCCACAGCTGATTGAGACATAAGGGTGGACACTTTTGGGGCTGAGAGGTTTGGTGAGGTTGGGTGAGCAAACGCAGACCCTTTAAATTAATACTGCGTGGTACCCATCCCATGGGTCCCAAATCTCCAGGTTCAAGGGCATCTTCCTACATCGAAAACATGCATGAGAAACCCAGAAGATGATACACCGTGTGATCGAGAAAGGTTTCTAAATCACACCTCATTTCTCATCTCCTTGTGCTCGGGTTCGCCGTTCCAGCCGCTTTCCTAGCAATCTCCCTCCTTGGAGAATCAGCACCTTTAACCTCCTGTTCCGTACAGGTTGCAATATGTCCTGAGGAGGAACGGGAAGAGGGGGAACCAATGAGAGACTAGCTCTATGTCTTGGGACAGGCACAGCTCACTCTATTTTCCCGTCAGGAAGAAGAATTAACCACAGGCTCAGCCTGCCAGCCGGAAGCCGAATAGGGCCTGAAGCATTCCTGCGCTTTTGCGGCCAGCTCCCAAGGAAGCGAGTTGAAAAATGGAGCTCAGGGGCACTGCAATTCACAAACCTGCAGAGTTATAAATGATAACTCTCGTCCACAAATATACTGAGGGAAGGCAACGAAGAGGATTTGAAAGCAAGGCAGAATTGCAGGAAACAGGTTTCAGGAGGGAGATTCGAATCGCCTTTAAAGCACAGGAAAAGCGGCAAAACTTCGAAAATGATGCCCTTGGCCAAAAAGGGCGTATGCGTTTTTTCCTGAATATATTCAGGAAAAAACGCATACGCCCTTTTTGGCCAACCAAGCAACCTGCAAAGGCAAATCAGCGCTACAAAGAAGTCTCGCTTCCCATCGGTCAAAAGGACCATGCTGAATAAAGTGTCAAAACCAGAAATGCAGGACAGGCCATGGAGAAACGGGAGCCTTGCTACGCTGATGGGCGGGATGTAAATTGCCCACAGCCACTCTGGAGAAGTGTACGGTGTGTCTTGAAACATCTAAAAAACTCAGCTTAGAGAGCATAGGGCACTTCCACTCATGGGAGTATAAATTGGGAAAACTAAATATCAGCAAGACACAGGCACCCCAAAGATTAGGGCTGCTCTGTTGACAAGAACCTCCACTTCGTTACACCTTAAATATCCCAGGAAGGAGAAAAATGGATAAAGAAGTTGTGGCCCTTATGTACAATGGAATATCACTCAGCCATGAAATCTACGTCATAAGGCTCCTAGCAGCATGATGAGTGGATTTAGGTACGACGATTCTACGTGAAATAAGTCACACAGAAAAAGACACTTATCATAAGGTATCACTTATAGAGGGAATGTAAAAACCGGTACACTTGAACTGAATTACAAAACAGAAGAGAGTCACACGTTTAGAAAACACACTATGGCTGCTTAACGGGAAAGGTGAGGTGGGGTGATGCATAAAACCAGGGTTTCAAATTAGCTCAGATACCGTTCCATAAACCCAATATGTAATAGACAAGACCTACTCCTTGCTCAGTGAACGGGACTCAACACCCCCTATTCACCGCCCAAGAATATATCTGACTAGTAAGAATCTTAAAACCTATGAATTGAAATCTCTCTGTAAGTGAGTCAAGTGGGTGTAAAGCAGCATAAACACAGCACTGAAAAGCAGCTAAACCCCATTATAAAAATCAATTACTTTTAAAAACCCGTGAAACAAAGACAGTGAAAGAGAGAGAAATTCTTACAAAATTCGTTCAGAGGCTGTGATGCCACCAGGATTGACCATATCTAGACCCACAGCTGATTGAGACATAAGGGTGGACACTCTTGGGGCTGAGAGTTTTGGTGAGGTTGGGTGAGCAAACGCAGACCCTTTAAAGTAATACTGCGTGGTACCCATCCCATGGGTCCCAAATCTCCAGGTTCAAGGGCACCTTCCTACATCGAAAACATGCATGAGAAACCCAGAAGATGGTACACCGTGTGATCGGGAAAGGTTTCTAAAACGCACCTCATTTCTCATCTCCTTCTGCTTGGGTTCGCCATTCCAGCCGCTTTCCTAGCAATCTCCCTCCTTGGAGAATCAGCACCTTTAACCTCCTGTTCCGTACAGGTTGCAATTGGTCCTGAGGATGAACGGGAAGACGGGGAACCAATGAGAGACTAGCTCTAGGTGTTGGGACAAGAACAGGTCACGCTATTTTCCCATCAGAAAGAAGAATTAACCAAAGGCTCAGCCTACTGCCCGGAAACAGAATAGGGCCTGAAGCAATCCTGCGCTTTTGCGGCCAGCTCCCAAGAAAGCGAGTTGAGAAATGGAGCTCAGGGGCACTGCAATTCACAAACCTGCAGAGTTATAAATGATAACTCTCGTCCACAAATATATTGAGGGAAGGCAACGAATAGGATTTGAAAGCAAGGCAGAATTGCAGGAAACAGATTTCAGGAGGGAGATTCGAATCGCCGTTAAAGCACAGGAAAAGTGGCAAAACCTCGACAATGATGCCCTTGGCCAAAAAGTTTGTATGCGTTTTTTCCTGAATATATTCAGGAAAAAACGCATACGCCCTTTTTGGCCAACCAAGCAACCTGGAAAGGCAAATCAGCGCTACAAAGAAGTCTCGCTTCCCATCGGTCAAAAGGGCCATGCTGAATAAAGTGTCAAAACCAGAAATGCAGGACAGGCCATGGAGAAACGGGAGCCTTGCTACGCTGATGGGCGGGATGTAAATTGCCAACAGCCACTCTGCAGAGGTGTACGGTGTGTCCTGAGACATCTAAAAAACTCAGCTTAGAGAGCATAGGGCACTTCCACTCATGGGCGTATAAATTGGGAAAACTAAAAATCAGCAAGACACAGGCACCCCAAAGTTTAGGGCTGCTCTGTTGGCAAGAGTCTCCACTTCGTTACACCTTAAATATCCCAGGAAAGAGAAAAATGGATACAGAAGTTGTGGTCCTTATGTACAATGGAATATCACTCAGCCATGAAATCTACGTCATAAGGCTCGAAGCAGCATGATGAGTGGATTTAGGTATGACGATTCTAGGTGAAATAAGTCACACAGAAAAAAAAAAAAAAACTTATCATAAGATATCACTTATAGAGGGAAAGTAAAAACCACTACACTTGAACTGAATTACAAAACAGAAGAGAGTCACACGTTTAGAAAACACACTATGGCTGCTTAACGGGAAAGGTGAGGTGGGATGATGCATAAAACCAGGGTTACAAATTAGCTCAAATAGCGTTCCATAAAGCCAATATGTAATAGACAAGACCTACTCTTTACTCAGTGAACGGGACCCAACACCCCCTATTCACCGACCAAGAATATATCTGACAAGTAACAATCTTAAAACCTATGTATTGAAATCTCTCTGTAAGTGAGTCAAGTGCGTGTAAAGAATCATAAACACAGCACTGAAAAGTAGCTAAACCCCATTAGAAAAATCAATTACTTTTAAAAACCCGTGAAACAAAGACAGTGAAAGAGAGAGAAATTCTTACAAAATTCGTCCAGAGGCTGTGATGCCACCTGGGTTGACCATATCTAGACCCACAGCTGATTGAGACATAAGGGTGGACACTCTTGGGGCTGAGAGGTTTGCTGAGGTTGGGTGAGCAAATGCAGACCCTTTAAAGTAATACTGCGTGGTACCCATCCCATGGGTCCCACATCTCCAGGTTCAAGGGCATCTTCCTACATCGAAAACATGCATGAGAAACCCAAAAAATGGTACACCGTGTGATCGGGAAAGGTTTCTAAAACGCACCTCATTTCTCATCTCCTTGTTCTCGGGTTCGCCATTCCACCCGCTTTCCTAGCAATCTCCCTCCTTGGAGAATCAGCACCTTTAACCTCCTGTTCCGTACAGGTTGCAATTTGTCCTGAGGATGAAAGGGAAGAGGGGGAACCAATGAGAGACTAGCTCTAGGTCTTGGGACAGGCACAGGTCACTCTATTTTCCCATCAGGAAGAACAATTAACCACAGGCTCAGCCTGCCACCCGGAAGCAGAATAGGGCCTGAAGCAATCCTGCACTTTTGCGGCCAGCTCCCAAGAAAGCCAGTTGAAAAATGGAGCTCAGGGGCACTGCGATTCACAAACCTGCAGAGTTATAAATGATAACTCTCGTCCACAAATATATTGAGGGAAGGCAACGAAGAGGATTTGAAAGCAAGGCAGAATTGCAGGAAACAGATTTCAGGAGGGAGATTCGAATCGCCTTTAAAGCACAGGAAAAGCGGCAAAACCTCGACAATGATGACCTGGACCAAACAGGGCGTATGCGTTTTTTCCTGAATATATTCAGGAAAAAACGCATACGCCCTTTTTGGCCAACCAAGCAACCTGGAAAGGCAAATCAGCGCCACAATGAAGTCTCGCTTCCCATCGGTCAAAAGGGCCATGCTGAATAAAGTGTCAAAACCAGAAATGCAGGACAGGTCATGGAGAAACGGGAGCCTTGCTACGCTGATGGGCGAGATGTAAATTGCCAACAGCCACTCTGGAGAGGTGTACGGTGTGTCTTGAAACATCTAAAAAACTCAGCTTAGAGAGCATAGGGCACTTCCACTCGTGGGCGTATAAATTGGGAAAACTAAAAATCAGCAAGACACAGGCACCCCAAAGTTTAGGGCTGCTCTGTTGACAAAAACCTCCACTTCGTTACACCTTAAATATCCCAGGAAAGAGAAAAATGGATAAAGAAGTTGTGGTCCTTATGTACAATGGAATATCACTCATCCATGAAATCTACGTCATAATTCTCCTAGCAGCATGATGAGTGGATTTAGGTACGACGATTCTACGTGAAATAAGTCATACAGAAAAAGACACTTATCATAATATATCACTTATAGAGGGAATGTAAAAACCGCTACACTTGAACTGAATTACAAAACAGAAGAGAGTCACACGTTTAGGAAACACACTATGGCTGCTTAACGGGAAAGGTGAGGTGGGGTGATGCATAAAACAAGGGTTTCAAATTAGCTCAGATACCGTTCCATAAACACAATATGTAATAGACAAGACCTACTCCTTGCTCAGTGAACGGGACTCAACATCCCCTATACACCGCCCAAGAATATATCTGACTAGTAATAGTCTTAAAACCTATGTGTTGATATCTCTCTGTAAGTGACTCAAGTGGGTGTAAAGCGGCATAAACACAGCAGTGAAAAGCAGCTAAACCCCATTATAAAAATCAATTACTTTTAAAAACCCGTGAAGTAAAGACAGTGAAAGAGAGAGAAATTGTTACAAAATTCGTTCAGGGGCTGTGATGCCACCTGGATTGACCATATCTAGACCCACAGCTGATTGAGACATAAGGGTGGACACTTTTGGGGCTGAGAGGTTTGGTGAGGTTGGGTGAGCAAACGCAGACCCTTTAAAGTAATACTGCGTGGTACCCATCCCATGGGTCCCAAATCTCCAGGTTCAAGGGCATCTTCCTACATCGAAAACATGCATGAGAAACCCAGAAGATGATACACCGTGTGATCGAGAAAGGTTTCTAAATCACACCTCATTTCTCATCTCCTTGTGCTCGGGTTCGCCGTTCCAGCCGCTTTCCTAGCAATCTCCCTCCTTGGAGAATCAGCACCTTTAACCTCCTGTTCCGTACAGGTTGCAATATGTCCTGAGGAGGAACGGGAAGAGGGGGAACCAATGAGAGACTAGCTCTATGTCTTGGGACAGGCACAGCTCACTCTATTTTCCCGTCAGGAAGAAGAATTAACCACAGGCTCAGCCTGCCAGCCGGAAGCCGAATAGGGCCTGAAGCATTCCTGCGCTTTTGCGGCCAGCTCCCAAGGAAGCGAGTTGAAAAATGGAGCTCAGGGGCACTGCAATTCACAAACCTGCAGAGTTATAAATGATAACTCTCGTCCACAAATATACTGAGGGAAGGCAACGAAGAGGATTTGAAAGCAAGGCAGAATTGCAGGAAACAGGTTTCAGGAGGGAGATTCGAATCGCCTTTAAAGCACAGGAAAAGCGGCAAAACTTCGAAAATGATGCCCTTGGCCAAAAAGGGCGTATGCGTTTTTTCCTGAATATATTCAGGAAAAAACGCATACGCCCTTTTTGGCCAACCAAGCAACCTGCAAAGGCAAATCAGCGCTACAAAGAAGTCTCGCTTCCCATCGGTCAAAAGGACCATGCTGAATAAAGTGTCAAAACCAGAAATGCAGGACAGGCCATGGAGAAACGGGAGCCTTGCTACGCTGATGGGCGGGATGTAAATTGCCCACAGCCACTCTGGAGAAGTGTACGGTGTGTCTTGAAACATCTAAAAAACTCAGCTTAGAGAGCATAGGGCACTTCCACTCATGGGAGTATAAATTGGGAAAACTAAATATCAGCAAGACACAGGCACCCCAAAGATTAGGGCTGCTCTGTTGACAAGAACCTCCACTTCGTTACACCTTAAATATCCCAGGAAGGAGAAAAATGGATAAAGAAGTTGTGGCCCTTATGTACAATGGAATATCACTCAGCCATGAAATCTACGTCATAAGGCTCCTAGCAGCATGATGAGTGGATTTAGGTACGACGATTCTACGTGAAATAAGTCACACAGAAAAAGACACTTATCATAAGGTATCACTTATAGAGGGAATGTAAAAACCGGTACACTTGAACTGAATTACAAAACAGAAGAGAGTCACACGTTTAGAAAACACACTATGGCTGCTTAACGGGAAAGGTGAGGTGGGGTGATGCATAAAACCAGGGTTTCAAATTAGCTCAGATACCGTTCCATAAACCCAATATGTAATAGACAAGACCTACTCCTTGCTCAGTGAACGGGACTCAACACCCCCTATTCACCGCCCAAGAATATATCTGACTAGTAAGAATCTTAAAACCTATGAATTGAAATCTCTCTGTAAGTGAGTCAAGTGGGTGTAAAGCAGCATAAACACAGCACTGAAAAGCAGCTAAACCCCATTATAAAAATCAATTACTTTTAAAAACCCGTGAAACAAAGACAGTGAAAGAGAGAGAAATTCTTACAAAATTGGTTCAGAGGCTGTGATGCCACCAGGATTGACCATATCTAGACCCACAGCTGATTGAGACCTAAGGGTGGACACTCTTGGGGCTGAGAGTTTTGGTGAGGTTGGGTGAGCAAACGCAGACCCTTTAAAGTAATACTGCGTGGTACCCATCCCATGGGTCCCAAATCTCCAGGTTCAAGGGCACCTTCCTACATCGAAAACATGCATGAGAAACCCAGAAGATGGTACACCGTGTGATCGGGAAAGGTTTCTAAAACGCACCTCATTTCTCATCTAATTGTGCTCGGGTTCGCCATTCCGGCCGCTTTCCTAGCAATCTCCCTCCTTGGAGAATCAGCACCTTTAACCTCCTGTTCCGTACAGGTTGCAATTTGTCCTGAGGATGAAAGGGAAGAGGGGGAACCAATGAGAGACTAGCTCTAGGTCTTGGGACAGGCACAGGTCACTCTATTTTCCCATCAGGTAGAAGAATTAACCACAGGCTCAGCCTGCCGCTCGGAAGGAGAATAGGGCCTGAAGCAATCCTGCGCTTTTGCGGCCAGCTCCCAAGAAAGCGAGTTGAAAAATGGAGCTCAGGGGCACTGCGATTCACAAACCTGCAGAGTTATAAATGATAACTCTCGTCCACAAATATATTGAGGGAAGGCAACAAAGAGGATTTGAAAGCAAGGCAGAATTGCAGGAAACAGATTTCAGGAGGGAGATTCGAATCGCCGTTAAAGCACAGGAAAAGCGGCAAAACCTCGACAATGATGCCCTTGGCCAAAAAGGTTGTATGCGTTTTTTCCTGAATATATTCAGGAAAAAACGCATACGCCCTTTTTGGCCAACCAAGCAACCTGGAAAGGCAAATCAGCGCTACAAAGAAGTCTCGCTTCCCATCGGTCAAAAGGGCCATGCTGAATAAAGGGTCAAAACCAGAAATGCAGGACAGGCCATGGAGAAACGGGAGCCTTGCTACGCTGATGGGCGGGATGTAAATTGCCAACAGCCACTCTGGAGAGGTGTACGGTGTGTCTTGAAACATCTAAAAAACTCAGCTTAGAGAGCATAGGGCACTTCCACTCATGGGCGTATAAATTGGGAAAACTAAAAATCAGCAAGACACAAGCACCCCAAAGTTTAGGGCTGCTCTGTTGACAACAACCTCCACTTCGTTACACCTTAAATATCCCAGGAAAGAGAAAAATGGATAAAGAAGTTGTGGTCCTTATGTACAATGGAATATCACTCAGCCATGAAATCTACGTCATAAGGCTCGTAGCAGCATGATGAGTGGATTTAGATACGACGATTCTACGTGAAATAAGTCACACAGAAAAAAAAAACTTATCATAAGATATCACTTATAGAGGGAATGTAAAAACCGCTACACTTGAACTGAATTACAAAACAGAAGAGAGTCACACGTTTAGAAAACACACTATGGCTGCTTAACGGGAAAGGTGAGGTGGGGTGATGCATAAAACCAGGGTTTCAAATTAGCTCAGATACCGTTCCATAAACCCAACATGTAATAGACAAGACCTACTCCTTGCTCAGTGAACGGGACTCAACACCCCCTATTCACCGCCCAAGAATATATCTGACCAGTAAGAATCTTAAAACCTATGTATTGAAATCTCTCTGTAAGTGAGTCAAGTGGGTGTAAAGCGGCATAAGCACAGCATTGAAAAGCAGCTAAACCCCATTATAAAAATCAATTACTTTTAAAAACCCGTGAAACAAAGACAGTGAAAGAGAGAGAAATTCTTACAAAATTCGTTCAGAGGCTGTGATGCCACCAGGATTGACCATATCTAGACCCACAGCTGATTGAGACATAGGGGTGGACACTCTTGGGGCTGAGAGGTTTGGTGAGGTTGGGTGAGCAAATGCAGACCCTTTAAAGTAATACTGCGTGGTACCCATCCCATGGGTCCCAAATCTCCAGGTTCAAGGGCATCCTCCTACATCGAAAACATGCATGAGAAACCCAGAAGATGGTACACCATGTGATCGGGAAAGGTTCCTAAAACGCACCTCATTTCTCATCTCCTTCTGCTTGGGTTCGCCATTCCAGCCGCTTTCCTAGCAATCTCCCTCCTTGGAGAATCAGCACCTTTAACCTCCTGTTCCGTACAGGTTGCAATTGGTCCTGAGTATGAACGGGAAGACGGGGAACCAATGAGAGACTAGCTCTAGGTGTTGGGACAAGAACAGGTCACGCTATTTTCCCATCAGAAAGAAGAATTAACCAAAGGCTCAGCCTACCGCCCGGAAACAGAATAGGGCCTGAAGCAATCCTGCGCTTTTGCGGCCAGCTCCCAAGAAAGCGAGTTGAGAAATGGAGCTCAGGGGCACTGCAATTCACAAACCTGCAGAGTTATAAATGATAACTCTCGTCCACAAATATATTGAGGGAAGGCAACGAAGAGGATTTGAAAGCAAGGCAGAATTGCAGGAAACAGATTTCAGGAGGGAGATTCGAATCGCCGTTAAAGCACAGGAAAAGCGGCAAAACCTCGACAATGATGCCCTTGGCCAAAAAGGTTGTATGCGTTTTTTCCTGAATATATTCAGGAAAAAACGCATACGCCCTTTTTGGCCAACCAAGCAACCTGGAAAGGCAAATCAGCGCTACAAAGAAGTCTCGCTTCCCATCGGTCAAAAGGGCCATGCTGAATAAAGTGTCAAAACCAGAAATGCAGGACAGGCCATGGAGAAACGGGAGCCTTGCTACGCTGATGGGCGGGATGTAAATTGCCAACAGCCACTCTGCAGAGGTGTACGGTGTGTCCTGAGACATCTAAAAAACTCAGCTTAGAGAGCATAGGGCACTTCCACTCATGGGCGTATAAATTGGGAAAACTAAAAATCAGCAAGACACAGGCACCCCAAAGTTTAGGGCTGCTCTGTTGGCAAGAATCTCCACTTCGTTACACCTTAAATATCCCAGGAAAGAGAAAAATGGATACAGAAGTTGTGGTCCTTATGTACAATGGAATATCACTCAGCCATGAAATCTACGTCATAAGGCTCGAAGCAGCATGATGAGTGGATTTAGGTATGACGATTCTAGGTGAAATAAGTCACACAGAAAAAAAAAAAAAAAACTTATCATAAGATATCACTTATAGAGGGAAAGTAAAAACCACTACACTTGAACTGAATTACAAAACAGAAGAGAGTCACACGTTTAGAAAACACACTATGGCTGCTTAACGGGAAAGGTGAGGTGGGGTGATGCATAAAACCAGGGTTACAAATTAGCTCAGATAGCGTTCCATAAACCCAATATGTAATAGCCAAGACCTACTCCTTACTCAGTGAACGGGACCCAACACCCCCTATTCACCGACCAAGAATATATCTGACAAGTAACAATCTTAAAACCTATGTATTGAAATCTCTCTGTAAGTGAGTCAAGTGCGTGTAAAGCATCATAAACACAGCACTGAAAAGCAGCTAAACCCCATTATAAAAATCAATTACTTTTAAAAACCCGTGAGGCAAAGACAGTGAAAGAGAGAGAAATTGCTACAAAATTCGTTCTGGGGCTGTGATGCCACCTGGATTGACCATATCTAGACCCACAGCTGATTTAGACATAAGGGTGGACACTTTTGAGGCTGAGAGGTTTGGTGAGGTTGGGTGAGCAAACGCAGACCCTTTAAAATAATACTGCGTGGTACCCATCCCATGGGTCCCAAATCTCCAGGTTCAAGGGCATCTTCCTACATCGAAAACATGCATGAGAAACCCAGAAGATGGTACACCGTGTGATCGGGAAAGGTTTCTAAAACGCACCTCATTTCTCATCTAATTGTGCTTGGATTCGCCATTCCAGCCGCTTTCCTAGCAATCTCCCTCCTTGGAGAATCAGCACCTTTAACCTCCTGTTCCGTACAGGTTGCAATTTGTCCTGAGGATGAAAGGGAAGAGGGGGAACCAATGAGAGACTAGCTCTAGGTCTTGGGACAGGCACAGGTCACTCTATTTTCCCATCAGGAAGAAGAATTAACCACAGGCTCAGCCTGCCGCCCGGAAGGAGAATAGGGCCTGAAGCAATCCTGCGCTTTTGCAGCCAGCTCCCAAGAAAGCGAGTTGAAAAATGGAGCTCAGGGGCACTGCAATTCACAAACCTGCAGAGTTATAAATGATAACTCTCGTCCACAAATATACTGAGGAAAGGCAACGAAGAGGATTTGAAAGCAAGGCAGAATTGCAGGAAACAGGTTTCAGGAGGGAGATTC
This sequence comes from Eschrichtius robustus, assembly GCF_028021215.1. Lineage (NCBI taxonomy): Eukaryota > Metazoa > Chordata > Mammalia > Artiodactyla > Eschrichtiidae > Eschrichtius > Eschrichtius robustus. Next base: position 83,303,070 of record NC_090832.1, read on the forward strand.
GAATCGCCTTTAAAGCACAGGAAAAGCGGCAAAACCTCGACAATGATGCCCTTGGCCAAAAAGGGCGTATGCGTTTTTCCTGAATATATTCAGGAAAAAACGCATACGCCCTTTTTGGCCAACCAAGCAACCTGCAAAGGCAAATCAGCGCTACAAAGAAGTCTCGCTTCCCATCGGTCAAAAGGGCCATGCTGAATAAAGTGTCAAAACCAGAAATGCAGGACAGGCCATGGAGAAACGGGAGCCTTTCTACGCTGATGGGCGGGATGTAAATTGCCAACAGCCACTCTGGAGAGGTGTACGGTGTGTCTTGAAACATCTAAAAAACTCAGCTTAGAGAGCATAGGGCACTTCCACTCGTGGGCCTATAAATTGGGAAAACTAAAAATCAGCAAGACACAGGCACCCCAAAGTTTAGGGCTGCTCTGTTGACAACAACCTCCACTTCGTTACACCTTAAATATCCCAGGAAAGAGAAAAATGGATAAAGAAGTTGTGGTCCTTATGTACAATGGAATATCACTCAGCCATGAAATCTACGTCATAAGGCTCTTAGCAGCATGATGAGTGGATTTAGGTACGACGATTCTACGTGAAATCAGTCACACAGAAAAAGACACTTATCATAAGATATCACTTATAGAGGGAATGTAAAAACCGCTACACTTGAACTGAATTACAAAACAGAAGAGAGTCACACGTTTAGAAAACACACTATGGCTGCTTAACGGGAAAGGTGAGTTGGGGTGATGCATAAAACCAGGGTTTCAAATTAGCTCAGATACCGTTCCATAAACCCAATATGTAATAGACAAGACCTACTCCTTGCTCAGTGAACGGGACTCAACAACACCTATTCACCGCCCAAGAATATATCTGACTAGTAAGAATCTTAAAACCTATGTGTTGATATCTCTCTGTAAGTGAGGCAAGTGCGTGTAAAGCGGCATACACACAGCTATGAAAAGCAGCTAAACCCCATTATAAAAATCAATTACTTTTAAAAACCCGTGAAGCAAAGACAGTGAAAGAGAGAGAAATTCTTACAAAATTCGTTCAGGGGCTGTGATGCCACCTGGGTTGACCATATCTAGACCCACAGCTGATTGAGACATAAGGGTGGACACTCCTGGGGCTGAGAGGTTTGGTGAGGTTGGGTGAGCAAACGCAGACCCTTTAAAGTAATACTGCGTGGTACCCATCCCATGGGTCCCAAATCTCCAGGTTCAAGGGCACCTTCCTACATCGAAAACATGCATGAGAAACCCAGAAGATGGTACACCGTGTGATCGGGAAAGGTTTCTAAAACGCACCTCATTTCTCATCTCCTTGTGCTCGGGTTCGCCATTCCAGCCGCTTTCCTAGCAATCTCCCTCCTTGGAGAATCAGCACCTTTAACCTCCTGTTCCGTACAGGTTGCTATTTGTCCTGAGGAGGAACGGGAAGAGGGGGAACCAATGAGAGACTAGCTCTAGGTCTTGGGACAGGCACAGCTCACTCTATTTTCCCATCAGGAAGAAGAATTAACCACAGGCTCAGCCTGCCAGCCGGAAGCCGAATAGGGCCTGAAGCAATCCTGAGCTTTTGCGGCCAGCTCCCAAGAAAGCGAGTTGAAAAATGGAGCTCAGGGGCACTGCAATTCACAAACCTGCAGAGTTATAAATGATAACTCTCGTCCACAAATATACTGTGGGAAGGCAACGAGGAGGATTTGAAAGCAAGGCAGAATTGCAGGAATCAGGTTTCAGGAGGGAGATTCGAATCGCCTTTAAAGCACAGGAAAAGCGGCAAAACCTCGACAATGATGCCCTTGGCCAAAAAGGGCGTATGCGTTTTTCCTGAATATATTCAGGAAAAAACGCATACGCCCTTTCTGGCCAACCAAGCAACCTGCAAAGGCAAATCAGCGCTACAAAGAAGTCTCGCTTCCCATCGGTCAAAAGGGCCATGCTGAATAAAGTGTCAAAACCAGAAATGCAGGACAGGCCATGGAGAAACGGGAGCCTTGCTACGCTGATGGGCGGGATGTAAATTGCCAACAGCCACTCTGGAGAGGTGTACGGTGTGTCTTGAAACATCTAAAAAACTCAGCTTAGAGAGCATAGGGCACTTCCACTCGTGGGCCTATAAATTGGGAAAACTAAAAATCAGCAAGACACAGGCACCCCAAAGTTTAGGGCTGCTCTGTTGACAACAACCTCCACTTCGTTACACCTTAAATATCCCAGGAAAGAGAAAAATGGATAAAGAAGTTGTGGTCCTTATGTACAATGGAATATCACTCAGCCATGAAATCTACGTCATAAGGCTCTTAGCAGCATGATGAGTGGATTTAGGTACGACGATTCTACGTGAAATCAGTCACACAGAAAAAGACACTTATCATAAGATATCACTTATAGAGGGAATGTAAAAACCGCTACACTTGAACTGAATTACAAAACAGAAGAGAGTCACACGTTTAGAAAACACACTATGGCTGCTTAACGGGAAAGGTGAGTTGGGGTGATGCATAAAACCAGGGTTTCAAATTAGCTCAGATACCGTTCCATAAACCCAATATGTAATAGACAAGACCTACTCCTTGCTCAGTGAACGGGACTCAACAACACCTATTCACCGCCCAAGAATATATCTGACTAGTAAGAATCTTAAAACCTATGTGTTGATATCTCTCTGTAAGTGAGGCAAGTGCGTGTAAAGCGGCATACACACAGCTATGAAAAGCAGCTAAACCCCATTATAAAAATAAATTACTTTTAAAAACCCGTGAAGCAAAGACAGTGAAAGAGAGAGAAATTCTTACAAAATTCGTTCAGGGGCTGTGATGCCACCTGGGTTGACCATATCTAGACCCACAGCTGATTGAGACATAAGGGTGGACACTCCTGGGGCTGAGAGGTTTGGTGAGGTTGGGTGAGCAAACGCAGACCCTTTAAAGTAATACTGCGTGGTACCCATCCCATGGGTCCCAAATCTCCAGGTTCAAGGGCACCTTCCTACATCGAAAACATGCATGAGAAACCCAGAAGATGGTACACCGTGTGATCGGGAAAGGTTTCTAAAACGCACCTCATTTCTCATCTCCTTGTGCTCGGGTTCGCCATTCCAGCCGCTTTCCTAGCAATCTCCCTCCTTGGAGAATCAGCACCTTTAACCTCCTGTTCCGTACAGGTTGCTATTTGTCCTGAGGAGGAACGGGAAGAGGGGGAACCAATGAGAGACTAGCTCTAGGTCTTGGGACAGGCACAGCTCACTCTATTTTCCCATCAGGAAGAAGAATTAACCACAGGCTCAGCCTGCCAGCCGGAAGCCGAATAGGGCCTGAAGCAATCCTGAGCTTTTGCGGCCAGCTCCCAAGAAAGCGAGTTGAAAAATGGAGCTCAGGGGCACTGCAATTCACAAACCTGCAGAGTTATAAATGATAACTCTCGTCCACAAATATACTGTGGGAAGGCAACGAAGAGGATTTGAAAGCAAGGCAGAATTGCAGGAAACAGGTTTCAGGAGGGAGAATCGAATCGCCTTTAAAGCACAGGAAAAGCGGCAAAACCTCGACAATGATGCCCTTGGCCAAAAAGGGCGTATGCGTTTTTCCTGAATATATTCAGGAAAAAACGCATACGCCCTTTTTGGCCAACCAAGCAACCTGCAAAGGCAAATCAGCGCTACAAAGAAGTCTCGCTTCCCATCGGTCAAAAGGGCCATGCTGAATAAAGTGTCAAAACCAACAATGCAGGACAGGCCATGGAGAAACGGGAGCCTTGCTACGCTGATGGGCGGGATGTAAATTGCCAACAGCCACTCTGGAGAGGTGTACGGTGTGTCTTGAAACATCAAGAAAACTCAGCTTAGAGAGCATAGGGCACTTCCACTCATGGGCGTATAAATTGGGAAAACTAAAAATCAACAAGACACAGGCACCCCGATGTTTACGGCTGCTCTGTTGACAAGAACCTCCACTTCGTTACACCTTAAATATCCCAGGAAAGAGAAAAATGGATAAAGAAGTTGTGGTCCTTATGTACAATGGAATATCACTCAGCCATGAAATCTACGTCAAAAGGCTCGTAGCAGCATGATGAGTGGATATAGGTACGACGATTCTACGTGAAATAAGTCACACAGAAAAAGACACTTATCATAAGATATCACTTATAGAGGGAATGTAAAAACCGCTACACTTGAACTGAATTACAAAACAGAAGAGAGTCACACGTTTAGAAAACACACTATGGCTGCTTAACGGGAAAGGTGAGGTGCGGTGATGCATAAAACCGGGGTTTCAAATTAGCTCAGATACCGTTCCATAAACCCAATATGTAATAGACAAGACCTACTCCTTGCTCAGTAAACGGGACTCAACACCCCCTATTCACCGCTCAAAAATATATCTGACTAGTAAGAATCTTAAAACCTATGTATTGAAATCTCTCTGTATGTGAGTCAAGTGGGTGTAAAGCGTCATAAACACAGCACTGAAAAGCAGCTAAACCCCATTATAAAAATCAATTACTTTTAAAAACCCGTGAAACAAAGACAGTGAAAGAGAGAGAAATTCTTACAAAATTCTTTCAGGGGCTGTGATGCCACCTGGGTTGACCATATCTAGACCCACAGCTGGTTGAGACGTAAGGGTGGACACTCTTGGGGCTGAGAGGTTTGGTGAGGTTGGGTGAGCAAACGCAGACCCTTGAAAGTAATGCTGCGTGGTACCCATCCCATGGGTCCCAAATCTCCAGGTTCAAGGGCACCTTCCTACATCGAAAACATGCATGAGAAACCCAGAAGATGGTACACCGTGTGATCGGGAAAGGTTTCTAAAAGGCACCTCATTTCTCACCTCCTTGTGCTCGGGTTCGCCATTCCAGCCGCTTTCCTAGCAATCTCCCTCCTTGGAGAATCAGCACCTTTAACCTCCTATTCCGTACAGGTTGCAATTTGTCCTGAGGATGAACGGGAAGAGGGGGAACCAATGAGAGAATAGCTCTAGGTCTTGGGACAGGCACAGGTCACTCTATTTTCCCATCAGAAAGAAGAATTAACCACAGGCTCAGCCTGCCGCCCGGAAGCAGAATAGGGCCTGAAGCAATCCTGCGCTTTTGCGGCCAGCTCCCAAGAAAGCGAGTTGAAAAATGGAGCTCAGGGGCACTGCAATTCACAAACCTGCAGAGTTATAAATGATAACTCTCGTCCACAAATATATTGAGGGAAGGCAACGAAGAGGATTTGAAAGCAAGGCAGAATTGCAGGAAACAGATTTCAGGAGGGAGATTCGAATCGCCTTTAAAGCAGAGGAAAAGCGGCAAAACCTCGACAATGATGCCCTTGGCCAAAAAGGGCGTATGCGTTTTTTCCTGAATATATTCAGGAAAAAACGCATACGCCCTTTTTGGCCAACCAAGCAACCTGGAAAGGCAAATCAGCGCTACAAAGAAGTCTCGCTTCCCATCGGTCAAAAGGGCCATGCTGAATAAAGTGTCAAAACCAGCAATGCAGGACAGGCCATGGAGAAACGGGAGCCTTGCTACGCTGATGGGCGGGATGTAAATTGCCAACAGCCACTCTGGAGAGGTGTACGGTGTGTCTTGAAATATCTAAAAAACTCAGCTTAGAGAGCATAGGGCACTTCCACTCATGGGCGTATAAATTGGGAAAACTAAAAATCAGCAAGACACAGGCACCCCAAAGTTTAGGGCTGCTCTGTTGACAAGAACCTCCACTTCCTTACACCTTAAATATCCCAGGAAAGAGAAAAATGGATAAAGAAGTTGTGGTCCTTATGTACAATGGAATATCACTCAACCATGAAATCAACGTCATAAGGCTCGGTGCAGCATGATGAGTGGATTTAGGTATGACGATTCTACGTGAAATAAGTCACACAGAAAAAGACACTTATCATAAGATATCACTTATAGAGAGAATGTAAAAACCGCTACACTTGAACTGAATTACAAAACAAAAGAGAGTCACACGTTTAGAAAACACACTATGGCTGCTTAACGGGAAAGGTGAGGTGGGGTGATGCATAAAACCAGGGTTTCAAATTAGCTCAGATACCGTTCCATAAACCCAATATGTAATAGACAAGACCTACTCCTTGCTCAGTGAACGGGTCTCAGTACCCCCTATTCACCGCCCAAGAATATATCTGACTAGTAAGAAACTTAAAACCTATGTGTTGATATCTCTCTGTAAGTGAGGCAAGTGCGTGTAAAGCGGCATACACACAGCTCTGAAGAGCAGCTAAACCCCATTATAAAAATCAATTACTTTTAAAAACCCGTGAAGCAAAGACAGTGAAAGAGAGAGAAATTCTTACAAAATTCGTTCAGGGGCTGTGATGCCACCTGGGTTGACCATATCTAGACCCACAGCTGATTGAGACATAAGGGTGGACACTCCTGGGGCTGAGAGGTTTGGTGAGGTTGGGTGAGCAAACGCAGACCCTTTAAAGTAATACTGCGTGGTACCCATCCCATGGGTCCCAAATCTCCAGGTTCAAGGGCACCTTCCTACATCGAAAACATGCATGAGAAACCCAGAAGATGGTACACCGTGTGATCGGGAAAGGTTTCTAAAACGCACCTCATTTCTCATCTCCTTGTGCTCGGGTTCGCCATTCCAGCCGCTTTCCTAGCAATCTCCCTCCTTGGAGAATCAGCACCTTTAACCTCCTGTTCCGTACAGGTTGCTATTTGTCCTGAGGAGGAACGGGAAGAGGGGGAACCAATGAGAGACTAGCTCTAGGTCTTGGGACAGGCACAGCTCACTCTATTTTCCCATCAGGAAGAAGAATTAACCACAGGCTCAGCCTGCCAGCCGGAAGCCGAATAGGGCCTGAAGCAATCCTGAGCTTTTGCGGCCAGCTCCCAAGAAAGCGAGTTGAAAAATGGAGCTCAGGGGCACTGCAATTCACAAACCTGCAGAGTTATAAATGATAACTCTCGTCCACAAATATACTGTGGGAAGGCAACGAAGAGGATTTGAAAGCAAGGCAGAATTGCAGGAAACAGGTTTCAGGAGGGAGATTCGAATCGCCTTTAAAGCACAGGAAAAGCGGCAAAACCTCGACAATGATGCCCTTGGCCAAAAAGGGCGTATGCGTTTTTCCTGAATATATTCAGGAAAAAACGCATACGCCCTTTTTGGCCAACCAAGCAACCTGCAAAGGCAAATCAGCGCTACAAAGAAGTCTCGCTTCCCATCGGTCAAAAGGGCCATGCTGAATAAAGTGTCAAAACCAGAAATGCAGGACAGGCCATGGAGAAACGGGAGCCTTGCTACGCTGATGGGCGGGATGTAAATTGCCAACAGCCACTCTGGAGAGGTGTACGGTGTGTCTTGAAACATCTAAAAAACTCAGCTTAGAGAGCATAGGGCACTTCCACTCGTGGGCCTATAAATTGGGAAAACTAAAAATCAGCAAGACACAGGCACCCCAAAGTTTAGGGCTGCTCTGTTGACAACAACCTCCACTTCGTTACACCTTAAATATCCCAGGAAAGAGAAAAATGGATAAAGAAGTTGTGGTCCTTATGTACAATGGAATATCACTCAGCCATGAAATCTACGTCATAAGGCTCTTAGCAGCATGATGAGTGGATTTAGGTACGACGATTCTACGTGAAATCAGTCACACAGAAAAAGACACTTATCATAAGATATCACTTATAGAGGGAATGTAAAAACCGCTACACTTGAACTGAATTACAAAACAGAAGAGAGTCACACGTTTAGAAAACACACTATGGCTGCTTAACGGGAAAGGTGAGTTGGGGTGATGCATAAAACCAGGGTTTCAAATTAGCTCAGATACCGTTCCATAAACCCAATATGTAATAGACAAGACCTACTCCTTGCTCAGTGAACGGGACTCAACAACACCTATTCACCGCCCAAGAATATATCTGACTAGTAAGAATCTTTAAACCTATGTGTTGATATCTCTCTGTAAGTGAGGCAAGTGCGTGTAAAGCGGCATACTCACAGCTATGAAAAGCAGCTAAACCCCATTATAAAAATAAATTACTTTTAAAAACCCGTGAAGCTAAGACAGTGAAAGAGAGAGAAATTCTTACAAAATTCGTTCAGGGGCTGTGATGCCACCTGGGTTGACCATATCTAGACCCACAGCTGATTGAGACATAAGGGTGGACACTCCTGGGGCTGAGAGGTTTGGTGAGGTTGGGTGAGCAAACGCAGACCCTTTAAAGTAATACTGCGTGGTACCCATCCCATGGGTCCCAAATCTCCAGGTTCAAGGGCACCTTCCTACATCGAAAACATGCATGAGAAACCCAGAAGATGGTACACCGTGTGATCGGGAAAGGTTTCTAAAACGCACCTCATTTCTCATCTCCTTGTGCTCGGGTTCGCCATTCCAGCCGCTTTCCTAGCAATCTCCCTCCTTGGAGAATCAGCACCTTTAACCTCCTGTTCCGTACAGGTTGCTATTTGTCCTGAGGAGGAACGGGAAGAGGGGGAACCAATGAGAGACTAGCTCTAGGTCTTGGGACAGGCACAGCTCACTCTATTTTCCCATCAGGAAGAAGAATTAACCACAGGCTCAGCCTGCCAGCCGGAAGCCGAATAGGGCCTGAAGCAATCCTGAGCTTTTGCGGCCAGCTCCCAAGAAAGCGAGTTGAAAAATGGAGCTCAGGGGCACTGCAATTCACAAACCTGCAGAGTTATAAATGATAACTCTCGTCCACAAATATACTGTGGGAAGGCAACGAGGAGGATTTGAAAGCAAGGCAGAATTGCAGGAAACAGGTTTCAGGAGGGAGATTCGAATCGCCTTTAAAGCACAGGAAAAGCGGCAAAACCTCGACAATGATGCCCTTGGCCAAAAAGGGCGTATGCGTTTTTCCTGAATATATTCAGGAAAAAACGCATACGCCCTTTTTGGCCAACCAAGCAACCTGCAAAGGCAAATCAGCGCTACAAAGAAGTCTCGCTTCCCATCGGTCAAAAGGGCCATGCTGAATAAAGTGTCAAAACCAGAAATGCAGGACAGGCCATGGAGAAACGGGAGCCTTGCTACGCTGATGGGCGGGATGTAAATTGCCAACAGCCACTCTGGAGAGGTGTACGGTGTGTCTTGAAACATCTAAAAAACTCAGCTTAGAGAGCATAGGGCACTTCCACTCGTGGGCCTATAAATTGGGAAAACTAAAAATCAGCAAGACACAGGCACCCCAAAGTTTAGGGCTGCTCTGTTGACAACAACCTCCACTTCGTTACACCTTAAATATCCCAGGAAAGAGAAAAATGGATAAAGAAGTTGTGGTCCTTATGTACAATGGAATATCACTCAGCCATGAAATCTACGTCATAAGGCTCTTAGCAGCATGATGAGTGGATTTAGGTACGACGATTCTACGTGAAATCAGTCACACAGAAAAAGACACTTATCATAAGATATCACTTATAGAGGGAATGTAAAAACCGCTACACTTGAACTGAATTACAAAACAGAAGAGAGTCACACGTTTAGAAAACACACTATGGCTGCTTAACGGGAAAGGTGAGTTGGGGTGATGCATAAAACCAGGGTTTCAAATTAGCTCAGATACCGTTCCATAAACCCAATATGTAATAGACAAGACCTACTCCTTGCTCAGTGAACGGGACTCAACAACACCTATTCACCGCCCAAGAATATATCTGACTAGTAAGAATCTTAAAACCTATGTGTTGATATCTCTCTGTAAGTGAGGCAAGTGCGTGTAAAGCGGCATACACACAGCTATGAAAAGCAGCTAAACCCCATTATAAAAATCAATTACTTTTAAAAACCCGTGAAGCAAAGACAGTGAAAGAGAGAGAAATTCTTACAAAATTCGTTCAGGGGCTGTGATGCCACCTGGGTTGACCATATCTAGACCCACAGCTGATTGAGACATAAGGGTGGACACTCCTGGGGCTGAGAGGTTTGGTGAGGTTGGGTGAGCAAACGCAGACCCTTTAAAGTAATACTGCGTGGTACCCATCCCATGGGTCCCAAATCTCCAGGTTCAAGGGCACCTTCCTACATCGAAAACATGCATGAGAAACCCAGAAGATGGTACACCGTGTGATCGGGAAAGGTTTCTAAAACGCACCTCATTTCTCATCTCCTTGTGCTCGGGTTCGCCATTCCAGCCGCTTTCCTAGCAATCTCCCTCCTTGGAGAATCAGCACCTTTAACCTCCTGTTCCGTACAGGTTGCTATTTGTCCTGAGGAGGAACGGGAAGAGGGGGAACCAATGAGAGACTAGCTCTAGGTCTTGGGACAGGCACAGCTCACTCTATTTTCCCATCAGGAAGAAGAATTAACCACAGGCTCAGCCTGCCAGCCGGAAGCCGAATAGGGCCTGAAGCAATCCTGAGCTTTTGCGGCCAGCTCCCAAGAAAGCGAGTTGAAAAATGGAGCTCAGGGGCACTGCAATTCACAAACCTGCAGAGTTATAAATGATAACTCTCGTCCACAAATATATTGAGGGAAGGCAACGAAGAGGATTTCAAAGCAAGGCAGAATTGCGGGAAACAGATTTCAGGAGGGAGATTCGAATCGCCTTTAAAGCACAGGAAAAGCAGCAAAAGCTCGACAATGATGCCCTTGGCCAAAAAGGGCGTATGCGTTTTTTCCTGAATATATTCAGGAAAAAACGCATACGCCCTTTTTGGCCAAACAAGCAACCTGGAAAGGCAAATCAGCGCTACAAAGAAGTCTCGCTTCCCATCGGTCAAAAGGGCCATGCTGAATAAAGTGTCAAAACCAACAATGCAGGACAGGCCATGGAGAAACGGGAGCCTTGCTACGCTGATGGGCGGGATGTAAATTGCCAACAGCCACTCTGGAGAGGTGTACGGTGTGTCTTGAAACATCTAGAAAACTCAGCTTAGAGAGCATAGGGCACTTCCACTCATGGGCGTATAAATTGGGAAAACTAAAAATCAACAAGACACAGGCACCCCGATGTTTACGGCTGCTCTGTTGACAAGAACCTCCACTTCGTTACACCTTAAATATCCCAGGAAAGAGAAAAATGGATAAAGAAGTTGTGGTCCTTATGTACAATGGAATATCACTCAGCCATGAAATCTACGTCAAAAGGCTCGTAGCAGCATGATGAGTGGATATAGGTACGACGATTCTACGTGAAATAAGTCACACAGAAAAAGACACTTATCATAAGATATCACTTATAGAGGGAATGTAAAAACCGCTACACTTGAACTGAATTACAAAACAGAAGAGAGTCACACGTTTAGAAAACACACTATGGCTGCTTAACGGGAAAGGTGAGGTGCGGTGATGCATAAAACCGGGGTTTCAAATTAGCTCAGATACCGTTCCATAAACCCAATATGTAATAGACAAGACCTACTCCTTGCTCAGTAAACGGGACTCAACACCCCGTATTCACCGCTCAAAAATATATCTGACTAGTAAGAATCTTAAAACCTATGTATTGAAATCTCTCTGTATGTGAGTCAAGTGGGTGTAAAGCGTCATAAACACAGCACTGAAAAGCAGCTAAACCCCATTATAAAAATCAATTACTTTTAAAAACCCGTGAAACAAAGACAGTGAAAGAGAGAGAAATTCTTACAAAATTCTTTCAGGGGCTGTGATGCCACCTGGGTTGACCATATCTAGACCCACAGCTGGTTGAGACGTAAGGGTGGACACTCTTGGGGCTGAGAGGTTTGGTGAGGTTGGGTGAGCAAACGCAGACCCTTGAAAGTAATGCTGCGTGGTACCCATCCCATGGGTCCCAAATCTCCAGGTTCAAGGGCACCTTCCTACATCGAAAACATGCATGAGAAACCCAGAAGATGGTACACCGTGTGATCGGGAAAGGTTTCTAAAAGGCACCTCATTTCTCACCTCCTTGTGCTCGGGTTCGCCATTCCAGCCGCTTTCCTAGCAATCTCCCTCCTTGGAGAATCAGCACCTTTAACCTCCTATTCCGTACAGGTTGCAATTTGTCCTGAGGATGAACGGGAAGAGGGGGAACCAATGAGAGACTAGCTCTAGGTCTTGGGACAGGCACAGGTCACTCTATTTTCCCATCAGAAAGAAGAATTAACCACAGGCTCAGCCTGCCGCCCGGAAGCAGAATAGGGCCTGAAGCAATCCTGCGCTTTTGCGGCCAGCTCCCAAGAAAGCGAGTTGAAAAATGGAGCTCAGGGGCACTGCAATTCACAAACCTGCAGAGTTATAAATGATAACTCTCGTCCACAAATATATTGAGGGAAGGCAACGAAGAGGATTTGAAAGCAAGGCAGAATTGCAGGAAACAGATTTCAGGAGGGAGATTCGAATCGCCTTTAAAGCAGAGGAAAAGCGGCAAAACCTCGAAAATGATGCCCTTGGCCAAAAAGGGCGTATGCGTTTTTTCCTGAATATATTCAGGAAAAAACGCATACGCCCTTTTTGGCCAACCAAGCAACCTGGAAAGGCAAATCAGCGCTACAAAGAAGTCTCGCTTCCCATCGGTCAAAAGGGCCATGCTGAATAAAGTGTCAAAACCAGCAATGCAGGACAGGCCATGGAGAAACGGGAGCCTTGCTACGCTGATGGGCAGGATGTAAATTGCCAACAGCCACTCTGGAGAGGTGTACGGTGTGTCTTGAAATATCTAAAAAACTCAGCTTAGAGAGCATAGGGCACTTCCACTCATGGGCGTATAAATTGGGAAAACTAAAAATCAGCAAGACACAGGCACCCCAAAGTTTAGGGCTGCTCTGTTGACAAGAACCTCCACTTCCTTACACCTTAAATATCCCAGGAAAGAGAAAAATGGATAAAGAAGTTGTGGTCCTTATGTACAATGGAATATCACTCAACCATGAAATCAACGTCATAAGGCTCGGTGCAGCATGATGAGTGGATTTAGGTATGACGATTCTACGTGAAATAAGTCACACAGAAAAAGACACTTATCATAAGATATCACTTATAGAGAGAATGTAAAAACCGCTACACTTGAACTGAATTACAAAACAAAAGAGAGTCACACGTTTAGAAAACACACTATGGCTGCTTAACGGGAAAGGTGAGGTGGGGTGATGCATAAAACCAGGGTTTCAAATTAGCTCAGATACCGTTCCATAAACCCAATATGTAATAGACAAGACCTACTCCTTGCTCAGTGAACGGGTCTCAGCACCCCCTATTCACCGCCCAAGAATATATCTGACTAGTAAGAAACTTAAAACCTATGTGTTGATATATCTCTGTAAGTGAGGCAAGTGGGTGTAAAGCGGCATACACACAGCTCTGAAGAACAGCTAAACCCCATTATAAAAATAAATTACTTTTAAAAACCCGTGAAGCAAAGACAGTGAAAGAGAGAGAAATTCTTACAAAATTCGTTCAGGGGCTGTGATGCCACCTGGGTTGACCATATCTAGACCCACAGCTGATTGAGACATAAGGGTGGACACTCCTGGGGCTGAGAGGTTTGGTGAGGTTGGGTGAGCAAACGCAGACCCTTTAAAGTAATACTGCGTGGTACCCATCCCATGGGTCCCAAATCTCCAGGTTCAAGGGCACCTTCCTACATCGAAAACATGCATGAGAAACCCAGAAGATGGTACACCGTGTGATCGGGAAAGGTTTCTAAAACGCACCTCATTTCTCATCTCCTTGTGCTCGGGTTCGCCATTCCAGCCGCTTTCCTAGCAATCTCCCTCCTTGGAGAATCAGCACCTTTAACCTCCTGTTCCGTACAGGTTGCTATTTGTCCTGAGGAGGAACGGGAAGAGGGGGAACCAATGAGAGACTAGCTCTAGGTCTTGGGACAGGCACAGCTCACTCTATTTTCCCATCAGGAAGAAGAATTAACCACAGGCTCAGCCTGCCAGCCGGAAGCCGAATAGGGCCTGAAGCAATCCTGAGCTTTTGCGGCCAGCTCCCAAGAAAGCGAGTTGAAAAATGGAGCTCAGGGGCACTGCAATTCACAAACCTGCAGAGTTATAAATGATAACTCTCGTCCAAAAATATACTGTGGGAAGGCAACGAAGAGGATTTGAAAGCAAGGCAGAATTGCAGGAAACAGGTTTCAGGAGGGAGATTCGAATCGCCTTTAAAGCACAGGAAAAGCGGCAAAACCTCGACAATGATGCCCTTGGCCAAAAAGGGCGTATGCGTTTTTCCTGAATATATTCAGGAAAAAACGCATACGCCCTTTTTGGCCAACCAAGCAACCTGCAAAGGCAAATCAGCGCTACAAAGAAGTCTCGCTTCCCATCGGTCAAAAGGGCCATGCTGAATAAAGTGTCAAAACCAGAAATGCAGGACAGGCCATGGAGAAACGGGAGCCTTGCTACGCTGATGGGCGGGATGTAAATTGCCAACAGCCACTCTGGAGAGGTGTACGGTGTGTCTTGAAACATCTAAAAAACTCAGCTTAGAGAGCATAGGGCACTTCCACTCGTGGGCCTATAAATTGGGAAAACTAAAAATCAGCAAGACACAGGCACCCCAAAGTTTAGGGCTGCTCTGTTGACAACAACCTCCACTTCGTTACACCTTAAATATCCCAGGAAAGAGAAAAATGGATAAAGAAGTTGTGGTCCTTATGTACAATGGAATATCACTCAGCCATGAAATCTACGTCATAAGGCTCTTAGCAGCATGATGAGTGGATTTAGGTACGACGATTCTACGTGAAATCAGTCACACAGAAAAATACACTTATCATAAGATATCACTTATAGAGGGAATGTAAAAACCGCTACACTTGAACTGAATTACAAAACAGAAGAGAGTCACACGTTTAGAAAACACACTATGGCTGCTTAACGGGAAAGGTGAGTTGGGGTGATGCATAAAACCAGGGTTTCAAATTAGCTCAGATACCGTTCCATAAACCCAATATGTAATAGACAAGACCTACTCCTTGCTCAGTGAACGGGACTCAACAACACCTATTCACCGCCCAAGAATATATCTGACTAGTAAGAATCTTAAAACCTATGTGTTGATATCTCTCTGTAAGTGAGGCAAGTGCGTGTAAAGCGGCATACACACAGCTATGAAAAGCAGCTAAACCCCATTATAAAAATCAATTACTTTTAAAAACCCGTGAAGCAAAGACAGTGAAAGAGAGAGAAATTCTTACAAAATTCGTTCAGGGGCTGTGATGCCACCTGGGTTGACCATATCTAGACCCACAGCTGATTGAGACATAAGGGTGGACACTCCTGGGGCTGAGAGGTTTGGTGAGGTTGGGTGAGCAAACGCAGACCCTTTAAAGTAATACTGCGTGGTACCCATCCCATGGGTCCCAAATCTCCAGGTTCAAGGGCACCTTCCTACATCGAAAACATGCATGAGAAACCCAGAAGATGGTACACCGTGTGATCGGGAAAGGTTTCTAAAACGCACCTCATTTCTCATCTCCTTGTGCTCGGGTTCGCCATTCCAGCCGCTTTCCTAGCAATCTCCCTCCTTGGAGAATCAGCACCTTTAACCTCCTGTTCCGTACAGGTTGCTATTTGTCCTGAGGAGGAACGGGAAGAGGGGGAACCAATGAGAGACTAGCTCTAGGTCTTGGGACAGGCACAGCTCACTCTATTTTCCCATCAGGAAGAAGAATTAACCACAGGCTCAGCCTGCCGCCCGGAAGGAGAATAGGGCCTGAAGCAATCCTGCGCTTTTGCGGCCAGCTCCCAAGAAAGCGAGTTGAAAAATGGAGCTCAGGGGCACTGCAATTCACAAACCTGCAGAGTTATAAATGATAACTCTCGTCCACAAATATACTGTGGGAAGGCAACGAAGAGGATTTGAAAGCAAGGCAGAATTGCAGGAAACAGGTTTCAGGAGGGAGATTCGAATCGCCTTTAAAGCACAGGAAAAGCGGCAAAACCTCGACAATGATGCCCTTGGCCAAAAAGGGCGTATGCGTTTTTCCTGAATATATTCAGGAAAAAACGCATACGCCCTTTTTGGCCAACCAAGCAACCTGCAAAGGCAAATCAGCGCTACAAAGAAGTCTCGCTTCCCATCGGTCAAAAGGGCCATGCTGAATAAAGTGTCAAAACCAGAAATGCAGGACAGGCCATGGAGAAACGGGAGCCTTGCTACGCTGATGGGCGGGATGTAAATTGCCAACAGCCACTCTGGAGAGGTGTACGGTGTGTCTTGAAACATCTAAAAAACTCAGCTTAGAGAGCATAGGGCACTTCCACTCGTGGGCCTATAAATTGGGAAAACTAAAAATCAGCAAGACACAGGCACCCCAAAGTTTAGGGCTGCTCTGTTGACAACAACCTCCACTTCGTTACACCTTAAATATCCCAGGAAAGAGAAAAATGGATAAAGAAGTTGTGGTCCTTATGTACAATGGAATATCACTCAGCCATGAAATCTACGTCATAAGGCTCTTAGCAGCATGATGAGTGGATTTAGGTACGACGATTCTACGTGAAATCAGTCACACAGAAAAAGACACTTATCATAAGATATCACTTATAGAGGGAATGTAAAAACCGCTACACTTGAACTGAATTACAAAACAGAAGAGAGTCACACGTTTAGAAAACACACTATGGCTGCTTAACGGGAAAGGTGAGTTGGGGTGATGCATAAAACCAGGGTTTCAAATTAGCTCAGATACCGTTCCATAAACCCAATATGTAATAGACAAGACCTACTCCTTGCTCAGTGAACGGGACTCAACAACACCTATTCACCGCCCAAGAATATATCTGACTAGTAAGAATCTTAAAACCTATGTGTTGATATCTCTCTGTAAGTGAGGCAAGTGCGTGTAAAGCGGCATACACACAGCTATGAAAAGCAGCTAAACCCCATTATAAAAATCAATTACTTTTAAAAACCCGTGAAGCAAAGACAGTGAAAGAGAGAGAAATTCTTACAAAATTCGTTCAGGGGCTGTGATGCCACCTGGGTTGACCATATCTAGACCCACAGCTGATTGAGACATAAGGGTGGACACTCCTGGGGCTGAGAGGTTTGGTGAGGTTGGGTGAGCAAACGCAGACCCTTTAAAGTAATACTGCGTGGTACCCATCCCATGGGTCCCAAATCTCCAGGTTCAAGGGCACCTTCCTACATCGAAAACATGCATGAGAAACCCAGAAGATGGTACACCGTGTGATCGGGAAAGGTTTCTAAAACGCACCTCATTTCTCATCTCCTTGTGCTCGGGTTCGCCATTCCAGCCGCTTTCCTAGCAATCTCCCTCCTTGGAGAATCAGCACCTTTAACCTCCTGTTCCGTACAGGTTGCTATTTGTCCTGAGGAGGAACGGGAAGAGGGGGAACCAATGAGAGACTAGCTCTAGGTCTTGGGACAGGCACAGCTCACTCTATTTTCCCATCAGGAAGAAGAATTAACCACAGGCTCAGCCTGCCAGCCGGAAGCCGAATAGGGCCTGAAGCAATCCTGAGCTTTTGCGGCCAGCTCCCAAGAAAGCGAGTTGAAAAATGGAGCTCAGGGGCACTGCAATTCACAAACCTGCAGAGTTATAAATGATAACTCTCGTCCACAAATATACTGTGGGAAGGCAACGAAGAGGATTTGAAAGCAAGGCAGAATTGCAGGAAACAGGTTTCAGGAGGGAGATTCGAATCGCCTTTAAAGCACAGGAAAAGCGGCAAAACCTCGACAATGATGCCCTTGGCCAAAAAGGGCGTATGCGTTTTTCCTGAATATATTCAGGAAAAAACGCATACGCCCTTTTTGGCCAACCAAGCAACCTGCAAAGGCAAATCAGCGCTACAAAGAAGTCTCGCTTCCCATCGGTCAAAAGGGCCATGCTGAATAAAGTGTCAAAACCAGAAATGCAGGACAGGCCATGGAGAAACGGGAGCCTTGCTACGCTGATGGGCGGGATGTAAATTGCCAACAGCCACTCTGGAGAGGTGTACGGTGTGTCTTGAAACATCTAAAAAACTCAGCTTAGAGAGCATAGGGCACTTCCACTCGTGGGCCTATAAATTGGGAAAACTAAAAATCAGCAAGACACAGGCACCCCAAAGTTTAGGGCTGCTCTGTTGACAACAACCTCCACTTCGTTACACCTTAAATATCCCAGGAAAGAGAAAAATGGATAAAGAAGTTGTGGTCCTTATGTACAATGGAATATCACTCAGCCATGAAATCTACGTCATAAGGCTCTTAGCAGCATGATGAGTGGATTTAGGTACGACGATTCTACGTGAAATCAGTCACACAGAAAAAGACACTTATCATAAGATATCACTTATAGAGGGAATGTAAAAACCGCTACACTTGAACTGAATTACAAAACAGAAGAGAGTCACACGTTTAGAAAACACACTATGGCTGCTTAACGGGAAAGGTGAGTTGGGGTGATGCATAAAACCAGGGTTTCAAATTAGCTCAGATACCGTTCCATAAACCCAATATGTAATAGACAAGACCTACTCCTTGCTCAGTGAACGGGACTCAACAACACCTATTCACCGCCCAAGAATATATCTGACTAGTAAGAATCTTAAAACCTATGTGTTGATATCTCTCTGTAAGTGAGGCAAGTGCGTGTAAAGCGGCATACACACAGCTATGAAAAGCAGCTAAACCCCATTATAAAAATCAATTACTTTTAAAAACCCGTGAAGCAAAGACAGTGAAAGAGAGAGAAATTCTTACAAAATTCGTTCAGGGGCTGTGATGCCACCTGGGTTGACCATATCTAGACCCACAGCTGATTGAGACATAAGGGTGGACACTCCTGGGGCTGAGAGGTTTGGTGAGGTTGGGTGAGCAAACGCAGACCCTTTAAAGTAATACTGCGTGGTACCCATCCCATGGGTCCCAAATCTCCAGGTTCAAGGGCACCTTCCTACATCGAAAACATGCATGAGAAACCCAGAAGATGGTACACCGTGTGATCGGGAAAGGTTTCTAAAACGCACCTCATTTCTCATCTCCTTGTGCTCGGGTTCGCCATTCCAGCCGCTTTCCTAGCAATCTCCCTCCTTGGAGAATCAGCACCTTTAACCTCCTGTTCCGTACAGGTTGCTATTTGTCCTGAGGAGGAACGGGAAGAGGGGGAACCAATGAGAGACTAGCTCTAGGTCTTGGGACAGGCACAGCTCACTCTATTTTCCCATCAGGAAGAAGAATTAACCACAGGCTCAGCCTGCCAGCCGGAAGCCGAATAGGGCCTGAAGCAATCCTGAGCTTTTGCGGCCAGCTCCCAAGAAAGCGAGTTGAAAAATGGAGCTCAGGGGCACTGCAATTCACAAACCTGCAGAGTTATAAATGATAACTCTCGTCCACAAATATATTGAGGGAAGGCAACGAAGAGGATTTCAAAGCAAGGCAGAATTGCGGGAAACAGATTTCAGGAGGGAGATTCGAATCGCCTTTAAAGCACAGGAAAAGCAGCAAAAGCTCGACAATGATGCCCTTGGCCAAAAAGGGCGTATGCGTTTTTTCCTGAATATATTCAGGAAAAAACGCATACGCCCTTTTTGGCCAAACAAGCAACCTGGAAAGGCAAATCAGCGCTACAAAGAAGTCTCGCTTCCCATCGGTCAAAAGGGCCATGCTGAATAAAGTGTCAAAACCAACAATGCAGGACAGGCCATGGAGAAACGGGAGCCTTGCTACGCTGATGGGCGGGATGTAAATTGCCAACAGCCACTCTGGAGAGGTGTACGGTGTGTCTTGAAACATCTAGAAAACTCAGCTTAGAGAGCATAGGGCACTTCCACTCATGGGCGTATAAATTGGGAAAACTAAAAATCAACAAGACACAGGCACCCCGATGTTTACGGCTGCTCTGTTGACAAGAACCTCCACTTCGTTACACCTTAAATATCCCAGGAAAGAGAAAAATGGATAAAGAAGTTGTGGTCCTTATGTACAATGGAATATCACTCAGCCATGAAATCTACGTCAAAAGGCTCGTAGCAGCATGATGAGTGGATATAGGTACGACGATTCTACGTGAAATAAGTCACACAGAAAAAGACACTTATCATAAGATATCACTTATAGAGGGAATGTAAAAACCGCTACACTTGAACTGAATTACAAAACAGAAGAGAGTCACACGTTTAGAAAACACACTATGGCTGCTTAACGGGAAAGGTGAGGTGCGGTGATGCATAAAACCGGGGTTTCAAATTAGCTCAGATACCGTTCCATAAACCCAATATGTAATAGACAAGACCTACTCCTTGCTCAGTAAACGGGACTCAACACCCCCTATTCACCGCTCAAAAATATATCTGACTAGTAAGAATCTTAAAACCTATGTATTGAAATCTCTCTGTATGTGAGTCAAGTGGGTGTAAAGCGTCATAAACACAGCACTGAAAAGCAGCTAAACCCCATTATAAAAATCAATTACTTTTAAAAACCCGTGAAACAAAGACAGTGAAAGAGAGAGAAATTCTTACAAAATTCTTTCAGGGGCTGTGATGCCACCTGGTTTGACCATATCTAGACCCACAGCTGGTTGAGACGTAAGGGTGGACACTCTTGGGGCTGAGAGGTTTGGTGAGGTTGGGTGAGCAAACGCAGACCCTTGAAAGTAATGCTGCGTGGTACCCATCCCATGGGTCCCAAATCTCCAGGTTCAAGGGCACCTTCCTACATCGAAAACATGCATGGGAAACCCAGAAGATGGTACACCGTGTGATCGGGAAAGGTTTCTAAAAGGCACCTCATTTCTCACCTCCTTGTGCTCGGGTTCGCCATTCCAGCCGCTTTCCTAGCAATCTCCCTCCTTGGAGAATCAGCACCTTTAACCTCCTATTCCGTACAGGTTGCAATTTGTCCTGAGGATGAACGGGAAGAGGGGGAACCAATGAGAGACTAGCTCTAGGTCTTGGGACAGGCACAGGTCACTCTATTTTCCCATCAGAAAGAAGAATTAACCACAGGCTCAGCCTGCCGCCCGGAAGCAGAATAGGGCCTGAAGCAATCCTGCGCTTTTGCGGCCAGCTCCCAAGAAAGCGAGTTGAAAAATGGAGCTCAGGGGCACTGCAATTCACAAACCTGCAGAGTTATAAATGATAACTCTCGTCCACAAATATATTGAGGGAAGGCAACGAAGAGGATTTGAAAGCAAGGCAGAATTGCAGGAAACAGATTTCAGGAGGGAGATTCGAATCGCCTTTAAAGCAGAGGAAAAGCGGCAAAACCTCGACAATGATGCCCTTGGCCAAAAAGGGCGTATGCGTTTTTTCCTGAATATATTCAGGAAAAAACGCATACGCCCTTTTTGGCCAACCAAGCAACCTGGAAAGGCAAATCAGCGCTACAAAGAAGTCTCGCTTCCCATCGGTCAAAAGGGCCATGCTGAATAAAGTGTCAAAACCAGCAATGCAGGACAGGCCATGGAGAAACGGGAGCCTTGCTACGCTGATGGGCGGGATGTAAATTGCCAACAGCCACTCTGGAGAGGTGTACGGTGTGTCTTGAAATATCTAAAAAACTCAGCTTAGAGAGCATAGGGCACTTCCACTCATGGGCGTATAAATTGGGAAAACTAAAAATCAGCAAGACACAGGCACCCCAAAGTTTAGGGCTGCTCTGTTGACAAGAACCTCCACTTCCTTACACCTTAAATATCCCAGGAAAGAGAAAAATGGATAAAGAAGTTGTGGTCCTTATGTACAATGGAATATCACTCAACCATGAAATCAACGTCATAAGGCTCGGTGCAGCATGATGAGTGGATTTAGGTATGACGATTCTACGTGAAATAAGTCACACAGAAAAAGACACTTATCATAAGATATCACTTATAGAGAGAATGTAAAAACCGCTACACTTGAACTGAATTACAAAACAGAAGAGAGTCACACGTTTAGAAAACACACTATGGCTGCTTAACGGGAAAGGTGAGGTGGGGTGATGCATAAAACCAGAGTTTCAAATTAGCTCAGATACCGTTCCATAAACCCAATATGTAATAGACAAGACCTACTCCTTGCTCAGTGAACGGGTCTCAGCACCCCCTATTCACCGCCCAAGAATATATCTGACTAGTAAGAAACTTAAAACCTATGTGTTGATATCTCTCTGTAAGTGAGGCAAGTGGGTGTAAAGCGGCATACACACAGCTCTGAAGAGCAGCTAAACCCCATTATAAAAATCAATTACTTTTAAAAACCCGTGAAGCAAAGACAGTGAAAGAGAGAGAAATTCTTACAAAATTCGTTCAGGGGCTGTGATGCCACCTGGGTTGACCATATCTAGACCCACAGCTGATTGAGACATAAGGGTGGACACTCCTGGGGCTGAGAGGTTTGGTGAGGTTGGGTGAGCAAACGCAGACCCTTGAAAGTAATGCTGTGTGGTACCCATCCCATGGGTCCCAAATCTCCAGGTTCAAGGGCACCTTCCTACATCGAAAACATGCATGAGAAACCCAGAAGATGGTACACCGTGTGATCGGGAAAGGTTTCTAAAACGCACCTCATTTCTCATCTCCTTGTGCTCGGGTTCGCCATTCCAGCCGCTTTCCTAGCAATCTCCCTCCTTGGAGAATCAGCACCTTTAACCTCCTGTTCCGTACAGGTTGCTATTTGTCCTGAGGAGGAACGGGAAGAGGGGGAACCAATGAGAGACTAGCTCTAGGTCTTGGGACAGGCACAGCTCACTCTATTTTCCCATCAGGAAGAAGAATTAACCACAGGCTCAGCCTGCCGCCCGGAAGCAGAATAGGGCCTGAAGCAATCCTGCGCTTTTGCGGCCAGCTCCCAAGAAAGCGAGTTGAAAAATGGAGCTCAGGGGCACTGCAATTCACAAACCTGCAGAGTTATAAATGATAACTCTCGTCCACAAATATATTGAGGGAAGGCAACGAAGAGGATTTGAAAGCAAGGCAGAATTGCAGGAAACAGATTTCAGGAGGGAGATTCGAATCGCCTTTAAAGCAGAGGAAAAGCGGCAAAACCTCGACAATGATGCCCTTGGCCAAAAAGGGCGTATGCGTTTTTTCCTGAATATATTCAGGAAAAAACGCATACGCCCTTTTTGGCCAACGAAGCAACCTGGAAAGGCAAATCAGCGCTACAAAGAAGTCTCGCTTCCCATCGGTCAAAAGGGCCATGCTGAATAAAGTGTCAAAACCAGCAATGCAGGACAGGCCATGGAGAAACGGGAGCCTTGCTACGCTGATGGGCGGGATGTAAATTGCCAACAGCCACTCTGGAGAGGTGTACGGTGTGTCTTGAAATATCTAAAAAACTCAGCTTAGAGAGCATAGGGCACTTCCACTCGTGGGCCTATAAATTGGGAAAACTAAAAATCAGCAAGACACAGGCACCCCAAAGTTTAGGGCTGCTCTGTTGACAAGAACCTCCACTTCCTTACACCTTAAATATCCCAGGAAAGAGAAAAATGGATAAAGAAGTTGTGGTCCTTATGTACAATGGAATATCACTCAACCATGAAATCAACGTCATAAGGCTCGGTGCAGCATGATGAGTGGATTTAGGTATGACGATACTACGTGAAATCAGTCACACAGAAAAAGACACTTATCATAAGATATCACTTATAGAGGGAATGTAAAAACCGCTACACTTGAACTGAATTACAAAACAAAAGAGAGTCACACGTTTAGAAAACACACTATGGCTGCTTAACGGGAAAGGTGAGGTGGGGTGATGCATAAAACCAGGGTTTCAAATTAGCTCAGATACCGTTCCATAAACCCAATATGTAATAGACAAGACCTACTCCTTGCTCAGTGAACGGGTCTCAGCACCCCCTATTCACCGCCCAAGAATATATCTGACTAGTAAGAAACTTAAAACCTATGTGTTGATATCTCTCTGTAAGTGAGGCAAGTGGGTGTAAAGCGGCATACACACAGCTCTGAAGAGCAGCTAAACCCCATTATAAAAATCAATTACTTTTAAAAACCCGTGAAGCAAAGACAGTGAAAGAGAGAGAAATTCTTACAAAATTCGTTCAGGGGCTGTGATGCCACCTGGGTTGACCATATCTAGACCCACAGCTGATTGAGACATAAGGGTGGACACTCCTGGGGCTGAGAGGTTTGGTGAGGTTGGGTGAGCAAACGCAGACCCTTTAAAGTAATACTGCGTGGTACCCATCCCATGGGTCCCAAATCTCCAGGTTCAAGGGCACCTTCCTACATCGAAAACATGCATGAGAAACCCAAAAGATGGTACACCGTGTGATCGGGAAAGGTTTCTAAAACGCACCTCATTTCTCATCTCCTTGTGCTCGGGTTCGCCATTCCAGCCGCTTTCCTAGCAATCTCCCTCCTTGGAGAATCAGCACCTTTAACCTCCTGTTCCGTACAGGTTGCTATTTGTCCTGAGGAGGAACGGGAAGAGGGGGAACCAATGAGAGACTAGCTCTAGGTCTTGGGACAGGCACAGCTCACTCTATTTTCCCATCAGGAAGAAGAATTAACCACAGGCTCAGCCTGCCGCCCGGAAGGAGAATAGGGCCTGAAGCAATCCTGCGCTTTTGCGGCCAGCTCCCAAGAAAGCGAGTTGAAAAATGGAGCTCAGGGGCACTGCAATTCACAAACCTGCAGAGTTATAAATGATAACTCTCGTCCACAAATATACTGTGGGAAGGCAACGAAGAGGATTTGAAAGCAAGGCAGAATTGCAGGAAACAGGTTTCAGGAGGGAGATTCGAATCGCCTTTAAAGCACAGGAAAAGCGGCAAAACCTCGACAATGATGCCCTTGGCCAAAAAGGGCGTATGCGTTTTTCCTGAATATATTCAGGAAAAAACGCATACGCCTTTTTGGCCAACCAAGCAACCTGCAAAGGCAAATCAGCGCTACAAAGAAGTCTCGCTTCCCATCGGTCAAAAGGGCCATGCTGAATAAAGTGTCAAAACCAGAAATGCAGGACAGGCCATGGAGAAACGGGAGCCTTGCTACGCTGATGGGCGGGATGTAAATTGCCAACAGCCACTCTGGAGAGGTGTACGGTGTGTCTTGAAACATCTAAAAAACTCAGCTTAGAGAGCATAGGGCACTTCCACTCGTGGGCCTATAAATTGGGAAAACTAAAAATCAGCAAGACACAGGCACCCCAAAGTTTAGGGCTGCTCTGTTGACAACAACCTCCACTTCGTTACACCTTAAATATCCCAGGAAAGAGAAAAATGGATAAAGAAGTTGTGGTCCTTATGTACAATGGAATATCACTCAGCCATGAAATCTACGTCATTAGGCTCTTAGCAGCATGATGAGTGGATTTAGGTACGACGATTCTACGTGAAATCAGTCACACAGAAAAAGACACTTATCATAAGATATCACTTATAGAGGGAATGTAAAAACCGCTACACTTGAACTGAATTACAAAACAGAAGAGAGTCACACGTTTAGAAAACACACTATGGCTGCTTAACGGGAAAGGTGAGTTGGGGTGATGCATAAAACCAGGGTTTCAAATTAGCTCAGATACAGTTCCATAAACCCAATATGTAATAGACAAGACCTACTCCTTGCTCAGTGAACGGGACTCAACAACACCTATTCACCGCCCAAGAATATATCTGACTAGTAAGAATCTTAAAACCTATGTGTTGATATCTCTCTGTAAGTGAGGCAAGTGCGTGTAAAGCGGCATACACACAGCTATGAAAAGCAGCTAAACCCCATTATAAAAATAAATTACTTTTAAAAACCCGTGAAGCAAAGACAGTGAAAGAGAGAGAAATTCTTACAAAATTCGTTCAGGGGCTGTGATGCCACCTGGGTTGACCATATCTAGACCCACAGCTGATTGAGACATAAGGGTGGACACTCCTGGGGCTGAGAGGTTTGGTGAGGTTGGGTGAGCAAACGCAGACCCTTTAAAGTAATACTGCGTGGTACCCATCCCATGGGTCCCAAATCTCCAGGTTCAAGGGCACCTTCCTACATCGAAAACATGCATGAGAAACCCAGAAGATGGTACACCGTGTGATCGGGAAAGGTTTCTAAAACGCACCTCATTTCTCATCTCCTTGTGCTCGGGTTCGCCATTCCAGCCGCTTTCCTAGCAATCTCCCTCCTTGGAGAATCAGCACCTTTAACCTCCTGTTCCGTACAGGTTGCTATTTGTCCTGAGGAGGAACGGGAAGAGGGGGAACCAATGAGAGACTAGCTCTAGGTCTTGGGACAGGCACAGCTCACTCTATTTTCCCATCAGGAAGAAGAATTAACCACAGGCTCAGCCTGCCAGCCGGAAGCCGAATAGGGCCTGAAGCAATCCTGAGCTTTTGCGGCCAGCTCCCAAGAAAGCGAGTTGAAAAATGGAGCTCAGGGGCACTGCAATTCACAAACCTGCAGAGTTATAAATGATAACTCTCGTCCACAAATATACTGTGGGAAGGCAACGAAGAGGATTTGAAAGCAAGGCAGAATTGCAGGAAACAGGTTTCAGGAGGGAGAATCGAATCGCCTTTAAAGCACAGGAAAAGCGGCAAAACCTCGACAATGATGCCCTTGGCCAAAAAGGGCGTATGCGTTTTTCCTGAATATATTCAGGAAAAAACGCATACGCCCTTTTTGGCCAAGCAAGCAACCTGCAAAGGCAAATCAGCGCTACAAAGAAGTCTCGCTTCCCATCGGTCAAAAGGGCCATGCTGAATAAAGTGTCAAAACCAGAAATGCAAGACAGGCCATGGAGAAACGGGAGCCTTGCTACGCTGATGGGCGGGATGTAAATTGCCAACAGCCACTCTGGAGAGGTGTACGGTGTGTCTTGAAACATCTAAAAAACTCAGCTTAGAGAGCATAGGGCACTTCCACTCGTGGGCCTATAAATTGGGAAAACTAAAAATCAGCAAGACACAGGCACCCCAAAGTTTAGGCCTGCTCTGTTGACAACAACCTCCACTTCGTTACACCTTAAATATCCCAGGAAAGAGAAAAATGGATAAAGAAGTTGTGGTCCTTATGTACAATGGAATATCACTCAGCCATGAAATCTACGTCATAAGGCTCTTAGCAGCATGATGAGTGGATTTAGGTACGACGATTCTACGTGAAATCAGTCACACAGAAAAAGACACTTATCATAAGATATCACTTATAGAGGGAATGTAAAAACCGCTACACTTGAACTGAATTACAAAACAGAAGAGAGTCACACGTTTAGAAAACACACTATGGCTGCTTAAAGGGAAAGGTGAGTTGGGGGGATGCATAAAACCAGGGTTTCAAATTAGCTCAGATACCGTTCCATAAACCCAATATGTAATAGACAAGACCTACTCCTTGCTCAGTGAACGGGACTCAGCACCCCCTATTCACCGCCCAAGAATATATCTGACTAGTAAGAAACTTAAAACCTATGTGTTGATATCTCTCTGTAAGTGAGGCAAGTGGGTGTAAAGCGGCATACACACAGCTCTGAAGAGCAGCTAAACCCCATTATAAAAATCAATTACTTTTAAAAACCCGTGAAGCAAAGACAGTGAAAGAGAGAGAAATTCTTACAAAATTCGTTCAGGGGCTGTGATGCCACCTGGGTTGACCATATCTAGACCCACAGCTGATTGAGACATAAGGGTGGACACTCCTGGGGCTGAGAGGTTTGGTGAGGTTGGGTGAGCAAACGCAGACCCTTTAAAGTAATACTGCGTGGTACCCATCCCATGGGTCCCAAATCTCCAGGTTCAAGGGCACCTTCCTACATCGAAAACATGCATGAGAAACCCAGAAGATGGTACACCGTGTGATCGGGAAAGGTTTCTAAAACGCACCTCATTTCTCATCTCCTTGTGCTCGGGTTCGCCATTCCAGCCGCTTTCCTAGCAATCTCCCTCCTTGGAGAATCAGCACCTTTAACCTCCTGTTCCGTACAGGTTGCTATTTGTCCTGAGGAGGAACGGGAAGAGGGGGAACCAATGAGAGACTAGCTCTAGGTCTTGGGACAGGCACAGCTCACTCTATTTTCCCATCAGGAAGAAGAATTAACCACAGGCTCAGCCTGCCAGCCGGAAGCCGAATAGGGCCTGAAGCAATCCTGCGCTTTTGCGGCCAGCTCCCAAGAAAGCGAGTTGTAAAATGGAGCTCAGGGGCACTGCAATTCACAAACCTGCAGAGTTATAAATGATAACTCTCGTCCACAAATATATTGAGGGAAGGCAACGAAGAGGATTTGAAAGCAAGGCAGAATTGCAGGAAACAGATTTCAGGAGGGAGATTCGAATCGCCTTTAAAGCACAGGAAAAGCGGCAAAACCTCGACAATGATGCCCTTGGCCAAAAAGGGCGTATGCGTTTTTCCTGAATATATTCAGGAAAAAACGCATACGCCCTTTTTGGCCAAGCAAGCAACCTGCAAAGGCAAATCAGCGCTACAAAGAAGTCTCGCTTCCCATCGGTCAAAAGGGCCATGCTGAATAAAGTGTCAAAACCAGAAATGCAGGACAGGCCATGGAGAAACGGGAGCCTTGCTACGCTGATGGGCGGGATGTAAATTGCCAACAGCCACTCTGGAGAGGTGTACGGTGTGTCTTGAAACATCTAAAAAACTCAGCTTAGAGAGCATAGGGCACTTCCACTCGTGGGCCTATAAATTGGGAAAACTAAAAATCAGCAAGACACAGGCACCCCAAAGTTTAGGGCTGCTCTGTTGACAACAACCTCCACTTCGTTACACCTTAAATATCCCAGGAAAGAGAAAAATGGATAAAGAAGTTGTGGTCCTTATGTACAATGGAATATCACTCAGCCATGAAATCTACGTCATAAGGCTCCTAGCAGCATGATGAGTGGATTTAGGTACGACGATTCTACGTGAAATCAGTCACACAGAAAAAGACACTTATCATAAGATATCACTTATAGAGGGAATGTAAAAACCGCTACACTTGAACTGAATTACAAAACAGAAGAGAGTCACACGTTTAGAAAACACACTATGGCTGCTTAACGGGAAAGGTGAGTTGGGGTGATGCATAAAACCAGGGTTTCAAATTAGCTCAGATACCGTTCCATAAACCCAATATGTAATAGACAAGACCTACTCCTTGCTCAGTGAACGGGACTCAGCACCACCTATTCACCGCCCAAGAATATATCTGACTAGTAAGAAACTTAAAACCTATGTGTTGATATCTCTCTGTAAGTGAGGCAAGTGGGTGTAAAGCGGCATACACACAGCTGTGAAGAGCAGCTAAACCCCATTATAAAAATCAATTACTTTTAAAAACCCGTGAAGCAAAGACAGTGAAAGAGAGAGAAATTCTTACAAAATTCGTTCAGGGGCTGTGATGCCACCTGGGTTGACCATATCTAGACCCACAGCTGATTGAGACATAAGGGTGGACACTCCTGGGGCTGAGAGGTTTGGTGAGGTTGGGTGAGCAAACGCAGACCCTTGAAAGTAATACTGCGTGGTACCCATCCCATGGGTCCCAAATCTCCAGGTTCAAGGGCACCTTCCTACATCGAAAACATGCATGAGAAACCCAGAAGATGGTACACCGTGTGATCGGGAAAGGTTTCTAAAACGCACCTCATTTCTCATCTCCTTGTGCTCGGGTTCGCCATTCCAGCCGCTTTCCTAGCAATCTCCCTCCTTGGAGAATCAGCACCTTTAACCTCCTGTTCCGTACAGGTTGCTATTTGTCCTGAGGAGGAACGGGAAGAGGGGGAACCAATGAGAGACTAGCTCTAGGTCTTGGGACAGGCACAGCTCACTCTATTTTCCCATCAGGAAGAAGAATTAACCACAGGCTCAGCCTGCCAGCCGGAAGCCGAATAGGGCCTGAAGCAATCTTGAGCTTTTGCGGCCAGCTCCCAAGAAAGCGAGTTGAAAAATGGACTTCAGGGGCACTGCAATTCACAAACCTGCAGAGTTATAAATGATAACTCTCGTCCACAAATATATTGAGGGAAGGCAACGAAGAGGATTTGAAAGCAAGGCAGAATTGTAGGAAACAGATTTCAGGAGGGAGATTCGAATCGCCTTTAAAGCACAGGAAAAGCGGCAAAACCTCGACAATGATGCCCTTGGCCAAAAAGGGCGTATGCGTTTTTTCCTGAATATATTCAGGAAAAAACGCATACGCCCTTTTTGGCCAACCAAGCAACCTGCAAAGGCAAATCAGCGCTACAAAGAAGTCTCGCTTCCCATCGGTCAAAAGGGCCATGCTGAATAAAGTGTCAAAACCAGAAATGCAGGACAGGCCATGGAGAAACGGGAGCCTTGCTACGCTGATGGGCGGGATGTAAATTGCCAACAGCCACTCTGGAGAGGTGTACGGTGTGTCTTGAAACATCTAAAAAACTCAGCTTAGAGAGCATAGGGCACTTCCACTCGTGGGCCTATAAATTGGGAAAACTAAAAATCAGCAAGACACAGGCACCCCAAAGTTTAGGGCTGCTCTGTTGACAAGAACCTCCACTTCGTTACACTTAAATATCCCAGGAAAGAGAAAAATGGATAAAGAAGTTGTGGTCCTTATGTACAATGGAATATCACTCAGCCATGAAATCTACGTCACAAGGCTCTTAGCAGCATGATGAGTGGATTTAGGTACGACGATTCTACGTGAAATCAGTCACACAGAAAAAGACACTTATCATAAGATATCACTTATAGAGGGAATGTAAAAACCGCTACACTTCAACTGAATTACAAAACAGAAGAGAGTCACACGTTTAGAAAACACACTATGGCTGCTTAACGGGAAAGGTGAGGTGGGGTGATGCATAAAACCGGGGTTTCAAATTAGCTCAGATACCGTTCCATAAACCCAAAATGTAATAGACAAGACCTACTCCTTGCTCAGTGAACGGGACTCAACACCCCTTATTCACCGCCCAAGGATATATCTGACTAGTAAGAATCTTAAAACCTATGTATTGAAATCTCTCTGTAAGTGAGGCAAGTGCGTGTAAACGGCATACACACAGCTCTGAAAAGCAGCTAAACCCCATTATAAAAATCAATTACTTTTAAAAACCCGTGAAGCAAAGACAGTGAAAGAGAGAGAAATTCTTACAAAATTCGTTCAGAGGCTGTGATGCCACCTGGATTGACCATATCTAGACACACAGCTGATTGAGACATAAGGGTGGACACTTTTGGGGCTGAGAGGTTTGGTGACGTTGGGTGAGCAAACGCAGACCCTTGAAAGTAATACTGCGTGGTACCCATCCCATGGGTCCCAAATCTCCAGGTTCAAGGGCACCTTCCTACATCGAAAACATGCATGAGAAACCCAGAAGATGGTACACCGTGTGATCGGGAAAGGTTTCTAAAACGCACCTCATTTCTCACCTCCTTGTGCTCGGGTTCGCCATTCCAGCCGCTTTCCTAGCAATCTCCCTCCTTGGAGAATCAGCACCTTTAACCTCCTGTTCCGTACAGGTTGCAATTTGTCCTGAGGATGAACGGGAAGAGGGGGAACCAATGAGAGACTAGCTCTAGGTCTTGGGACAGGCACAGGTCACTCTACTTTCCCATCAGAAAGAAGAATTAACCACAGGCTCAGCCTGCCGCCCGGAAGCAGAATAGGGCCTGAAGCAATCCTGCGCTTTTGCGGCCAGCTCCCAAGAAAGTGAGTTGAAAAATGGAGCTCAGGGGCACTGCAATTCACAAACCTGCAGAGTTATAAATGATAACTCTCGTCCACAAATATATTGAGGGAATGCAACGAAGAGGATTTGAAAGCAAGGCAGAATTGCAGGAAACAGATTTCAGGAGGGAGATTCGAATCGCCTTTAAAGCACAGGAAAAGCAGCAAAAGCTCGACAATGATGCCCTTGGCCAAAAAGGGCGTATGCGTTTTTTCCTGAATATATTCAGGAAAAAACGCATACGCCCTTTTTGGCCAACCAAGCAACCTGGAAAGGCAAATCAGCGCTACAAAGAAGTCTCGCTTCCCATCGGTCAAAAGGGCCATGCTGAATAAAGTGTCAAAACCAACAATGCAGGACAGGCCATGGAGAAACGGGAGCCTTGCTACGCTGATGGGCGGGATGTAAATTGCCAACAGCCACTCTGGAGAGGTGTACGGTGTGTCTTGAAACATCTAGAAAACTCAGCTTAGAGAGCATAGGGCACTTCCATTCATGGGCGTATAAATTGGGAAAACTAAAAATCAACAAGACACAGGCACCCCAATGTTTACGGCTGCTCTGTTGACAAGAACCTCCACTTCGTTACACCTCAAATATCCCAGGAAAGAGAAAAATGGATAAAGAAGTTGTGGTCCTTATGTACAATGGAATATCACTCAGCCATGAAATCTACGTCAAAAGGCTCGTAGCAGCATGATGAATGGATATAGGTACGACGATTGTACGTGAAATAAGTCACACAGAAAAAGACATTTATCATAAGATATCACTTATAGAGGGAATGTAAAAACCGCTATACTTGAACTGAATTACAAAACAGAAGAGAGTCACACGTTTAGAAAACACACTATGGCTGCTTAACGGGAAAGGTGAGGTGCGGTGATGCATAAAACCGGGGTTTCAAATTAGCTCAGATACCGTTCCATAAACCCAATATGTAATAGACAAGACCTACTCCTTGCTCTGTGAACGGGACTCAACACCCCCTATTCACCGCCCAAGAATATATCTGACTAGTAAGAATCTTAAAACCTATGTATTGAAATATCTCTGTAAGAGAGTCAAGTGGGTGTAAAGCGTCCAAAACACAGCACTGAAAAGCAGCTAAACCCCATTATAAAAATCAATTACTTTTAAAAACCCGTGAAACAAAGACAGTGAAAGACAGAGAAATTCTTACAAAATTCGTTCAGGGGCTGTGATCCCACCTGGGTTGACCATATCTAGACCCACAACTGATTGACACATAAGGGTGGACACTCTTGGGGCTGAGACGTTTGGTGAGGTTGGGTGAGCAAACGCAGACCCTTGAAAGTAATACTGCGTGGTACCCATCCCATGGGTCCCAAATCTCCAGGTTCAAGGGCACCTTCCTACATCGAAAACATGCATGAGAAACCCAGAAGATGGTACACCGTGTGATCGGGAAAGGTTTCTAAAACGCACCTGATTTCTCACCTCCTTGTGCTCGGGTTCGCCATTCCAGCCGCTTTCCTAGCAATCTCCCTCCTTGAAGAATCCGCACCTTTAACCTCCTGTTCCGTACAGGTTGCAATTTGTCCTGAGGATGAACGGGAAGAGGGGGAACCAATGAGAGACTATCTCTAGGTGTTGGGACAGGCACAGGTCACTCTATTTTCCCATCAGAAAGAAGAATTAACCACAGGCTCAGCCTGCCGCCCGGAAGCAGAATAGGGCCTGAAGCAATCCTGCGCTTTTGCGGCCAGCTCCCAAGAAAGCGAGTTGAAAAATGGAGCTCAGGGACACTGCAATTCACAAACCTGCAGAGTTATAAAGGATAACTCTCGTCAACAAATATATTGAGGGAAGGCAACGAAGAGGATTTGAAAGCAAGGCAGAATTGCAGGAAACAGATTTCAGGAGGGAGATTCGAATCGCCTTTAAAGCACAGGAAAAGCGGCAAAACCTCGACAATGATGCCCTTGGCCAAAAAGGGCGTATGCGTTTTTTCCTGAATATATTCAGGAAAAAACGCATACGCCCTTTTTGGCCAACCAAGCAACCTGGAAAGGCAAATCAGCGCTACAAAGAAGTCTCGCTTCCCATCGGTCAAAAGGGCAATGCTGTTAAAGTGTCAAAACCAGAAATGCAGGACGGGCCATGGAGAAATGGGAGCCTTGCTACGCTGATGGGCGGGATGTAAATTGAAAACAGCCACTCTGGAGAGGTGTACGGTGTGTCTTGAAACATCTAAAAAACTCAGCTTAGAGAGCATAGGGCACTTCCACTCATGGGCATATAAATTGGGAAAACTAAAAATCAGCAAGACACAGGCACCCCAATGTTTACGGCTGCTCTGTTGACAAGAACCTCCACTTCGTTACACCTTAAATATCCCAGGAAAGAGAAAAATGGATAAATAAGTTGTGGTCCTTACGTACAATGGAATATCACTCAGCCATGAAATCAACGTCATAAGGCTCGGTGCAGCATGATGAGTGGATTTAGGTATGACGATTCGACGTGAAATAAGTCACACAGAAAAAGACACTTATCATAAGATATCACTTATAGAGAGAATGTAAAAACCGCTACACTTGAACTGAATTACAAAACAGAAGAGAGTCACACGTTTAGAAAACACACTATGGCTGCTTAACGGGAAAGGTGAGGTGGGGTGATGCATAAAACCAGGGTTTCAGATTAGCTCAGATACCATTCCATTAACCCAATATGTAATAGACAAGACCTACTCCTTGCTCAGTGAACGGGACTCAACACCCCCTATTCACCGCCCAAGAATATATCTGACTAGTAAGAATCTTAAAACCTATGTATTGAAATCTCTCTGTAAGTGAGTCACGTGGGGGTAAAGCGTCATAAACACAGCACTGAAAAGCAGCTAAACCCCATTATAAAAATCAAGTACTTTTAAAAACCCGTGAAACAAAGGCAGTGAAAGAGAGAGAAATTCTTACAAAATTCGTTCAGGGGCTGTGATGCCACCTGGATTGACCATATCTAGACCCACAGCTGATTGAGACATAAAGGTGGACACTCTTGGGGCTGAGAGGTTTGGTGAGGTTGGGTGAGCAAACGCAGACCCTTTAAAGCAATACTGCTTGGTACCCATCCCGTGGGTCCCAAATCTCCAGGTTCAAGGGCACGTTCTTACATCGAAAACATGCATGAGAAACCCAGAAGATGGTACACCGTGTGATCGGGAAAGGTTTCTAAAACGAACCTCATTTCTCACCTCCTTGTGCTCGGGTTCGCCATTCCAGCCGCTTTCCTAGCAATCTCCCATCTTGGAGAATCAGCACCTTTAACCTCCTGTTCCGTACAGGTTGCAATTTGTCCTGAGGATGAACGGGAAGAGGGGGAACCAATGAGAGACTAGCTCTAGGTCTTGGGACAGGCACAGGTCACTCTATTTTCCCATCAGAAAGAAGAATTAACCACAGGCTCAGACTGCCGCCCGGAAGCAGAATAGGGCCTGAAGCAATCCTGCGCATTTGCGGCCAGCTCCCAAGAAAGCGAGTTGAAAAATGGAGCTCAGGGGCACTGCAATTCACAAACCTGCAGAGTTATAAATGATAACTCTCGTCCACAAATATATTGAGGGAAGGCAACGAAGAGGATTTGAAAGCAAGGCAGAATTGCGGGAAACAGATTTCAGGAGGGAGATTCGAATCGCCTTTAAAGCACAGGAAAAGCAGAAAAAGCTCGACAATGATGCCCTTGGCCAAAAAGGGCGTATGCGTTTTTTCCTGAATATATTCAGGAAAAAACGCATACGCCCTTTTTGGCCAACCAAGCAACCTGGAAAGGCAAATCAGCGCTACAAAGAAGTCTCGCTTCCCATCGGTCAAAAGGGCCATGCTGAATAAAGTGTCAAATCCAGCAATGCAGGACAGGCCATGGAGAAACGGGAGCCTTGCTACGCTGATGGGCGGGATGTAAATTGCCAACAGCCACTCTGGAGAGGTGTACGGTGTGTCTTGAAACATCTAGAACACTCAGCTTAGAGAGCATAGGGCACTTCCACTCATGGGCATATAAATTGGGAAAACTAAAAATCAGTAAGACACAGGCACCCCAAAGTTTAGGGCTGCTCTGTTGACAAGAAACTCCACTTCGTTACACCTTAAATATCCCAGGAAAGAGAAAAATTGATAAAGAAGTTGTGGTCCTTATGTACAATGGAATATCACTCAGCCATGAAATCAACGTCATAAGGCTCGGTGCAGCATGATGAGTGGATTTAGGTACGACGATTCTACGTGAAATAAGTCACACAGAAAAAGACACTTATCATAAGATATCACTTATAGAGTGAATGTAAAAACCGCTACACTTGAACTGTTTTACAAAACAGAAGAGAGTCACAAGTTTAGAAAACACACTATGGCTGCTTAACGGGAAAGGTGAGGTGGGGTGATGCATAAAACCAGGGTTTCAAATTAGCTCAGATACCGTTCCATAAATCCAATATGTAATAGACAAGACCTACTCCTTGCTCAGTGAACGGGACTCAACACCCCCTATTCACCGCCCAAGAATATATCTGACTAGTAAGAATCTTAAAACCTATGTATTGAAATCTCTCTGTAAGTGAGGCAAGTGGGTGTAAAGCGGCATACACACAGCTCTGAAAAGCAGCTAAACCCCATTATAAAAATCAATTACGTTTAAAAACCCGTGAAACAAAGACAGTGAAAGAGAGAGAAATTCTTACAAAATTCGTTCAGAGGCTGTGATGCCACCTGGATTGACCATATCTAGACACACAGCTGATTGAGACATAAGGGTGGACACTTTTGGGGCTGAGAGGTTTGGTGAGGTTGGGTGAGCAAACGCAGACCCTTGAAAGTAATACTGCGTGGTTCCCATCCCATGGGGCCCAAATCTCCAGGTTCAAGGGCACCTTCCTACATCAAAAGCATGCATGAGAAACCCAGAAGATGGTAGACCGTTTGATCGGGAAAGGTTTCTAAAACGCACCTTATTTCTCACCTCCTTGTACTCGGGTTCGCCATTCCAGCCGCTTTCCTTGCAATCTCCCTCCTTGGAGAATCAGCACCTTTAACCTCCTGTTCCGTACAGGTTGCAATTTGTCCTGAGGATGAACGGGAAGAGGGGGAACCAATGAGAGACTAGCTCTAGGTCTTGGGACAGGCACAGGTCACTCTATTTTCCCATCAGAAAGAAGAATTAACCACAGGCTCAGCCTGCCGCCCGGAAGCAGAATAGGGCCTGAAGCAATCCTGCGCTTTTGAGGCCAGCGCCCAAGAAAGCGAGTTGAAAAATGGAGCTCAGGGGCACTGCAATTCACAAACCTGCAGAGTTATAAATGATAACTCTCGTCCACAAATATATTGAGGGAAGGCAACGAAGAGGATTTGAAAGCAAGGCAGAATTGCAGGAAACAGATTTCAGGAGGGAGATTTGAATCGCCTTTAAAGCACAGGAAAAGCGGCAAAACCTCCACAATGATGCCCATGGCCAAAAAGGGCGTATGCGTTTTTTCCTGAATATATTCAGGAAAAAACGCATACGCCCTTTTTGGCCGACCAAGCAACCTGGAAAGGCAAATCAGCGCTACAAAGAAGTCTCGCTTCCCATCGGTCAAAAGGGCCATGCTGAATAAAGTGTCAAAACCAGCAATGCAGGACAGGCCATGGAGAAACGGGAGCCTTGCTACGCTGATGAGCGGGATGTAAATTGCCAACAGCCACTCTGGAGAGGTGTACGGTGTGTCTTGAAACATCTAGAAAACTCAGCTTAGAGAGCATAGGGCACTTCCACTCATGGGCGTATAAATTGGGAAAACTAAAAATCAACAAGACACAGGCACCCCAATGTTTACAGCTGCTCTGTTGACAAGAACCTCCACTTCGTTACACCTTAAATATCCCAGGAAAGAGAAAAATGGATAAAGAAGTTGTGGTCCTTATGTACAATGGAATATCACTCAGCCATGAAATCTACGTCAAAAGGCTCTTAGCAGCATGATGAGTGGATATAGGTACGACGATTCTACGTGAAATAAGTCACACAGAAAAAGACACTTATCATAACATATCACTTATAGAGGGAATGTAAAAACCGCTAAACTTGAACTGAATTACAAAACAGAAGAGAGTCACACGTTTAGAAAACACACTATGGCTGCTTAACGGGAAAGGTGAGGTGCGGTGATGCATAAAACCGGGGTTTCAAATTAGCTCAGATACCATTCCATAAACCCAATATGTAATAGAAAAGACCTACTCCTTTCTCAGTAAACGGGACTCAACACACCCTATTCACCGCTCAAAAATATATCTGACTAGTAAGAATCTTAAAACCTAAGTATTGAAATCTCTCTGTATGTGAGTCAAGTGGGTGTAAAGCGTCATAAATACAGCACTGAAAAGCAGCTAAACCCCATTATAAAAATCAATTACTTTTAAAAACCCGTGAAACAAAGACAGTGAAAGAGAGAGAAATTCTTACAAAATTCGTTCAGGGGCTGTGATGCCACCTGGGTTGACCATATCTAGACTCACAGCTGATTGAGACGTAAGGGTGGACACTCTTGGGGCTGAGAGGTTTGGTGAGGTTGGGTGAGCAAACACAGACCCTTGAAAGTAATGCTGCATGGTACCCATCCCATGGGTCCCAAATCTCCAGGTTCAAGGGCACCTTCCTACATCGAAAACATGCATGAGAAACCCAGAAGATGGTACACCGTGTGATCGGGAAAGGTTTCTAAAACGAACCTCATTTCTCACCTCCTTGTGCTCGGGTTCGCCATTCCAGCCGCTTTCCTAGCAATCTCCCATCTTGGAGAATCAGCACCTTTAACCTCCTGTTCCGTACAGGTTGCAATTTGTCCTGAGGATGAACGGGAAGAGGGGGAACCAATGAGAGACTAGCTCTAGGTCTTGGGACAGGCACAGGTCACTCTAATTTCCCATCAGAAAGAAGAATTAACCAAAGGCTCATCCTGCCGCCCGGAAGCAGAATAGGGCCTGAAGCAATCCTGCGCTTTTGCGGCCAGCTCCCAAGAAAGCGAGTTGAAAAATGGAGCTCAGGGGCACTGCAATTCACAAACCTGCAGAGTTATAAATGATAACTCTCGTCCACAAATATATTGAGGGAAGGCAACGAAGAGGATTTCAAAGCAAGGCAGAATTGCGGGAAACAGATTTCAGGAGGGAGATTCGAATCGCCTTTAAAGCACAGGAAAAGCAGCAAAAGCTCGATAATGATGCCCTTGGCCAAAAAGGGCGTATGCGTTTTTTCCTGAATATATTCAGGAAAAAACGCTTACGCCCTTTTTGGCCAAACAAGCAACCTGCAAAGGCAAATCAGCGCTACAAAGAAGTCTCGCTTCCCATCGGTCAAAAGGGCCATGCTGAATAAAGTGTCAAAACCAGAAATGCAGGACAGGACATGGAGAAACGGGAGCCTTGCTACGCTGATGGGCGGGATGTAAATTGCCAACAGCCACTCTGGAGAGGTGTACGGTGTGTCTTGAAACATCTAAAAAACTCAGCTTAGAGAGCATAGGGCACTTCCACTCATGGGCGTATAAATTGGGAAAACTAAAAATCAGCAAGACACAGGCACCCCAAAGTTTACGGCTGCTCTGTTGACAAGAACCTCCACTTCGTTACACCTTAAATATCCCAGGAAAGAGAGAAATGGATAAAGAATTTGTGGTCCTTATGTACAATGGACTATCACTCAGCCATGAAATCAACGTCATAAGGCTCGTAGCAGCATGATGAGTGAATTTAGGTACGACGATTCTACGTGAAATAAGTCACACAGAAAAAGACACTTATCATAAGATATCACTTATAGAGAGAATGTAAAAACCGCTACACTTGAACTGAATTACAAAACAGAAGAGAGTCACACGTTTAGAAAACACACTATGGCTGCTTAACGGGAAAGGTGAGGTGGGGTGATGCATAAAACCGGGGTTTCAAATTAGCTCAGATACCGTTCCATAAACCCAAAATGTAATAGACAAGACCTACTCCTTGCTCAG
The DNA here is from genome assembly GCF_028021215.1 of Eschrichtius robustus. Lineage (NCBI taxonomy): Eukaryota > Metazoa > Chordata > Mammalia > Artiodactyla > Eschrichtiidae > Eschrichtius > Eschrichtius robustus. Next base: position 83,342,609 of record NC_090832.1, read on the forward strand.
TGAACGAGACTCAACACCTCCTATTCACCGCCCAAGAATATATCTGACTAGTAAGAATCTTAAAACCTATGTATTGAAATCTCTCTGTAAGTGAGGCAAGTGCGTGTAAACGGCATACACACAGCTCTGAAAAGCAGCTAAACCCCATTATAAAAATCAATTACTTTTAAAAACCCGTGAAGCAAAGACAGTGAAAGAGAGAGAAATTCTTACAAAATTCGTTCAGAGGCTGTGATGCCACCTGGATTGACCATATCTAGACACACAGCTGATTGAGACATAAGGGTGGACACTTTTGGGGCTGAGAGGTTTGGTGACGTTGGGTGAGCAAACGCAGACCCTTGAAAGTAATACTGCGTGGTACCCATCCCATGGGTCCCAAATCTCCAGGTTCAAGGGCACCTTCCTACATCGAAAACATGCATGAGAAACCCAGAAGATGGTACACCGTGTGATCGGGAAAGGTTTCTAAAACGCACCTCATTTCTCACCTCCTTGTGCTCGGGTTCGCCATTCCAGCCGCTTTCCTAGCAATCTCCCTCCTTGGAGAATCAGCACCTTTAACCTCCTGTTCCGTACAGGTTGCAATTTGTCCTGAGGATGAACGGGAAGAGGGGGAACCAATGAGAGACTAGCTCTAGGTATTGGGACAGGCACAGGTCCCTCTACTTTCCCATCAGAAAGAAGAATTAACCACAGGCTCAGCCTGCCGCCCGGAAGCAGAATAGGGCCTGAAGCAATCCTGCGCTTTTGCGGCCAGCTCCCAAGAAAGTGAGTTGAAAAATGGAGCTCAGGGGCACTGCAATTCACAAACCTGCAGAGTTATAAATGATAACTCTCGTCCACAAATATATTGAGGGAATGCAACGAAGAGGATTTGAAAGCAAGGCAGAATTGCAGGAAACAGATTTCAGGAGGGAGATTCGAATCGCCTTTAAAGCACAGGAAAAGCAGCAAAAGCTCGACAATGATGCCCTTGGCTAAAAAGGGCGTATGCGTTTTTTCCTGAATATATTCAGTTTTTTATATTCAGTTTTCCTGAATATATTCAGGAAAAAACGCATACGCCCTTTTTGGCCAACCAAGCAACCTGGAAAGGCAAATCAGCGCTACAAAGAAGTCTCGCTTCCCATCGGTCAAAAGGGCCATGCTGAATAAAGTGTCAAAACCAACAATGCAGGACAGGCCATGGAGAAACGGGAGCCTTGCTACGCTGATGGGCGGGATGTAAATTGCCAACAGCCACTCTGGAGAGGTGTACGGTGTGTCTTGAAACATCTAGAAAACTCAGCTTAGAGAGCATAGGGCACTTCCATTCATGGGCGTATAAATTGGGAAAACTAAAAATCAACAAGACACAGGCACCCCAATGTTTACGGCTGCTCTGTTGACAAGAACCTCCACTTCGTTACACCTCAAATATCCCAGGAAAGAGAAAAATGGATAAAGAAGTTGTGGTCCTTATGTACAATGGAATATCACTCAGCCATGAAATCTACGTCATAAGGCTCTTAGCAGCATGATGAGTGGATATAGGTACGACGATTCTACGTGAAATAAGTCACACAGAAAAAGACACTTATCATAAGATATCACTTATAGAGGGAATGTAAAAACCGCTAAACTTGAACTGAATTACAAAACAGAAGAGAGTCACACGTTTAGAAAACACACTATGGCTGCTTAACGGGAAAGGTGAGGTGCGGTGATGCATAAAACCGGGGTTTCAAATTAGCTCAGATACCATTCCATAAACCCAATATGTAATAGAAAAGACCTACTCCTTTCTCAGTAAACGGGACTCAACACACCCTATTCACCGCTCAAAAATATATCTGACTAGTAAGAATCTTAAAACCTAAGTATTGAAATCTCTCTGTATGTGAGTCAAGTGGGTGTAAAGCGTCATAAACACAGCACTGAAAAGCAGCTAAACCCCATTATAAAAATCAATTACTTTTAAAAACCCGTGAAACAAAGACAGTGAAAGAGAGAGAAATTCTTACAAAATTCGTTCAGGGGCTGTGATGCCACCTGGGTTGACCATATCTAGACGCAGAGCTGATTGAGACGTAAGGGTGGACACTCTTGGGGCTGAGAGGTTTGGTGAGGTTGGGTGAGCAAACACAGACCCTTGAAAGTAATGCTGCGTGGTACCCATCCCATGGGTCCCAAATCTCCAGGTTCAAGGGCACCTTCCTACATCGAAAACATGCATGAGAAACCCAGAAGATGGTACACCGTGTGATCGGGAAAGGTTTCTAAAACGCACCTCATTTCTCACCTCCTTGTGCTCGGGTTCGCCATTCCAGCCACTTTCCTAGCAATCTCCCATCTTGGAGAATCAGCACCTTTAACCTCCTGTTCCGTACAGGTTGCAATTTGTCCTGAGGATGAACGGGAAGAGGGGGAACCAATGAGAGACTAGCTCTAGGTCTTGGGACAGGCACAGGTCACTCTAATTTCCCATCAGAAAGAAGAATTAACCAAAGGCTCATCCTGCCGCCCGGAAGCAGAATAGGGCCTGAAGCAATCCTGCGCTTTTGCGGCCAGCTCCCAAGAAAGCGAGTTGAAAAATGGAGCTCAGGGGCACTGCAATTCACAAACCTGCAGAGTTATAAATGATAACTCTCGTCCACAAATATATTGAGGGAAGGCAACGAAGAGGATTTCAAAGCAAGGCAGAATTGCGGGAAACAGATTTCAGGAGGGAGATTCGAATCGCCTTTAAAGCACAGGAAAAGCAGCAAAAGCTCGATAATGATGCCCTTGGCCAAAAAGGGCGTATGCGTTTTTTCCTGAATATATTCAGGAAAAAACGCTTACGCCCTTTTTGGCCAAACAAGCAACCTGCAAAGGCAAATCAGCGCTACAAAGAAGTCTCGCTTCCCATCGGTCAAAAGGGCCATGCTGAATAAAGTGTCAAAACCAGAAATGCAGGACAGGCCATGGAGAAACGGGAGCCTTGCTACGCTGATGGGCGGGATGTAAATTGCCAACAGCCACTCTGGAGAGGTGTACGGTGTGTCTTGAAACATCTAAAAAACTCAGCTTAGAGAGCATAGGGCACTTCCACTCATGGGCGTATAAATTGGGAAAACTAAAAATCAGCAAGACACAGGCACCCCAAAGTTTAGGGCTGCTCTGTTGACAAGAACCTCCACTTCGTTACACCTTAAATATCCCAGGAAAGAGAAAAATGGATAAAGAATTTGTGGTCCTTATGTACAATGGAATATCACTCAGCCATGAAATCAACGTCATAAGGCTCGTAGCAGCATGATGAGTGAATTTAGGTACGACGATTCTACGTGAAATAAGTCACACAGAAAAAGACACTTATCATAAGATATCACTTATAGAGAGAATGTAAAAACCGCTACACTTGAACTGAATTAAAAAACAGAAGAGAGTCACACGTTTAGAAAACACACTATGGCTGCTTAACGGGAAAGGTGAGGTGGGGTGATGCATAAAACCGGGGTTTCAAATTAGCTCAGATACCGTTCCATAAACCCAAAATGTAATAGACAAGACCTACTCCTTGCTCAGTGAACGGGACTCAACACCCCCTATTCACCGCCCAAGAATATATCTGACTAGTAAGAATCTTAAAACCTATGTATTGAAATCTCTCTGTAAGTGAGGCAAGTGCGTGTAAACGGCATACACACAGCTCTGAAAAGCAGCTAAACCCCATTATAAAAATCAATTACTTTTAAAAACCCGTGAAGCAAAGACAGTGAAAGAGAGAGAAATTCTTACAAAATTCGTTCAGAGGCTGTGATGCCACCTGGATTGACCATATCTAGACACACAGCTGATTGAGACATAAGGGTGGACACTTTTGGGGCTGAGAGGTTTGGTGACGTTGGGTGAGCAAACGCAGACCCTTGAAAGTAATACTGCATGGTACCCATCCCATGGGTCCCAAATCTCCAGGTTCAAGGGCACCTTCCTACATCGAAAACATGCATGAGAAACCCAGAAGATGGTACACCGTGTGATCGGGAAAGGTTTCTAAAACGCACCTCATTTCTCACCTCCTTGTGCTCGGGTTCGCCATTCCAGCCGCTTTCCTAGCAATCTCCCTCCTTGGAGAATCAGCACCTTTAACCTCCTGTTCCGTACAGGTTGCAATTTGTCCTGAGGATGAACGGGAAGAGGGGGAACCAATGAGAGACTAGCTCTAGGTGTTGGGACAGGCACAGGTCACTCTATTTTCCCATCAGAAAGAAGAATTAACCACAGGCTCAGCCTGCCGCCCGGAAGCCGAATAGGGCCTGAAGCAATCCTGCGCTTTTGCGGCCAGCTCCCAAGAAAGCGAGTTGAAAAATGGAGCTCAGGGACACTGCAATTCACAAACCTGCAGAGTTATAAATGATAACTCTCGTCAACAAATATATTGAGGGAAGGCAACGAAGAGGATTTGAAAGCAAGGCAGAATTGCAGGAAACAGATTTCAGGAGGGAGATTCGAATCGCCTTTAAAGCACAGGAAAAGCGGCAAAAGCTCGACAATGATGCCCTTGGCCAAAAAGGGCGTATGCGTTTTTTCCTGAATATATTCAGAAAAAACGCATACGCCCTTTTTGGCCAACCAAGCAACCTGGAAAGGCAAATCAGCGCTACAAAGAAGTCTCGCTTCCCATCGGTCAAAAGGGCAATGCTGTTAAAGTGTCAAAACCAGAAATGCAGGACGGGCCATGGAGAAATGGGAGACTTGCTACGCTGATGGGCGGGATGTAAATTGAAAACAGCCACTCTGGAGAGGTGTACGGTGTGTCTTGAAACATCTAAAAAACTCAGCTTAGAGAGCATAGGGCACTTCCACTCATGGGCATATAAATTGGGAAAACTAAAAATCAGCAAGACACAGGCACCCCAATTTTTACGGCTGCTCTGTTGACAAGAACCTCCACTTCGTTACACCTTAAATATCCCAGGAAAGAGAAAAATGGATAAATAAGTTGTGGTCCTTACGTACAATGGAATATCACTCAGCCATGAAATCAACGTCATAAGGCTCGGTGCAGCATGATGAGTGGATTTAGGTACGACGATTCTACGTGACATAAGTCACACAGAAAAAGACACTTATCATAAGATATCACTTATAGAGAGAATGTAAAAACCGCTACACTTGAACTGAATTACAAAACAGAAGAGAGTCACACGTTTAGAAAACACACTATGGCTGCTTAACGGGAAAGGTGAGGTGGGGTGATGCATAAAACCAGGGTTTCAGATTAGCTCAGATACCATTCCATTAACCCAATATGTAATAGACAAGACCTACTCCTTGCTCAGTGAACGGGACTCAACACCCCCTATTCACCGCCCAAGAATATATCTGACTAGTAAGAATCTTAAAACCTATGTATTGAAATCTCTCTGTAAGTGAGGCAAGTGGGTGTAAAGCGGCATACACACAGCTCTGAAAAGCAGCTAAACCCCATTATAAAAATCAATTACGTTTAAAAACCCGTGAAACAAAGACAGTGAAAGAGAGAGAAATTCTTACAAAATTCGTTCAGAGGCTGTGATGCCACCTGGATTGACCATATCTAGACACACAGCTGATTGAGACATAAGGTTGGACACTTTTGGGGCTGAGAGGTTTGGTGAGGTTGGGTGAGCAAACGCAGACCCTTGAAAGTAATACTGCGTTGTACCCATCCCATGGGGCCCAAATCTCCAGGTTCAAGGGCACCTTCCTACATCAAAAACATGCATGAGAAACCCAGAAGATGGTAGACCGTTTGATCGGAAAAGGTTTCTAAAACGCACCTTATTTCTCACCTCCTTGTGCTCGGGTTCGCCATTCCAGCCGCTTTCCTTGCAATCTCCCTCCTTGGAGAATCAGCACCTTTAACCTCCTGTTCCGTACAGGTTGCAATTTGTCCTGAGGATGAACGGGAAGAGGGGGAACCAATGAGAGACTAGCTCTAGGTCTTGGGACAGGCACAGGTCACTCTATTTTCCCATCAGAAAGAAGAATTAACCACAGTCTCAGCCTGCCGCCCGGAAGCAGAATAGGGCCTGAAGCAATCCTGCGCTTTTGAGGCCAGCGCCCAAGAAAGCGAGTTGAAAAATGGAGCTCAGGGGCACTGCAATTCACAAACCTGCAGAGTTATAAATGATAACTCTCGTCCACAAATATATTGAGGGAAGGCAACGAAGAGGATTTGAAAGCAAGGCAGAATTGCAGGAAACAGATTTCAGGAGGGAGATTCGAATCGCCTTTAAAGCACAGGAAAAGCGGCAAAACCTCCACAATGATGCCCATGGCCAAAAAGGGCGTATGCGTTTTTTCCTGAATATATTCAGGAAAAAACGCATACGCCCTTTTTGGCCGACCAAGCAACCTGGAAAGGCAAATCAGCGCTACAAAGAAGTCTCGCTTCCCATCGGTCAAAAGGGCCATGCTGAATAAAGTGTCAAAACCAGCAATGCAGGACAGGCCATGGAGAAACGGGAGCCTTGCTACGCTGATGGGCGGGATGTAAATTGCCAACAGCCACTCTGGAGAGGTGTACGGTGTGTCTTGAAACATCCAGAAAACTCAGCTTAGAGAGCATAGGGCACTTCCACTCATGGGCGTATAAATTGGGAAAACTAAAAATCAACAAGACACAGGCACACCAATGTTTACAGCTGCTCTGTTGACAAGAACCTCCACTTCGTTACACCTTAAATATCCCAGGAAAGAGAAAAATGGATAAAGAAGTTGTGGTCCTTATGTACAATGGAATATCACTCAGCCATGAAATCTACGTCAAAAGGCTCGTAGCAGCATGATGAGTGGATATAGGTACGACGATTCTACGTGAAATAAGTCACACAGAAAAAGACACTTATCATAAGATATCACTTATAGAGGGAATGTAAAAACCGCTAAACTTGAACTGAATTACAAAACAGAAGAGAGTCACACGTTTAGAAAACACACTATGGCTGCTTAACGGGAAAGGTGAGGTGCGGTGATGCATAAAACCGGGGTTTCAAATTAGCTCAGATACCATTCTATAAACCCAATATGTAATAGAAAAGACCTACTCCTTTCTCAGTAAACGGGACTCAACACACCCTATTCACCGCTCAAAAATATATCTGACTAGTAAGAATCTTAAAACCTAAGTATTGAAATCTCTCTGTATGTGAGTCAAGTGGGTGTAAAGCGTCATAAACACAGCACTGAAAAGCAGCTAAACCCCATTATAAAAATCAATTACTTTTAAAAACCCGTGAAACAAAGACAGTGAAAGAGAGAGAAATTCTTACAAAATTCGTTCAGGGGCTGTGATGCCACCTGGGTTGACCATATCTAGACCCACAGCTGATTGAGACGTAAGGGTGGACACTCTTGGGGCTGAGAGGTTTGGTGAGGTTGGGTGAGCAAACACAGACCCTTGAAAGTAATGCTGCGTGGTACCCATCCCATGGGTCCCAAATCTCCAGGTTCAAGGGCACCTTCCTACATCGAAAACATGCATGAGAAACCCAGAAGATGGTACACCGTGTGATCGGGAAAGGTTTCTAAAACGCACCTCATTTCTCACCTCCTTGTGCTCGGGTTCGCCATTCCAGCCGCTTTCCTAGCAATCTCCCATCTTGGAGAATCAGCACCTTTAACCTCCTGTTCCGTACAGGTGGCAATTTGTCCTGAGGATGAACGGGAAGAGGGGGAACCAATGAGAGACTAGCTCTAGGTCTTGGGACAGGCACAGGTCACTCTAATTTCCCATCAGAAAGAAGAATTAACCAAAGGCTCATCCTGCCGCCCGGAAGCAGAATAGGGCCTGAAGCAATCCTGCGCTTTTGCGGCCAGCTCCCAAGAAAGCGAGTTGAAAAATGGAGCTCAGGGGCACTGCAATTCACAAACCTGCAGAGTTATAAGTGATAACTCTCGTCCACAAATATATTGAGGGAAGGCAACGAAGAGGATTTCAAAGCAAGGCAGAATTGCGGGAAACAGATTTCAGGAGGGAGATTCGAATCGCCTTTAAAGCACAGGAAAAGCAGCAAAAGCTCGATAATGATGCCCTTGGCCAAAAAGGGCGTATGCGTTTTTTCCTGAATATATTCAGGAAAAAACGCTTACGCCCTTTTTGGCCAAACAAGCAACCTGGAAAGGCAAATCAGCGCTACAAAGAAGTCTCGCTTCCCATCGGTCAAAAGGGCCATGCTGAATAAAGTGTCAAAACCAGAAATGCAGGACAGGCCATGGAGAAACGGGAGCCTTGCTACGCTGATGGGCGGGATGTAAATTGCCAACAGCCACTCTGGAGAGGTGTACGGTGTGTCTTGAAACATCTAAAAAACTCAGCTTAGAGAGCATAGGGCACTTCCACTCGTGGGCCTATAAATTGGGAAAACTAAAAATCAGCAAGACACAGGCACCCCAAAGTTTAGGGCTGCTCTGTTGACAACAACCTCCACTTCGTTACACCTTAAATATCCCAGGAAAGAGAAAAATGGATAAAGAATTTGTGGTCCTTATGTACAATGGAATATCACTCAGCCATGAAATCAACGTCATAAGGCTCGTAGCAGCATGATGAGTGAATTTAGGTACGACGATTCTACGTGAAATAAGTCACACAGAAAAAGACACTTATCATAAGATATCACTTATAGAGAGAATGTAAAAACCGCTACACTTGAACTGAATTACAAAACAGAAGAGAGTCACACGTTTAGAAAACACACTATGGCTGCTTAACGGGAAAGGTGAGGTGGGGTGATGCATAAAACCGGGGTTTCAAATTAGCTCAGATACCGTTCCATAAACCCAAAATGTAATAGACAAGACCTACTCCTTGCTCAGTGAACGGGACTCAACACCCCCTATTCACCGCCCAAGAATATATCTGACTAGTAAGAATCTTAAAACCTATGTATTGAAATCTCTCTGTAAGTGAGGCAAGTGCGTGTAAACGGCATACACACAGCTCTGAAAAGCAGCTAAACCCCATTATAAAAATCAATTACTTTTAAAAACCCGTGAAGCAAAGACAGTGAAAGAGAGAGAAATTCTTACAAAATTCGTTCAGAGGCTGTGATGCCACCTGGATTGACCATATCTAGACACACAGCTGATTGAGACATAAGGGTGGACACTTTTGGGGCTGAGAGGTTTGGTGACGTTGGGTGAGCAAACGCAGACCCTTGAAAGTAATACTGCGTGGTACCCATCCCATGGGTCCCATATCTCCAGGTTCAAGGGCACCTTCCTACATCGAAAACATGCATGAGAAACCCAGAAGATGGTACACCGTGTGATCGGGAAAGGTTTCTAAAACGCACCTCATTTCTCACCTCCTTGTGCTCGGGTTCGCCATTCCAGCCGCTTTCCTAGCAATCTCCCTCCTTGGAGAATCAGCACCTTTAACCTCCTGTTCCGTACAGGTTGCAATTTGTCCTGAGGATGAACGGGAAGAGGGGGAACCAATGAGAGACTAGCTCTAGGTCTTGGGACAGGCACAGGTCACTCTACTTTCCCATCAGAAAGAAGAATTAACCACAGGCTCAGCCTGCCGCCCGGAAGCAGAATAGGGCCTGAAGCAATCCTGCGCTTTTGCGGCCAGCTCCCAAGAAAGTGAGTTGAAAAATGGAGCTCAGGGGCACTGCAATTCACAAACCTGCAGAGTTATAAATGATAACTCTCGTCCACAAATATATTGAGGGAATGCAACGAAGAGGATTTGAAAGCAAGGCAGAATTGCAGGAAACAGATTTCAGGAGGGAGATTCGAATCGCCTTTAAAGCACAGGAAAAGCGGCAAAACCTCCACAATGATGCCCATGGCCAAAAAGGGCGTATGCGTTTTTTCCTGAATATATTCAGGAAAAAACGCATACGCCCTTTTTGGCCGACCAAGCAACCTGGAAAGGCAAATCAGCGCTACAAAGAAGTCTCGCTTCCCATCGGTCAAAAGGGCCATGCTGAATAAAGTGTCAAAACCAGCAATGCAGGACAGGCCATGGAGAAACGGGAGCCTTGCTACGCTGATGAGCGGGATGTAAATTGCCAACAGCCACTCTGGAGAGGTGTACGGTGTGTCTTGAAACATCTAGAAAACTCAGCTTAGAGAGCATAGGGCACTTCCACTCATGGGCGTATAAATTGGGAAAACTAAAAATCAACAAGACACAGGCACCCCAATGTTTACAGCTGCTCTGTTGACAAGAACCTCCACTTCGTTACACCTTAAATATCCCAGGAAAGAGAAAAATGGATAAAGAAGTTGTGGTCCTTATGTACAATGGAATATCACTCAGCCATGAAATCTACGTCAAAAGGCTCGTAGCAGCATGATGAGTGGATATAGGTACGACGATTCTACGTGAAATAAGTCACACAGAAAAAGACACTTATCATAACATATCACTTATAGAGGGAATGTAAAAACCGCTAAACTTGAACTGAATTACAAAACAGAAGAGAGTCACACGTTTAGAAAACACACTATGGCTGCTTAACGGGAAAGGTGAGGTGCGGTGATGCATAAAACCGGGGTTTCAAATTAGCTCAGATACCATTCCATAAACCCAATATGTAATAGAAAAGACCTACTCCTTTCTCAGTAAACGGGACTCAACACACCCTATTCACCGCTCAAAAATATATCTGACTAGTAAGAATCTTAAAACCTAAGTATTGAAATCTCTCTGTATGTGAGTCAAGTGGGTGTAAAGCGTCATAAACACAGCACTGAAAAGCAGCTAAACCCCATTATAAAAATCAATTACTTTTAAAAACCCGTGAAACAAAGACAGTGAAAGAGAGAGAAATTCTTACAAAATTCGTTCAGGGGCTGTGATGCCACCTGGGTTGACCATATCTAGACTCACAGCTGATTGAGACGTAAGGGTGGACACTCTTGGGGCTGAGAGGTTTGGTGAGGTTGGGTGAGCAAACACAGACCCTTGAAAGTAATGCTGCATGGTACCCATCCCATGGGTCCCAAATCTCCAGGTTCAAGGGCACCTTCCTACATCGAAAACATGCATGAGAAACCCAGAAGATGGTACACCGTGTGATCGGGAAAGGTTTCTAAAACGCACCTCATTTCTCACCTCCTTGTGCTCAGGTTCGCCATTCCAGCCGCTTTCCTAGCAATCTCCCATCTTGGAGAATCAGCACCTTTAACCTCCTGTTCCGTACAGGTTGCAATTTGTCCTGAGGATGAACGGGAAGAGGGGGAACCAATGAGAGACTAGCTCTAGGTCTTGGGACAGGCACAGGTCACTCTAATTTCCCATCAGAAAGAAGAATTAACCAAAGGCTCATCCTGCCGCCCGGAAGCAGAATAGGGCCTGAAGCAATCCTGCGCTTTTGCGGCCAGCTCCCAAGAAAGCGAGTTGAAAAATGGAGCTCAGGGGCACTGCAATTCACACACCTGCAGAGTTATAAATGATAACTCTCGTCCACAAATATATTGAGGGAAGGCAACGAAGAGGATTTCAAAGCAAGGCAGAATTGCGGGAAACAGATTTCAGGAGGGAGATTCGAATCGCCTTTAAAGCACAGGAAAAGCAGCAAAAGCTCGATAATGATGCCCTTGGCCAAACAGGGCGTATGCGTTTTTTCCTGAATATATTCAGGAAAAAACGCTTACGCCCTTTTTGGCCAAACAAGCAACCTGCAAAGGCAAATCAGCGCTACAAAGAAGTCTCGCTTCCCATCGGTCAAAAGGGCCATGCTGAATAAAGTGTCAAAACCAGAAATGCAGGACAGGCCATGGAGAAACGGGAGCCTTGCTACGCTGATGGGCGGGATGTAAATTGCCAACAGCCACTCTGGAGAGGTGTACGGTGTGTCTTGAAACATCTAAAAAACTCAGCTTAGAGAGCATAGGGCACTTCCACTCATGGGCGTATAAATTGGGAAAACTAAAAATCAGCAAGACACAGGCACCCCAAAGTTTACGGCTGCTCTGTTGACAAGAACCTCCACTTCGTTACACCTTAAATATCCCAGGAAAGAGAGAAATGGATAAAGAATTTGTGGTCCTTATGTACAATGGACTATCACTCAGCCATGAAATCAACGTCATAAGGCTCGTAGCAGCATGATGAGTGAATTTAGGTACGACGATTCTACGTGAAATAAGTCACACAGAAAAAGACACTTATCATAAGATATCACTTATAGAGAGAATGTAAAAACCGCTACACTTGAACTGAATTACAAAACAGAAGAGAGTCACACGTTTAGAAAACACACTATGGCTGCTTAACGGGAAAGGTGAGGTGGGGTGATGCATAAAACCGGGGTTTCAAATTAGCTCAGATACCGTTCCATAAACCCAAAATGTAATAGACAAGACCTACTCCTTGCTCAGTGAACGAGACTCAACACCCCCTATTCACCGCCCAAGAATATATCTGACTAGTAAGAATCTTAAAACCTATGTATTGAAATCTCTCTGTAAGTGAGGCAAGTGCGTGTAAACGGCATACACACAGCTCTGAAAAGCAGCTAAACCCCATTATAAAAATCAATTACTTTTAAAAACCCGTGAAGCAAAGACAGTGAAAGAGAGAGAAATTCTTACAAAATTCGTTCAGAGGCTGTGATGCCACCTGGATTGACCATATCTAGACACACAGCTGATTGAGACATAAGGGTGGACACTTTTGGGGCTGAGAGGTTTGGTGACGTTGGGTGAGCAAACGCAGACCCTTGAAAGTAATACTGCGTGGTACCCATCCCATGGGTCCCAAATCTCCAGGTTCAAGGGCACCTTCCTACATCGAAAACATGCATGAGAAACCCAGAAGATGGTACACCGTGTGATCGGGAAAGGTTTCTAAAACGCACCTCATTTCTCACCTCCTTGTGCTCGGGTTCGCCATTCTAGCCGCTTTCCTAGCAATCTCCCTCCTTGGAGAATCAGCACCTTTAACCTCCTGTTCCGTACAGGTTGCAATTTGTCCTGAGGATGAACGGGAAGAGGGGGAACCAATGAGAGACTAGCTCTAGGTCTTGGGACAGGCACAGGTCCCTCTACTTTCCCATCAGAAAGAAGAATTAACCACAGGCTCAGCCTGCCGCCCGGAAGCAGAATAGGGCCTGAAGCAATCCTGCGCTTTTGCGGCCAGCTCCCAAGAAAGTGAGTTGAAAAATGGAGCTCAGGGGCACTGCAATTCACAAACCTGCAGAGTTATAAATGATAACTCTCGTCCACAAATATATTGAGGGAATGCAACGAAGAGGATTTGAAAGCAAGGCAGAATTGCAGGAAACAGATTTCAGGAGGGAGATTCGAATCGCCTTTAAAGCACAGGAAAAGCAGCAAAAGCTCGACAATGATGCCCTTGGCTAAAAAGGGCGTATGCGTTTTTTCCTGAATATATTCAGTTTTTTATATTCAGTTTTCCTGAATATATTCAGGAAAAAACGCATACGCCCTTTTTGGCCAACCAAGCAACCTGGAAAGGCAAATCAGCGCTACAAAGAAGTCTCGCTTCCCATCGGTCAAAAGGGCCATGCTGAATAAAGTGTCAAAACCAACAATGCAGGACAGGCCATGGAGAAACGGGAGCCTTGCTACGCTGATGGGCGGGATGTAAATTGCCAACAGCCACTCTGGAGAGGTGTACGGTGTGTCTTGAAACATCTAGAAAACTCAGCTTAGAGAGCATAGGGCACTTCCATTCATGGGCGTATAAATTGGGAAAACTAAAAATCAACAAGACACAGGCACCCCAATGTTTACGGCTGCTCTGTTGACAAGAACCTCCACTTTGTTACACCTTAAATATCCCAGGAAAGAGAAAAATGGATAAAGAAGTTGTGGTCCTTATGTACAATGGAATATCACTCAGCCATGAAATCTACGTCATAAGGCTCTTAGCAGCATGATGAGTGGATATAGGTACGACGATTCTACGTGAAATAAGTCACACAGAAAAAGACACTTATCATAAGATATCACTTATAGAGGGAATGTAAAAACCGCTAAACTTGAACTGAATTACAAAACAGAAGAGAGTCACACGTTTAGAAAACACACTATGGCTGCTTAACGGGAAAGGTGAGGTGCGGTGATGCATAAAACCGGGGTTTCAAATTAGCTCAGATACCATTCCATAAACCCAATATGTAATAGAAAAGACCTACTCCTTTCTCAGTAAACGGGACTCAACACACCCTATTCACCGCTCAAAAATATATCTGACTAGTAAGAATCTTAAAACCTAAGTATTGAAATCTCTCTGTATGTGAGTCAAGTGGGTGTAAAGCGTCATAAACACAGCACTGAAAAGCAGCTAAACCCCATTATAAAAATCAATTACTTTTAAAAACCCGTGAAACAAAGACAGTGAAAGAGAGAGAAATTCTTACAAAATTCGTTCAGGGGCTGTGATGCCACCTGGGTTGACCATATCTAGACTCAGAGCTGATTGAGACGTAAGGGTGGACACTCTTGGGGCTGAGAGGTTTGGTGAGGTTGGGTGAGCAAACACAGACCCTTGAAAGTAATGCTGCGTGGTACCCATCCCATGGGTCCCAAATCTCCAGGTTCAAGGGCACCTTCCTACATCGAAAACATGCATGAGAAACCCAGAAGATGGTACACCGTGTGATCGGGAAAGGTTTCTAAAACGCACCTCATTTCTCACCTCCTTGTGCTCGGGTTCGCCATTCCAGCCGCTTTCCTAGCAATCTCCCATCTTGGAGAATCAGCACCTTTAACCTCCTGTTCCGTACAGGTTGCAATTTGTCCTGAGGATGAACGGGAAGAGGGGGAACCAATGAGAGACTAGCTCTAGGTCTTGGGACAGGCACAGGTCACTCTAATTTCCCATCAGAAAGAAGAATTAACCAAAGGCTCATCCTGCCGCCCGGAAGCAGAATAGGGCCTGAAGCAATCCTGCGCTTTTGCGGCCAGCTCCCAAGAAAGCGAGTTGAAAAATGGAGCTCAGGGGCACTGCAATTCACAAACCTGCAGAGTTATAAATGATAACTCTCGTCCACAAATATATTGAGGGAAGGCAACGAAGAGGATTTCAAAGCAAGGCAGAATTGCGGGAAACAGATTTCAGGAGGGAGATTCGAATCGCCTTTAAAGCACAGGAAAAGCGGCAAAAGCTCGACAATGATGCCCTTGGCCAAAAAGGGCGTATGCGTTTTTTCCTGAATATATTCAGAAAAAACGCATACGCCCTTTTTGGCCAACCAAGCAACCTGGAAAGGCAAATCAGCGCTACAAAGAAGTCTCGCTTCCCATCGGTCAAAAGGGCAATGCTGTTAAAGTGTCAAAACCAGAAATGCAGGACGGGCCATGGAGAAATGGGAGCCTTGCTACGCTGATGGGCGGGATGTAAATTGAAAACAGCCACTCTGGAGAGGTGTACGGTGTGTCTTGAAACATCTAAAAAACTCAGCTTAGAGAGCATAGGGCACTTCCACTCATGGGCATATAAATTGGGAAAACTAAAAATCAGCAAGACACAGGCACCCCAATGTTTACGGCTGCTCTGTTGACAAGAACCTCCACTTCGTTACACCTTAAATATCCCAGGAAAGAGAAAAATGGATAAATAAGTTGTGGTCCTTACGTACAATGGAATATCACTCAGCCATGAAATCAACGTCATAAGGCTCGGTGCAGCATGATGAGTGGATTTAGGTACGACGATTCTACGTGACATAAGTCACACAGAAAAAGACACTTATCATAAGATATCACTTATAGAGAGAATGTAAAAACCGCTACACTTGAACTGAATTACAAAACAGAAGAGAGTCACACGTTTAGAAAACACACTATGGCTGCTTAACGGGAAAGGTGAGGTGGGGTGATGCATAAAACCAGGGTTTCAGATTAGCTCAGATACCATTCCATTAACCCAATATGTAATAGACAAGACCTACTCCTTGCTCAGTGAACGGGACTCAACACCCCCTATTCACCGCCCAAGAATATATCTGACTAGTAAGAATCTTAAAACCTATGTATTGAAATCTCTCTGTAAGTGAGGCAAGTGGGTGTAAAGCGGCATACACACAGCTCTGAAAAGCAGCTAAACCCCATTATAAAAATCAATTACGTTTAAAAACCCGTGAAACAAAGACAGTGAAAGAGAGAGAAATTCTTACAAAATTCGTTCAGAGGCTGTGATGCCACCTGGATTGACCATATCTAGACACACAGCTGATTGAGACATAAGGGTGGACACTTTTGGGGCTGAGAGGTTTGGTGAGGTTGGGTGAGCAAACGCAGACCCTTGAAAGTAATACTGCGTGGTACCCATCCCATGGGGCCCAAATCTCCAGGTTCAAGGGCACCTTCCTACATCAAAAACATGCATGAGAAACCCAGAAGATGGTAGACCGTTTGATCGGGAAAGGTTTCTAAAACGCACCTTATTTCTCACCTCCTTGTGCTCGGGTTCGCCATTCCAGCCGCTTTCCTTGCAATCTCCCTCCTTGGAGAATCAGCACCTTTAACCTCCTGTTCCATACAGGTTGCAATTTGTCCTGAGGATGAACGGGAAGAGGGGGAACCAATGAGAGACTAGCTCTAGGTCTTGGGACAGGCACAGGTCACTCTATTTTCCCATCAGAAAGAAGAATTAACCACAGTCTCAGCCTGCCGCCCGGAAGCAGAATAGGGCCTGAAGCAATCCTGCGCTTTTGAGGCCAGCGCCCAAGAAAGCGAGTTGAAAAATGGAGCTCAGGGGCACTGCAATTCACAAACCTGCAGAGTTATAAATGATAACTCTCGTCCACAAATATATTGAGGGAAGGCAACGAAGAGGATTTGAAAGCAAGGCAGAATTGCAGGAAACAGATTTCAGGAGGGAGATTCGAATCGCCTTTAAAGCACAGGAAAAGCGGCAAAACCTCCACAATGATGCCCATGGCCAAAAAGGGCGTATGCGTTTTTTCCTGAATATATTCAGGAAAAAACACATACGCCCTTTTTGGCCGACCAAGCAACCTGGAAAGGCAAATCAGCGCTACAAAGAAGTCTCGCTTCCCATCGGTCAAAAGGGCCATGCTGAATAAAGTGTCAAAACCAGCAATGCAGGACAGGCCATGGAGAAACGGGAGCCTTGCTACGCTGATGGGCGGGATGTAAATTGCCAACAGCCACTCTGGAGAGGTGTACGGTGTGTCTTGAAACATCCAGAAAACTCAGCTTAGAGAGCATAGGGCACTTCCACTCATGGGCGTATAAATTGGGAAAACTAAAAATCAACAAGACACAGGCACACCAATGTTTACAGCTGCTCTGTTGACAAGAACCTCCACTTCGTTACACCTTAAATATCCCAGGAAAGAGAAAAATGGATAAAGAAGTTGTGGTCCTTATGTACAATGGAATATCACTCAGCCATGAAATCTACGTCAAAAGGCTCGTAGCAGCATGATGAGTGGATATAGGTACGACGATTCTACGTGAAATAAGTCACACAGAAAAAGACACTTATCATAAGATATCACTTATAGAGGGAATGTAAAAACCGCTAAACTTGAACTGAATTACAAAACAGAAGAGAGTCACACGTTTAGAAAACACACTATGGCTGCTTAACGGGAAAGGTGAGGTGCGGTGATGCATAAAACCGGGGTTTCAAATTAGCTCAGATACCATTCCATAAACCCAATATGTAATAGAAAAGACCTACTCCTTTCTCAGTAAACGGGACTCAACACACCCTATTCACCGCTCAAAAATATATCTGACTAGTAAGAATCTTAAAACCTAAGTATTGAAATCTCTCTGTATGTGAGTCAAGTGGGTGTAAAGCGTCATAAACACAGCACTGAAAAGCAGCTAAACCCCATTATAAAAATCAATTACTTTTAAAAACCCGTGAAACAAAGACAGTGAAAGAGAGAGAAATTCTTACAAAATTCGTTCAGGGGCTGTGATGCCACCTGGATTGACCATATCTAGACACACAGCTGATTGAGACATAAGGGTGGACACTTTTGGGGCTGAGAGGTTTGGTGACGTTGGGTGAGCAAACGCAGACCCTTGAAAGTAATACTGCATGGTACCCATCCCATGGGTCCCAAATCTCCAGGTTCAAGGGCACCTTCCTACATCGAAAACATGCATGAGAAACCCAGAAGATGGTACACCGTGTGATCGGGAAAGGTTTCTAAAACGCACCTCATTGCTCACCTCCTTGTGCTCGGGTTCGCCATTCCAGCCGCTTTCCTAGCAATCTCCCTCCTTGGAGAATCAGCACCTTTAACCTCCTGTTCCGTACAGGTTGCAATTTGTCCTGAGGATGAACGGGAAGAGGGGGAACCAATGAGAGACTAGCTCTAGGTGTTGGGACAGGCACAGGTCACTCTATTTTCCCATCAGAAAGAAGAATTAACCACAGGCTCAGCCTGCCGCCCGGAAGCCGAATAGGGCCTGAAGCAATCCTGCGCTTTTGCGGCCAGCTCCCAAGAAAGCGAGTTGAAAAATGGAGCTCAGGGACACTGCAATTCACAAACCTGCAGAGTTATAAATGATAACTCTCGTCAACAAATATATTGAGGGAAGGCAACGAAGAGGATTTGAAAGCAAGGCAGAATTGCAGGAAACAGATTTCAGGAGGGAGATTCGAATCGCCTTTAAAGCACAGGAAAAGCGGCAAAAGCTCGACAATGATGCCCTTGGCCAAAAAGGGCGTATGCGTTTTTTCCTGAATATATTCAGAAAAAACGCATACGCCCTTTTTGGCCAACCAAGCAACCTGGAAAGGCAAATCAGCGCTACAAAGAAGTCTCGCTTCCCATCGGTCAAAAGGGCAATGCTGTTAAAGTGTCAAAACCAGAAATGCAGGACGGGCCATGGAGAAATGGGAGCCTTGCTACGCTGATGGGCGGGATGTAAATTGAAAACAGCCACTCTGGAGAGGTGTACGGTGTGTCTTGAAACATCTAAAAAACTCAGCTTAGAGAGCATAGGGCACTTCCACTCATGGGCATATAAATTGGGAAAACTAAAAATCAGCAAGACACAGGCACCCCAATGTTTACGGCTGCTCTGTTGACAAGAACCTCCACTTCGTTACACCTTAAATATCCCAGGAAAGAGAAAAATGGATAAATAAGTTGTGGTCCTTACGTACAATGGAATATCACTCAGCCATGAAATCAACGTCATAAGGCTCGGTGCAGCATGATGAGTGGATTTAGGTACGACGATTCTACGTGACATAAGTCACACAGAAAAAGACACATATCATAAGATATCACTTATAGAGAGAATGTAAAAACCGCTACACTTGAACTGAATTACAAAACAGAAGAGAGTCACACGTTTAGAAAACACACTATGGCTGCTTAACGGGAAAGGTGAGGTGGGGTGATGCATAAAACCAGGGTTTCAGATTAGCTCAGATACCATTCCATTAACCCAATATGTAATAGACAAGACCTACTCCTTGCTCAGTGAACGGGACTCAACACCCCCTATTCACCGCCCAAGAATATATCTGACTAGTAAGAATCTTAAAACCTATGTATTGAAATCTCTCTGTAAGTGAGGCAAGTGGGTGTAAAGCGGCATACACACAGCTCTGAAAAGCAGCTAAACCCCATTATAAAAATCAATTACGTTTAAAAACCCGTGAAACAAAGACAGTGAAAGAGAGAGAAATTCTTACAAAATTCGTTCAGAGGCTGTGATGCCACCTGGATTGACCATATCTAGACACACAGCTGATTGAGACATAAGGGTGGACACTTTTGGGGCTGAGAGGTTTGGTGAGGTTGGGTGAGCAAACGCAGACCCTTGAAAGTAATACTGCGTGGTACCCATCCCATGGGGCCCAAATCTCCAGGTTCAAGGGCACCTTCCTACATCAAAAACATGCATGAGAAACCCAGAAGATGGTAGACCGTTTGATCGGGAAAGGTTTTTAAAACGCACCTTATTTCTCACCTCCTTGTGCTCGGGTTCGCCATTCCAGCCGCTTTCCTTGCAATCTCCCTCCTTGGAGAATCAGCACCTTTAACCTCCTGTTCCATACAGGTTGCAATTTGTCCTGAGGATGAACGGGAAGAGGGGGAACCAATGAGAGACTAGCTCTAGGTCTTGGGACAGGCACAGGTCACTCTATTTTCCCATCAGAAAGAAGAATTAACCACAGTCTCAGCCTGCCGCCCGGAAGCAGAATAGGGCCTGAAGCAATCCTGCGCTTTTGAGGCCAGCGCCCAAGAAAGCGAGTTGAAAAATGGAGCTCAGGGGCACTGCAATTCACAAACCTGCAGAGTTATAAATGATAACTCTCGTCCACAAATATATTGAGGGAAGGCAACGAAGAGGATTTGAAAGCAAGGCAGAATTGCAGGAAACAGATTTCAGGAGGGAGATTCGAATCGCCTTTAAAGCACAGGGAAAGCGGCAAAACCTCCACAATGATGCCCATGGCCAAAAAGGGCGTATGCGTTTTTTCCTGAATATATTCAGGAAAAAACACATACGCCCTTTTTGGCCGACCAAGCAACCTGGAAAGGCAAATCAGCGCTACAAAGAAGTCTCGCTTCCCATCGGTCAAAAGGGCCATGCTGAATAAAGTGTCAAAACCAGCAATGCAGGACAGGCCATGGAGAAACGGGAGCCTTGCTACGCTGATGGGCGGGATGTAAATTGCCAACAGCCACTCTGGAGAGGTGTACGGTGTGTCTTGAAACATCCAGAAAACTCAGCTTAGAGAGCATAGGGCACTTCCACTCATGGGCGTATAA
The DNA here is from genome assembly GCF_028021215.1 of Eschrichtius robustus. Classification (NCBI taxonomy): domain Eukaryota; kingdom Metazoa; phylum Chordata; class Mammalia; order Artiodactyla; family Eschrichtiidae; genus Eschrichtius; species Eschrichtius robustus. The sequence goes on from NC_090832.1 coordinate 83,363,323, forward strand.
ATTGGGAAAACTAAAAATCAACAAGACACAGGCACACCAATGTTTACAGCTGCTCTGTTGACAAGAACCTCCACTTCGTTACACCTTAAATATCCCAGGAAAGAGAAAAATGGATAAAGAAGTTGTGGTCCTTATGTACAATGGAATATCACTCAGCCATGAAATCTACGTCAAAAGGCTCGTAGCAGCATGATGAGTGGATATAGGTACGACGATTCTACGTGAAATAAGTCACACAGAAAAAGACACTTATCATAAGATATCACTTATAGAGGGAATGTAAAAACCGCTAAACTTGAACTGAATTACAAAACAGAAGAGAGTCACACGTTTAGAAAACACACTATGGCTGCTTAACGGGAAAGGTGAGGTGCGGTGATGCATAAACCGGGGTTTCAAATTAGCTCAGATACCATTCCATAAACCCAATATGTAATAGAAAAGACCTACTCCTTTCTCAGTAAACGGGACTCAACACACCCTATTCACCGCTCAAAAATATATCTGACTAGTAAGAATCTTAAAACCTAAGTATTGAAATCTCTCTGTATGTGAGTCAAGTGGGTGTAAAGCGTCATAAACACAGCACTGAAAAGCAGCTAAACCCCATTATAAAAATCAATTACTTTTAAAAACCCGTGAAACAAAGACAGTGAAAGAGAGAGAAATTCTTACAAAATTCGTTCAGGGGCTGTGATGCCACCTGGGTTGACCATATCTAGACCCACAGCTGATTGAGACGTAAGGGTGGACACTCTTGGGGCTGAGAGGTTTGGTGAGGTTGGGTGAGCAAACACAGACCCTTGAAAGTAATGCTGCGTGGTACCCATCCCATGGGTCCCAAATCTCCAGGTTCAAGGGCACCTTCCTACATCGAAAACATGCATGAGAAACCCAGAAGATGGTACACCGTGTGATCGGGAAAGTTTTCTAAAACGCACCTCATTTCTCACCTCCTTGTGCTCGGGTTCGCCATTCCAGCCGCTTTCCTAGCAATCTCCCATCTTGGAGAATCAGCACCTTTAACCTCCTGTTCCGTACAGGTGGCAATTTGTCCTGAGGATGAACGGGAAGAGGGGGAACCAATGAGAGACTAGCTCTAGGTCTTGGGACAGGCACAGGTCACTCTAATTTCCCATCAGAAAGAAGAATTAACCAAAGGCTCATCCTGCCGCCCGGAAGCAGAATAGGGCCTGAAGCAATCCTGCGCTTTTGCGGCCAGCTCCCAAGAAAGCGAGTTGAAAAATGGAGCTCAGGGGCACTGCAATTCACAAACCTGCAGAGTTATAAGTGATAACTCTCGTCCACAAATATATTGAGGGAAGGCAACGAAGAGGATTTCAAAGCAAGGCAGAATTGCGGGAAACAGATTTCAGGAGGGAGATTCGAATCGCCTTTAAAGCACAGGAAAAGCAGCAAAAGCTCGATAATGATGCCCTTGGCCAAAAAGGGCGTATGCGTTTTTTCCTGAATATATTCAGGAAAAAACGCTTACGCCCTTTTTGGCCAAACAAGCAACCTGGAAAGGCAAATCAGCGCTACAAAGAAGTCTCGCTTCCCATCGGTCAAAAGGGCCATGCTGAATAAAGTGTCAAAACCAGAAATGCAGGACAGGCCATGGAGAAACGGGAGCCTTGCTACGCTGATGGGCGGGATGTAAATTGCCAACAGCCACTCTGGAGAGGTGTACGGTGTGTCTTGAAACATCTAAAAAACTCAGCTTAGAGAGCATAGGGCACTTCCACTCGTGGGCCTATAAATTGGGAAAACTAAAAATCAGCAAGACACAGGCACCCCAAAGTTTAGGGCTGCTCTGTTGACAACAACCTCCACTTCGTTACACCTTAAATATCCCAGGAAAGAGAAAAATGGATAAAGAATTTGTGGTCCTTATGTACAATGGAATATCACTCAGCCATGAAATCAACGTCATAAGGCTCGTAGCAGCATGATGAGTGAATTTAGGTACGACGATTCTACGTGAAATAAGTCACACAGAAAAAGACACTTATCATAAGATATCACTTATAGAGAGAATGTAAAAACCGCTACACTTGAACTGAATTACAAAACAGAAGAGAGTCACACGTTTAGAAAACACACTATGGCTGCTTAACGGGAAAGGTGAGGTGGGGTGATGCATAAAACCGGGGTTTCAAATTAGCTCAGATACCGTTCCATAAACCCAAAATGTAATAGACAAGACCTACTCCTTGCTCAGTGAACGGGACTCAACACCCCCTATTCACCGCCCAAGAATATATCTGACTAGTAAGAATCTTAAAACCTATGTATTGAAATATCTCTGTAAGAGAGTCAAGTGGGTGTAAAGCGTCCAAAACACAGCACTGAAAAGCAGCTAAACCCCATTATAAAAATCAATTACTTTTAAAAACCCGTGAAACAAAGACAGTGAAAGACAGAGAAATTCTTACAAAATTCGTTCAGGGGCTGTGATCCCACCTGGGTTGACCATATCTAGACCCACAACTGATTGACACATAAGGGTGGACACTCTTGGGGCTGAGACGTTTGGTGAGGTTGGGTGAGCAAACGCAGACCCTTGAAAGTAATACTGCGTGGTACCCATCCCATGGGTCCCAAATCTCCAGGTTCAAGGGCACCTTCCTACATCGAAAACATGCATGAGAAACCCAGAAGATGGTACAACGTGTGATCGGGAAAGGTTTCTAAAACGCACCTCATTTCTCACCTCCTTGTGCTCGGGTTCGCCATTCCAGCCGCTTTCCTAGCAATCTCCCTCCTTGGAGAATCAGCACCTTTAACCTCCTGTTCCGTACAGGTTGCAATTTGTCCTGAGGATGAACGGGAAGAGGGGGAACCAATGAGAGACTAGCTCTAGGTGTTGGGACAGGCACAGGTCACTCTATTTTCCCATCAGAAAGAAGAATTAACCACAGGCTCAGCCTGCCGCCCGGAAGCCGAATAGGGCCTGAAGCAATCCTGCGCTTTTGCGGCCAGCTCCCAAGAAAGCGAGTTGAAAAATGGAGCTCAGGGACACTGCAATTCACAAACCTGCAGAGTTATAAATGATAACTCTCGTCAACAAATATATTGAGGGAAGGCAACGAAGAGGATTTGAAAGCAAGGCAGAATTGCGGGAAACAGATTTCAGGAGGGAGATTCGAATCGCCTTTAAAGCACAGGAAAAGCAGCAAAAGCTCGACAATGATGCCCTTGGCCAAAAAGGGCCTATGCGTTTTTTCCTGAATATATTCAGGAAAAAACGCATACGCCCTTTTTGGCCAACCAAGCAACCTGGAAAGGCAAATCAGCGCTACAAAGAAGTCTCGCTTCCCATCGGTCAAAAGGGCAATGCTGTTAAAGTGTCAAAACCAGAAATGCAGGACGGGCCATGGAGAAATGGGAGCCTTGCTACGCTCATGGGCGGGATGTAAATTGAAAACAGCCACTCTGGAGAGGTGTACGGTGTGTCTTGAAACATCTAGAACACTCAGCTTAGAGAGCATAGGGCACTTCCACTCATGGGCATATAAATTGGGAAAATTAAAAATCAGCAAGACACAGGCACCCCAATGTTTAGGGCTGCTCTGTTGACAAGAAACTCCACTTCGTTACACCTTAAATATCCCAGGAAAGAGAAAAATTGATAAAGAAGTTGTGGTCCTTATGTACAATGGAATATCACTCAGCCATGAAATCAACGTCATAAGGCTCGGTGCAGCATGATGAGTGGATTTAGGTACGACGATTCTACGTGAAATAAGTCACACAGAAAAAGACACTTATCATAAGATATCACTTATAGAGTGAATGTAAAAACCGCTACACTTGAACTGTATTACAAAACAGAAGAGAGTCACAAGTTTAGAAAACACACTATGGCTGCTTAACGGGAAAGGTGAGGTGGGGTGATGCATAAAACCAGGGTTTCAAATTAGCTCAGATACCGTTCCATAAATCCAATATGTAATAGACAAGACCTACTCCTTGCTCAGTGAACGGGACTCAACACCACCTATTCACCACCCAAGAATATATCTGACTAGTAAGAATCTTAAAACCTATGTATTGAAATCTCTCTGTAAGTGAGGCAAGTGGGTGTAAAGCGGCATACACACAGCTCTGAAAAGCAGCTAAACCCCATTATAAAAATCAATTACGTTTAAAAACCCGTGAAACAAAGACAGTGAAAGAGAGAGAAATTCTTACAAAATTCGTTCAGAGGCTGTGATGCCACCTGGATTGACCATATCTAGACACACAGCTGATTGAGACATAAGGGTGGACACTTTTGGGGCTGAGAGGTTTGGTGAGGTTGGGTGAGCAAATGCAGACCCTTGAAAGTAATACTGCGTGGTACCCATCCCATGGGGCCCAAATCTCCAGGTTCAAGGGCACCTTCCTACATCAAAAACATGCATGAGAAACCAAGAAGATGGTAGACCGTTTGATCGGGAAAGGTTTCTAAAACGCACCTAATTTCTCACCTCCTTGTGCTCGGGTTCGCCATTCCAGCCGCTTTCCTTGCAATCTCCCTCTTTGGAGAATCAGCACCTTTAACCTCCTGTTCCGTACAGGTTGCCATTTGTCCTGAGGATGAACGGGAAGAGGGGGAACCCATGAGAGACTAGCTCTAGGTCTTGGGACAGGCACAGGTCACTCTATTTTCCCATCAGAAAGAAGAATTAACCACAGTCTCAGCCTGCCGCCCGGAAGCAGAATAGGGCCTGAAGCAATCCTGCGCTTTTGAGGCCAGCGCCCAAGAAAGCGAGTTGAAAAATGGAGCTCAGGGGCACTGCAATTCACAAACCTGCAGAGTTATAAATGATAACTCTCGTCCACAAATATATTGAGGGAAGGCAACGAAGAGGATTTGAAAGCAAGGCAGAATTGCAGGAAACAGATTTCAGGAGGGAGATTCGAATCGCCTTTAAAGCACAGGAAAAGCGGCAAAACCTCCACAATGATGTCATGGCCAAAAAGGGCGTATGCGTTTTTTCCTGAATATATTCAGGAAAAAACGCATACGCCCTTTTTGGCCGACCAAGCAACCTGGAAAGGCAAATCAGCGCTACAAAGAAGTCTCGCTTCCCATCGGTCAAAAGGGCCATGCTGTTAAAGTGTGAAAACCAGAAATGCAGGACAGGCCATGGAGAAATGGGAGCCTTGCTACGCTGATGGGCGGGATGTAAATTGCCAACAGCCACTCTGGAGAGGTGTACGGTGTGTCTTGAAACATCTAAAAAACTCAGCTTAGAGAACATAGGGCACTTCCACTCATGGGCGTATAAATTGGGATAACTAAAAATCAGCAAGACACAGGCACCCCAATGTTTACGGCTGCTCTGTTGACAAGAACCTCCACTTCGTTACACCTTAAATATCCCAGGAAAGAGAAAAATGGATAAATAAGTTGTGGTCCTTATGTACAATGGAATATCACTCAGCCATGAAATCAACGTCATAAGTCTCGGTGCAGCATGATGAGTGGATTTAGGTACGACGATTCTACGTGAAATAAGTCACACAGAAAAAGAGACTTATCATAAGATATCACTTATAAAGGGAATGTAAAAACCGCTACACTTGAACTGAATTACAAAACAGAAGAGTGTCACAAGTTTAGAAAACACACTATGGCTGCTTAACGGGAAAGGTGAGTTGGGGTGATGCATAAAACCAGGGTCTCAAATTAGCTCAGATACCGTTCCATAAACCCAATATGTAATAGACAAGACCTACTCCTTGCTCAGTGAACGGGACTCAACACCCCCTATTCACCGCCCAAGAATATATCTGACTAGTAAGAATCTTAAAACCTATGTATTGAAATCTCTCTGTAAGTGAGGCAAGTGGGTGTAAAGCGGCATACACACAGCTCTGAAAAGCAGCTAAACCCCATTATAAAAATCAATTACTTTTAAAAACCCGTGAAGCAAAGACAGTGAAAGAGAGAGAAATTCTTACAAAATTCGTTCAGAGGCTGTGATGCCACCTGGATTGACCATATCTAGACACACAGCTGATTGAGACATAAGGGTGGACACTTTTGGGGTTGAGAGGTTTGGTGAGGTTGGGTGAGCAAACGCAGACCCTTGAAACTAATACTGCGTGGTACCCATCCCATGGGTCCCAAATCTCCAGGTTCAAGGGCACCTTCCTACATCGAAAACATGCATGACAATCCCAGAAGATGGTACACCGTGTGATCGGGAAAGGTTTCTAAAACGCACCTCATTTCTCATCTCCTTGTGCTCGGGTTCGCCATTCCAGCCGCTTTCCTAGCAATCTCCCTCCTTGGAGAATCAGCACCTTTAACCTCCTGTTCCGTACAGGTTGCAATTTGTCCTGAGGATGAACGGGAAGAGGGGGAACCAATGAGAGACTAGCTCTAGGTCTTGGGACAGGCACAGGTCACTCTATTTTCCCATCAGAAAGAAGAATTTACCACAGGCTCTGCCTGCCGCCCGGAAGCAGAATAGGGCCTGCAGCAATCCTGCGCTTTTGCGGCCAGCTCCCAAGAAAGCGAGTTGAAAAATGGAGCTCAGGGGCACTGCAATTCACAAACCTGCAGAGTTATAAATGATAACTCTCGTCCACAAATATATTGAGGGAAGGCAACGAAGAGGATTTGAAAGCAAGGCAGAATTGCGGGAAACAGATTTCAGGAGGGAGATTCGAATCGCCTTTAAAGCATAGGGAAAGCGGCAAAACCTCGACAATGATGCCCTTGGCCAAAAAGGGCGTATGCGTTTTTTCCTGAATATATTCAGGAAAAAACGCATACGCCCTTTTTGGCCAACCAAGCAACCTGGAAAGGCAAATCAGCGCTACAAAGAAGTCTCGCTTCCCATCGGTCAAAAGGGCCATGCTGAATAAAGTGTCAAAGCCAGCAATGCAGGACAGGCCATGGAGAAACGGGAGCCTTGCTACGCTGATGGGCGTGATGTAAATTGCCAACACCCACTCTGGAGAGGTGTACGGTGTGTCTTGAAACATCTAGAAAACTCAGCTTAGAGAGCATAGGGCACTTCCACTCATGGGTATATAAATTGGGAAAACTGAAAATCAGCAAGACACAGGCACCCCAAAGTTTAGGGCTGCTCGGTTGACAAGAAACTCCACTTCGTTACACCTTAAATATCCCAGGAAAGAGAAAAATGGATAAAAAAGTTGTGGTCCTTATGTACAATGGATTATCACTCAGCCATGAAATCAACGTCATAAGGCTCGGTGCAGCATGATGAGTGGATTTAGGTACGACGATTCTACGTGAAATAAGTCACACAGAAAAAGACACTTATCATAAGATATCACTTATAGAGAGAATGAAAAAACCGCTACACTTGAACTGAATTACAAAACAGAAGAGAGTCACAAGTTTAGAAAACACACTATGGCTGCTTAACGGGAAAGGTGAGGTGGGGTGATGCATAAAACCAGGATCTCAAATTAGCTCAGATACCGTTCCATAAACCCAATATGTAATAGACAAGACCTACTCCTTGCTCAGTGAACGGGACTCAACACCCCCTATTCACCGCCCAAGAATATATCTAACTAGTAAGAATCTTAAAACCTATGTATTGAAATCTCTCTGTAAGTGAGGCAAGTGGGTGTAAAGCGGCATACACACAGCACTGAAAAGCAGCTAAACCCCATTATAAAAATCAATTACTTTTAAAAACCCATGAAGCAAAGACAGTGAAAGAGAGAGAAATTCTTACAAAATTCGTTCAGAGGCTGTGATGCCACCTGGATTGACCATATCTAGACACACAGCTGATTGAGACATAAGGGTGGACACTTTTGGGGTTGAGAGGTTTGGTGAGGTTGGGTGAGCAAACGCAGACCCTTGAAAGTAATACTGCGTGGTACCCATCCCATGGGTCCCAAATCTCCAGGTTCAAGGGCACCTTCCTACATCGAAAACATGCATGAGAATCCCAGAAGATGGTACACCGTGTGATCGGGAAAGGTTTCTAAAACGCACCTCATTTCTCATCTCCTTGTGCTTGGGTTCGCCATTCTAGCCGCTTTCCTAGCAATCTCCCTCCTTGGAGAATCAGCACCTTTAACCTCCTGTTCCGTACAGGTTGCAATTTGTCCTGAGGATGAACGGGAAGAGGGGGAACCAATGAGAGACTAGCTCTAGGTCTTGGGACAGGCACAGGTCACTCTATTTTCCCATCAGAAAGAAGAATTTACCACAGGCTCTGCCTGTCGCCCGGAAGCAGAATAGGGCCTGAAGCAATCCTGCGCTTTTGCGGCCAGCTCCCAAGAAAGCGAGTTGAAAAATGGAGCTCAGGGGCACTGCAATTCACAAACCTGCAGAGTTATAAATGATAACTCTCGTCCACAAATATATTGAGGGAAGGCAACGAAGAGGATTTGAAAGCAAGGCAGAATTGCAGGAAACAGATTTCAGGAGGGAGATTCGAATCGCCTTTAAAGCACAGGAAAAGCGGCAAAACCTCCACAATGATGCCCATGGCCAAAAAGGGCGTATGCGTTTTTTCCTGAATATATTCAGGAAAAAACGCATACGCCCTTTTTGGCCAACCAAGCAACCTGGAAAGGCAAATCATCGCTACAAAGAAGTCTCGCTTCCCATCGGTCAAAAGGGCAATGCTGTTAAAGTGTCAAAACCAGAAATGCAGGACAGGCCATGGAGAAATGGAAGCCTTGCTACGCTGATGGGCGGGATGTAAATTGCCAACAGCCACTCTGGAGAGGTGTACGGTGTGTCTTGAAACATCTAAAAAACTCAGCTTAGAGAACATAGGGCACTTCCACTCATGGGCGTATAAATTGGGATAACTAAAAATCAGCAAGACACAGGCACCCCAATGTTTACGGCTGCCCTGTTGACAAGAACCTCCACTTCGTTACACCTTAAATATCCCAGGAAAGAGAAAAATGGATAAAGAAGTTGTGGTCCTTATGTACAATGGAATATCACTCAGCCATGAAATCAACGTCATAAGGCTCGGTGCAGCATGATGAGTGGATTTAGGTACGACGATTCTACGTGAAATAAGTCACACAGAAAAAGACACTTATCATAAGATATCACTTATAGAGGGAATGTAAAAACCGCTACACTTGAACTGAATTACAAAACAGAAGAGAGTCACAAGTTTAGAAAACACACTATGGCTGCTTAACAGGAAAGGTGAGGTGGGGTGATGCATAAAAACAGGGATTCAGATTAGCTCAGATACCGTTCCATAAACCCAATATGTAATAGACAAGACGTACTCCTTGCTCAGTGAACGGGACTCAACACCCCTTATTCACCACCCAAGAATATATCTGACTAGTAAGAATCTTAAAACCTATGTATTGAAATCTCTCTGTAAGTGAGTCACGTGGGGGTAAAGCGTCATAAACACAGCACTGAAAAGCAGCTAAACCCCATTATAAAAATCAAGTACTTTTAAAAACCCGTGAAACAAAGGCAGTGAAAGAGAGAGAAATTCTTACAAAATTCGTTCAGGGGCTGTGATGCCACCTGGGTTGACCATATCTAGACCCACAGCTGATTGAGACATAAGGGTGGACACTCTTGGGGCTGAGAGATTTGGTGAGGTTGGGTGAGCAAACGCAGACCCTTTAAAGCAATACTGCTTGGTACCCATCCCGTGGGTCCCAAATCTCCAGGTTCAAGGGCACCTTCCTACATCGAAAACATGCATGAGAAACCCAGAAGATGTTACACCGTGTGATCGGGAAAGGTTTCTAAAACGAACCTCATTTCTCACCTCCTTGTGCTCGGGTTCGCCATTCCAGCCGCTTTCCTAGGAATCTCCCATCTTGGAGAATCAGCACCTTTAACCTCCTGTTCCGTACAGGTTGCAATTTGTCCTGAGGAGGAACGGGAAGAGGGGGAACCAATGAGAGACTAGCTCTAGGTCTTGGGACAGGCACAGGTCACTCTATTTTCCCATCAGAAAGAAGAATTAACCACAGGCTCAGCCTGCCGCCCGGAAGCAGAATAGGGCCTGAAGCAATCCTGCGCTTTTTCGGCCAGCTCCCAAGAAAGCGAGTTGAAAAATGGAGCTCAGGGGCACTGCAATTCACAAACCTGCAGAGTTATAAATGATAACTCTCGTCCACAAATATATTGAGGGAAGGCAACGAAGAGGATTTGAAAGCAAGGCAGAATTGCAGGAAACAGATTTCAGGAGGGAGATTCGAATCGCCTTTAAAGCACAGGAAAAGCAGAAAAAGCTCGACAATGATGCCCTTGGCCAAAAAGGGCGTATGCGTTTTTTCCTGAATATATTCAGGAAAAAACGCATACGCCCTTTTTGGCCAACCAAGCAACCTGGAAAGGCAAATCAGCGCTACAAAGAAGTCTCGCTTCCCATCGGTCAAAAGGGCCATGCTGAATAAAGTGTCAAAACCAGCAATGCAGGACAGGCCATGGAGAAACGGGAGCCTTGCTACGCTTATGGGCGGGATGTAAATTGCCAACAGCCACTCTGGAGAGGTGTACGGTGTGTCTTGAAACATCTAGAACACTCAGCTTAGAGAGCATAGGGCACTTCCACTCATGGGCATATAAATTGGGAAAACTAAAAATCAGCAAGACACAGCCACCCCAAAGTTTAGGGCTGCTCTGTTGACAAGAAACTCCACTTCGTTACACCTTAAATATTCCTGGAAAGAGAAAAATTGATAAAGAAGTTGTGGTCCTTATGTACAATGGAATATCACTCAGCCATGAAATCAACGTCATAAGGCTCGTAGCAGCATGATGAGTGGATATAGGTATGACGATTCTACGTGAAATAAGTCACACAGAAAAAGACACTTATCATAAGATATCACTTATAGAGGGAATGTAAAAACCGCTACACTTGAACTGTATTACAAAACAGAAGAGAGTCACAAGTTTAGAAAACACACTATGGCTGCTTAACGGGAAAGGTGAGGTGGGGTGATGCATAAAACCAGGGTTTCAAATTAGCTCAGATACCGTTCCATAAACCCAATATGTAATAGACAAGACCTACTCCTTGCTCAGTGAACGGGACTCAACACCCCCTATTCACCGCCCAAGAATATATCTGACTAGTAAGAATCTGAAAACCTATGTATTGAAATCTCTCTGTAAGTGAGGCAAGTGTGTGTAAAGCGGCATACACACAGCTCTGAAAAGCAGCTAAACCCCATTATAAAAATCAATTACGTTTAAAAACCCGTGAAACAAAGACAGTGAAAGAGAGAGAAATTCTTACAAAATTCGTTCAGAGGCTGTGATGCCACCTGGATTGACCATATCTAGACACACAGCTGATTGAGACATAAGGGTGGACACTTTTGGGGCTGAGAGGTTTGGTGAGGTTGGGTGAGCAAACGCAGACCCTTGAAAGTAATACTGCGTGGTACCCATCCCATGGGGCCCAAATCTCCAGGTTCAAGGGCACCTTCCTACATCAAAAACATGCATGAGAAACCCAGAAGATGGTAGACCGTTTGATCGGGAAAGGTTTCTAAAACGCACCTTATTTCTCACCTCCTTGGGCTCGGGTTCGCCATTCCAGCCGCTTTCCTAGCAATCTCCCTCCTTGGAGAATCAGCACCTTTAACCTCGTCTTCCGTACAGGTTGCAATTTGTCCTGAGGATGAACGGGAAGAGGGGGAACCAATGAGAGACTAGCTCTAGGTCTTGGGACAGGCACAGGTCACTCTATTTTCCCATCAGAAAGAAGAATTAACCACAGGCTCAGCCTGCCGCCCGGAAGCAGAATAGGGCCTGAAGCAATCCTGCGCTTTTGAGGCCAGCGCCCAAGAAAGCGAGTTGAAAAATGGAGCTCAGGGGCACTGCAATTCACAAACCTGCAGAGTTATAAATGATAACTCTCGTCCACAAATATATTGAGGGAAGGCAACGAAGAGGATTTGAAAGCAAGGCAGAATTGCAGGAAACAGATTTCAGGAGGGAGATTCGAATCGCCTTTAAAGCACAGGAAAAGCGGCAAAACCTCCACAATGATACCCATGGCCAAAAAGGGCGTATGCGTTTTTTCCTGAATATATTCAGGAAAAAACGCATACGCCCTTTTTGGCCAACCAAGCAACCTGGAAAGGCAAATCAGCGCTACAAAGAAGTCTCGCTTCCCATCGGTCAAAAGGGCCATGCTGTTAAAGTGTGAAAACCAGAAATGCAGGACAGGCCATGGAGAAATGGGAGCCTTGCTACGCTGATGGGCGGGATGTAAATTGCCAACAGCCACTCTGGAGAGGTGTACGGTGTGTCTTGAAACATCTAAAAAACTCAGCTTAGAGAGCATAGGGCACTTCCACTCATGGGCGTATAAATTGGGAAAACTAAAAATCAGCAAGACACAGGCACCCCAATGTTTACGGCTGCTCTGTTGACAAGAACCTCCACTTCGTTATACCATAAATATCCCAGGAAAGAGAAAAATGGATAAATAAGTTGTGGTCCTTATGTACAATGGAATATCACTCAGCCATGAAATCAACGTCATAAGGCTCGGTGCAGCATGATGAGTGGATTTAGGTACGACGATTCTACGTGAAATAAGTCACACAGAAAAAGACACTTATCATAAGATATCACTTATAGAGGGAATGTAAAAACCGCTACACTTGAACTGAATTACAAAACAGAAGAGTGTCACAAGTTTAGAAAACACACTATGGCTGCTTAACGGGAAAGGTGAGGTGGGGTGATGCATAAAACCAGGGTCTCAAATTAGCTCAGATACCGTTCCATAAACCCAATATGTAATAGACAAGACCTACTCCTTGCTCAGTGAACGGGACTCAACACCCCCTATTCACCGCCCAAGAATATATCTGACTAGTAAGAATCTTAAAACCTATGTATTGAAATCTCTCTGTAAGTGAGGCAAGTGGGTGTAAAGCGGCATACACACAGCTCTGAAAAGCAGCTAAACCCCATTATAAAAATCAATTACTTTTAAAAACCCGTGAAGCAAAGACAGTGAAAGAGAGAGAAATTCTTACAAAATTCGTTCAGAGGCTGTGATGCCACCTGGATTGACCATATCTAGACACACAGCTGATTGAGACATAAGGGTGGACACTTTTGGGGTTGAGAGGTTTGGTGAGGTTGGGTGAGCAAACGCAGACCCTTGAAAGTAATACTGCGTGGTACCCATCCCATGGGTCCCAAATCTCCAGGTTCAAGGGCACCTTCCTACATCGAAAACATGCATGACAATCCCAGAAGATGGTACACCGTGTGATCAGGAAAGGTTTCTAAAACGCACCTCATTTCTCATCTCCTTGTGCTCGGGTTCGCCATTCCAGCCGCTTTCCTAGCAATCTCCCTCCTTGGAGAATCAGCACCTTTAACCTCCTGTTCCGTACAGGTAGCAATTTGTCCTGAGGATGAACGGGAAGAGGGGGAACCAATGAGAGACTAGCTCTAGGTCTTGGGACAGGCACAGGTCACTCTATTTTCCCATCAGAAAGAAGAATTTACCACAGGCTCAGCCTGCCGCCCGGAAGCAGAATAGGGCCTGAAGCAATCCTGCGCTTTTGCGGCCAGCTCCCAAGAAAGCGAGTTGAAAAATGGAGCTCAGGGGCACTGCAATTCACAAACCTGCAGAGTTATAAATGATAACTCTCGTCCACAAATATATTGAGGGAAGGCAACGAAGAGGATTTGAAAGCAAGGCCGAATTGCGAGAAACAGATTTCAGGAGGGAGATTCGAATCGCCTTTAAAGCATAGGAAAAGCGGCAAAACCTCGACAATGATGCCCTTGGCCAAAAAGGGCGTATGCGTTTTTTCCTGAATATATTCAGGAAAAAACGCATACGCCCTTTTTGGCCAACCAAGCAACCTGGAAAGGCAAATCAGCGCTACAAAGAAGTCTTGCTTCCCATCGGTCAAAAGGGCCATGCTGAATAAAGTGTCAAAACCAGCAATGCAGGACAGGCCACGGAGAAACGGGAGCCTTGCTACGCTGATGGGCGTGATGTAAATTGCCAACAGCCACTCTGGAGAGGTGTACGGTGTGTCTTGAAACATCTAGAAAACTCAGCTTAGAGAGCATAGGGCACTTCCACTCATGGGTATATAAATTGGGAAAACTGAAAATCAGCAAGACACAGGCACCCCAAAGTTTAGGGCTGCTCGGTTGACAAGAAACTCCACTTCGTTACACCTTAAATATCCCAGGAAAGAGAAAAATGGATAAAGAAGTTGTGGTCCTTATGTACAATGGATTATCACTCAGCCATGAAATCAACGTCATAAGGCTCGGTGCAGCATGATGAGTGGATTTAGGTACGACGATTCTACGTGAAATAAGTCACACAGAAAAAGACACTTATCATAAGATATCACTTATAGAGAGAATGTAAAAACCGCTACACTTGAACTGAATTACAAAACAGAAGAGAGTCACAAGTTTAGAAAACAAACTATGGCTGCTTAACGGGAAAGGTGAGGTGGGGTGATGCATAAAACCAGGGTCTCAAATTAGCTCAGATACCGTTCCATAAACCCAATATGTAATAGACAAGACCTACTCCTTGCTCAGTGAACGGGACTCAACACCCCCTATTCACCGCCCAGGAATATATCTAACTAGTAAGAATCTTAAAACCTATGTATTGAAATCTCTCTGTAAGTGAGGCAAGTGGGTGTAAAGCGGCATACACACAGCACTGAAAAGCAGCTAAACCCCATTATAAAAATCAATTACTTTTAAAAACCCATGAAGCAAAGACAGTGAAAGAGAGAGAAATTCTTACAAAATTCGTTCAGAGGCTGTGATGCCACCTGGATTGACCATATCTAGACACACAGCTGATTGAGACATAAGGGTGGACACTTTTGGGGTTGAGAGGTTTGGTGAGGTTGGGTGAGCAAACGCAGACCCTTGAAAGTAATACTGCGTGGTACCCATCCCATGGGTCCCAAATCTCCAGGTTCAAGGGCACCTTCCTACATCGAAAACATGCATGAGAATCCCAGAAGATGGTACACCGTGTGATCGGGAAAGGTTTCTAAAACGCACCTCATTTCTCATCTCCTTGTGCTCGGGTTCGCCATTCCAGCCGCTTTCCTAGCAATCTCCCTCCTTGGAGAATCAACACCTTTAACCTCCTGTTCCGTACAGGTTGCAATTTGTCCTGAGGATGAACGGGAAGAGGGGGAACCAATGAGAGACTAGCTCTAGGTCTTGGGACAGGCACAGGTCACTCTATTTTCCCATCAGAAAGAAGAATTAACCACAGGCTCTGCCTGCCGCCCGGAAGCAGAATAGGGCCTGAAGCAATCCTGCGCTTTTGAGGCCAGCGCCCAAGAAAGCGAGTTGAAAAATGGAGCTCAGGGGCACTGCAATTCACAAACCTGCAGAGTTATAAATGATAACTCTCGTCCACAAATATATTGTGGAAGGCAACGAAGAGGATTTGAAAGCAAGGCCGAATTGCGGGAAACAGATTTCAGGAGGGAGATTCGAATCGCCTTTAAAGCATAGGAAAAGCGGCAAAACCTCGACAATGATGCCCTTGGCCAAAAAGGGCGTATGCGTTTTTTCCTGAATATATTCAGGGAAAAAACGCATACGCCCTTTTTGGCCAACCAAGCAACCTGGAAAGGCAAATCAGCGCTACAAAGAAGTCTCGCTTCCCATCGGTCAAAAGGGCCATGCTGAATAAAGTGTCAAAACCAGCAATGCAGGACAGGCCACGGAGAAAAGGGAGCCTTGCTACGCTGATGGGTGTGATGTAAATTGCCAACAGCCACTCTGGAGAGGTGTACGGTGTGTCTTGAAACATCTAGAAAACTCAGCTTAGAGAGCATAGGGCACTTCCACTCATGGGTATATAAATTGGGAAAACTGAAAATCAGCAAGACACAGGCACCCCAAAGTTTAGGGCTGCTCGGTTGACAAGAAACTCCACTTCGTTACACCTTAAATATCCCAGGAAAGAGAAAAATGGATAAAGAAGTTGTGGTCCTTATGTACAATGGATTATCACTCAGCCATGAAATCAACGTCATAAGGCTCGGTGCAGCATGATGAGTGGATTTAGGTACGACGATTCTACGTGAAATAAGTCACACAGAAAAAGACACTTATCATAAGATATCACTTATAGAGGGAATGTAAAAACCGCTACACTTGAACTGAATTACAAAACAGAAGAGAGTCACAAGTTTAGAAAACAAACTATGGCTGCTTAACGGGAAAGGTGAGGTGGGGTGATGCATAAAACCAGGGTCTCAAATTAGCTCAGATACCGTTCCATAAACCCAATATGTAATAGACAAGACCTACTCCTTGCTCAGTGAACGGGACTCAACACCCCCTATTCACCGCCCAGGAATATATCTAACTAGTAAGAATCTTAAAAACTATGTATTGAAATCTCTCTGTAAGTGAGGCAAGTGGGTGTAAAGCGGCATACACACAGCACTGAAAAGCAGCTAAACCCCATTATAAAAATCAATTACTTTTAAAAACCCATGAAGCAAAGACAGTGAAAGAGAGAGAAATTCTTACAAAATTCGTTCAGAGGCTGTGATGCCACCTGGATTGACCATATCTAGACACACAGCTGATTGAGACATAAGGGTGGACACTTTTGGGGTTGAGAGGTTTGGTGAGGTTGGGTGAGCAAACGCAGACCCTTGAAAGTAATACTGCGTGGTACCCATCCCATGGGTCCCAAATCTCCAGGTTCAAGGGCACCTTCCTACATCGAAAACATGCATGAGAATCCCAGAAGATGGTACACCGTGTGATCGGGAAAGGTTTCTAAAACGCACCTCATTTCTCATCTCCTTGTGCTCGGGTTCGCCATTCCAGCCGCTTTCCTAGCAATCTCCCTCCTTGGAGAATCAACACCTTTAACCTCCTGTTCCGTACAGGTTGCAATTTGTCCTGAGGATGAACGGGAAGAGGGGGAACCAATGAGAGACTAGCTCTAGGTCTTGGGACAGGCACAGGTCACTCTATTTTACCATCAGAAAGAAGAATTAACCACAGGCTCTGCCTGCCGCCCGGAAGCAGAATAGGGCCTGAAGCAATCCTGCGCTTTTGCGGCCAGCTCCCAAGAAAGCGAGTTGAAAAATGGAGCTCAGGGGCACTGCAATTCACAAACCTGCAGAGTTATAAATGATAACTCTCGTCCACAAATATATTGAGGGAAGGCAACGAAGAGGATTTGAAAGCAAGGCAGAATTGCAGGAAACAGATTTCAGGAGGGAGATTCCAATCGCCTTTAAAGCACAGGAAAAGCGGCAAAACCTCCACAATGATGCCCATGGCCAAAAAGGGTGTATGCGTTTTTTCCTGAATATATTCAGGAAAAAACGCATACGCCCTTTTTGGCCAACCAAGCAACCTGGAAAGGCAAATCAGCGCTACAAAGAAGTCTCGCTTCCCATCGGTCAAAAGGGCAATGCTGTTAAAGTGTCAAAACCAGCAATGCAGGACAGGCCATGGAGAAACGGGAGCCTTGCTACGCTGATGGGCGGGATGTAAATTGCCATCAGCCACTCTGGAGAGGTGTACGGTGTGTCTTGAAACATCTAGAACACTCAGCTTAGAGAGCATAGGGCACTTCCACTCAAGGGCATATAAATTGGGAAAACTAAAAATCAGCAAGACACAGGCACCCCAAAGTTTAGGGCTGCTCTGTTGACAAGAAACTCCACTTCGTTACACCTTAAATATTCCTGGAAAGAGAAAAATTGATAAAGAAGTTGTGGTCCTTATGTACAATGGAATATCACTCAGCCATGAAATCAACGTCATAAGGCTCGTAGCAGCATGATGAGTGGATATAGGTACGACGATTCTACGTGAAATAAGTCACACAGAAAAAGACACTTATCATAAGATATCACTTATAGAGGGAATGTAAAAACCGCTACACTTGAACTGAATTACAAAACAGAAGAGAGTCACAAGTTTAGAAAACACACTATGGCTGCTTAACGGGAAAGGTGAGGTGGGGTGATGCATAAAACCAGGGTTTCAAATTAGCTCAGATACCGTTCCATAAACCCAATATGTAATAGACAAGACCTACTCCTTGCTCAGTGAACGGGACTCAACACCCCCTATTCACCGCCCAAGAATATATCTGACTAGTAAGAATCTTAAAACCTATGTATTGAAATCTCTCTGTAAGTGAGGCAAGTGGGTGTAAAGCGGCATACACACAGCTCTGAAAAGTAGCTAAACCCCATTATAAAAATCAATTACGTTTAAAAACCCGTGAAACAAAGACAGTGAAAGAGAGAGAAATTCTTACAAAATTCGTTCAGAGGCTGTGATGCCACCTGGATTGACCATATCTAGACACACAGCTGATGGAGACATAAGGGTGGACACTTTTGGGTCTGAGAGGTTTGGTGAGGTTGGGTGAGCAAACGCAGACCCTTGAAAGTAATACTGCGTGGTACCCATCCCATGGGGCCCAAATCTCCAGGTTCAAGGGCACCTTCCTACATCAAAAACATGCATGAGAAACCCAGAAGATGGTAGACCGTTTGATCGGGAAAGGTTTCTAAAACGCACCTTATTTCTCACCTCCTTGTGCTCGGGTTCGCCATTCCAGCCGCTTTCCTAGCAATCTCCCTCCTTGGAGTATCAGCACCTTTAACCTCGTCTTCCGTACAGGTTGCAATTTGTCCTGAGGATGAACGGGAAGAGGGGGAACCAATGAGAGACTAGCTCTAGGTCTTGGGACAGGCACAGGTCAGTCTATTTTCCCATCAGAAAGAAGAATTAACCACAGGCTCAGCCTGCCGCCCGGAAGCAGAATAGGGCCTGAAGCAATCCTGCGCTTTTGAGGCCAGCGCCCAAGAAAGCGAGTTGAAAAATGGAGCTCAGGGGCACTGCAATTCACAAACCTGCAGAGTTATAAATGATAACTCTCGTCCACAAATATATTGAGGGAAGGCAACGAAGAGGATTTGAAAGCAAGGCAGAATTGCAGGAAACAGATTTCAGGAGGGAGATTCGAATCGCCTTTAAAGCACAGGAAAAGCGGCAAAACCTCCACAATGATGCCCATGGCCAAAAAGGGCGTATGCGTTTTTTCCTGAATATATTCAGGAAAAAACGCATACGCCCTTTTTGGCCAACCAAGCAACCTGGAAAGGCAAATCAGCGCTACAAAGAAGTCTCGCTTCCCATCGGTCAAAAGGGCCATGCTGTTAAAGTGTGAAAACCAGAAATGCAGGACAGGCCATGGAGAAATGGGAGCCTTGCTACGCTGATGGGCGGGATGTAAATTGCCAACAGCCACTCTGGAGAGGTGTACGGTGTGTCTTGAAACATCTAAAAAACTCAGCTTAGAGAGCATAGGGCACTTCCACTCATGGGCGTATAAATTGGGAAAACTAAAAATCAGCAAGACACAGGCACCCCAATGTTTACGGCTGCTCTGTTGACAAGAACCTCCACTTCGTTATACCTTAAATATCCCAGGAAAGAGAAAAATGGATAAATAAGTTGTGGTCCTTATGTACAATGGAATATCACTCAGCCATGAAATCAACGTCATAAGGCTCGGTGCAGCATGATGAGTGGATTTAGGTACGACGATTCTACGTGAAATAAGTCACACAGAAAAAGACACTTATCATAAGATATCACTTATAGAGGGAATGTAAAAACCGCTACACTTGAACTGAATTACAAAACAGAAGAGTGTCACAAGTTTAGAAAACACACTATGGCTGCTTAACGGGAAAGGTGAGGTGGGGTGATGCATAAAACCAGGGTGTCAAATTAGCTCAGATACCGTTCCATAAACCCAATATGTAATAGACAAGACCTACTCCTTGCTCAGTGAACGGGACTCAACACCCCCTATTCACCGCCCAAGAATATATCTGACTAGTAAGAATCTTAAAACCTATGTATTGAAATCTCTCTGTAAGTGAGGCAAGTGGGTGTAAAGCGGCATACACACAGCTCTGAAAAGCAGCTAAACCCCATTATAAAAATCAATTACTTTTAAAAACCCGTGAAGCAAAGACAGTGAAAGAGAGAGAAATTCTTACAAAATTCGTTCAGAGGCTGTGATGCCACCTGGATTGACCATATCTAGACACACAGCTGATTGAGACATAAGGGTGGACACTTTTGGGGTTGAGAGGTTTGGTGAGGTTGGGTGAGCAAACGCAGACCCTTGAAAGTAATACTGCGTGGTACCCATCCCATGGGTCCCAAATCTCCAGGTTCAAGGGCACCTTCCTACATCGAAAACATGCATGAGAATCCCAGAAGATGGTACACCGTGTGATCAGGAAAGGTTTCTAAAACGCACCTCATTTCTCATCTCCTTGTGCTCGGGTTCGCCATTCCAGCCGCTTTCCTAGCAATCTCCCTCCTTGGAGAATCAGCACCTTTAACCTCCTGTTCCGTACAGGTAGCAATTTGTCCTGAGGATGAACGGGAAGAGGGGGAACCAATGAGAGACTAGCTCTAGGTCTTGGGACAGGCACAGGTCACTCTATTTTCCCATCAGAAAGAAGAATTTACCACAGGCTCTGCCTGCCGCCCGGAAGCAGAATAGGGCCTGAAGCAATCCTGCGCTTTTGCGGCCAGCTCCCAAGAAAGCGAGTTGAAAAATGGAGCTCAGGGGCACTGCAATTCACAAACCTGCAGAGTTATAAATGATAACTCTCGTCCACAAATATATTGAGGGAAGGCAACGAAGAGGATTTGAAAGCAAGGCCGAATTGCGGGAAACAGATTTCAGGAGGGAGATTCGAATCGCCTTTAAAGCATAGGAAAAGCGGCAAAACCTCGACAATGATGCCCTTGGCCAAAAAGGGCGTATGCGTTTTTTCCTGAATATATTCAGGAAAAAACGCATACGCCCTTTTTGGCCAACCAAGCAACCTGGAAAGGCAAATCAGCGCTACAAAGAAGTCTCGCTTCCCATCGGTCAAAAGGGCCATGCTGAATAAAGTGTCAAAACCAGCAATGCAGGACAGGCCACGGAGAAAAGGGAGCCTTGCTACGCTGATGGGTGTGATGTAAATTGCCAACAGCCACTCTGGAGAGGTGTACGGTGTGTCTTGAAACATCTAGAAAACTCAGCTTAGAGAGCATAGGGCACTTCCACTCATGGGTATATAAATTGGGAAAACTGAAAATCAGCAAGACACAGGCACCCCAAAGTTTAGGGCTGCTCGGTTGACAAGAAACTCCACTTCGTTACACCTTAAATATCCCAGGAAAGAGAAAAATGGATAAAGAAGTTGTGGTCCTTATGTACAATGGATTATCACTCAGCCATGAAATCAACGTCATAAGGCTCGGTGCAGCATGATGAGTGGATTTAGGTACGACGATTCTACGTGAAATAAGTCACACAGAAAAAGACACTTATCATAAGATATCACTTATAGAGGGAATGTAAAAACCGCTACACTTGAACTGAATTACAAAACAGAAGAGAGTCACAAGTTTAGAAAACAAACTATGGCTGCTTAACGGGAAAGGTGAGGTGGGGTGATGCATAAAACCAGGGTCTCAAATTAGCTCAGATACCGTTCCATAAACCCAATATGTAATAGACAAGACCTACTCCTTGCTCAGTGAACGGGACTCAACACCCCCTATTCACCGCCCAGGAATATATCTAACTAGTAAGAATCTTAAAAACTATGTATTGAAATCTCTCTGTAAGTGAGGCAAGTGGGTGTAAAGCGGCATACACACAGCACTGAAAAGCAGCTAAACCCCATTATAAAAATCAATTACTTTTAAAAACCCATGAAGCAAAGACAGTGAAAGAGAGAGAAATTCTTACAAAATTCGTTCAGAGGCTGTGATGCCACCTGGATTGACCATATCTAGACACACAGCTGATTGAGACATAAGGGTGGACACTTTTGGGGTTGAGAGGTTTGGTGAGGTTGGGTGAGCAAACGCAGACCCTTGAAAGTAATACTGCGTGGTACCCATCCCATGGGTCCCAAATCTCCAGGTTCAAGGGCACCTTCCTACATCGAAAACATGCATGAGAATCCCAGAAGATGGTACACCGTGTGATCGGGAAAGGTTTCTAAAACGCACCTCATTTCTCATCTCCTTGTGCTCGGGTTCGCCATTCCAGCCGCTTTCCTAGCAATCTCCCTCCTTGGAGAATCAACACCTTTAACCTCCTGTTCCGTACAGGTTGCAATTTGTCCTGAGGATGAACGGGAAGAGGGGGAACCAATGAGAGACTAGCTCTAGGTCTTGGGACAGGCACAGGTCACTCTATTTTACCATCAGAAAGAAGAATTAACCACAGGCTCTGCCTGCCGCCCGGAAGCAGAATAGGGCCTGAAGCAATCCTGCGCTTTTGCGGCCAGCTCCCAAGAAAGCGAGTTGAAAAATGGAGCTCAGGGGCACTGCAATTCACAAACCTGCAGAGTTATAAATGATAACTCTCGTCCACAAATATATTGAGGGAAGGCAACGAAGAGGATTTGAAAGCAAGGCAGAATTGCAGGAAACAGATTTCAGGAGGGAGATTCCAATCGCCTTTAAAGCACAGGAAAAGCGGCAAAACCTCCACAATGATGCCCATGGCCAAAAAGGGTGTATGCGTTTTTTCCTGAATATATTCAGGAAAAAACGCATACGCCCTTTTTGGCCAACCAAGCAACCTGGAAAGGCAAATCAGCGCTACAAAGAAGTCTCGCTTCCCATCGGTCAAAAGGGCAATGCTGTTAAAGTGTCAAAACCAGCAATGCAGGACAGGCCATGGAGAAACGGGAGCCTTGCTACGCTGATGGGCGGGATGTAAATTGCCATCAGCCACTCTGGAGAGGTGTACGGTGTGTCTTGAAACATCTAGAACACTCAGCTTAGAGAGCATAGGGCACTTCCACTCAAGGGCATATAAATTGGGAAAACTAAAAATCAGCAAGACACAGGCACCCCAAAGTTTAGGGCTGCTCTGTTGACAAGAAACTCCACTTCGTTACACCTTAAATATTCCTGGAAAGAGAAAAATTGATAAAGAAGTTGTGGTCCTTATGTACAATGGAATATCACTCAGCCATGAAATCAACGTCATAAGGCTCGTAGCAGCATGATGAGTGGATATAGGTACGACGATTCTACGTGAAATAAGTCACACAGAAAAAGACACTTATCATAAGATATCACTTATAGAGGGAATGTAAAAACCGCTACACTTGAACTGAATTACAAAACAGAAGAGAGTCACAAGTTTAGAAAACACACTATGGCTGCTTAACGGGAAAGGTGAGGTGGGGTGATGCATAAAACCAGGGTTTCAAATTAGCTCAGATACCGTTCCATAAACCCAATATGTAATAGACAAGACCTACTCCTTGCTCAGTGAACGGGACTCAACACCCCCTATTCACCGCCCAAGAATATATCTGACTAGTAAGAATCTTAAAACCTATGTATTGAAATCTCTCTGTAAGTGAGGCAAGTGGGTGTAAAGCGGCATACACACAGCTCTGAAAAGTAGCTAAACCCCATTATAAAAATCAATTACGTTTAAAAACCCGTGAAACAAAGACAGTGAAAGAGAGAGAAATTCTTACAAAATTCGTTCAGAGGCTGTGATGCCACCTGGATTGACCATATCTAGACACACAGCTGATGGAGACATAAGGGTGGACACTTTTGGGTCTGAGAGGTTTGGTGAGGTTGGGTGAGCAAACGCAGACCCTTGAAAGTAATACTGCGTGGTACCCATCCCATGGGGCCCAAATCTCCAGGTTCAAGGGCACCTTCCTACATCAAAAACATGCATGAGAAACCCAGAAGATGGTAGACCGTTTGATCGGGAAAGGTTTCTAAAACGCACCTTATTTCTCACCTCCTTGTGCTCGGGTTCGCCATTCCAGCCGCTTTCCTAGCAATCTCCCTCCTTGGAGTATCAGCACCTTTAACCTCGTCTTCCGTACAGGTTGCAATTTGTCCTGAGGATGAACGGGAAGAGGGGGAACCAATGAGAGACTAGCTCTAGGTCTTGGGACAGGCACAGGTCAGTCTATTTTCCCATCAGAAAGAAGAATTAACCACAGGCTCAGCCTGCCGCCCGGAAGCAGAATAGGGCCTGAAGCAATCCTGCGCTTTTGAGGCCAGCGCCCAAGAAAGCGAGTTGAAAAATGGAGCTCAGGGGCACTGCAATTCACAAACCTGCAGAGTTATAAATGATAACTCTCGTCCACAAATATATTGAGGGAAGGCAACGAAGAGGATTTGAAAGCAAGGCAGAATTGCAGGAAACAGATTTCAGGAGGGAGATTCGAATCGCCTTTAAAGCACAGGAAAAGCGGCAAAACCTCCACAATGATGCCCATGGCCAAAAAGGGCGTATGCGTTTTTTCCTGAATATATTCAGGAAAAAACGCATACGCCCTTTTTGGCCAACCAAGCAACCTGGAAAGGCAAATCAGCGCTACAAAGAAGTCTCGCTTCCCATCGGTCAAAAGGGCCATGCTGTTAAAGTGTGAAAACCAGAAATGCAGGACAGGCCATGGAGAAATGGGAGCCTTGCTACGCTGATGGGCGGGATGTAAATTGCCAACAGCCACTCTGGAGAGGTGTACGGTGTGTCTTGAAACATCTAAAAAACTCAGCTTAGAGAGCATAGGGCACTTCCACTCATGGGCGTATAAATTGGGAAAACTAAAAATCAGCAAGACACAGGCACCCCAATGTTTACGGCTGCTCTGTTGACAAGAACCTCCACTTCGTTATACCTTAAATATCCCAGGAAAGAGAAAAATGGATAAATAAGTTGTGGTCCTTATGTACAATGGAATATCACTCAGCCATGAAATCAACGTCATAAGGCTCGGTGCAGCATGATGAGTGGATTTAGGTACGACGATTCTACGTGAAATAAGTCACACAGAAAAAGACACTTATCATAAGATATCACTTATAGAGGGAATGTAAAAACCGCTACACTTGAACTGAATTACAAAACAGAAGAGTGTCACAAGTTTAGAAAACACACTATGGCTGCTTAACGGGAAAGGTGAGGTGGGGTGATGCATAAAACCAGGGTCTCAAATTAGCTCAGATACCGTTCCATAAACCCAATATGTAATAGACAAGACCTACTCCTTGCTCAGTGAACGGGACTCAACACCCCCTATTCACCGCCCAAGAATATATCTGACTAGTAAGAATCTTAAAACCTATGTATTGAAATCTCTCTGTAAGTGAGGCAAGTGGGTGTAAAGCGGCATACACACAGCTCTGAAAAGCAGCTAAACCCCATTATAAAAATCAATTACTTTTAAAAACCCGTGAAGCAAAGACAGTGAAAGAGAGAGAAATTCTTACAAAATTCGTTCAGAGGCTGTGATGCCACCTGGATTGACCATATCTAGACACACAGCTGATTGAGACATAAGGGTGGACACTTTTGGGGTTGAGAGGTTTGGTGAGGTTGGGTGAGCAAACGCAGACCCTTGAAAGTAATACTGCGTGGTACCCATCCCATGGGTCCCAAATCTCCAGGTTCAAGGGCACCTTCCTACATCGAAAACATGCATGAGAATCCCAGAAGATGGTACACCGAGTGATCAGGAAAGGTTTCTAAAACGCACCTCATTTCTCATCTCCTTGTGCTCGGGTTCGCCATTCCAGCCGCTTTCCTAGCAATCTCCCTCCTTGGAGAATCAGCACCTTTAACCTCCTGTTCCGTACAGGTAGCAATTTGTCCTGAGGATGAACGGGAAGAGGGGGAACCAATGAGAGACTAGCTCTAGGTCTTGGGACAGGCACAGGTCACTCTATTTTCCCATCAGAAAGAAGAATTTACCACAGGCTCTGCCTGCCGCCCGGAAGCAGAATAGGGCCTGAAGCAATCCTGCGCTTTTGCGGCCAGCTCCCAAGAAAGCGAGTTGAAAAATGGAGCTCAGGGGCACTGCAATTCACAAACCTGCAGAGTTATAAATGATAACTCTCGTCCACAAATATATTGAGGGAAGGCAACGAAGAGGATTTGAAAGCAAGGCCGAATTGCGGGAAACAGATTTCAGGAGGGAGATTCGAATCGCCTTTAAAGCATAGGAAAAGCGGCAAAACCTCGACAATGATGCCCTTGGCCAAAAAGGGCGTATGCGTTTTTTCCTGAATATATTCAGGAAAAAACGCATACGCCCTTTTTGGCCAACCAAGCAACCTGGAAAGGCAAATCAGCGCTACAAAGAAGTCTCGCTTCCCATCGGTCAAAAGGGCCATGCTGAATAAAGTGTCAAAACCAGCAATGCAGGACAGGCCACGGAGAAAAGGGAGCCTTGCTACGCTGATGGGTGTGATGTAAATTGCCAACAGCCACTCTGGAGAGGTGTACGGTGTGTCTTGAAACATCTAGAAAACTCAGCTTAGAGAGCATAGGGCACTTCCACTCATGGGTATATAAATTGGGAAAACTGAAAATCAGCAAGACACAGGCACCCCAAAGTTTAGGGCTGCTCGGTTGACAAGAAACTCCACTTCGTTACACCTTAAATATCCCAGGAAAGAGAAAAATGGATAAAGAAGTTGTGGTCCTTATGTACAATGGATTATCACTCAGCCATGAAATCAACGTCATAAGGCTCGGTGCAGCATGATGAGTGGATTTAGGTACGACGATTCTACGTGAAATAAGTCACACAGAAAAAGACACTTATCATAAGATATCACTTATAGAGAGAATGTAAAAACCGCTACACTTGAACTGAATTACAAAACAGAAGAGAGTCACAAGTTTAGAAAACAAACTATGGCTGCTTAACGGGAAAGGTGAGGTGGGGTGATGCATAAAACCAGGGTCTCAAATTAGCTCAGATACCGTTCCATAAACCCAATATGTAATAGACAAGACCTACTCCTTGCTCAGTGAACGGGACTCAACACCCCCTATTCACCGCCCAGGAATATATCTAACTAGTAAGAATCTTAAAAACTATGTATTGAAATCTCTCTGTAAGTGAGGCAAGTGGGTGTAAAGCGGCATACACACAGCACTGAAAAGCAGCTAAACCCCATTATAAAAATCAATTACTTTTAAAAACCCATGAAGCAAAGACAGTGAAAGAGAGAGAAATTCTTACAAAATTCGTTCAGAGGCTGTGATGCCACCTGGATTGACCATATCTAGACACACAGCTGATTGAGACATAAGGGTGGACACTTTTGGGGTTGAGAGGTTTGGTGAGGTTGGGTGAGCAAACGCAGACCCTTGAAAGTAATACTGCGTGGTACCCATCCCATGGGTCCCAAATCTCCAGGTTCAAGGGCACCTTCCTACATCGAAAACATGCATGAGAATCCCAGAAGATGGTACACCGTGTGATCGGGAAAGGTTTCTAAAACGCACCTCATTTCTCATCTCCTTGTGCTCGGGTTCGCCATTCCAGCCGCTTTCCTAGCAATCTCCCTCCTTGGAGAATCAACACCTTTAACCTCCTGTTCCGTACAGGTTGCAATTTGTCCTGAGGATGAACGGGAAGAGGGGGTACCAATGAGAGACTAGCTCTAGGTCTTGGGACAGGCACAGGTCACTCTATTTTACCATCAGAAAGAAGAATTAACCACAGGCTCTGCCTGCCGCCCGGAAGCAGAATAGGGCCTGAAGCAATCCTGCGCTTTTGCGGCCAGCTCCCAAGAAAGCGAGTTGAAAAATGGAGCTCAGGGGCACTGCAATTCACAAACCTGCAGAGTTATAAATGATAACTCTCGTCCACAAATATATTGAGGGAAGGCAACGAAGAGGATTTGAAAGCAAGGCAGAATTGCAGGAAACAGATTTCAGGAGGGAGATTCGAATCGCCTTTAAAGCACAGGAAAAGCGGCAAAACCTCCACAATGATGCCCATGGCCAAAAAGGGTGTATGCGTTTTTTCCTGAATATATTCAGGAAAAAACGCATACGCCCTTTTTGGCCAACCAAGCAACCTGGAAAGGCAAATCAGCGCTACAAAGAAGTCTCGCTTCCCATCGGTCAAAAGGGCAATGCTGTTAAAGTGTCAAAACCAGAAATGCAGGACAGGCCATGGAGAAATGGAAGCCTTGCTACGCTGATGGGCGGGATGTAAATTGCCAACAGCCACTCTGGAGAGGTGTACGGTGTGTCTTGAAACATCTAAAAAACTCAGCTTAGAGAGCATAGGGCACTTCCACTCATGGGCGTATAAATTGGGATAACTAAAAATCAGCAAGACACAGGCACCCCAATGTTTAGGGCTGCTCTGTTGACAAGAACCTCCACTTCGTTACACCTTAAATATCCCAGGAAAGAGAAAAATGGATAAATAAGTTGTGGTTCTTATGTACAATGGAATATCACTCAGCCATGAAATCAACGTCATAAGGCTCGGTGCAGCATGATGAGTGGATTTAGGTATGACGATTCTACGTGAAATCAGTCACACAGAAAAAGACACTTATCATAAGATATCACTTATAGAGGGAATGTAAAAACCGCTACACTTGAACTGAATTACAAAACAGAAGAGAGTCACAAGTTTAGAAAACACACTATGGCTGCTTAACGGAAAAGGTGAGGTGGGGTGATGCATAAAACCAGGGTTTCAAATTAGCTCAGATACCGT
Organism: Eschrichtius robustus; assembly: GCF_028021215.1. Lineage (NCBI taxonomy): Eukaryota > Metazoa > Chordata > Mammalia > Artiodactyla > Eschrichtiidae > Eschrichtius > Eschrichtius robustus. Next base: position 83,391,889 of record NC_090832.1, read on the forward strand.
TCCATAAACCCAATATGTAATAGACAAGACCTACTCCTTGCTCAGTGAACGGGACTCAACACCCCCTATTCACCGCCCAAGAATATATCTGACTAGTAAGAATCTTAAAACCTATGTATTGAAATCTCTCTGTAAGTGAGGCAAGTGGGTGTAAAGCGGCATACACACAGCTCTGAAAAGCAGCTAAACCCCATTATAAAAATCAATTACGTTTAAAAACCCGTGAAACAAAGACAGTGAAAGAGAGAGAAATTCTTACAAAATTCGTTCAGAGGCTGTGATGCCACCTGGATTGACCATATCTAGACACACAGCTGATTGAGACATAAGAGTGGACACTTTTGGGGCTGAGAGGTTTGGTGAGGTTGGGTGAGCAAACGCAGACCCTTGAAAGTAATACTGCGTGGTACCCATCCCATGGGGCCCAAATCTCCAGGTTCAAGGGCACCTTCCTACATCAAAAACATGCATGAGAAACCCAGAAGATGGTAGACCGTTTGATCGGGAAAGGTTTCTAAAACGCACCTTATTTCTCACCTCCTGGTGCTCGGGTTCGCCATTCCAGCCGCTTTCCTAGCAATCTCCCTCCTTGGAGAATCAGCACCTTTAACCTCCTGTTCCGTACAGGTTGCAATTTGTCCTGAGGATGAACGGGAAGAGGGGGAACCAATGAGAGACTAGCTCTAGGTCTTGGGACAGGCACAGGTCACTCTATTTTCCCATCAGAAAGAAGAATTAACCACAGGCTCAGCCTGCCGCCCGGAAGCAGAATAGGGCCTGAAGCAATCCTGCGCTTTTGAGGCCAGCGCCCAAGAAAGCGAGTTGAAAAATGGAGCTCAGGGGCACTGCAATTCACAAACCTGCAGAGTTATAAATGATAACTCTCGTCCACAAATATATTGAGGGAAGGCAACGAAGAGGATTTGAAAGCAAGGCAGAATTGCAGGAAACAGATTTCAGGAGGGAGATTCGAATCGCCTTTAAAGCACAGGAAAAGCGGCAAAACCTCCACAATGATGCCCATGGCCAAAAAGGGTGTATGCGTTTTTTCCTGAATATATTCAGGAAAAAACGCATACGCCCTTTTTGGCCAACCAAGCAACCTGGAAAGGCAAATCAGCGCTACAAAGAAGTCTCGCTTCCCATCGGTCAAAAGGGCCATGCTGTTAAAGTGTGAAAACCAGAAATGCAGGACAGGCCATGGAGAAATGGGAGCCTTGCTACGCTGATGGGCGGGATGTAAATTGCCAACAGCCACTCTGGAGAGGTGTACGGTGTGTCTTGAAACATCTAAAAAACTCAGCTTAGAGAGCATAGGGCACTTCCACTCATGGGCGTATAAATTGGGAAAACTAAAAATCAGCAAGACACAGGCACCCCAATGTTTACGGCTGCTCTGTTGACAAGAACCTCCACTTCGTTATACCTTAAATATCCCAGGAAAGAGAAAAATGGATAAATAAGTTGTGGTCCTTATGTACAATGGAATATCACTCAGCCATGAAATCAACGTCATAAGGCTCGGTGCAGCATGATGAGTGGATTTAGGTACGACGATTCTACGTGAAATAAGTCACACAGAAAAAGACACTTATCATAAGATATCACTTATAGAGGGAATGTAAAAACCGCTACACTTGAACTGAATTACAAAACAGAAGAGTGTCACAAGTTTAGAAAACACACTATGGCTGCTTAACGGGAAAGGTGAGGTGGGGTGATGCATAAAACCAGGGTCTCAAATTAGCTCAGATATCGTTCCATAAACCCAATATGTAATAGACAAGACCTACTCCTTGCTCAGTGAACGGGACTCAACACCCCCTATTCACCGCCCAAGAATATATCTGACTAGTAAGAATCTTAAAACCTATGTATTGAAATCTCTCTGTAAGTGAGGCAAGTGGGTGTAAAGCGGCATACACACAGCTCTGAAAAGCAGCTAAACCCCATTATAAAAATCAATTACTTTTAAAAACCCGTGAAGCAAAGACAGTGAAAGAGAGAGAAATTCTTACAAAATTCGTTCAGAGGCTGTGATGCCACCTGGATTGACCATATCTAGACACACAGCTGATTGAGACATAAGGGTGGACACTTTTGGGGTTGAGAGGTTTGGTGAGGTTGGGTGAGCAAACGCAGACCCTTGAAAGTAATACTGCGTGGTACCCATCCCATGGGTCCCAAATCTCCAGGTTCAAGGGCACCTTCCTACATCGAAAACATGCATGAGAATCCCAGAAGATGGTACACCGTGTGATCAGGAAAGGTTTCTAAAACGCACCTCATTTCTCATCTCCTTGTGCTCGGGTTCGCCATTCCAGCCGCTTTCCTAGCAATCTCCCTCCTTGGAGAATCAGCACCTTTAACCTCCTGTTCCGTACAGGTAGCAATTTGTCCTGAGGATGAACGGGAAGAGGGGGAACCAATGAGAGACTAGCTCTAGGTCTTGGGACAGGCACAGGTCACTCTATTTTCCCATCAGAAAGAAGAATTTACCACAGGCTCTGCCTGCCGCCCGGAAGCAGAATAGGGCCTGAAGCAATCCTGCGCTTTTGCGGCCAGCTCCCAAGAAAGCGAGTTGAAAAATGGAGCTCAGGGGCACTGCAATTCACAAACCTGCAGAGTTATAAATGATAACTCTCGTCCACAAATATATTGAGGGAAGGCAACGAAGAGGATTTGAAAGCAAGGCCGAATTGCGGGAAACAGATTTCAGGAGGGAGATTCGAATCGCCTTTAAAGCATAGGAAAAGCGGCAAAACCTCGACAATGATGCCCTTGGCCAAAAAGGGCATATGCGTTTTTTCCTGAATATATTCAGGAAAAAACGCATACGCCCTTTTTGGCCAACCAAGCAACCTGGAAAGGCAAATCAGCGCTACAAAGAAGTCTCGCTTCCCATCGGTCAAAAGGGCCATGCTGAATAAAGTGTCAAAACCAACAATGCAGGACAGGCCACGGAGAAAAGGGAGCCTTGGTACGCTGATGGGTGTGATGTAAATTGCCAACAGCCACTCTGGAGAGGTGTACGGTGTGTCTTGAAACATCTAGAAAACTCAGCTTAGAGAGCATAGGGCACTTCCACTCATGGGTATATAAATTGGGAAAACTGAAAATCAGCAAGACACAGGCACCCCAAAGTTTAGGGCTGCTCGGTTGACAAGAAACTCCACTTCGTTACACCTTAAATATCCCAGGAAAGAGAAAAATGGATAAAGAAGTTGTGGTCCTTATGTACAATGGATTATCACTCAGCCATGAAATCAACGTCATAAGGCTCGGTGCAGCATGATGAGTGGATTTAGGTACGACGATTCTACGTGAAATAAGTCACACAGAAAAAGACACTTATCATAAGATATCACTTATAGAGAGAATGTAAAAACCGCTACACTTGAACTGAATTACAAAACAGAAGAGAGTCACAAGTTTAGAAAACAAACTATGGCTGCTTAACGGGAAAGGTGAGGTGGGGTGATGCATAAAACCAGGGTCTCAAATTAGCTCAGATACCGTTCCATAAACCCAATATGTAATAGACAAGACCTACTCCTTGCTCAGTGAACGGGACTCAACACCCCCTATTCACCGCCCAGGAATATATCTAACTAGTAAGAATCTTAAAAACTATGTATTGAAATCTCTCTGTAAGTGAGGCAAGTGGGTGTAAAGCGGCATACACACAGCACTGAAAAGCAGCTAAACCCCATTATAAAAATCAATTACTTTTAAAAACCCATGAAGCAAAGACAGTGAAAGAGAGAGAAATTCTTACAAAATTCGTTCAGAGGCTGTGATGCCACCTGGATTGACCATATCTAGACACACAGCTGATTGAGACATAAGGGTGGACACTTTTGGGGTTGAGAGGTTTGGTGAGGTTGGGTGAGCAAACGCAGACCCTTGAAAGTAATACTGCGTGGTACCCATCCCATGGGTCCCAAATCTCCAGGTTCAAGGGCACCTTCCTACATCGAAAACATGCATGAGAATCCCAGAAGATGGTACACCGTGTGATCGGGAAAGGTTTCTAAAACGCACCTCATTTCTCATCTCCTTGTGCTCGGGTTCGCCATTCCAGCCGCTTTCCTAGCAATCTCCCTCCTTGGAGAATCAACACCTTTAACCTCCTGTTCCGTACAGGTTGCAATTTGTCCTGAGGATGAACGGGAAGAGGGGGTACCAATGAGAGACTAGCTCTAGGTCTTGGGACAGGCACAGGTCACTCTATTTTACCATCAGAAAGAAGAATTAACCACAGGCTCTGCCTGCCGCCCGGAAGCAGAATAGGGCCTGAAGCAATCCTGCGCTTTTGCGGCCAGCTCCCAAGAAAGCGAGTTGAAAAATGGAGCTCAGGGGCACTGCAATTCACAAACCTGCAGAGTTATAAATGATAACTCTCGTCCACAAATATATTGAGGGAAGGCAACGAAGAGGATTTGAAAGCAAGGCAGAATTGCAGGAAACAGATTTCAGGAGGGAGATTCGAATCGCCTTTAAAGCACAGGAAAAGCGGCAAAACCTCCACAATGATGCCCATGGCCAAAAAGGGTGTATGCGTTTTTTCCTGAATATATTCAGGAAAAAACGCATACGCCCTTTTTGGCCAACCAAGCAACCTGGAAAGGCAAATCAGCGCTACAAAGAAGTCTCGCTTCCCATCGGTCAAAAGGGCAATGCTGTTAAAGTGTCAAAACCAGAAATGCAGGACAGGCCATGGAGAAATGGAAGCCTTGCTACGCTGATGGGCGGGATGTAAATTGCCAACAGCCACTCTGGAGAGGTGTACGGTGTGTCTTGAAACATCTAAAAAACTCAGCTTAGAGAGCATAGGGCACTTCCACTCATGGGCGTATAAATTGGGATAACTAAAAATCAGCAAGACACAGGCACCCCAATGGTTAGGGCTGCTCTGTTGACAAGAACCTCCACTTCGTTACACCTTAAATATCCCAGGAAAGAGAAAAATGGATAAATAAGTTGTGGTCCTTATGTACAATGGAATATCACTCAGCCATGAAATCAACGTCATAAGGCTCGGTGCAGCATGATGAGTGGATTTAGGTATGACGATTCTACGTGAAATCAGTCACACAGAAAAAGACACTTATCATAAGATATCACTTATAGAGGGAATGTAAAAACCGCTACACTTGAACTGAATTACAAAACAGAAGAGAGTCACAAGTTTAGAAAACACACTATGGCTGCTTAACGGGAAAGGTGAGGTGGGGTGATGCATAAAACCAGGGTTTCAAATTAGCTCAGATACCGTTCCATAAACCCAATATGTAATAGACAAGACCTACTCCTTGCTCAGTGAACGGGACTCAACACCCCCTATTCACCGCCCAAGAATATATCTGACTAGTAAGAATCTTAAAACCTATGTATTGAAATCTCTCTGTAAGTGAGGCAAGTGGGTGTAAAGCGGCATACACACAGCTCTGAAAAGCAGCTAAACCCCATTATAAAAATCAATTACGTTTAAAAACCCGTGAAACAAAGACAGTGAAAGAGAGAGAAATTCTTACAAAATTCGTTCAGAGGCTGTGATGCCACCTGGATTGACCATATCTAGACACACAGCTGATTGAGACATAAGAGTGGACACTTTTGGGGCTGAGAGGTTTGGTGAGGTTGGGTGAGCAAACGCAGACCCTTGAAAGTAATACTGCGTGGTACCCATCCCATGGGGCCCAAATCTCCAGGTTCAAGGGCACCTTCCTACATCAAAAACATGCATGAGAAACCCAGAAGATGGTAGACCGTTTGATCGGGAAAGGTTTCTAAAACGCACCTTATTTCTCACCTCCTTGTGCTCGGGTTCGCCATTCCAGCCGCTTTCCTAGCAATCTCCCTCCTTGGAGAATCAGCACCTTTAACCTCCTGTTCCGTACAGGTTGCAATTTGTCCTGAGGATGAACGGGAAGAGGGGGAACCAATGAGAGACTAGCTCTAGGTCTTGGGACAGGCACAGGTCACTCTATTTTCCCATCAGAAAGAAGAATTAACCACAGGCTCAGCCTGCCGCCCGGAAGCAGAATAGGGCCTGAAGCAATCCTGCGCTTTTGAGGCCAGCGCCCAAGAAAGCGAGTTGAAAAATGGAGCTCAGGGGCACTGCAATTCACAAACCTGCAGAGTTATAAATGATAACTCTCGTCCACAAATATATTGAGGGAAGGCAACGAAGAGGATTTGAAAGCAAGGCAGAATTGCAGGAAACAGATTTCAGGAGGGAGATTCGAATCGCCTTTAAAGCACAGGAAAAGCGGCAAAACCTCCACAATGATGCCCATGGCCAAAAAGGGTGTATGCGTTTTTTCCTGAATATATTCAGGAAAAAACGCATACGCCCTTTTTGGCCAACCAAGCAACCTGGAAAGGCAAATCAGCGCTACAAAGAAGTCTCGCTTCCCATCGGTCAAAAGGGCCATGCTGTTAAAGTGTGAAAACCAGAAATGCAGGACAGGCCATGGAGAAATGGGAGCCTTGCTACGCTGATGGGCGGGATGTAAATTGCCAACAGCCACTCTGGAGAGGTGTACGGTGTGTCTTGAAACATCTAAAAAACTCAGATTAGAGAGCATAGGGCACTTCCACTCATGGGCGTATAAATTGGGAAAACTAAAAATCAGCAAGACACAGGCACCCCAATGTTTACGGCTGCTCTGTTGACAAGAACCTCCACTTCGTTATACCTTAAATATCCCAGGAAAGAGAAAAATGGATAAATAAGTTGTGGTCCTTATGTACAATGGAATATCACTCAGCCATGAAATCAACGTCATAAGGCTCGGTGCAGCATGATGAGTGGATTTAGGTACGACGATTCTACGTGAAATAAGTCACACAGAAAAAGACACTTATCATAAGATATCACTTATAGAGGGAATGTAAAAACCGCTACACTTGAACTGAATTACAAAACAGAAGAGTGTCACAAGTTTAGAAAACACACTATGGCTGCTTAACGGGAAAGGTGAGGTGGGGTGATGCATAAAACCAGGGTCTCAAATTAGCTCAGATATCGTTCCATAAACCCAATATGTAATAGACAAGACCTACTCCTTGCTCAGTGAACGGGACTCAACACCCCCTATTCACCGCCCAAGAATATATCTGACTAGTAAGAATGTTAAAACCTATGTATTGAAATCTCTCTGTAAGTGAGGCAAGTGGGTGTAAAGCGGCATACACACAGCTCTGAAAAGCAGCTAAACCCCATTATAAAAATCAATTACTTTTAAAAACCCGTGAAGCAAAGACAGTGAAAGAGAGAGAAATTCTTACAAAATTCGTTCAGGGGCTGTGATGCCACCTGGGTTGACCATATCTAGACACACAGCTGATTGAGACATAAGGGTGGACACTTTTGGGGTTGAGAGGTTTGGTGAGGTTGGGTGAGCAAACGCAGACCCTTGAAAGTAATACTGCGTGGTACCCATCCCGTGGGTCCCAAATCTCCAGGTTCAAGGGCACCTTCCTACATCGAAAACATGCATGAGAATCCCAGAAGATGGTACACCGTGTGATCGGGAAAGGTTTCTAAAACGCACCTCATTTCTCATCTCCTTGTGCTCGGGTTCGCCATTCCTGCCGCTTTCCTAGCAATCTCCCTCCTTGGAGAATCAGCACCTTTAACCTCCTGTTCCGTACAGGTTGCAATTTGTCCTGAGGATGAACGGGAAGAGGGGGAACCAATGAGAGACTAGCTCTAGGTCTTGGGACAGGCACATGTCACTCTATTTTCCCATCAGAAAGAAGAATTTACCACAGGCGCTGCCTGCCGCCCGGAAGCAGAATAGGGCCTGAAGCAATCCTGCGCTTTTGCGGCCAGCTCCCAAGAAAGCGAGTTGAAAAATGGAGCTCAGGGGCACTGCAATTCACAAACCTGCAGAGTTATAAATGATAACTCTCGTCCACAAATATATTGAGGGAAGGCAACGAAGAGGATTTGAAAGCAAGGCAGAATTGCAGGAAACAGATTTCAGGAGGGAGATTCGAATCGCCTTTAAAGCACAGGAAAAGCGGCAAAACCTCCACAATGATGCCCATGGCCAAAAAGGGCGTATGCGTTTTTTCCTGAATATATTCAGGAAAAAACGCATACGCCCTTTTTGGCCAACCAAGCAACCTGGAAAGGCAAATCAGCGCTACAAAGAAGTCTCGCTTCCCATCGGTCAAAAGGGCAATGCTGTTAAAGTGTCAAAACCAGAAATGCAGGACAGGCCATGGAGAAATGGAAGCCTTGCTACGCTGATGGGCGGGATGTAAATTGCCAACAGCCACTCTGGAGAGGTGTACGGTGTGTCTTGAAACATCTAACAAACTCAGCTTAGAGAGCATAGGGCACTTCCACTCATGGGCGTATAAATTGGGATAACTAAAAATCAGCAAGACACAGGCACCCCAATGTTTAGGGCTGCTCTGTTGACAAGAACCTCCACTTCGTTACACCTTAAATATCCCAGGAAAGAGAAAAATGGATAAATAAGTTGTGGTCCTTATGTATAATGGAATATCACTCAGCCATGAAATCAACGTCATAAGGCTCGGTGCAGCATGATGAGTGGATTTAGGTATGACGATTCTACGTGAAATCAGTCACACAGAAAAAGACACTTATCATAAGATATCACTTATAGAGGGAATGTAAAAACCGCTACACTTGAACTGAATTACAAAACAGAAGAGAGTCACAAGTTTAGAAAACACACTATGGCTGCTTAACGGGAAAGGTGAGGTGGGGTGATGCATAAAACCAGGGTTTCAAATTAGCTCAGATACCGTTCCATAAACCCAATATGTAATAGACAAGACCTACTCCTTGCTCAGTGAACGGGACTCAACACCCCCTATTCACCGCCCAAGAATATATCTGACTAGTAAGAATCTTAAAACCTATGTATTGAAATCTCTCTGTAAGTGAGGCAAGTGGGTGTAAAGCGGCATACACACAGCTCTGAAAAGCAGCTAAACCCCATTATAAAAATCAATTACGTTTAAAAACCCGTGAAACAAAGACAGTGAAAGAGAGAGAAATTCTTACAAAATTCGTTCAGAGGCTGTGATGCCACCTGGATTGACCATATCTAGACACACAGCTGATTGAGACATAAGGGTGGACACTTTTGGGGCTGAGAGGTTTGGTGAGGTTGGGTGAGCAAACGCAGACCCTTGAAAGTAATACTGCGTGGTACCCATCCCATGGGGCCCAAATCTCCAGGTTCAAGGGCACCTTCCTACATCAAAAACATGCATGAGAAACCCAGAAGATGGTAGACCGTTTGATCGGGAAAGGTTTCTAAAACGCACCTTATTTCTCACCTCCTTGTGCTCGGGTTCGCCATTCCAGCCGCTTTCCTAGCAATCTCCCTCCTTGGAGAATCAGCACCTTTAACCTCCTGTTCCGTACAGGTTGCAATTTGTCCTGAGGATGAACGGGAAGAGGGGGAACCAATGAGAGACTAGCTCTAGGTCTTGGGACAGGCACAGGTCACTCTATTTTCCCATCAGAAAGAAGAATTAACCACAGGCTCAGCCTGCCGCCCGGAAGCAGAATAGGGCCTGAAGCAATCCTGCGCTTTTGAGGCCAGCGCCCAAGAAAGCGAGTTGAAAAATGGAGCTCAGGGGCACTGCAATTCACAAACCTGCAGAGTTATAAATGATAACTCTCGTCCACAAATATATTGAGGGAAGGCAACGAAGAGGATTTGAAAGCAAGGCAGAATTGCAGGAAACAGATTTCAGGAGGGAGATTCGAATCGCCTTTAAAGCACAGGAAAAGCGGCAAAACCTCCACAATGATGCCCATGGCCAAAAAGGGTGTATGCGTTTTTTCCTGAATATATTCAGGAAAAAACGCATACGCCCTTTTTGGCCAACCAAGCAACCTGGAAAGGCAAATCAGCGCTACAAAGAAGTCTCGCTTCCCATCGGTCAAAAGGGCCATGCTGTTAAAGTGTGAAAACCAGAAATGCAGGACAGGCCATGGAGAAATGGGAGCCTTGCTACGCTGATGGGCGGGATGTAAATTGCCAACAGCCACTCTGGAGAGGTGTACGGTGTGTCTTGAAACATCTAAAAAACTCAGCTTAGAGAGCATAGGGCACTTCCACTCATGGGCGTATAAATTGGGAAAACTAAAAATCAGCAAGACACAGGCACCCCAATGTTTACGGCTGCTCGGTTGAAAAGAAACTCCACTTCGTTACACCTTAAATATCCCAGGAAAGAGAAAAATGGATAAAGAAGTTGTGGTCCTTATGTACAATGGATTATCACTCAGCCATGAAATCAACGTCATAAGGCTCGGTGCAGCATGATGAGTGGATTTAGGTACGACGATTCTACGTGAAATAAGTCACACAGAAAAAGACACTTATCATAAGATATCACTTATAGAGGGAATGTAAAAACCGCTACACTTGAACTGAATTACAAAACAGAAGAGAGTCACAAGTTTAGAAAACACACTATGGCTGCTTAATGGGAAAGGTGAGGTGGGGTGATGCATAAAACCAGGGTCTCAAATTAGCTCAGATACCGTTCCATAAACCCAATATGTAATAGACAAGACCTACTCCTTGCTCAGTGAACGGGACTCAACACCCCCTATTCACCGCCCAAGAATATATCTAACTAGTAAGTATCTTAAAACCTATGTATTGAAATCTCTCTGTAAGTGAGGCAAGTGGGTGTAAAGCGGCATACACACAGCTCTGAAAAGCAGCTAAACCCCATTATAAAAATCAATTACTTTTAAAAACCCGTGAAGCAAAGACAGTGAAAGAGAGAGAAATTCTTACAAAATTCGTTCAGGGGCTGTGATGCCACCTGGATTGACCATATCTAGACACACAGCTGATTGAGACATAAGGGTGGACACTTTTGGGGTTGAGAGGTTTGGTGAGGTTGGGTGAGCAAACGCAGACCCTTGAAAGTAATACTGCATGGTACCCATCCCATGGGTCCCAAATCTCCAGGTTCAAGGGCACCTTCCTACATCGAAAACATGCATGAGAATCCCAGAAGATGGTACACCGTGTGATCGGGAAAGGTTTCTAGAACGCACCTCATTTCTCATCTCCTTGTGCTCGGGTTCGCCATTCCAGCCGCTTTCCTAGCAATCTCCCTCCTTGGAGAATCAGCACCTTTAACCTCCTGTTCCGTACAGGTTGCAATTTGTCCTGAGGATGAACGGGAAGAGGGGGAACCAATGAGAGACTAGCTCTAGGTCTTGGGACAGGCACAGGTCACTCTATTTTCCCATCAGAAAGAAGAATTAACCACAGGCTCAGCCTGCCGCCCGGAAGGAGAATAGGGCCTGAAGCAATCCTGCGCTTTTGCGGCCAGCTCCCAAGAAAGCGAGTTGAAAAATGGAGCTCAGGGGCACTGCAATTCACAAACCTGCAGAGTTATAAATGATAACTCTCGTCCACAAATATATTGAGGGAAGGCAACGAAGAGGATTTGAAAGCAAGGCAGAATTGCAGGAAACAGATTTCAGGAGGGAGATTCGAATCGCCTTTAAAGCATAGGAAAAGCGGCAAAACCTCCACAATGATGCCCATGGCCAAAAAGGGCGTATGCGTTTTTTCCTGAATATATTCAGGAAAAAACGCATACGCCCTTTTTGGCCAACCAAGCAACCTGGAAAGGCAAATCAGCGCTACAAAGAAGTCTCGCTTCTCATCGGTAAAAAGGGCAATGCTGTTAAAGTGTCAAAACCAGAAATGCAGGACAGGCCATGGAGAAATGGAAGCCTTGCTACGCTGATGGGCGGGATGTAAATTGCCAACAGCCAGTCTGGAGAGGTGTACGGTGTGTCTTGAAACATCTAAAAAACTCAGCTTAGAGAGCATAGGGCACTTCCACTCATGGGCGTATAAATTGGGATAACTAAAAATCAGCAAGACACAGGCACCCCAATGTTTACGGCTGCTCTGTTGACAAGAACCTCCACTTCGTTACACCTTAAATATCCCAGGAAAGAGAAAAATGGATAAATAAGTTGTGGTCCTTATGTACAATGGAATATCACTCAGCCATGAAATCAACGTCATAAGGCTCGGTGCAGCATGATGAGTGGATTTAGGTATGACGATTCTACGTGAAATAAGTCACACAGAAAAAGACACTTATCATAAGATATCACTTATAGAGGGAATGTAAAAACCGCTACACTTGAACTGAATTACAAAACAGAAGAGAGTCACACGTTTAGAAAACACACTATGGCTGCTTATCAGGAAAGGTGAGGTGGGGTGATGCATAAAACCAGGGTTTCAGATTAGCTCAGATACCGTTCCATAAACCCAATATGTAATAGACAAGACGTACTCCTTGCTCAGTGAACGGGACTCAACACCCCCTATTCACCGCCCAAGAATATATCTGACTAGTAAGAATCTTAAAACCTATGTATTGAAATCTCTCTGTAAGTGAGTCACGTGGGGGTAAAGCATAATAAACACAGCACTGAAAAGCAGCTAAAACCCATTATAAAAATCAAGTACTTTTAAAAACCCGTGAAACAAAGGCAGTGAAAGAGAGAGAAATTCTTACAAAATTCGTTCAGGGGCTGTGATGCCACCTGGGTTGACCATATCTAGACCCACAGCTGATTGAGACATAAGGGTGGACACTCTTGGGGCTGAGAGGTTTGGTGAGGTTGGGTGAGCAAACGCAGACCCTTTAAAGCAATACTGCTTGGTACCCATCCCGTGGGTCCCAAATCTCCAGGTTCAAGGGCACCTTCCTACATCGAAAACATGCATGAGAAACCCAGAAGATGGTACACCGTGTGATCGGGAAAGGTTTCTAAAACGAACCTCATTTCTCACCTCCTTGTGCTCAGGTTCGCCATTCCAGCCGCTTTCCTAGGAATCTCCCATCTTGGAGAATCAGCACCTTTAACCTCCTGTTCCGTACAGGTTCCAATTTGTCCTGAGGATGAACGGGAAGAGGGGGAACCAATGAGAGACTAGCTCTAGGTCTTGGGACAGGCACAGGTCACTCTATTTTCCCATCAGAAAGAAGAATTAACCACAGGCTCAGCCTGCCGCCCGGAAGCAGAATAGGGCCTGAAGCAATCCTGCGCTTTTGCGGCCAGCTCCCAAGAAAGCGAGTTTAAAAATGGAGCTCAGGGGCACTGCAATTCACAAACCTGCAGAGTTATAAATGATAACTCTCGTCCACAAATATATTGAGGTAAGGCAACGAAGAGGATTTGAAAGCAAGGCAGAATTGCGGGAAACAGATTTCAGGAGGGAGATTCGAATCGCCTTTAAAGCACAGGAAAAGCAGCAAAAGCTCGACAATGATGGCCTTGGCCAAAAAGGGCGTATGCGTTTTTTCCTGAATATATTCAGGAAAAAACGCATACGCCCTTTTTGGCCAACCAAGCAACCTGGAAAGGCAAATCAGCGCTACAAAGAAGTCTCGCTTCCCATCGGTCAAAAGGGCCATGCTGTTAAAGTGTCAAAACCAGAAATGCAGGACGGGCAATGGAGAAATGGGAGCCTTGCTACGCTGATGGGCGGGATGTAAATTGCCAACAGCCACTCTGGAGAGGTGTACGGTGTGTCTTGAAACATCTAAAAAACTCAGCTTAGAGAGCATAGGGCACTTCCACTCATGGGCGTATAAATTGGGAAAACTAAAAATCAGCAAGACACAGGCACCCCAAAGTTTAGGGCTGCTCTGTTGACAAGAACCTCCACTTCGTCACACCTTAAATATCCCAAGAAAGAGAAAAATGGATAAAGAAGTTGTGGTCCTTATGTACAATGGAATATCACTCAGCCATGAAATCTACGTCATACGGCTCGTAGCAGCATGATGAGTGGATATAGGTACGACGATTCTACGTGAAATAAGTCACACAGAAAAAGACACTTATCATAAGATATCACTTAGAGAGGGAATGTAAAAACCGCTACACTTGAACTGAATTACAAAACAGAAGAGAGTCACACGTTTAGAAAACACACTATGGCTGCTTAACGGGAAAGGTGAGGTGCGGTGATGCATAATACCGGGGTTTCAAATTAGCTCAGATACCGTTCCATAAACCCAATATGTAATAGACAAGACCTACTCCTTGCTCAGTGAACGGGACTCAACAACACCTATTCACCGCCCAAGAATATATCTGACTAGTAAGAATCTTAAAACCTATGTGTTGATATCTCTCTGTAAGTGAGGCAAGTGCGTGTAAAGCGGCATACACACAGCTATGAAAAGCAGCTAAACCCCATTATAAAAATCAATTACTTTTAAAAACCCGTGAAGCAAAGACAGTGAAAGAGAGAGAAATTCTTACAAAATTCGTTCAGGGGCTGTGATGCCACCTGGATTGACCATATCTAGACCCATTGCTGATTGAGACATAAGGGTGGACACTTTTGGGGTTGAGAGGTTTGGTGAGGTTGGGTGAGCAAACGCAGACCCTTGAAAGTAATACTGCGTGGTACCCATCCCATGGGTCCCAAATCTCCAGGTTCAAGGGCACCTTCCTACATCGAAAACATGCATGAGAAACCCAGAAGATGGTAGACCGTGTGATCGGGAAATGTTTCTAAAACGCACCTCATTTCTCATCTCCTTGTGCTAGGGTTCGCCATTCCAGCCTCTTTCCTAGCAATCTCCCTCCTTGGAGAATCAGCACCTTTAACCTCCTGTTCGGTACAGGTTGCAATTTGTCCTGAGGATGAACTGGATGAGGGGGAACCCATGAGAGACTAGCTCTAGGTGTTGGGACAGGCACACGTCACTCTAATTTCCCATCAGGAAGAAGAATTAGTGACAGGCTCAGCCTGCCCCATGGAACCAGAATAGTGCCTGAAGCAATCCTGCGGTTTTGCAGCCAGCTCCCAAAAAAGCCATTTGAAAAATGTAGCTCAGGGTCACTGTAATTCACAAACTTGCAGGGTTATAAATGACAACTCTCATCCAAGAATATACTAAGGGGAGGCAACGAACAGTATTTGAAAGCAAGGCAGAATTGCAGGAAACAGATTGCAGGAGGAAGATACGAATCGTCTTTAAAGCACATGAAAAGCGGGAAAATGTCGACAATGATGCACTTGGCCAAAAAGGGCGTATGCGTTTTTTTCTGAATATATTTAGGAAAAAAACGCATACGCCCTTTTTGGCCAACCAAGCAACCCGGAAAGGAAAATCAGCACTACAAAGAAGTCTCACTTCCCATAGGTCAAAAGGGCCGTCCTAAAAAAGTGTAAAAAACAGACATGCAGGCAGGACAGGCCAGGGAGAAAAGGCAGCCTTGTTAGGCTGACGGGCGGGATGAAAACTGCCAATGGTCACTCGGATATGGTGTTTCCTGAAACATCTAAAAAAACACAGCTAGAGAGCATAGGGCACTTCCACTCATAGGTGTATACAATGGGAAATCTAAAAAATCAACAAGACAAGGGCACCCCAAAGTTTAGGGCTGCTCTGTTTACAAGAACCTCCACTTCAGTACCTCTTAAATATCCCAGGAAAGAGAAAAATGGATAAAGAAGTTGTGGTACTTACGTATAATGGAATATGACTCAGCCATGAAATCAATGTCATAAGACTAGTA
Source organism: Eschrichtius robustus (assembly GCF_028021215.1). Lineage (NCBI taxonomy): Eukaryota > Metazoa > Chordata > Mammalia > Artiodactyla > Eschrichtiidae > Eschrichtius > Eschrichtius robustus. Next base: position 83,407,487 of record NC_090832.1, read on the forward strand.
GAAGAAGGCTGAGTGGATTTACGTACGATGTGTCTAAGTGAAATAAGTCACACAGAAAAAGGCACTTATCATAAGATATAACTTATAGAGGTAATGTAAAAATCGCTACACATGACCTGTACTGCAAAACAGAACAGAGTCACACATTTAGAAAACAAACTATGGCTGCTTAACAGGAAACGTGAGGTGGCGTGAGACATAAAACAAGGGTTTGAAATTAGCACAGATAGCGTTCCATAAACCACAATTGTAGCAGACAAGCCCTACTCCTTTCTAAGTGAACTGGACTCTACACACCCTATTCAAGGCACAAGAATATATCTGACTAGTAAGAATCTTAAAACCTATGTATTGATATAGCTTTGTAAGTTAATTAAGTGGGTGTAAAGCGGCATAAACACAGCAGTGAAAATCAGCTAAACACAGTTACAAAAAAAAAACCCAACAAAGAGAGTGAAAGAGGGAGAAATTCGTACATATTTCTTTCAGGGTCAGTGAAGCAACCTGGACTGACCATATCTAGACCCACAGCTGGATTAGACATAAGGCTGGACACTCTTGGGGCTGAGAGGATTGGTGAGGTTGGGTGAGGAAACACAGACCCTTTAAAGTAATACTGTGTGGTACCCATTCTAAGGGTCCCAAATCTCCAGGTTCAAGGGAATCTTCCTACAGTGAAAAAATGCATGGGAAACTTAGTGGATGGTATACAGTGTGACCGGGAAAGGTTTCTGAAACGCACCACATTTCTCATCTCCTTGTGCTCGGGTTCGCCATTCCAGCCGCTTTAGTAACAATCTCCCTACGGGAGAATCAGCACCTTTAACTTCCTGTCTCCTACGGGTTGCAATTTGTTCTTAGGATGAATGGGAAGAGGGGGAACCAATGAGAGACTAGCTCTAGGTGTTGGGACAGGCACACGTCACTCTATTTTCCCATCAGAAAGAAGAGTTAACCACAGGCTCAGCCTGACCCCGGAACCAGAATAGGGCCTGAAGCAATCCTGCGGTTATGTGGCCAGCTCCGAAAAAAGCGAGTTGAAAAATGGAGCTCAGGGGCACTGCAATTCACTAACCTGCAGAGTTATAAATGATCACTCTCGTCCACAAATATATTGAGGGGAGGCAATGAAGACGATTTGAAAGCAAGGCAACATTGCAGGAAACAGATTTCAGGAGGTAGATTCGAATCGCATTTAAAGCACATGAAAAACGGCAAAACATCGACAATGCTGCACTTGGCCGAAAAGGGCGTATGCGTTTTTTCCTGAATATATTCAGGAAAAAACGCATACGCCCTTATTGGCCAAGCAAGCAAGCCGGACAGGCTAATCAGTACTACAAAGAAGTCTCGCTTCCATCGGTCAAAAGGGCCATGCTGAATAAAGTGTCAAAACCAGCAATGCAGGACAGGCCATGGAGAAACGGGAGCCTTGCTACGCTGATGGGCGGGATGTAAATTGCCAACAGCCACTCTGGAGAGGTGTATGGTGTGTCTTGAAACATCTAAAAAACTCAGCTTAGAGAGCATAGGGCACTTCCACTCATGGGCGTATAAATTGGGAAAACTAAAAATCAGCAAGACACAGGCACCCCAAAGTTTAGGGCTGCTCTGTTAACAAGAACCTCCACTTCGTTACACCTTAAATATCCCAGGAAAGAGAAAAATGGATAAAGAAGTTGTGGTCCTTATGTACAATGGAATATCACTCAGCCATGAAATCTACGTCATAAGGCTAGTAGCAGCATGATGAGTGGATTTAGGTACGACGATTCTACGTGAAATAAGTCACACAGAAAAAGACACTTATCATAAGATATCACTTATAGAGGGAATGTAAAAACCGCTACACTTGAACTGCATTACAAAACAGAAGAGAGTCACACGTTTGGAAAACACACTATGGCTGCTTAACGGGAAAGGTGAGGTGGGGTGACGCATAAAACCAGGGTTTCAAATTAGCTCAGATACCGTTCCATAAACCCAATATGTAATAGACAAGTCCTACTCCTTGCTCAGTGAACGGGACTCAACACCCCCTATTCACCGCCCATGAATATATCTGACTAGTAAGAATCTTAAAACCTATGTATTGAAATCTCTCTGTAAGTGACTCAAGTGGGTGTAAAGCGGCATAAACACAGCAGTGAAAAGCAGCTAAACCCCATTATAAAAATCAATTACTTTTAAAAACCCGTGAAGCAAAGACAGTGAAAGAGAGAGAAATTCTTACAAAATTCGTTCAGGGGCTGTGATGCCACCTGGGTTGACCATATCTAGACCCACAGCTGATTGAGACATAAGGGTGGACACTCTTGGGGCTGAGAGGTTTGGTGAGGTTGGGTGAGCAAACGCAGACCCTTGAAAGTAATACTGCGTGGTACCCATCCCATGGGTCCCAAATCTCCAGGTTCAAGGGCACCTTCCTACATCGAAAACATGCATGAGAAACCCAGAAGATGGTACACCGTGTGATCGGGAAAGGTTTCTAAAACGCACCTCATTTCTCACTTCCTTGTGCTCGGGTTCGCCGTTCCAGCCGCTTTCCTAGCAATCTCCCTCCTTGGAGAATCAGCACCTTTAACCTCCTGTTCCGTACAGGTTGCAATTTGCCCTGAGGATGAACGGGAAGAGGGGGAACCAATGAGAGACTAGCTCTAGGTGTTGGGACTGTCACAGGTCACTCTATTTTCCCATCAGAAAGAAGAATTAACCACAGGCTCAGCAGGGCGCCCGGAAGCAGAATAGGGCCTGAAGCAATCCTGCGCTTTTGCGGCCATCTCCCAAGAAAGCGAGTTGAAAAATGGAGCTCAGGGACACTGCAATTCACAAACTTGCAGAGTTATAAATGACAACTCTCGTCCACAAATATACTGAGGGAAGGCAACGAAGAAGATTTGAATGCAAGGCAGAATTGCAGGAAACAGATTTCAGGAGGGAGATTCGAATCGCCTTTAAAGCACAGGAAAAGCAGCAAAAGCTCGACAATGATGCCCTTGGCCAAAAAGGGCGTATGCGTTTTTTCCTGAATATATTCAGGAAAAAACGCATACGCCCTTGTTGGCCAACCAAGCAACCTGGAAAGGCAAATCAGCGCTACAAAGAAGTCTCGCTTCCCATCGGTTAAAAGGGCCATGCTGAATAAAGTGTCAAAACCAACAATGCAGGACAGGCCATGGAGAAACTGGAGCCTTGCTACGCTGATGGGCGGGATGTAAATTGCCAACAGCCACTCTGGAGAGGTGTACGGTGTGTCTTGAAACATCTAGAAAACTCAGCTTAGAGAGCATAGGGCACTTCCATTCATGGGCGTATAAATTGGGAAAATTAAAATCAACAAGACACAGGCACCCCAATGTTTACGGCTGCTCTGTTGACAAGAACCTCCACTTCGTTACACCTTAAATATCCCAGGAAAGAGAAAAATGGATAAAGAAGTTGTGGTCCTTATGTACAATGGATTATCACTCAGCCATGAAATCAACGTCATAAGGCTCGGTGCAGCATGATGAGTGGATTTAGGTACGACGATTCTACGTGAAATAAGTCACACAGAAAAAGACACTTATCATAAGATATCACTTATAGAGGGAATGTAAAAACCGCTACACTTGAACTGAATTACAAAACAGAAGAGAGTCACAAGTTTAGAAAACACACTATGGCTGCTTAACGGGAAAGGTGAGGTGGGGTGATGCATAAAACCAGGGTTTCAAATTAGCTCAGATACCGTTCCATAAACCCAATATGTAATAGACAAGACCTACTCCTTGCTCAGTGAACGGGACTCAACACCCCCTATTCACCGCCCAAGAATATATCTGACTAGTAAGAATCTTAAAACCTATGTATTGAAATCTCTCTGTAAGTGAGGCAAGTGGGTGTAAAGCGGCATACACACAGCTCTGAAAAGCAGCTAAACCCCATTATAAAAATCAATTACGTTTAAAAACCCGTGAAACAAAGACAGTGAAAGAGAGAGAAATTCTTACAAAATTCGTTCAGAGGCTGTGATGCCACCTGGATTGACCATATCTAGACACACAGCTGATTGAGACATAAGGGTGGACACTTTTGGGGCTGAGAGGTTTGGTGAGGTTGGGTGAGCAAACGCAGACCCTTGAAAGTAATACTGCGTGGTACCCATCCCATGGGGCCCAAATCTCCAGGTTCAAGGGCACCTTCCTACATCAAAAACATGCATGAGAAACCCAGAAGATGGTAGACCGTTTGATCGGGAAAGGTTTCTAAAACGCACCTTATTTCTCACCTCCTTGTGCTCGGGTTCGCCATTCCAGCCGCTTTCCTAGCAATCTCCCTCCTTGGAGAATCAGCACCTTTAACCTCCTGTTCCGTACAGGTTGCAATTTGTCCTGAGGATGAACGGGAAGAGGGGGAACCAATGAGAGACTAGCTCTAGGTCTTGGGACAGGCACAGCTCACTCTATTTTCCCATCAGAAAGAAGAATTAACCACAGGCTCAGCCTGCCGCCCGGAAGCAGAATAGGGCCTGAAGCAATCCTGCGCTTTTGAGGCCAGCGCCCAAGAAAGCGAGTTGAAAAATGGAGCTCAGGGGCACTGCAATTCACAAACCTGCAGAGTTATAAATGATAACTCTCGTCCACAAATATATTGAGGGAAGGCAACGAAGAGGATTTGAAAGCAAGGCCGAATTGCGGGAAACAGATTTTAGGAGGGAGATTCGAATCGCCTTTAAAGCACAGGAAAAGCGGCAAAAGCTCGACAATGATGCCCTTGGCCAAAAAGGGCGTATGCGTTTTTTCCTGAATATATTCAGGAAAAAACGCATACGCCCTTTTTGGCCAACCAAGCAACCTGGAAAGGCAAATCAGCGCTACAAAGAAGTCTCGTTTCCCATCGGTCAAAAGGGCCATGCTGAAAAAAGTGTCAAAACCAGCAATGCAGGATAGGCCATGGAGAAACGGGAGCCTTGCTACGCTGATGGGCGGGATGTAAATTGCCAACAGCCACTCTGGAGAGGTGTACGGTGTGTCTTGAAACATCTAGAAAACTCAGCTTAGAGAGCATAGGGCACTTCCACTCATGGGTATATAAATTGGGAAAACTGAAAATCAGCAAGACACAGGCACCCCAAAGTTTAGGGCTGCTCGGTTGAAAAGAAACTCCACTTCGTTACACCTTAAATATCCCAGGAAAGAGAAAAATGGATAAAGAAGTTGTGGTCCTTATGTACAATGGATTATCACTCAGCCATGAAATCAACGTCATAAGGCTCAGTGCAGCATGATGAGTGGATTTAGGTACGACGATTCTACGTGAAATAAGTCACACAGAAAAAGACACTTATCATAAGATATCACTTATAGAGGGAATGTAAAAACCGCTACACTTGAACTGAATTACAAAACAGAAGAGAGTCACAAGTTTAGAAAACACACTATGGCTGCTTAATGGGAAAGGTGAGGTGGGGTGATGCATAAAACCAGGGTCTCAAATTAGCTCAGATACCGTTCCATAAACCCAATATGTAATAGACAAGACCTACTCCTTGCTCAGTGAACGGGACTCAACACCCCCTATTCACCGCCCAAGAATATATCTAACTAGTAAGTATCTTAAAACCTATGTATTGAAATCTCTCTGTAAGTGAGGCAAGTGGGTGTAAAGCGGCATACACACAGCTCTGAAAAGCAGCTAAACCCCATTATAAAAATCAATTACTTTTAAAAACCCGTGAAGCAAAGACAGTGAAAGAGAGAGAAATTCTTACAAAATTCGTTCAGAGGCTGTGATGCCACCTGGATTGACCATATCTAGACACACAGCTGATTGAGACATAAGGGTGGACACTTTTGGGGTTGAGAGGTTTGGTGAGGTTGGGTGAGCAAACGCAGACCCTTGAAAGTAATACTGCATGGTACCCATCCCATGGGTCCCAAATCTCCAGGTTCAAGGGCACCTTCCTACATCGAAAACATGCATGAGAATCCCAGAAGATGGTACACCGTGTGATCGGGAAAGGTTTCTAGAACGCACCTCATTTCTCATCTCCTTGTGCTCGGGTTCGCCATTCCAGCCGCTTTCCTAGCAATCTCCCTCCTTGGAGAATCAGCACCTTTAACCTCCTGTTCCGTACAGGTTGCAATTTGTCCTGAGGATGAACGGGAAGAGGGGGAACCAATGAGAGACTAGCTCTAGGTCTTGGGACAGGCACAGGTCACTCTATTTTCCCATCAGAAAGAAGAATTAACCACAGGCTCAGCCTGCCGCCCGGAAGCAGAATAGGGCCTGAAGCAATCCTGCGCTTTTGCGGCCAGCTCCCAAGAAAGCGAGTTGAAAAATGGAGCTCAGGGGCACTGCAATTCACAAACCTGCAGAGTTATAAATGATAACTCTCGTCCACAAATATATTGAGGGAAGGCAACGAAGAGGATTTGAAAGCAAGGCAGAATTGCAGGAAACAGATTTCAGGAGGGAGATTCGAATCGCCTTTAAAGCATAGGAAAAGCGGCAAAACCTCCACAATGATGCCCATGGCCAAAAAGGGCGTATGCGTTTTTTCCTGAATATATTCAGGAAAAAACGCATACGCCCTTTTTGGCCAACCAAGCAACCTGGAAAGGCAAATCAGCGCTACAAAGAAGTCTCGCTTCTCATCGGTAAAAAGGGCAATGCTGTTAAAGTGTCAAAACCAGAAATGCAGGACAGGCCATGGAGAAATGGAAGCCTTGCTACGCTGATGGGCGGGATGTAAATTGCCAACAGCCAGTCTGGAGAGGTGTACGGTGTGTCTTGAAACATCTAAAAAACTCAGCTTAGAGAGCATAGGGCACTTCCACTCATGGGCGTATAAATTGGGATAACTAAAAATCAGCAAGACACAGGCACCCCAATGTTTACGGCTGCTCTGTTGACAAGAAACTCCACTTCGTTACACCTTAAATATCCCAGGAAAGAGAAAAATGGATAAATAAGTTGTGGTCCTTATGTACAATGGAATATCACTCAGCCATGAAATCAACGTCATAAGGCTCGGTGCAGCATGATGAGTGGATTTAGGTATGACGATTCTACGTGAAATAAGTCACACAGAAAAAGACACTTATCATAAGATATCACTTATAGAGGGAATGTAAAAACCGCTACACTTGAACTGAATTACAAAACAGAAGAGAGTCACACGTTTAGAAAACACACTATGGCTGCTTAACAGGAAAGGTGAGGTGGGGTGATGCATAAAACCAGGGTTTCAGATTAGCTCAGATACCGTTCCATAAACCCAATATGTAATAGACAAGACGTACTCCTTGCTCAGTGAACGGGACTCAACACCCCCTATTCACCGCCCAAGAATATATCTGACTAGTAAGAATCTTAAAACCTATGTATTGAAATCTCTCTGTAAGTGAGTCACGTGGGGGTAAAGCATAATAAACACAGCACTGAAAAGCAGCTAAAACCCATTATAAAAATCAAGTACTTTTAAAAACCCGTGAAACAAAGGCAGTGAAAGAGAGAGAAATTCTTACAAAATTCGTTCAGGGGCTGTGATGCCACCTGGGTTGACCATATCTAGACCCACAGCTGATTGAGACATAAGGGTGGACACTCTTGGGGCTGAGAGATTTGGTGAGGTTGGGTGAGCAAACGCAGACCCTTTAAAGCAATACTGCTTGGTACCCATCCCGTGGGTCCCAAATCTCCAGGTTCAAGGGCACCTTCCTACATCGAAAACATGCATGAGAAACCCAGAAGATGGTACACCGTGTGATCGGGAAAGGTTTCTAAAACGAACCTCATTTCTCACCTCCTTGTGCTCAGGTTCACCATTCCAGCCGCTTTCCTAGGAATCTCCCATCTTGGAGAATCAGCACCTTTAACCTCCTGTTCCGTACAGGTTCCAATTTGTCCTGAGGATGAACGGGAAGAGGGGGAACCAATGAGAGACTAGCTCTAGGTCTTGGGACAGTCACAGGTCACTCTATTTTCCCATCAGAAAGAAGAATTAACCACAGGCTCAGCCTACCGCCCGGAAGCAGAATAGGGCCTGAAGCAATCCTGCGCTTTTGCGGCCAGCTCCCAAGAAAGCGAGTTTAAAAATGGAGCTCAGGGGCACTGCAATTCACAAACCTGCAGAGTTATAAATGATAACTCTCGTCCACAAATATATTGAGGTAAGGCAACGAAGAGGATTTGAAAGCAAGGCAGAATTGCGGGAAACAGATTTCAGGAGGGAGATTCGAATCGCCTTTAAAGCACAGGAAAAGCAGCAAAAGCTCGACAATGATGCCCTTGGCCAAAAAGGGCGTATGCGTTTTTTCCTGAATATATTCAGGAAAAAACGCATACGCCCTTTTTGGCCAACCAAGCAACCTGGAAAGGCAAATCAGCGCTACAAAGAAGTCTCGCTTCCCATCGGTCAAAAGGGCCATGCTGTTAAAGTGTCAAAACCAGAAATGCAGGACGGGCAATGGAGAAATGGGAGCCTTGCTACGCTGATGGGCGGGATGTAAATTGCCAACAGCCACTCTGGAGAGGTGTACGGTGTGTCTTGAAACATCTAAAAAACTCAGCTTAGAGAGCATAGGGCACTTCCACTCATCGGCGTATAAATTGGGAAAACTAAAAATCAGCAAGACACAGGCACCCCAAAGTTTAGGGCTGCTCTGTTGACAAGAACCTCCACTTCGTTACACCTTAAATATCCCAGGAAAGAGAAAAATGGATAAAGAAGTTGTGGTCCTTATGTACAATGGAATATCACTCAGCCATGAAATCAACGTCATAAGGCTCGGTGCAGCATGATGAGTGGATTTAGGTATGACGATTCGACGTGAAATAAGTCACGCAGAAAAAGACACTTATCATAATATATCACTGATAGAGGGAATTTTAAAAACCGCTACACTTGAACTGAATTACAAAACAGAAGAGAGTCACACGTTTAGAAAACACACTATGGCTGCTTAACGGGAAAGGTGAGGTGGGGTGATGCATAAAACCAGGGTTTCAAATTAGCTCAGATACCGTTCCATAAACCCAATATGTAATAGACAAGGCCTACTCCTTGCTCAGTGAACGGGACTCAATACCCCCTATTCACCGCCGAAGAATATATCTGACTAGTAAGAATCTTAAAACCTATGTGTTGATATCTCTCTGTAAGTGACTCAAGTGGGTGTAAAGCGGCATAAACACAGCAGTGCAAAGCAGCTAAACCCCATTATAAAAATCAATTACTTTTAAAAACCCGTGAAACAAAGACAGTGAAAGTGAGAGAAATTCTTACAAAATTCGTTCAGGGGCTGTGATGCCACCTGGATTGACCATATCTAGACCCATTGCTGATTGAGACATAAGGGTGGACACTTTTGGGGTTGAGAGGTTTGGTGAGGTTGGGTGAGCAAACGCAGACCCTTGAAAGTAATACTGCGTGGTACCCATCCCATGGGTCCCAAATCTCCAGGTTCAAGGGCACCTTCCTACATCGAAAACATGCATGAGAAACCCAGAAGATGGTACACCGTGTGATCGGGAAATGTTTCTAAAACGCACCTCATTTCTCATCTCCTTGTGCTAGGGTTCGCCATTCCAGCCTCTTTCCTAGCAATCTCCCTCCTTGGAGAATCAGCACCTTTAACCTCCTGTTCCGTACAGGTTGCAATTTGTCCTGAGGATGAACTGGATGAGGGGGAACCCATGAGAGACTAGCTCTAGGTGTTGGGACAGGCACACGTCACTCTAATTTCCCATCAGGAAGAAGAATTAATGACAGGCTCAGCCTGCCCCATGGAACCAGAATAGTGCATGAAGCAATCCTGCGGTTTTGCAGCCAGCTCCCAAAAAAGCCATTTGAAAAATGTAGCTCAGGGTCACTGTAATTCACAAACTTGCAGGGTTATAAATGACAACTGTCATCCAAGAATATACTAAGGGGAGGCAACGAACAGTATTTGAAAGCAAGGCAGAATTGCAGGAAACAGATTGCAGGAGGAAGATACGAATCGTCTTTAAAGCACATGAAAAGCGGGAAAATATCGACAATGATGCACTTGGCCAAAAAGGGCGTATGCGTTTTTTTCTGAATATATTTAGGAAAAAAACGCATACGCCCTTTTTGGCCAACCAAGCAACCCGGAAAGGAAAATCAGCACTACAAAGAAGTCTCACTTCCCATAGGTCAAAAGGGCCGTCCTAAAAAAGTGTAAAAAACAGACATGCAGGCAGGACAGGCCAGGGAGAAAAGGCAGCCTTGTTAGGCTGACGGGCGGGATGAAAACTGCCAATGGTCACTCGGATATGGTGTTTCCTGAAACATCTAAAAAAACACAGCTAGAGAGCATAGGGCACTTCCACTCATAGGTGTATACAATGGGAAATCTAAAAAATCAACAAGACAAGGGCACCCCAAAGTTTAGGGCTGCTCTGTTTACAAGAACCTCCACTTCAGTACCTCTTAAATATCCCAGGAAAGAGAAAAATGGATAAAGAAGTTGTGGTACTTACGTATAATGGAATATGACTCAACCAAGAAATCAATGTCATAAGACTAGTAGAAGAAGGCTGAGTGGATTTACGTACGATGTGTCTAAGTGAAATAAGTCACACAGAAAAAGGCACTTATCATAAGATATAACTTATAGAGGTAATGTAAAAATCGCTACACATGACCTGTACTGCAAAACAGAACAGAGTCACACATTTAGAAAACAAACTATGGCTGCTTAACAGGAAACGTGAGGTGGCGTGAGACATAAAACAAGGGTTTGAAATTAGCACAGATAGCGTTCCATAAACCACAATTGTAGCAGACAAGCCCTACTCCTTTCTAAGTGAACTGGACTCTACACACCCTATTCAAGGCACAAGAATATATCTGACTAGTAGGAATCTTAAAACCTATGTATTGATATAGCTTTGTAAGTTAATTAAGTGGGTGTAAAGCGGCATAAACACAGCAGTGAAAATCAGCTAAACACAGTTACAAAAAAAAAACCCAACAAAGAGAGTGAAAGAGGGAGAAATTCGTACATATTTCTTTCAGGGTCAGTGAAGCAACCTGGACTGACCATATCTAGACCCACAGCTGGATTAGACATAAGGCTGGACACTCTTGGGGCTGAGAGGATTGGTGAGGTTGGGTGAGGAAACACAGACCCTTTAAAGTAATACTGTGTGGTACCCATTCTAAGGGTCCCAAATCTCCAGGTTCAAGGGAATCTTCCTACAGTGAAAAAATGCATGGGAAACTTAGTGGATGGTATACAGTGTGACCGGGAAAGGTTTCTGAAACGCACCACATTTCTCATCTCCTTGTGCTCGGGTTCGCCATTCCAGCCGCTTTAGTAACAATCTCCCTACGGGAGAATCAGCACCTTTAACTTCCTGTCTCCTACGGGTTGCAATTTGTTCTTAGGATGAATGGGAAGAGGGGGAACCAATGAGAGACTAGCTCTAGGTGTTGGGACAGGCACACGTCACTCTATTTTCCCATCGGAAAGAAGAGTTAACCACAGGCTCAGCCTGACCCCGGAACCAGAATAGGGCCTGAAGCAATCCTGCGGTTATGTGGCCAGCTCCGAAAAAAGCGAGTTTAAAAATGGAGCTCAGGGGCACTGCAATTCACTAACCTGCAGAGTTATAAATGATCACTCTCGTCCACAAATATATTGAGGGGAGGCAATGAAGACGATTTGAAAGCAAGGCAACATTGCAGGAAACAGATTTCAGGAGGTAGATTCGAATCGCATTTAAAGCACATGAAAAACGGCAAAACATCGACAATGCTGCACTTGGCCGAAAAGGGCGTATGCGTTTTTTCCTGAATATATTCAGGAAAAAACGCATACGCCCTTATTGGCCAAGCAAGCAAGCCGGACAGGCTAATCAGTACTACAAAGAAGTCTCGCTTCCATCGGTCAAAAGGGCCATGCTGAATAAAGTGTCAAAACCAGCAATGCAGGACAGGCCATGGAGAAACGGGAGCCTTGCTACGCTGATGGGCGGGATGTAAATTGCCAACAGCCACTCTGGAGAGGTGTACGGTGTGTCTTGAAACATCTAAAAAACTCAGCTTAGAGAGCATAGGGCACTTCCACTCATGGGCGTATAAATTGGGAAAACTAAAAATCAGCAAGACACAGGCACCCCAAAGTTTAGGGCTGCTCTGTTAACAAGAACCTCCACTTCGTTACACCTTAAATATCCCAGGAAAGAGAAAAATGGATAAAGAAGTTGTGGTCCTTATGTACAATGGAATATCACTCAGCCATGAAATCTACGTCATAAGGCTAGTAGCAGCATGATGAGTGGATTTAGGTACGACGATTCTACGTGAAATAAGTCACACAGAAAAAGACACTTATCATAAGATATCACTTATAGAGGGAATGTAAAAACCGCTACACTTGAACTGCATTACAAAACAGAAGAGAGTCACACGTTTGGAAAACACACTATGGCTGCTTAACGGGAAAGGTGAGGTGGGGTGACGCATAAAACCAGGGTTTCAAATTAGCTCAGATACCGTTCCATAAACCCAATATGTAATAGACAAGTCCTACTCCTTGCTCAGTGAACGGGACTCAACACCCCCTATTCACCGCCCAAGAATATATCTGACTAGTAAGAATCTTAAAACCTATGTATTGAAATCTCTCTGTAAGTGACTCAAGTGGGTGTAAAGCGGCATAAACACAGCAGTGAAAAGCAGCTAAACCCCATTATAAAAATCAATTACTTTTAAAAACCCGTGAAGCAAAGACAGTGAAAGAGAGAGAAATTCTTACAAAATTCGTTCAGGGGCTGTGATGCCACCTGGGTTGACCATATCTAGACCCACAGCTGATTGAGACATAAGGGTGGACACTCTTGGGGCTGAGAGGTTTGGTGAGGTTGGGTGAGCAAACGCAGACCCTTGAAAGTAATACTGCGTGGTACCCATCCCATGGGTCCCAAATCTCCAGGTTCAAGGGCACCTTCCTACATCGAAAACATGCATGAGAAACCCAGAAGATGGTACACCGTGTGATCGGGAAAGGTTTCTAAAACGCACCTCATTTCTCACTTCCTTGTGCTCGGGTTCGCCGTTCCAGCCGCTTTCCTAGCAATCTCCCTCCTTGGAGAATCAGCACCTTTAACCTCCTGTTACGTACAGGTTGCAATTTGCCCTGAGGATGAACGGGAAGAGGGGGAACCAATGAGAGCCTAGCTCTAGGTGTTGGGACTGTCACAGGTCACTCTATTTTCCCATCAGAAAGAAGAATTAACCACAGGCTCAGCAGGGCGCCCGGAAGCAGAATAGGGCCTGAAGCAATCCTGCGCTTTTGCGGCCAGCTCCCAAGAAAGCGAGTTGAAAAATGGAGCTCAGGGGCACTGCAATTCCCAAACTTGCAGAGTTATAAATGATAACTCTCGTCCACAAATATACTGAGGGAAGGCAACGAAGAGGATTTGAATGCAAGGCAGAATTGCAGGAAACAGATTTCAGGAGGGAGATTCGAATCGCCTTTAAAGCACAGGAAAAGCAGCAAAACCTCGACAATGATGCCCTTGGCCAAAACGGGCGTATGCGTTTTTTCCTGAATATATTCAGGAAAAAACGCATACGCCCTTTTTGGCCAACCAAGCAACCTGGAAAGGCAAATCAGCGCTACAAAGAAGTCTCGCTTCCCATCGGTCAAAAGGGCCATGCTGAATAAAGTGTCAAAACCAGAAATGCAGGACAGGCCATGGAGAAACGGGAGCCTTGCTACGCTGATGGGCGGGATGTAAATTGCCAACAGCCACTCTGGAGAGGTGTACGGTGTGTCTTGAAACATCTAAAAAACTCAGCTTAGAGAGCATAGGGCACTTCCACTCATGGGCGTATAAATTGGGAAAACTAAAAATCAGCAAGACACAGGCACCCCAAACTTTAGGGCTGCTCTGTTGACAAGAACCTCCACTTCGTTACACCTTAAATATCCCAGGAAAGAGAAAAATGGATAAAGAAGTTGTGGTCCTTATGTACAATGGAATATCACTCAGCCATGAAATCAACGTCATAAGGCTCGTAGCAGCATGATGAGTGAATTTAGGTACGACGATTCTACGTGAAATAAGTCACACAGAAAAATCACTTATCATAAAATATCACTTATAGAGAGAATGAAAAAACCGCTACACTTGAACTGAATTACAAAACAGAAGAGGGTCACACGTTTAGAAAACACACTATGGCTGCTTAACGGGAAAGGTGAGGTGGGGTGATGCATAAAACAAGGGTTTCAAATTAGCTCAGATACCGTTCCATAAACCCAATATGTAATAGACAAGACCTACTCCTTGCTCAGTGAACGGGACTCAACACCCCCTATTCACCGCCCAAGAATATATCTGACTAGTAAGAATCTTAAAACCTATGTATTGAAATCTCTCTGTAAGTGAGTCACGTGGGTGTAAAGTGGCATACACACAGCTCTGAAAAGCAGCTAAACACCATTATAAAAATCAATTACTTTTAAAAACCCGTGAAGCAAAGACAGTGAAAGAGAGAGAAATTCTTACAAAATTCGTTCAGAGGCTGTGATGCCACCTGGATTGACCATATGTAGACACACAGCTGATTGAGACATAAGGGTGGACACTTTTGGGGCTGAGAGGTTTGGTGACTTTGGGTGAGCAAACGCAGACCCTTGAAAGTAATACTGCGTGGTACCCATCCCATGGGTCCCAAATCTCCAGGTTCAAGGGCACCTTCCTACATCGAAAACATGCATGAGAAACCCAGAAGATGGTACACCGTGTGATCGGGAAAGGTTTCTAAAACGCACCTCATTTCTCACCTCCTTGTGCTCGGGTTCGCCATTCCAGCCGCTTTCCTAGTAATCTCCCTCCTTGGAGAATCAGCACCTTTAACCTCCTGTTCCGTACAGGTTGCAATTTGTCCTGAGGATGAACGGGAAGAGGGGGAACCAATGAGAGACTAGCTCTAGGTCTTGGGACAGGCACAGGTCACTCTACTTTCCCATCAGAAAGAAGAATTAACCACAGGCTCAGCCTGCCGCCCGGAAGCAGAATAGGGCCTGAAGCAATCCTGCGCTTTTGCGGCCAGCTCCCAAGAAAGCGTGTTGAAAAATGGAGCTCAGGGGCACTGCAATTCACAAACCTGCAGAGTTATAAATGATAACTCTCGTCCACAAATATATTGAGGGAAGGCAACGAAGAGGATTTGAAAGCAAGGCAGAATTGCAGGAAACAGATTTCAGGAGGGAGATTCGAATCGCCTTTAAAGCACAGGAAAAGCGGCAAAACCTCGACAATGATGCCCTTGGCCAAAAAGGGCGTATGCGTTTTTTCCTGAATATATTCAGGAAAAAACGCATACGCCCTTTTTGGCCAACCAAGCAACCTGGAAAGGCAAATCAGCGCTACAAAGAAGTCTCGCTTCCCATCGGTTAAAAGGGCCATGCTGAATAAAGTGTCAAAACCAACAATGCAGGACAGGCCATGGAGAAATTGGAGCCTTGCTACGCTGATGGGCGGGATGTAAATTGCCAACAGCCACTCTGGAGAGGTGTACGGTGTGTCTTGAAACATCTAGAAAACTCAGCTTAGAGAGCATAGGGCACTTCCATTCATGGGCGTATAAATTGGGAAAATTAAAATCAACAAGACACAGGCACCCAAATGTTTACGGCTGCTCTGTTGACAAGAACCTCCACTTCGTTACACCTTAAATATCCCAGGAAAGAGAAAAATGGATAAAGAAGTTGTGGTCCTTATGTACAATGGAATATCACTCAGCCATGAAATCTACGTCAAAAGGCTCGTAGCAGCATGATGAGTGGATTTAGGTACGACGATTCTACGTGAAATAAGTCACACAGAAAAAGACACTTATCATAAGATATCACTTATAGAGGGAATGTAAAAACCGCTACACTTGAACTGAATTACAAAACAGAAGAGAGTCACACGTTTAGAAAACACACTATGGCTGCTTAACGGGAAAGGTGAGGTGCGGTGATGCATAAAACCGGGGTTTGAAATTAGCTCAGATACCGTTCCATAAACCCAATATGTAATAGACAAGACCTACTCCTTGCTCAGTGAACGGGACTCAACACCCCCTATTCACCGCCCAAGAATATATCTGACTAGTAAGAATCTTAAAACCTATGTATTGAAATCTCTCTGTAAGTAAGGCAAGTGGGTGTAAAGCGGCATACACACAGCTCTGAAAAGCAGCTAAACCCCATTATAAAAATCAATTACTTTTAAAAACCCGTGAAGCAAAGACAGTGAAAGAGAGAGAAATTCTTACAAAATTCGTTCAGGGGCTGTGATGCCACCTGGATTGACCATATCTAGACACACAGCTGATTGAGACATAAGGGTGGACACTTTTGGGGTTGAGAGGTTTGGTGAGGTTGGGTGAGGAAACGCAGACCCTTGAAAGTAATACTGCGTGGTACCCATCCCATGGGTCCCAAATCTCCAGGTTCAAGGGCACCTTCCTACATCGAAAACATGCATGAGAATCCCAGAAGATGGTACACCGTGTGATCGGGAAAGGTTTCTAAAACGCACCTCATTTCTCATCTCCTTGTGCTCGGGTTCGCCATTCCAGCCGCTTTCCTAGCAATCTCCCTCCTTGGAGAATCAGCACCTTTAACCTCCTGTTCCGTACAGGTTGCAATTTGTCCTGAGGATGAACGGGAAGAGGGGGAACCAATGAGAGACTAGCTCTAGGTCTTGGGACAGGCACAGGTCACTCTATTTTCCCATCAGAAAGAAGAATTAACCACAGGGTCAGCCTGCCGCCCGGAACCAAAATAGGGCCTGAAGCAATCCTGCGCTTTTGCGGCCAGCTCCCAAGAAAGCGAGTTGAAAAATGGAGCTCAGGGGCACTGCAATTCACAAACCTGCAGAGTTATAAATGATAACTCTCGTCCACAAATATATTGAGGGAAGGCAACGAAGAGGATTTGAAAGCAAGGCAGAATTGCAGGAAACAGATTTCAGGAGGGAGATTCGAATCGCCTTTAAAGCACAGGAAAAGCGGCAAAACCTCCACAATGATGCCCATGGCCAAAAAGGGCGTATGCGTTTTTTCCTGAATATATTCAGGAAAAAAAGCATACGCCCTTTTTGGCCAACCAAGCAACCTGGAAAGGCAAATCAGCGCTACAAAGAAGTCTCGCTTCCCATCGGTCAAAAGGGCAATGCTGTTAAAGTGTCAAAACCAGAAATGCAGGACAGGCCATGGAGAAATGGAAGCCTTGCTACGCTGATGGGCGGGATGTAAATTGCCAACAGCCACTCTGGAGAGGTGTACGGTGTGTCTTGAAACATCTAAAAAACTCAGCTTAGAGAGCATAGGGCACTTCCACTCATGGGCGTATAAATTGGGATAACTAAAAATCAGCAAGACACAGGCACCCCAATGTTTAGGGCTGCTTTGTTGACAAGAACCTCCATTTCGTTACACCTTAAATATCTCAGGAAAGAGAAAAATGGATAAATAAGTTGTGGTCCTTACGTACAATGGAATATCACTCAGCCATGAAATCAACGTCATAAGGCTCGGTGCAGCATGATGAGTGGATTTAGGTATGAAGATTCTACGTGAAATAAGTCACACAGAAAAAGACACTTATCATAAGATATCACTTATAGAGGGAATGTAAAAACCGCTACACTTGAACTGAATTACAAAACAGAAGAGAGTCACACGTTTAGAAAACACACTATGGCTGCTTAACAGGAAAGGTGAGGTGGGGTGATGCATAAAACCAGGGTTTCAGATTAGCTCAGATACCGTTCCATAAACCCAATTTGTAATAGACAAGACCTACTCCTTGCTCAGTGAACGGGACTCAACACCCCCTATTCACCGCCCAAGAATATATCTGACTAGTAAGAATCTTAAAACCTATGTATTGAAATCTCTCTGTAAGTGAGGCACGTGGGGGTAAAGCGTCATAAACACAGCACTGAAAAGCAGCTAAACCCCATTATAAAAATCAAGTACTTTTAAAAACCCGTGAAACAAAGGCAGTGAAAGAGAGAGAAATTCTTACAAAATTCGTTCAGGGGCTGTGATGCCACCTGGGTTGACCATATCTAGACCCACAGCTGATTGAGACATAAGGGTGGACACTCTTGGGGCTGAGAGGTTTGGTGAGGTTGGGTGAGCAAACGCAGACCCTTTAAAGCAATACTGCTTTGTACCCGTCCCGTGGGTCCCAAATCTCCAGGTTCAAGTGCACCTTCCTACATCGAAAACATGCATGAGAAACCCAGAAGATGGTACACCGTGTGATCGGGAAAGGTTTCTAAAACGAACCTCATTTCTCACCTCCTTGTGCTCAGGTTCGCCATTCCAGCCGCTTTCCTAGGAATCTCCCATCTTGGAGAATCAGCACCTTTAACCTCCTGTTCCGTACAGGTGGCAATTTGTCCTGAGGATGAACGGGAAGAGGGAGAACCAATGAGAGACTAGCTCTAGGTCTTGGGACAGGCACAGGTCACTCTATTTTCCCATCAGAAAGAAGAATTAACCACAGGCTCAGCCTGCCGCCCGGAAGCAGAAAAGGGCCTGAAGCAATCCTGCGCTTTTGCGGCCAGCTCCCAAGAAAGCGAGTTGAAAAATGGAGCTCAGGGGCACTGCAATTCACAAACCTGCAGAGTTATAAATGATAACTCTCGTCCACAAATATATTGAGGGAAGGCAACGAAGAGGATTTGAAAGCAAGGCAGAATTGCGGGAAACAGATTTCAGGAGGGAGATTCGAATCGCCTTTAAAGCACAGGAAAAGCAGCAAAAGCTCCACAATGATGCCCTTGGCCAAAAAGGGCGTATGCGTTTTTTCCTGAATATATTCAGGAAAAACCGCATACGCCCTTTTTGGCCAACCAAGCAACCTGGAAAGGCAAATCAGCGCTACAAAGAAGTCTCGCTTCCCATCGGTCAAAAGGGCCATGCTGAATAAAGTGTCAAAACCAGCAATGCAGGACAGGCCATGGAGAAACGGGAGCCTTGCTACGCTGATGGGCGGGATGTAAATTGCCAACAGCCACTCTGGAGAGGTGTACGGTGTGTCTTGAAACATCTAGAAAACTCAGCTTAGAGAGCATAGGGCACTTCCACTCATGGGCATATAAATTGGGAAAACTAAAAATCAGCAAGACACAGGCACCGCAAAGTTTAGGGCTGCTCTGTTGACAAGAAACTGCACTTCGTTACACCTTAAATATCCCAGGAAAGAGAAAAATGGATAAAGAAGTTGTGGTCCTTATGTACAATGGAATATCACTCAGCCATGAAATCAACGTCATAAGGCTCGGTGCAGCATGATGAGTGGATTTAGGTATGACGATTAGACGTGAAATAAGTCACGCAGAAAAAGACACTTATCATAAGATATTACTTATAGAGGGAATGTAAAAACCGCTACACTTGAACTGAATTACAAAACAGAAGAGAGTCACACGTTTAGAAAATACACTATGGCTGCTTAACGGGAAAGGTGAGGTGGGGTGATGCATAAAACCAGGGTTTCAAATTAGCTCAGATACCGTTCCATAAACCCAATATGTAATAGACAAGACCTACTCCTTGCTCAGTGAACGGGACTCAACACCCCCTATTCACCGCCCAAGAATATATCTAACTAGTAAGAATCTTAAAACCTATGTATTGAAATCTCTCTGTAAGTGAGTCACGTGGGGGTAAAGCATAATAAACACAGCACTGAAAAGCAGCTAAAACCCATTATAAAAATCAAGTACTTTTAAAAACCCGTGAAACAAAGGCAGTGAAAGAGAGAGAAATTCTTACAAAATTCGTTCAGGGGCTGTGATGCCACCTGGGTTGACCATATCTAGACCCACAGCTGATTGAGACATAAGGGTGGACACTCTTGGGGCTGAGAGATTTGGTGAGGTTGGGTGAGCAAACGCAGACCCTTTAAAGCAATACTGCTTGGTACCCATCCCGTGGGTCCCAAATCTCCAGGTTCAAGGGCACCTTCCTACATCGAAAACATGCATGAGAAACCCAGAAGATGGTACACCGTGTGATCGGGAAAGGTTTCTAAAACGAACCTCATTTCTCACCTCCTTGTGCTCAGGTTCACCATTCCAGCCGCTTTCCTAGGAATCTCCCATCTTGGAGAATCAGCACCTTTAACCTCCTGTTCCGTACAGGTTCCAATTTGTCCTGAGGATGAACGGGAAGAGGGGGAACCAATGAGAGACTAGCTCTAGGTCTTGGGACAGGCACAGGTCACTCTATTTTCCCATCAGAAAGAAGAATTAACCACAGGCTCAGCCTGCCGCCCGGAAGCAGAATAGGGCCTGAAGCAATCCTGCGCTTTTGCGGCCAGCTCCCAAGAAAGCGAGTTTAAAAATGGAGCTCAGGGGCACTGCAATTCACAAACCTGCAGAGTTATAAATGATAACTCTCGTCCACAAATATATTGAGGTAAGGCAACGAAGAGGATTTGAAAGCAAGGCAGAATTGCGGGAAACAGATTTCAGGAGGGAGATTCGAATCGCCTTTAAAGCACAGGAAAAGCAGCAAAAGCTCGACAATGATGCCCTTGGCCAAAAAGGGCGTATGCGTTTTTTCCTGAATATATTCAGGAAAAAACGCATACGCCCTTTTTGGCCAACCAAGCAACCTGGAAAGGCAAATCAGTTCTACAAAGAAGTCTCGCTTCCCATCGGTCAAAAGGGCCATGCTGTTAAAGTGTCAAAACCAGAAATGCAGGACGGGCAATGGAGAAATGGGAGCCTTGCTACGCTGATGGGCGGGATGTAAATTGCCAACAGCCACTCTGGAGAGGTGTACGGTGTGTCTTGAAACATCTAAAAAACTCAGCTTAGAGAGCATAGGGCACTTCCACTCATCGGCGTATAAATTGGGAAAACTAAAAATCAGCAAGACACAGGCACCCCAAAGTTTAGGGCTGCTCTGTTGACAAGAACCTCCACTTCGTTACACCTTAAATATCCCAGGAAAGAGAAAAATGGATAAAGAAGTTGTGGTCCTTATGTACAATGGAATATCACTCAGCCATGAAATCAACGTCATAAGGCTCGGTGCAGCATGATGAGTGGATTTAGGTATGACGATTCGACGTGAAATAAGTCACGCAGAAAAAGACACTTATCATAATATATCACTGATAGAGGGAATTTTAAAAACCGCTACACTTGAACTGAATTACAAAACAGAAGAGAGTCACACGTTTAGAAAACACACTATGGCTGCTTAACGGGAAAGGTGAGGTGGGGTGATGCATAAAACCAGGGTTTCAAATTAGCTCAGATACCGTTCCATAAACCCAATATGTAATAGACAAGGCCTACTCCTTGCTCAGTGAACGGGACTCAATACCCCCTATTCACCGCCGAAGAATATATCTGACTAGTAAGAATCTTAAAACCTATGTGTTGATATCTCTCTGTAAGTGACTCAAGTGGGTGTAAAGCGGCATAAACACAGCAGTGCAAAGCAGCTAAACCCCATTATAAAAATCAATTACTTTTAAAAACCCGTGAAACAAAGACAGTGAAAGTGAGAGAAATTCTTACAAAATTCGTTCAGGGGCTGTGATGCCACCTGGATTGACCATATCTAGACCCATTGCTGATTGAGACATAAGGGTGGACACTTTTGGGGTTGAGAGGTTTGGTGAGGTTGGGTGAGCAAACGCAGACCCTTGAAAGTAATACTGCGTGGTACCCATCCCATGGGTCCCAAATCTCCAGGTTCAAGGGCACCTTCCTACATCGAAAACATGCATGAGAAACCCAGAAGATGGTACACCGTGTGATCGGGAAATGTTTCTAAAACGCACCTCATTTCTCATCTCCTTGTGCTAGGGTTCGCCATTCCAGCCTCTTTCCTAGCAATCTCCCTCCTTGGAGAATCAGCACCTTTAACCTCCTGTTCCGTACAGGTTGCAATTTGTCCTGAGGATGAACTGGATGAGGGGGAACCCATGAGAGACTAGCTCTAGGTGTTGGGACAGGCACACGTCACTCTAATTTCCCATCAGGAAGAAGAATTAATGACAGGCTCAGCCTGCCCCATGGAACCAGAATAGTGCATGAAGCAATCCTGCGGTTTTGCAGCCAGCTCCCAAAAAAGCCATTTGAAAAATGTAGCTCAGGGTCACTGTAATTCACAAACTTGCAGGGTTATAAATGACAACTCTCATCCAAGAATATACTAAGGGGAGGCAACGAACAGTATTTGAAAGCAAGGCAGAATTGCAGGAAACAGATTGCAGGAGGAAGATACGAATCGTCTTTAAAGCACATGAAAAGCGGGAAAATGTCGACAATGATGCACTTGGCCAAAAAGGGCGTATGCGTTTTTTTCTGAATATATTTAGGAAAAAAACGCATACGCCCTTTTTGGCCAACCAAGCAACCCGGAAAGGAAAATCAGCACTACAAAGAAGTCTCACTTCCCATAGGTCAAAAGGGCCGTCCTAAAAAAGTGTAAAAAACAGACATGCAGGAAGGACAGGCCAGGGAGAAAAGGCAGCCTTGTTAGGCTGACGGGCGGGATGAAAACTGCCAATGGTCACTCGGATATGGTGTTTCCTGAAACATCTAAAAAAACACAGCTAGAGAGCATAGGGCACTTCCACTCATAGGTGTATACAATGGGAAATCTAAAAAATCAACAAGACAAGGGCACCCCAAAGTTTAGGGCTGCTCTGTTTACAAGAACCTCCACTTCAGTACCTCTTAAATATCCCAGGAAAGAGAAAAATGGATAAAGAAGTTGTGGTACTTACGTATAATGGAATATGACTCAACCATGAAATCAATGTCATAAGACTAGTAGAAGAAGGCTGAGTGGATTTACGTACGATGTGTCTAAGTGAAATAAGTCACACAGAAAAAGGCACTTATCATAAGATATAACTTATAGAGGTAATGTAAAAATCGCTACACATGACCTGTACTGCAAAACAGAACAGAGTCACACATTTAGAAAACAAACTATGGCTGCTTAACAGGAAACGTGAGGTGGCGTGAGACATAAAACAAGGGTTTGAAATTAGCACAGATAGCGTTCCATAAACCACAATTGTAGCAGACAAGCCCTACTCCTTTCTAAGTGAACTGGACTCTACACACCCTATTCAAGGCACAAGAATATATCTGACTAGTAGGAATCTTAAAACCTATGTATTGATATAGCTTTGTAAGTTAATTAAGTGGGTGTAAAGCGGCATAAACACAGCAGTGAAAATCAGCTAAACACAGTTA
This sequence comes from Eschrichtius robustus, assembly GCF_028021215.1. Lineage (NCBI taxonomy): Eukaryota > Metazoa > Chordata > Mammalia > Artiodactyla > Eschrichtiidae > Eschrichtius > Eschrichtius robustus. The sequence goes on from NC_090832.1 coordinate 83,430,749, forward strand.
CAAAAAAAAAACCCAACAAAGAGAGTGAAAGAGGGAGAAATTCGTACATATTTCTTTCAGGGTCAGTGAAGCAACCTGGACTGACCATATCTAGACCCACAGCTGGATTAGACATAAGGCTGGACACTCTTGGGGCTGAGAGGATTGGTGAGGTTGGGTGAGGAAACACAGACCCTTTAAAGTAATACTGTGTGGTACCCATTCTAAGGGTCCCAAATCTCCAGGTTCAAGGGAATCTTCCTACAGTGAAAAAATGCATGGGAAACTTAGTGGATGGTATACAGTGTGACCGGGAAAGGTTTCTGAAACGCACCACATTTCTCATCTCCTTGTGCTCGGGTTCGCCATTCCAGCCGCTTTAGTAACAATCTCCCTACGGGAGAATCAGCACCTTTAACTTCCTGTCTCCTACGGGTTGCAATTTGTTCTTAGGATGAATGGGAAGAGGGGGAACCAATGAGAGACTAGCTCTAGGTGTTGGGACAGGCACACGTCACTCTATTTTCCCATCGGAAAGAAGAGTTAACCACAGGCTCAGCCTGACCCCGGAACCAGAATAGGGCCTGAAGCAATCCTGCGGTTATGTGGCCAGCTCCGAAAAAAGCGAGTTTAAAAATGGAGCTCAGGGGCACTGCAATTCACTAACCTGCAGAGTTATAAATGATCACTCTCGTCCACAAATATATTGAGGGGAGGCAATGAAGACGATTTGAAAGCAAGGCAACATTGCAGGAAACAGATTTCAGGAGGTAGATTCGAATCGCATTTAAAGCACATGAAAAACGGCAAAACATCGACAATGCTGCACTTGGCCGAAAAGGGCGTATGCGTTTTTTCCTGAATATATTCAGGAAAAAACGCATACGCCCTTATTGGCCAAGCAAGCAAGCCGGACAGGCTAATCAGTACTACAAAGAAGTCTCGCTTCCATCGGTCAAAAGGGCCATGCTGAATAAAGTGTCAAAACCAGCAATGCAGGACAGGCCATGGAGAAACGGGAGCCTTGCTACGCTGATGGGCGGGATGTAAATTGCCAACAGCCACTCTGGAGAGGTGTACGGTGTGTCTTGAAACATCTAAAAAACTCAGCTTAGAGAGCATAGGGCACTTCCACTCATGGGCGTATAAATTGGGAAAACTAAAAATCAGCAAGACACAGGCACCCCAAAGTTTAGGGCTGCTCTGTTAACAAGAACCTCCACTTCGTTACACCTTAAATATCCCAGGAAAGAGAAAAATGGATAAAGAAGTTGTGGTCCTTATGTACAATGGAATATCACTCAGCCATGAAATCTACGTCATAAGGCTAGTAGCAGCATGATGAGTGGATTTAGGTACGACGATTCTACGTGAAATAAGTCACACAGAAAAAGACACTTATCATAAGATATCACTTATAGAGGGAATGTAAAAACCGCTACACTTGAACTGCATTACAAAACAGAAGAGAGTCACACGTTTGGAAAACACACTATGGCTGCTTAACGGGAAAGGTGAGGTGGGGTGACGCATAAAACCAGGGTTTCAAATTAGCTCAGATACCGTTCCATAAACCCAATATGTAATAGACAAGTCCTACTCCTTGCTCAGTGAACGGGACTCAACACCCCCTATTCACCGCCCAAGAATATATCTGACTAGTAAGAATCTTAAAACCTATGTATTGAAATCTCTCTGTAAGTGACTCAAGTGGGTGTAAAGCGGCATAAACACAGCAGTGAAAAGCAGCTAAACCCCATTATAAAAATCAATTACTTTTAAAAACCCGTGAAGCAAAGACAGTGAAAGAGAGAGAAATTCTTACAAAATTCGTTCAGGGGCTGTGATGCCACCTGGGTTGACCATATCTAGACCCACAGCTGATTGAGACATAAGGGTGGACACTCTTGGGGCTGAGAGGTTTGGTGAGGTTGGGTGAGCAAACGCAGACCCTTGAAAGTAATACTGCGTGGTACCCATCCCATGGGTCCCAAATCTCCAGGTTCAAGGGCACCTTCCTACATCGAAAACATGCATGAGAAACCCAGAAGATGGTACACCGTGTGATCGGGAAAGGTTTCTAAAACGCACCTCATTTCTCACTTCCTTGTGCTCGGGTTCGCCGTTCCAGCCGCTTTCCTAGCAATCTCCCTCCTTGGAGAATCAGCACCTTTAACCTCCTGTTACGTACAGGTTGCAATTTGCCCTGAGGATGAACGGGAAGAGGGGGAACCAATGAGAGCCTAGCTCTAGGTGTTGGGACTGTCACAGGTCACTCTATTTTCCCATCAGAAAGAAGAATTAACCACAGGCTCAGCAGGGCGCCCGGAAGCAGAATAGGGCCTGAAGCAATCCTGCGCTTTTGCGGCCAGCTCCCAAGAAAGCGAGTTGAAAAATGGAGCTCAGGGGCACTGCAATTCCCAAACTTGCAGAGTTATAAATGATAACTCTCGTCCACAAATATACTGAGGGAAGGCAACGAAGAGGATTTGAATGCAAGGCAGAATTGCAGGAAACAGATTTCAGGAGGGAGATTCGAATCGCCTTTAAAGCACAGGAAAAGCAGCAAAACCTCGACAATGATGCCCTTGGCCAAAACGGGCGTATGCGTTTTTTCCTGAATATATTCAGGAAAAAACGCATACGCCCTTTTTGGCCAACCAAGCAACCTGGAAAGGCAAATCAGCGCTACAAAGAAGTCTCGCTTCCCATCGGTCAAAAGGGCCATGCTGAATAAAGTGTCAAAACCAGAAATGCAGGACAGGCCATGGAGAAACGGGAGCCTTGCTACGCTGATGGGCGGGATGTAAATTGCCAACAGCCACTCTGGAGAGGTGTACGGTGTGTCTTGAAACATCTAAAAAACTCAGCTTAGAGAGCATAGGGCACTTCCACTCATGGGCGTATAAATTGGGAAAACTAAAAATCAGCAAGACACAGGCACCCCAAACTTTAGGGCTGCTCTGTTGACAAGAACCTCCACTTCGTTACACCTTAAATATCCCAGGAAAGAGAAAAATGGATAAAGAAGTTGTGGTCCTTATGTACAATGGAATATCACTCAGCCATGAAATCAACGTCATAAGGCTCGTAGCAGCATGATGAATGAATTTAGGTACGACGATTCTACGTGAAATAAGTCACACAGAAAAATCACTTATCATAAAATATCACTTATAGAGAGAATGAAAAAACCGCTACACTTGAACTGAATTACAAAACAGAAGAGGGTCACACGTTTAGAAAACACACTATGGCTGCTTAACGGGAAAGGTGAGGTGGGGTGATGCATAAAACCAGGGTTTCAAATTAGCTCAGATACCGTTCCATAAACCCAATATGTAATAGACAAGACCTACTCCTTGCTCAGTGAACGGGACTCAACACCCCCTATTCACCGCCCAAGAATATATCTGACTAGTAAGAATCTTAAAACCTATGTATTGAAATCTCTCTGTAAGTGAGTCACGTGGGTGTAAAGTGGCATACACACAGCTCTGAAAAGCAGCTAAACACCATTATAAAAATCAATTACTTTTAAAAACCCGTGAAGCAAAGACAGTGAAAGAGAGAGAAATTCTTACAAAATTCGTTCAGAGGCTGTGATGCCACCTGGATTGACCATATGTAGACACACAGCTGATTGAGACATAAGGGTGGACACTTTTGGGGCTGAGAGGTTTGGTGACTTTGGGTGAGCAAACGCAGACCCTTGAAAGTAATACTGCGTGGTACCCATCCCATGGGTCCCAAATCTCCAGGTTCAAGGGCACCTTCCTACATCGAAAACATGCATGAGAAACCCAGAAGATGGTACACCGTGTGATCGGGAAAGGTTTCTAAAACGCACCTCATTTCTCACCTCCTTGTGCTCGGGTTCGCCATTCCAGCCGCTTTCCTAGTAATCTCCCTCCTTGGAGAATCAGCACCTTTAACCTCCTGTTCCGTACAGGTTGCAATTTGTCCTGAGGATGAACGGGAAGAGGGGGAACCAATGAGAGACTAGCTCTAGGTCTTGGGACAGGCACAGGTCACTCTACTTTCCCATCAGAAAGAAGAATTAACCACAGGCTCAGCCTGCCGCCCGGAAGCAGAATAGGGCCTGAAGCAATCCTGCGCTTTTGCGGCCAGCTCCCAAGAAAGCGTGTTGAAAAATGGAGCTCAGGGGCACTGCAATTCACAAACCTGCAGAGTTATAAATGATAACTCTCGTCCACAAATATATTGAGGGAAGGCAACGAAGAGGATTTGAAAGCAAGGCAGAATTGCAGGAAACAGATTTCAGGAGGGAGATTCGAATCGCCTTTAAAGCACAGGAAAAGCGGCAAAACCTCGACAATGATGCCCTTGGCCAAAAAGGGCGTATGCGTTTTTTCCTGAATATATTCAGGAAAAAACGCATACGCCCTTTTTGGCCAACCAAGCAACCTGGAAAGGCAAATCAGCGCTACAAAGAAGTCTCGCTTCCCATCGGTTAAAAGGGCCATGCTGAATAAAGTGTCAAAACCAACAATGCAGGACAGGCCATGGAGAAATTGGAGCCTTGCTACGCTGATGGGCGGGATGTAAATTGCCAACAGCCACTCTGGAGAGGTGTACGGTGTGTCTTGAAACATCTAGAAAACTCAGCTTAGAGAGCATAGGGCACTTCCATTCATGGGCGTATAAATTGGGAAAATTAAAATCAACAAGACACAGGCACCCAAATGTTTACGGCTGCTCTGTTGACAAGAACCTCCACTTCGTTACACCTTAAATATCCCAGGAAAGAGAAAAATGGATAAAGAAGTTGTGGTCCTTATGTACAATGGAATATCACTCAGCCATGAAATCTACGTCAAAAGGCTCGTAGCAGCATGATGAGTGGATATAGGTACGACGATTCTACGTGAAATAAGTCACACAGAAAAAGACACTTATCATAAGATATCACTTATAGAGGGAATGTAAAAACCGCTACACTTGAACTGAATTACAAAACAGAAGAGAGTCACACGTTTAGAAAACACACTATGGCTGCTTAACGGGAAAGGTGAGGTGCGGTGATGCATAAAACCGGGGTTTGAAATTAGCTCAGATACCGTTCCATAAACCCAATATGTAATAGACAAGACCTACTCCTTGCTCAGTGAACGGGACTCAACACCCCCTATTCACCGCCCAAGAATATATCTGACTAGTAAGAATCTTAAAACCTATGTATTGAAATCTCTCTGTAAGTAAGGCAAGTGGGTGTAAAGCGGCATACACACAGCTCTGAAAAGCAGCTAAACCCCATTATAAAAATCAATTACTTTTAAAAACCCGTGAAGCAAAGACAGTGAAAGAGAGAGAAATTCTTACAAAATTCGTTCAGGGGCTGTGATGCCACCTGGATTGACCATATCTAGACACACAGCTGATTGAGACATAAGGGTGGACACTTTTGGGGTTGAGAGGTTTGGTGAGGTTGGGTGAGGAAACGCAGACCCTTGAAAGTAATACTGCGTGGTACCCATCCCATGGGTCCCAAATCTCCAGGTTCAAGGGCACCTTCCTACATCGAAAACATGCATGAGAATCCCAGAAGATGGTACACCGTGTGATCGGGAAAGGTTTCTAAAACGCACCTCATTTCTCATCTCCTTGTGCTCGGGTTCGCCATTCCAGCCGCTTTCCTAGCAATCTCCCTCCTTGGAGAATCAGCACCTTTAACCTCCTGTTCCGTACAGGTTGCAATTTGTCCTGAGGATGAACGGGAAGAGGGGGAACCAATGAGAGACTAGCTCTAGGTCTTGGGACAGGCACAGGTCACTCTATTTTCCCATCAGAAAGAAGAATTAACCACAGGGTCAGCCTGCCGCCCGGAACCAAAATAGGGCCTGAAGCAATCCTGCGCTTTTGCGGCCAGCTCCCAAGAAAGCGAGTTGAAAAATGGAGCTCAGGGGCACTGCAATTCACAAACCTGCAGAGTTATAAATGATAACTCTCGTCCACAAATATATTGAGGGAAGGCAACGAAGAGGATTTGAAAGCAAGGCAGAATTGCAGGAAACAGATTTCAGGAGGGAGATTCGAATCGCCTTTAAAGCACAGGAAAAGCGGCAAAACCTCCACAATGATGCCCATGGCCAAAAAGGGCGTATGCGTTTTTTCCTGAATATATTCAGGAAAAAAAGCATACGCCCTTTTTGGCCAACCAAGCAACCTGGAAAGGCAAATCAGCGCTACAAAGAAGTCTCGCTTCCCATCGGTCAAAAGGGCAATGCTGTTAAAGTGTCAAAACCAGAAATGCAGGACAGGCCATGGAGAAATGGAAGCCTTGCTACGCTGATGGGCGGGATGTAAATTGCCAACAGCCACTCTGGAGAGGTGTACGGTGTGTCTTGAAACATCTAAAAAACTCAGCTTAGAGAGCATAGGGCACTTCCACTCATGGGCGTATAAATTGGGATAACTAAAAATCAGCAAGACACAGGCACCCCAATGTTTAGGGCTGCTTTGTTGACAAGAACCTCCATTTCGTTACACCTTAAATATCTCAGGAAAGAGAAAAATGGATAAATAAGTTGTGGTCCTTACGTACAATGGAATATCACTCAGCCATGAAATCAACGTCATAAGGCTCGGTGCAGCATGATGAGTGGATTTAGGTATGAAGATTCTACGTGAAATAAGTCACACAGAAAAAGACACTTATCATAAGATATCACTTATAGAGGGAATGTAAAAACCGCTACACTTGAACTGAATTACAAAACAGAAGAGAGTCACACGTTTAGAAAACACACTATGGCTGCTTAACAGGAAAGGTGAGGTGGGGTGATGCATAAAACCAGGGTTTCAGATTAGCTCAGATACCGTTCCATAAACCCAATTTGTAATAGACAAGACCTACTCCTTGCTCAGTGAACGGGACTCAACACCCCCTATTCACCGCCCAAGAATATATCTGACTAGTAAGAATCTTAAAACCTATGTATTGAAATCTCTCTGTAAGTGAGGCACGTGGGGGTAAAGCGTCATAAACACAGCACTGAAAAGCAGCTAAACCCCATTATAAAAATCAAGTACTTTTAAAAACCCGTGAAACAAAGGCAGTGAAAGAGAGAGAAATTCTTACAAAATTCGTTCAGGGGCTGTGATGCCACCTGGGTTGACCATATCTAGACCCACAGCTGATTGAGACATAAGGGTGGACACTCTTGGGGCTGAGAGGTTTGGTGAGGTTGGGTGAGCAAACGCAGACCCTTTAAAGCAATACTGCTTTGTACCCGTCCCGTGGGTCCCAAATCTCCAGGTTCAAGTGCACCTTCCTACATCGAAAACATGCATGAGAAACCCAGAAGATGGTACACCGTGTGATCGGGAAAGGTTTCTAAAACGAACCTCATTTCTCACCTCCTTGTGCTCAGGTTCGCCATTCCAGCCGCTTTCCTAGGAATCTCCCATCTTGGAGAATCAGCACCTTTAACCTCCTGTTCCGTACAGGTGGCAATTTGTCCTGAGGATGAACGGGAAGAGGGAGAACCAATGAGAGACTAGCTCTAGGTCTTGGGACAGGCACAGGTCACTCTATTTTCCCATCAGAAAGAAGAATTAACCACAGGCTCAGCCTGCCGCCCGGAAGCAGAAAAGGGCCTGAAGCAATCCTGCGCTTTTGCGGCCAGCTCCCAAGAAAGCGAGTTGAAAAATGGAGCTCAGGGGCACTGCAATTCACAAACCTGCAGAGTTATAAATGATAACTCTCGTCCACAAATATATTGAGGGAAGGCAACGAAGAGGATTTGAAAGCAAGGCAGAATTGCGGGAAACAGATTTCAGGAGGGAGATTCGAATCGCCTTTAAAGCACAGGAAAAGCAGCAAAAGCTCCACAATGATGCCCTTGGCCAAAAAGGGCGTATGCGTTTTTTCCTGAATATATTCAGGAAAAACCGCATACGCCCTTTTTGGCCAACCAAGCAACCTGGAAAGGCAAATCAGCGCTACAAAGAAGTCTCGCTTCCCATCGGTCAAAAGGGCCATGCTGAATAAAGTGTCAAAACCAGCAATGCAGGACAGGCCATGGAGAAACGGGAGCCTTGCTACGCTGATGGGCGGGATGTAAATTGCCAACAGCCACTCTGGAGAGGTGTACGGTGTGTCTTGAAACATCTAGAAAACTCAGCTTAGAGAGCATAGGGCACTTCCACTCATGGGCATATAAATTGGGAAAACTAAAAATCAGCAAGACACAGGCACCGCAAAGTTTAGGGCTGCTCTGTTGACAAGAAACTGCACTTCGTTACACCTTAAATATCCCAGGAAAGAGAAAAATGGATAAAGAAGTTGTGGTCCTTATGTACAATGGAATATCACTCAGCCATGAAATCAACGTCATAAGGCTCGGTGCAGCATGATGAGTGGATTTAGGTATGACGATTAGACGTGAAATAAGTCACGCAGAAAAAGACACTTATCATAAGATATTACTTATAGAGGGAATGTAAAAACCGCTACACTTGAACTGAATTACAAAACAGAAGAGAGTCACACGTTTAGAAAATACACTATGGCTGCTTAACGGGAAAGGTGAGGTGGGGTGATGCATAAAACCAGGGTTTCAAATTAGCTCAGATACCGTTCCATAAACCCAATATGTAATAGACAAGACCTACTCCTTGCTCAGTGAACGGGACTCAACACCCCCTATTCACCGCCCAAGAATATATCTGACTAGTAAGAATCTTAAAACCTATGTATTGAAATCTCTCTGTAAGTGAGTCACGTGGGGGTAAAGCATAATAAACACAGCACTGAAAAGCAGCTAAAACCCATTATAAAAATCAAGTACTTTTAAAAACCCGTGAAACAAAGGCAGTGAAAGAGAGAGAAATTCTTACAAAATTCGTTCAGGGGCTGTGATGCCACCTGGGTTGACCATATCTAGACCCACAGCTGATTGAGACATAAGGGTGGACACTCTTGGGGCTGAGAGATTTGGTGAGGTTGGGTGAGCAAACGCAGACCCTTTAAAGCAATACTGCTTGGTACCCATCCCGTGGGTCCCAAATCTCCAGGTTCAAGGGCACCTTCCTACATCGAAAACATGCATGAGAAACCCAGAAGATGGTACACCGTGTGATCGGGAAAGGTTTCTAAAACGAACCTCATTTCTCACCTCCTTGTGCTCAGGTTCACCATTCCAGCCGCTTTCCTAGGAATCTCCCATCTTGGAGAATCAGCACCTTTAACCTCCTGTTCCGTACAGGTTCCAATTTGTCCTGAGGATGAACGGGAAGAGGGGGAACCAATGAGAGACTAGCTCTAGGTCTTGGGACAGGCACAGGTCACTCTATTTTCCCATCAGAAAGAAGAATTAACCACAGGCTCAGCCTGCCGCCCGGAAGCAGAATAGGGCCTGAAGCAATCCTGCGCTTTTGCGGCCAGCTCCCAAGAAAGCGAGTTTAAAAATGGAGCTCAGGGGCACTGCAATTCACAAACCTGCAGAGTTATAAATGATAACTCTCGTCCACAAATATATTGAGGTAAGGCAACGAAGAGGATTTGAAAGCAAGGCAGAATTGCGGGAAACAGATTTCAGGAGGGAGATTCGAATCGCCTTTAAAGCACAGGAAAAGCAGCAAAAGCTCGACAATGATGCCCTTGGCCAAAAAGGGCGTATGCGTTTTTTCCTGAATATATTCAGGAAAAAACGCATACGCCCTTTTTGGCCAACCAAGCAACCTGGAAAGGCAAATCAGCGCTACAAAGAAGTCTCGCTTCCCATCGGTCAAAAGGGCCATGCTGTTAAAGTGTCAAAACCAGAAATGCAGGACGGGCAATGGAGAAATGGGAGCCTTGCTACGCTGATGGGCGGGATGTAAATTGCCAACAGCCACTCTGGAGAGGTGTACGGTGTGTCTTGAAACATCTAAAAAACTCAGCTTAGAGAGCATAGGGCACTTCCACTCATCGGCGTATAAATTGGGAAAACTAAAAATCAGCAAGACACAGGCACCCCAAAGTTTAGGGCTGCTCTGTTGACAAGAACCTCCACTTCGTTACACCTTAAATATCCCAGGAAAGAGAAAAATGGATAAAGAAGTTGTGGTCCTTATGTACAATGGAATATCACTCAGCCATGAAATCAACGTCATAAGGCTCGGTGCAGCATGATGAGTGGATTTAGGTATGACGATTCGACGTGAAATAAGTCACGCAGAAAAAGACACTTATCATAATATATCACTGATAGAGGGAATTTTAAAAACCGCTACACTTGAACTGAATTACAAAACAGAAGAGAGTCACACGTTTAGAAAACACACTATGGCTGCTTAACGGGAAAGGTGAGGTGGGGTGATGCATAAAACCAGGGTTTCAAATTAGCTCAGATACCGTTCCATAAACCCAATATGTAATAGACAAGGCCTACTCCTTGCTCAGTGAACGGGACTCAATACCCCCTATTCACCGCCGAAGAATATATCTGACTAGTAAGAATCTTAAAACCTATGTGTTGATATCTCTCTGTAAGTGACTCAAGTGGGTGTAAAGCGGCATAAACACAGCAGTGCAAAGCAGCTAAACCCCATTATAAAAATCAATTACTTTTAAAAACCCGTGAAACAAAGACAGTGAAAGTGAGAGAAATTCTTACAAAATTCGTTCAGGGGCTGTGATGCCACCTGGATTGACCATATCTAGACCCATTGCTGATTGAGACATAAGGGTGGACACTTTTGGGGTTGAGAGGTTTGGTGAGGTTGGGTGAGCAAACGCAGACCCTTGAAAGTAATACTGCGTGGTACCCATCCCATGGGTCCCAAATCTCCAGGTTCAAGGGCACCTTCCTACATCGAAAACATGCATGAGAAACCCAGAAGATGGTACACCGTGTGATCGGGAAATGTTTCTAAAACGCACCTCATTTCTCATCTCCTTGTGCTAGGGTTCGCCATTCCAGCCTCTTTCCTAGCAATCTCCCTCCTTGGAGAATCAGCACCTTTAACCTCCTGTTCCGTACAGGTTGCAATTTGTCCTGAGGATGAACTGGATGAGGGGGAACCCATGAGAGACTAGCTCTAGGTGTTGGGACAGGCACACGTCACTCTAATTTCCCATCAGGAAGAAGAATTAATGACAGGCTCAGCCTGCCCCATGGAACCAGAATAGTGCATGAAGCAATCCTGCGGTTTTGCAGCCAGCTCCCAAAAAAGCCATTTGAAAAATGTAGCTCAGGGTCACTGTAATTCACAAACTTGCAGGGTTATAAATGACAACTCTCATCCAAGAATATACTAAGGGGAGGCAACGAACAGTATTTGAAAGCAAGGCAGAATTGCAGGAAACAGATTGCAGGAGGAAGATACGAATCGTCTTTAAAGCACATGAAAAGCGGGAAAATGTCGACAATGATGCACTTGGCCAAAAAGGGCGTATGCGTTTTTTTCTGAATATATTTAGGAAAAAAACGCATACGCCCTTTTTGGCCAACCAAGCAACCCGGAAAGGAAAATCAGCACTACAAAGAAGTCTCACTTCCCATAGGTCAAAAGGGCCGTCCTAAAAAAGTGTAAAAAACAGACATGCAGGCAGGACAGGCCAGGGAGAAAAGGCAGCCTTGTTAGGCTGACGGGCGGGATGAAAACTGCCAATGGTCACTCGGATATGGTGTTTCCTGAAACATCTAAAAAAACACAGCTAGAGAGCATAGGGCACTTCCACTCATAGGTGTATACAATGGGAAATCTAAAAAATCAACAAGACAAGGGCACCCCAAAGTTTAGGGCTGCTCTGTTTACAAGAACCTCCACTTCAGTACCTCTTAAATATCCCAGGAAAGAGAAAAATGGATAAAGAAGTTGTGGTACTTACGTATAATGGAATATGACTCAACCATGAAATCAATGTCATAAGACTAGTAGAAGAAGGCTGAGTGGATTTACGTACGATGTGTCTAAGTGAAATAAGTCACACAGAAAAAGGCACTTATCATAAGATATAACTTATAGAGGTAATGTAAAAATCGCTACACATGACCTGTACTGCAAAACAGAACAGAGTCACACATTTAGAAAACAAACTATGGCTGCTTAACAGGAAACGTGAGGTGGCGTGAGACATAAAACAAGGGTTTGAAATTAGCACAGATAGCGTTCCATAAACCACAATTGTAGCAGACAAGCCCTACTCCTTTCTAAGTGAACTGGACTCTACACACCCTATTCAAGGCACAAGAATATATCTGACTAGTAGGAATCTTAAAACCTATGTATTGATATAGCTTTGTAAGTTAATTAAGTGGGTGTAAAGCGGCATAAACACAGCAGTGAAAATCAGCTAAACACAGTTACAAAAAAAAAACCCAACAAAGAGAGTGAAAGAGGGAGAAATTCGTACATATTTCTTTCAGGGTCAGTGAAGCAACCTGGACTGACCATATCTAGACCCACAGCTGGATTAGACATAAGGCTGGACACTCTTGGGGCTGAGAGGATTGGTGAGGTTGGGTGAGGAAACACAGACCCTTTAAAGTAATACTGTGTGGTACCCATTCTAAGGGTCCCAAATCTCCAGGTTCAAGGGAATCTTCCTACAGTGAAAAAATGCATGGGAAACTTAGTGGATGGTATACAGTGTGACCGGGAAAGGTTTCTGAAACGCACCACATTTCTCATCTCCTTGTGCTCGGGTTCGCCATTCCAGCCGCTTTAGTAACAATCTCCCTACGGGAGAATCAGCACCTTTAACTTCCTGTCTCCTACGGGTTGCAATTTGTTCTTAGGATGAATGGGAAGAGGGGGAACCAATGAGAGACTAGCTCTAGGTGTTGGGACAGGCACACGTCACTCTATTTTCCCATCGGAAAGAAGAGTTAACCACAGGCTCAGCCTGACCCCGGAACCAGAATAGGGCCTGAAGCAATCCTGCGGTTATGTGGCCAGCTCCGAAAAAAGCGAGTTTAAAAATGGAGCTCAGGGGCACTGCAATTCACTAACCTGCAGAGTTATAAATGATCACTCTCGTCCACAAATATATTGAGGGGAGGCAATGAAGACGATTTGAAAGCAAGGCAACATTGCAGGAAACAGATTTCAGGAGGTAGATTCGAATCGCATTTAAAGCACATGAAAAACGGCAAAACATCGACAATGCTGCACTTGGCCGAAAAGGGCGTATGCGTTTTTTCCTGAATATATTCAGGAAAAAACGCATACGCCCTTATTGGCCAAGCAAGCAAGCCGGACAGGCTAATCAGTACTACAAAGAAGTCTCGCTTATATCGGTCAAAAGGGCCATGCTGAATAAAGTGTCAAAACCAGCAATGCAGGACAGGCCATGGAGAAACGGGAGCCTTGCTACGCTGATGGGCGGGATGTAAATTGCCAACAGCCACTCTGGAGAGGTGTACGGTGTGTCTTGAAACATCTAAAAAACTCAGCTTAGAGAGCATAGGGCACTTCCACTCATGGGCGTATAAATTGGGAAAACTAAAAATCAGCAAGACACAGGCACCCCAAAGTTTAGGGCTGCTCTGTTAACAAGAACCTCCACTTCGTTACACCTTAAATATCCCAGGAAAGAGAAAAATGGATAAAGAAGTTGTGGTCCTTATGTACAATGGAATATCACTCAGCCATGAAATCTACGTCATAAGGCTAGTAGCAGCATGATGAGTGGATTTAGGTACGACGATTCTACGTGAAATAAGTCACACAGAAAAAGACACTTATCATAAGATATCACTTATAGAGGGAATGTAAAAACCGCTACACTTGAACTGCATTACAAAACAGAAGAGAGTCACACGTTTGGAAAACACACTATGGCTGCTTAACGGGAAAGGTGAGGTGGGGTGACGCATAAAACCAGGGTTTCAAATTAGCTCAGATACCGTTCCATAAACCCAATATGTAATAGACAAGTCCTACTCCTTGCTCAGTGAACGGGACTCAACACCCCCTATTCACCGCCCAAGAATATATCTGACTAGTAAGAATCTTAAAACCTATGTATTGAAATCTCTCTGTAAGTGACTCAAGTGGGTGTAAAGCGGCATAAACACAGCAGTGAAAAGCAGCTAAACCCCATTATAAAAATCAATTACTTTTAAAAACCCGTGAAGCAAAGACAGTGAAAGAGAGAGAAATTCTTACAAAATTCGTTCAGGGGCTGTGATGCCACCTGGGTTGACCATATCTAGACCCACAGCTGATTGAGACATAAGGGTGGACACTCTTGGGGCTGAGAGGTTTGGTGAGGTTGGGTGAGCAAACGCAGACCCTTGAAAGTAATACTGCGTGGTACCCATCCCATGGGTCCCAAATCTCCAGGTTCAAGGGCACCTTCCTACATCGAAAACATGCATGAGAAACCCAGAAGATGGTACACCGTGTGATCGGGAAAGGTTTCTAAAACGCACCTCATTTCTCACTTCCTTGTGCTCGGGTTCGCCGTTCCAGCCGCTTTCCTAGCAATCTCCCTCCTTGGAGAATCAGCACCTTTAACCTCCTGTTACGTACAGGTTGCAATTTGCCCTGAGGATGAACGGGAAGAGGGGGAACCAATGAGAGCCTAGCTCTAGGTGTTGGGACTGTCACAGGTCACTCTATTTTCCCATCAGAAAGAAGAATTAACCACAGGCTCAGCAGGGCGCCCGGAAGCAGAATAGGGCCTGAAGCAATCCTGCGCTTTTGCGGCCAGCTCCCAAGAAAGCGAGTTGAAAAATGGAGCTCAGGGGCACTGCAATTCCCAAACTTGCAGAGTTATAAATGATAACTCTCGTCCACAAATATACTGAGGGAAGGCAACGAAGAGGATTTGAATGCAAGGCAGAATTGCAGGAAACAGATTTCAGGAGGGAGATTCGAATCGCCTTTAAAGCACAGGAAAAGCAGCAAAACCTCGACAATGATGCCCTTGGCCAAAACGGGCGTATGCGTTTTTTCCTGAATATATTCAGGAAAAAACGCATACGCCCTTTTTGGCCAACCAAGCAACCTGGAAAGGCAAATCAGCGCTACAAAGAAGTCTCGCTTCCCATCGGTCAAAAGGGCCATGCTGAATAAAGTGTCAAAACCAGAAATGCAGGACAGGCCATGGAGAAACGGGAGCCTTGCTACGCTGATGGGCGGGATGTAAATTGCCAACAGCCACTCTGGAGAGGTGTACGGTGTGTCTTGAAACATCTAAAAAACTCAGCTTAGAGAGCATAGGGCACTTCCACTCATGGGCGTATAAATTGGGAAAACTAAAAATCAGCAAGACACAGGCACCCCAAACTTTAGGGCTGCTCTGTTGACAAGAACCTCCACTTCGTTACACCTTAAATATCCCAGGAAAGAGAAAAATGGATAAAGAAGTTGTGGTCCTTATGTACAATGGAATATCACTCAGCCATGAAATCAACGTCATAAGGCTCGTAGCAGCATGATGAATGAATTTAGGTACGACGATTCTACGTGAAATAAGTCACACAGAAAAATCACTTATCATAAAATATCACTTATAGAGAGAATGAAAAAACCGCTACACTTGAACTGAATTACAAAACAGAAGAGGGTCACACGTTTAGAAAACACACTATGGCTGCTTAACGGGAAAGGTGAGGTGGGGTGATGCATAAAACCAGGGTTTCAAATTAGCTCAGATACCGTTCCATAAACCCAATATGTAATAGACAAGACCTACTCCTTGCTCAGTGAACGGGACTCAACACCCCCTATTCACCGCCCAAGAATATATCTGACTAGTAAGAATCTTAAAACCTATGTATTGAAATCTCTCTGTAAGTGAGTCACGTGGGTGTAAAGTGGCATACACACAGCTCTGAAAAGCAGCTAAACACCATTATAAAAATCAATTACTTTTAAAAACCCGTGAAGCAAAGACAGTGAAAGAGAGAGAAATTCTTACAAAATTCGTTCAGAGGCTGTGATGCCACCTGGATTGACCATATGTAGACACACAGCTGATTGAGACATAAGGGTGGACACTTTTGGGGCTGAGAGGTTTGGTGACTTTGGGTGAGCAAACGCAGACCCTTGAAAGTAATACTGCGTGGTACCCATCCCATGGGTCCCAAATCTCCAGGTTCAAGGGCACCTTCCTACATCGAAAACATGCATGAGAAACCCAGAAGATGGTACACCGTGTGATCGGGAAAGGTTTCTAAAACGCACCTCATTTCTCACCTCCTTGTGCTCGGGTTCGCCATTCCAGCCGCTTTCCTAGTAATCTCCCTCCTTGGAGAATCAGCACCTTTAACCTCCTGTTCCGTACAGGTTGCAATTTGTCCAGAGGATGAACGGGAAGAGGGGGAACCAATGAGAGACTAGCTCTAGGTCTTGGGACAGGCACAGGTCACTCTACTTTCCCATCAGAAAGAAGAATTAACCACAGGCTCAGCCTGCCGCCCGGAAGCAGAATAGGGCCTGAAGCAATCCTGCGCTTTTGCGGCCAGCTCCCAAGAAAGCGTGTTGAAAAATGGAGCTCAGGGGCACTGCAATTCACAAACCTGCAGAGTTATAAATGATAACTCTCGTCCACAAATATATTGAGGGAAGGCAACGAAGAGGATTTGAAAGCAAGGCAGAATTGCAGGAAACAGATTTCAGGAGGGAGATTCGAATCGCCTTTAAAGCACAGGAAAAGCGGCAAAACCTCGACAATGATGCCCTTGGCCAAAAAGGGCGTATGCGTTTTTTCCTGAATATATTCAGGAAAAAACGCATACGCCCTTTTTGGCCAACCAAGCAACCTGGAAAGGCAAATCAGCGCTACAAAGAAGTCTCGCTTCCCATCGGTTAAAAGGGCCATGCTGAATAAAGTGTCAAAACCAACAATGCAGGACAGGCCATGGAGAAATTGGAGCCTTGCTACGCTGATGGGCGGGATGTAAATTGCCAACAGCCACTCTGGAGAGGTGTACGGTGTGTCTTGAAACATCTAGAAAACTCAGCTTAGAGAGCATAGGGCACTTCCATTCATGGGCGTATAAATTGGGAAAATTAAAATCAACAAGACACAGGCACCCAAATGTTTACGGCTGCTCTGTTGACAAGAACCTCCACTTCGTTACACCTTAAATATCCCAGGAAAGAGAAAAATGGATAAAGAAGTTGTGGTCCTTATGTACAATGGAATATCACTCAGCCATGAAATCTACGTCAAAAGGCTCGTAGCAGCATGATGAGTGGATATAGGTACGACGATTCTACGTGAAATAAGTCACACAGAAAAAGACACTTATCATAAGATATCACTTATAGAGGGAATGTAAAAACCGCTACACTTGAACTGAATTACAAAACAGAAGAGAGTCACACGTTTAGAAAACACACTATGGCTGCTTAACGGGAAAGGTGAGGTGCGGTGATGCATAAAACCGGGGTTTGAAATTAGCTCAGATACCGTTCCATAAACCCAATATGTAATAGACAAGACCTACTCCTTGCTCAGTGAACGGGACTCAACACCCCCTATTCACCGCCCAAGAATATATCTGACTAGTAAGAATCTTAAAACCTATGTATTGAAATCTCTCTGTAAGTAAGGCAAGTGGGTGTAAAGCGGCATACACACAGCTCTGAAAAGCAGCTAAACCCCATTATAAAAATCAATTACTTTTAAAAACCCGTGAAGCAAAGACAGTGAAAGAGAGAGAAATTCTTACAAAATTCGTTCAGGGGCTGTGATGCCACCTGGATTGACCATATCTAGACACACAGCTGATTGAGACATAAGGGTGGACACTTTTGGGGTTGAGAGGTTTGGTGAGGTTGGGTGAGGAAACGCAGACCCTTGAAAGTAATACTGCGTGGTACCCATCCCATGGGTCCCAAATCTCCAGGTTCAAGGGCACCTTCCTACATCGAAAACATGCATGAGAATCCCAGAAGATGGTACACCGTGTGATCGGGAAAGGTTTCTAAAACGCACCTCATTTCTCATCTCCTTGTGCTCGGGTTCGCCATTCCAGCCGCTTTCCTAGCAATCTCCCTCCTTGGAGAATCAGCACCTTTAACCTCCTGTTCCGTACAGGTTGCAATTTGTCCTGAGGATGAACGGGAAGAGGGGGAACCAATGAGAGACTAGCTCTAGGTCTTGGGACAGGCACAGGTCACTCTATTTTCCCATCAGAAAGAAGAATTAACCACAGGGTCAGCCTGCCGCCCGGAACCAAAATAGGGCCTGAAGCAATCCTGCGCTTTTGCGGCCAGCTCCCAAGAAAGCGAGTTGAAAAATGGAGCTCAGGGGCACTGCAATTCACAAACCTGCAGAGTTATAAATGATAACTCTCGTCCACAAATATATTGAGGGAAGGCAACGAAGAGGATTTGAAAGCAAGGCAGAATTGCAGGAAACAGATTTCAGGAGGGAGATTCGAATCGCCTTTAAAGCACAGGAAAAGCGGCAAAACCTCCACAATGATGCCCATGGCCAAAAAGGGCGTATGCGTTTTTTCCTGAATATATTCAGGAAAAAAAGCATACGCCCTTTTTGGCCAACCAAGCAACCTGGAAAGGCAAATCAGCGCTACAAAGAAGTCTCGCTTCCCATCGGTCAAAAGGGCAATGCTGTTAAAGTGTCAAAACCAGAAATGCAGGACAGGCCATGGAGAAATGGAAGCCTTGCTACGCTGATGGGCGGGATGTAAATTGCCAACAGCCACTCTGGAGAGGTGTACGGTGTGTCTTGAAACATCTAAAAAACTCAGCTTAGAGAGCATAGGGCACTTCCACTCATGGGCGTATAAATTGGGATAACTAAAAATCAGCAAGACACAGGCACCCCAATGTTTAGGGCTGCTTTGTTGACAAGAACCTCCATTTCGTTACACCTTAAATATCTCAGGAAAGAGAAAAATGGATAAATAAGTTGTGGTCCTTACGTACAATGGAATATCACTCAGCCATGAAATCAACGTCATAAGGCTCGGTGCAGCATGATGAGTGGATTTAGGTATGAAGATTCTACGTGAAATAAGTCACACAGAAAAAGACACTTATCATAAGATATCACTTATAGAGGGAATGTAAAAACCGCTACACTTGAACTGAATTACAAAACAGAAGAGAGTCACACGTTTAGAAAACACACTATGGCTGCTTAACAGGAAAGGTGAGGTGGGGTGATGCATAAAACCAGGGTTTCAGATTAGCTCAGATACCGTTCCATAAACCCAATTTGTAATAGACAAGACCTACTCCTTGCTCAGTGAACGGGACTCAACACCCCCTATTCACCGCCCAAGAATATATCTGACTAGTAAGAATCTTAAAACCTATGTATTGAAATCTCTCTGTAAGTGAGGCACGTGGGGGTAAAGCGTCATAAACACAGCACTGAAAAGCAGCTAAACCCCATTATAAAAATCAAGTACTTTTAAAAACCCGTGAAACAAAGGCAGTGAAAGAGAGAGAAATTCTTACAAAATTCGTTCAGGGGCTGTGATGCCACCTGGGTTGACCATATCTAGACCCACAGCTGATTGAGACATAAGGGTGGACACTCTTGGGGCTGAGAGGTTTGGTGAGGTTGGGTGAGCAAACGCAGACCCTTTAAAGCAATACTGCTTTGTACCCGTCCCGTGGGTCCCAAATCTCCAGGTTCAAGTGCACCTTCCTACATCGAAAACATGCATGAGAAACCCAGAAGATGGTACACCGTGTGATCGGGAAAGGTTTCTAAAACGAACCTCATTTCTCACCTCCTTGTGCTCAGGTTCGCCATTCCAGCCGCTTTCCTAGGAATCTCCCATCTTGGAGAATCAGCACCTTTAACCTCCTGTTCCGTACAGGTGGCAATTTGTCCTGAGGATGAACGGGAAGAGGGAGAACCAATGAGAGACTAGCTCTAGGTCTTGGGACAGGCACAGGTCACTCTATTTTCCCATCAGAAAGAAGAATTAACCACAGGCTCAGCCTGCCGCCCGGAAGCAGAAAAGGGCCTGAAGCAATCCTGCGCTTTTGCGGCCAGCTCCCAAGAAAGCGAGTTGAAAAATGGAGCTCAGGGGCACTGCAATTCACAAAACTGCAGAGTTATAAATGATAACTCTCGTCCACAAATATATTGAGGGAAGGCAACGAAGAGGATTTGAAAGCAAGGCAGAATTGCGGGAAACAGATTTCAGGAGGGAGATTCGAATCGCCTTTAAAGCACAGGAAAAGCAGCAAAAGCTCCACAATGATGCCCTTGGCCAAAAAGGGCGTATGCGTTTTTTCCTGAATATATTCAGGAAAAACCGCATACGCCCTTTTTGGCCAACCAAGCAACCTGGAAAGGCAAATCAGCGCTACAAAGAAGTCTCGCTTCCCATCGGTCAAAAGGGCCATGCTGAATAAAGTGTCAAAACCAGCAATGCAGGACAGGCCATGGAGAAACGGGAGCCTTGCTACGCTGATGGGCGGGATGTAAATTGCCAACAGCCACTCTGGAGAGGTGTACGGTGTGTCTTGAAACATCTAGAAAACTCAGCTTAGAGAGCATAGGGCACTTCCACTCATGGGCATATAAATTGGGAAAACTAAAAATCAGCAAGACACAGGCACCGCAAAGTTTAGGGCTGCTCTGTTGACAAGAAACTGCACTTCGTTACACCTTAAATATCCCAGGAAAGAGAAAAATGGATAAAGAAGTTGTGGTCCTTATGTACAATGGAATATCACTCAGCCATGAAATCAACGTCATAAGGCTCGGTGCAGCATGATGAGTGGATTTAGGTATGACGATTAGACGTGAAATAAGTCACGCAGAAAAAGACACTTATCATAAGATATTACTTATAGAGGGAATGTAAAAACCGCTACACTTGAACTGAATTACAAAACAGAAGAGAGTCACACGTTTAGAAAATACACTATGGCTGCTTAACGGGAAAGGTGAGGTGGGGTGATGCATAAAACCAGGGTTTCAAATTAGCTCAGATACCGTTCCATAAACCCAATATGTAATAGACAAGACCTACTCCTTGCTCAGTGAACGGGACTCAACACCCCCTATTCACCGCCCAAGAATATATCTGACTAGTAAGAATCTTAAAACCTATGTATTGAAATCTCTCTGTAAGTGAGGCAAGTGGGTGTGAAGCGGCATACACACAGCTCTGAAAAGCAGCTAAACCCCATTATAAAAATCAATTACTTTTAAAAACCCGTTAAGCAAAGACAGTGAAAGAGAGAGAAATTCTTACAAAATTCGTTCAGAGGCTGTGATGCCACCTGGATTGACCATATCTAGACACACAGCTGATTGAGACATAAGGGTGGACACTTTTGGGGCTGAGAGGTTTGGTGAGGTTGGGTGAGCAAACGCAGACCCTTGAAAGTAATACTGCGTGGTACCCATCCCATGGGTCCCAAATCTCCAGGTTCAAGGGCACCTTCTTACATCGAAAACATGCATGAGAAACCCAGAAGATGGTACACCATGTGATCGGGAAAGGTTTCTAAAACCCACCTTATTTCTCACCTCCTTGTGCTCGGGTTCGCCATTCCAGCCGCTTTCCTAGCAATCTCCCTCCTTGGAGAATCAGCACCTTTAACCTCCTGTTCCGTACAGGTTGCAATTTGTCCTGAGGATGAACGGGAAGAGGGGGAACCAATGAGAGACTAGCTCTAGGTCTTGGGACAGGCACAGGTCACTCTATTTTCCCATCAGAAAGAAGAATTAACCACAGGCTCAGCCTGCCGCCCGGAAGCAGAAAAGGGCCTGAAGCAATCCTGCGCTTTTGCGGCCAGCTCCCAAGAAAGCGAGTTGAAAAATGGAGCTCAGGGGCACTGCAATTCACAAACCTGCAGAGTTATAAATGATAACTCTCGTCCACAAATATATTGAGGGAAGGCAACGAAGAGGATTTGAAAGCAAGGCAGAATTGCAGGAAACAGATTTCAGGAGGGAGATTCGAATCGCCTTTAAAGCACAGGAAAAGCGGCAAAACCTCCACAATGATGCTCATGGCCAAAAAGGGCGTATGCGTTTTTTCCTGAATATATTCAGGAAAAAACGCATACGCCCTTTTTGGCCAACCAAGCAACCTGGAAAGGCAAATCAGCGCTACAAAGAAGTCTCGCTTCCCATCGGTCAAAAGGGCCATGCTGTTAAAGTGTCAAAACCAGAAATGCAGGACAGGCAATGGAGAAATGGGAGCCTTGCTACGCTGATGGGCGGGATGTAAATTGCCAACAGCCACTCTGGAGAGGTGTACGGTGTGTCTTGAAACATCTAAAAAACTCAGCTTAGAGAGCATAGGGCACTTCCACTCATCGGCGTATAAATTGGGAAAACTAAAAATCAGCAAGACACAGGCACCCCAATGTTTACGGCTGCTCTGTTGACAAGAACCTCCACTTCGTTACACCTTAAATATCCCAGGAAAGAGAAAAATGGATAAAGAAGTTGTGGTCCTTATGTACAATGGAATATCACTCAGCCATGAAATCAACGTCATAAGGGTAGTAGCAGCATGATGAGTGGATTTAGGTATGACGATTCGACGTGAAATAAGTCAAACAGAAAAAGACACTTATCATAATATATCACTGATAGAGGGAATGTAAAAACCGCTACACTTGAACTGAATTACAAAACAGAAGAGAGTCACACGTTTAGAAAACACACTATGGCTGCTTAACGGGAAAGGTGAGGTGGGGTGATGCATAAAACCAGGGTTTCAAATTAGCTCAGATACCGTTCCATAAACCCAATATGTAATAGACAAGGCCTACTCCTTGCTCAGTGAACGGGACTCAACACCCCCTATTCACCGCCGAAGAATATATCTGACTAGTAAGAATCTTAAAACCTATGTGTTGATATCTCTCTGTAAGTGACTCAAGTGGGTGTAAAGCGGCATAAACACAGCAGTGCAAAGCAGCTAAACCCCATTATAAAAATCAATTACTTTTAAATACCCGTGAAACAAAGACAGTGAAAGTGAGAGAATTTCTTACAAAATTCGTTCAGGGGCTGTGATGCCACCTGGATTGACCATATCTAGACCCATTGCTGATTGAGACATAAGGGTGGACACTTTTGGGGTTGAGAGGTTTGGTGAGGTTGGGTGAGCAAACGCAGACCCTTGAAAGTAATACTGCGTGGTACCCATCCCATGGGTCCCAAATCTCCAGGTTCAAGGGCAGCTTCCTACATCGAAAACATGCATGAGAAACCCAGAAGATGGTACACCGTGTGATCGGGAAATGTTTCTAAAACGCACCTCATTTCTCATCTCCTTGTGCTAGGGTTCGCCATTCCAGCCTCTTTCCTAGCAATCTCCCTCCTTGGAGAATCAGCACCTTTAACCTCCTGTTCCGTACAGGTTGCAATTTGTCCTGAGAATGAACTGGATGAGGGGGAACCCATGAGAGACTAGCTCTAGGTGTTGGGACAGGCACACGTCACTCTAATTTCCCATCAGGAAGAAGAATTAATGACAGGCTCAGCCTGCCCCATGGAACCAGAATAGTGCCTGAAGCAATCCTGCGGTTTTGCAGCCAGCTCCCAAAAAAGCCATTTGAAAAATGTAGCTCAGGGTCACTGTAATTCACAAACTTGCAGGGTTATAAATGACAACTCTCATCCAAGAATATACTAAGGGGAGGCAACGAACAGTATTTGAAAGCAAGGCAGAATTGCAGGAAACAGATTGCAGGAGGAAGATACGAATCGTCTTTAAAGCACATGAAAAGCGGGAAAATGTCGACAATGATGCACTTGGCCAAAAAGGGCGTATGCGTTTTTTTCTGAATATATTTAGGAAAAAAACGCATACGCCCTTTTTGGCCAACCAAGCAACCCGGAAAGGAAAATCAGCACTACAAAGAAGTCTCACTTCCCATAGGTCAAAAGGGCCGTCCTAAAAAAGTGTAAAAAACAGACATGCAGGCAGGACAGGCCAGGGAGAAAAGGCAGCCTTGTTAGGCTGACGGGCGGGATGAAAACTGCCAATGGTCACTCGGATATGGTGTTTCCTGAAACATCTAAAAAAACACAGCTAGAGAGCATAGGGCACTTCCACTCATAGGTGTATACAATGGGAAATCTAAAAAATCAACAAGACAAGAGCACCCCAAAGTTTAGGGCTGCTCTGTTTACAAGAACCTCCACTTCAGTACCTCTTAAATATCCCAGGAAAGAGAAAAATGGATAAAGAAGTTGTGGTACTTACGTATAATGGAATATGACTCAGCCATGAAATCAATGTCATAAGACTAGTAGAAGAAGGCTGAGTGGATTTACGTACGATGTGTCTAAGTGAAATAAGTCACACAGAAAAAGGCACTTATCATAAGATATAACTTATAGAGGTAATGTAAAAATCGCTACACATGACCTGTACTGCAAAACAGAACAGAGTCACACATTTAGAAAACAAACTATGGCTGCTTAACAGGAAACGTGAGGTGGCGTGAGACATAAAACAAGGGTTTGAAATTACCACAGATAGCGTTCCATAAACCACAATTGTAGCAGACAAGCCCTACTCCTTTCTAAGTGAACTGGACTCTACACACCCTATTCAAGGCACAAGAATATATCTGACTAGTAAGAATCTTAAAACCTATGTATTGATATAGCTTTGTAAGTTAATTAAGTGGGTGTAAAGCGGCATAAACACAGCAGTGAAAATCAGCTAAACACAGTTACAAAAAAAAAAAACCCAACAAAGAGAGTGAAAGAGGGAGAAATTCGTACATATTTCTTTCAGGGTCAGTGAAGCAACCTGGACTGACCATATCTAGACACACAGCTGGATTAGACATAAGGCTGGACACTCTTGGGGCTGAGAGGATTGGTGAGGTTGGGTGAGGAAACACAGACCCTATAAAGTAATACTGTGTGGTACCCATTCTAAGGGTCCCAAATCTCCAGGTTCAAGGGAATCTTCCTACAGTGAAAAAATGCATGGGAAACTTAGTGGATGGTATACAGTGTGACCGGGAAAGGTTTCTGAAACGCACCACATTTCTCATCTCCTTGTGCTCGGGTTCGCCATTCCAGCCGCTTTAGTAACAATCTCCCTACGGGAGAATCAGCACCTTTAACTTCCTGTCTCCTACGGGTTGCAATTTGTTCTTAGGATGAATGGGAAGAGGGGGAACCAATGAGAGACTAGCTCTAGGTGTTGGGACAGGCACACGTCACTCTATTTTCCCATCAGAAAGAAGAGTTAACCACAGGCTCAGCCTGAACCCGGAACCAGAATAGGGCCTGAAGCAATCCTGCGGTTATGTGGCCAGCTCCGAAAAAAGCGAGTTGAAAAATGGAGCTCAGGGGCACTGCAATTCACTAACCTGCAGAGTTATAAATGATCACTCTCGTCCACAAATATATTGAGGGGAGGCAATGAAGACGATTTGAAAGCAAGGCAACATTGCAGGAAACAGATTTCAGGAGGTAGATTCGAATCGCATTTAAAGCACATGAAAAACGGCAAAACATCGACAATGCTGCACTTGGCCGAAAAGGGCGTATGCGTTTTTTCCTGAATATATTCAGGAAAAAACGCATACGCCCTTTTTGGCCAACCAAGCAAGCCGGACAGGCTAATCAGTACTACAAAGAAGTCTCACTTCCATCGGTCAAAAGGGCCATGCTGAATAAAGTGTCAAAACCAGAAATGCAGGACAGGCCATGGAGAAACGGGAGCCTTGCTACGCTGATGGGCGGGATGTAAATTGCCAACAGCCACTCTGGAGAGGTGTACGGTGTGTCCTGAAACATCTGAAAAACTCAGCTTAGAGAGCATAGGGCACTTCCACTCATGGGCGTATAAATTGGGAAAACTAAAAATCAGCAAGACACAGGCACCCCAAAGTTTAGGGCTGCTCTGTTGACAAGAACCTCCACTTCGTTACAACTTAAATATCCCAGGAAAGAGATAAATGGATAAAGAAGTTGTGGTCCTTATGTACAATGGAATATCACTCAGCCATGAAATCAACGTCATAAGGCTAGTAGCAGCATGATGAGTGGATTTAGGTACGACGATTCTTCGTGAAATAAGTCACACAGAAAAAGACACTTATATAAGATATCACTTATAGAGGGAATGTAAAAACCGCTACACTTGAACTGAATTACAAAACAGAAGAGAGTCACACGTTTAGAAAACACACTATGGCTGCTTAACGGGAAAGGTGAGGTGGGGTGATGCATAAAACAAGGGTTTCAAATTAGCTCAGATACCGTTCCATAAACCCAATATGTAATAGACAAGACCTACTCCTTGCTCAGTGAACGGGCCTCAACACCCCCTATTCGCCGCCCAAGAATATATCTGATTAGTAGGAATCTTAAAACCTATGTATTGAAATCTCTCTGTAAGTGAGTCACGTGGGTGTAAAGCGGCATAAACACAGCACTAAAAAGCGGCTAAACCCCATTATAAAAATCAATTACTTTTAAAAACCCGTGAAACAAAGACAGTGAAAGAGAGAGAAATTCTTACAAAATTCGTTCAGGGGCTGTGATGCCACCTGGATTGGCCATATCTAGACCCACAGCTGACTGAGACATAAAGGTGGACACTCTTGGGGCTGAGAGGCTTGGTGAGGTTGGGTGAGCAAACGCAGACCCTTGAAAGTAATACTGCGTGGTACCCATCCCATGGGTCCCAAATCTCCAGGTTCAAGGGCACCTTCCTACATCGAAAACATGCATGAGAAACCCAGAAGATGGTACACCGTGTGATCGGGAATGGTTTCTAAAACGCACCTCATTTCTCACCTCCTTGTGCTCGGGTTCGCCATTCCAGCCGCTTTCCTAGCAATCTCCCTCCTTGGAGAATCAGCACCTTTAACCTCCTGTTCCGTACAGGTTGCAATTTGCCCTGAGGATGAACGGGAAGAGGGGGAACCAATGAGAGACTAGCTCTAGGTGTTGGGACAGTCACAGGTCACTCTATTTTCCCATCAGGAAGAAGAATTAACCACAGGCTCAGCCTGGCGCCCGGAAGCAGAATAGGGCCTGAAGCAATCCTGCGCTTTTGCGGCCAACTCCCAAGAAAGCGATTTGAAAAATGGAGCTCAGGGGCACTGCAATTCCCAAACCTGCAGAGTTATAAATGATAACTCTCGTCCACAAATATACTGAGGGAAGGCAACGAAGAGGATTTGAATGCAAGGCAGAATTGCAGGAAACAGGTTTCAGGAGGGAGATTCGAATCGCCTTTAAAGCACAAGAAAAGCGGCAAAACCTCGACAATGATGCCCTTGGCCAAAAAGGACTTATGTGATTTTCCTTAATATATTCAGGAAAAAACGCATACGCCCTTTTTGGCCAACCAAGCAACCTGCAAAGGCAAATCAGCGCTACAAAGAAGTCTCGCTTCCCATCGGTCAAAAGGGCCATGCTGAATAAAGTGTCAAAACCAGCAATGCAGGAAAGGCCATGGAGAAACGGGAGCCTTGCTACGCTGATGGGCGGGATGTAAATTGCCAACAGCCACTCTGGAGAGGTGTACGGTGTGTCCTGAAACATCTAAAAAACTCAGCTTAGAGAGCATAGGGCACTTCCACTCATGGGCGTATAAATTGGGAAAACTAAAAATCAGCAAGACACAGGCACCCCAAAGTTTAGGGCTGCTCTGTTGACAAGAACCTCCACTTCGTTACAACTTAAATATCCCAGGAAAGAGATAAATGGATAAAGAAGTTATGGTCCTTATGTACAATGGAATATCCCTCAGCCATGAAATCAACGTCATAAGGCTAGTAGCAGCATGATGAGTGGATTTAGGTACGACGATTCTTCGTGAAATAAGTCACACAGAAAAAGACACTTATCATAAGATATCACTTATAGAGGGAATGTAAAAACCGCTACACTTGAACTGAATTACAAAACAGAAGAGAGTCACACGTTTAGAAAACACACTATGGCTGCTTAACGGGAAAGGTGAGGTGGGGTGATGCATAAAACAAGGGTTTCAAATTAGCTCAGATACCGTTCCATAAACCCAATATGTAATAGACAAGACCTACTCCTTGCTCAGTGAACGGGCCTCAACACCCCCTATTCGCCGCCCAAGAATATATCTGATTAGTAGGAATCTTAAAACCTATGTATTGAAATCTCTCTGTAAGTGAGTCACGTGGGTGTAAAGCGGCATAAACACAGCACTAAAAAGCGGCTAAACCCCATTATAAAAATCAATTACTTTTAAAAACCCGTGAAACAAAGACAGTGAAAGAGAGAGAAATTCTTACAAA
The DNA here is from genome assembly GCF_028021215.1 of Eschrichtius robustus. NCBI lineage: Eukaryota > Metazoa > Chordata > Mammalia > Artiodactyla > Eschrichtiidae > Eschrichtius > Eschrichtius robustus. Next base: position 83,458,907 of record NC_090832.1, read on the forward strand.
ATTCGTTCAGGGGCTGTGATGCCACCTGGATTGGCCATATCTAGACCCACAGCTGACTGAGACATAAAGGTGGACACTCTTGGGGCTGAGAGGCTTGGTGAGGTTGGGTGAGCAAACGCAGACCCTTGAAAGTAATACTGCGTGGTACCCATCCCATGGGTCCCAAATCTCCAGGTTCAAGGGCACCTTCCTACATCGAAAACATGCATGAGAAACCCAGAAGATGGTACACCGTGTGATCGGGAATGGTTTCTAAAACGCACCTCATTTCTCACCTCCTTGTGCTCGGGTTCGCCGTTCCAGCCGCTTTCCTAGCAATCTCCCTCCTTGGAGAATCAGCACCTTTAACCTCCTGTTCCGTACAGGTTGCAATTTGCCCTGAGAATGAACGGGAAGAGGGGGAACCAATGAGAGACTAGCTCTAGGTGTTGGGACAGTCACAGGTCACTCTATTTTCCCATGAGAAAGAAGAATTAACCACAGGCTCAGCCTGGCGCCCGGAAGCAGAATAGGGCCTGAAGCAATCCTGCGCTTTTGCGGCCAACTCCCAAGAAAGCGATTTGAAAAATGGAGCTCAGGGGCACTGCAATTCCCAAACCTGCAGAGTTATAAATGATAACTCACGTCCACAAATATACTGAGGGAAGGCAACGAAGAGGATTTGAATGCAAGGCAGAATTGCAGGAAACAGGTTTCAGGAGGGAGATTCGAATCGCCTTTAAAGCACAAGAAAAGCGGCAAAACCTCGACAATGATGCCCTTGGCCAAAAAGGACTTATGTAATTTTCCTTAATATATTCAGGAAAAAACGCATACGCCCTTTTGGGCTAACCAAGCAACCTGCAAAGGCAAATCAGCGCTACAAAGAAGTCTCGCTTCCCATCGGTCAAAAGGGCCATGCTGAATAAAGTGTCAAAACCAGCAATGCAGGACAGGCCATGGAGAAACGGGAGCCTTGCTACGCTGATGGGCGGGATGTAAATTGCCAACAGCCACTCTGGAGAGGTGTACGGTGTGTCTTGAAACATCTAAAAAACTCAGCTTAGAGAGCATAGGGCACTTCCACTCATGGGCGTATAATTTGGGAAAACTAAAAATCAGCAAGACACAGGCACCCCAAAGTTTAGGGCTGCTCTGTTGACAAGAACCTCCACTTCGTTACACCTTAAATATCCCAGGAAAGAGAAAAATGGATAAAGAAGTTGTGGTCCTTATGTACAATGGAATATCCCTCAGCCATGAAATCTACGTCATAAGGCTAGTAGCAGCATGATGAGTGGATTTAGGTACGACGATTCTATGTGAAATAAGTCACACAGAAAAAGACACTTATCATAAGATATCACTTATAGAGGGAATGTAAAAACCGCTACACTTGAACTGCATTACAAAACAGAAGAGAGTCACACGTTTAGAAAACACACTATGGCTGCTTAACGGGAAAGGTGAGGTGGGGTGACGCATAAAACCAGGGTTTCAAATTAGCTCAGATACCGTTCCATAAACCCAATATGTAATAGACAAGTCCTACTCCTTGCTCAGTGAACGGGACTCAACACCCCCTATTCACCGCCCAAGAATATATCTGACTAGTAAGAATCTTAAAACCTATGTATTGAAATCTCTCTGTAAGTGACTCAAGTGGGTGTAAAGCGGCATAAACACAGCAGTGAAAAGCAGCTAAACCCCATTATAAAAATCAATTACTTTTAAAAACCCGTTAAGCAAAGACAGTGAAAGAGAGAGAAATTCTTACAAAATTCGTTCAGGGGCTGTGATGCCACCTGGGTTGACCATATCTAGACCCACAGCTGATTGAGACATAAGGGTGGACACTTTTGGGGCTGAGAGGTTTGGTGAGGTTGGGTGAGCAAACGCAGACCCTTGAAAGTAATACTGCGTGGTACCCATCCCATGGGTCCCAAATCTCCAGGTTCAAGGGCACCTTCCTACATCGAAAACATGCATGAGAAACCCAGAAGATGGTACACCGTGTGATCGGGAAAGGTTTCTAAAACGCACCTCATTTCTCACATCCTTGTGCTCGTGTTCGCCGTTCCAGCTGCTTTCCTAGCAATCTCCCTCCTTGGAGAATCAGCACCTTTAACCTCCTGTTCCGTACAGGTTGCAATTTGCCCTGAGGATGAACGGGAAGAGGGGGAACCAATGAGAGACTAGCTCTAGGTGTTGGGACTGTCACAGGTCACTCTATTTTCCCATCAGAAAGAAGAATTAACCACAGGCTCAGCAGGGCGCCCGGAAGCAGAATAGGGCCTGAAGCAATCCTGCGCTTTTGCGGCCAGCTCCCAAGAAAGCGAGTTGAAAAATGGAGCTCAGGGGCACTGCAATTCCCAAACTTGCAGAGTTATAAATGATAACTCTCGTCCACAAATATACTGAGGGAAGGCAACGAAGAGGATTTGAATGCAAGGCAGAATTGCAGGAAACATATTTCAGGAGGGAGATTCGAATCGCCTTTATAGCACAGGAAAAGCAGCAAAACCTCGACAATGATGCCCTTGGCCAAAAAGGGCGTATGCGTTTTTTCCTGAATATATTCAGGAAAAAACGCATACGCCCTTTTTGGCCAACCAAGCAACCTGCAAAGGCAAATCAGCGCTACAAAGAAGTCTCGCTTCCCATCGGTCAAAAGGGCCATGCTGAATAAAGTGTCAAAACCAGAAATGCAGGACAGGCCATGGAGAAACGGGAGCCTTGCTACGCTGATGGGCGGGATGTAAATTGCCAACAGCCACTCTGGAGAGGTGTACGGTGTGTCTTGAAACATCTAAAAAACTCAGCTTAGAGAGCATAGGGCACTTCCACTCATGGGCGTATAAATTGGGAAAACTAAAAATCAGCAAGACACAGGCACCCCAAACTTTAGGGCTGCTCTGTTGACAAGAACCTCCACTTCCTTACACCTTAAATATCCCAGGAAAGAGAAAAATGGATAAAGAAGTTGTGGTCCTTATGTACAATGGAATATCACTCAGCCATGAAATCAACGTCATAAGGCTCGTAGCAGCATGATGCGTGAATTTAGGTACGACGATTCTACGTGAAATAAGTCACACAGAAAAAGACACTTATCATAAGATATCACTTATAGAGAGAATGAAAAAACCGCTACACTTGAACTGAATTACAAAACAGAAGAGAGTCACACGTTTAGAAAACACACTATGGCTGCTTAACGGGAAAGGTGAGGTGGGGTGATGCATAAAACCAGGGTTTCAAATTAGTTCAGATACCGTTCCATAAACCCAATATGTAATAGACAAGACCTACTCCTTGCTCAGTGAACGGGACTCAACACCCCCTATTCACCGCCCAAGAATATATCTGACTAGTAAGAATCTTAAAACCTATGTATTGAAATCTCTCTGTAAGTGAGTCACGTGGGTGTAAAGTGGCATACACACAGCTCTGAAAAGCAGCTAAACCCCATTATAAAAATCAATTACTTTTAAAAACCCGTGAAGCAAAGACAGTGAAAGAGAGAGAAATTCTTACAAAATTCGTTCAGAGGCTGTGATGCCACCTGGATTGACCATATCTAGACAAACAGCTGATTGAGACATAAGGGTGGACACTTTTGGGGCTGAGAGGTTTGGTGACTTTGGGTGAGCAAACGCAGACCCTTGAAAGTAATACTGCGTGGTACCCATCCCATGGGTCCCAAATCTCCAGGTTCAAGGGCACCTTCCTACATCGAAAACATGCATGAGAAACCCAGAAGATGGTACACCGTGTGATCGGGAAAGGTTTCTAAAACGCACCTCATTTCTCACCTCCTTGTGCTCGGGTTCGCCATTCCAGCCGCTTTCCTAGTAATCTCCCTCCTTGGAGAATCAGCACCTTTAACCTCCTGTTCCGTACAGGTTGCAATTTGTCCTGAGGATGAACGGGAAGAGGGGGAACCAATGAGAGACTAGCTCTAGGTCTTGGGACAGGCACAGGTCACTCTACTTTCCCATCAGAAAGAAGAATTAACCACAGGCTCAGCCTGCCGCCCGGAAGCAGAATAGGGCCTGAAGCAATCCTGCGCTTTTGCGGCCAGCTCCCAAGAAAGCGAGTTGAAAAATGGAGCTCAGGGGCACTGCAATTCACAAACCTGCAGAGTTATAAATGATAACTCTCGTCCACAAATATATTGAGGGAAGGCAACGAAGAGGATTTGAAAGCAAGGCAGAATTGCAGGAAACAGATTTCAGGAGGGAGATTCGAATCGCCTTTAAAGGACAGGAAAAGCAGCAAAAGCTCGACAATGATGCCCTTGGCCAAAAAGGGCGTATGCGTTTTTTCCTGAATATATTCAGGAAAAAACGCATACGCCCTTTTTGGCCAACCAAGCAACCTGGAAAGGCAAATCAGCGCTACAAAGAAGTCTCGCTTCCCATCGGTCAAAAGGGCCATGCTGAATAAAATGTCTAAACCAACAATGCAGGACAGGCCATGGAGAAACTGGAGCCTTGCTACGCTGATGGGCGGGATGTAAATTGCCAACAGCCACTCTGGAGAGGTGTACGGTGTGTCTTGAAACATCTAGAAAACTCAGCTTAGAGGGCATAGGGCACTTCCACTCATCGGCGTATAAATTGGGAAAACTAAAAATCAGCAAGACACAGGCACCCCAATGTTTACGGCTGCTCTGTTGACAAGAACCTCCACTTCCTTACACCTTAAATATCCCAGGAAAGAGAAAAATGGATAAAGAAGTTGTGGTCCTTATGTACAATGGAATATCACTCAGCCATGAAATCAACGTCATAAGGGTAGTAGCAGCATGATGAGTGGATTTAGGTATGACGATTCGACGTGAAATAAGTCAAACAGAAAAAGACACTTATCATAATATATCACTGATAGAGGGAATGTAAAAACCGCTACACTTGAACTGAATTACAAAACAGAAGAGAGTCACACGTTTAGAAAACACACTATGGCTGCTTAACGGGAAAGGTGAGGTGGGGTGATGCATAAAACCAGGGTTTCAAATTAGCTCAGATACCGTTCCATAAACCCAATATGTAATAGACAAGGCCTACTCCTTGCTCAGTGAACGGGACTCAACACCCCCTATTCACCGCCGAAGAATATATCTGACTAGTAAGAATCTTAAAACCTATGTGTTGATATCTCTCTGTAAGTGACTCAAGTGGGTGTAAAGCGGCATAAACACAGCAGTGCAAAGCAGCTAAACCCCATTATAAAAATCAATTACTTTTAAATACCCGTGAAACAAAGACAGTGAAAGTGAGAGAATTTCTTACAAAATTCGTTCAGGGGCTGTGATGCCACCTGGATTGACCATATCTAGACCCATTGCTGATTGAGACATAAGGGTGGACACTTTTGGGGTTGAGAGGTTTGGTGAGGTTGGGTGAGCAAACGCAGACCCTTGAAAGTAATACTGCGTGGTACCCATCCCATGGGTCCCAAATCTCCAGGTTCAAGGGCAGCTTCCTACATCGAAAACATGCATGAGAAACCCAGAAGATGGTACACCGTGTGATCGGGAAATGTTTCTAAAACGCACCTCATTTCTCATCTCCTTGTGCTAGGGTTCGCCATTCCAGCCTCTTTCCTAGCAATCTCCCTCCTTGGAGAATCAGCACCTTTAACCTCCTGTTCCGTACAGGTTGCAATTTGTCCTGAGAATGAACTGGATGAGGGGGAACCCATGAGAGACTAGCTCTAGGTGTTGGGACAGGCACACGTCACTCTAATTTCCCATCAGGAAGAAGAATTAATGACAGGCTCAGCCTGCCCCATGGAACCAGAATAGTGCCTGAAGCAATCCTGCGGTTTTGCAGCCAGCTCCCAAAAAAGCCATTTGAAAAATGTAGCTCAGGGTCACTGTAATTCACAAACTTGCAGGGTTATAAATGACAACTCTCATCCAAGAATATACTAAGGGGAGGCAACGAACAGTATTTGAAAGCAAGGCAGAATTGCAGGAAACAGATTGCAGGAGGAAGATACGAATCGTCTTTAAAGCACATGAAAAGCGGGAAAATGTCGACAATGATGCACTTGGCCAAAAAGGGCGTATGCGTTTTTTTCTGAATATATTTAGGAAAAAAACGCATACGCCCTTTTTGGCCAACCAAGCAACCCGGAAAGGAAAATCAGCACTACAAAGAAGTCTCACTTCCCATAGGTCAAAAGGGCCGTCCTAAAAAAGTGTAAAAAACAGACATGCAGGCAGGACAGGCCAGGGAGAAAAGGCAGCCTTGTTAGGCTGACGGGCGGGATGAAAACTGCCAATGGTCACTCGGATATGGTGTTTCCTGAAACATCTAAAAAAACACAGCTAGAGAGCATAGGGCACTTCCACTCATAGGTGTATACAATGGGAAATCTAAAAAATCAACAAGACAAGAGCACCCCAAAGTTTAGGGCTGCTCTGTTTACAAGAACCTCCACTTCAGTACCTCTTAAATATCCCAGGAAAGAGAAAAATGGATAAAGAAGTTGTGGTACTTACGTATAATGGAATATGACTCAGCCATGAAATCAATGTCATAAGACTAGTAGAAGAAGGCTGAGTGGATTTACGTACGATGTGTCTAAGTGAAATAAGTCACACAGAAAAAGGCACTTATCATAAGATATAACTTATAGAGGTAATGTAAAAATCGCTACACATGACCTGTACTGCAAAACAGAACAGAGTCACACATTTAGAAAACAAACTATGGCTGCTTAACAGGAAACGTGAGGTGGCGTGAGACATAAAACAAGGGTTTGAAATTACCACAGATAGCGTTCCATAAACCACAATTGTAGCAGACAAGCCCTACTCCTTTCTAAGTGAACTGGACTCTACACACCCTATTCAAGGCACAAGAATATATCTGACTAGTAAGAATCTTAAAACCTATGTATTGATATAGCTTTGTAAGTTAATTAAGTGGGTGTAAAGCGGCATAAACACAGCAGTGAAAATCAGCTAAACACAGTTACAAAAAAAAAAACCCAACAAAGAGAGTGAAAGAGGGAGAAATTCGTACATATTTCTTTCAGGGTCAGTGAAGCAACCTGGACTGACCATATCTAGACACACAGCTGGATTAGACATAAGGCTGGACACTCTTGGGGCTGAGAGGATTGGTGAGGTTGGGTGAGGAAACACAGACCCTATAAAGTAATACTGTGTGGTACCCATTCTAAGGGTCCCAAATCTCCAGGTTCAAGGGAATCTTCCTACAGTGAAAAAATGCATGGGAAACTTAGTGGATGGTATACAGTGTGACCGGGAAAGGTTTCTGAAACGCACCACATTTCTCATCTCCTTGTGCTCGGGTTCGCCATTCCAGCCGCTTTAGTAACAATCTCCCTACGGGAGAATCAGCACCTTTAACTTCCTGTCTCGTACGGGTTGCAATTTGTTCTTAGGATGAATGGGAAGAGGGGGAACCAATGAGAGACTAGCTCTAGGTGTTGGGACAGGCACACGTCACTCTATTTTCCCATCAGAAAGAAGAGTTAACCACAGGCTCAGCCTGAACCCGGAACCAGAATAGGGCCTGAAGCAATCCTGCGGTTATGTGGCCAGCTCCGAAAAAAGCGAGTTGAAAAATGGAGCTCAGGGGCACTGCAATTCACTAACCTGCAGAGTTATAAATGATCACTCTCGTCCACAAATATATTGAGGGGAGGCAATGAAGACGATTTGAAAGCAAGGCAACATTGCAGGAAACAGATTTCAGGAGGTAGATTCGAATCGCATTTAAAGCACATGAAAAACGGCAAAACATCGACAATGCTGCACTTGGCCGAAAAGGGCGTATGCGTTTTTTCCTGAATATATTCAGGAAAAAACGCATACGCCCTTTTTGGCCAACCAAGCAAGCCGGACAGGCTAATCAGTACTACAAAGAAGTCTCACTTCCATCGGTCAAAAGGGCCATGCTGAATAAAGTGTCAAAACCAGAAATGCAGGACAGGCCATGGAGAAACGGGAGCCTTGCTACGCTGATGGGCGGGATGTAAATTGCCAACAGCCACTCTGGAGAGGTGTACGGTGTGTCCTGAAACATCTGAAAAACTCAGCTTAGAGAGCATAGGGCACTTCCACTCATGGGCGTATAAATTGGGAAAACTAAAAATCAGCAAGACACAGGCACCCCAAAGTTTAGGGCTGCTCTGTTGACAAGAACCTCCACTTCGTTACAACTTAAATATCCCAGGAAAGAGATAAATGGATAAAGAAGTTGTGGTCCTTATGTACAATGGAATATCACTCAGCCATGAAATCAACGTCATAAGGCTAGTAGCAGCATGATGAGTGGATTTAGGTACGACGATTCTTCGTGAAATAAGTCACACAGAAAAAGACACTTATATAAGATATCACTTATAGAGGGAATGTAAAAACCGCTACACTTGAACTGAATTACAAAACAGAAGAGAGTCACACGTTTAGAAAACACACTATGGCTGCTTAACGGGAAAGGTGAGGTGGGGTGATGCATAAAACAAGGGTTTCAAATTAGCTCAGATACCGTTCCATAAACCCAATATGTAATAGACAAGACCTACTCCTTGCTCAGTGAACGGGCCTCAACACCCCCTATTCGCCGCCCAAGAATATATCTGATTAGTAGGAATCTTAAAACCTATGTATTGAAATCTCTCTGTAAGTGAGTCACGTGGGTGTAAAGCGGCATAAACACAGCACTAAAAAGCGGCTAAACCCCATTATAAAAATCAATTACTTTTAAAAACCCGTGAAACAAAGACAGTGAAAGAGAGAGAAATTCTTACAAAATTCGTTCAGGGGCTGTGATGCCACCTGGATTGGCCATATCTAGACCCACAGCTGACTGAGACATAAAGGTGGACACTCTTGGGGCTGAGAGGCTTGGTGAGGTTGGGTGAGGAAACGCAGACCCTTGAAAGTAATACTGCGTGGTACCCATCCCATGGGTCCCAAATCTCCAGGTTCAAGGGCACCTTCCTACATCGAAAACATGCATGAGAAACCCAGAAGATGGTACACCGTGTGATCGGGAATGGTTTCTAAAACGCACCTCATTTCTCACCTCCTTGTGCTCGGGTTCGCCATTCCAGCCGCTTTCCTAGCAATCTCCCTCCTTGGAGAATCAGCACCTTTAACCTCCTGTTCCGTACAGGTTGCAATTTGCCCTGAGGATGAACGGGAAGAGGGGGAACCAATGAGAGACTAGCTCTAGGTGTTGGGACAGTCACAGGTCACTCTATTTTCCCATCAGGAAGAAGAATTAACCACAGGCTCAGCCTGGCGCCCGGAAGCAGAATAGGGCCTGAAGCAATCCTGCGCTTTTGCGGCCAACTCCCAAGAAAGCGATTTGAAAAATGGAGCTCAGGGGCACTGCAATTCCCAAACCTGCAGAGTTATAAATGATAACACTCGTCCACAAATATACTGAGGGAAGGCAACGAAGAGGATTTGAATGCAAGGCAGAATTGCAGGAAACAGGTTTCAGGAGGGAGATTCGAATCGCCTTTAAAGCACAAGAAAAGCGGCAAAACCTCGACAATGATGCCCTTGGCCAAAAAGGACTTATGTGATTTTCCTTAATATATTCAGGAAAAAACGCATACGCCCTTTTTGGCCAACCAAGCAACCTGCAAAGGCAAATCAGCGCTACAAAGAAGTCTCGCTTCCCATCGGTCAAAAGGGCCATGCTGAATAAAGTGTCAAAACCAGCAATGCAGGAAAGGCCATGGAGAAACGGGAGCCTTGCTACGCTGATGGGCGGGATGTAAATTGCCAACAGCCACTCTGGAGAGGTGTACGGTGTGTCCTGAAACATCTAAAAAACTCAGCTTAGAGAGCATAGGGCACTTCCACTCATGGGCGTATAAATTGGGAAAACTAAAAATCAGCAAGACACAGGCACCCCAAAGTTTAGGGCTGCTCTGTTGACAAGAACCTCCACTTCGTTACAACTTAAATATCCCAGGAAAGAGATAAATGGATAAAGAAGTTATGGTCCTTATGTACAATGGAATATCACTCAGCCATGAAATCAACGTCATAAGGCTAGTAGCAGCATGATGAGTGGATTTAGGTACGACGATTCTTCGTGAAATAAGTCACACAGAAAAAGACACTTATCATAAGATATCACTTATAGAGGGAATGTAAAAACCGCTACACTTGAACTGAATTACAAAACAGAAGAGAGTCACACGTTTAGAAAACACACTATGGCTGCTTAACGGGAAAGGTGAGGTGGGGTGATGCATAAAACAAGGGTTTCAAATTAGCTCAGATACCGTTCCATAAACCCAATATGTAATAGACAAGACCTACTCCTTGCTCAGTGAACGGGCCTCAACACCCCCTATTCGCCGCCCAAGAATATATCTGATTAGTAGGAATCTTAAAACCTATGTATTGAAATCTCTCTGTAAGTGAGTCACGTGGGTGTAAAGCGGCATAAACACAGCACTAAAAAGCGGCTAAACCCCATTATAAAAATCAATTACTTTTAAAAACCCGTGAAACAAAGACAGTGAAAGAGAGAGAAATTCTTACAAAATTCGTTCAGGGGCTGTGATGCCACCTGGATTGGCCATATCTAGACCCACAGCTGACTGAGACATAAAGGTGGACACTCTTGGGGCTGAGAGGCTTGGTGAGGTTGGGTGAGCAAACGCAGACCCTTGAAAGTAATACTGCGTGGTACCCATCCCATGGGTCCCAAATCTCCAGGTTCAAGGGCACCTTCCTACATCGAAAACATGCATGAGAAACCCAGAAGATGGTACACCGTGTGATCGGGAATGGTTTCTAAAACGCACCTCATTTCTCACCTCCTTGTGCTCGGGTTCGCCGTTCCAGCCGCTTTCCTAGCAATCTCCCTCCTTGGAGAATCAGCACCTTTAACCTCCTGTTCCGTACAGGTTGCAATTTGCCCTGAGGATGAACGGGAAGAGGGGGAACCAATGAGAGACTAGCTCTAGGTGTTGGGACAGTCACAGGTCACTCTATTTTCCCATCAGAAAGAAGAATTAACCACAGGCTCAGCCTGGCGCCCGGAAGCAGAATAGGGCCTGAAGCAATCCTGCGCTTTTGCGGCCAACTCCCAAGAAAGCGATTTGAAAAATGGAGCTCAGGGGCACTGCAATTCCCAAAACTGCAGAGTTATAAATGATAACTCACGTCCACAAATATACTGAGGGAAGGCAACGAAGAGGATTTGAATGCAAGGCAGAATTGCAGGAAACAGGTTTCAGGAGGGAGATTCGAATCGCCTTTAAAGCACAAGAAAAGCGGCAAAACCTCGACAATGATGCCCTTGGCCAAAAAGGACTTATGTAATTTTCCTTAATATATTCAGGAAAAAACGCATACGCCCTTTTGGGCTAACCAAGCAACCTGCAAAGGCAAATCAGCGCTACAAAGAAGTCTCGCTTCCCATCGGTCAAAAGGGCCATGCTGAATAAAGTGTCAAAACCAGCAATGCAGGACAGGCCATGGAGAAACGGGAGCCTTGCTACGCTGATGGGCGGGATGTAAATTGCCAACAGCCACTCTGGAGAGGTGTACGGTGTGTCTTGAAACATCTAAAAAACTCAGCTTAGAGAGCATAGGGCACTTCCACTCATGGGCGTATAATTTGGGAAAACTAAAAATCAGCAAGACACAGGCACCCCAAAGTTTAGGGCTGCTCTGTTGACAAGAACCTCCACTTCGTTACACCTTAAATATCCCAGGAAAGAGAAAAATGGATAAAGAAGTTGTGGTCCTTATGTACAATGGAATATCCCTCAGCCATGAAATCTACGTCATAAGGCTAGTAGCAGCATGATGAGTGGATTTAGGTACGACGATTCTATGTGAAATAAGTCACACAGAAAAAGACACTTATCATAAGATATCACTTATAGAGGGAATGTAAAAACCGCTACACTTGAACTGCATTACAAAACAGAAGAGAGTCACACGTTTAGAAAACACACTATGGCTGCTTAACGGGAAAGGTGAGGTGGGGTGACGCATAAAACCAGGGTTTCAAATTAGCTCAGATACCGTTCCATAAACCCAATATGTAATAGACAAGTCCTACTCCTTGCTCAGTGAACGGGACTCAACACCCCCTATTCACCGCCCAAGAATATATCTGACTAGTAAGAATCTTAAAACCTATGTATTGAAATCTCTCTGTAAGTGACTCAAGTGGGTGTAAAGCGGCATAAACACAGCAGTGAAAAGCAGCTAAACCCCATTATAAAAATCAATTACTTTTAAAAACCCGTTAAGCAAAGACAGTGAAAGAGAGAGAAATTCTTACAAAATTCGTTCAGGGGCTGTGATGCCACCTGGGTTGACCATATCTAGACCCACAGCTGATTGAGACATAAGGGTGGACACTTTTGGGGCTGAGAGGTTTGGTGAGGTTGGGTGAGCAAACGCAGACCCTTGAAAGTAATACTGCGTGGTACCCATCCCATGGGTCCCAAATCTCCAGGTTCAAGGGCACCTTCCTACATCGAAAACATGCATGAGAAACCCAGAAGATGGTACACCGTGTGATCGGGAAAGGTTTCTAAAACGCACCTCATTTCTCACATCCTTGTGCTCGTGTTCGCCGTTCCAGCTGCTTTCCTAGCAATCTCCCTCCTTGGAGAATCAGCACCTTTAACCTCCTGTTCCGTACAGGTTGCAATTTGCCCTGAGGATGAACGGGAAGAGGGGGAACCAATGAGAGACTAGCTCTAGGTGTTGGGACTGTCACAGGTCACTCTATTTTCCCATCAGAAAGAAGAATTAACCACAGGCTCAGCAGGGCGCCCGGAAGCAGAATAGGGCCTGAAGCAATCCTGCGCTTTTGCGGCCAGCTCCCAAGAAAGCGAGTTGAAAAATGGAGCTCAGGGGCACTGCAATTCCCAAACTTGCAGAGTTATAAATGATAACTCTCGTCCACAAATATACTGAGGGAAGGCAACGAAGAGGATTTGAATGCAAGGCAGAATTGCAGGAAACATATTTCAGGAGGGAGATTCGAATCGCCTTTATAGCACAGGAAAAGCAGCAAAACCTCGACAATGATGCCCTTGGCCAAAAAGGGCGTATGCGTTTTTTCCTGAATATATTCAGGAAAAAACGCATACGCCCTTTTTGGCCAACCAAGCAACCTGCAAAGGCAAATCAGCGCTACAAAGAAGTCTCGCTTCCCATCGGTCAAAAGGGCCATGCTGAATAAAGTGTCAAAACCAGAAATGCAGGACAGGCCATGGAGAAACGGGAGCCTTGCTACGCTGATGGGCGGGATGTAAATTGCCAACAGCCACTCTGGAGAGGTGTACGGTGTGTCTTGAAACATCTAAAAAACTCAGCTTAGAGAGCATAGGGCACTTCCACTCATGGGCGTATAAATTGGGAAAACTAAAAATCAGCAAGACACAGGCACCCCAAACTTTAGGGCTGCTCTGTTGACAAGAACCTCCACTTCCTTACACCTTAAATATCCCAGGAAAGAGAAAAATGGATAAAGAAGTTGTGGTCCTTATGTACAATGGAATATCACTCAGCCATGAAATCAACGTCATAAGGCTCGTAGCAGCATGATGCGTGAATTTAGGTACGACGATTCTACGTGAAATAAGTCACACAGAAAAAGACACTTATCATAAGATATCACTTATAGAGAGAATGAAAAAACCGCTACACTTGAACTGAATTACAAAACAGAAGAGAGTCACACGTTTAGAAAACACACTATGGCTGCTTAACGGGAAAGGTGAGGTGGGGTGATGCATAAAACCAGGGTTTCAAATTAGTTCAGATACCGTTCCATAAACCCAATATGTAATAGACAAGACCTACTCCTTGCTCAGTGAACGGGACTCAACACCCCCTATTCACCGCCCAAGAATATATCTGACTAGTAAGAATCTTAAAACCTATGTATTGAAATCTCTCTGTAAGTGAGTCACGTGGGTGTAAAGTGGCATACACACAGCTCTGAAAAGCAGCTAAACCCCATTATAAAAATCAATTACTTTTAAAAACCCGTGAAGCAAAGACAGTGAAAGAGAGAGAAATTCTTACAAAATTCGTTCAGAGGCTGTGATGCCACCTGGATTGACCATATCTAGACACACAGCTGATTGAGACATAAGGGTGGACACTTTTGGGGCTGAGAGGTTTGGTGACTTTGGGTGAGCAAACGCAGACCCTTGAAAGTAATACTGCGTGGTACCCATCCCATGGGTCCCAAATCTCCAGGTTCAAGGGCACCTTCCTACATCGAAAACATGCATGAGAAACCCAGAAGATGGTACACCGTGTGATCGGGAAAGGTTTCTAAAACGCACCTCATTTCTCACCTCCTTGTGCTCGGGTTCGCCATTCCAGCCGCTTTCCTAGTAATCTCCCTCCTTGGAGAATCAGCACCTTTAACCTCCTGTTCCGTACAGGTTGCAATTTGTCCTGAGGATGAACGGGAAGAGGGGGAACCAATGAGAGACTAGCTCTAGGTCTTGGGACAGGCACAGGTCACTCTACTTTCCCATCAGAAAGAAGAATTAACCACAGGCTCAGCCTGCCGCCCGGAAGCAGAATAGGGCCTGAAGCAATCCTGCGCTTTTGCGGCCAGCTCCCAAGAAAGCGAGTTGAAAAATGGAGCTCAGGGGCACTGCAATTCACAAACCTGCAGAGTTATAAATGATAACTCTCGTCCACAAATATATTGAGGGAAGGCAACGAAGAGGATTTGAAAGCAAGGCAGAATTGCAGGAAACAGATTTCAGGAGGGAGATTCGAATCGCCTTTAAAGGACAGGAAAAGCAGCAAAAGCTCGACAATGATGCCCTTGGCCAAAAAGGGCGTATGCGTTTTTTCCTGAATATATTCAGGAAAAAACGCATACGCCCTTTTTGGCCAACCAAGCAACCTGGAAAGGCAAATCAGCGCTACAAAGAAGTCTCGCTTCCCATCGGTCAAAAGGGCCATGCTGAATAAAATGTCTAAACCAACAATGCAGGACAGGCCATGGAGAAACTGGAGCCTTGCTACGCTGATGGGCGGGATGTAAATTGCCAACAGCCACTCTGGAGAGGTGTACGGTGTGTCTTGAAACATCTAGAAAACTCAGCTTAGACAGCATAGGGCACTTCCATTCATGGGCGTATAAATTGGGAAAACTAAAAATCAACAAAACACAGGCACGCCAATGTTTACGGCTGCTCTGTTGACAAGAACCTCCACTTCGTTACACCTTAAATATCCCAGGAAAGAGAAAAATGGATAAAGAAGTTGTGGTCCTTATGTACAATGGAATATCACTCAGCCATGAAATCTACGTCAAAAGGCTCGTAGCAGCATGATGAGTGGATATAGGTACGACTATTCTACGTGAAATAAGTCACACTGAAAAAGACACTTATCATAAGATATCACTTATAGAGGGAATGTAAAAACCGCTACACTTGAACTGAATTACAAAACAGAAGAGAGTCACACGTTTAGAAAACACACTATGGCTGCTTAACGGGAAAGGTGAGGTGCGGTGATGCATAAAACCGGGGTTTCAAATTAGCTCAGATACCGTTCCATAAACCCAATATATAATAGACAAGACCTACTCCTTGCTCAGTGAACGGGACTCAACACCCCCTATTCACCGCCCAAGAATATATCTGACTAGTAAGAATCTTAAAACCTATGTATTGAAATCTCTCTGTAAGTGAGGCAAGTGGGTGTAAAGCGGCATACACACAGCTCTGAAAAGCAGCTAAACCCCATTATAAAAATCAATTACTTTTAAAAACCCGTGAAGCAAAGACAGTGAAAAAGAGAGAAATTCTTACAAAATTCGTTCAGGGGCTGTGATGCCACCTGGATTGACCATATCTAGACACACAGCTGATTGAGACATAAGGGTGGACACTTTTGGGGTTGAGAGGTTTGGTGAGGTTGGGTGAGGAAACGCAGACCCTTGAAAGTAATACTGCGTGGTACCCATCCCATGGGTCCCAAATCTCCAGGTTCAAGGGCACCTTCCTACATCGAAAACATGCATGAGAATCCCAGAAGATGGTACACCGTGTGATCGGGAAAGGTTTCTAAAACGCACCTCATTTCTCACCTCCTTGTGCTCGGGTTCGCCATTCCAGCCGCTTTCCTAGCAATCTCCCTCCTTGGAGAATCAGCACCTTTAACCTCCTGTTCCGTACAGGTTGCAATTTGTCCTGAGGATGAACGGGAAGAGGGGGAACCAATGAGAGACTAGCTCTAGGTCTTGGGACAGGCACAGGTCACTCTATTTTCCCATCAGAAAGAAGAATTAACCACAGGCTCAGCCTGCCGCCCGGAACCAAAATAGGGCCTGAAGCAATCCTGCGCTTTTGCGGCCAGCTCCCAAGAAAGCGAGTTGAAAAATGGAGCTCAGGGGCACTGCAATTCACAAACCTGCAGAGTTATAAATGATAACTCTCGTCCACAAATATATTGAGGGAAGGCAACGAAGAGGATTTGAAAGCAAGGCAGAATTGCAGGAAACAGATTTCAGGAGGGAGATTCGAATCGCCTTTAAAGCACAGGAAAAGCGGCAAAACCTCCACAATGATGCCCATGGCCAAAAAGGGCGTATGCGTTTTTTCCTGAATATATTCAGGAAAAAACGCATACGCCCTTTTTGGCCAACCAAGCAACCTGGAAAGGCAAATCAGCGCTACAAAGAAGTCTCGCTTCCCATCGGTCAAAAGGGCAATGCTGTTAAAGTGTCAAAACCAGAAATGCAGGACAGGCCATGGAGAAATGGAAGCCTTGCTACGCTGATGGGCGGGATGTAAATTGCCAACAGCCACTCTGGAGAGGTGTACGGTGTGTCTTGAAACATCTAAAAAACTCAGCTTAGAGAGCATAGGGCACTTCCACTCATGGGCGTATAAATTGGGATAACTAAAAATCAGCAAGACACAGGCACCCCAATGTTTAGGGCTGCTCTGTTGACAAGAACCTCCACTTCGTTACACCTTAAATATCTCAGGAAAGAGAAAAATGGATAAATAAGTTGTGGTCCTTACGTACAATGGAATATCACTCAGCCATGAAATCAACGTCATAAGGCTCGGTGCAGCATGATGAGTGGATTTAGGTATGAAGATTCTACGTGAAATAAGTCACACAGAAAAAGACACTTATCATAAGATATCACTTATAGAGGTAATGTAAAAACCGCTACACTTGAACTGAATTACAAAACAGAAGAGAGTCACACGTTTAGAAAACACACTATGGCTGCTTAACAGGAAAGGTGAGGTGGGGTGATGCATAAAACCAGGGTTTCAGATTAGCTCAGATACCGTTCCATAAACCCAATTTGTAATAGACAAGACCTACTCCTTGCTCAGTGAACGGGACTCAACACCCCCTATTCACCGCCCAAGAATATATCTGACTAGTAAGAATCTTAAAACCTATGTATTGAAATCTCTCTGTAAGTGAGTCACGTGGGGGTAAAGCGTCATAAACACAGCACTGAAAAGCAGCTAAACCCCATTATAAAAATCAAGTACTTTTAAAAACCCGTGAAACAAAGGCAGTGAAAGAGAGAGAAATTCTTACAAAATTCGTTCAGGGGCTGTGATGCCACCTGGGTTGACCATATCTAGACCCACAGCTGATTGAGACATAAGGGTGGACACTCTTGTGGCTGAGAGGTTTGGTGAGGTTGGGTGAGCAAACGCAGACGCTTTAAAGCAATACTGCTTGGTACCCATCCCGTGGGTCCCAAATCTCCAGGTTCAAGGGCACCTTCCTACACCGAAAACATGCATGAGAAACCCAGAAGATGGTACACCGTGTGATCGGGAAAGGTTTCTAAAACGAACCTCATTTCTCACCTCCTTGTGCTCAGGTTCGCCATTCCAGCCGCTTTCCTAGGAATCTCCCATCTTGGAGAATCAGCACCTTTAACCTCCTGTTCCGTAGAGGTGGCAATTTGTCCTGAGGATGAACGGGAAGAGGGAGAACCAATGAGAGACTAACTCTAGGTCTTGGGACAGGCACAGGTCACTCTAATTTCCCATCAGAAAGAAGAATTAACCACATGCTCAGCCTGCCGCCCGAAAGCAGAAAAGGGCCTGAAGCAATCCTGCGCTTTTGCGGCCAGCTCCCATGAAAGCGAGTTGAAAAATGGAGCTCAGGGGCACTGCAATTCACAAACCTGCAGAGTTATAAATGATAACTCTCGTCCACAAATATATTGAGGGAAGGCAACGAAGAGGATTTGAAAGCAAGGCAGAATTGCGGGAAACAGATTTCAGGAGGGAGATTCGAATCGCCTTTAAAGCACAGGAAAAGCAGCAAAAGCTCGACAATGATGCCCTTGGCCAAAAAGGGCCTATGCGTTTTTTCCTGAATATATTCAGGAAAAAACGCATACGCCCTTTTTGGCCAACCAAGCAACCTGGAAAGGCAAATCAGCGCTACAAAGAAGTCTCGCTTCCCATCGGTCAAAAGGGCCATGCTGAATAAAGTGTCAAAACCAGCAATGCAGGACAGGCCAAGGAGAAACGGGAGCCTTGCTACGCTGATGGGCGGGATGTAAATTGCCAACAGCCACTCTGGAGAGGTGTACGGTGTGTCTTGAAACATCTAGAAAACTCAGCTTAGAGAGCATAGGGCACTTCCACTCATGGGCATATAAATTGGGAAAACTAAAAATCAGCAAGACACAGGCACCCCAAAGTTTAGGGCTGCTCTGTTGACAAGAAACTGCACTTCGTTACACCTTAAATATCCCAGGAAAGAGAAAAATGGATAAAGAAGTTGTGGTCCTTATATACAATGGAATATCACTCAGCCATGAAATCAACATCATAAGGCTCGGTGCAGCATGATGAGTGGATTTAGGTACGACGATTCTACGTGAAATAAGTCACACAGAAAAAGACACTTATCATAAGATATCACTTATAGAGGGAATGTAAAAACCGCTACACTTGAACTGAATTACAAAACAGAAGAGAGTCACAAGTTTAGAAAACACACTATGGCTGCTTAACGGGAAAGGTGAGGTGGGGTGATGCATAAAACCAGGGTTTCAAATTAGCTCAGATACCGTCCCATAAACCCAATATGTAATAGACAAGACCTACTCCTTGCTCAGTGAACGGGACTCAACACCCCCTATTCACCGCCCAAGAATATATCTGACTAGTAAGAATCTTAAAACCTATGTATTAAAATCTCTCTGTAAGTGAGTCAAGTGGGTGTGAAGCGGCATACACACAGCTCTGAAAAGCAGCTAAACCCCATTATAAAAATCAATTACTTTTAAAAACCCGTGGAGCAAAGACAGTGAAAGAGAGAGAAATTCTTACAAAATTCGTTCAGAGCCTGTGATGCCACCTGGATTTACCATATCTAGACACACAGCTGATTGAGACATAAGGGTGGACACTTTTGGGGCTGAGAGGTTTGGTGAGGTTTGGTGAGCATACTCAGACCCTTGAAAGTAATACTGCGTGGTACCCATCCCATGGGTCCCAAATCTCCAGGTTCAAGGGCACCTTCCTACATCGAAAACATGCATGAGAAACCCAGAAAATGGTACACCGTGCGATCGGGAAAGGTTTCTAAAACGCACCTGATTTCTCACCTCCTTGTGCTCGGTTTCGCCATTCCAGCCGCTTTCCTAGCAATCTCCCTCCTTGGAGAATCAGCACCTTTAACCTCCTGTTCCGTACAGGTTGCAATTTGTCCTGAAGATGAACGGGAATAGGGGGAACCAATGAGAGACTAGCTCTAGGTCTTGGGACAGTCACAGGTCACTCTATTTTCCCATCAGAAAGAAGAATTAACCACAGGCTCTGCCTGCCGCCCGGAAGCAGAATAGGGCCTGAAGCAATCATGCGCTTTTGCGGCCACCTCCCAAGAAAGCGAGTTGAAAAATGGAGCTCAGGGGCATTGCAATTCACAAACCTGCAGAGTTATAAATGATAACTCTCGTCCACAAATATATTGAGGGAAGGCAAGAAGAGGATTTGAAAGCAAGGCAGAATTGCGTGAAACAGATTTCAGGAGGGAGATTCGAATCGCCTTTAAAGCACAGGAAAAGCAGCAAAAGCTCGACAATGATGCCCTTGGCCAAAAAGGGCGTATGCGTTTTTTCCTGAATATATTCAGGAAAAAACGCATACGCCCTTTTTGGCCAACCAAGCAACCTGGAAAGGCAAATCAGCGCTACAAAGAAGTCTCGCTTCCCATCGGTCAAAAGGGCAATGCTGTTAAAGTGTCAAAACCAGAAATGCAGGACTGGCAATGGAGAAATGGGAGCCTTGCTACGCTGATGGGCGGGATGTAAATTGCCAACAGCCACTCTGGAGAGGTGTACGGTGTGTCTTGAAACATCTAAAAAACTCAGGTTAGAGAGCATAGTGCACTTCCACTCATGGGCGTATAAATTGGGAAAACTAAAAATCAGCAAGACACAGGCACCCCAAAGTTTAGGGCTTCTCTGTTGACAAGAACCTCCACTTCGTTACACCTTAAATATCCCAGGAAAGAGAAAAATGGATAAAGAAGTTGTGGTCCTTATGTACAATGGATTATCACTCAGCCATGAAATCAACGTCATAAGGCTCGGTGCAGCATGATGAGTGGATTTAGGTATGACGATTCGACGTGAAATAAGTCACGCAGAAAAAGACACTTATCATAAGATATTACTTATAGAGGGAATGTAAAAACCGCTACACTTGAACTGAATTACAAAACAGAAGAGAGTCACACGTTCAGAAAATACACTATGGCTGCTTAACGGGAAAGGTGAGGTGGGGTGATGCATAAAACCAGGGTTTCAAATTAGCTCAGATACCGTTCCATAAACACAATATGTAATAGACAAGTCCTACTCCTTGCTCAGTGAACGGGACTCAACACCCCCTATTCACCGCCCAAGAATATATCTGACTAGTAATAATCTTAAAACCTATGTGTTGATATCTCTCTGTAAGTGAATCAAGTGGGTGTAAAGCGGCATAAACACAGCAGTGAAAAGCAGCTAAACCCCATTATAAAAATCAATTACTTTTAAAAACCCGTGAAGCAAAGACAGTGAAAGAGAGAGAAATTCTTACAAAATTCGTTCAGGGGCTGTGATGCCACCTGGGTTGACCATATCTAGACACACAGCTGATTGAGACATAAGGGTGGACACTCTTGGGGCTGAGAGTTTTGGTGAGGTTGGGTGAGCAAACGCAGACCCTTGAAAGTAATACTGCGTGGTACCCATCCCATGGGTCCCAAATCTCCAGGTTCAAGGGCACCTTCCTACATCGAAAACATGCATGAGAAACCCAGAAGATGGTACACCGTGTGATCGGGAATGGTTTCTAAAACGCACCTTATTTCTCACCTCCTTGTGCTCGGGTTCGCCATTCCAGCCGCTTTCCTAGCAATCTCCCTCCTTGGAGAATCAGCACCTTTAACCTCCTGTTCCGTACAGGTTGCAATTTGTCCTGAGGAGGAACGGGAAGAGGGGGAACCAATGAGAGACTAGCTCTAGGTCTTGGGACAGGCACAGCTCACTCTATTTTCCCATCAGGAAGAAGAATTAACCACAGGCTCAGCCTGCCGCCCGGAAGGAGAATAGGGCCTGAAGCAATCCTGCGCTTTTGCGGCCAGCTCCCAAGAAAGCGAGTTGAAAAATGGAGCTCAGGGGCACTGCAATTCACAAACCTGCAGAGTTATAAATGATAACTCTCGTCCACAAATATACTGTGGGATGGCAACGAAGAGGATTTGAAAGCAAGGCAGAATTGCAGGAAACAGGTTTCAGGAGGGAGATTCGAATCGCCTTTAAAGCACAGGAAAAGCGGCAAAACCTCGACAATGATGCCCTTGGCCAAAAAGGGCGTATGCGTTTTTCCTGAATATATTCAGGAAAAAACGCATACGCCCTTTTTGGCCAACCAAGCAACCTGCAAAGGCAAATCAGCGCTACAAAGAAGTCTCGCTTCCCATCGGTCAAAAGGGCCATGCTGAATAAAGTGTCAAAACCAGAAATGCAGGACAGGCCATGGAGAAACGGGAGCCTTGCTACGCTGATGGGCGGGATGTAAATTGCCAACAGCCACTCTGGAGAGGTGTACGGTGTGTCTTGAAACATCTAAAAAACTCAGCTTAGAGAGCATAGGGCACTTCCACTCGTGGGCGTATAAATTGGGAAAACTAAAAATCAGCAAGACACAGGCACCCCAAAGTTTAGGGCTGCTCTGTTGACAACAACCTCCACTTCGTTACACCTTAAATATCCCAGGAAAGAGAAAAATGGATAAAGAAGTTGTGGTCCTTATGTACAATGGAATATCACTCATCCATGAAATCTACGTCATAAGGCTCTTAGCAGCATGATGAGTGGATTTAGGTACGACGATTCTACGTGAAATCAGTCACACAGAAAAAGACACTTATCATAAGATATCACTTATAGAGGGAATGTAAAAACCGCTACACTTGAACTAAATTACAGAACAGAAGAGAGTCACACGTTTAGAAAACACACTATGGCTGCTTAACGGGAAAGGTGAGGTGGGGTGATGCATAAAACAAGGGTTTCAAATTAGCTCAGATACCGTTCCATAAACCCAATATGTAATAGACACGACCTACTCCTTGCTCAGTGAACGGGACCCAACACCCCCTATTCACCGCCCAAGAATATATCTGACTAGTAAGAATCTTAAAACCTATGTGTTGATATCTCTCTGTAAGGGACTCAAGTGGGTGTAAAGCGGCATAAACACAGCAGTGAAAAGCAGCTAAGCCCCATTATAAAAATCAATTCCTTTTAAAAACCCGTGAAGCAAAGACAGTGAAAGAGAGAGAAATTCTTACAAAATTCGTTCAGGGGCTGTGATGCCACTTGGATTGACCATATCTAGACCCACAGCTGATTGAGACATAAGGGTGGACCCCTTTGGGGGCTTAGAGGTTTGGTGAGGTTGGGTGAGCAAACGCAGACCCTTTAAAATAATACTGCGTGGTACCCATCCCATGGGTCCCAAATCTCCAGGTTCAAGGGCACCTTCCTACATCGAAAACATGCATGAGAAACCCAGAAGATGGTACACCGTGTGATCGGGAAAGGTTTCTAAAACGCACCTCATTTCTCATCTCCTTGTGCTCGGGTTCGCCATTCCAGCCGCTTTCCTAGCAATCTCCCTCCTTGGAGAATCAGCACCTTTAACCTCCTGTTCCGTACAGGTTGCAATTTGTCCTGAGGAGGAACGGGAAGAGGGGGAACCAATGAGAGACTAGCTCTAGGTCTTGGGACAGGCACAGCTCACTCTATTTTCCCATCAGGAAGAAGAATTAACCACAGGCTCAGCCTGCCGCCCGGAACCAAAATAGGGCCTGAAGCAATCCTGCGTTTTTGCGGCCAGCTCCCAAGAAAGCGAGTTGACAAATGGAGCTCAGGGGCACTGCAATTCACAAACCTGCAGAGTTATAAATGATAACTCTCGTCCACAAATATATTGAGGGAAGGCAACGAAGAGGATTTGAAAGCAAGGCAGAATTGCAGGAAACAGATTTCAGGAGGGAGATTCGAATCGCCTTTAAAGCACAGGAAAAGCGGCCAAACCTCGACAATGATGCCCTTGGCCAAAAAGGGCCTATGCGTTTTTTCCTGAATATATTCAGGAAAAAACGCATACGCCCTTATTGGCCAACCAAGCAACCTGCAAAGGCAAATCAGCGCTACAAAGAAGTCTCGCTTCCCATCGGTCAAAAGGGCCATGCTGAATAAAGTGTCAAAACCAGAAATGCAGGACAGGCCATGGAGAAACGGGAGCCTTGCTACGCTGATGGGCGGGATGTAAATTGCCCACAGCCACTCTGGAGAAGTGTACGGTGTGTCTTGAAACATCTAAAAAACTCAGCTTACAGAGCATAGGGCACTTCCACTCATGGGCATACAAATTCGGAAAACTAAAAATCAGCAAGACACAGGAACCCCAAAGTTTAGGGCTGCTCTGTTGACAAGAACCTCCACTTCGTTACACCTTAAATATACCAGGAAAGAGAAAAATGGATAAAGAAGTTGTGGTCCTTATGTACAATGGAATATCACTCAGCCATGAAATCTACGTCATAAGGCTCGTAGCAGCATGATGAGTGGATTTAGATACGACAATTCTACGTGAAATACGTCACACAGAAAAAGACACTTATCATAAGATATCACTTATAGAGGGAATGTAAAAACCGCTACACTTGAACTGAATTACAAAACAGAAGAGAGTCACACGTTTAGAAAACACACTATGGCTGCTTAACGGGAAAGGTGAGGTGGGGTGATGCATAAAACAAGGGTTTCAAATTAGCTCAGATACCGTTCCATAAACCCAATATGTAATAGACAAGACCTACTCCTTGCTCAGTGAACGGGACTCATCACCCCCTATTCACCGCCCAAGAATATATCTGACTAGTAAGAATCTTAAAACCTATGGGTTGATATCTCTCTGTAAGTGACTCAAGTGGGTGTAAAGCGGCATAAACACAGCAGTGAAAAGCAGCTAAACCCCATTATAAAAATCAATTACTTTTAAAAACCCGTGAAGCAAAGACAGTGAAAGAGAGAGAAATTCTTACAAAATTCGTTCAGGGGCTGTGATGCCACCTGGATTGACCATATCTAGACCCACAGCTGATTGAGACATAAGGGTGGACACTCCTGGGCCTGAGAGCTTTGGTGAGGTTGGGTGAGCAAACGCAGACCCTTTAAAGTAATACTGCGTGGTACCCATCCCATGGGTCCCAAATCTCCAGGTTCAAGGGCACCTTCTTACATCGAAAACATGCATGAGAAACCCAGAAGATGGTACACCGTGTGATCGGGAAAGGTTTCTAAAACGCACCTCATTTCTCATCTCCTTGTGCTCGGGTTCGCCATTCCAGCCGCTTTCCTAGCAATCTCCCTCCTTGGAGAATCAGCACCTTTAACGTCCTGTTCCGTACAGGTTGCAATTTGTCCTGAGGAGGAACGGGAAGAGGGGGAACCAATGAGAGACTAGCTCTAGGTCTTGGGACAGGCACAGCTCACTCTATTTTCCCATCAGGAAGAAGAATTAACCACAGGCTCAGCCTGCCGCCCGGAACCAAAATAGGGCCTGAAGCAATCCTGCGCTTTTGCGGCCAGCTCCCAAGTAAGCGAGTTGAAAAATGGAGCTCAAGGGCACTGCAATTCACAAACCTGCAGAGTTATAAATGATAACTCTCGTCCACAAATATATTGAGGGAAGGCAACGAAGAGGATTTGAAAGCAAGGCAGAATTGCAGGAAACAGATTTCAGGAGGGAGATTCGAATCGCCTTTAAAGCACAGGAAAAGCGGCAAAACCTCGACAATGATGCCCTTGGCCAAAAAGGGCGTATGCGTTTTTTCCTGAATATATTCAGGAAAAAACGCATACGCCCTTTTTGGCCAACCAAGCAACCTGCAAAGGCAAATCAGCGCTACAAAGAAGTCTCGCTTCCCATCGGTCAAAAGGGCCATGCTGAATAAAGTGTCAAAACCAGAAATGCAGGACAGGCCATGGAGAAACGGGAGCCTTGCTACGCTGATGGGCGGGATGTAAATTGCCCAAAGCCACTCTGGAGAAGTGTACGGTGTGTCTTGAAACATCTAAAAAACTCAGCTTAGAGAGCATAGGGCACTTCCACTCATGGGCGTAAAAATTGGGAAAACTAAAAATCAGCAAGACACAGGCAACCCAAAGTTTAGGGCTGCTCTGTTGACAAGAACCTGCACTTCGTTACACCTTAAATATCCCAGGAAAGAGAAAAATGGATAAAGAAGTTGTGGTCCTTATGTACAATGGAATATCACTCAGCCATGAAATCTACGTCATAAGGCACGTAGCAGCATGATGAGTGGATTTAGGTACGACAATTCTACGTGAAATAAGTCACACAGAAAAAGACACTTATCATAAGATATCACTTATAGAGGGAATGTAAAAACCGCTACACTTGAACTGAATTACAAAACAGAAGAGAGTCACACGTTTAGAAAGCACACTATGGCTGCTTAACGGAAAGGTGAGGTGGGGTGATGCATAAAACAAGGGTTTCAAATTAGCTCAGATACCGTTCCATAAACCCAATATGTAATAGACAAGACCTACTCCTTGCTCAGTGAACGGGACTCAGCACCCCCTATTCACCGCCCAAGAATATATCTGACAAATAAGTATCTTAAAACCTATGTGTTGATATCTCTCTGTAAGTGACTCAAGTGGGTGTAAAGCGGCATAAACACAGCAGTGAAAAGCACCTAAACCCCATTATAAAAATCAATTACTTTTAAAAACCCGTGAAGCAAAGACAGTGAAAGAGAGAGAAATTCTTACAAAATTCGTTCAGGGGCTGTGATGCCACCTGGGTTGACCATATCTAGACCCACAGCTGATTGAGACATAAGGGTGGACCCCTTTGGGGGCTTAGAGGTTTGGTGAGTTTGGGTGAGCAAACGCAGACCCTTTAAAGTAATACTGCGTGGTACCCATCCCATGGTTCCCAAATCTCCAGGTTCAAGGGCACCTTCCTACATCGAAAACATGCATGAGAAACCCAGAAGATGGTACACCGTGTGATCGGGAAAGGTTTCTAAAACGCACCTCATTTCTCATCTCCTTGTGCTCGGGTTCGCCATTCCAGCCGCTTTCCTAGCAATCTCCCTCCTTGGAGAATCAGCACCTTTAACCTCCTGTTCCGTACAGGTTGCAATTTGTCCTGAGGAGGAACGGGAAGAGGGGGAACCAATGAGAGACTAGCTCTAGGTCTTGGGACAGGCACAGCTCACTCTATTTTCCCATCAGGAAGAAGAATTAACCACAGGCTCAGCCTGCCGCCCGGAACCAAAATAGGGCCTGAAGCAATCCTGCGTTTTTGCGGCCAGCTCCCAAGAAAGCGAGTTGACAAATGGAGCTCAGGGGCACTGCAATTCACAAACCTGCAGAGTTATAAATGATAACTCTCGTCCACAAATATATTGAGGGAAGGCAACGAAGAGGATTTGAAAGCAAGGCAGAATTGCAGGAAACAGATTTCAGGAGGGAGATTCGAATCGCCTTTAAAGCACAGGAAAAGCGGCAAAACCTCGACAATGATGCCCTTGGCCAAAAAGGGCGTATGCGTTTTTTCCTGAATATATTCAGGAAAAAACGCATACGCCCTTTTTGGCCAACCAAGCAACCTGCAAAGGCAAATCAGCGCTACAAAGAAGTCTCGCTTCCCATCGGTCAAAAGGGCCATGCTGAATAAAGTGTCAAAACCAGAAATGCAGGACAGGCCATGGAGAAACGGGAGCCTTGCTACGCTGATGGGCGGGATGTAAATTGCCCAAAGCCACTCTGGAGAAGTGTACGGTGTGTCTTGAAACATCTAAAAAACTCAGCTTAGAGAGCATAGGGCACTTCCACTCATGGGCGTAAAAATTGGGAAAACTAAAAATCAGCAAGACACAGGCAACCCAAAGTTTAGGGCTGCTCTGTTGACAAGAACCTGCACTTCGTTACACCTTAAATATCCCAGGAAAGAGAAAAATGGATAAAGAAGTTGTGGTCCTTATGTACAATGGAATATCACTCAGCCATGAAATCTACGTCATAAGGCACGTAGCAGCATGATGAGTGGATTTAGGTACGACAATTCTACGTGAAATAAGTCACACAGAAAAAGACACTTATCATAAGATATCACTTATAGAGGGAATGTAAAAACCGCTACACATGAACTGAATTACAAAACAGAAGAGAGTCACACGTTTAGAAAGCACACTATGGCTGCTTAACGGAAAGGTGAGGTGGGGTGATGCATAAAACAAGGGTTTCAAATTAGCTCAGATACCGTTCCATAAACCCAATATGTAATAGACAAGACCTACTCCTTGCTCAGTGAACGGGACTCAGCACCCCCTATTCACCGCCCAAGAATATATCTGACAAATAAGTATCTTAAAACCTATGTGTTGATATCTCTCTGTAAGTGACTCAAGTGGGTGTAAAGCGGCATAAACACAGCAGTGAAAAGCACCTAAACCCCATTATAAAAATCAATTACTTTTAAAAACCCGTGAAGCAAAGACAGTGAAAGAGAGAGAAATTCTTACAAAATTCGTTCAGGGGCTGTGATGCCACCTGGGTTGACCATATCTAGACCCACAGCTGATTGAGACATAAGGGTGGACCCCTTTGGGGGCTTAGAGGTTTGGTGAGTTTGGGTGAGCAAACGCAGACCCTTTAAAGTAATACTGCGTGGTACCCATCCCATGGGTCCCAAATCTCCAGGTTCAAGGGCACCTTCCTACATCGAAAACATGCATGAGAAACCCAGAAGATGGTACACCGTATGATCGGGAAAGGTTTCTAAAACGCACCTCATTTCTCATCTCCTTGTGCTCGGGTTCGCCATTCCAGCCGCTTTCCTAGCAATCTCCCTCCTTGGAGAATCAGCACCTTTAACCTCCTGTTCCGTACAGGTTGCAATTTGTCCTGAGGAGGAACGGGAAGAGGGGGAACCAATGAGAGACTAGCTCTAGGTCTTGGGACAGGCACAGCTCACTCTATTTTCCCATCAGGAAGAAGAATTAACCACAGGCTCAGCCTGCCGCCCGGAAGGAGAATAGGGCCTGAAGCAATCCTGCGCTTTTGCGGCCAGCTCCCAAGAAAGCGAGTTGAAAAATGGAGCTCAGGGGCACTGCAATTCACAAACCTGCAGAGTTATAAATGATAACTCTCGTCCACAAATATATTGAGGGAAGGCAACGAAGAGGATTTGGAAGCAAGGCAGAATTGCAGGAAACAGGTTTCAGGAGGGAGATTCGAATCGCCTTTAAAGCACAGGAAAAGCGGCAAAACCTCGACAATGATGCCCTTGCCCAAAAAGGGCGAATGCATTTTTTCCTGAATATATTCAGGAAAAAACGCATACGCCCTTATTGGCCAACCAAACAACCTGCAAAGGCAAATCAGCGCTACAAAGAAGTCTCGCTTCCCATCGGTCAAAAGGGCCATGCTGAATAAAGTGTCAAAACCAGAAATGCAGGACAGGCCATGGAGAAACGGGAGCCTTGCTACGCTGATGGGCGGGATGTAAATTGCCCACAGCCACTCTGGAGAAGTGTACGGTGTGTCTTGAAACATCTAAAAAACTCAGCTTACAGAGCATAGGGCACTTCCACTCATGGGCATACAAATTCGGAAAACTAAAAATCAGCAAGACACAGGAACCCCAAAGTTTAGGGCTGCTCTGTTGACAAGAACCTCCACTTCGTTACACCTTAAATATCCCAGGAAAGAGAAAAATGGATAAAGAAGTTGTGGTCCTTATGTACAATGGAATATCACTCAGCCATGAAATCAACGTCATAAGGCTAGTAGCAGCATGATGAGTGGATTTAGGTACGACGATTCTACGTGAAATACGTCACACAGAAAAAGACACTTATCATAAGATATCACTTATAGAGGGAATGTAAAAACCGCTACACTTGAACTGAATTACAAAACAGAAGAGAGTCACACGTTTAGAAAACACACTATGGCTGCTTAACGGGAAAGGTGAGGTGGGGTGATGCATAAAACAAGGGTTTCAAATTAGCTCAGATACCGTTCCATAAACCCAATATGTAATAGACAAGACCTACTCCTTGCTCAGTGAACGGGACTCAGCACCCCCTATTCACCGCCCAAGAATATATCTGACTAGTAAGAATCTTAAAACCTATGGGTTGATATCTCTCTGTAAGTGACTCAAGTGGGTGTAAAGCGGCATAAACACAGCAGTGAAAAGCAGCTAAACCCCATTATAAAAATCAATTACTTTTAAAAACCCGTGAAGCAAAGACAGTGAAAGAGAGAGAAATTCTTACAAAATTCGTTCAGGGGCTGTAATGCCACCTGGATTGACCATATCTAGACCCACAGCTGATTGAGACATAAGGGTGGACACTCCTGGGCCTGAGAGCTTTGGTGAGGTTGGGTGAGCAAACGCAGACCCTTTAAAGTAATACTGCGTGGTACCCATCCCATGGGTCCCAAATCTCCAGGTTCAAGGGCACCTTCCTACATCGAAAACATGCATGAGAAACCCAGAAGATGGTACACCGTATGATCGGGAAAGGTTTCTAAAACGCACCTCATTTCTCTTCTCCTTGTGCTCGGGTTCGCCATTCCAGCCGCTTTCCTAGCAATCTCCCTCCTTGGAGAATCAGCACCTTTAACCTCCTGTTCCGTACAGGTTGCAATTTGTCCTGAGGAGGAACGGGAAGAGGGGGAACCAATGAGAGACTAGCTCTAGGTCTTGGGACAGGCACAGCTCACTCTATTTTCCCATCAGGAAGAAGAATTAACCACAGGCTCAGCCTGCCGCCCGGAAGGAGAATAGGGCCTGAAGCAATCCTGCGCTTTTGCGGCCAGCTCCCAAGAAAGCGAGTTGAAAAATGGAGCTCAGGGGCACTGCAATTCACAAACCTGCAGAGTTATAAATGATAACTCTCGTCCACAAATATACTGTGGGATGGCAACGAAGAGGATTTGAAAGCAAGGCAGAATTGCAGGAAACAGGTTTCAGGAGGGAGATTCGAATCGCCTTTAAAGCACAGGAAAAGCGGGCAAACCTCGACAATGATGCCCTTGGCCAAAAAGGGCGTATGCGTTTTTTCCTGAATATATTCAGGAAAAAACGCATACGCCCTTTTTGGGCAACCAAGCAACGTGCAAAGGCAAATCAGCGCTACAAAGAAGTCTCGCTTCCCATCGGTCAAAAGGGCCATGCTGAATAAAGTGTCAAAACCAGAAATGCAGGACAGGCCATGGAGAAACGGGAGCCTTGCTACGCTGATGGGCGGGATGTAAATTGCCAACAGCCACTCTGGAGAGGTGTACGGTGTGTCTTGAAACATCTAAAAAACTCAGCTTAGAGAGCATAGAGCACTTCCACTCGTGGGCCTATAAATTGGGAAAACTAAAAATCAGCAAGACACAGGCACCCCAAAGTTTAGGGCTGCTCTGTTGACAAGAACCTCCACTTCGTTACACCTTAAATATCCCAGGAAAGAGAAAAATGGATAAAGAAGTTGTGGTCCTTATGTACAATGGAATATCACTCAGCCATGAAATCTACGTCATAAGGCTCGTAGCAGCATGATGAGTGGATTTAGGTACGACAATTCTACGTGAAATAAGTCACACAGAAAAAGACACTTATCATAAGATATCACTTATAGAGTGAATGTAAAAACCGCTACACTTGAACTGAATTACAAAACAGAAGAGAGTCACACATTTAGAAAACACACTATGGCTGCTTAACGGGAAAGGTGAGTTGGGGTGATGCATAAAACCAGGGTTTCAAATTAGCTCAGATACCGTTCCATAAACCCAATATGTAATAGACAAGACATACTCCTTGCTCAGTGAACGGGACTCAACACCACCTATTCACCGCCCAAGAATATATCTGACAAGTAAGAATCTTAAAACCTATGTGTTGATATCTCTCTGTAAGTGACTCAAGTGGGTGTAAAGCAGCATAAACACAGCAGTGAAAAGCAGCTAAACCCCATTATAAAAATCAATTACTTTTAAAAACCCGTGAAGCAAAGACAGTGAAAGAGAGAGAAATTCTTACAAAATTCGTTCAGGGGCTGTGATGCCACCTGGGTTGACCATATCTAGACCCACAGCTGATTGAGACATAAGGGTGGACACTCCTGGGGCTGAGAGGTTTGGTGAGGTTGGGTGAGCAAACGCAGACCCTTTAAAGTAATACTGCGTGGTACCCATCCCATGGGTCCCAAATCTCCAGGTTCAAGGGCACCTTCCTACATCGAAAACATGCATGAGAAACCCAGAAGATGGTACACCGTGTGATCGGGAAAGGTTTCTAAAACGCACCTCATTTCTCATCTCCTTGTGCTCGGGTTCGCCATTCCAGCCGCTTTCCTAGCAATCTTCCTCCTTGGAGAATCAGCACCTTTAACCTCCTGTTCCGTACAGGTTGCTATTTGTCCTGAGGAGGAACGGGAAGAGGGGGAACCAATGAGAGACTAGCTCTAGGTCTTGGGACAGGCACAGCTCACTCTATTTTCCCATCAGGAAGAAGAATTAACCACAGGCTCAGCCTGCCGCCCGGAAGGAGAATAGGGCCTGAAGCAATCCTGCACTTTTGCGGCCAGCTCCCAAGAAAGCGAGTTGAAAAATGGAGCTCAGGGGCACTGCAATTCACAAACCTGCAGAGTTATAAATGATAACTCTCGTCCACAAATATACTGTGGGATGGCAACGAAGAGGATTTGAAAGCAAGGCAGAATTGCAGGAAACAGGTTTCAGGAGGGAGATTCGAATCGCATTTAAAGCACAGGAAAAGCGGCAAAACCTCGACAATGATGCCCTTGGCCAAAAAGGGCGTATGCGTTTTTCCTGAATATATTCAGGAAAAAATGCATACGCCCTTTTTGGCCAACCAAGCAACCTGCAAAGGCAAATCAGCGCTACAAAGAAGTCTCGCTTCCCATCGGTCAAAAGGGCCATGCTGAATAAAGTGTCAAAACCAGAAATGCAGGACAGGCCATGGAGAAACGGGAGCCTTGCTACGCTGGTGGGCGGGATGTAAATTGCCAACAGCCACTCTGGAGAGGTGTACGGTGTGTCTTGAAACATCTAAAAAACTCAGCTTAGAGAGCATAGGGCACTTCCACTCGTGGGCGTATAAATTGGGAAAACTAAATATCAGCAAGACACAGGCACCCCAAAGTTTAGGGCTGCTCTGTTGACAACAACCTCCACTTCGTTACACCTTAAATATCCCAGGAAAGAGAAAAATGGATAAAGAAGTTGTGGTCCTTATGTACAATGGAATATCACTCAGCCATGAAATCTACGTCATAAGGCTCTTAGCAGCATGATGAGTGGATTTAGGTACGACGATTCTACGTGAAGTCAGTCACACAGAAAAAGACACTTATCATAAGATATCACGTATAGAGGGAATGTAAAAACCGCTACACTTGAACTGAATTACAAAACAGAAGAGAGTCACACGTTTAGAAAACACACTATGGCTGCTTAACGGGAAAGGTAAGTTGGGGTGATGCATAAAACCAGGGTTTCAAATTAGCTCAGATACCGTTCCATAAACCCAATATGTAATAGACAAGACCTACTCCTTGCTCAGTGAACGGGACACAGCACCACCTATTCACCGCCCAAGAATATATCTGACTAGTAAGAATCTTAAAACCTATGTGTTGATATCTCTCTGTAAGTGAGGCAAGTGGGTGTAAAGCGGCATACACACAGCTCTGAAGAGCAGCTAAACCCCATTATAAAAATCAATTACTTTTAAAAACCCGTGAAGCAAAGACAGTGAAAGAGAGAGAAATTCTTACAAAATTCGTTCAGGGGCTGTGATGCCACCTGGGTTGACCATTCTAGACCCACAGCTGATTGAGACATAAGGGTGGACACTCCTGGGGCTGAGAGGTTTGGTGAGGTTGGGTGAGCAAACGCAGACCCTTTAAAGTAATACTGCGTGGTACCCATCCCATGGGTCCCAAATCTCCAGGTTCAAGGGCACCTTCCTACATCGAAAACATGCATGAGAAACCCAGAAGATGGTACACCGTGTGATCGGGAAAGGTTTCTAAAACGCACCTCATTTCTCATCTCCTTGTGCTCGGGTTCGCCATTCCAGCCGCTTTCCTAGCAATCTCCCTCCTTGGAGAATCAGCACCTTTAACCTCCTGTTCTGTATAGGTTGCAATTTGTCCTGAGGAGGAACGGGAAGAGGGGGAACCAATGAGAGACTAGCTCTAGGTCTTGGGACAGGCACAGCTCAGTCTATTTTCCCATCAGGAAGAAGAATTAACCACAGGCTCAGCCTGCCAGCCGGAAGCCGAATAGGGCCTGAAGCAATCCTGCGCTTTTGAGGCCAGCTCCCAAGAAAGCGAGTTGAAAAATGGAGCTCAGGGGCACTGCAATTCACAAACCTGCAGAGTTATAAATGATAACTCTCGTCCACAAATATACTGTGGGATGGCAACGAAGAGGATTTGAAAGCAAGGCAGAATTGCAGGAAACAGGTTTCAGGAGGGAGATTCGAATCGCCTTTAAAGCACAGGAAAAGCGGGCAAACCTCGACAATGATGCCCTTGGCCAAAAAGGGCGTATGCGTTTTTTCCTGAATATATTCAGGAAAAAACGCATACGCCCTTTTTGGGCAACCAAGCAACCTGCAAAGGCAAATCAGCGCTACAAAGAAGTCTCGCTTCCCATCGGTCAAAAGGGCCATGCTGAATAAAGTGTCAAAACCAGAAATGCAGGACAGGCCATGGAGAAACGGGAGCCTTGCTACGCTGATGGGCGGGATGTAAATTGCCAACAGCCACTCGGGAGAGGTGTACGGTGTGTCTTGAAACATCTAAAAAACTCAGCTTAGAGAGCATAGAGCACTTCCACTCGTGGGCCTATAAATTGGGAAAACTAAAAATCAGCAAGACACAGGCACCCCAAAGTTTAGGGCT
Source organism: Eschrichtius robustus (assembly GCF_028021215.1). Lineage (NCBI taxonomy): Eukaryota > Metazoa > Chordata > Mammalia > Artiodactyla > Eschrichtiidae > Eschrichtius > Eschrichtius robustus. The sequence continues at coordinate 83,493,450 of NC_090832.1, forward strand.
GCTCTGTTGACAAGAACCTCCACTTCGTTACAACTTAAATATCCCAGGAAAGAGAAAAATGGATAAAGAAGTTGTGGTCCTTATGTACAATGGAATATCACTCAGCCACGAAATCTACGTCATAAGGCTCGTAGCAGCATGATGAGTGGATTTAGGTACGACAATTCTACGTGAAATAAGTCACACAGAAAAAGACACTTATCATAAGATATCACTTATAGAGTGAATGTAAAAACCGCTACACTTGAACTGAATTACAAAACAGAAGAGAGTCACACATTTAGAAAACACACTATGGCTGCTTAACGGGAAAGGTGAGTTGGGGTGATGCATAAAACCAGGGTTTCAAATTAGCTCAGATACCGTTCCATAAACCCAATATGTAATAGACAAGACATACTCCTTGCTCAGTGAACGGGACTCAACACCACCTATTCACCGCCCAAGAATATATCTGACAAGTAAGAATCTTAAAACCTATGTGTTGATATCTCTCTGTAAGTGACTCAAGTGGGTGTAAAGCAGCATAAACACAGCAGTGAAAAGCAGCTAAACCCCATTATAAAAATCAATTACTTTTAAAAACCCGTGAAGCAAAGACAGTGAAAGAGAGAGAAATTCTTACAAAATTCGTTCAGGGGCTGTGATGCCACCTGGGTTGACCATATCTAGACCCACAGCTGATTGAGACATAAGGGTGGACACTCCTGGGGCTGAGAGGTTTGGTGAGGTTGGGTGAGCAAACGCAGACCCTTTAAAGTAATACTGCGTGGTAATCATCCCATGGGTCCCAAATCTCCAGGTTCAAGGGCACCTTCCTACATCGAAAACATGCATGAGAAACCCAGAAGATGGTACACCGTGTGATCGGGAAAGGTTTCTAAAACGCACCTCATTTCTCATCTCCTTGTGCTCGGGTTCGCCATTCCAGCCGCTTTCCTAGCAATCTTCCTCCTTGGAGAATCAGCACCTTTAACCTCCTGTTCCGTACAGGTTGCTATTTGTCCTGAGGAGGAACGGGAAGAGGGGGAACCAATGAGAGACTAGCTCTAGGTCTTGGGACAGGCACAGTTCACTCTATTTTCCCATCAGGAAGAAGAATTAACCACAGGCTCAGCCTGCCGCCCGGAAGGAGAATAGGGCCTGAAGCAATCCTGCGCTTTTGCGGCCAGCTCCCAAGAAAGCGAGTTGAAAAATGGAGCTCAGGGGCACTGCAATTCACAAACCTGCAGAGTTATAAATGATAACTCTCGTCCACAAATATACTGTGGGAAGGCAACGAAGAGGATTTGAAAGCAAGGCAGAATTGCAGGAAACAGGTTTCAGGAGGGAGATTCGAATCGCCTTTAAAGCACAGGAAAAGCGGCAAAACCTCGACAATGATGCCCTTGGCCAAAAAGGGCGTATGCGTTTTTCCTGAATATATTCAGGAAAAAATGCATACGCCCTTTTTGGCCAACCAAGCAACCTGCAAAGGCAAATCAGCGCTACAAAGAAGTCTCGCTTCCCATCGGTCAAAAGGGCCATGCTGAATAAAGTGTCAAAACCAGAAATGCAGGACAGGCCATGGAGAAACGGGAGCCTTGCTACGCTGGTGGGCGGGATGTAAATTGCCAACAGCCACTCTGGAGAGGTGTACGGTGTGTCTTGAAACATCTAAAAAACTCAGCTTAGAGAGCATAGGGCACTTCCACTCGTGGGCGTATAAATTGGGAAAACTAAAAATCAGCAAGACACAGGCACCCCAAAGTTTAGGGCTGCTCTGTTGACAACAACCTCCACTTCGTTACACCTTAAATATCCCAGGAAAGAGAAAAATGGATAAAGAAGTTGTGGTCCTTATGTACAATGGAATATCACTCAGCCATGAAATCTACGTCATAAGGCTCTTAGCAGCATGATGAGTGGATTTAGGTACGACGATTCTACGTGAAGTCAGTCACACAGAAAAAGACACTTATCATAAGATATCACTTATAGAGGGAATGTAAAAACCGCTACACTTGAACTGAATTACAAAACAGAAGAGAGTCACACGTTTAGAAAACACACTATGGCTGCTTTACGGGAAAGGTAAGTTGGGGTGATGCATAAAACCAGGGTTTCAAATTAGCTCAGATACCGTTCCATAAACCCAATATGTAATAGACAAGACCTACTCCTTGCTCAGTGAACGGGACACAGCAACACCTATTCACCGCCCAAGAATATATCTGACTAGTAAGAATCTTAAAACCTATGTGTTGATATCTCTCTGTAAGTGAGGCAAGTGGGTGTAAAGCGGCATACACACAGCTCTGAAGAGCAGCTAAACCCCATTATAAAAATCAATTACTTTTAAAAACCCGTGAAGCAAAGACAGTGAAAGAGAGAGAAATTCTTACAAAATTCGTTCAGGGGCTGTGATGCCACCTGGGTTGACCATTCTAGACCCACAGCTGATTGAGACATAAGGGTGGACACTCCTGGGGCTGAGAGGTTTGGTGAGGTTGGGTGAGCAAACGCAGACCCTTTAAAGTAATACTGCGTGGTACCCATCCCATGGGTCCCAAATCTCCAGGTTCAAGGGCACCTTCCTACATCGAAAACATGCATGAGAAACCCAGAAGATGGTACACCGTGTGATCGGGAAAGGTTTCTAAAACGCACCTCATTTCTCATCTCCTTGTGCTCGGGTTCGCCATTCCAGCCGCTTTCCTAGCAATCTTCCTCCTTGGAGAATCAGCACCTTTAACCTCCTGTTCCGTACAGGTTGCTATTTGTCCTGAGGAGGAACGGGAAGAGGGGGAACCAATGAGAGACTAGCTCTAGGTCTTGGGACAGGCACAGCTCACTCTATTTTCCCATCAGGAAGAAGAATTAACCACAGGCTCAGCCTGCCGCCCGGAAGGAGAATAGGGCCTGAAGCAATCCTGCGCTTTTGCGGCCAGCTCCCAAGAAAGCGAGTTGAAAAATGGAGCTCAGGGGCACTGCAATTCACAAACCTGCAGAGTTATAAATGATAACTCTCGTCCACAAATATACTGTGGGAAGGCAACGAAGAGGATTTGAAAGCAAGGCAGAATTGCAGGAAACAGGTTTCAGGAGGGAGATTCGAATCGCCTTTAAAGCACAGGAAAAGCGGCAAAACCTCGACAATGATGCCCTTGGCCAAAAAGGGCGTATGCGTTTTTCCTGAATATATTCAGGAAAAAATGCATACGCCCTTTTTGGCCAACCAAGCAACCTGCAAAGGCAAATCAGCGCTACAAAGAAGTCTCGCTTCCCATCGGTCAAAAGGGCCATGCTGAATAAAGTGTCAAAACCAGAAATGCAGGACAGGCCATGGAGAAACGGGAGCCTTGCTACGCTGATGGGCGGGATGTAAATTGCCAACAGCCACTCGGGAGAGGTGTACGGTGTGTCTTGAAACATCTAAAAAACTCAGCTTAGAGAGCATAGAGCACTTCCACTCGTGGGCCTATAAATTGGGAAAACTAAAAATCAGCAAGACACAGGCACCCCAAAGTTTAGGGCTGCTCTGTTGACAAGAACCTCCACTTCGTTACAACTTAAATATCCCAGGAAAGAGAAAAATGGATAAAGAAGTTGTGGTCCTTATGTACAATGGAATATCACTCAGCCACGAAATCTACGTCATAAGGCTCGTAGCAGCATGATGAGTGGATTTAGGTACGACAATTCTACGTGAAATAAGTCACACAGAAAAAGACACTTATCATAAGATATCACTTATAGAGTGAATGTAAAAACCGCTACACTTGAACTGAATTACAAAACAGAAGAGAGTCACACATTTAGAAAACACACTATGGCTGCTTAACGGGAAAGGTGAGTTGGGGTGATGCATAAAACCAGGGTTTCAAATTAGCTCAGATACCGTTCCATAAACCCAATATGTAATAGACAAGACATACTCCTTGCTCAGTGAACGGGACTCAACACCACCTATTCACCGCCCAAGAATATATCTGACAAGTAAGAATCTTAAAACCTATGTGTTGATATCTCTCTGTAAGTGACTCAAGTGGGTGTAAAGCAGCATAAACACAGCAGTGAAAAGCAGCTAAACCCCATTATAAAAATCAATTACTTTTAAAAACCCGTGAAGCAAAGACAGTGAAAGAGAGAGAAATTCTTACAAAATTCGTTCAGGGGCTGTGATGCCACCTGGGTTGACCATATCTAGACCCACAGCTGATTGAGACATAAGGGTGGACACTCCTGGGGCTGAGAGGTTTGGTGAGGTTGGGTGAGCAAACGCAGACCCTTTAAAGTAATACTGCGTGGTAATCATCCCATGGGTCCCAAATCTCCAGGTTCAAGGGCACCTTCCTACATCGAAAACATGCATGAGAAACCCAGAAGATGGTACACCGTGTGATCGGGAAAGGTTTCTAAAACGCACCTCATTTCTCATCTCCTTGTGCTCGGGTTCGCCATTCCAGCCGCTTTCCTAGCAATCTTCCTCCTTGGAGAATCAGCACCTTTAACCTCCTGTTCCGTACAGGTTGCTATTTGTCCTGAGGAGGAACGGGAAGAGGGGGAACCAATGAGAGACTAGCTCTAGGTCTTGGGACAGGCACAGCTCACTCTATTTTCCCATCAGGAAGAAGAATTAACCACAGGCTCAGCCTGCCGCCCGGAAGGAGAATAGGGCCTGAAGCAATCCTGCGCTTTTGCGGCCAGCTCCCAAGAAAGCGAGTTGAAAAATGGAGCTCAGGGGCACTGCAATTCACAAACCTGCAGAGTTATAAATGATAACTCTCGTCCACAAATATACTGTGGGAAGGCAACGAAGAGGATTTGAAAGCAAGGCAGAATTGCAGGAAACAGGTTTCAGGAGGGAGATTCGAATCGCCTTTAAAGCACAGGAAAAGCGGCAAAACCTCGACAATGATGCCCTTGGCCAAAAAGGGCGTATGCGTTTTTCCTGAATATATTCAGGAAAAAATGCATACGCCCTTTTTGGCCAACCAAGCAACCTGCAAAGGCAAATCAGCGCTACAAAGAAGTCTCGCTTCCCATCGGTCAAAAGGGCCATGCTGAATAAAGTGTCAAAACCAGAAATGCAGGACAGGCCATGGAGAAACGGGAGCCTTGCTACGCTGGTGGGCGGGATGTAAATTGCCAACAGCCACTCTGGAGAGGTGTACGGTGTGTCTTGAAACATCTAAAAAACTCAGCTTAGAGAGCATAGGGCACTTCCACTCGTGGGCGTATAAATTGGGAAAACTAAAAATCAGCAAGACACAGGCACCCCAAAGTTTAGGGCTGCTCTGTTGACAACAACCTCCACTTCGTTACACCTTAAATATCCCAGGAAAGAGAAAAATGGATAAAGAAGTTGTGGTCCTTATGTACAATGGAATATCACTCAGCCATGAAATCTACGTCATAAGGCTCTTAGCAGCATGATGAGTGGATTTAGGTACGACGATTCTACGTGAAGTCAGTCACACAGAAAAAGACACTTATCATAAGATATCACTTATAGAGGGAATGTAAAAACCGCTACACTTGAACTGAATTACAAAACAGAAGAGAGTCACACGTTTAGAAAACACACTATGGCTGCTTTACGGGAAAGGTAAGTTGGGGTGATGCATAAAACCAGGGTTTCAAATTAGCTCAGATACCGTTCCATAAACCCAATATGTAATAGACAAGACCTACTCCTTGCTCAGTGAACGGGACACAGCAACACCTATTCACCGCCCAAGAATATATCTGACTAGTAAGAATCTTAAAACCTATGTGTTGATATCTCTCTGTAAGTGAGGCAAGTGGGTGTAAAGCGGCATACACACAGCTCTGAAGAGCAGCTAAACCCCATTATAAAAATCAATTACTTTTAAAAACCCGTGAAGCAAAGACAGTGAAAGAGAGAGAAATTCTTACAAAATTCGTTCAGGGGCTGTGATGCCACCTGGGTTGACCATTCTAGACCCACAGCTGATTGAGGCATAAGGGTGGACACTCCTGGGGCTGAGAGGTTTGGTGAGGTTGGGTGAGCAAACGCAGACCCTTTAAAGTAATACTGCGTGGTACCCATCCCATGGGTCCCAAATCTCCAGGTTCAAGGGCACCTTCCTACATCGAAAACATGCATGAGAAACCCAGAAGATGGTACACCGTGTGATCGGGAAAGGTTTCTAAAACGCACCTCATTTCTCATCTCCTTGTGCTCGGGTTCGCCATTCCAGCCGCTTTCCTAGCAATCTTCCTCCTTGGAGAATCAGCACCTTTAACCTCCTGTTCCGTACAGGTTGCTATTTGTCCTGAGGAGGAACGGGAAGAGGGGGAACCAATGAGAGACTAGCTCTAGGTCTTGGGACAGGCACAGCTCACTCTATTTTCCCATCAGGAAGAAGAATTAACCACAGGCTCAGCCTGCCGCCCGGAAGGAGAATAGGGCCTGAAGCAATCCTGCGCTTTTGCGGCCAGCTCCCAAGAAAGCGAGTTGAAAAATGGAGCTCAGGGGCACTGCAATTCACAAACCTGCAGAGTTATAAATGATAACTCTCGTCCACAAATATACTGTGGGAAGGCAACGAAGAGGATTTGAAAGCAAGGCAGAATTGCAGGAAACAGGTTTCAGGAGGGAGATTCGAATCGCCTTTAAAGCACAGGAAAAGCGGCAAAACCTCGACAATGATGCCCTTGGCCAAAAAGGGCGTATGCGTTTTTCCTGAATATATTCAGGAAAAAATGCATACGCCCTTTTTGGCCAACCAAGCAACCTGCAAAGGCAAATCAGCGCTACAAAGAAGTCTCGCTTCCCATCGGTCAAAAGGGCCATGCTGAATAAAGTGTCAAAACCAGAAATGCAGGACAGGCCATGGAGAAACGGGAGCCTTGCTACGCTGGTGGGCGGGATGTAAATTGCCAACAGCCACTCTGGAGAGGTGTACGGTGTGTCTTGAAACATCTAAAAAACTCAGCTTAGAGAGCATAGGGCACTTCCACTCGTGGGCGTATAAATTGGGAAAACTAAAAATCAGCAAGACACAGGCACCCCAAAGTTTAGGGCTGCTCTGTTGACAACAACCTCCACTTCGTTACACCTTAAATATCCCAGGAAAGAGAAAAATGGATAAAGAAGTTGTGGTCCTTATGTACAATGGAATATCACTCAGCCATGAAATCTACGTCATAAGGCTCTTAGCAGCATGATGAGTGGATTTAGGTACGACGATTCTACGTGAAATCAGTCACACAGAAAAAGACACTTATCATAAGATATCACTTATAGAGGGAATGTAAAAACCGCTACACTTGAACTGAATTACAAAACAGAAGAGAGTCACACGTTTAGAAAACACACTATGGCTGCTTAACGGGAAAGGTAAGTTGGGGTGATGCATAAAACCAGGGTTTCAAATTAGCTCAGATACCGTTCCATAAACCCAATATGTAATAGACAAGACCTACTCCTTGCTCAGTGAACGGGACACAGCACCACCTATTCACCGCCCAAGAATATATCTGACTAGTAAGAAACTTAAAACCTATGTGTTGATATCTCTCTGTAAGTGAGGCAAGTGGGTGTAAAGCGGCATACACACAGCTCTGAAGAGCAGCTAAACCCCATTATAAAAATCAATTACTTTTAAAAACCCGTGAAGCAAAGACAGTGAAAGAGAGAGAAATTCTTACAAAATTCGTTCAGGGGCTGTGATGCCACCTGGGTTGACCATTCTAGACCCACAGCTGATTGAGACATAAGGGTGGACACTCCTGGGGCTGAGAGGTTTGGTGAGGTTGGGTGAGCAAACGCAGACCCTTTAAAGTAATACTGCGTGGTACCCATCCCATGGGTCCCAAATCTCCAGGTTCAAGGGCACCTTCCTACATCGAAAACATGCATGAGAAACCCAGAAGATGGTACACCGTGTGATCGGGAAAGGTTTCTAAAACGCACCTCATTTCTCATCTCCTTGTGCTCGGGTTCGCCATTCCAGCCGCTTTCCTAGCAATCTCCCTCCTTGGAGAATCAGCACCTTTAACCTCCTGTTCTGTATAGGTTGCAATTTGTCCTGAGGAGGAACGGGAAGAGGGGGAACCAATGAGAGACTAGCTCTAGGTCTTGGGACAGGCACAGCTCAGTCTATTTTCCCATCAGGAAGAAGAATTAACCACAGGCTCAGCCTGCCAGCCGGAAGCCGAATAGGGCCTGAAGCAATCCTGCGCTTTTGAGGCCAGCTCCCAAGAAAGCGAGTTGAAAAATGGAGCTCAGGGGCACTGCAATTCACAAACCTGCAGAGTTATAAATGATAACTCTCGTCCACAAATATACTGTGGGATGGCAACGAAGAGGATTTGAAAGCAAGGCAGAATTGCAGGAAACAGGTTTCAGGAGGGAGATTCGAATCGCCTTTAAAGCACAGGAAAAGCGGGCAAACCTCGACAATGATGCCCTTGGCCAAAAAGGGCGTATGCGTTTTTTCCTGAATATATTCAGGAAAAAACGCATACGCCCTTTTTGGGCAACCAAGCAACGTGCAAAGGCAAATCAGCGCTACAAAGAAGTCTCGCTTCCCATCGGTCAAAAGGGCCATGCTGAATAAAGTGTCAAAACCAGAAATGCAGGACAGGCCATGGAGAAACGGGAGCCTTGCTACGCTGATGGGCGGGATGTAAATTGCCAACAGCCACTCTGGAGAGGTGTACGGTGTGTCTTGAAACATCTAAAAAACTCAGCTTAGAGAGCATAGAGCACTTCCACTCGTGGGCCTATAAATTGGGAAAACTAAAAATCAGCAAGACACAGGCACCCCAAAGTTTAGGGCTGCTCTGTTGACAAGAACCTCCACTTCGTTACACCTTAAATATCCCAGGAAAGAGAAAAATGGATAAAGAAGTTGTGGTCCTTATGTACAATGGAATATCACTCAGCCATGAAATCTACGTCATAAGGCTCGTAGCAGCATGATGAGTGGATTTAGGTACGACAATTCTACGTGAAATAAGTCACACAGAAAAAGACACTTATCATAAGATATCACTTATAGAGGGAATGTAAAAACCGCTACACTTGAACTGAATTACAAAACAGAAGAGAGTCACACGTTTAGAAAACACACTATGGCTGCTTAACGGGAAAGGTGAGTTGGGGTGATGCATAAAACCAGGGTTTCAAATTAGCTCAGATACCGTTCCATAAACCCAATATGTAATAGACAAGACATACTCCTTGCTCAGTGAACGGGACTCAACACCACCTATTCACCGCCCAAGAATATATCTGACTAGTAAGAATCTTAAAACCTATGTGTTGATATCTCTCTGTAAGTGACTCAAGTGGGTGTAAAGCAGCATAAACACAGCAGTGAAAAGCAGCTAAACCCCATTATAAAAATCAATTACTTTTAAAAACCCGTGAAGCAAAGACAGTGAAAGAGAGAGAAATTCTTACAAAATTCGTTCAGGGGCTGTGATGCCACCTGGGTTGACCATATCTAGACCCACAGCTGATTGAGACATAAGGGTGGACACTCCTGGGGCTGAGAGGTTTGGTGAGGTTGGGTGAGCAAACGCAGACCCTTTAAAGTAATACTGCGTGGTACCCATCCCATGGGTCCCAAATCTCCAGGTTCAAGGGCACCTTCCTACATCGAAAACATGCATGAGAAACCCAGAAGATGGTACACCGTGTGATCGGGAAAGGTTTCTAAAACGCACCTCATTTCTCATCTCCTTGTGCTCGGGTTCGCCATTCCAGCCGCTTTCCTAGCAATCTTCCTCCTTGGAGAATCAGCACCTTTAACCTCCTGTTCCGTACTGGTTGCTATTTGTCCTGAGGAGGAACGGGAAGAGGGGGAACCAATGAGAGACTAGCTCTAGGTCTTGGGACAGGCACAGCTCACTCTATTTTCCCATCAGGAAGAAATATTAACCACAGGCTCAGCCTGCCGCCCGGAAGGAGAATAGGGCCTGAAGCAATCCTGCGCTTTTGCGGCCAGCTCCCAAGAAAGCGAGTTGAAAAATGGAGCTCAGGGGCACTGCAATTCACAAACCTGCAGAGTTATAAATGATAACTCTCGTCCACAAATATACTGTGGGAAGGCAACGAAGAGGATTTGAAAGCAAGGCAGAATTGCAGGAAACAGGTTTCAGGAGGGAGATTCGAATCGCCTTTAAAGCACAGGAAAAGCGGCAAAACCTCGACAATGATGCCCTTGGCCAAAAAGGGCGTATGCGTTTTTCCTGAATATATTCAGGAAAAAATGCATACGCCCTTTTTGGCCAACCAAGCAACCTGCAAAGGCAAATCAGCGCTACAAAGAAGTCTCGCTTCCCATCGGTCAAAAGGGCCATGCTGAATAAAGTGTCAAAACCAGAAATGCAGGACAGGCCATGGAGAAACGGGAGCCTTGCTACGCTGGTGGGCGGGATGTAAATTGCCAACAGCCACTCTGGAGAGGTGTACGGTGTGTCTTGAAACATCTAAAAAACTCAGCTTAGAGAGCATAGGGCACTTCCACTCGTGGGCGTATAAATTGGGAAAACTAAAAATCAGCAAGACACAGGCACCCCAAAGTTTAGGGCTGCTCTGTTGACAACAACCTCCACTTCGTTACACCTTAAATATCCCAGGAAAGAGAAAAATGGATAAAGAAGTTGTGGTCCTTATGTACAATGGAATATCACTCAGCCATGAAATCTACGTCATAAGGCTCTTAGCAGCATGATGAGTGGATTTAGGTACGACAATTCTACGTGAAATCAGTCACACAGAAAAAGACACTTATCATAAGATATCACTTATAGAGGGAATGTAAAAACCGCTACACTTGAACTGAATTACAAAACAGAAGAGAGTCACACGTTTAGAAAACACACTATGGCTGCTTAACGGGAAAGGTAAGTTGGGGTGATGCATAAAACCAGGGTTTCAAATTAGCTCAGATACCGTTCCATAAACCCAATATGTAATAGACAAGACCTACTCCTTGCTCAGTGAACGGGACACAGCACCACCTATTCACCGCCCAAGAATATATCTGACTAGTAAGAAACTTAAAACCTATGTGTTGATATCTCTCTGTAAGTGAGGCAAGTGGGTGTAAAGCGGCATACACACAGCTCTGAAGAGCAGCTAAACCCCATTATAAAAATCAATTACTTTTAAAAACCCGTGAAGCAAAGACAGTGAAAGAGAGAGAAATTCTTACAAAATTCGTTCAGGGGCTGTGATGCCACCTGGGTTGACCATTCTAGACCCACAGCTGATTGAGACATAAGGGTGGACACTCCTGGGGCTGAGAGGTTTGGTGAGGTTGGGTGAGCAAACGCAGACCCTTTAAAGTAATACTGCGTGGTACCCATCCCATGGGTCCCAAATCTCCAGGTTCAAGGGCACCTTCCTACATCGAAAACATGCATGAGAAACCCAGAAGATGGTACACCGTGTGATCGGGAAAGGTTTCTAAAACGCACCTCATTTCTCATCTCCTTGTGCTCGGGTTCGCCATTCCAGCCGCTTTCCTAGCAATCTCCCTCCTTGGAGAATCAGCACCTTTAACCTCCTGCTCTGTATAGGTTGCAATTTGTCCTGAGGAGGAACGGGAAGAGGGGGAACCAATGAGAGACTAGCTCTAGGTCTTGGGACAGGCACAGCTCAGTCTATTTTCCCATCAGGAAGAAGAATTAACCACAGGCTCAGCCTGCCAGCCGGAAGCCGAATAGGGCCTGAAGCAATCCTGCGCTTTTGAGGCCAGCTCCCAAGAAAGCGAGTTGAAAAATGGAGCTCAGGGGCACTGCAATTCACAAACCTGCAGAGTTATAAATGATAACTCTCGTCCACAAATATACTGTGGGATGGCAACGAAGAGGATTTGAAAGCAAGGCAGAATTGCAGGAAACAGGTTTCAGGAGGGAGATTCGAATCGCCTTTAAAGCACAGGAAAAGCGGGCAAACCTCGACAATGATGCCCTTGGCCAAAAAGGGCGTATGCGTTTTTTCCTGAATATATTCAGGAAAAAACGCATACGCCCTTTTTGGGCAACCAAGCAACCTGCAAAGGCAAATCAGCGCTACAAAGAAGTCTCGCTTCCCATCGGTCAAAAGGGCCATGCTGAATAAAGTGTCAAAACCAGAAATGCAGGACAGGCCATGGAGAAACGGGAGCCTTGCTACGCTGATGGGCGGGATGTAAATTGCCAACAGCCACTCTGGAGAGGTGTACGGTGTGTCTTGAAACATCTAAAAAACTCAGCTTAGAGAGCATAGAGCACTTCCACTCGTGGGCCTATAAATTGGGAAAACTAAAAATCAGCAAGACACAGGCACCCCAAAGTTTAGGGCTGCTCTGTTGACAAGAACCTCCACTTCGTTACACCTTAAATATCCCAGGAAAGAGAAAAATGGATAAAGAAGTTGTGGTCCTTATGTACAATGGAATATCACTCAGCCATGAAATCTACGTCATAAGGCTCTTAGCAGCATGATGAGTGGATTTAGGTACGACGATTCTACGTGAAATCAGTCACACAGAAAAAGACACTTATCATAAGATATCACTTATAGAGGGAATGTAAAAACCGCTACACTTGAACTGAATTACAAAACAGAAGAGAGTCACACGTTTAGAAAACACACTATGGCTGCTTAACGGGAAAGGTAAGTTGGGGTGATGCATAAAACCAGGGTTTCAAATTAGCTCAGATACCGTTCCATAAACCCAATATGTAATAGACAAGACCTACTCCTTGCTCAGTGAACGGGACTCAGCACCACCTATTCACCGCCCAAGAATATATCTGACTAGTAAGAAACTTAAAACATATGTGTTGATATCTCTCTGTAAGTGAGGCAAGTGGGTGTAAAGCGGCATACACACAGCTCTGAAGAGCAGCTAAACCCCATTATAAAAATCAATTACTTTTAAAAACCCGTGAAGCAAAGACAGTGAAAGAGAGAGAAATTCTTACAAAATTCGTTCAGGGGCTGTGATGCCACCTGGGTTGACCATTCTAGACCCACAGCTGATTGAGACATAAGGGTGGACACTCCTGGGGCTGAGAGGTTTGGTGAGGTTGGGTGAGCAAACGCAGACCCTTTAAAGTAATACTGCGTGGTACCCATCCCATGGGTCCCAAATCTCCAGGTTCAAGGGCACCTTCCTACATCGAAAACATGCATGAGAAACCCAGAAGATGGTACACCGTGTGATCGGGAAAGGTTTCTAAAACGCACCTCATTTCTCATCTCCTTGTGCTCGGGTTCGCCATTCCAGCCGCTTTCCTAGCAATCTCCCTCCTTGGAGAATCAGCACCTTTATCCTCCTCTTCCGTACAGGTTGCTATTTGTCCTGAGGAGGAACGGGAAGAGGGGGAACCAATGAGATACTAGCTCTAGGTCTTGGGACAGGCACAGCTCAGTCTATTTTCCCATCAGGAAGAAGAATTAACCACAGGCTCAGCCTGCCAGCCGGAAGCCGAATAGGGCCTGAAGCAATCCTGCGCTTTTGAGGCCAGCTCCCAAGAAAGCGAGTTGAAAAATGGAGCTCAGGGGCACTGCAATTCACAAACCTGCAGAGTTATAAATGATAACTCTCGTCCACAAATATACTGTGGGATGGCAACGAAGAGGATTTGAAAGCAAGGCAGAATTGCAGGAAACAGTTTTCAGGAGGGAGATTCGAATCGCCTTTAAAGCACAGGAAAAGCGGGCAAACCTCGACAATGATGCCCTTGGCCAAAAAGGGCGTATGCGTTTTTTCCTGAATATATTCAGGAAAAAACGCATACGCCCTTTTTGGCCAACCAAGCAACCTGCAAAGGCAAATCAGCGCTACAAAGAAGTCTCGCTTCCCGTCGGTCAAAAGGGCCATGCTGAATAAAGTGTCAAAACCAGAAATGCAGGACAGGCCATGGAGAAACGGGAGCCTTGCTACGCTGATGGGCGGGATGTAAATTGCCAACAGCCACTCTGGAGAGGTGTACGGTGTGTCTTGAAACATCTAAAAAACTCAGCTTAGAGAGCATAGGGCACTTCCACTCGTGGGCGTATAAATTGGGAAAACTAAAATCAGCAAGACACAGACACCCCAAAGATTAGGGCTGCTCTGTTGACAACAACCTCCACTTCGTTACACCTTAAATATCCCAGGAAAGAGAAAAATGGATAAAGAAGTTGTGGTCCTTATGTACAATGGAATATCACTCTGCCATGAAATCTACGTCATAAGGCTCTTAGCAGCATGATGAGTGGATTTAGGTACGACGATTCTACGTGAAATCAGTCACACAGAAAAAGACACTTATCATAAGATATCACTTATAGAGGGAATGTAAAAACCGTTACACTTGAAATGAATTACAAAACAGAAGAGAGTCACACGTTTAGAAAACACACTATGGCTGCTTAACGGGAAAGGTGAGTTGGGGTGATGCATAAAACCAGGGTTTCAAATTAGCTCAGATACCGTTCCATAAACCCAATATGTAATAGACAAGACCTACTCCTTGCTCAGTGAACGGGACTCAACACCACCTATTCACCGCCCAAGAATATATCTGACTAGTAAGAATCTTAAAACCTATGTGTTGATATCTCTCTGTAAGTGAGGCAAGTGGGTGTAAAGCGGCATACACACAGCTCTGAAAAGCAGCTAAACCCCATTATAAAAATCAATTACTTTTAAAAACCCGTGAAGCAAAGACAGTGAAAGAGAGAGAAATTCTTACAAAATTCGTTCAGGGGCTGTGATGCCACCTGGGTTGACCATATCTAGACCCACAGCTGATTGAGACATAAGGGTGGACACTCCTGGGGCTGAGAGGTTTGGTGAGGTTGGGTGAGCAAACGCAGACCCTTGAAAGTAATACTGCGTGGTACCCATCCCATGGGTCCCAAATCTCCAGGTTCAAGGGCACCTTCCTACATCGAAAACATGCATGAGAAACCCAGAAGATGGTACACCGTGTGATCGGGAAAGGTTTCTAAAACGCACCTCATTTCTCATCTCCTTGTGCTCGGGTTCGCCATTCCAGCCGCTTTCCTAGCAATCTCCCTCCTTGGAGAATCAGCACCTTTAACCTCCTGTTCCGTACAGGTTGCAATTTGTCCTGAGGAGGAACGGGAAGAGGGGGAACCAATGAGAGACTAGCTCTAGGTCTTGGGACAGGCACAGCTCACTCTATTTTCCCATCAGGAAGAAGAATTAACCACAGGCTCAGCCTGCCGCCCGGAAGGAGAATAGGGCCTGAAGCAATCCTGTGCTTTTGCGGCCAGCTCCCAAGAAAGCGAGTTGAAAAATGGAGCTCAGGGGCACTGCAATTCACAAACCTGCAGAGTTATAAATGATAATTCTCGTCCACAAATATACTGTGGGAAGGCAACGAAGAGGATTTGAAAGCAAGGCAGAATTGCAGGAAACAGGTTTCAGGAGGGAGATTCGAATCGCCTTTAATGCACAGGAAAAGCGGCAAAACCTCGACAATGATGCCCTTGGCCAAAAAGGGCGTATTCGTTTTTCCTGAATATATTCAAGAAAAAACGCATACGCCCTTTTTGGGCAACCAAGCAACCTGCAAAGGCAAATCAGCGCTACAAAGAAGTCTCGCTTCCCATCGGTCAAAAGGGCCATGCTGAATAAAGTGTCAAAACCAGAAATGCAGGACAGGCCATGGAGAAACGGGAGCCTTGCTACGCTGATGGGCGGGATGTAAATTGCCAACAGCCACTCTGGAGAGGTGTACGGTGTGTCTTGAAACATCTAAAAAACTCAGCTTAGAGAGCATAGGACACTTCCACTCGTGGGCCTATAAATTGGGAAAACTAAAAATCAGCAAGACACAGGCACCCCAAAGTTTAGGGCTGCTCTGTTGACAAGAACCTCCACTTCGTTACACCTTAAATATCCCAGGAAAGAGAAAAATGGATAAAGAAGTTGTGGTCCTTATGTACAATGGAATATCACTCAGCCATGAAATCTACGTCATAAGGCTCGTAGCAGCATGATGAGTGGATTTAGGTACGACAATTCTACGTGAAATAAGTCACACAGAAAAAGACACTTATCATAAGATATCACTTATAGAGTGAATGTAAAAACCGCTACACTTGAACTGAATTACAAAACAGAAGAGAGTCACACATTTAGAAAACACACTATGGCTGCTTAACGGGAAAGGTGAGTTGGGGTGATGCATAAAACCAGGGTTTCAAATTAGCTCAGATACCGTTCCATAAACCCAATATGTAATAGACAAGACATACTCCTTGCTCAGTGAACGGGACTCAACACCACCTATTCACCGCCCAAGAATATATCTGACTAGTAAGAATCTTAAAACCTATGTGTTGATATCTCTCTGTAAGTGACTCAAGTGGGTGTAAAGCAGCATAAACACAGCAGTGAAAAGCAGCTAAACCCCATTATAAAAATCAATTACTTTTAAAAACCCGTGAAGCAAAGACAGTGAAAGAGAGAGAAATTCTTACAAAATTCGTTCAGGGTCTGTGATGCCACCTGGGTTGACCATATCTAGACCCACAGCTGATTGAGACATAAGGGTGGACACTCCTGGGGCTGAGAGGTTTGGTGAGGTTGGGTGAGCAAACGCAGACCCTTTAAAGTAATACTGCGTGGTACCCATCCCATGGGTCCCAAATCTCCAGGTTCAAGGGCACCTTCCTACATCGAAAACATGCATGAGAAACCCAGAAGATGGTACACCGTGTGATCGGGAAAGGTTTCTAAAACGCACCTCATTTCTCATCTCCTTGTGCTCGGGTTCGCCATTCCAGCCGCTTTCCTAGCAATCTTCCTCCTTGGAGAATCAGCAGCTTTAACCTCCTGTTCCGTACAGGTTGCTATTTGTCCTGAGGAGGAACGGGAAGAGGGGGAACCAATGAGAGACTAGCTCTAGGTCTTGGGACAGGCACAGCTCACTCTATTTTCCCATCAGGAAGAAGAATTAACCACAGGCTCAGCCTGCCGCCCGGAAGGAGAATAGGGCCTGAAGCAATCCTGCGCTTTTGCGGCCAGCTCCCAAGAAAGCGAGTTGAAAAATGGAGCTCAGGGGCACTGCAATTCACAAACCTGCAGAGTTATAAATGATAACTCTCGTCCACAAATATACTGTGGGAAGGCAACGAAGAGGATTTGAAAGCAAGGCAGAATTGCAGGAAACAGGTTTCAGGAGGGAGATTCGAATCGCCTTTAAAGCACAGGAAAAGCGGCAAAACCTCGACAATGATGCCCTTGGCCAAAAAGGGCGTATGCGTTTTTCCTGAATATATTCAGGAAAAAATGCATACGCCCTTTTTGGCCAACCAAGCAACCTGCAAAGGCAAATCAGCGCTACAAAGAAGTCTCGCTTCCCATCGGTCAAAAGGGCCATGCTGAATAAAGTGTCAAAACCAGAAATGCAGGACAGGCCATGGAGAAACGGGAGCCTTGCTACGCTGGTGGGCGGGATGTAAATTGCCAACAGCCACTCTGGAGAGGTGTACGGTGTGTCTTGAAACATCTAAAAAACTCAGCTTAGAGAGCATAGGGCACTTCCACTCGTGGGCGTATAAATTGGGAAAACTAAAAATCAGCAAGACACAGGCACCCCAAAGTTTAGGGCTGCTCTGTTGACAACAACCTCCACTTCGTTACACCTTACATATCCCAGGAAAGAGAAAAATGGATAAAGAAGTTGTGGTCCTTATGTACAATGGAATATCACTCAGCCATGAAATCTACGTCATAAGGCTCTTAGCAGCATGATGAGTGGATTTAGGTACGACGATTCTACGTGAAATCAGTCACACAGAAAAAGACACTTATCATAAGATATCACTTATAGAGGGAATGTAAAAACCGCTACACTTGAACTGAATTACAAAACAGAAGAGAGTCACACGTTTAGAAAACACACTATGGCTGCTTAACGGGAAAGGTAAGTTGGGGTGATGCATAAAACCAGGGTTTCAAATTAGCTCAGATACCGTTCCATAAACCCAATATGTAATAGACAAGACCTACTCCTTGCTCAGTGAACGGGACTCAGCACCACCTATTCACCGCCCAAGAATATATCTGACTAGTAAGAAACTTAAAACATATGTGTTGATATCTCTCTGTAAGTGAGGCAAGTGGGTGTAAAGCGGCATACACACAGCTCTGAAGAGCAGCTAAACCCCATTATAAAAATCAATTACTTTTAAAAACCCGTGAAGCAAAGACAGTGAAAGAGAGAGAAATTCTTACAAAATTCGTTCAGGGGCTGTGATGCCACCTGGGTTGACCATTCTAGACCCACAGCTGATTGAGACATAAGGGTGGACACTCCTGGGGCTGAGAGGTTTGGTGAGGTTGGGTGAGCAAACGCAGACCCTTTAAAGTAATACTGCGTGGTACCCATCCCATGGGTCCCAAATCTCCAGGTTCAAGGGCACCTTCCTACATCGAAAACATGCATGAGAAACCCAGAAGATGGTACACCGTGTGATCGGGAAAGGTTTCTAAAACGCACCTCATTTCTCATCTCCTTGTGCTCGGGTTCGCCATTCCAGCCGCTTTCCTAGCAATCTCCCTCCTTGGAGAATCAGCACCTTTATTCTCCTGTTCCGTACAGGTTGCTATTTGTCCTGAGGAGGAACGGGAAGAGGGGGAACCAATGAGATACTAGCTCTAGGTCTTGGGACAGGCACAGCTCAGTCTATTTTCCCATCAGGAAGAAGAATTAACCACAGGCTCAGCCTGCCAGCCGGAAGCCGAATAGGGCCTGAAGCAATCCTGCGCTTTTGAGGCCAGCTCCCAAGAAAGCGAGTTGAAAAATGGAGCTCAGGGGCACTGCAATTCACAAACCTGCAGAGTTATAAATGATAACTCTCGTCCACAAATATACTGTGGGATGGCAACGAAGAGGATTTGAAAGCAAGGCAGAATTGCAGGAAACAGTTTTCAGGAGGGAGATTCGAATCGCCTTTAAAGCACAGGAAAAGCGGGCAAACCTCGACAATGATGCCCTTGGCCAAAAAGGGCGTATGCGTTTTTTCCTGAATATATTCAGGAAAAAACGCATACGCCCTTTTTGGCCAACCAAGCAACCTGCAAAGGCAAATCAGCGCTACAAAGAAGTCTCGCTTCCCGTCGGTCAAAAGGGCCATGCTGAATAAAGTGTCAAAACCAGAAATGCAGGACAGGCCATGGAGAAACGGGAGCCTTGCTACGCTGATGGGCGGGATGTAAATTGCCAACAGCCACTCTGGAGAGGTGTACGGTGTGTCTTGAAACATCTAAAAAACTCAGCTTAGAGAGCATAGGGCACTTCCACTCGTGGGCGTATAAATTGGGAAAACTAAAATCAGCAAGACACAGACACCCCAAAGATTAGGGCTGCTCTGTTGACAACAACCTCCACTTCGTTACACCTTAAATATCCCAGGAAAGAGAAAAATGGATAAAGAAGTTGTGGTCCTTATGTACAATGGAATATCACTCTGCCATGAAATCTACGTCATAAGGCTTTTAGCAGCATGATGAGTGGATTTAGGTACGACGATTCTACGTGAAATCAGTCACACAGAAAAAGACACTTATCATAAGATATCACTTATAGAGGGAATGTAAAAACCGTTACACTTGAAATGAATTACAAAACAGAAGAGAGTCACACGTTTAGAAAACACACTATGGCTGCTTAACGGGAAAGGTGAGTTGGGGTGATGCATAAAACCAGGGTTTCAAATTAGCTCAGATACCGTTCCATAAACCCAATATGTAATAGACAAGACCTACTCCTTGCTCAGTGAACGGGACTCAACACCACCTATTCACCGCCCAAGAATATATCTGACTAGTAAGAATCTTAAAACCTATGTGTTGATATCTCTCTGTAAGTGAGGCAAGTGGGTGTAAAGCGGCATACACACAGCTCTGAAAAGCAGCTAAACCCCATTATAAAAATCAATTACTTTTAAAAACCCGTGAAGCAAAGACAGTGAAAGAGAGAGAAATTCTTACAAAATTCGTTCAGGGGCTGTGATGCCACCTGGGTTGACCATATCTAGACCCACAGCTGATTGAGACATAAGGGTGGACACTCCTGGGGCTGAGAGGTTTGGTGAGGTTGGGTGAGCAAACGCAGACCCTTGAAAGTAATACTGCGTGGTACCCATCCCATGGGTCCCAAATCTCCAGGTTCAAGGGCACCTTCCTACATCGAAAACATGCATGAGAAACCCAGAAGATGGTACACCGTGTGATCGGGAAAGGTTTCTAAAACGCACCTCATTTCTCATCTCCTTGTGCTCGGGTTCGCCATTCCAGCCGCTTTCCTAGCAATCTCCCTCCTTGGAGAATCAGCACCTTTAACCTCCTGTTCCGTACAGGTTGCAATTTGTCCTGAGGAGGAACGGGAAGAGGGGGAACCAATGAGAGACTAGCTCTAGGTCTTGGGACAGGCACAGCTCACTCTATTTTCCCATCAGGAAGAAGAATTAACCACAGGCTCAGCCTGCCGCCCGGAAGGAGAATAGGGCCTGAAGCAATCCTGCGCTTTTGCGGCCAGCTCCCAAGAAAGCGAGTTGAAAAATGGAGCTCAGGGGCACTGCAATTCACAAACCTGCAGAGTTATAAATGATAATTCTCGTCCACAAATATACTGTGGGAAGGCAACGAAGAGGATTTGAAAGCAAGGCAGAATTGCAGGAAACAGGTTTCAGGAGGGAGATTCGAATCGCCTTTAATGCACAGGAAAAGCGGCAAAACCTCGACAATGATGCCCTTGGCCAAAAAGGGCGTATTCGTTTTTCCTGAATATATTCAAGAAAAAACGCATACGCCCTTTTTGGCCAACCAAGCAACCTGCAAAGGCAAATCAGCGCTACAAAGAAGTCTCGCTTCCCATCGGTCAAAAGGGCCATGCTGAATAAAGTGTCAAAACCAGAAATGCAGGACAGGCCATGGAGAAACGGGAGCCTTGCTACGCTGATGGGCGGGATGTAAATTGCCAACAGCCACTCTGGAGAGGTGTACGGTGTGTCTTGAAACATCTAAAAAACTCAGCTTAGAGAGCATAGGACACTTCCACTCGAGGGCCTATAAATTGGGAAAACTAAAAATCAGCAAGACACAGGCACCCCAAAGTTTAGGGCTGCTCTGTTGACAAGAACCTCCACTTCGTTACACCTTAAATATCCCAGGAAAGAGAAAAATGGATAAAGAAGTTGTGGTCCTTATGTACAATGGAATATCACTCAGCCAAGAAATCTACGTCATAAGGCTCGTAGCAGCATGATGAGTGGATTTAGGTACGACGATTCTACGTGAAATCAGTCACACAGAAAAAGACACTTATCATAAGATATCACTTATAGAGTGAATGTAAAAACCGCTACACTTGAACTGAATTACAAAACAGAAGAGAGTCACACGTTTAGAAAACACACTATGGCTGCTTAACGGGAAAGGTGAGTTGGGGTGATGCATAAAACCAGGGTTTCAAATTAGCTCAGATACCGTTCCATAAACCCAATATGTAATAGACAAGACCTACTCCTTGCTCAGTGAACGGGACTCAGCACCCCCTATTCACCGCCCAAGAATATACCTGACTAGTAAGAAACTTAAAACCTATGTGTTGATATCTCTCTGTAAGTGAGGCAAGTGGGTGTAAAGCGGCATACACACAGCTCTGAAGAGCAGCTAAACCCCATTATAAAAATCAATTACTTTTAAAAACCCGTGAAGCAAAGACAGTGAAAGAGAGAGAAATTCTTACAAAATTCGTTCAGGGGCTGTGATGCCACCTGGATTGACCATATCTAGACCCACAGCTGATTGAGACATAAGGGTAGACACTCCTGGGGCTGAGAGGTTTGGTGAGGTTGGGTGAGCAAACGCAGACCCTTTAAAGTAATACTGCGTGGTACCCATCCCATGGGTCCCAAATCTCCAGGTTCAAGGGCACCTTCCTACATCGAAAACATGCATGAGAAACCCAGAAGATGGTACACCGTGTGATCGGGAAAGGTTTCTAAAACGCACCTCATTTCTCATCTCCTTGTGCTCGGGTTCGCCATTCCAGCCGCTTTCCTAGCAATGTCCCTCCTTGGAGAATCAGCACCTTTAACCTCCTGTTCCGTACAGGTTGCTATTTGTCCTGAGGAGGAACGGGAAGAGGGGGAACCAATGAGAGACTAGCTCTAGGTCTTGGGACAGGCACAGCTCAGTCTATTTTCCCATCAGGAAGAAGAATTAACCACAGGCTCAGCCTGCCAGCCGGAAGACGAATAGGGCCTGAAGCAATCCTGCGCTTTTGAGGCCAGCTCCCAAGAAAGCGAGTTGAAAAATGGAGCTCAGGGGCACTGCAATTCACAAACCTGCAGAGTTATAAATGATAACTCTCGTCCACAAATATACTGTGGGAAGGCAACGAAGAGGATTTGAAAGCAAGGCAGAATTGCAGGAAACAGGTTTCAGGAGGGAGATTCGAATCGCCTTTAAAGCACAGGAAAAGCGGCAAAACCTCGACAATGATGCCCTTGGCCAAAAAGGGCGTATGCGTTTTTCCTGAATATATTCAGGAAAAAACGCATACGCCCTTTTTGGCCAACCAAGCAACCTGCAAAGGCAAATCAGCGCTACAAAGAAGTCTCGCTTCCCATCGGTCAAAAGGGCCATGCTGAATAAAGTGTCAAAACCAGAAATGCAGGACAGGCCATGGAGAAACGGGAGCCTTGCTACGCTGATGGGCGGGATGTAAATTGCCAACAGCCACTCTGGAGAGGTGTACGGTGTGTCTTGAAACATCTAAAAAACTCAGCTTAGAGAGCATAGGGCACTTCCACTCGTGGGCGTATAAATTGGGAAAACTAAAAATCAGCAAGACACAGGCACCCCAAAGTTTAGGGCTGCTCTGTTGACAACAACCTCCACTTCGTTACACCTTAAATATCCCAGGAAAGAGAAAAATGGATAAAGAAGTTGTGGTCCTTATGTACAATGGAATATCACTCAGCCATGAAATCTACGTCATAAGGCTCTTAGCAGCATGATGAGTGGATTTAGGTACGACGATTCTACGTGAAATCAGTCACACAGAAAAAGACACTTATCATAAGATATCACTTATAGAGGGAATGTAAAAACCGCTACACTTGAACTGAATTACAAAACAGAAGAGAGTCACACGTTTAGAAAACACACTATGGCTGCTTAACGGGAAAGGTGAGTTGGGGTGATGCATAAAACCAGGGTTTCAAATTAGCTCAGATACCGTTCCATAAACCCAATATGTAATAGACAAGACCTACTCCTTGCTCAGTGAACGGGACTCAACACCACCTATTCACCGCCCAAGAATATATCTGACTAGTAAGAATCTTAAAACCTATGTGTTGATATCTCTCTGTAAGTGAGGCAAGTGCGTGTAAAGCGGCATACACACAGCTCTGAAAAGCAGCTAAACCCCATTATAAAAATCAATTACTTTTAAAAACCCGTGAAGCAAAGACAGTGAAAGAGAGAGAAATTGTTACAAAATTCGTTCAGGGGCTGTGATGCCACCTGGGTTGACCATATCTAGACCCACAGCTGATTGAGACATAAGGGTGGACACTCCTGGGGCTGAGAGGTTTGGTGAGGTTGGGTGAGCAAACGCAGACCCTTTAAAGTAATACTGCGTGGTACCCATCCCATGGGTCCCAAATCTCCAGGTTCAAGGGCACCTTCCTACATCGAAAACATGCATGAGAAACCCAGAAGATGGTACACCGTGTGATCGGGAAAGTTTTCTAAAACGCACCTCATTTCTCATCTCCTTGTGCTCGGGTTCGCCATTCCAGCCGCTTTCCTAGCAATCTCCCTCCTTGGAGAATCAGCACCTTTAACCTCCTGTTCCGTACAGGTTGCTATTTGTCCTGAGGAGGAACGGGAAGAGGGGGAACCAATGAGAGACTAGCTCTAGGTCTTGGGACAGGCACAGCTCACTCTATTTTCCCATCAGGAAGAAGAATTAACCACAGGCTCAGCCTGCCAGCCGGAAGCCGAATAGGGCCTGAAGCAATCCTGAGCTTTTGCGGCCAGCTCCCAAGAAAGCGAGTTGAAAAATGGAGCTCAGGGGCACTGCAATTCACAAACCTGCAGAGTTATAAATGATAACTCTCGTCCACAAATATACTGTGGGAAGGCAACGAAGAGGATTTGAAAGAAAGGCAGAATTGCAGGAAAGAGGTTTCAGGAGGGAGATTCGAATCGCCTTTAAAGCACAGGAAAAGTGGCAAAACCTCGACAATGATGCCCTTGGCCAAAAAGGGCGTATGCGTTTTTCCTGAATATATTCAGGAAAAAACGCATACGCCCTTTTTGGCCAAGCAAGCAACCTGCAAAGGCAAATCAGCGCTACAAAGAAGTCTCGCTTCCCATCGGTCAAAAGGGCCATGCTGAATAAAGTGTCAAAACCAGAAATGAAGGACAGGCCATGGAGAAACGGGAGCCTTGCTACGCTGATGGGCGGGATGTAAATTGCCAACAGCCACTCTGGAGAGGTGTACGGTGTGTCTTGAAACATCTAAAAAACTCAGCTTAGAGAGCATAGGGCACTTCCACTCGTGGGCGTATAAATTGGGAAAACTAAAAATCAGCAAGACACAGGCACCCCAAAATTTAGGGCTGCTCTGTTGACAACAACCTCCACTTCGTTACACCTTAAATATCCCAGGAAAGAGAAAAATGGATAAAGAAGTTGTGGTCCTTATGTACAATGGAATATCACTCTGACATGAAATCTACGTCATAAGGCTCTTAGCAGCATGATGAGTGGATTTAGGTACGATGATTCTACGTGAAATCAGTCACACAGAAAAAGACACTTATCATAAGATATCACTTATAGAGGGAATGTAAAAACCGTTACACTTGAAATGAATTACAAAACAGAAGAGAGTCACACGTTTAGAAAACACACTATGGCTGCTTAACGGGAAAGGTAAGTTGGGGTGATGCATAAAACCAGGGTTTCAAATTAGCTCAGATACCGTTCCATAAACCCAATATGTAATAGACAAGACCTACTCCTTGCTCAGTGAACGGGACTCAGCACCCCCTATTCACCGCCCAAGAATATATCTGACTAGTAAGAAACTTACAACCTATGTGTTGATATCTCTCTGTAAGTGAGGCAAGTGGGTGTAAAGCGGCATACACACAGCTCTGAAGAGCAGCTAAACCCCATTATAAAAATCAATTACTTTTAAAAACCCGTGAAGCAAAGACAGTGAAAGAGAGAGAAATTCTTACAAAATTCGTTCAGGGGCTGTGATGCCACCTGGGTTGACCATATCTACACCCACAGCTGATTGAGACATAAGGGTGGACACTCCTGGGGCTGAGAGGTTTGGTGAGGTTGGGTGAGCAAACGCAGACCCTTGAAAGTAATACTGCGTGGTACCCATCCCATGGGTCCCAAATCTCCAGGTTCAAGGGCACCTTCCTACATCGAAAACATGCATGAGAAACCCAGAAGATGGTACACCGTGTGATCGGGAAAGGTTTCTAAAACGCACCTCATTTCTCATCTCCTTGTGCTCGGGTTCGCCATTCCAGCCGCTTTCCTAGCAATCTCCCTCCTTGGAGAATCAGCACCTTTAACCTCCTGTTCCGTACAGGTTGCTATTTGTCCTGAGGAGGACCGGGAAGAGGGGGAACCAATGAGAGACTAGCTCTAGGTCTTGGGACAGGCACAGCTCAGTCTATTTTCCCATCAGGAAGAAGAATTAACCACAGGCTCAGCCTGCCAGCCGGAAGCCGAATAGGGCCTGAAGCAATCCTGCGCTTTTGAGGCCAGCTCCCAAGAAAGCGAGTTGAAAAATGGAGCTCAGGGGCACTGCAATTCACAAACCTGCAGAGTTATAAATGATAACTCTCGTCCACAAATATATTGACGGAAGGCAACGAAGAGGATTTGAAAGCAAGGCAGAATTGCAGGAAACAGATTTCAGGAGGGAGATTCGAATCGCCGTTAAAGCACAGGAAAAGCGGCAAAACCTCGACAATGATGCCCTTGGCCAAAAAGGTTGTATGCGTTTTTTCCTGAATATATTCAGGAAAAAACGCATACGCCCTTTTTGGCCAACCAAGCAACCTGGAAAGGCAAATCAGCGCTACAAAGAAGTCTCGCTTCCCATCGGTCAAAAGGGCCATGCTGAATAAAGTGTCAAAACCAGAAATGCAGGACAGGCCATGGAGAAACGGGAGCCTTGCTACGCTGATGGGCGGGATGTAAATTGCCAACAGCCACTCTGGAGAGGTGTACGGTGTGTCCTGAGACATCTAAAAAACTCAGCTTAGAGAGCATAGGGCACTTCCACTCATGGGCGTATAAATTGGGAAAACTAAAAATCAGCAAGACACAGGCACCCCAAAGTTTAGGGCTGCTCTGTTGGCAAGAATCTCCACTTCGTTACACCTTAAATATCCCAGGAAAGAGAAAAATGGATACAGAAGTTGTGGTCCTTATGTACAATGGAATATCACTCAGCCACGAAATCTACGTCATAAGGCTCGTAGCAGCATGATGAGTGGATTTAGATACGACGATTCTATGTGAAATAAGTCACACAGAAAAAAAAAAAAAACTTATCATAAGATATCACTTATAGAGGGAATGTAAAAACCGCTACACTTGAACTGAATTACAAAACAGAAGAGAGTCACACGTTTAGAAAACACACTATGGCTGCTTAACGGGAAAGGTGAGGTGGGGTGATGCATAAAACCAGGGTTTCAAATTAGCTCAGATACCGTTCCATAAACCCAATATGTAATAGACAAGACCTTCTCCTGGCTCAGTGAACGGGACTCAGCACCCCCTATTCACCGACCAAGAATATATCTGACAAGTAACAATCTTAAAGCCTATGTATTGAAATCTCTCTGTAAGTGAGTCAAGTGCGAGTAAAGCATCGTAAACACAGCACTGAAAAGCAGCTAAACCCCATTATAAAAATCAATTACTTTTAAAAACCCGTGAAGTAAAGACAGTGAAAGAGAGAGAAATTGTTACAAAATTCGTTCAGGGGCTGTGATGCCACCTGGATTGACCATATCTAGACCCACAGCTGATTGAGACATAAGGGTGGACACTTTTGAGGCTGAGAGGTTTGGTGAGGTTGGGTGAGCAAACGCAGACCCTTTAAAGTAATACTGCGTGGTACCCATCCCATGGATCGCAAATCTCCAGGTTCAAGGGCATCTTCCTACATCGAAAACATGCATGAGAAACCCAGAAGATGGTACACCGTGTGATCGGGAAAGGTTTCTAAAACGCACCTCATTTCTCATCAAATTGTGCTTGGATTCGCCATTCCAGCCGCTTTCCTAGCAATCTCCCTCCTTGGAGAATCAGCACCTTTAACCTCCTGTTCCGTACAGGTTGCAATTTGTCCTGAGGATGAAAGGGAAGAGGGGGAACCAATGAGAGACTAGCTCTAGGTCTTGGGACAGGCACAGCTCAGTCTATTTTCCCATCAGGAAGAAGAATTAACCACAGGCTCAGCCTGCCGCCCGGAAGGAGAATAGGGCCTGAAGCAATCCTGCGCTTTTGCGGCCAGCTCCCAAGAAAGCGAGTTGAAAAATGGAGCTCAGGGGCACTGCAATTCACAAACCTGCAGAGTTATAAATGATAACTCTCGTCCACAAATATACTGAGGAAAGGCAACGAAGAGGATTTGAAAGCAAGGCAGAATTGCAGGAAACAGGTTTCAGGAGGGAGATTCGAATCGCCTTTAAAGCACAGGAAAAGCGGCAAAACCTCGACAATGATGCCCTTGGCCAAAAAGGGCGTATGCGTTTTTTCCTGAATATATTCAGGAAAAAACGCATACGCCCTTTTTGGCCAACCAAGCAACCTGCAAAGGCAAATCAGCGCCACAATGAAGTCTCGCTTCCCATCGGTCAAAAGGGCCATGCTGAATAAAGTGTCAAAACCAGAAATGCAGGACAGGCCATGGAGAAACGGGAGCCTTGCTACGCTGTTGGGCGGGATGTAAATTGCCAACAGCCACTCTGGAGAGGTGTACGGTGTGTCTTGAAACATCTAAAAAACTCAGCTTAGAGAGCATAGGGCACTGCCACTCGTGGGCGTATAACTTGGGAAAACTAAAAATCAGCAAGACACAGGCACCCCAAAGTTTAGGGCTGCTCTGTTGACAAGAACCTCCACTTCGTTACACCTTAAATATCCCAGGAAAGAGAAAAATGGATAAAGAAGTTGTGGTCCTTATGTACAATGGAATATCACTCAGCCATGAAATCTACGTCATAAGGCTCGTAGCAGCATGATGAGTGGATTTAGGTACGACGATTCAACATGAAATAAGTCACACAGAAAAAGACACTTATCATAAGATATCACTTATAGAGGGAATGTAAAAACCGCTACACTTGAACTGAATTACAAAACAGAAGAGAGTCACACGTTTAGAAAACACACTATGGCTGCTTAACGGGAAAGGTGAGGTGGGGTGATGCATAAAACAAGGGTTTCAAATTAGCTCAGATACCGTTCCATAAACCCAATATATAATAGACAAGACCTACTCCTTGCTCAGTGAACGGGACTCAGCACCCCCTATTCACCGCCCAAGAATATATCTGACTAGTAAGAATCTTAAAACCTATGTGTTGATATCTCTCTGTAAGTGACTCAAGTGGGTGTAAAGCGGCACACACACAGCTCTGAAAAGCAGCTAAACCCCATTATAAAAATCAATTACTTTTAAAAACCCGTGAAGCAAAGACAGTGAAAGAGAGAGAAATTGTTACAAAATTCGTTCAGGGGCTGTGATGCCACCTGGGTTGACCATATCTAGACCCACAGCTGATTGAGACATAAGGGTGGACACTCCTGGGGCTGAGAGGTTTGGTGAGGTTGGGTGAGCAAACGCAGACCCTTTAAAGTAATACTGCGTGGTACCCATCCCATGGGTCCCAAATCTCCAGGTTCAAGGGCACCTTCCTACATCGAAAACATGCATGAGAAACCCAGAAGATGGTACACCGTGTGATCGGGAAAGGTTTCTAAAACGCACCTCATTTCTCATCTCCTTGTGCTCGGGTTCGCCATTCCAGCCGCTTTCCTAGCAATCTCCCTCCTTGGAGAATCAGCACCTTTAACCTCCTGTTCCGTACAGGTTGCTATTTGTCCTGAGGAGGAACGGGAAGAGGGGGAACCAATGAGAGACTAGCTCTAGGTCTTGGGACAGGAACAGCTCAGTCTATTTTCCCATCAGGAAGAAGAATTAACCACAGGCTCAGCCTGCCAGCCGGAAGCCGAATAGGGCCTGAAGCAATCCTGCGCTTTTGAGGCCAGCTCCCAAGAAAGCGAGTTGAAAAATGGAGCTCAGGGGCACTGCAATTCACAAACCTGCAGAGTTATAAATGATAACTCTCGTCCACAAATATACTGTGGGAAGGCAACGAAGAGGATTTGAAAGCAAGGCAGAATTGCAGGAAACAGGTTTCAGGAGGGAGATTCGAATCGCCTTTAAAGCACAGGAAAAGCGGCAAAACCTCGACAATGATGCCCTTGGCCAAAAAGGGCGTATGCGTTTTTCCTGAATATATTCAGGAAAAAACGCATACGCCCTTTTTGGCCAACCAAGCAACCTGCAAAGGCAAATCAGCGCTACAAAGAAGTCTCGCTTCCCATCGGTCAAAAGGGCCATGCTGAATAAAGTGTCAAAACCAGAAATGCAGGACAGGCCATGGAGAAACGGGAGCCTTGCTACGCTGATGGGCGGGATGTAAATTGCCAACAGCCACTCTGGAGAGGTGTACGGTGTGTCTTGAAACATCTAAAAAACTCAGCTTAGAGAGCATAGGGCACTTCCACTCGTGGGCCTATAAATTGGGAAAACTAAAAATCAGCAAGACACAGGCACCCCAAAGTTTAGGGCTGCTCTGTTGACAACAACCTCCACTTCGTTACACCTTAAATATCCCAGGAAAGAGAAAAATGGATAAAGAAGTTGTGGTCCTTATGTACAATGTAATATCACTCAGCCATGAAATCTACGTCATAAGGCTCTTAGCAGCATGATGAGTGGATTTAGGTACGACGATTCTACGTGAAATCAGTCACACAGAAAAAGACACTTATCATAAGATATCACTTATAGAGGGAATGTAAAAACCGCTACACTTGAACTGAATTACAAAACAGAAGAGAGTCACACGTTTAGAAAACACACTATGGCTGCTTAACGGGAAAGGTGAGTTGGGGTGATGCATAAAACCAGGGTTTCAAATTAGCTCAGATACCGTTCCATAAACCCAATATGTAATAGACAAGACCTACTCCTTGCTCAGTGAACGGGACTCAGCACCCCCTATTCACCGCCCAAGAATATATCTGACTAGTAAGAAACTTACAACCTATGTGTTGATATCTCTCTGTAAGTGAGGCAAGTGGGTGTAAAGCGGCATACACACAGCTCTGAAGAGCAGCTAAACCCCATTATAAAAATCAATTACTTTTAAAAACCCGTGAAGCAAAGACAGTGAAAGAGAGAGAAATTCTTACAAAATTCGTTCAGGGGCTGTGATGCCACCTGGGTTGACCATATCTAGACCCACAGCTGATTGAGACATAAGGGTGGACACTCCTGGGGCTGAGAGGTTTGGTGAGGTTGGGTGAGCAAACGCAGACCCTTTAAAGTAATACTGCGTGGTACCCATCCCATGGGTCCCAAATCTCCAGGTTCAAGGGCACCTTCCTACATCGAAAACATGCATGAGAAACCCAGAAGATGGTACACCGTGTGATCGGGAAAGGTTTCTAAAACGCACCTCATTTCTCATCTCCTTGTGCTCGGGTTCCCCATTCCAGCCGCTTTCCTAGCAATCTCCCTCCTTGGAGAATCAGCACCTTTAACCTCCTGTTCCGTACAGGTTGCTATTTGTCCTGAGGAGGAACGGGAAGAGGGGGAACCAATGAGAGACTAGCTCTATGTCTTGGGACAGGCACAGCTCACTCTATTTTCCCATCAGGAAGAAGAATTAACCACAGGCTCAGCCTGCTGCCCGGAAGCAGAATAGGGCCTGAAGCAATCCTGCGCTTTTGCGGCCAGCTCCCAAGAAAGCGAGTTGAAAAATGGAGCTCAGGGGCACTGCAATTCACAAACCTGCAGAGTTATAAATGATAACTCTCGTCCACAAATATACTGTGGGAAGGCAACGAAGAGGATTTGAAAGCAAGGCAGAATTGCAGGAAACAGGTTTCAGGAGGGAGATTCGAATCGCCTTTAAAGCACAGGAAAAGCGGCAAAACCTCGACAATGATGCCCTTGGCCAAAAAGGGCGTATGCGTTTTTCCTGAATATATTCAGGAAAAAATGCATACGCCCTTTTTGGCCAACCAAGCAACCTGCAAAGGCAAATCAGCGCTACAAAGAAGTCTCGCTTCCCATCGGTCAAAAGGGCCATGCTGAATAAAGTGTCAAAACCAGAAATGCAGGACAGGCCATGGAGAAACGGGAGCCTTGCTACGCTGATGGGCGGGATGTAAATTGCCAACAGCCACTCTGGAGAGGTGTACGGTGTGTCTTGAAACATCTAAAAAACTCAGCTTAGAGAGCATAGGGCACTTCCACTCGTGGGCGTATAAATTGGGAAAACTAAAAATCAGCAAGACACAGGCACCCCAATGTTTACAGCTGCTCTGTTGACAAGAACCTCCACTTCGTTACACCTTAAATATCCCAGGAAAGAGAAAAATGGATACAGAAGTTGTGGTCCTTATGTACAATGGAATATCACTCAGCCATGAAATCTACGTCATAAGGCTCGTAGCAGCATGATGAGTGGATTTAGGTACGACGATTCTACGTGAAATAATTCACACAGAAAAAAAAAAACTTATCATAAGATATCACTTATAGAGGGAATGTAAAAACCGCTACACTTGAACTGAATTACAAAACAGAAGAGAGTCACACGTTTAGAAAACACACTATGGCTGCTTAACGGGAAAGGTGAGGTGGGGTGATGCATAAAACCAGGGTTTCAAATTAGCTCAGATACCGTTCCATAAACCCAACATGTAATAGACAACACCTACTCCTTGCTCAGTGAACGGGACTCAACACCCCCTATTCACCGCCCAAGAATATATCTGACCAGTAAGAATCTTAAAACCTATGTATTGAAATCTCTCTGTAAGTGAGTCAAGTGGGTGTAAAGCGGCATAAACACAGCATTGAAAAGCAGCTAAACCCCATTATAAAAATCAATTACTTTTAAAAACCCGTGAAACAAAGACAGTGAAAGAGAGAGAAATTCTTACAAAATTCGTTCAGAGGCTGTGATGCCACCAGGATTGACCATATCTAGACCCACAGCTGATTGAGACATAGGGGTGGACACTCTTGGGGCTGAGAGGTTTGGTGAGGTTGGGTGAGCAAATGCAGACCCTTTAAAGTAATACTGCGTGGTACCCATCCCATGGGTCCCAAATCTCCAGGTTCAAGGGCATCTTCCTACATCGAAAACATGCATCAGAAACCCAGAAGATGGTACACCATGTGATCGGGAAAGGTTTCTAAAACGCACCTAATTTCTCATCTCCTTCTGCTTGGGTTCGCCATTCCAGCCGCTTTCCTAGCAATCTCCCTCCTTGGAGAATCAGCACCTTTAACCTCCTGTTCCGTACAGGTTGCAATTGGTCCTGAGGATGAACGGGAAGACGGGGAACCAATGAGAGACTAGCTCTAGGTGTTGGGACAAGAACAGGTCACGCTATTTTCCCATCAGAAAGAAGAATTAACCAAAGGCTCAGCCTACCGCCCGGAAACAGAATAGGGCCTGAAGCAATCCTGCGCTTTTGCGGCCAGCTCCCAAGAAAGCGAGTTGAAAAATGGAGCTCAGGGGCACTGCAATTCACAAACCTGCAGAGTTATAAATGATAACTCTCGTCCACAAATATATTGAGGGAAGGCAACGAAGAGGATTTGAAAGCAAGGCAGAATTGCAGGAAACAGATTTCAGGAGGGAGATTCGAATCGCCGTTAAAGCACAGGAAAAGCGGCAAAACCTCGACAATGATGCCCTTGGCCAAAAAGGTTGTATGCGTTTTTTCCTGAATATATTCAGGAAAAAACGCATACGCCCTTTTTGGCCAACCAAGCAACCTGGAAAGGCAAATCAGCGCTACAAAGAAGTCTCGCTTCCCATCGGTCAAAAGGGCCATGCTGAATAAAGTGTCAAAACCAGAAATGCAGGACAGGCCATGGAGAAACGGGAGCCTTGCTACGCTGATGGGCGGGATGTAAATTGCCAACAGCCACTCTGCAGAGGTGTACGGTGTGTCCTGAGACATCTAAAAAACTCAGCTTAGAGAGCATAGGGCACTTCCACTCATGGGCGTATAAATTGGGAAAACTAAAAATCAGCAAGACACAGGCACCCCAAAGTTTAGGGCTGCTCTGTTGGCAAGAATCTCCACTTCGTTACACCTTAAATATCCCAGGAAAGAGAAAAATGGATACAGAAGTTGTGGTCCTTATGTACAATGGAATATCACTCAGCCACGAAATCTACGTCATAAGGCTCGTAGCAGCATGATGAGTGGATTTAGATACGACGATTCTATGTGAAATAAGTCACACAGAAAAAAAAATAAAAACTTATCATAAGATATCACTTATAGAGGGAATGTAAAAACCGCTACACTTGAACTGAATTACAAAACAGAAGAGAGTCACACGTTTAGAAAACACACTATGGCTGCTTAACGGGAAAGGTGAGGTGGGGTGATGCATAAAACCAGGGTTTCAAATTAGCTCTGATACCGTTCCATAAACCCAACATGTAATAGACAAGACCTACTCCTTGCTCAGTGAACGAGACTCAACACCCCCTATTCACCGCCCAAGAATATATCTGACCAGTAAGAATCTTAAAACCTATGTATTGAAATCTCTCTGTAAGTGAGTCAAGTGGGTGTAAAGCGGCATAAACACAGCATTGAAAAGCAGCTAAACCCCATTATAAAAATCAATTACTTTTAAAAACCCGTGAAACAAAGACAGTGAAAGAGAGAGAAATTCTTACAAAATTCGTTCAGAGGCTGTGATGCCACCAGGATTGACCATATCTAGACCCACAGCTGATTGAGACATAGGGGTGGACACTCTTGGGGCTGAGAGGTTTGGTGAGGTTGGGTGAGCAAATGCAGACCCTTTAAAGTAATACTGCGTGGTACCCATCCCATGGGTCCCAAATCTCCAGGTTCAAGGGCATCTTCCTACATCGAAAACATGCATCAGAAACCCAGAAGATGGTACACCATGTGATCGGGAAAGGTTTCTAAAACGCACCTCATTTCTCATCTCCTTCTGCTTGGGTTCGCCATTCCAGCCGCTTTCCTAGCAATCTCCCTCCTTGGAGAATCAGCACCTTTAACCTCCTGTTCCGTACAGGTTGCAATTGGTCCTGAGGATGAACGGGAAGACGGGGAACCAATGAGAGACTAGCTCTAGGTGTTGGGACAAGAACAGGTCACGCTATTTTCCCATCAGAAAGAAGAATTAACCAAAGGCTCAGCCTACCGCCCGGAAACAGAATAGGGCCTGAAGCAATCCTGCGCTTTTGCGGCCAGCTCCCAAGAAAGCGAGTTGAGAAATGGAGCTCAGGGGCACTGCAATTCACAAACCTGCAGAGTTATAAATGATAACTCTCGTCCACAAATATATTGAGGGAAGGCAACGAAGAGGATTTGAAAGCAAGGCAGAATTGCAGGAAACAGATTTCAGGAGGGAGATTCGAATCGCCGTTAAAGCACAGGAAAAGCGGCAAAACCTCGACAATGATGCCCTTGGCCAAAAAGGTTGTATGCGTTTTTTCCTGAATATATTCAGGAAAAAACGCATACGCCCTTTTTGGCCAACCAAGCAACCTGGAAAGGCAAATCAGCGCTACAAAGAAGTCTCGCTGCCCATCGGTCAAAAGGGCCATGCTGAATAAAGTGTCAAAACCAGAAATGCAGGACAGGCCATGGAGAAACGGGAGCCTTGCTACGCTGATGGGCGGGATGTAAATTGCCAACAGCCACTCTGCAGAGGTGTACGGTGTGTCCTGAGACATCTAAAAAACTCAGCTTAGAGAGCATAGGGCACTTCCACTCATGGGCGTATAAATTGGGAAAACTAAAAATCAGCAAGACACAGGCACCCCAAAGTTTAGGGCTGCTCTGTTGGCAAGAATCTCCACTTCGTTACACCTTAAATATCCCAGGAAAGAGAAAAATGGATACAGAAGTTGTGGTCCTTATGTACAATGGAATATCACTCAGCCATGAAATCTACGTCATAAGGCTCGAAGCAGCATGATGAGTGGATTTAGGTATGACGATTCTAGGTGAAATAAGTCACACAGAAAAAAAAAAAAAAAACTTATCATAAGATATCACTTATAGAGGGAAAGTAAAAACCACTACACTTGAACTGAATTACAAAACAGAAGACAGTCACACGTTTAGAAAACACACTATGGCTGCTTAACGGGAAAGGTGAGGTGGGGTGATGCATAAAACCAGGGTTACAAATTAGCTCAGATAGCGTTCCATAAACCCAATATGTAATAGACAAGACCTACTCCTTACTCAGTGAACGGGACCCAACACCCCCTATTCACCGACCAAGAATATATCTGACAAGTAACAATCTTAAAACCTATGTATTGAAATCTCTCTGTAAGTGAGTCAAGTGCGAGTAAACCATCATAAACACAGCACTGAAAAGCAGCTAAACCCCATTATAAAAATCAATTACTTTTAAAAACCCGTGAAGTAAAGACAGTGAAAGAGAGAGAAATTGTTACAAAATTCGTTCAGGGGCTGTGATGCCACCTGGATTGACCATATCTAGACCCACAGCTGATTGAGACATAAGGGTGGACACTTTTGAGGCTGAGAGGTTTGGTGAGGTTGGGTGAGCAAACGCAGACCCTTTAAAGTAATACTGCGTGGTACCCATCCCATGGATCGCAAATCTCCAGGTTCAAGGGCATCTTCCTACATCGAAAACATGCATGAGAAACCCAGAAGATGGTACACCGTGTGATCGGGAAAGGTTTCTAAAACGCACCTCATTTCTCATCAAATTGTGCTTGGATTCGCCATTCCAGCCGCTTTCCTAGCAATCTCCCTCCTTGGAGAATCAGCACCTTTAACCTCCTGTTCCGTACAGGTTGCAATTTGTCCTGAGGATGAAAGGGAAGAGGGGGAACCAATGAGAGACTAGCTCTAGGTCTTGGGACAGGCACAGCTCACTCTATTTTCCCATCATGAAGAAGAATTAACCACAGGCTCAGCCTGCCGCCCGGAAGGAGAATAGGGCCTGAAGCAATCCTGCGCTTTTGCGGCCAGCTCCCAAGAAAGCGAGTTGAAAAATGGAGCTCAGGGGCACTGCAATTCACAAACCTGCAGAGTTATAAATGATAACTCTCGTCCACAAATATACTGAGGAAAGGCAACGAAGAGGATTTGAAAGCAAGGCAGAATTGCAGGAAACAGGTTTCAGGAGGGAGATTCGAATCGCCTTTAAAGCACAGGAAAAGCGGCAAAACCTCGACAATGATGCCCTTGGCCAAAAAGGGCGTATGCGTTTTTTCCTGAATATATTCAGGAAAAAACGCATACGCCCTTTTTGGCCAACCAAGCAACCTGCAAAGGCAAATCAGCGCCACAATGAAGTCTCGCTTCCCATCGGTCAAAAGGGCCATGCTGAATAAAGTGTCAAAACCAGAAATGCAGGACAGGCCATGGAGAAACGGGAGCCTTGCTACGCTGTTGGGCGGGATGTAAATTGCCAACAGCCACTCTGGAGAGGTGTACGGTGTGTCTTGAAACATCTAGAAAACTCAGCTTAGAGAGCATAGGGCACTTCCACTCGTGGGCGTATAACTTGGGAAAACTAAAAATCAGCAAGACACAGGCACCCCAAAGTTTAGGGCTGCTCTGTTGACAAGAACCTCCACTTCGTTACACCTTAAATATCCCAGGAAAGAGAAAAATGGATAAAGAAGTTGTGGTCCTTATGTACAATGGAATATCACTCAGCCATGAAATCTACGTCATAAGGCTCGTAGCAGCATGATGAGTGGATTTAGGTACGACGATTCAACATGAAATAAGTCACACAGAAAAAGACACTTATCATAAGATATCACTTATAGAGGGAATGTAAAAACCGCTACACTTGAATGAATTACAAAACAGAAGAGAGTCACACGTTTAGAAAACACACTATGGCTGCTTAACGGGAAAGGTGAGGTGGGGTGATGCATAAAACAAGGGTTTCAAATTAGCTCAGATACCGTTCCATAAACCCAATATATAATAGACAAGACCTACTCCTTGCTCAGTGAAAGGGACTCAGCACCCCCTATTCACCGCCCAAGAATATATCTGACTAGTAAGAATCTTAAAACCTATGTGTTGATATCTCTCTGTAAGTGACTCAAGTGGGTGTAAAGCGGCACACACACAGCTCTGAAAAGCAGCTAAACCCCATTATAAAAATCAATTACTTTTAAAAACCCGTGAAGCAAAGACAGTGAAAGAGAGAGAAATTCTTACAAAATTCGTTCAGGGGCTGTGATGCCACCTGGATTGACCATATCTAGACCCACAGCTGATTGAGACATAAGGGTGGACACTCCTGGGGCTGAGAGGTTTGGTGAGGTTGCGTGAGCAAACGCAGACCCTTTAAAGTAATACTGCGTGGTACCCATCCCATGGGTCCCAAATCTCCAGGTTCAAGGGCACCTTCCTACATCGAAAACATGCATGAGAAACCCAGAAGATGGTACACCGTGTGATCGGGAAAGGTTTCTAAAACGCACCTCATTTCTCATCTCCTTGTGCTCGGGTTCGCCATTCCAGCCGCTTTCCTAGCAATCTCCCTCCTTGGAGAATCAGCACCTTTAACCTCCTGTTCCGTACAGGTTGCAATTTGTCCTGAGGAGTAACGGGAAGAGGGGGAACCAATGGGAGACTAGCTCTATGTCTTGGGACAGGCACAGCTCACTCTATTTTCCCGTCAGGAAGAAGAATTAACCACAGGCTCAGCCTGCCAGCCGGAAGCCGAATAGGGCCTGAAGCATTCCTGCGCTTTTGCGGCCAGCTCCCAAGGAAGCGAGTTGAAAAATGGAGCTCAGGGGCACTGCAATTCACAAACCTGCAGAGTTATAAATGATAACTCTCGTCCACAAATATACTGAGGGAAGGCAACGAAGAGGATTTGAAAGCAAGGCAGAATTGCAGGAAACAGGTTTCAGGAGGGAGATTCGAATCGCCTTTAAAGCACAGGAAAAGCGGCAAAACTTCGAAAATGATGCCCTTGGCCAAAAAGGGCGTATGCGTTTTTTCCTGAATATATTCAGGAAAAAACGCATACGCCCTTTTTGGCCAACCAAGCAACCTGCAAAGGCAAATCAGCGCTACAAAGAAGTCTCGCTTCCCATCGGTCAAAAGGACCATGCTGAATAAAGTGTCAAAACCAGAAATGCAGGACAGGCCATGGAGAAACGGGAGCCTTGCTACGCTGATGGGCGGGATGTAAATTGCCCACAGCCACTCTGGAGAAGTGTACGGTGTGTCTTGAAACATCTAAAAAACTCAGCTTAGAGAGCATAGGTCACTTCCACTCATGGGAGTATAAATTGGGAAAACTAAATATCAGCAAGACACAGGCACCCCAAAGATTAGGGCTGCTCTGTTGACAAGAACCTCCACTTCGTTACACCTTAAATATCCCAGGAAAGAGAAAAATGGATAAAGAAGTTGTGGCCCTTATGTACAATGGAATATCACTCAGCCATGAAATCTACGTCATAAGGCTCCTAGCAGCATGATGAGTGGATTTAGGTACGACGATTCTACGTGAAATAAGTCACACAGAAAAAGACACTTATCATAAGGTATCACTTATAGTGGGAATGTAAAAACCGGTACACTTGAACTGAATTACAAAACAGAAGAGAGTCACACGTTTAGAAAACACACTATGGCTGCTTAACGGGAAAGGTGAGGTGGGGTGATGCATAAAACCAGGGTTTCAAATTAGCTCAGATACCGTTCCATAAACCCAATATGTAATAGACAAGACCTACTCCTTGCTCAGTGAACGGGACTCAACACCCCCTATTCACCGCCCAAGAATATATCTGACTAGTAAGAATCTTAAAACCTATGAATTGAAATCTCTCTGTAAGTGAGTCAAGTGGGTGTAAAGCAGCATAAACACAGCACTGAAAAGCAGCTAAACCCCATTATAAAAATCAATTACTTTTAAAAACCCGTGAAACAAAGACAGTGAAAGAGAGAGAAATTCTTACAAAATTCGTTCAGAGGCTGTGATGCCACCAGGATTGACCATATCTAGACCCACAGCTGATTGAGACATAAGGGTGGACACTCTTGGGGCTGAGAGTTTTGGTGAGGTTGGGTGAGCAAACGCAGACCCTTTAAAGTAATACTGCGTGGTACCCATCCCATGGGTCCCAAATCTCCAGGTTCAAGGGCACCTTCCTACATCGAAAACATGCATGAGAAACCCAGAAGATGGTACACCGTGTGATCGGGAAAGGTTTCTAAAACGCACCTCATTTCTCATCTAATTGTGCTCGGGTTCGCCATTCCAGCCGCTTTCCTAGCAATCTCCCTCCTTGGAGAATCAGCACCTTTAACCTCCTGTTCCGTACAGGTTGCAATTTGTCCTGAGGATGAAAGGGAAGAGGGGGAACCAATGAGAGACTAGCTCTAGGTCTTGGGACAGGCACAGGTCACTCTATTTTCCCATCAGGTAGAAGAATTAACCACAGGCTCAGCCTGCCGCTCGGAAGGAGAATAGGGCCTGAAGCAATCCTGCGCTTTTGCGGCCAGCTCCCAAGAAAGCGAGTTGAAAAATGGAGCTCAGGGGCACTGCGATTCACAAACCTGCAGAGTTATAAATGATAACTCTCGTCCACAAATATATTGAGGGAAGGCAACAAAGAGGATTTGAAAGCAAGGCAGAATTGCAGGAAACAGATTTCAGGAGGGAGATTCGAATCGCCGTTAAAGCACAGGAAAAGCGGCAAAACCTCGACAATGATGCCCTTGGCCAAAAAGGTTGTATGCGTTTTTTCCTGAATATATTCAGGAAAAAACGCATACGCCCTTTTTGGCCAACCAAGCAACCTGGAAAGGCAAATCAGCGCTACAAAGAAGTCTCGCTTCCCATCGGTCAAAAGGGCCATGCTGAATAAAGTGTCAAAACCAAAAATGCAGGACAGGCCATGGAGAAACGGGAGCCTTGCTACGCTGATGGGTGGGATGTAAATTGCCAACAGCCACTCTGGAGAGGTGTACGGTGTGTCCTGAGACATCTAAAAAACTCAGCTTAGAGAGCATAGGGCACTTCCACTCATGGGCGTATAAATTGGGAAAACTAAAAATCAGCAAGACACAGGCACCCCAAAGTTTAGGGCTGCTCTGTTGGCAAGAATCTCCACTTCGTTACACCTTAAATATCCCAGGAAAGAGAAAAATGGATACAGAAGTTGTGGTCCTTATGTACAATGGAATATCACTCAGCCACGAAATCTACGTCATAAGGCTCGTAGCAGCATGATGAGTGGATTTAGATACGACGATTCTACGTGAAATAAGTCACACAGAAAAAAAAAAACTTATCATAAGATATCACTTATAGAGGGAATGTAAAAACCGCTACACTTGAACTGAATTACAAAACAGAAGAGAGTCACACGTTTAGAAAACACACTATGGCTGCTTAACGGGAAAGGTGAGGTGGGGTGATGCATAAAACCAGGGTTTCAAATTAGCTCAGATACCGTTCCATAAACCCAACATGTAATAGACAAGACCTACTCCTTGCTCAGTGAACGGGACTCAACACCCCCTATTCACCGCCCAAGAATATATCTGACCAGTAAGAATCTTAAAACCTATGTATTGAAATCTCTCTGTAAGTGAGTCAAGTGGGTGTAAAGCGGCATAAACACAGCATTGAAAAGCAGCTAAACCCCATTATAAAAATCAATTACTTTTAAAAACCCGTGAAACAAAGACAGTGAAAGAGAGAGAAATTCTTACAAAATTCGTTCAGAGGCTGTGATGCCACCAGGATTGACCATATCTAGACCCACAGCTGATTGAGACATAGGGGTGGACACTCTTGGGGCTGAGAGGTTTGGTGAGGTTGGGTGAGCAAATGCAGACCCTTTAAAGTAATACTGCGTGGTACCCATCCCATGGGTCCCAAATCTCCAGGTTCAAGAGCATCTTCCTACATCGAAAACATGCATGAGAAACCCAGAAGATGGTACACCATGTGATCGGGAAAGGTTTCTAAAACGCACCTCATTTCTCATCTCCTTCTGCTTGGGTTCGCCATTCCAGCCGCTTTCCTAGCAATCTCCCTCCTTGGAGAATCAGCACCTTTAACCTCCTGTTCCGTACAGGTTGCAATTGGTCCTGAGGATGAACGGGAAGACGGGGAACCAATGAGAGACTAGCTCTAGGTCTTGGGACAGGCACAGGTCACTCTATTTTCCCATCAGGAAGAAGAATTAACCACAGGCTCAGCCTGCCGCTCGGAAGGAGAATAGGGCCTGAAGCAATCCTGCGCTTTTGCGGCCAGCTCCCAAGAAAGCGAGTTGAAAAATGGAGCTCAGGGGCACTGCGATTCACAAACCTGCAGAGTTATAAATGATAACTCTCGTCCACAAATATATTGAGGGAAGTCAACAAAGAGGATTTGAAAGCAAGGCAGAATTGCAGGAAACAGATTTCAGGAGGGAGATTCGAATCGCCGTTAAAGCACAGGAAAAGCGGCAAAACCTCGACAATGATGCCCTTGGCCAAAAAGGTTGTATGCGTTTTTTCCTGAATATATTCAGGAAAAAACGCATACGCCCTTTTTGGCCAACCAAGCAACCTGGAAAGGCAAATCAGTGCTACAAAGAAGTCTCGCTTCCCATCGGTCAAAAGGGCCATGCTGAATAATGTGTCAAAACCAGAAATGCAGGACAGGCCATGGAGAAACGGGAGCCTTGCTACGCTGATGGGTGGGATGTAAATTGCCAACAGCCACTCTGGAGAGGTGTACGGTGTGTCCTGAGACATCTAAAAAACTCAGCTTAGAGAGCATAGGGCACTTCCACTCATGGGCGTATAAATTGGGAAAACTAAAAATCAGCAAGACACAGGCACCCCAAAGTTTAGGGCTGCTCTGTTGGCAAGAATCTCCACTTCGTTACACCTTAAATATCCCAGGAAAGAGAAAAATGGATACAGAAGTTGTGGTCCTTATGTACAATGGAATATCACTCAGCCACGAAATCTACGTCATAAGGCTCGTAGCAGCATGATGAGTGGATTTAGATACGA
This sequence comes from Eschrichtius robustus, assembly GCF_028021215.1. NCBI lineage: Eukaryota > Metazoa > Chordata > Mammalia > Artiodactyla > Eschrichtiidae > Eschrichtius > Eschrichtius robustus. Next base: position 83,535,852 of record NC_090832.1, read on the forward strand.
CGATTCTACGTGAAATAAGTCACACAGAAAAAAAAAAACTTATCATAAGATATCACTTATAGAGGGAATGTAAAAACCGCTACACTTGAACTGAATTACAAAACAGAAGAGAGTCACACGTTTAGAAAACACACTATGGCTGCTTAACGGGAAAGGTGAGGTGGGGTGATGCATAAAACCAGGGTTTCAAATTAGCTCAGATACCGTTCCATAAACCCAACATGTAATAGACAAGACCTACTCCTTGCTCAGTGAACGGGACTCAACACCCCCTATTCACCGCCCAAGAATATATCTGACCAGTAAGAATCTTAAAACCTATGTATTGAAATCTCTCTGTAAGTGAGTCAAGTGGGTGTAAAGCGGCATAAACACAGCATTGAAAAGCAGCTAAACCCCATTATAAAAATCAATTACTTTTAAAAACCCGTGAAACAAAGACAGTGAAAGAGAGAGAAATTCTTACAAAATTCGTTCAGAGGCTGTGATGCCACCAGGATTGACCATATCTAGACCCACAGCTGATTGAGACATAGGGGTGGACACTCTTGGGGCTGAGAGGTTTGGTGAGGTTGGGTGAGCAAATGCAGACCCTTTAAAGTAATACTGCGTGGTACCCATCCCATGGGTCCCAAATCTCCAGGTTCAAGGGCATCTTCCTACATCGAAAACATGCATGAGAAACCCAGAAGATGGTACACCATGTGATCGGGAAAGGTTTCTAAAACGCACCTCATTTCTCATCTCCTTCTGCTTGGGTTCGCCATTCCAGCCACTTTCCTAGCAATCTCCCTCCTTGGAGAATCAGCACCTTTAACCTCCTGTTCCGTATAGGTTGCAATTGGTCCTGAGGATGAACGGGAAGACGGGGAACCAATGAGAGACTAGCTCTAGGTGTTGGGACAAGAACAGGTCACGCTATTTTCCCATCAGAAAGAAGAATTAACCAAAGGCTCAGCCTACCGCCCGGAAACAGAATAGGGCCTGAAGCAATCCTGCGCTTTTGCGGCCAGCTCCCAAGAAAGCGAGTTGAGAAATGGAGCTCAGGGGCACTGTAATTCACTAACATGCAGAGTTATAAATGATAACTCTCGTCCACAAATATATTGAGGGAAGGCAACGAAGAGGATTTGAAAGCAAGGCAGAATTGCAGGAAACAGATTTCAGGAGGGAGATTCGAATCGCCGTTAAAGCACAGGAAAAGCGGCAAAACCTCGACAATGATGCCCTTGGCCAAAAAGGTTGTATGCGTTTTTTCCTGAATATATTCAGGAAAATACGCATACGCCCTTTTTGGCCAACCAAGCAACCTGGAAAGGCAAATCAGCGCTACAAAGAAGTCTCGCTTCCCATCGGTCAAAAGGGCCATGCTGAATAAAGTGTCAAAACCAGAAATGCAGGACAGGCCATGGAGAAACGGGAGCCTTGCTACGCTGATGGGCGGGATGTAAATTGCCAACAGCCACTCTGCAGAGGTGTACGGTGTGTCCTGAGACATCTAAAAAACTCAGCTTAGAGAGCATAGGGCACTTCCACTCATGGGCGTATAAATTGGGAAAACTAAAAATCAGCAAGACACAGGCACCCCAAAGTTTAGGGCTGCTCTGTTGGCAAGAACCTCCACTTCGTTACACCTTAAATATCCCAGGAAAGAGAAAAATGGATACAGAAGTTGTGGTCCTTATGTACAATGGAATATCACTCAGCCATGAAATCTACGTCATAAGGCTCGAAGCAGCATGATGAGTGGATTTAGGTATGACGATTCTAGGTGAAATAAGTCACACAGAAAAAAAAAAAAAACTTATCATAAGATATCACTTATAGAGGGAAAGTAAAAACCACTACACTTGAACTGAATTACAAAACAGAAGAGAGTCACACGTTTAGAAAACACACTATGGCTGCTTAACGGGAAAGGTGAGGTGGGGTGATGCATAAAACCAGGGTTACAAATTAGCTCAGATAGCGTTCCATAAACCCAATATGTAATAGACAAGACCTACTCCTTACTCAGTGAACGGGACCCAACACCCCCTATTCACCGACCAAGAATATATCTGACAAGTAACAATCTTAAAACCTATGTATTGAAATCTCTCTGTAAGTGAGTCAAGTGCGTGTAAAGCATCATAAACACAGCACTGAAAAGCAGCTAAACCCCATTAGAAAAATCAAATAATTTTAAAAACCCGTGAAACAAAGACAGTGAAAGAGAGAGAAATTCTTACAAAATTCGTTCAGAGGCTGTGATGCCACCTGGGTTGACCATATCTAGACCCACAGCTGATTGAGACATAAGGGTGGACACTCTTGGGGCTGAGAGGTTTGCTGAGGTTGGGTGAGCAAATGCAGACCCTTTAAAGTAATACTGCGTGGTACCCATCCCATGGGTCCCAAATCTCCAGGTTCAAGGGCATCTTCCTACATCGAAAACATGCATGAGAAACCCAAAAAATGGTACACCGTGTGATCGGGAAAGGTTTCTAAAACGCACCTCATTTCTCATCTCCTTGTTCTCGGGTTCGCCATTCCAGCCGCTTTCCTAGCAATCTCCCTCCTTGGAGAATCAGCACCTTTAACCTCCTGTTCCGTACAGGTTGCAATTTGTCCTGAGGATGAAAGGGAAGAGGGGGAACCAATGAGAGACTAGCTCTAGGTCTTGGGACAGGCACAGGTCACTCTATTTTCCCATCAGGAAGAACAATTAACCACAGGCTCAGCCTGCCACCCGGAAGCAGAATAGGGCCTGAAGCAATCCTGCACTTTTGCGGCCAGCTCCCAAGAAAGCGAGTTGAAAAATGGAGCTCAGGGGCACTGCGATTCACAAACCTGCAGAGTTATAAATGATAACTCTCGTCCACAAATATATTGAGGGAAGGCAACGAAGAGGATTTGAAAGCAAGGCAGAATTGCAGGAAACAGATTTCAGGAGGGAGATTCGAATCGCCTTTAAAGCACAGGAAAAGCGGCAAAACCTCGACAATGATGCCCTGGGCCAAAAAGGGCGTATGCGTTTTTTCCTGAATATATTCAGGAAAAAACGCATACGCCCTTTTTGGCCAACCAAGCAACCTGGAAAGGCAAATCAGCGCCACAATGAAGTCTCGCTTCCCATCGGTCAAAAGGGCCATGCTGAATAAAGTGTCAAAACCAGAAATGCAGGACAGGTCATGGAGAAACGGGAGCCTTGCTACGCTGATGGGCGAGATGTAAATTGCCAACAGCCACTCTGGAGAGGTGTACGGTGTGTCTTGAAACATCTAAAAAACTCAGCTTAGAGAGCATAGGGCACTTCCACTCATGGGCGTATAAACTGGGAAAACTAAAAATCAGCAAGACACAGGCACCCCAAAGTTTAGGGCTGCTCTGTTGACAAAAACCTCCACTTCGTTACACCTTAAATATCCCAGGAAAGAGGAAAATGGATAAAGAAGTTGTGGTCCTTATGTACAATGGAATATCACTCATCCATGAAATCTACGTCATAATTCTCCTAGCAGCATGATGAGTGGATTTAGGTACGACGATTCTACGTGAAATAAGTCATACAGAAAAAGACACTTATCATAAGATATCACTTATAGAGGGAATGTAAAAACCGCTACACTTGAACTGAATTACAAAACAGAAGAGAGTCACACGTTTAGGAAACACACTATGGCTGCTTAACGGGAAAGATGAGGTGGGGTGATGCATAAAACAAGGGTTTCAAATTAGCTCAGATACCGTTCCATAAACCCAATATGTAATAGACAAGACCTACTCCTTGCTCAGTGAACGGGACTCAACATCCCCTATACACCGCCCAAGAATATATCTGACTAGTAATAATCTTAAAACCTATGTGTTGATATCTCTCTGTAAGTGACTCAAGTGGGTGTAAAGCGGCATAAACACAGCAGTGAAAAGCAGCTAAACCCCATTATAAAAATCAATTACTTTTAAAAACCCGTGAAGTAAAGACAGTGGAAGAGAGAGAAATTGTTACAAAATTCGTTCAGGGGCTGTGATGCCACCTGGATTGACCATATCTAGACCCACAGCTGATTGAGACATAAGGGTGGACACTTTTGGGGCTGAGAGGTTTGGTGAGGTTGTATGAGCAAACGCAGACCCTTTAAAGTAATACTGCGTGGTACCCATCCCATGGGTCCCAAATCTCCAGGTTCAAGGGCATCTTCCTACATCGAAAACATGCATGAGAAACCCAGAAGATGATACACCGTGTGATCGAGAAAGGTTTCTAAATCACACCTCATTTCTCATCTCCTTGTGCTCGGGTTCGCCGTTCCAGCCGCTTTCCTAGCAATCTCCCTCCTTGGAGAATCAGCACCTTTAACCTCCTGTTCCGTACAGGTTGCAATATGTCCTGAGGAGGAACGGGAAGAGGGGGAACCAATGAGAGACTAGCTCTATGTCTTGGGACAGGCACAGCTCACTCTATTTTCCCGTCAGGAAGAAGAATTAACCACAGGCTCAGCCTGCCAGCCGGAAGCCGAATAGGGCCTGAAGCATTCCTGCGCTTTTGCGGCCAGCTCCCAAGGAAGCGAGTTGAAAAATGGAGCTCAGGGGCACTGCAATTCACAAACCTGCAGAGTTATAAATGATAACTCTCGTCCACAAATATACTGAGGGAAGGCAACGAAGAGGATTTGAAAGCAAGGCAGAATTGCAGGAAACAGGTTTCAGGAGGGAGATTCGAATCGCCTTTAAAGCACAGGAAAAGCGGCAAAACTTCGAAAATGATGCCCTTGGCCAAAAAGGGCGTATGCGTTTTTTCCTGAATATATTCAGGAAAAAACGCATACGCCCTTTTTGGCCAACCAAGCAACCTGCAAAGGCAAATCAGCGCTACAAAGAAGTCTCGCTTCCCATCGGTCAAAAGGACCATGCTGAATAAAGTGTCAAAACCAGAAATGCAGGATAGGCCATGGAGAAACGGGAGCCTTGCTACGCTGATGGGCGGGATGTAAATTGCCCACAGCCACTCTGGAGAAGTGTACGGTGTGTCTTGAAACATCTAAAAAACTCAGCTTAGAGAGCATAGGGCACTTCCACTCATGGGAGTATAAATTGGGAAAACTAAATATCAGCAAGACACAGGCACCCCAAAGATTAGGGCTGCTCTGTTGACAAGAACCTCCACTTCGTTACACCTTAAATATCCCAGGAAAGAGAAAAATGGATACAGAAGTTGTGGCCCTTATGTACAATGGAATATCACTCAGCCATAAAATCTACGTCATAAGGCTCCTAGCAGCATGATGAGTGGATTTAGGTACGACGATTCTACGTGAAATAAGTCACACAGAAAAAGACACTTATCATAAGGTATCACTTATAGAGGGAATGTAAAAACCGGTACACTTGAACTGAATTACAAAACAGAAGAGAGTCACACGTTTAGAAAACACACTATGGCTGCTTAACGGGAAAGGTGAGGTGGGGTGATGCATAAAACCAGGGTTTCAAATTAGCTCAGATACCGTTCCATAAACCCAATATGTAATAGACATGACCTACTCCTTGCTCAGTGAACGGGACTCAACACCCCCTATTCACCGCCCAAGAATATATCTGACTAGTAAGAATCTTAAAACCTATGAATTGAAATCTCTCTGTAAGTGAGTCAAGTGGGTGTAAAGAAGCATAAACACAGCACTGAAAAGCAGCTAAACCCCATTATAAAAATCAATTACTTTTAAAAACCCGTGAAACAAAGACAGTGAAAGAGAGAGAAATTCTTACAAAATTCGTTCAGAGGCTGTGATGCCACCAGGATTGACCATATCTAGACCCACAGCTGATTGAGACATAAGGGTGGACACTCTTGGGGCTGAGAGTTTTGGTGAGGTTGGGTGAGCAAACGCAGACCCTTTAAAGTAATACTGCGTGGTACCCATCCCATGGGTCCCAAATCTCCAGGTTCAAGGGCACCTTCCTACATCGAAAACATGCATGAGAAACCCAGAAGATGGTACACCATGTGATCGGGAAAGGTTTCTAAAACGCACCTCATTTCTCATCTAATTGTGCTCGGGTTTGCCATTCCAGCCGCTTTCCTAGCAATCTCCCTCCTTGGAGAATCAGCACCTTTAACCTCCTGTTCCGTACAGGTTGCAATTTGTCCTGAGGATGAAAGGGAAGAGGGGGAACCAATGAGAGACTAGCTCTAGGTCTTGGGACAGGCACAGGTCACTCTATTTTCCCATCAGGTAGAAGAATTAACCACAGGCTCAGCCTGCCGCCCGGAAGGAGAATAGGGCCTGAAGCAATCCTGCGCTTTTGCGGCCAGCTCCCAAGAAAGCGAGTTGAAAAATGGAGCTCAGGGGCACTGCAATTCACAAACCTGCAGAGTTATAAATGATAACTCTCGTCCACAAATATATTGAGGGAAGGCAACGAAGAGGATTTGAAAGCAAGGCAGAATTGCAGGAAACAGATTTCAGGAGGGAGATTCGAATCACCTTTAAAGCACAGGAAAAGCGGCAAAACCTCGACAATGATGCCCTTGGCCAAAAAGGTTGTATGCGTTTTTTCCTGAATATATTCAGGAAAAAACGCATACGCCCTTTTTGGCCAACCAAGCAACCTGGAAAGGCAAATCAGCGCTACAAAGAAGTCTCGCTTCCCATCGGTCAAAAGGGCCATGCTGAATAAAGTGTCAAAACCAGAAATGCAGGACAGGCCATGGAGAAACGGGAGCCTTGCTACGCTGATGGGCGGGATGTAAATTGCCAACAGCCACTCTGGAGAGGTGTACGATGTGTCCTGAGACATCTAAAAAACTCAGCTTAGAGAGCATAGGGCACTTCCACTCATGGGCGTATCAATTGGGAAAACTAAAAATCAGCAAGACACAGGCACCCCAAAGTTTAGGGCTGCTCTGTTTGCAAGAACCTCCACTTCGTTACACCTTAAATATCCCAGGAAAGAGAAAAATGGATACAGAAGTTGTGGTCCTTATGTACAATGGAATATCTCTCAGCCATGAAATCTACGTCATAAGGCTCGTAGCAGCATGATGAGTGGATTTAGGTACGACGATTCTACGTGAAATAAGTCACACAGAAAAAAAAAAAACTTATCATAAGATATCACTTATAGAGGGAAAGTAAAAACCGCTACACTTGAACTGAATTACAAAACAGAAGAGAGTCACACGTTTAGAAAACACACTATGGCTGCTTAACGGGAAAGGTGAGGTGGGGTGATGCATAAAACCAGGGTTTCAAATTAGCTCAGATACCGTTCCATAAACCCAACATGTAATAGACAAGACCTACTCCTTGCTCAGTGAACGGGTCTCAACACCCCCTATTCACCGCCCAAGAATATATCTGACTAGTAAGAATCTTAAAACCTATGTATTGAAATCTCTCTGTAAGTGAGTCAAGTGGGTGTAAAGCGGCATAAACACAGCATTGAAAAGCAGCTAAACCCCATTATAAAAATCAATTACTTTTAAAAACCCGTGAAACAAAGACAGTGAAAGAGAGAGAAATTCTTACAAAATTCGTTCAGAGGTTGTGATGCCACCTGGGTTGACCATATCTAGACCCACAGCTGATTGAGACATAAGGGTGGACACTCTTGGGGCTGAGAGGTTTGGTGAGGTTGGGTGAGCAAACGCAGACCCTTGAAAGTAATACTGTGTGGTACCCATCCCATGGGTCCCAAATCTCCAGGTTCAAGGGCATCTTCCTACATCGAAAACATGCATGACAAAACCAAAAAATGGTACACCGTGTGATCAGGAAAGGTTTCTAAAACGCACCTCATTTCTCATCTCCTTGTGCTCGGGTTCGCCATTCCAGCCGCTTTCCTAGCAATCTCCCTCCTTGGAGAATCAGCACCTTTAACCTCCTGTTCCGTACAGGTTGCAATTTGTCCTGAGGAGGAACGGGAAGAGGGGGAACCAATGAGAGACTAGCTCTAGGTCTTGGGACAGGCACAGGTCACTCTATTTTCCCATCACGAAGAAGAATTAACCACAGGCTCAGCCTGCCACCCGGAAGCAGAATAGGGCCTGAAGAAATCCTGCGCTTTTGCGGCCAGCTCCCAAGAAAGCGAGTTGAAAAATGGAGCTCAGGGGCACTGCAATTCACAAACCTGCAGAGGTATAAATGATAACTCTCGTCCACAAATATATTGAGGGAAGGCAACGAAGAGGATTTGAAAGCAAGGCAGAATTGCAGGAAACAGATTTCAGGAGGGAGATTCGAATCGCCTTTAAAGCACAGGAAAAGCGGCAAAACCTCGACAATGATGCCCTTGGCCAAAAAGGGCGTATGCGTTTTTTCCTGAATATATTCAGGAAAAAACGCATACGCCCTTTTTGGCCAACCAAGCAACCTGGAAAAGCAAATCAGCGCTACAAAGAAGTCTCGTTTCCCATCGGTCAAAAGGGCCATGCTGAATAAAGTGTCAAAACCAGAAATGCAGGACAGGCCACGGAGAAACGGGAGCCTTGTTACGCTGATGGGCGGGATGTAAATTGCCAACAGCCACTCTGGAGAAGTGTACGGTGTGTCCTGAAACATCTAAAAAACTCAGCTTAGAGAGCATAGGGCACTTCCACTCATGGGCGTATAAATTGGGAAAACTAAAAATCAGCAAGACAAAGGCACCCCAAAGTTTAGGGCTGCTCTGTTGGCAAGAACCTCCACTTCGTTACACCTTAAATATCCCAGGAAAGAGAAAAATGGATAAAGAAGTTGTGGTCCTTATGTACAATGGAATATCACTCAGCCATTAAATCTACGTCATAAGGCTCGTAGCAGCATGATGAGTGGATTTAGGTACGACGATTCTACGTGAAATAAGTTACACAGAAAAAGACACTTATCATAAGATATCACTTATAGAGAGAATGTAAAAACCGCTACACTTGAGCTGAATTACAAAACAGAAGAGAGTCACACGTTTAGAAAACACACTATGGCTGCTTAACGGGAAAGGTGAGGTGGGGTGATGCATAAAACAAGGGTTACAAATTAGCTCAGATACCGTTCCAAAAACCCAATATGTAATAGACAAGACCTACTCCTTGCTCAGTGAACGGGACCCAACACCCCCTATTCACCGCCCAAGAATATATCTGACTAGTAAGAATCTTAAAACCTATGTATTGAAATCTCTCTGGAAGTGAGTCAAGTGGGTGTAAAGCGTCATAAACACAGCACTGAAAAGCAGCTAAACCCCATTATAAAAATCAATTACTTTTAAAAACCAGTGAAGCAAAGACAGTGAAAGAGAGAGAAATTCTTACAAAATTCGTTCAGAGGCTCTGATGCCACTAGGATTGACCATATCTAGACACACAGCTGGCTGAGACATAAGGGTGGACACTCTTGGGGCTGAGAGGTTTGGTGAGGTTGGGTGAGCAAACGCAGACCCTTTAAAGTAATACTGCGTGGTACCCATCCCATGGGTCCCAAATCTCCAGGTTCAAGGGCATCTTCCTACATCGAAAACATGCATGAGAAACCCAGAAAATGGTACACCGTGTGATCGGGAAAGGTTTCTAAAACGCACCTCATTTCTCATCTCCTTGTGCTCGGGTTCGCCATTCCAGCCGCTTTCCTAGCAATCTCCCTCCTTGGAGAATCAGCACCTTTAACCTCCTGTTCCGTACAGGTTGCAATTTGTCCTGAGGAGGAACGGGAAGAGGGGGAACCAATGAGAGACTAGCTCTAGGTCTTGGGACAGGCACAGGTCACTCTATTTTCCCATCAGGAAGAAGAATTAACCACAGGCTCAGCCTGCCGCCCGGAAGCAGAATAGGGCCTGAAGCAATCCTGCGCTTTTGCGGCCAGCTCCCAAGAAAGCGAGTTGAAAAATGGAGCTCAGGGGCACTGCAATTCACAAACCTGCAGAGTTATAAATGATAACTCTCGTCCACAAATATATTGAGGGAAGGCAACGAAGAGGATTTGAAAGCAAGTCAGAATTGCAGGAATCAGATTTCAGGAGGGAGATTCGAATCGCCTTTAAAGCACAGGAAAAGCGGCAAAACCTCGACAATGATGCCCTTGGCCAAAAAGGGCGTATGCGTTTTTTCCTGAATATATTCAGGAAAAAACGCATACGCCCTTTTTGGCCAACCAAGCAACCTGGAAAGGCAAATCAGCGCTACAAAGAAGTCTCGCTTCCCATCGGTCAAAAGGGCCATGCTGAATAAAGTGTCAAAACCAGAAATGCAGGACAGGCCATGGAGAAAAGGGAGCCTTGCTACGCTGATGGGCGGGATGTAAATTGCCAACAGCCACTCTGGAGACGTGTCCGGTGTGTCTTGAGACATCTAAAAAACTCAGCTTAGAGAGCATAGGGCACTTCCACTCATGGGCGTATAAATTGGGAAAACTAAAAATCAGCAAGACACAGGCACCCCAAAGTTTAGGGCTGCTCTGTAGACAAGAACCTCCACTTCGTTACACCTTAAATATCCCAGGAAAGAGAAAAATGGATAAAGAAGTTGTGGTCCTTATGTACAATGGAATATCACTCAGCCATGAAATCTACGTCATAAGGCTCGTAGCAGCATGATGAGTGGATTTAGGTACGACGATTCGACGTGAAATAAGTCACACAGAAAAAGTCACTTATCATAAGATATCACTTATACAGGGAATGTAAAAACCGCTACACTTGAACTAAATTACAAAACAGAAGAGAGTCACACGTTTAGAAAACACACTATGGCTGCTTAACGGGAAAGGTGAGGTGGGGTGATGCATAAAAGAAGGGTTTCAAATTAGCTCAGATACCGTTCCATAAACCCAATATGTAATAGACAAGACCTACTCCTTGCTCAGTGAACGGGACTCAACACCCCCTATTCACCGCCCAAGAATATATCTGACTAGTAAGAATCTTAAAACCTATGTGTTGATATCTCTCTGTAAGGGAGTCAAGTGCGTGTAAAGCGGCATAAACACAGCAGTGAAAAGCAGCTAAACCCCATTATAAAAATCAATTACTTTTAAAAACCCGTGAAGCAAAGACAGTGAAAGAGAGAGAAATTCTTAAAAAATTCGTTCAGGGGCTGTGATGCCACCTGGATCGACCATATCTAGACCCACAGCTGATTGAGACATAAGGGTGGACACTCCTGGGGCTGAGAGGTTTGGTGAGGTTGGTTGAGCAAACGCAGACCCTTTCAAGTAATACTGCGTGGTACCCATCCCATGGGTCCCAAATCTCCAGGTTTAAGGGCACCTTCCTACATCGAAAACATGCATGAGAAACCCAGAAGATGGTACACCGTGTGATCGGGAAAGGTTTCTAAAACGCACCTCATTTCTCATCTAATTGTGTTCGGGTTCGCCATTCCAGCCGCTTTCCTAGCAATCTCCCTCCTTGGAGAATCAGCACCTTTAACCTCCTGTTCCGTACAGGTTGCAATTTGTCCTGAGGAGGAACGGGAAGAGGGGGAACCAATGAGAGAGTAGCTCTAGGTCTTGGGACAGGCACAGCTCACTCTATTTTCCCAACAGGAAGAAGAATTAACCACAGGCTCAGCCTGCCGCCCGGAAGGAGAATAGGGCCTGAAGCAATCCTGCGCTTTTGCGGCCAGCTCCCAAGAAAGCGAGTTGAAAAATGGAGCTCAGGGGCACTGCAATTCACAAACCTGCAGAGTTATAAATGATAACTCTCGTCCACAAATATACTGAGGGAAGGCAACGAAGAGGATTTGAAAGCAAGGCAGAATTGCAGGAAACAGGTTTCAGGAGGGAGATTCGAATCGCATTTAAAGCACAGGAAAAGCGGCAAAACCTCGACAATGATGCCCTTGGCCAAAAAGGGCGTATGCGTTTTTTCCTGAATATATTCAGGAAAAAACGCATACGCCCTTTTTGGCCAACCAAGCAACCTGCAAAGGCAAATCAGCGCTACAAAGAAGTCTGGCTTCCCATCGGTCAAAAGGGCCATGCTGAATAAAGTGTCAAAACCAGAAATGCAGGACAGGCCATGGAGAAACGGGAGCCTTGCTACGCTGATGGGCGGGATGTAAATTGCCAACAGCCACTCTGGAGAGGTGTACGGTGTGTCTTGAAACATCTAAAAAACTCAGCTTAGAGAGCATAGGGCACTTCCACTCATGGGCGTATAAACAGGGAAAATTAAAAATCAGCAAGACACAGGCACCCCAAAGTTTAGGGCTGCTCTGTTGACAAGAACCTCCACTTCGTTACACCTTAAATATCCCAGGAAAAAGAAAAATGGATAAAGAAGTTGTGGTCCTTATGTACAATGGAATATCACTCAGCCATGAAATCTACGTCATAAGGCTCTTAGCAGCATGATGAGTGGATTTAGGTACGACGATTCTACGTGAAATAAGTCACACAGAAAAAGACACTTATCATAAGATATCACTTATAGAGGGAATGTAAAAACCGCTACACTTGAACTGAATTACAAAACAGAAGAGAGTCACACGTTTAGAAAACACACTATGGCTGCTTAATGGGAAAGGTGAGGTGGGGTGATGCATAAAACCAGGGTTTGAAATTAGCTCAGATACCGTTCCATAAACCCAATATGTAATAGACAAGACCTACTCCTTGCACAGTGAACGGGACTCAACACCCCCTATTCACCGCCCAAGAATATATCTGACTAGTAAGAATCTTAAAACCTATGTGTTGATATCTCTCTGTAAGGGAGTCAAGTGGGTGTAAAGCGGCATAAACACAGCAGTGAAAAGCAGCTAAACCCCATTATAAAAATCAATTACTTTTAAAAACCCGTGAAGCAAAGACAGTGAAAGAGAGAGAAATTCTTACAAAATTCGTTCAGGGGCTGTGATGCCACCTGGATTGACCATATCTAGACCCACAGCTGATTGAGACATAAGGGTGGACACTTTTGGGGGCTGAGAGGTTTGTTGAGGTTGGGTGAGCAAACGCAGACCCTTTAAAGTAATACTGCGTGGTACCCATCCCATGGGTCCCAAATCTCCGTGTTCAAGGGCATCTTCCTACATCGAAAACATGCATGAGAAACCCAGAAGATGGTACACCGTGTGATCGGCAAAGGTTTCTAAAACGCACCTCATTTCTCATCTCCTTGTGCTCGGGTTCGCCATTCCAGCCGCTTTCCTAGCAATCTCCCTCCTTGGAGAATCAGCACCTTTAACCTCCTGTTCCGTACAGGTTGCAATTTGTCCTGAGGAGGAACGGGAAGAGGGGGAACCAATGAGAGAGTAGCTCTAGGTCTTGGGACAGGCACAGATCACTCTATTTTCCCATCAGGAAGAAGAATTAACCACAGGCTCAGCCTGACGCCCGGAAGGAGAATAGGGCCTGAAGCAATCCTGCGCTTTTGCGGCCAGCTCCCAAGAAAGCGAGTTGAAAAATGGAGCTCAGGGGCACTGCAATTCACAAACCTGCAGAGTTATAAATGATAACTCTCGTCCACAAATATATTGAGGGAAGGCAACGAAGAGGATTTGAAAGCAAGGCAGAATTGCAGGAAACAGGTTTCAGGAGGGAGATTCGAATCGCCTTTAAAGCACAGGAAAAGCGGCAAAACCTCGACAATGATGCCCTTGGCCAAAAAGGGCGTATGCGTTTTTTCCTGAATATATTCAGGAAAAAACGCATACGCCCTTTTTGGCCAACCAAGCAACCTGCAAAGGCAAATCAGCGCTACAAAGAATTCTCGTTTCCCATCGGTCAAAAGGGCCATGCTGAATAAAGTGTCAAAACCAGAAATGCAGGACAGGCCATGGAGAAACGGGAGCCTTGCTACGCTGATGGGCGGGATGTAAATTGCCAACAGCCACTCTGGAGAGGTGTACGGTGTGTCTTGAAACATTTAAAAATCTCAGCTTAGAGAGCATAGGGCACTTCCACTCATGGGCGTATAAATTGGGAAAACTAAAAATCAGCAAGACACAGGAACCCCAAAGTTTAGGGCTGCTCTGTTGACAAGAACCTCCACTTCGTTACACCTTAAATATCCCAGGAAAGAGAAAAATGGATAAAGAAGTTGTGGTCCTTATGTACAATGGAATATCACTCAGCCATGAAATCTACGTCATAAGGCTCGTAGCAGCATGATGAGTGGATTTAGGTACGACGATTCTACGTGAAATAAGTCACACAGAAAAAGACACTTATCATAAGATATCACTTATAGAGGGAATGTAAAAACCGCTACACTTGAACTAAATTACAAAACAGAAGAGAGTCACACGTTTAGAAAACACACTATGGCTGCTTAACGGGAAAGGTGAGGTGGGGTGATGCATAAAACAAGGGTTTCAAATTAGCTCAGATACCGTTCCATAAACCCAATATGTAATAGACAAGACCAACTCCTTGCTCAGTGAACGGGACTCAACACCCCCTATTCACCGCCCAAGAATATATCTGACTAGTAAGAATCTTAAAACCTATGTGTTGATATCTCTCTGTAAGGGAGTCAAGTGGGTGTAAAGCGGCATAAACACAGCAGTGAAAAGCAGCTAAACCCCATTATAAAAATCAATTACTTTTAAAAACCCGTGAAGCAAAGACAGTGAAAGAGAGAGAAATTCTTACAAAATTCGTTCAGGGGCTGTGATGCCACCTGGATCGACCATATCTAGACCCACAGCTGATTGAGACATAAGGGTGGACACTCCTGGGGCTGAGAGGTTTGTTGAGGTTGGGTGAGCAAACGCAGACCCTTTAAAGTAATACTGCGTGGTACCCATCCCATGGGTCCCAAATCTCCAGGTTCAAGGGCACCTTCCTACATCGAAAACATGCATGAGAAACCCAGAAGATGGTACACCGTGTGATCGGGAAAGGTTTCTAAAACGCACCTCATTTCTCATCTCCTTGTGCTCGGGTTCGCCATTCCTGCCGCTTTCCTAGCAATCTCCCTCCTTGGAGAATCAGCACCTTTAACCTCCTGTTCCGTACAGGTTGCAATTTGTCCTGAGGAGGAACGGGAAGAGGGGGAACCAATGAGAGAGTAGCTCTAGGTCTTGGGACAGGCACAGCTCACTCTATTTTCCCATCAGGAAGAAGAATTAACCACAGGCTCAGCCTGACGCCCGGAAGGAGAATAGGGCCTGAAGCAATCCTGCGCTTTTGCGGCCAGCTCCCAAGAAAGCGAGTTGAAAAATGGAGCTCAGGGGCACTGCAATTCACAAACCTGCAGAGTTATAAATGATAACTCTCGTCCACAAATATATTGAGGGAAGGCAACGAAGAGGATTTGAAAGCAAGGCAGAATTGCAGGAAACAGGTTTCAGGAGGGAGATTCGAATCGCCTTTAAAGCACAGGAAAAGCGGCAAAACCTCGACAATGATGCCCTTGGCCAAAAAGGGCGTATGCGTTTTTTCCTGAATATATTCAGGAAAAAACGCATACGCCCTTTTTGGCCAACCAAGCAACCTGCAAAGGCAAATCAGCGCTACAAAGAATTCTCGTTTCCCATCGGTCAAAAGGGCCATGCTGAATAAAGTGTCAAAACCAGAAATGCAGGACAGGCCATGGAGAAACGGGAGCCTTGCTACGCTGATGGGCGGGATGTAAATTGCCAACAGCCACTCTGGAGAGGTGTACGGTGTGTCTTGAAACATTTAAAAATCTCAGCTTAGGGAGCATAGGGCACTTCCACTCATGGGCGTATAAATTGGGAAAACTAAAAATCAGCAAGACACAGGCACCCCAAAGTTTAGGGCTGCTCTGTTGACAAGAACCTCCACTTCGTTACACCTTAAATATCCCAGGAAAGAGAAAAATGGATAAAGAAGTTGTGGTCCGTATGTACAATGGAATATCACTCAGCCATGAAATCTACGTCATAAGGCTCGTAGCAGCATGATGAGTGGATTTAGGTACGACGATTCTACGTGAAATAAGTCACACAGAAAAAGACACTTATCATAAGATATCACTTATAGAGGGAATGTAAAAACCGCTACACTTGAACTAAATTACAAAACAGAAGAGAGTCACACGTTTAGAAAACACACTATGGCTGCTTAACGGGAAAGGTGAGGTGGGGTGATGCATAAAACAAGGGTTTCAAATTAGCTCAGATACCGTTCCATAAACCCAATATGTAATAGACAAGACCTACTCCTTGCTCAGTGAACGGGACTCAACACCCCCTATTCACCGCCCAAGAATATATCTGACTAGTAAGAATCTTAAAACCTATGTGTTGATATCTCTCTGTAAGGGAGTCAAGTGGGTTTAAAGCGGCATAAACACAGCAGTGAAAAGCAGCTAAACCCCATTATAAAAATCAATTACTTTTAAAAACCCGTGAAGCAAAGACAGTGAAAGAGAGAGAAATTCTTACAAAATTCGTTCAGGGGCTGTGATGCCACCTGGATCGACCATATCTAGACCCACAGCTGATTGAGACATAAGGGTGGACACTCCTGGGGCTGAGAGGTTTGGTGAGGTTGGGTGAGCAAACGCAGACCCTTTCAAGTAATACTGCGTGGTACCCATCCCATGGGTCCCAAATCTCCAGGTTCAAGGGCACCTTCCTACATCGAAAACATGCATGAGAAACCCAGAAGATGGTACACCGTGTGATCGGGAAAGGTTTCTAAAACGCACCTCATTTCTCATCTCCTTGTGCTCGGGTTCGCCATTCCTGCCGCTTTCCTAGCAATCTCCCTCCTTGGAGAATCAGCACCTTTAACCTCCTGTTCCGTACAGGTTGCAATTTGTCCTGAGGAGGAACGGGAAGAGGGGGAACCAATGAGAGACAAGCTCTAGGTCTTGGGACAGGCACAGGTCACTCTATTTTCCCATCAGGAAGAAGAATTAACCACAGGCTCAGCCTGCCGCCCGGAAGCAGAATAGGGCCTGAAGCAATCCTGCGCTTTTGCGACCAGCTCCCAAGAAAGCGAGTTGAAAAATGGAGCTCAGGGGCACTGCAATTCACAAACCTGCAGAGTTATAAATGATAACTCTCGTCCACAAATATATTGAGGGAAGGCAACGAAGAGGATTTGAAAGCAAGTCAGAATTGCAGGAATCAGATTTCAGGAGGGAGATTCGAATCGCCTTTAAAGCACAGGAAAAGCGGCAAAACCTCGACAATGATGCCCTTGGCCAAAAAGGGCGTATGCGTTTTTTCCTGAATATATTCAGGAAAAAACGCATACGCCCTTTTTGGCCAACCAAGCAACCTGGAAAGGCAAATCAGCGCTACAAAGAAGTCTCGCTTCCCATCGGTCAAAAGGGCCATGCTGAATAAAGTGTCAAAACCAGAAATGCAGGACAGGCCATGGAGAAACGGGAGCCTTGCTACGCTGATGGGCGGGATGTAAATTGCCAACAGCCACTCTGGAGAGGTGTCCGGTGTGTCTTGAAACATCTAAAAAACTCAGCTTAGAGAGCATAGGGCACTTCCACTCATGGGCATATAAATTGGGAAAACTAAAAATCAGCAAGACACAGGCAACCCAAAGTTTAGGGCTGCTCTGTAGACAAGAACCTCCACTTCGTTACACCTTAAATATCCCAGGAAAGAGAAAAATGGATAAAGAAGTTGTGGTCCTTATGTACAATGGAATATCACTCAGCCATGAAATCTACGTCATAAGGCTCGTAGCAGCATGATGAGTCGATTTAGGTACGACGATTCTACGTGAAATAAGTCACACAGAAAAAAAAAAACTTATCATAAGATATCACTTATAGAGGGAATGTAAAAACCGCTACACTTGAACTGAATTACAAAACAGAAGAGAGTCACATGTTTAGAAAACACACTATGGCTGCTTACCGGGAAAGGTGAGGTGGGATGATGCATAAAACCAGGGTTTCAAATTAGATCAGATACCGTTCCATAAACCCAACATGTAATACACAAGACCTACTCCTTGCTCAGTGAACGGGACTCAACACCCCCTATTCACCGCCCAAGAATATATCTGACTAGTAAGAATCTTAAAACCTATGTATTGAAATCTCTCTGTAAGTGAGTCAAGTGGGTGTAAAGCGGCATAAACACAGCATTGAAAAGCAGCTAAACCCCATTATAAAAATCAATTACTTTTAAAAACCCGTGAAACAAAGACAGTGAAAGAGAGAGAAATTCTTACAAAATTCGTTCAGAGGCTGTGATGCCACCAGGATTGACCATATCTAGACCCACAGCTGATTGAGACATAAGGGTGGATACTCTTGGGGCTGAGAGGTTTGGTGAGGTTGGGTGAACAAACGCAGACCCTTTAAAGTAATACTGCGTGGTACCCATCCCATGGGTCCCAAATCTCCAGGTTCAAGGGCATCTTCCTACATCGAAAACATGCATGAGAAACCCAGAAGATGGTACACCGTGTGATCGGGAAAGGTTTCTAAAACGCACCTCATTTCTCATCTCCTTGTGCTCGGATTCGCCATTCCAGCCGCTCTCCTAGCAATCTCCCTCCTTGGAGAATCAGCACCTTTAACCTCCTGTTCCGTATAGGTTGCAATTTGTCCTGAGGATGAACTGGAAGAGGGGGAACCAATGAGAGACTAGCTCTAGGTCTTGGGACAGGCACAGGTCACTCTAATTTCCCATCAGGAAGAAGAATTAACCACAGGCTCAGCCTGCCGCCCGGAAGCAGAATAGGGCCTGAAGCATTCCTGCGCTTTTGCGGCCAGCTCCCAAGAAAGCGAGTTGAAAAATGGAGCTCAGGGGCACTGCAATTCACAAACCTGCAGAGTTATAAATGATAACTCTCGTCCACAAATATATTGAGGGAAGGCAACGAAGAGGATTTGAAAGCAAGGCAGAATTGCAGGAAACAGATTTCAGGAGGGAGATTCGAATCGCCTTTAAACACAGGAAAAGCGGCAAAACCTCGACAATGATGCCCTTGGCCAAAAAGTGCGTATGCGTTTCTTCATGAATATATTCAGGAAAAAACGCATACGCCCTTTTTGGCCAACCAAGCAACCTGGAAAGGCAAATCAGCGCTACAAAGAAGTCTCGCTTCCCATCGGTCAAAAGGGCCATGCTGAATAAAGTGTCAAAACCAGAAATGCAGGACAGGCCACGGAGAAACGGGAGCCTTGCTACGCTGATGGGCGGGATGTAAATTGCCAACAGCCACTCTGGAGAAGTGTACGGTGTGTCCTGAAACATCTAAAAAACTCAGCTTAGAGAGCATAGGGCACTTCCACTCATGGGCGTATAAATTGGGAAAACTAAAAATCAGCAAGACACAGGTACCCCAAAGTTTAGGGCTGCTCTGGTGGCAAGAACCTCCACTTCGTTACACCTTAAATATCCCAGGAAAGAGAAAAATGGATAAAGAAGTTGTGGTCCTTATGTACAATGGAATATCACTCAGCCATTAAATCTACGTCATAAGGCTCGTAGCAGCATGATGAGTGGATTTAGGTACGACGACTCTACGTGAAATAAGTTACACAGAAAAAGACACTTATCATAAGATATCACTTATAGAGAGAATGTAAAAACCGCTACACTTGAGCTGAATTACAAAACAGAAGAGAGTCACACGTTTAGAAAACACACTATGGCTGCTTAACGGGAAAGGTGAGGTGGGGTGATGCATAAAAGAAGGGTTACAAATTAGCTCAGATACCATTCCATAAACCCAATATGTAATAGACAAGAACTACTCCTTGCTCAGTGAACGGGACCCAACACCCCCTATTCACCGCCCAAAAATATATCTGACTAGTAAGAATATTAAAACCTATGTATTGAAATCTCTCTGTATGTGAGTCAAGTGGGTGTAAAGCGGCATAAACACAGCACTGAAAAGCAGCTAAAACCCATTATAAAAATCAATTACTTTTAAAAACCCGTGAAACAAAGACAGTGAAAGAGAGAGAAATTCTTACAAAATTCGTTCAGGGGCTGTGATGCCACCTGGATTGACCATATCTAGACCCACAGCTGATTGAGACATAAGGGCGGACACTCTTTGGGCTGAGAGGTTTGGTGAGGTTGGGTGAGCAAACGCAGACCCTTTCAAGTAATACTGCGTGGTACCCATCCCATGGGTCCCAAATCTCCAGGTTCAAGGGCATCTTCCTACATCGAAAACATGCATGAGAAACCCAGAAGATGATACACTATGTGATCGGGAAAGGTTTCTAAAACACACCTCATTTCTCACCTCCTTGTGCTCGGGTTCGCCATTTCAGCCACTTTCCTAGCAATCTCCCTCCTTGGAGAATCAGCACCTTTAACCTCCTGTTCCATGCAGGTTGCAATTGGTCCTGAGGATGAACGGGAAGAGGGGGAACCAATGAGAGACTACCTCTAGGTCTTGGCACAGGCACAGGTCACTCTATTTTCCCATCAGGAAGAAGAATTAACCACAGGCTCAGCCTGCCACCAAGAAGCAGAAGAGGGCCTGAAGCAATCCTGCGCTTTTGCGGCCAGCTCCCAAGAAAGCGACTTGAAAAATGGAGCTCAGGGGCACTGCAATTCACAAATCTGCTGAGTTATAAATGATAACTCTCGTCCACAAATATATTGAGGGAAGGCAACGAGGAGGATTTGAAAGGAGGCAGAATTGCAGGAAACATATTTCAGGAGGGAGATTCGAATCGCCTTTAAAGCACAGGAAAAGCGGCAAATCCTCGACAATGATGCCCTTGGCCAAAAAGCGCGTATGAGTTTTTTCCTGAATATATTCAGGAAAAAACGCAAACGCCCTTTTTGGCCAACCAAGCAACCTGCAAAGGCATATCAGCGCTACAAAGAAGTCTCGCTTCCCATCGGTCAAAAGGGCCATGCTGAATAAAGTGTCAAAACCAGAAATGCAGGACAGGCCATGGAGAAACGGGAGCCTTGCTACGCTGATGGGCGGGATGTAAATTGCCAACAGCCACTCTGGAGAGGTGTCCGGTGTGTCTTGAAACATCTAAAAAACTCAGCTTAGAGAGCATAGGGCACTGCCACTCATGGGCATATAAATTGGGAAAACTAAAAATCAGCAAGACACAGGCACCCCAAAGTTTAGGGCTGCTCTGTTGACAAGAACCTCCACTTCGTTACACCTTAAATATCCCAGGAAAGAGAAAAATGGATAAAGAAGTTGTGGTCCTTATGTACAATGGAATATCACTCAGCCATGAAATCTACGTCATAAGGCTCGTAGCCGCATGATGAGTGGATTTAGATACGACGATTCTACGTGAAATAAGTCTCACAGAAAAAAAAAAACTTATCATAAGATATCACTTATAGAGGGAATGTAAAAACCGCTACACTTGAACTGAATTACAAAACAGAAGAGAGTCACACGTTTAGAAAACACACTATGGCTGCTTAACGGGAAAGGTGAGGTGGGGTGATGCATAAAACCAGGGTTTCAAATTAGCTCAGATACCGTTCCATAAACCCAATATGTAATAGACAAGACCTACTCCTTGCTCAGTGAACGGGACCCAACACCCCCTATTCACCGCCCAAGAATATATCTGACTAGTAAGAATCTTAAAACCTATGTATTGAAATTTCTCTGTAAGTGAGTCAAGTGTGTGTAAGCGGCATAAACACAGCACTGAAAAGCAGCTAAACCCCATTATAAAAATCAATTACTTTTAAAAACCCGTGAAACAAAGACAGTGAAAGAGAGAGAAATTCTTACAAATTTCGTTCAAGGGCTGTGATGCCACCTGGGTTGACCATATCTAGACCCACAGCTGATTGAGACATAAGGGTGGACACTCTTGGGGCTGAGAGGTTTGGTGAGGTTGGGTGAACAAACGCAGACCCTTTAAAGTAATACTGCGTGGTACCCATCCCATGGGTCTCAAATCTCCAGGTTCAAGGGCATCTTCCTACATCGAAAACATGCATGAGAAACCCAGAAGATGGTACACCGTGTGATTGGGAAAGGTTTCTAAAACGCACCTCATTTCTCATCTCCTTGTGCTCAGATTCGCCATTCCAGCCGCTCTCCTAGCAATCTCCCTCCTTGGAGAATCAGCACCTTTAACCTCCTGTTCCGTATAGGTTGCAATTTGTCCTGAGGATGAACTGGAAGAGGGGGAACCAATGAGAGACTAGCTCTAGGTCTTGGGACAGGCACAGGTCACTCTATTTTCCCATCAGGAAGAAGAATTAACCACAGGCTCAGCCTGCTGCCCGGAAGCAGAATAGGGCCTGAAGCATTCCTGCGCTTTTGCGGCCAGCTCCCAAGAAAGCGAGTTGAAAAATGGAGCTCAGGGGCACTGCAATTCACAAACCTGCAGAGGTATAAATGATAACTCTCGTCCACAAATATATTGAGGGAAGGCAACGAAGAGGATTTGAAAGCAAGGCAGAATTGCAGGAAACAGATTTCAGGAGGGAGATTCGAATCGCCTTTAAACACAGGAAAAGCGGCAAAACCTCGACAATGATGCCCTTGGCCAAAAAGTGCGTATGCGTTTCTTCATGAATATATTCAGGAAAAAACGCATACGCCCTTTTTGGCCAACCAAGCAACCTGGAAAGGCAAATCAGCGCTACAAAGAAGTCTCGCTTCCCATCGGTCAAAAGGGCCATGCTGAATAAAGTGTCAAAACCAGAAATGCAGGACAGGCCACGGAGAAACGGGAGCCTTGCTACGCTGATGGGCGGGATGTAAATTGCCAACAGCCACTCTGGAGAAGTGTAAGGTGTGTCTTGAAACATCTAAAAAACTCAGCTTAGAGAGCATACGGCACTTCCACTCATGGGCGTACAAATTGGGAAAACTAAAAATCAGCAAGACACAGGTACCCCAAAGTTTAGGGCTGCTCTGTTGGCAAGAACCTCCACTTCGTTACACCTTAAATATCCCAGGAAAGAGAAAAATGGATAAAGAAGTTGTGGTCCTTATGTACAATGGAATATCACTCAGCCATTAAATCTACGTCATAAGGCTCGTAGCAGCATGATGAGTGGATTTAGGTACGACGATTCTACGTGAAATAAGTTACACAGAAAAAGACACTTATCATAAGATATCACTTATAGAGAGAATGTAAAAACCGCTACACTTGAGCTGAATTACAAAACAGAAGAGAGTCACACGTTTAGAAAACACACTATGGCTGCTTAACGGGAAAGGTGAGGTGGGGTGATGCATAAAACAAGGGTTACAAATTAGCTCAGATACCATTCCATAAACCCAATATGTAATAGACAAGAACTACTCCTTGCTCAGTGACCGGGACCCAACACCCCCTATTCACCGCCCAAAAATATATCTGACTAGTAAGAATCTTAAAACCTATGTATTGAAATCTCTCTGTATGTGAGTCAAGTGGGTGTAAAGCGGCATAAACACAGCACTGAAAAGCAGCTAAAACCCATTATAAAAATCAATTACTTTTAAAAACCCGTGAAACAAAGACAGTGAAAGAGAGAGAAATTCTTACAAAATTCGGTCAGGGGCTGTGATGCCACCTGGATTGACCATATCTAGACCCACAGCTGATTGAGACATAAGGGCGGACACTCTTGGGGCTGAGAGGTTTGGTGAGGTTGGGTGAGCAAACGCAGACCCTTTCAAGTAATACTGCGTGGTACCCATCCCATGGGTCCCAAATCTCCAGGTTCAAGGGCATCTTCCTACATCGAAAACATGCATGAGAAACCCAGAAGATGATACACTATGTGATCGGGAAAGGTTTCTAAAACACACCTCATTTCTCACCTCCTTGTGCTCGGGTTCGCCATTTCAGCCACTTTCCTAGCAATCTCCCTCCTTGGAGAATCAGCACCTTTAACCTCCTGTTCCATGCAGGTTGCAATTGGTCCTGAGGATGAACGGGAAGAGGGGGAACCAATGAGAGACTAGCTCTAGGTCTTGGGACAGGCACAGGTCACTCTATTTTCCCATCAGAAAGAAGAATTAACCACAGGCTCAGCCTGCCGCCCGGAAGCAGAATAGGGCCTGAAGCAATCCTGCGCTTTTGCGGCCAGCTCCCAAGAAAGCGAGTTGAAAAATGGAGCTCAGGGGCACTGCAATTCAGAAACCTGCAGAGTTATAAATGATAACTCTCGTCCACAAATATACTGAGGGAAGGCAACGAAGAGGATTTGAAAGCAAGGCAGAATTGCAGGAAACAGATTTCAGGAGGGAGATTCGAATCGCCTTTAAAGCACAGGAAAAGCGGCAAAACCTCGACAATGATGCCCTTGGCCAAAAAGGGCGTATGCGTTTTTTCCTGCATATATTCAGGAAAAAACGCATACGCCCTTTTTGGCCAACCAAGCAACCTGGAAAGGCAAATCAGCGCTACAAAGAAGTCTCTCTTCCCATCGGTCAAAAGGGCCATGCTGAATAAAGTGTCAAAACCAGAAATGCAGGACAGGCCATGGAGAAACGGGAGCCTTGCTACGCTGATGGGCGGGATGTAAATTGCCAACAGCCACTCTGGAGAGGTGTCCGGTGTGTCTTGAAACATCTAAAAAACTCAGCTTAGAGAGCATAGGGCACTTCCACTCATGGGCATATAAATTGGGAAAACTAAAAATCAGCAAGACACAGGCACCCCAAAGTTTAGGGCTGCTCTGTAGACAAGAACCTCCACTTCGTTACACCTTAAATATCCCAGGAAAGAGAAAAATGGATAAAGAAGTCGTGGTCCTTATGTACAATGGAATATCACTCAGCCATGAAATCTACGTCATAAGGCTCGAAGCAGCATGATGAGTGGATTTAGGTACGACGATTCTACGTGAAATAAGTCACACAGAAAAAAAAAAAACTTATCATAAGATATCACTTATAGAGGGAATGTAAAAACCGCTACACTTGAACTGAATTACAAAACAGAAGAGAGTCACATGTTTAGAAAACACACTATGGCTGCTTAACGGGAAAGGTGAGGTGGGGTGATGCATAAAACCAGGGTTTCAAATTAGCTCAGATACCGTTCCATAAACCCAACATGTAATACACAAGACCTACTCCTTGCTCAGTGAACGGGACTCAACACCCACTATTCACCGCCCAAGAATATATCTGACTAGTAAGAATCTTAAAACCTATGTATTGAAATCTCTCTGTAAGTGAGGCAAGTGGGTGTAAAGCGGCATAAACACAGCATTGAAAAGCAGCTAAACCCCATTATAAAAATCAATTACTTTTAAAAACCCATGAAACAAAGACAGTGAAAGAGAGAGAAATTCTTACAAAATTCGTTCAGAGGCTGTGATGCCACCAGGATTGACCATATCTAGACCCACAGCTGATTGAGACATAAGGGCGGACACTCTTGGGGCTGAGAGGTTTGGTGAGGTTGGGTGAGCAAACGCAGACGCTTTAATGTAATACTGCGTGGTACCCATCCCATGGGTTCCAAATCTCCAGGTTCAAGGGCATATTCCTACATCGAAAACATGCATGAGAAACCCAGAAGATGGTACACCGTGTGATTGGGAAAGGTTTCTAAAACGCACCTCATTTCTCATCTCCTTTTGCTTGGGTTCGCCATTCCAGCCGATTTCCTAGCAATCTCCCTCCTTGGAGAATCAGCACCTTTAACCTCCTGTTCCGTACAGGTTGCAATTTGTCCTGAAGATGAAAGGGAAGAGGGGGAACCAATGAGAGACTACCTCTAGGTCTTGGCACAGGCACAGGTCACTCTAATTTCCCATCAGGAAGGAGAATTAACCACAGGCTCAGCCTGCCACCAAGAAGCAGAATAGGGCCTGAAGCAATCCTGCGCTTTTGCGGCCAGCTCCCAAGGAAGCGAGTTGAAAAATGGAGCTCAGGGGCACTGCAATTCACAAACCTGCAGAGTTATAAATGATAACTCTCGTCCACAAATATATTGAGGGAAGGCAACGAAGAGGATTTGAAAGGAGGCAGAATTGCAGGAAACAGATTTCAGGAGGGAGATTCGAATCTCCTTTAAAGCACAGGAAAAGCGGCAAATCCTCGACAATGATGCCCTTGGCCAAAAAGGGCGTATGCGTTTTTTCCTGAATATATTCAGGAAAAAACGCATACGCCCTTTTTGGCCAACCAAGCAACCTGCAAAGGCATATCAGCGCTACAAAGAAGTCTTGCTTCCCATCGGTCAAAAGGGCCATGCTGAATAAAGTGTCAAAACCAGAAATGCAGGACAGGCCATGGAGAAACGGGAGCCTTGCTACGCTGATGGGCGGGATGTAAATTGCCAACAGCCACTCTGGAGAGGTGTCCGGTGTGTCTTGAAACATCTAAAAAACTCAGCTTAGAGAGCATAGGGCACTGCCACTCATGGGCATATAAATTGGGAAAACTAAAAATCAGCAAGACACAGGCACCCCAAAGTTTAGGGCTGCTCTGTTGACAACAACCTCCACTTCGTTACACCTTAAATATCCCAGGAAAGAGAAAAATGGATAAAGAAGTTGTGGTGCTTATGTACAATGGAATATCACTCAGCCATGAAATCTACGTCATAAGGCTCGTAGCAGCATGATGAGTGGATTTAGATACGACGATTCTACGTGAAATAAGTCACACAGAAAAAAAAAAAAAACTTATCATAAGATATCACTTATAGAGGGAAAGTAAAAATCGCTACACATGACCGGATTACAAAACAGAACAGAGTCACACATTGAGAAAACACTGGATGGCTGCTTAACTGGAAAGGTGAGGTGGGGGGAGGCATAAAACAAGGGTTTGGAATTAGCACACATACCATTCCATAAACCAAATATGTAAGAGACAACACCTACCCCTTGCTCAGTGAACTGGACTCAACGCCCCCTATTCACCGCACAAGAGTATATCTGACTAGTAAGAATCTTAAAACCTATATATTGATATCTCTCTGTAAATGAATCAAGTGGGTGTAAAGCGGCATAAACACAGCAGTAAAAATCAGCTAAACCCCATTATAAAAATAGATTACAAAAAAAAACCCCAACAAAGACAGTGAAAGAGAGAGAAATTCGTACAAAGTTCGTTCAGGGGCAGTGAAGCAACCTGGATCGACCATATCTAGACCCACTGCTGGATTAGATATAAGGCTGGACACTCTTTGGGCTGAGAGGATTGGTGAGGTTGGGTGAGCAAATGCCTACCCTTTAAAGTAATAGTGCGTGGTACCCATTCTATGGGTCCCAACTCTCCAGCTTCAAGGGAATCTTCTTACAGCGAAAAAATGCATGGGAAACACAGTGGATGGTATACAGTGTGATCGGGAAAGGTTTCTGAAACGCACCTCATTCCTCATCCCCTGGTGCTCGGGTTCGCCATTCCAGCCGCTTTACTAACAATCTCCCCACTTAGAGAATCAGCACCTTTAACCTCCTGTTTCGTACAGGTTGCAATTTGTCCTGAGGATGAACGGGAAGAGGGGGAACCCATGAGAGGGTAGCTCTAGGTGTTGGGACAGGCACAGGTCACTCTAATTTCCATCAGGAAGAAGAATTAACCACAGGCTCAGCCTGTCCCCCCAACCAGAATAGGGCCTGAAGCCATCCTCCTGGTTTGCGGCCAGCTCCCAAAAAAGCGATTTGGAGAACGGAGCTCAGGAGCACGGCAATTCACAAATCTGCAGAGTTATAAATGATCACTCTCGTCTAAAAATGTATTGAGGTAAGGCAACGAAGAGGATTTCAAAGCAAGACAGAATTGCAGGAAACACTTTTTCACAGGTGGATTGGACTCGCCTTTAAAGCACATGAAATTCCGCAGAACTTCGACAATGATGCAGTTGGCCAAAAAGGGCGTCTGAGTTCTTTCCTGAATAAATTTTGGAAAAAACGCAGATGCTCTTTTTGGCCAACTAAACAAGCGGGCAATGCAAATCAGCATTACAAAAATGTCTCACTTTGCATTGGTCAAAAGGCCCATGCTGAAAAAGTGTAAAACCCAGAAATGCAGGACAGGCCATGGAGAACAGGGAGCCTTGTTATGCTGATCGGCGGGATGTAAATTGCCACCGGCCACTCTGGAGAAGTGTATGCTGTATCTTAAGACTTCTAAAACACAGAGCTACAGAGCATACAGCACTTCCCCTCATGGGCGTATATCTTGGGAAAACCAAAAAATCGACAAGACACAGGCACCCCAAAGTTTAGGGCTGCTCTGTTTAGAAATGCCTCGATTTGGGTACAACTTACATATCCATGGAAGGAAAAAATGGATAAAGAAGATGTGGTACTTATGTACAATGGAATATTACTCAGCAATTAAATCAATGAAATAAGGCCAGTGGCAGCAACTCGTGGAGACTGAGGTGCGATCATTCTAAGTGACTTAAGTCAGACATAAAAAGAGACTTATCATAAGGTATCACTTATAGATAGTATCTAAAAATGCCTTCACATGAACGCAATTACAAAACAGAAACGGAGTCACGCATTTAGAAAACACACTTATGGCTGCTAAAGGAGAAAGGTGGGGCGGGGTGATGCATAAACCAAGAGGTTGAAATTAGCACAGATACGGTTCCATAAACAAAATAGGTATTCGACAGGACCTACTCTATAGCTCAAAGAGCTGGACTCAGCACACTGTTGTCACCAGAAAAGGATATATAAGACTGGTAAGAATCTGTAAAAGAATTTATTGATGTCTCTCTTTAAGTGAATCAAGTGGATAGATGTAGAGCAGGAAGAAACACAGTATTGAAAATCAGCTATACCCCATTATAAAATTAAATAACAAGAACAAAATAAAGACAGTGAGAGAGAGAGAAATTCTTACAAAATTTGTTCAAGGGCTGTGATGCAACCTGCACTGACCATATCTAGACACAGAGCTGGATGGGACCTAAGGCTCTACACTCGTTGGTCTGAGAGGCTTCGTGAGGATGGGACAGCAAATGCAGCACTTTTAGAGTAATACTGCCTGGCCCCCATTCCATGGGTCCCATACCTCCAGGTGCAGGGGACCCTTCCTACAGCTAAAACATGCATGGCACATCCAGAGGATGGTACACCGTCTGATCGGGAAGAGTTTGGAAAAGTCACCTCATCTCCACGTCTCCTGGTAGTCGGGTTCCCCAGCTCCTTTCCTTAGAGTCTCCCCACTTTGGGAGGCTGCACACTCAACAGCCGGTTTTGCACGGCTTGGAATTTTCCGGTGAAGAAGGGGAATGGCGGGAAGGAATGAGACACAAGCCTTAGATGTTTGGACAGGCATATGCCACTCTAGTTTCCTACCTGGAAGAAGAAATTCCCTATCCTTCAGGTGCCCCAGTAACTGGAATGGGTCTGTAGAAATCCTGCCCCTTTGTGTCTGCTTCCCTAAACAAGTTGAAAACCGGTGCTCAGGGGCACTGCAATTCACAAACATGCAGGGTTGTAACTGACACCTCTAATGGAGTCATTTCTTGAGCCAAGTATTCGTAAAGGCCTTGTAAGCAAGGCAGAATTGCAGGAAAGGGATTTCAAGGGGTAGTTTGCACTCGTCATTAAAGCACATGCAAAGCTGCTGAACATCGCCAATGATGCAGTGTGCCAAAAAGGCCGTATGCGTTATTCCTTAATATATTCAGGAAAAACCCTTACTCCATTGTTGGCCAACAAAACAGGCGGGCGATGTAAATTAATACTACAAAGAGATATCACTTCCCACCAGTCAGAATGGCCAACCTCACAAACTGTAAAACCTGAAATGCAGGACAGGGCGTGGAGAAAAGGGAACCCTGACAAGCTGATGGTGGGAATGTAAATTGCTAACAGCCACTCTGGAGAAGTGGGTGGTGATTCCTTAAAAATCTAAAAACCAGAGCTTCAGAGCATATGGCGCTTCCACTCCTGGGCCTGTATCTTGGAAAAAACGTAAATTGACAGGACCCAGGCACTCTAAAATTTATGCAGCCCTGTGTACAAGAGCCTCTACTCGGAAGCTACCTAAAAGTCCTTGGAAGGAAGAATGGATAAAGAAATTATGGTAGATATGTACAATGGAATATTACTCAGCCATGAAGTGAATGAAATAAGGCCATTTAGGGCCACTCAGAAGGACCTACATACATTCATACTAAGTGTCATAAATCAGGCAATGAAAAATATCATATGATATTACTTATCGGTGGAATCTAAAAATTGATAGAAAGGTACTATCTTACAACACAGAAACAGAGTCCCAGACTTAGAACACAAACTTATGGTTACCAAACTGGAAAGGTGTGTTGGAGGCATAAATCATGAGGTTGGAGTTAGTATATACATATTTACAGAGAGAAAACTTGTAATCAACATGGACCTGCTGTAGAGCACTTGGAACTCTTCTCAACAACCTTTAGTAACCTCAATGGGAAAATAATTCTAAAAAGAATATATAGTTATCTCTGTATAAATGAATCATGTTGGTGTATGTCAAAAATGAACACAACATGATAAATCAACTATATACTCCATTATAAATTTAAAATTAAATTAAAGAAAAGAAAAATGATCACTAAATTTGTTTAGTCGCAGTGAACGTACTAGGGTCACATCCCTGGACACAGACACAATTTGGTCCCAAGGCTGGACTGTTGTGGGCCTGAGGACCTCGGGAGGATATGCCAGCTAATTCGCCCCCCTTGAACATGTAGTACCTGGTCCCCTCTGCATGGGATCACTATCTCCAGATCTAAGTGTGCCCTCATACTACTAAACCAACCCTCTGACACCCAAAGGATGGTGGACTCTCTGGGCTGGATGACATTTGGAAAATCACCTGCTCTCAACATATCCTGGTGTTTGGGTTCCGACCTCCCGACTCCTTTGTAAGGGTCATCCCACTCTACAAGACAGCACCCTCAACAGGTGATTTTGCAGGGGTTTATACTTGTTCGGGGGATGAAGGGTAAGGGGGAAGAAGGAATGGGACAGAAGCCCTTACATGTGTGGTCAGGCACATTCCACTCTAATTTAATACCCAAGAACAGGACTTGCCCTACATCTAAGGTTGTGTCAGTAACCAGAGAGGGGCAGTAGAAATCCTGCCGCCTTCTGTTTCCCATAACAACAATTCTAAAACTGGACCTTATACGCACTTCATATTCACAATGCCTGGGGAGCTGTAAATGACAACAGCCCTCAAAAAATGTCTTGGGGTAGGTAATCGAAGTAGACTTCAAAACAAGGCAACCTTTCAATAACCCTTTTTCAAGGGATAAATCTTACTGACACTGTTCAAAAAAAAAAGCACATATGAAGATACTCAACATTGCTTTATGTTAGACAAATGCAAATCAGATGTACAAAGAAGTATCACCTGGAACCACTCAGAATAGCCATCATCACAATGTCTACAAACAAGAAATGCTTCAGAGGGTGTGGAAAAAAGAGAAACCTACTACTTATTTTTTTTTTTTTAATCTGCGTTGGGTCTTCGTTGCTGCGCACGGCTTTTCTATATTTGCAGCAAGCGGGGGCTACTCATCGTTGTGGTACGAAGCCTTCTTTTTGTGGTGGCTTCTCTTGTTGTGGAGCACAAGCTGTAGGTACACAGGCTTCAGTAGTTGTGGCTCGTGGGCTCTAGAGCGCAGACTGAGTAGTTGTGGTGCACGGGCTTACTTGTTCTGTGGCATGTGAGATCTTCCCGGGCCAGGGCTCGAACCTGTGTCCCCTGAACTGGCAGGCAGATTCTTAACCCCTGTGCCACCAATTCTATGCTATCGGTGGCAATGCCAATTGGTAACAGCCACTATGGAGCACAGAATGGAGGTTACCAGAGTAAGGGGAGGTGGGAGGGATAAATTGGAAATTGGGATTGACATATACACACCACTATATATAAAAGAGATAACAAATAAGGGCTTACTGTATAGCACAGGGAACTCTACTCAATACTCTGTAATGACCTGTATGGGAAAGGAATCCAAAAAGGATTGGATATATGTATAACTGCTTCACTGTGCTGTAACACACAACATTGTAAATCAACTCTATTCCAAAAAAATTGAAATTGAAATGAAATGAAGTAAAATAAAATAAAATAGAGCTACCAGATGATCCAGCAAGTTCACTCCTGTGTGCATATCTGGAGGAAAGCATAAATCGAAAAGACACATCTTCCCCAATGTTCACTGCAACACTCTTTACAATAGCGAAGACATGGAAGCAACCAAAATGTCCATCAACATATGAATATAGGTAAAGAATATGTGATACATATATATAATGGAATATGACTCAGCCATAAAATAGAAGAAAATAATGCCAGTTGCAGTAACATGGATGGACCTAGAGATGATTGTACTAAGTGAAGTAAGTCAGACAGAGTAAGACAAATATTGGATGATATCACTTCTAGGTGGAAGCTAAAAATTGATACAAATGAACTAACTTACAAAACAGAGGCAGACTCACAGACTTGGAAAACAAACTTACGGTTACCAAAGGGGAGAGGTGGGGTGTAGGGATAAATCAGGAGCTTGGGGTAAACATACGAATACTACTATATATAACAGATAAGCAACAAGGACCTACTGTATAGCACAGGGAGCTCTACTCAGTGTTCTGGGAATACTGTTATCAGAAAAGAATCTGAAAAAGAATGAATATATGCATATGTGTAACTGAATCACTTGCTGTGCAGCTGAAATGAACACAACATTGTAAGTCAACTATACTCCAATAAAATTTAAATTTCAAAATAAAGAAAATCACCTATATTTCAAAAGAAAAAAAAAAAAAGAATTCCCATCTCTTTATATGGCTTGATAGCTTACTTTTTTAGTGCTCAATATTATCCCATTCCCAGAATATATTAATACTATATCATTTCATTCACCTATTGGAGGACACCTTAGTTTCATTCACATTTTGGCAATATTGAATTAGGTGCTATAAATATCCATATGCAGATTTTCCTCTGGAAGTATGTTTTAAACTACTTTCAGTAAATATCCATGAGAACACTTGACGGATTGTACAGTGAGGGAACGCTCAATATTCTAGCAAGTGTCAATCAGACTACCAAAGTAGCTGTATTATTTTTCATTTCCACCAATGACAAATGACATTTCCTATTGTTCCACATCTCCTACAGAATTTGTTCTTGTCATTGTTCACATTTTAGCCATTCTAAGTGTTACATAGTGGTATGTAATTGTATTTTTAATTTGCTTTTTCATGGCAGCATGTAATCTGGATTATTCTTCTGTATACTTATATACATAGTGTCTATTTTCTTTGGTGAGGTGTCCATAAAGTATATTGGTCCACATTTTATTTAGGTTGCTTTCATTTTTTTCTACCCAATCTGTATTTGTTTTATTTATTTTCGTGCCTTGTTGCATTAGCAAGGACTTGGAGTAAAATATGGAAAAGGAGTCATGAAAGGGGACATCCTTGCTTTTACCTGAACTTAGTGGAAAAGTTTCATGGTTTTGACCATTAATCATGATGTAAGATAAAAGTTTCCTGTAAATCTTTGTTATCAACTTGAGAAAGCTCCAGTCTATTTCTTTAACTGAGAGTTTTTATGAAGAATGGGTGTTAGATTTTTTCAAAGGTCTTCTGAATCTATTGATATGCTAATGATTGTCTTTAAGGTGTGGATATGATGGATATAATTATTTGATTCTAGAATGTTGAAGCAGCCTTTCATACCTGGGATTATTTCCTCTCATTCATGATATAAAATTCTCTCAAAATATTGTTGGATTCGATTTGGTAATATTTTGTTGAGGATTTTTGCATTGATGTTCCTGAGAGATATTGGTCAGTTTTCTTTACTATTCATATGTTCTTTTAAGTTTCGATGTTGTGGATTTAGTGTCAGACATTCATTTGGAGAGATTCTCAGTCATTTTTAAAAAAATATTTTCTGTTCTTTATTATCTTTATTCTCCTCCTGCTATACCCATTATGTATAGGTCACAGCATTTTTCATTGTTCCACAATTATTGATTACTCTGTTCTGTTGATTTCTTTCCTGCCCATTTTCTCTTTTCTTTTGAGATTTAAAGGTTTCTCCTCATATGTCTTCAAGCTCACAGATATTTCTCCTCAGCCAGCTCTTTGACTGCTAAAACAAAATACGAGAGACTTGGTATTTTATAAACAACAGAATATTTTTGTTTTCTCATAATTGCTGAGGCTGAAAAGTTCAAGAACAAGTAACCAGGGGCTTCCCTGGAGGTGCAGTGGTTAAGAATCTGCCTACCAATAAAAGGGACAAGGGTTCGAGCCCTGGTCCAGGAAGATCCCACATGCCATGGAACAACTAAGCCCGTGCACCACAAATACTGAGCCTGTGCTCTAGAGTCCACAGGCCACAACTACTGAGCCCGTGAGCCACAACTACTGAAACTCACACGCCTAGAGCCCGTGCTCCGCAACAAGAGAAGCCACTCAATGAGAAGCCCGCGCACCGCACCAAAGACCCAACACAGCCAAAGAATTAATTAATTAATTATCTAATTATTTTTTTTTAAAAAAAGAACAAGTTGCCAGCTGACTTAGTGTCTGGCGAGGGACCAACTTCTGGTTCATAATGTGGGTCTTCTCGCTCGGCAATGGAATCATGGAATGGGCGTAAGATCTTCTGTGTGCTACATTTATTAGGTCACTAATCCCATGTTTGAGGTCTCTGGCCTCATAACCTAATCACCTACCAAAAGCCCCACCTCCTAATACCATCAACATGGGAGCTGGGTTTCAAAATTTTAAAATTAGAGGTACAAAATATTTACACCATAACAGGGACCACAGAGTTAACTGATTTTTCCTTTCATGTTAAAGGTTTGCACATTTATATTTATTATATAATCCCAAAACCTTTGGTTTTTTTTATAAGATTCTTTTTCCGTATACGCCAGTACAGACCACTGAGTAGAGTTCCCTGTGCTATAAAGCAGGTCTTTATCAATACTTACCTATTTTATATATAGTAGTGTGTATAAGTCAGTCCCAATCTCCCAATTTATCCCTTCCCCACTTATCCCCTGGTAACCATAAGTTTGTTTTCTATATCCATGATTCTATTTCTGTTGTGTAAATAAGTTCATTTGTACCTTTTTTTTTCTTTTTTAGATTCCTCATATAAGCAATATCATATGATGTCAGTCTTTCTGTGTCTGACTTGCTTCACTCAGTATAACAATCTCTAGGTCCATCCATGTTGCTACAAAACCCTTAATTGTTAAGGATAACTCTCAATTTTTCCCAGTATCATCAGCAATTCTTTCTGGCAGACACGTGATATCACTTTTTAAACAGGGATATTGAGACCAAGGCTCCTGACCTGCAAACAAACAAAACATCATTCATATGGTGAAAACTTTGCAAATCAAAGGATGAAAGCACTTGGTCTAAATCCCTTTGCACCCACTGCTGACAGAGGGCAGAGGAGTTTGACTCACTAATCTTCCTTACGTGCACTTCTTCCTAATGGGGTATTCCATCTAACACTTATAAGAAGCGGGGATGTATCATGGAACACACCAATCACTACTACAGATTCTGAAGAAGCAAAAAACAAAAAACAAACAAACAAAAAAAAACCATGATGAATCCATCCAAAGGGTTCTGTCCACATTGTTACAATAGTTTCCGTCACACTGTGAACCCTTTTCAAACCCTATCACTTGAACCTATTTTTATTTTTTTCAACAAAAATAATGTTAATCTGCAGTCAGACACTCCAGTAATATTACACTATCCCTTGTGCAAGTATGTAGGGATTTGAGGAGCTATGGGAGGCCACCATGAGAGGTTGCCTAGAGTAATTAGGACATTTCATTTAATGTTGGTTCTTCTCCCTAAGATGTCTGCTATCCTCTTCTTTTTGTAGCTACTAGCATTGAGAAAGTGACCAAGATAAGGCCCTTCTCTTTTACTGCCCATGAATGCAACTGTGATTAACCCCACAGAACTTGGTGCTTCCAGAATCCCCTGAACCTACTGACCCTCCATGCATGGCATGACATAGATAAGGATGGTGACGTGTATCCTTGTATAGAGCATGTTATAAAATGTTTGACTCTTCCCTTCCTCATAATTCCAAAGAATAGACTTCTTTGGATTTCTGCTTAATGCTGCTGGAGTTGGTACATAAGTTGAGGGAGGTATCAGGGCACACCAAAAGAGAGGGTAACTGCACAGAAAATACAAGCAGGTACGTTTCTGTGTAGTTTCAAGCAGCTTATTTGCTATATCAACCATGGTGACATGTTGACCCTTCCTCTTTCTACTAGTAGTACAACAAACATAAAGGATATTTAGGCTGCTTGTTTTATCCCCACCTCTCACAATTGATCTGCATTAACATATAGGACAATGAAGGGCCCTTTCTACCATCTTAACCAATATTTGAGAACTAGAAAATGTCCAGATTTTTCTGGGGTTTATTTTCATATTCCCCAATCAGGCCTATGAAGGAATCTTACCTATTGTGTTTAATGAAGTCATATCTCTGACGGCATCCCATCATCAACAAAACTGGAAAGAAATTTGAAGGGTCTTCGATTTTACCATATTTGAAATAACAATATTTTAGCCTGACACGTTTTTGGATTTTAGAAAAAAATATTTTAAATGAGACAAAAAATCATTTTTATGACACAAAAAGACAGCAATAGTTTTATATTTTTATCTGTTCCACTTGCACACAAGTGTCTCATGGGGTTATGTAAAGCTCTCCTGTTGGGTGCTGTGCATGGTGCAAGTATGGATTAAAGTTTAGGAATCTTAAGCTTCAGTCACATGAAACATTTAAATTAGGATGCAAGCAATCCTGTCCAACATTTGAAAAGAGCAAGACACTCTCTTTATTTTATTTGTTAGGTAATTAATCTGTCTTTTCCCCAAGGAGAGAAACAAGTGGCATCTTCCATCAATGTGTTGCACAAATATCTTTGAACAGAGAGTGCAAGCAGAGGCTGATACAGGATGTGAAAAAAAAAAAAAAAGAGAGACCCTTGTGGCATTTTCTCCTAACTTATTGCAATCTCCCATTTAAAATGTGGGAATAATCAATCTTCTGAGGAAAAAGGCCCAAGGAAGGTTTTTGCTTCTGTGGAATAATGGGATTGCTAAAGATTTCAGGAGGCAAGAAGAATTAGTGAGAATGACCATGAGAAATCAGAGAAAAGTCAGATCCATGGATGAAGTGATGTTTACCACTGTGAATCAATGAGAAGTAGGAGCAAATGAAAAGAAAGCTGATACAACATTTTCTGAATAAATGTAACCTTTCAGCTGTCATAGAAAAATTAATACTCACTATGATACAACATATTTAGTTTAGAAAGTTAACTTAAATTTAAAGCTTAATAATTACATTTATTGAAGAAATGAAAACATATTTGTGGTTTAGAATAAATAATGTGTTCTGCTACAGGTAAGAAGACTACATAAATAAATAGAAATAAGACTAAATAAATAAAGAGGAAAATAACAAATTAGATGTTATTAACATTAAAAACTGACACTCATCTAAAGAAAGAGAAGGAGAGACAGAAAGAGAGAAGAACTCATCTCAAGCATGTATTAAAAACTCCTAAATAAGAAGTCTTCAGATGTTAAAAAAAAAAGGAAGTCTTCAATAAGACGATAATGGAATAGCAAAATGGGGGAAATATACCAAAAGATATTTCAAAAAAGAGAGTACAGAATGTTAAGTAAACATATCAAAAGATGCTTGGCTTCTTAGTAGTCAATTAAATGCAAAAGCGTGATACCTGGAATTATCACTCACCAACCAGAAAGTTCAAATGAAAATGACAGGTATTATCAAGTTTGACAAGAATGTGTATAATCCTTGAATCTCATTCACTGCTGCTGAAGATGAAAAATCATACAAAAGTTTTGAAAATATTTAGAAATATCTAAAAAGATAAACACAAGAAAGCTATGACTCGAAAATTTTACTACTACGTGCATACTGAACAATAATTTATAGACACACCACCAAAGCTCAAGTTCTAGAATTTATATACCAGTGCTGTTCTCAATAGACACAAACTGAAAATCACTCATATTGTAATACACATTGGAATAAATTAATTAATAGTTAAATATTTACATTATGGAATCCTATGCAACAGTGGCAATGCATGATCACAACAACAGGCAACCATATAGGCATATTCACAAACAACATAAAATAAAAAAGCCCAATCCAAAAGTGATTTTACTGTGCCATAACATTTATATAAAATACAAAATACAGGTAAAGTTATCTTTTTGTTAGATACCAGAACAATATTAAACCTTAAGGGGAGTCACTAGAATGGGACCAGGGGGCCTCTGAGTATCTGGCAATTTTCTGTGTCTTTATCTAGAAGCTATGTTTACAGTGTATTCAGATGCTGAATTTTCTGAAATTTGTCATTTCCTTACAAACCATGCATGTTTTTCGTTGTTTTTTATACATAACAAAAACTAAAAAAGATAGACCAGGGAAGGTAATTGTATTAGCACTTTAATATCCATGCTTTTCAAGGTGGAAGTGAAAAGTATTAAATACTTGACATTGTGATTACTTCTTAAAAGTAAGGTGAAAATTTGAGGTTAATAAATAAGACATACTTCTTCATATATAATCCTCAAAGAGGAGGGGTAGAAAGGAGTATTATTTTTTTTTCTTTAATACAGAATCGTTAAGATAGAAAATAGTGAAAACTGACTAGGTTTAAAAAAGAGCACACTGGACTTCCCTGGTGGCACAGTGGGTAAAAATTTGCCTGCCAATGCAGGGAACAGGGGTTCCATCCCTGGTCTGGGAAGATCCCACATGCCGCAGAGCAACTAAGCCCGTGTGCCACAAGTACTGAGCCTGTGCTCTAGAGCCTGCAAGCAACAACTATTGAACCTGCATGACACAACTACTGAAGCCCATGCACCTAGAGCCCATACTCCACAACAAGAGAAACCACCGCAAGGAGAAGCCCGTGCACCACAACGATGAGTAACCCCTGCTTCTCTAGTAACAACTGGAGAAACCCTGTGCAGCAACGAAGACCCAACACAACCAAAAATTTAAAAAAATTAAATCTTTTGACTTCTGAGATGACTCACTCACGTGGCTGTAGGTAAGAGGCCTCAGTTCCTTGCCACATGGATCTCTCCTTAGGGCTGCTTGAGTGTCCTCATGACATGGCAGCTGGCTTACCCCAGGATGAGTGATCTAGCAGAAACCAAAGCAGAAGCTGCAATGTCTTTTATAACTTTGGAAGCTGCACTTTGTCATTTCTGCAATTTCTTATTAGTTAAACAGTCAACCCTTTTCAAGTGCGAGGAGCCACACTGGTACATGGAGACTGGGAGATAATTAGGGGATAATTAGGTCCATCTTGGAGGCTGGCTACCAAAGTGGCTGACTAGCCAAAGTCTGAATTTTGTTTTCTTCACTTCTGGAGAGAAAATGGTCAGTGAACCTCATTGGTGTTCTTTGAGATGTACCAAAACTACCTCTTGC
This sequence comes from Eschrichtius robustus, assembly GCF_028021215.1. Lineage (NCBI taxonomy): Eukaryota > Metazoa > Chordata > Mammalia > Artiodactyla > Eschrichtiidae > Eschrichtius > Eschrichtius robustus. Next base: position 83,575,145 of record NC_090832.1, read on the forward strand.
TCTCACCCCCAGCTGTGTGGCTGACAGGGTCTTGGTGCTCCAGCCGGGTGTCAAGCCTGTGCCTCTGAGGTGGGAGAGCCGAGTTCAGGACATTGGTCTACCAGAGACCTCTGGCACCTTGTAATATCAAATGGCGAAAGCTCTCCCAGAGATATCCGTCTCAACGCTAAGACCCAGCTCCACTCAGAGACCAGCAAGATCCAGTGCTGGACATCCCATGCCAAACAACTAGCAAGACAGGAATGCAGGCCCACCCATTAGCAGAGAGGCTGCCGAAAATCACAATAAGGTCACGGACACCCCAAAACACACCACCAGATGCGGATCTGTCCACCAGAAAGACAAGATCCAGACACACCCACAAGAACACAGGCACCAGTCCCCTCCATCAGAAAGCCTACACAACCCACTGACCCAACCTTAGCCACTGGGGGCAGACACCAAATACAACGGGAACTACGAATCTGCAGCCTCTGAAAAGGAGACCCCCAAACAGAGTCCCCAAAGCCAAATGAGAAGACACAGAAACACACAGCAGATGAAGGAGCAAGGTAAAAACCCACCAGACCAAACAAATGTGGAGGAAATAGGCAGTCTACCTGAAAAAGAATTCAGAGTAATGATAGTAAAGATGATCCCAAATCTTGGAACTGGAATGGAGAGTAGACAAGAAACGTTTAACAAGGACCTAGAAGAACTAAAGAGCAAACAAACAATGATGAACAACACAATAAATGGAATTAAAAATTCTCTAGAAGGAAACAATAGCAGAATAACTGAGGCAGAAGAATGGATAAATGACCTGGAAGATAAAATAGTGGAAATAACTACTGCAAAGCAAAATAAAGAAAAAAGAATGAAAAGAATTGAGGACAATCTGAGACATCTCTGGGAAAACGTTAAACGCACCAACATTCGAATATAGGGGTCCCAGAAGTAGAAGAGAAAAAGAAAGACACTGAGAAAATATTTAAAGAGATTATAGTTGAAAACTTCCCTAATATGGGAAAGGAAATCGTTAATCAAGTCCAGGAAGCGCAGGGAGTCCCATACAAGATAAACCCAAGGAGAAACATGCCAAAACATATATTAATCAAACTATCAAAAATTAAATACAAAGAAAAAAATATTAAAAGCAGCAAGGGAAAAACAACAAATAACATACAAGGGAATCCCCATAACGTGAACAGCTGAACTTTCAGCAGAAACTCTGCAAGCCAGAAGGGACTGGCAGGACATATTTAAAGTAATGAAAGGGGAAAAGCTACAACCAAGATTACTCGACCCACCAAGGATCTCGTTCAGATTCGACAGAGAAATTAAAACCTTTACAGACAAGCAAAAGCTAAGACAATTCAGCACCACCAAACCCACTTTACAACAAATGCTAAAGGAACTTCTCTAGGCAGGAAACACAAGAGAAGGGAAAGACCTACAATAAGAAACCCAAAACAGTTAAGAAAATGGTAATAAGAACATACATATCAATAATTACCTTAAATGTAAATGGATTAAATGCTCCAACCAAAAGACATAGACTGGCTGAATGGATCCGAAAACACGACCGGTATGTATGTGGTCTACAAGAGACCCACTTCAGACATAGGGACACATACAGATGGAAAGTGAGGGGATGGAATAAGATATTCCATGCAAATGGAAATCAGAAGAAAGCTAGAGCAGCAATTCTCATATCAGACAAAAAAGACTTTAAAATAAAGACTATTACAGGAGACAAAGAAGGACACTACATAATGATCAAGGGATCAATCCAAGAAGAAGATATAACAATTGTATATATTTATGCACCCAACATAGGAGCACCTCAATACATAAGGCAAATGCTAACAGCCATAAAAGGGGAAATCGACAGTAACACAATCATACTAGGGGACTTTAGCACCCCTCTTTCACCAATGAACAGATCGTCCACAAATGAAAATAAATAAGGAAACACAAGCTTTAAATGATACATTAAACAAGATGGACTTAATTGATATTTATAGGACATTCCATCCAAAAACAACAGAATACACTTTTTCTCAAGTGCTCCTGGAACATTCTCCAGGATAGATCATATCTTGGGTCACAAATCAAGCCTTGGTAAATATAAGAAAATTGAAATCGTATCAAGTATCTTTTCCGACCACAATGCTATCAGACTAGATATCAATTACAGGAAAAAAAAATCTGTAAAAATTAGAAACACATGGACGCTCAACAATACACTACTTAATAACCAAGACATCACTGAAGAACTCAAAGAGGAAATAAAAAAATACCTAGAAACAAATGACAATGAAAACATGAAGACCCAAAACCTATGGGATGCAGCAAGAGCAGTTCTAAGAGAGAAGTTCATAGCAATACAATCCTACCTCAAGAAACAAGAAATATCTCAAATAAACAAGTTAACCTTACACTTAAAGCAATTAGAGAAAGAAAGGAAAAAAAAAAAAAAAAAAAAAAAAAACAAAGTCAGCAGAGGAAAGACATCACAAAGATCAGACCAGAAATAAATGAAAAAGAAATGAAGGAAACAACAGCAAAGATCAAAAAAACTAAAAGCTGGTTCTTTGAGAAGATAAACCAAATTGACAAACCATTAGCCAGACTCATCAAGAAAAAAAGGGAGACGACTCAAATCAATAGAATTACAAATGAAAAAGGAGAAGTAACAACTGACACTGCAGACATACAAAGGATCATGAGAGATTACTGCAAGCAACTATATGCCAATAAAATGGACAACCTGGAAGAAATGGACACATTCTTAGAAAAGCACAACCTTCCAAGACTGAACCAGGAAGAAATAGAAACTACAAACCAACCAATCCCAAGCACTGAACTTGAGAATGTGATTAAAAATCTTCCAACAAACAAAAGCCCAGGACCAGATGGCTTCACAGGCAAATTCTATCAAACATTTAGAGAAGAGTTAACACCTATCCTTCTCAAACTCTTCCAAAATATAGCAGAGGGAGGAACTCTCCCAAACTTATTCTATGAGACCACCATCTCCCTGACACCAAAACCAGACAAAGATGTCACAAAGAAAGAAAACTACAGGTCAATATCACTGATGAACATAGCTGCAAAAATCTACTGCACAATACTAGCAAAAAGAATCCAACAGCGCCTTAAAAGGATCATACACCATGATCAAGTTGGGGTTTATCCCAGGGATGCAAGGATTCTTCAATACATGCAAATCAATGTGATACACCATATTAAAAAACTGAAGGATAAAAACCATATGGTCATCTCAATAGATGGAGAAAATGCTTTCGACAATATTAAACACCCATTTATCATAAAAACCCTCCAGAAAGTAGGCATAGAGGGAACTTTCCTCAACATAATAAAGGCCATATATGACAAACCCACAGCCAGCATCGTTCTCAATGGTGAAAAAGTGAAACCATTTCCACCAAGATCAGGAACAAGACAAGGTTGCCCACTCTCACCACTATTATTCCACACACTTTTGGAATTTTTAGCTACAGCAATCAGAGAAGAAAAAGAAATAAAAGGAATCCAAATCGGAAAAGAAGAAGTTAAGCTCTCACTGTTTGCAGATGACATGATACTATACATAGAGAATCCTAAAGATGCTACCAGAAACCTACTAGAGTTAATCAATGAACTGGTAAGGTTGCAGGATACAAAATTAATGTACAGATATCTCTTTCATTCCTATACACTAAAGATGAAAATTCTGAAAGAGAAATTAGGGAAACACTCCCATTTACCACTGCAACACAAAGAATAAAATACCTAGGAATAAACCTACCTAAGGAGACAAAAGACGGTTACTCAACAAACTATAAGACACTGATGAAAGAAATCAAAGATGACACAAACAGATACAGAGATATACCATGTTCTTCGATTGGAAGAATCAACATTGTGAAAATGACTCTACTACCCAAAGCAATCTACAGATTCAATGCAATCCCTATCAAACTACCAATGGAATTTTTCAGAGAACTAGAACAAAAAAATTTCACAATTTGTATGGAAACACAAAAGACCCCGAACAGCCAAAGCAATCTTGAGAAGAAAAACAGAGCTGAAGGAATCAGGCTCCCTGACTGCAGACAATACTAAAAACCTACAGTAGTCAAGACAGTATGGTACTGGCACAAAAACAGAAATATAGAGCAATGGAACAGGAGAGAAAGCCCAGACATAAACCCATACACATATGGTCACCTTATTTTTGATAAAGGAGGCAAGAATATACAATGGAGAAATCACAGCCTCTTCAATAAGTGGTGCTGGGAAAACTGGACAGCTACTGGTAAAAGAATGAAATTAGAAGACTCCCTAACACCATACACAAAAATAAACTCAAAATGGATTAAAGACCTAAATGTAATGCCAGACACTATCAAACTCTTAGAGGAAAACATAGGCAGAACACTCTATGACATCAATCACAGCAAGATCCTTTTTGACCCACCTCCTAGAAAACGGAAATTAAAAAGAAACATAAACAAATGAGACCTAAGGAGACTTAAAAGCTTTTGCACAGCAAAGGAAAACGTAAACAAGACGAAAAGGCCACCCTCAGAATGGGAGAAAATATTTGCCAACGAAGCAGCTGGCAAAGGATTAATCTCCAAACTTTACAAGCAGCCCATGCAGCTCAATATCAAAACAAACAAACAAACAAACAACCCAATCCATAAATGGGCAGAAGACCTAAATAGACATTTCTCCAAAGAAGATATACAGATTGCCAACAAACACATGAAAGAATGCTCAACATCACTGATCATTAGAGAAATGCAACTCGAAATTACAATGAGGTATCACCACACACAGGTAAGAATGGCCATCATCAAAAAAATCTACAAACAATAAATGCTGCAGAGGTGTGAAAAAAAGGGAACCCTCTTGCACCGTTGGTGGGAGTGTAAATTGATACAGCCACTATCGAGAACAGTATGGAGGTTCCTTAAAAAACTAAAAATAGAACTACCATATGACACAGCAATCCCACTACTGGGCATATACCTGGAGAAAACCATAATTCAAAAAGAGTCATGTTCCACAATGTTCACTGCAGCTCTATTTGCAATAGCCAGGACATGGAAGCAACCTAAGTGTCCATCAACTGATGAATGGGTAAAAAAGATGTTGCACATCTTCAATATAAAATGGAATATTACTCAGCCATAAAAAGAAATGAAATTGAGTTATTTGTAGTGAGATGGATGGACCTAGAGTCTGTCATACAGAGTGAAGTAAGTCAGAAAGAGAAAAACAAATACTGTATGCTAACACATATATGTGGAATCTAAAAAGAAAAGGAAAAGAAACGGTTGGGAAGAACCTAGGGACAGGACAGGAATAAAGACGCAGACATAGAGAATGGACTTGAGGACATGGGGAGGGGGAAGGGTAAGCTGGGACGAAGTGAGAGAGTGGCATGGACTTATATATACTACCAAATGTAAAATAACTAGCTAGTAGGAAACAGCTGCATAGAAGAGAGAGATCAGCTCAGTGCTTTTTGACCACTTAGAGGGGTGGGATAGGGAGGGCGGGAGGGAGACACAACAGGGAGGAGATATGGGGATATATGGATATGTATAGCTCATTCACTTTGTTCTAAAGCAGAGACTAACACACCATTGTAAAGCAATTATAGTCCAATAAAGATGTTAAAATTAAATAAATAAATAAATGAATAATTTATGCCCCCCCCCCTCCAAATTAAATCTTTTTTAAAAATAAATAAATAAAAAAGAGCACTCAATGACATGGAACACTAAACCTAAGTATTTTCAGTACTATAGTAAATGTACATGGATTAATATCTCCTATTAAAGTGTAATTTTTTATATTATGTGCAACTAAATTTTTTTCACAATATACAGGTAAAATAAAAGAATTACATTAGAAAGGAGAAAACATTCCATGTATTTAAAAACATTAAAACAATAAGCATATAATATGCATTTTAGATATAAGTAGTCTTTAAGTTCAGAACAATTTGTCATTATTGTAATCAGTATTATTATACCAATTTCTTTAAAACATTTCAATACTTGCTGTATTTGAAAAAATATTTTAATATTTTTTCTTCTCTCTTTTGTGGTCTAATACATGGTAAGTATTTAGCTGCTAACATAACTTAAAAATATATTTTGTTTTTTTACAGCCGAACAAAACTGAATCAAGAAGAAATAGATAACTTGAGCATACTGATCACTAAAAGCAAAATAGAGGGCTTCCCTGGTGGTGCGGTGGTTGAGAATCTGCCTGCCAATGCAGGGGACACGGGTTCGAGCCCTGGTCTAGGAAGATCCCACATGCCGCGGAGCAACTGGGCCCGTGAGCCACAACTACTGAGCCTGAGCGTCTGGAGCCCATGCCCCACAACAAGAGAGGTCACGATAGCGAGAGGCCCACACACCGTGATGAAGAGTGGCCCCCGCTCGCTGCAACTAGAGAAAGCCCTCGCACAGAAACGAAGACCCAACACAGCCAAAATAAATAAATAAATAAATAGAATTTTTTAAAAAAATAGAATCTGTAATTTAAAAAAACTCCCTACCAACAGAAGTCCAGGATCAGATGGTTTCACAGGCAAATTCTACCAAATATAAAAAGCAGAACTTACACTGATTCTTCTCAAACTCTTCGAAAAGATTGAAGAGTAAGGAATACTTCCAAAGACATTCTATGAAGCCACTATCATGCTGATATCAAAAACAGAAGGGGAGGGGGGTGGCACAGTGGTTAAGAATCTGTCTGCCACTGCAGGGGACATAGGTTCGAGACCTGGTCTGGAAAGATCCCACATGCCATGGAGCAACTAAGCCTGTGTGCCACAACTACTGAGCCCGATAGCCACAACTGCTGAAGCCCACGCACCTAGAGCCCATGATCTGCAACAAAAGAAGCCACCACAATGAACAGCCTGCACACCACAACGAAGAGTAGCCCCCGCTCACCGCAACTAGAGAGAGCCCGAGCACAGCAACGAATGCCCAATGCATCCAAAAATAAATAAAGAAAGAAATTTACTTAAAAAAAAAAAAACAAATAAGACAGATGGGGACTTTTCTGGTGGTCCAGCAGTTAAGATTTCGCCTTCCAGTGCAGGGGTTGCGGGTTCGATCCCTGGTTTTGGAGCTAAGATCCCACATGCCTCACAAACAAGAAACCAAAACATAAAACAGAAGCAATATTGGAACAAATTCAGTAAAGACTTTTAAAAAAAACACAGAGAAAGACACTACCAAAAAAGAAAACTGCAGGCCAATATCGTTGATAAATATAGATGCAAAAATTCTGAACTGAATATTAGAAAACCGAATCCGACAACACATGAGAGGATCATACACCATGACCAAATTTGATTCACCCCAGTTTCACAAAGCTGTTTCAACATATGCCAATCAATCAACATGATACACCCCATCGACAAAGGAAAAACAAGAAGTAAACGATCATCTCAATAGATGGCGAAAAAGCATTTGAAAAGCTTCAACATCCATTCATGGTAAAAACACTTACCAACGTGGGTACAGAGGAAACATATCTCAACATAATAAAAGCTATTTATGACAAACCCACAGCCGATATAATACTCAACGTTCATAAGCTGAAAGCCTTCCCGCTAAAATCTGGAACAAGACAAGGATGCCCACTCTCACGTCTTCTCTTCAACATAGTATTCGAAGTCCTAGCCACAACAATCAGACAAGAAAAAGAAATAAAATCCAAACATATTGGAAGGGAAGAGGTAAAGTTGTCATTATATGCAGATGACATGATAATATATACAAAGGAAACCCTAAAAATTCCACACAAACACTACTAGAACTGATAAACAAATTCCGCAAAGTAGCAGGATACAAGATTAACATATATAAATTGGTTGCATTTCCTGGTTTTTCTTTCTTTTTTTTTTTAAATTTATTTTGGCTGCATTGGGTCTTCATTGCTGTGCACGGGCTTTCTCTAGTTGTGGCCAGTGGGGACTAGACTTTCTTGTGGTGCACAGGCTTCTCATTGCAGTGGCTTCTCTTGTTGTGGAGCACGGGCTCTAGGCATGTAGGCTTAAGTAGTTGTGGCACATGGGCTCAGTATTTGTGGCTCACTGGCTCTAGAGTGCAGGCTAAGTAGTTGTGGCACACAGGTTTAGTTGCTCCACGGCATGTGAGATCTTCCTGCATCAGGGCTCAAACCCGTGTCCCCTGTATTGGCAGGCGGATTCTCAACCACGGAGCCACCAGGGAAGTCCCTGGTTGCATTTCTTTACACTAACAATGAAATATCAGAAAGGAAATGTAAACAAGCAATCCTTTTTTTAATGGCATCAAAAAAATAAAATGCTTAGGAATAAACCTCACCAAGGAGGTGAAAGACTTATATACTGAGAACTACAAAACATTAGTAAAGGAAGCTGAAGATGATTCAAAGAAATGGAAAGACATCCCACGCTCTTGGATGGGAGGAATTAATACTGTTAAAATGGCTATACTACCCAAAGCAATCTACAGATTTAATGTGATCCCTATCAAATTACCCATGACATTTTCCCCAGAACTAGAACAAATAATCCTAAAATGTATCTGGAACCATAAAAAGTCAGAAATGTGAACACAATCCCCAGGAAAAAGAACAAAGCAGGAGGCATAACCCTCCTAAACTTCAGAAAATACTACAAAGTTACAGTAATCAAAGCCGCATTGTACTGGCACAGAAAGAGATACATGGATCAATGGAATAGAATAGAGAGCTAAGAAATAAACCCACACACCTATGGTCAATTAACCTTTGACAAAGGAGGCAAGAATATACAATGGGGAAAAGACAGTCTCTTCAGCAAGTGGTGTTTTGAAAGTTGGAGAGCCGTATGCAAATCAGTGAAGTCAGAACATACCCTCACACCATACACAAAAATAAACTCAAAACGGCTTATATGCTTAAATATAAGATAGGACACCTTATAACTCCTAGAAGAGAACATAAGCAAAACATTCTCTGACAAAAGTCATACCAAAATTTTCCTAGGTAGTTCTCCCTAGGCAGTACAAATACAGTAAGTCACCTACATACGAACCTTCACGTTGCAAACTTTCAAAGATGCAAACGTCCATTCGCGTGTCCAATCCTGTAAGTTAGTTCACGTGTCTGGCATACATTGTCACGTACGTGCTTCCTCTATATGTGGTTGTGCTTTTGTGTACTTTACAGTACTGTATAGAGTACAGTAGTACAGTACCTTTATTTCAAGCCCAAGATGTCTGGAAGCAAGCGTAAAAGCAGAGGTGATGTAGCTGGTACTGTTAAGAAGCGCCAAGCGATAATGACGGAAACAAAAGTGAAAGTAATTGAGAGAGTAGAGCGAGGCAAATAGATGTTAGACATCGCTCATTCTTATAATATGAATCATTCAATCATTGGCACGAATCTAAAGAACAAGGACAAGATCATGGAACATGTGAAGTCTGCTGTGCCGACGATGTTGACACAATATCCAAGAAGCATGGAAAAGTGATGGAGGAGATGGAGAAACTTCTCAGTGTGCGGATGCAGGATCAACATCAGCGCTGAGTCCTGCTCAACTTAACGCTGATTCAAGAGAAAGCTAAAAGCCTTTATGAAGACTTGAAGAAGAAACACGGCAAAGAATCAGAGGGCACATCTTTTAATGCCAGCCATGGCTGGTTTCATCGGTTCAAGGCTAGAGCCAGCCTTCACAATGTAAAAGTAAGTGGAGACCATTGCAACAAAAAGAATAAAATACTTAGGAATAAACCTACCTAGGGAGACAAAAGACCTGTATGCAGAAAACTATAAGACACTGATGAAAGAAATTAAAGATGATACCAACAGATGGAGAGATATACCATGTTCTTGGATTGGAGGAATCAACATTGTGAAAATGAGTATACTACCTAAAGCAATCTACAGATTCAATGCAATCCCTATCAAATTACCAATGGCATTTTTTACGGAGCTAGAACAAATCATCTTAAAATTTGTATGGAGACACAAAAGACCCCGAATAGCCAAAGCAGTCTTGAGGCAAAAAAAATGGAGCTGGAGGAATCAGACTCCCTGACTTCAGACTATACTACAAAGCTACAGTAATCAAGACAATATGGTACTGGCACAAAAACAGAAACATAGATCAATGGAACAAGATAGAAAGCCCAGAGATTAACTCACGCACCTATGGTCAACTAATCTATGACAAAGGAGGCAAAGATATACAATGGAGAAAAGACAGTCTCTTCAATAAGTGGTGCTGGGAAAACTGGACAGCTACATGTAAAAGAATGAAATTAGAATACTCCCTAACACCATACACAAAAATAAACTCAAAATGGACTAGAGACCTAAATATAAGACTGGACACTATAAAACTCTTAGAGGAAAACATAGGAAGAACACTCTTTGACATAAATCACAGCAAGATCTTATTTGATCCACCTCCTAGAGTAATGGAAATAAAAACAAAAATAAACAAGTGGGACCTAATGAAACTTCAAAGCTTTTGCACAGCAAAGGAAACCATAAACAAGACGAAAAGACAACCCTCAGAATGGGAGAAAATATTTGCAAATGAATCAACGGACAAAGGATTAATCTCCAAAATATATAAACAGCTCATTCAGATCAATATCAAAGAAACAAACACCCCAATCCAAAAATGGGCAGAAGACCTAAATAGACATTTCCCCAAAGAAGACATACAGACGGCCACGAAGCACATGAAAAGCTGCTCAACATCACTAATTATTAGAGAAATGCAAATCAAAACTACAATGAGGTATCACCTCACTCCTGTTAGAATGGGCATCATCAGAAAATCTACAAACAACAAATGCTGGAGAGGGTGTGGAGAAAAGGGAACCCTCTTGCACTGTTGGTGGGAATGTAAATTGATACAGCCACTATGGAGAACAATATGGAGGTTCCTTAAAAAACTAAAAATAGAATTACCATATGACCCAGCAATCCCACTACTGGGCATATACCCAGAGAAAACCGTAATTCAAAAAGACACATGCACCCGAATGTTCATTGCAGCACTATTTACAATAGCCAGGTCATGGAAGCAACCTAAATGCCCATCAGCAGACGAATGGATAAAGAAGTTGTGGTACATATATACAATGGAATATTACTCAGCCATAAAAAGGAACGAAATTGAGTCATTTGTTGAGACGTGGATGGATCTAGAGACTGTCATACAGAGTGAAGTAAGTCAGAAAGAGAAAAACAAATATCGTATATTAATGCATGTATGTGGAACCTAGAAAAATGGTACAGATGAGCCAGTTTGCAGTGCAGAAGTTGAGACACAGATGTAGAGAATGGACATATGGACACCAAGGGGGAAAACTGCGGTGAGGTGGGGATGGTGGTGTGCTGAATTGGGCGATTGGGATTGACATGTATACACTGATGTGTACAAAATTGATGCCTAATAAGAACCTGCAGTATAAAAAAAACAAACAAAACAACTAATACTAAACTTTCATTGGGTTATTTGTATGGAAATATGTTAATATAAATGTTTCAGACATTACATGAAATTTCTAAAAATCTTATATGTTCTGGTATAATGTTATAAGTAATAATCCTAGTTATTACTTTCAAATGTATATCTCAGAAATAACTAATTTTCTTGTCAACTGCATTATTATGAACTTTCATCAAATCTTTAACCGTGGTCATTTTTAAGTCTTTTGTCATTTACAGACAGTTCTGGGTGTACTCTGATGATTTTGCAAATATGTTCCTATAAAAGGGTTTCATCTTCAAGAAATTCATGGAAAAGACTCTGACAAGTACAGGTTTCTGGTAACTGACTGTACTGCTGAACTGAATGAATAAGCATTTTCAGAACTCTAATGAAAAACTGATGAACTCATAAAAGTGCTAACAAAAGATCAAGATGAAAAAAACAAATTAATTACATGGGACTGAGTGAACTGATGAGGATGAGTATAATTTTTGTGACTTTCTGTCTGAATTTAAAAAAAAAAAATCCCACAAGGACTCAGAGGCAAAGAATATACAAATCAATTTTCACTGCAAAGTAAAGGAGCTGTTACAGTGGAGGATTACTGGACTGAATGTCAATATTATGACATAGTATGAGTGTGTTTCATGTTTGGTAATTGCAATCATTGTTGCTTTTGTTGTGGTCACCCATGTACAATACTTGGTGTCAGTCTATTTATCCCTTGTTAAAAAAAAAAAAAAAAAAAAAATAAGTGGAGAGACAGCAAGTGCAGATAGGGTAGCTGTCCAGGAACTTCCAGAAACACTTTGAGAAATTATTGATGATGGTGTGTATTTACCCAACCAGGTTTTTAATGTGGATGAGACACAACTGTACTGGAAGAGGATGCCAGACCGAAGTTACGTCAGTAAGGAGGAAAAGTTGATGCCGGGCTGTAAAGCAGCAAAGGATAGGCTAACTGTTGTTTGGTGGCAATGCTTCCGGTGGATTGAAGCTGAAACCTCTCTTAGTTTATCATTCACAGAACCCAAGAACCCTTAAAAACATAGCCAAGGGCTCTCTTCCTGTTGTGTGGAAGCATAACCCCAAATCCCGGATTACACAGGCCACGTTCCAGGACTGGTTTTGCCACCACTTTATCCCAGATGTAGAGAAATATTGCTTGGAGAAGGACGTTCCAGCAAAACATTCTTTTGCTGCTCGACTATGCTCTGGGCCACCCCCATTCATGGATGACTTTCATCCCAACGTCAAAGTACTGCATCTGTCACCAAATACTACGTTGCTCATCCAACCTATGGACCAGGGCGTTATAGCGACTTTCAAGAAATATTATTTATGTCACACTTTTTGTCAGGCAGTAAAGGTAAGTGACAAATCAGGAGCAACCTAGGGACAACTTTGGGAGGACTATAACATCTACAAGACCATAAAAAACATTGACTTTGCATGGTGTGAGGGTATGGCGGTCACGATGAATGGGGTTTGGAAGAACCTTTGCCCACAGTTTGTTCATGATTTTTGTGGATTTGAGAAGGTAGATCAGAAGTCCGAAGAGGTCTTCAGCAACGTAGTGACCCTCAGCGAGAAGCTGGAGCTAGATCTGCAAGAGGACGATTTCGCTGAACTCCTTGCTGTGCAACATGAGGAGCTTACTGATGGAATTGGAGGCCCAGAGAAAGGATGAAGAGGGACAGGAGGAAGAAAAAGTAACTGAAGAACTGAAGAGATTCACGACACAGAAAATGGCAAGGGAATCTTCGTTATTTGAGGAAGCACTGTTAGTTTTTGAGGCACAGGACCCGAACCTAGAATGGGACCCAAAGGTGGCAGCAGCCATTCAGATTGCAATCCAGTGTTACCTTGTCATCTATGATGAGAAAAAAAAAAGAGCTACTACCCAGACATCAATGGATCATTCTTTCAAGAGGGCAGATAGAATTAAATCCAGCAAGGAACCAGAACCTTTGCCATCAACGTCAGGTATGAGTGAAATTGCAGCTTGCCCTCTGTCTCCTACTGCTGATAATCCTTCACCCCTACCATCTCCCACCTCCCCTCCCTCCTCCAATCAGTAACTCTGCTCGCCTGTTCCCTCGATGCCAGCCCGAGTATCCCAGCTGTTGTACTGTATTACTGTACTTTTCAAGTTACTGTACTGTAAGATTAAAAATGCTTTCTTTGTTTTTGTGCTTGTTTTTTATGTATTGTTTGCGTGAAAAGTATTATAAACCTATTACGGTACAATACCATATAGCCGACTGTGTAAGTTGGGTACCTAGGCGAACTTTGTTGGACTTACAAACAAATTGAACTTACAAACGCACTCTTGGAACAGAACTTGTTCATATGTAGGGGACTTACTGTAAAAGCAAAAAAAGAAACAGGAACTAATCAAACTTATAAGCTTTTGCACAGCAAAGGAAACCATAATCAAAATGAAAATACAACCTATGGACTGGGAGAAAATATTAGCAAATGATGAGACTGACAAGGGCTTAATTTCCAAACTATACAAACAGCTCATACAACTCAATAACAAAATAACAAATAACTCAATGGAAAAATGGGTAGAAGACCTAAATAAACATTTCTCCAAAGAAGACATACAGAGAGCCAATAGGCACATGAAAAGATGCTCATCATCACTAATTATTAGATAAATGCAAATCCAAATTACAATGAGGTATCACTTCACACTGATCAGAATGGCCATCATTAAAAAAAAAAAATCTACAATTAACAAATGCTGGAGGGGGTATGGAGAAAAGGGAACCCTTCTACACTGTCGGTGGCCATGTAAGTTGGTGCAGCCACTATGGAAAACAGTATGGAGGTTCCTCAAAAAAACTATAAAGAGAGTTGCCATATGATCTAGCAATCCCACTTGTGGACATATATCTAGACAAAACTATAATTCAAAAAGATACATGAAACCCTATGTTCATAGCAGCACTATTTATAACAGCCAAGACATGGAAACAACCTAAATGGTCATTGAAAAATGAGTGTATAAAGATGGTGTGGTATACGTATACAAAAGATATTACTCAGACATAAAAAAGAATGAAATAATGCCATTTGCAGCAACATGGATGGACCTAGAGATAATGCTACTAAGTGAAGTAAGTCAGAGAGAGAAAGACAAATACCATATAATATCACTTATATGTGGAATCGAAAACAGGACACAAATGAGCATGTCAGCGAAACAGAAACAAACACACAGATATAGAAAAGAGAGTTGTGGTTGCCAAGGAGAGAGTGAAGGAAAGATTGGGAGTTTTGGAATAGCAGAAGCAAACTATTCTACATAGGATGGACAACCCACCAAGACCTACTGTATAGCACAGGAAACTATATTCAATATCCTGTGATAAACCATAATGGAAAAGAATATATATAGATATATAGATATAGATATATAGATATAGATAGATATATAGATAGGTATATATAAAACTGAATCACTTTGCTGCACAGCAGAAATTAATACAACAATGTGTAAAGGCTGCAGAGGGTGTGGAGAAAAGGGAACCCTCCTGAACTGTTGGTGGGAATGTAAACTGATACAGCCACTATGGAGAACAGTATGGAGATTCCTTAAAAGCTAAAAAATAGAACTACCATATGACCCAGCAATCCCACTACTGGGCATATACCCGGAGAAAACCATAATTCAAAAAGATACATGTACCACAATGTTCACTGTAGCACTATTTACAATAGCCAGGACATAGAAGCAACCTAAATGTCCATCGACAGATGAATATATAAAGAAGATGTGGCACATCTATACAATGGAGTATTACTCAGCCATAAAAAGGAACAAAATTGAGTTATTTGCAGTGAGGTGGTTGGACCTAGAGTCTGTCATACAGAGTGAAGTAAGTCAGAAAGAGAAAAACAAATACCGTACGCTAACACATATGTATGGAATCTAGAAAAATGGTACTGACGAACCTAGTGACAGGGCAGGAATAAAGACACAGATGTAGAGAACGGACTTAAGGACACAGGGGGCAAGGGGAGACAGGGACGTAGTGAGAGAGTAGCACTGACATATATACACTACCAAATGTAAAATAGCTAGTGGTAAGCTGCCGCATAGCACAGGGAGATCAGCTCGGTGCTTTATGTCCCCCAGAGGGGTGTGATAGGGAGTGTGGGAGGGAGGCTCAAGGAGGGGGGGGGGGTGGAAATGGGGAATATATGTGTACATATAGCTGATTCACTTTGTTGTAAAGCAGAAACTAATACAGTGTTATAAAGTAAGTATACTCCAATAAACATGTATTTAAAAACCCCACAGCATTGTAAATCAACTACACTTGAAAATATTTCTTAAGTGCAAACAATTTTCTGAATGTAAGTTTTACTGTGTGTGTGTGTACCACAGGTTCAATATATATGAATTATGTCAAATTGATTACATTGCTTTTCAAAATAAAGAATTTTTGATATGTTACATCAGCCTCATGTTATAAATGCAGAAAAACTATATTATTTTTTTCTAAAGTTCAGAAATAGCCATTTTGCTCATTCGGTATACTATAAACCACTAACTATTAAAAAGGGATTCGTGACTTCTTCCTTCCAAAGAAATATTTCTCCACTCACACAAGTTTAATAGAATGTTCCACCATGAACTGACTTCCCACCTTAGAGACACGAGATTTGCATCCTGAAACCTCTTTCTTGCAAAAATGTCCAAATATCATCCTAGCATTACAGAAAAGAAATGCTTTTTTCCAGATCTCAAATTCCATACAACTTTAGTCAAGACATCATGTATGTTTTTTTTTTTTCACACACACACAGACTGTATTTTATTTTTACAAGAGATAAATCAACTGACACCAAGCACTGTAAATCGATGACCACAACAAAAGCAACAATGATTGCGATTACCAAACACGAAACACACTCATACTATGTCATAGTATTGACATTCAGTCCAGTAATCCTCCACTGTAACAGCTCCTTTACTTTGCAGTGAAAGACATCATGCATTTTTAAATAATCAGCACTCACCTGAGGTCTTTAAAAATCAACATAAACATAATTTTGTGTTCTCTTTCATTTACTCTGGTTCTAAGTGGTCATTTCTAAACGAAAGTATTTAAATATGTTAACGTCGTCTTATAACATCATAATTTCAAATGACTACCGTGTCTCCAAAGATGAAATATGAGGAACTCACAATTAAGCTCTCCAAAGTTTTGCTCTCTGAATGTGTATGACCCTTCTGCTGAACTCCACACTGTTCATTATTCTCTGAGAATATTCTTTTTCTTGTATGGCCATCTCACATGCTCTTTCATTTCATGAAGTTTTTTCCTACAATGTTATGCCTAGTTTATTTCTGAGAATATGCATTATTTCAGAATGATATTTATAGACACAAAGACTTCTCTATAATTCCCTGAGAGTTTCAAGAACTCCTTCTTTTTTTTTTTTAATACCTAGATTCTGAAGCTCTCCACAAAGCATTACTAAACTTGCATTTACATAAGTATCTACATATTAATCACACATTAATGCATTCACAATTGTATTATGATTTATTGCTAATTTTGGAGCTGTCTTATTTACCACCCTCTTGGAAATCACTTTAATATTTGCACTTAGGATTTGAAAGAGAATGGATAAATAAAAACCTGAAGAATATGCAAATACAATTTATATATTTCTCATAAAATTAGGTGATTATCTAACCTTTATCCAGAAAAAAAAGAAGAGCCCAGATACTCTGCAGGCATGATCCTCGAGAATGTGTGGTCTTCCAGCAGGAAAACATGCAGTAATCCATGTGGCAGAGTTTACCTGTGACCAGCTGGGGTTAGTGACCTACGCATTCCTTACATGCAACATATCAGGAGTGGGAAAAGGGAATTTGTCCGTTGTGGCAATAAGTATAATGAAGATTTGTAGCAGGTCATGCTCATATGTTCAACACAGGTACAATCAAAAGTTTGCTCAATTCTGGTAGATCTAAGTCTGTATCTGTTACCTTGTCTTTAACGAGGAAATGTCAGAACTGACTTACCAAAAACAAAAGTGCTTTGTTTGTTTGTTTGTTTTAATTAGAGTCACGGTGAGTAAGGCAGAGTTCAGAACAGCTAATGTGACTTAGTGATTCTCTCATCAGGAAATACAGTTTCTACTTCCCTGTTTATTCTCCACATCCTGTAGTAAGTAAAGTTTCAATGAAAGATAAATCTACAGCGTGAAAAGAAAAGAAAACTTACATGTGTTGATAAGGTCATTTTGACAGGTTTTACCACGTATGTCAGTGTTTCCGGGGAGGGACACAAGCCAGAGCTCCCTACTCTGACATTTTCACTGATGTCATTCCCCTTGATCCTCAATTTGAAAGTGGATAAAAATGTTTTCTATGCTTTCTTCTTTAAGAAATTAAATAAAGAATGCTTTCTAGACATGATCCTCTAATGATTTGCAGTCAGTGGTCATCAACAGAGGAAAAGCACAGAATCTCATCCCCACAGAAGGGTGACTATCAGTCAGGTAAGAAAATTCTCCCCGAAATCAGAGCTTCATCTTTAACATGCAATCAAAGGCTTTCACAGGTTCTTCATCACTCTGCACTCAGCCCTACCATATGGGATTGGCTCTGAGAATCTCACATCAGATGACTGACAAACATGTCATAGTACACTGATCTGGTACCAGATCCTGCCTCTCTTAATGATCTCCCACAGGGACATTGGAATATTCTAGGATATTTCCTGGAGCCCTCTATTCTACACAGGTACACTTCCAAGTAGAAACAGGAGCTTGGATTCTCACTGGGACCCCTGCTCTGTCCAACCAACCTCTCTAGAAATATGATGTTCTAATCTCTCCTGATTAGAACATTTCAAGGTCTCTCCCTGTGCTAATTTAGTAAAGGTAAAAGAGAAACAAGAAAGAGCGAACTATGCAGGGAGCAATATATAAGATTCCTTTACTTAACGTATTTATCTGATATACCCAAATACTGAGAAATATAGATTCATTTCATAATGTTCAAGAAAAGAGGAGGAGGAACCTCCATGCCAACAGTATATATAAAATGGAATCAATATTGCATAAGCTCCAGCTTAAGCTTAGCTACGAGGTACTAACCCTTCTCATAAAGAAGCAATAGTTCTCCATCATTTGAAGCACACTGAGGACTCAGACAGCTGGACACTGAAGGTGTAGCCTCCTCACTCGAATTCTGTACCTGCATCACAGAGCAGTGAAATATTCCCAAAGAATTATTAAGGATGAGGGGGGGGAGGCGAAATAAAAAAGATGAATCCATAGTCTGTCCTACCGTCTGTTCTGTTGGATATTACCACCATCTTGGCCCAATATGATCTTCCCACTTTTCTCTGGGTCTCCCTACTTTCCACCTCCATCCTCTCATTATATCTTACCTACACTTGGGAACGACTCTAGTTTTTCCACTTATCTTTATCAACAAGTAATCCAAATAGCAACTGTGTATATAACTCCTTAGAAACCTCAGGTTTGACTCAGTAATAATACATGACCTTCAAAGTCCAAAGTTTTCCTAATTCCCTTTATTATTATTTTTTTTCTAATTTCCATGTACTTACACTCTTAAGACCTCCACTGTTCTCAGGTTCGTCTTCCCTGCAAAATCTGTCAACCTAGACATAGACTTAAGTACCACCCTCTAATTATCTCCTAGGGAATCCAGTTTTTAAAAAAGCCTCAGCAAGCCTTATGGACTTTATTAAAGACTCTTTAAGATAACCCATGGGAGATAGCAGCACACCCACAGATATCTATCTAATACACCCTCAGAGTAATTTTTTTTTCCCTTTTATAAAGTCTCTTCTGGCCAATGAAGACTCTCAGCTCTTCTTCTTCAACATATGCAGTGTCTCACCCTTCTGATTACTCTCTGCTCTATCCCAGGTCCACTCCCTTTCCTGATATTACATTCTTTCCCAATTTTGTATGTTGGTAAAATCAAATAACATAAAATATAACATGTTAGTTATTACAAAGTGCACCGTTCAGTGATATTAAATGCATTCATATTATTGGACGATCAACATCACCATTTATCTTTCTAATTCTTTTCTACATTTTAAAAGTGTAACTCTATATCCTTTAAATATAACTTTCCTTTTTGTGCCATAACAACCTGAAAAGCGTCATTACCCTCCCAATTTCTATGGTTTTGACTACACTAAGTACCCCCATATAATTGAAATAAGTAGTTGTATTGTTATGACTCACTAAAAGTCACAAAAATGGCATTTTTGGTAGCTAAATTTCCTCAAGATTCATCCATGTTGTAGCATATTCCTAGATCTTTTCCTTTTTAACACTGAATAATATTGTATTATATGGGTATACCACACTTTGCTTATCCAGGAACTAGTGGATGAACACTTAGGTTGCTTTCATATTTTAGCTACTGTGATTATTACTGCTCTAAACACTGGAGTACAAATATTTCTTTAAGACCCTGATTTCAATACCTTTGGGTATACCTCATAGTAAAATTCCTGGATCATGTAGTAATTCTATTTTTCAATATCTGAAAAATTGCCATACTCTTTTGCAAAGCAGCTGTATCATTCTGCATTCCCTCTGACATAGCACAATGGTTCCAACTCCCTCACATCCTCACCAATAGTTGTTTTCTGCTTGTGTATGTGTGTGTGTGCTTGTGTGTATATGCATGCACACAAATATATAAACATGCATTTAGTGATATGGAGCATCTATTCAAGTGCTTAGTCATTTGTACATCTTTTTGAAGAACCATCTATTCAGGTCTTTTACCCATTTTTGAATCAGGGTGTTTGCTTTTTTGTTCAGTTGTAGGAGTTCTCTGTATATTCTGAATAGAAATCTCTTGTCAGATAGATGGCTCTGAAATATTTTCTCCCATCTTGTGGGTTGCCATTTTATTCTGTTTACATTTCTTTGATACACATTTTTTTTTTAACTTCTGTACTGCAAATTGTTTATTTTTTTGTTAGCTGTACCTTGGTTGTTCCTTCGTTTCATATGGAGGAAAACACTGCCAAATCCAATATCATGAAGCTCTTGTCCTGTATCTTCTTCTAAGACTTTTTATATTATTAGGTTTTATATTTAGTTTCTTGATACGTTTTCATTAATTTTTGCATATGATGTTAGGTAAGGGTCCATCTTCCTTCTTTTGCATGTTGCCCACAAGACTTCTCAGCACCATGTGTTGAAAATACTATCCTTTCTACTTTGAAAAGTCTTGGCAACTTGTCAAAAATCATTTGGCCATATATCAGGGTTTATTTCTGGGTGTTGTATTCTATTCTATTCTATTGGTCTTGAATAAGGGAGAAAATAGTATAACCTATCCAGGTTGATGAAGAACATAAAGAAAGACCAGGACTGAGAATTAGGAGGGCAATATAAAACAGCAGGGAGTAAAAGACAGTGTGAGAGAAGATCTTGTATTTGCGAGTTCATGGAAATAGGATCATGCTAAAACCACCAAACGCCTGACTTTGAACAATACGGTAAATGTGCCAGCAAGAAACATAACACTTACCCATCTCTGGGAAATATAGTATGGGCATAAAGATAAACTACACACAAATATATTAAAAAGGGAAGGGTTTTCATGGTGTGAGAATATTGTGGCATTTGAAATACAATTTACTTCTGTTCTACCATTGTCTCTAAAATTTATCAAAGTGTATATACAAGCAATTCCAATTCTGGTAATGTGCTTGACAGGTTTATATATGAACTTCAGTAGAGCAGTAAATGTACATTCGTAGTAGGACTGTTCCCTAAACCAAAAAACCAAACACAAAAACTGCAAAGACTAGCGTTCACTTTGTCAACACACATACAGATGCAATGATGGTTAACGGTCCGAAAACAGAAGGTGAGCATGGGTGCAAGAGGTTAATCCCCAGGCTGGGGTGGGGTGCAGAGTTTGAGGGTAACACAAGTAGAAAAGGCTTTTTTCCTATCCTTGATTTTTGAGGTATGGAAATTCACAGGTCACTACCTTCATTTCAAACTGAATGAATGCACTATTCAATTTTTTTAAACAGGCGAAGTAAACATGAGTGATAATAAATTTCAAACTGTCGCTAATCAAATAAGATACTAAGAAAACTGAAATAATATGATTTAAGAATGAAGTAGAGAGATTGTCCAACATGGTAGCATTCAAAGACCCAGAGCTTGACGCCTCTCATGGGCACACCAAAGTCACAACTCTTTACAGAACAGCAATTGATGAAAAAGGCCGGGACCTACCCTAAAAGATGTTTTACAGCTAAAGATATAAGGAAGGCACCTCGACAAGACAGAAAGGAAGGGCAAAATCTCAATAGAGTCAAGACCCATACCACCAAGTGGGTGGCCCACAAATGGGAGAATAATTACAATTTCAGAGGTGCTCCCAGGTAGCAAGGGGTATGAAGCCAACATCAGGCTCCCAAGCCCAGGGATCCTGTTGTGGAAAGAAGAGTTCCTAGAAAGTTGGGCTTTGAAGACCAGTAGTGCTTATTTTCCAGAGAGCCAGAGGGTTGTGGGAAATAGAGATTCCACTCTTAAAAGATGCTCACAAAATCCCACATGATCTGAGAATCAGAACAGAAGCAGTCATTTGAAAGGATCCCGGGTCACACCTACCTCCTGATCTTGGAGAGTCTCCCAGAGAGGCAAGAGGCAACTACAGCACAGCCTCAGGGACAGAGACACTGGCAGCAGCCATTCGGGGGAGCTCCTTCTACCTCGTGGACGCTGGTACCAGCAAGCATAATTTCAGAATCCTCCCTGTAGCTTATCAGCCCCAGGGCCGAGCCCCACCCATTTCCACCAGACTACAGACACAAGTACTAGGATGCTGCAGGCCAAGCAACTAACTGAGCAGGGGCATAGCCCCATCCACCAGCAAACAGGCTGCCTTCAGATCCTCTCAGTGCACAGCTGCCCCTGGACATGGGTCCAGCCACCAAAAGCCCCAGGACCAGCCTCCACACCTCAGTGGACAGGCACCAGCCCCAGAGTCCCTGGCCCCTCTGACAAGTGAGCCTGCTCTGGCCTTGGAGTCAGCCTCACCATCGGCAGGTGGTAACTGCACACGGACTGGATGGAGCTTGGACCTACCCAACAGCAAACCTGCTTTAGCAGTGGGATCAGCCTCATACACCAACAGGCACACACCAGCTCCAGGAATACCACAGCCCAGCAGCCTGTGTAACCAGGCCACTTAATTGCAGGCCAGAAGCAGCCATGGACTCAGCTGGGTCCTGACCCTGCCCATCAGAATGCCAACACAAGATTAGGGATATCCCCGGCCCTGCAGAGAGCTGTGTCAGGAACAGTGATCCAACACCAACTCTGTGGCTCCTGGGCCCTGCAGCCAGAACGCAGAACCTGTCTCTTCCTCCCAGTAGCCAGCATAGCCCCAGAACCAGTGACTGGGCACTAGCCCTGATATCACCTGGACTGCAATTCTACCCATAAGTGAACCAGCACCAGATTTGGTGTCCCCCAGAGTTGTGCAGCCAGCTGCCTTATGATTTAGTCTCACCAAGCAGCACAGAGAGCCGCCATACAAGGCAGAGCCTGGCAAACAAGCAGTCTGGGGGCAGCCAAGCCTACCAGACTACCCACAGTAGTCAGCCCACCACAGCAGAAGAGCCCAAGCAGCCCACATAGGGGGTACACCTAGAATATATAGCTCTAGTGACCAGGGGAGAGGGGGCTGCTGGGACCCATAGGACAGCTCCTACAAAAGGCCACTTCCCCAAGGTCAGGAAATGTAACGAACCTACTACACACATAGCAATAAAAACAGGAAGTTAAGAAAAATGAGGTGACACAGAAACACGATCCAAATGAAGGAACAAGATAAGAATTCAGAAGAAGATCGAAGTGAAGTAGAGATAGCCAATCTCCTCAACAAAGGGTTCAAGGTAATGACTGTAAAGATGATCAAAGAACTCAGGAGAAGAATGGACGACCAGAGCAAGAAGTTAGAATTTTTTTAAAAAGAGTTAGACCATTAAAGAACAACAAAACAGAGATGAGGAATACAACAACTGAAATGTAAAATACATTAAAGGAAACTACTGTAGACTAAATGATACAGAGGAATGAATCAGAAAACTGAAGGACAGAGTACTGGCAATCACTGGAGATGAACGGTAAAACAATAGATTAAAATGAAATGAGGAAAGTTGAACAGACTTGTGAAACAACATCAAGTGTACTAATATTTGCATTATACTGGTCCCAGAAGCAAAAAGGAAAGACAAAGCAGTGTAGAACATACCTGAAGACATAAGAGTTGAAAACTTCCCTAACCTGGGAAAGAAAACAGACATCCAAGTCCAGTAAACACAGTAAGGCCAAAACAGGATCAACCCAAAGAGGACCACACCAAGACTCATTGTAATTAAAATGGAAAAAAAAATAAATAAAGAGAAAAAGACACTATTAAAAGGAGCAAAGGAAAAGCAACAAGTTACAAACATGGGAAATTGCATAAAGTTATCTGCTGACTTTTCAGGATAACCTCTGCATGCCAGAAGGGAGTGGCATGGTATATTTAAAGTCATGAAAGGGAAAAGCCTATAAGCAAAAATACTCTACCCAGCAAGGCTCTCCTTCAGATTTGATGGTGAGATCTAAAGTTTTACAGAGAAGCAAAACTAAAAGAGCTCAGCATCGCCAAACCAGCTTTATGAGAAATCTTAAAGGGGCTTTTCTAAGTGAAAAAGAAAAGGTCACGATTGAAACATAAAAATTAGGAAAGGAAACTTACTAAAGGAAAAACCTCATTGGTTAAGGCAAATATTCAACAAAGGTAGTAAATCAACCATGGACACAGCTAATAGGAAGGATAAAAAAAAAAAAACACTAATAAAATCATCTATATTCACAATAAGAAGTTAAGGGACACACAAAACAAGTAGATGTAAAATATAAGGTCAAATTCAGTAACTGTGGGGGAGCAGAGTAACAATGCAGGGTTGTTAGTGTCCATGTGAAATTAAGAGCTCAGCAACTTAAATAATCACACACACACACACACACACACACATAAACAAAACTGAAAGAAATCCAAACATAATATTAAAGATAATCCTCACATCACAGATGAAGGGAATAAAAGGGGAAGAAAGGAACACTGAAGAAATTAAAGAGGGATTCTAAAAATACCCAAGACAAATGAAAATGAACACACAATGATCCAAAATCTATGGGACACAGCCAACGCAGTTCACAGGGGGAAGTTATAGTGATACAAGCTTATTCTTAGGAATCAAGAAAAATATCAAATAAACAACCTAACATTACACCTGAAGGAATTAGAAAAAGAAGAAAAAACAAAACTCAAAGATGTCAGAAAGAAAAATTAAGAAAACTATACCATATGCAATGACATCAAAAAGAATAAGATACCTAGGAATAAACACACCTAAGCAGGTAAAAGACATGTGCTCAGAAATCTATCAGCCATTGGTGAAAGAAGTTGAAGACCACACAAAAAGATGGAAAAATATAGCATGTGCATCGACTAGAAGAGTTAATACTGTTAAAATAACCATACTACCAAAGACAATCTACAGATTTAATGCAATCCCTATCAGAATACCAAAGCATTTTCACAGAACTTGAAAAAGTAATTTTAAAATTTGTATAGAAACACAAAGACCCCTAATAGCCAAACAATCTTGAGAAAGAACACAGCTGGAGGCATCACGCACCTTGACTTCAGACTATACTGCAAAGTGACAGTAATCAAAGAGAAAGGTACCAGAGCAAAAACAGACACAAAGATCACTGGAATAGAATAGAGATCCCAGAAATAAGCCCACACACTTATATTTAATTGATTTATGACAAAGCAGGCAATATGGAGAAAAAACTGTCTCTTCAATAAGTGGTACTGGGAAAACTGGTCAGCTACAAGGAGAAGAATAAAATTAGATTATTTTAGCACACCATATATAAAATAAATGCAAAACTGAATAAAGACCTAAATGTAGGACCAGAAACCATAAAACCCCTAGAGGAAAATATAGAACATTCTTCAACATAAATGATAGCAACAGTTTTAGGTTCAGTCTACTAAGGCAAATGAAACAAAAGCAAAAATAAACAAATGGGACTTCACTAAACTTAAAAGATTTTGCACAGCAAAGGAAAACAAAGACAAAATGAAAAGACAACCTGCTGAGGGAGAGACAATATTTGCACATGATAAGAGGTTAACATCAAAAAAGATGACCAAGCAAGGGTTCATACCTAAACTACAGAAACAGCACATACAACTCAATATCAAAAAAACACGCAAAATCTTTTTTAAAAAAATGAGAAGACCTAAATAGACATTTTTTTCCAAGGAAAAACTACATATAGACAGCCAGAACTCACAAAGATGCTAAACATAGCTAATCGGCAGTAAAACGCAAATCAAAACTATGAGATATATCACCTCAGTCTTGTCAGAATGGCTGTCATCCAAAAGATCACAAATAACAAAGGTTAGTGAGGATGTGGAGAAAGGGAAACTCTTGTACACTCTTGATGTGAATGTGAAGTAGTGCAGCTACTGTGGAAAGCAGAATGGAGGTTCCACAAAAAAAACTAAAAATAGAACTACCATAATATCCAGCAATTTCACTGTTGGGTATATCAGAAGAAAACAAAAACAGTATTTCAAAAAAAAATAACTGCACACCAATGTTCATAACAGTGTTATTTGCCATAGCCAAGATATAGAGTCAAACTAAGTGTTCATCAATAGCTTAGTGGATAAAAAAGATTTTTTATGATGACTTCAGCAAAAAATGAAATTTTGCCATTTGCAAGAACATGGATGGATTTGGAGGGTATTATGCTTAGTAAAATAAGCCGCAGAGAAAACAAGCACGGCATGTTATGAGAAAAAAAGCATGGTATGGTATGAGAAAACAAGCATGGTATGTTATCACTTACACGTGGCATCTAAAAAATTGAATACAATAACAACAAAAAAACAGACTCACAGATTAAAGAACAGACTAGTGGTTACCAGCAGGGAGAGATAGGGTGGAGGAGCAAAATTGTGGTAGGAGATTTTGAGGTACAATCCACTATGTATAAAATCAATAATCTACAGTGATGTACTGTATAGCATGGGGAATATAGCCACTCTTTTATAATAACTATAAATGGAGAAGAACCTAAACATTTATGAATCACTATGCTGTACCTCTGAAACAAATATAATAATGTAAATTAACTATAGATCAATAAAATATAAAGTAAGAAACAATAAAGGGGAGACACAGATGATTAGATAGAAATCAATTAAATAAACACAAGTTTTGGAAATCAAGGAATTAAAAAACAACACGTAAGACACAGCATTGGCATTTAAAGTGTACAATCTATTCATTTAAAAGAAATCATTTAAGTGGTAAAAAATGGTACCCATTCTCACAATTTTGTATATCTAGGATAAATTATTATCTACAAAAATATGTTACAAATATTCACTCAAAAAGAAAGAGAAAATTGGGATAAACCCATTTTAGTATACAAATTTAATATCAAAGTCTCTATGCAAAATTGATTTGAATAAGTTCTGTTAGCCACTTCTAGTTTCTTTGTGATGTAAAATCTTTTAAAGCATAAAAATCAGCCTTTCTACATTATTCCATTAGACATACATAGAAGTTAAAAGAAATGAGAAGACAGAACAATCAACCAGGAAGGTGAATTTACTGAGAAACAGTCATTCGTTCTCCCTCCTCCTTTTCTTTTCCTCCTTTTCCAGGTCTCTTTCGGTTCCGATCAAGAGAAATCTTGAGAATTCTGAGAATATTTCTTTGAGGGCTTCAAATCACCATACCTACATCCTCTGCCACAACTACACACACGGGAACAAAAATAAACCTCTGCTATCTACTCACGTAGGAGGGATTCATGCAAAATAAACTCCTACATGGAGACCAACAGGTGAGTTTTCTACCTGTTCTATCTAATGTCCTTCCATTATAGTAAATCCCACACATTATGAGGAAGAAACGCTTATGTGAGCTTTTCCTTGAAGTCAAAAAACTTGCATTCATTTCAAGTACCTGGTGATCATAGGGTACAGCCAGGGAAGGTGCCATCCCCCTTGGGGGGAGGGGCGGTGGATGGGCTCCCGCACCCATGCACCTCCTGATGCACAGATTCTGGAGAAACAAAGGGCGGTCACACCGCAGTCAGCCTGTCAGGCTGTCGGGCCACTGGGCAACCCGACCAGCCTGGAAGTGCCCCATGAGTTTGCTGAAAGCAAAACCCTGTCCCCCCTGTGAAGCCAGGCAATTTGGGTCAGAGAGTCAGAGGAGACCGGTAATCAACTCCTCCTCTCTGCTCACCTCCTTGGGGTTACAGCAACCCCATCTCCAAACCCAAATCTGACCCTGGAGTGCCAAACTGGGAGTGGCAGGTGGGCTTTGCCGGTGCTTCAGCGCCCTCTGGAGGTTGTCTGCTCTAATGGCAACTCTCAGCCCTTCCTCCTCCTCCTTCCCTAGTCCTGGGGGCTGCCTTGGCCTCCTGCAGCTGCTGGCCTGAATTCATTCTTCTTTTTTCTCCAATTACAATGAAGTGTCTTACAGAGGTTTGGAATCTCTTGAAGAAGGAAGATCTTTTAGCCAATACACCTTAACCGTGAGAAGTTGGTTTCAAGAATGAATCTGAAATACTGTATTTTTCTCCTGATGATTCCAAGGAGAGACAGCTCAAGTTTTCTAAATCATAAGAAAAACCAAGGTAAATATGATATTCTGAGCCAGAGATGAAAAAGCAGTTTTTAGCACCCTCTTCTCATGTCATATGACCGGGATGTAAATCAATCAACTGCCACTGGTTTTTAAATCAAGTGACCCAACTTTAAATCCATCAGCTGCTTCCCTGTAACTCACGTGACTTGGCTTTAAATAGTAAGAAATGCAGAGGTATAAAAATGATGTTCTGAACAATAAATGGAAAGACAACATTTTAGAAAGTTTTTTTCCTTTTCGAATGGACCATTCATTGCCTACAGAATAAAGGATTCCCTTGTGGATTTCTTGAACTGTAAACACATACATTGTCTCCGTTGGCTTGATTGACTTAGATTTTGGGTTTTTTTTTTTTTGTTGTTGTTGTTAACATCTTTATTGGAGCATAATTGCTTTACCTTGTTGTGTTAGCTTCTGCTGTATAACAAAGTGAATCAACTATTCGTATACATATATCCCCATATCCTCTCCCTCTTGTGTCTCCCTCCCACCTTCCCTATCCCACCCCTCTAGGTGGTCACAAAGCACTGAGCTGATCTCCCTGTGCTATATGCAGCTGCTTCCCAATAGCTATCTATTTCACCTTTGGTAGTGTATATACGTCCATGCCACTCTCTCACTTCATCCCAGCTTACCCTTCCCCCGCCCTGTGTCCTCAGGTCCGTTCTCTACATCTATGTCTTTATTCCTCTGCAGTGACTCCTGCTAGGGACGGATACTTCCTTTTATGCTCAGGGAAATCCCCTAGTTTGAATATGATTTGAGTTTGATCCTGTGAAACCATCAGAACTTCCCACCAGAGATAAATGAGGAGATTCTGGCCTTTATTAGTATGCATGATGAACACGGGTGTCCTGGCTGTACTTGCCAACCCTCCTATTTTACCCACCTATTTTTATCCACCTTCCTCCCTGTGAGTACCTTTGACCAACCCTGAGCTCAGACTCCTGACCTATTACAGTGACTTTGTCAGCCTTTCTTTAAAAATGGACAGGTAATAAAACGGATTTAACCTAGAAGCAGCAGCTCAGTAAGGGAAATAAAATCATCAGAAGTTATCTAATCACAGCCACAGCCATCCAGGGCTCTGTCTTACCTGCTGGGTCATAAGAATGGGACCTTCCTAAACTTGAAGGGCATCCAATCAAATAAGTAAAGGTCTGCTCACCTCTGGCTCTTGGAGGGATTGCTAGGCACTCTACCCAGTGTATACTAACTGCAAAACACTGTCATGGTTGTGAAACACCTATGTTCCAGGAAAGCTTTTTGGGGTGCATAGGGGAGGTTTCTTTTTGACATCAAGCAAAAAATAAATCACCAAGCTCTTTGAGCACAGGGGTTCTTAAGAGGGCAGTAGAAGGAAGGAATGGGCAGAAAAGACGATCTCCAGTGAACTGAAGGCCGTTTTTCCAAAAGAGTAGGATTTAGTCTCAGTTTAAGGAGAACACTTTTAAATAGCTGGGACAGCTCCAAACTGCAGTTTAGGGAACGAGTGCTTCAATAGAACAGTGCTTTAAAAGTCCTGGCAAGGCAGCAAGAGGATGAAGAGTTGGTTTTGCGTAGTTTTGAACACAGGAGTAAAGAAGCAGAGGCATCTCTGACTAAAAGGCCCTGAGATCCTATGGCATCAATGGGTCAGTTGCAGGGGCAGGGGGTGTGGGGGGCGATATTTCTCTCTCAACGTCTCCCAGGGCAGCCACCCCTCCCGACCCCACCACCCCCACTCCCTTCACCCTTCCTCCCTCCACTGTTGGGTCCCCAGGGACAGCACTTTTCAAGCTGGAGCCCTCAGGCACCATCTCTGCTGTCTGGATTCTTCCTGGAGCCTGGCAAGTTCTGGGACAGGAAGGCGGGTCTGCAAGGCCGCTGCGGTGCAGCCGGACCTGGAGGCCTGGAGGGGAACTGGAGCCCTGAAGCCCACCCACGTCCTTGAAGCCGAGGGAGGAACACATCCTCCTAACAGTACTTCTCAGGGGTCAGCGTGCTCCCCACCCGACGGTGATCCATACTCACTTGAGGCAGCAAGGACTGCCTCTAACTGGCCCCCTCGATTCCGCCTTAAGGGTCCTCGCACATGTGTGATAGCGCAGGCCCCGGATCTCTTTAGTCAGCTGAGGCCAGTGCTGCCGGCATCCCTCTAGTCCCATCCCCCAGCCCCTCTCTCTGGGACTGTATCTAATAGAAGAAAGAGCACAGAGGGATTGGCTGAATCAAGGGACCTGGGAGCCTGGGGATGAGTTTGAAGACCGAGAACCTAAGGCGCAATTACATATTATTGGAAACTCTTGTGGAGTGTGTGTGGGGGGGGAGGTTAGGAGGCTGAGAGGCTGAGTCGACCTGGTGAGTCCAGCCCCAGGACACTACACAGCCCTGTCCCCCTTTCCCTGCCATCAGACAAGCGGTGCCGCAACTCCAGCCGGGACTCTGCACTTCCCCCTCCCTGATTCTCCAGAAGAGCAGGTGGCCCCCCTCTGAGGGCAGGAGCAAGACAACGGAACAAGTCCCCCTGCACTAAGGCGCTACTGGAATCTCTTCCTGAACAGCAGTGCTGGCTTGGAGCGAACCCGTGCACCGCCAAAGTTGGTCTCGTCCTGCAGCTGAGGGATGCAGGCTTTAAGTCAGCTGCCTTGGCTTTAAATCAATCAGTCCCCCCTTTAAGTCAGGTGACCCGACTTTAAATCACTGTGTGCCCCTCAAGCCTGCCACTTCAAAAATTGGGAACTTCACTTTGATCCCAGCACCTCACACAGCTGAATGCACACTGTATTCACCCCCAAGCCTGGCTTAGAGGCAGGATATAAGGTAAGGGGATGGGCTGCACACATGGTGAGGAGGGTGCACTTCATGTACCAGAAGGGTCCAGGTACTCTGGGTACAGCAAGCAGTGCACGATACAGCAGCTCCCTGGCAAAGCTGGTGATGCACAGGGGGAGCAGGCACACCCAGGCACGCAGAGGTTCCAGGCCGGGAGCTGGGGCACAGCCAGCCGGGAGGGTGTGAAAGCCGAGGATCTGAGCCTTCTTGAGAAAGGCAGACACAGAGGATGGATGAGAAACAAAGACCAGATGAAACATGGGTTTGAAAAGCACACCCTGCTCTTGAAATTGGGGTGGGGTCACCCCAGATTTGAGTCTTCTTACGCCCCAGTACCTAGTGCTTTGGCATTTGCCCAATTACTTATAAAATGTGACTGATGATATCTAAACCATAGAATACTGCATTTGGAGTGGTTTTGCGTGTTTATGTTTCTATAGTGGAATAATCTTTTCTACAAGAAAAATGTACACAATCTGAAATAAATTCAAACCCCTCTTTAAAAAGTACTATATCGGACTTCCCTGGTGGCGCAGTGGTAAAGAATCTGCCTGCCAAGGCAGGGGACATGGGTTCGAGCCCTGGTCAGGGAAGATCCCACATGCCGCGGAGCAGCTACGCCCATGGGCCACAACTACTGAGCCTGCAGACCACAACTACTGAAGCCCGCGCGCCTAGAACCGGTGCTCCACAACAAGCGCAGCAAGAGAAGCCACCGCAATGAGAAGCCCGCGCACCGCAACAAAGAGTAGCCCCCGCTTGCCGCAACTAGAGAAAGCCTGTGCATAGCAATGAAGACCCAACGCAGCCAAGAACAAATTAATTAAATAATTAGTTAACTATTTTAAAAAAGTACTATATCCTTCTGTACAGCTTCTCTGGGAAGAACAGAGAGATGGCGTAGGAGAGTGAGAAAGAGCAATATTTAGTGCACATCTCTCATGCAGGTGCTCTGCTGGCTCAGATAGATTTATCCCCACTTTACAAAGGAGGAAATAGTCTCAGAGAGGTTTAGTAATTTTCCCAAAGCCAAACAGCTATGGAGTGGCAGAACCAAGATCTGAACCAAGTCTGTTACCTTCAAAGCCTAAGTCCTCATCACAACAAAACTCAATTAATATTTACATTTATCGAATTACATTGCAACCTGGGGAGTACTTGGCACAATCCTGAATAAGAGTGAGAAAGAAAGAAATAGCATTGTTCCCACAGTCAACCCAAATTTTTGGAGCAGCTGCTAGATGCCTGGCCCTTTTTGGGGTTCAGCAGTGATCAAGACAGGAAGAGTCCTGCTTTCATGAACCACGTAGTGGGGAGGAGAGACGGGTGCAACTTGGGTGAGGGATTTCACCTTGCTGGACCTCTGTTTTGTCATCTGGAAAATGGGATGGGTGTTCCTCATTTTCTGGGATTGTCCAGCCCTCACATTCTCTGATTCCATAAGAAGCATTTGTTTTCCTGTTTCTTTAAAATTCATTCAGGCCGTGAGCTGTGATGAATGTTGTTAGCTGCTCCCCAAAGCACTCTATTCCCACCCTTTTCCTGTGATCAGGTCTTTCCCGAAACATGACTCACAGTCAGTCAGCCAAGTCACAGAACCTAAGGGGCACCCAGCAGAAAAATTCCAACCCTTGCTTCCCAGGAGCTCTGCGGTCTACCTGCCAGGTAAACTTAACTCACCTGGCACAAGGTGGCCATCCCTGGTTTCACAGCAACATGATCTCAGGCACAAACCTCCTTGTTTTTCCATTTTGTCTTTAAGTTACTTGTTGAAACAACTGCACAAATATGACAAAGGTATAAAATCAGGCATCTTCTGCCCCCAGTGCCTACTAATAAATGATTTTCTGCCACTTTAATGATAAAGATAGAACATTTCAACATTCTGCTACCCTTATTATTTGTCATTTTTGTTGATATTTCTATTGACTACATCTTTCAATATTTTAACAATGGAACATTTATTTAGCTTGTTCCAGACCCAGCCTTTAGTGGTAAAGGTTTTGTTGTTATATTTCTATTATGTTTCCTTTAAAAATCATTATCCTATTTAAATGGATTAAGTCAATTCTGTAAGCATTTATCTTATGATATTGATGAAATTGGCACATAGAGGGCAGTAGTACAAGTTGATTGGACTTGAGAACCTCTATTAGCACAGTTAAGTATAAATATTGTCTATATGTAAACCAAAGTACATGCCGAGTGAGATTCTCCGACTTTTTTTCACTGTCTGCCCCTCAAGCCTGTGGGAAATGGAATATTTCTTGCCCTATCAGTAAACAAAGGATGTCACAGTCTTCAGCACTTGCTGCCCTCCAATGTGAGCCGGCGGGCCCTGAGGCACTCAGGATATGCAAATACAAAATGCAGGCCCCAGAGAGCTGAGGTGCATATCAAAGGAAGGATTTCAGTGAGCCCATGCAAAGAAAAGCGCCGCATTCCTCACCTTGGGAGAGCTGGTTTTCCTCAGTTAACAATCACCTTTTGATGTTCCCCATTACCTGCGCCAGTTCCCTGCCCTGTCCCCTCCCCCCGGTACTTTAGCTCAGGGAGGAAGGAGCGCAGAGGGACTCGGCTGAATAAGGGGCCTGCGCGCCTCGGGGGGAGTTTTCAGCCGCTTTCCCCGCAGTCGGGAGGAGGGGCGCTGACGCTGCAGCCGGACCCTGCGCCTCCCTTGCCCCGTTTCCCCTCAGAACGCTCAGGCCGACCCCCTCCCCACGCCCACCAGGCCTCGCGAGCCAGGCCGAGGGCAGGGGCGAGGCGAGGGACCGAAGTTCCCGGGGACCAGACGCTGGAGGCCGTTCTTTCTGCACAGCAGCGGCGGGTGGCAGCGAACCCCTGCCCCTCAGAAGCTGGTCTTGTGCTGCCGCCCGGGCACCGGACCAGGCGGAGGGTCGGCGCCCACTTACCCGGCCCGCCGTCCCCGCGACTGTCACGGCTTCGGCCGCCGGGGCACCTCCAGAGCCGGCAGCCTCAGTGAGGTCGCCCTCCCCTCGGGCTCCGGGGCAGTTCCGTGACGGCGGAGGGAAGAGACCCCGCCCGAGCCGGGAGTTCCAGCTCTGAGGAAACGCGGGCTCTGTTCAGCGCGCAGTGGGTGGGACCGCTCTGCCCCGAGGCCTTCCGGGAGGGAG
Source organism: Eschrichtius robustus (assembly GCF_028021215.1). Classification (NCBI taxonomy): domain Eukaryota; kingdom Metazoa; phylum Chordata; class Mammalia; order Artiodactyla; family Eschrichtiidae; genus Eschrichtius; species Eschrichtius robustus. The sequence continues at coordinate 83,609,398 of NC_090832.1, forward strand.
CGGGGCGGCGGGGGAGGGAGCCGACAGGAGCGCAGGGCCCCGTCGGGGGTCCTGGAGGGGCGGCCCGGCCTGGGGGCCACGCCCACTGTGGCCGCAGCCCAGGCCTTTTTCCTGGAATCCTACACGAAAAAGTTAGAAAGATACACATTCTATAGTAAATATTCACAAATGATTGTTGCTGCTGTGCTCACTATTCTATTAAAGGTGTAAAATCCATAAAACACTTTAAGTTCAAAATTAAATATGAATTTTTACCTTTCTAATTATGTCTCTGATATTCACAGTTGTGGTTAATGAATCAGAGACTGTGGCATCACTAGTTAAAAATGAGCTTGTTAAAAAAATAGAACTCAGGCCCACCGGACCTACTGAATCACAATCTGCACTTTTACAATCTCCCCAGTGTACTTGTGTACCCATGAATAGTTGAAAGGTACATTTCTACCTCGACAGGTCTTTTCTCTATGAGAAATACACACATTTTATCCAGTTTGATATAAATAAAACACTCAAAAATGCATATGCCTGTGTTGAAACCATCATTTTATCATTTCTTTTCCAGACAAGTATAGTCTCTATACTGGTTTTGTGGATCACATGCCATACTCTTTTCTTGTAGTTAGAAATAAGGTAGAGAAAGTTACTTTGTAAATATATATATATATACATATACATATATATATATATATATATATATATATATATATATATATATATTAGTGGATAATTGAAGACACTCTTCTAAATTAAAAGCAGTTCTCTTAACTTGCTGTTTTCTTCTTGGGTCACATTATGAACTCTTCCCGTGGCCACATGCCATGTGTACTTTTAATTTCAGGGACTGCTGACATTCCAGGATGTGGCCATAGATTTCTCTCAAGAGGAGTGAGAATGCCTGGACCAAGATCAATGGGAATTGTACAGGGATGTGATGTTAGAGAAGTATAGGAACCTGCTCTCCTTGGGTGAGGATACCTTCCTTCCAGAATTCCTTATCCAACCACAGGGTTTGGAGTCCTTCATTTGTAGAATGTCTCCCGGAATCTTCTGCTTCCTACAATAGGGTTTCAGATTGCAACGTTTCAGGAAAGATTGGGAGTTTGTGGGTATAATTTTTCTTATCCTTTTAAAATTGCAGCCTCCCTTTTAATATACTTTGTAACTGCTTGGGATGTGTCTATATGAACTGTGTACTATATCCTTCTGTTATAGTCCTTACAATATTTTATTGTCTTATTTTCTGTAACCATTTTCCATGGATTCTTTGGGCTTAAGGTATATTAAAAGGGAGACTGCGATTCTGGGACTTCCCTGGTGATGCAGTGATTAAGAATTCGCCTGCCAATGCAGGGGACCCGGTTCGCTCCCCGGTCCAGGAAGATCTCACGTGCCACGGAACAACTAAGCCAGTGGGCCACAACTACTGAGTCTGCACGCCACAACTACTGAAGCCGGTGTGCCTTGAGCCCGTGCGCCATTTATTTTTTGGAGAATAAAACCACTTCTGAGAGATTAAAATTTAGGCCAGCTAGTCAAAATGCTTTATCACCTGTTCTTCTAAAACACTGATCAATGGAACAAGTTTTACTAGGGATAACAGTGTAATTGTATTCTGGAGTTCATATGGGCAATATGGTTTATGACCTTGATGCTGGATCACGACATTTCAACGGTATAACTGCTCTTAATTGTCTGTTTGTTCAACGATTAAACTCTCACGTGATCTGAGTTCAGACTGGAGTCATCCTGGTTGGTTTCTGTCTATTGCAGATTTCTTCCAGTATGAAAGAAAGGACAAGAGCAATACGGCTTACTTTACAAAATGTCTTCAAACTAAATGATGATATAATCTACATTCAATTAATTTATACATACCCTACTGTAGAACAGGGTTCGTTACGCTGGCAGAGCCCGGTAATTATGTAAAACTGAAACTTTTTCTGCACTGGTTCAAGTCCTCTTCCTAAGAATATGTTTATAATCAACATTCTTTCACAAATTACCCAATTTAATTCACCATAGCATTCCTCATATTAACTAAATGGAAAATCCTAGGCTATATACAAATCCAGAAAGGGCCAAAAATCATCAGCCCCCTTGGATGATTACAACCCATTGCTGAGGCATTCAAATTACTTATTAAAGAACCACTATGTCCATCAACATCATCAATTTATATATTATTGCCCCAATGCTAGCCTTAACCCTGGCTCTCACAACATGAATTCCTCTTCCCATATCTTATCCACTAATTAATATAAATGTAGGCATATTATTTATATTAGCCATATCACACCTAGCCATTTATTCCATCCTCAGATCTGGATAAACTTCACATTCAAAATACTCACTCACTGGAGCTCTAGGAACAATAGCACAGACAATCATCTCATATGAAGTAATGTAGCAGTTATTCTATTCTCAGTCTTACTGATAAATGGATCATTTACACTTTCAACAGTAATTATTACACAAGAACACCTATGACTAATTTTCTCCTGACCCCTACCCAGAATTTGATTATCTCCGCAGTAGCAGAAATCCAATGAAGCCCCACTTGATTTAACAGAAGTAGCATCAAAACCTGTATATGTCTTCAATGTAGAAAATGTAGCAGGCCCATTCACCCCGTCCCTCCTAGAGAATATGTCAATTTCCCTATCATAAACATTTCCACAGCAATCTATTTTTAGGAGCATTCGACAATCCCTAGGTGCCAGAATTATATGCAACCCAAGTCATCATTAAAACACATCTAACAATCTCCTTTCTATGAACTTGAGCCTCCTACCAACAATTTTGATATGATCAACGCATACATCTCTTATAAAAAGTTTTTTTACGACTAACATTAACCCTATGTATATGAGAGTTTTCACCACTTGTCATCATACCAGGCAACCCACCACAAAGTTAAGAAATATGTCTGACAAAAGAGTTACTTTGATAGAGTAAATCATAGAGGTTTCAATGCTCTTATTCCTGGAATTGAATTCTTCCTAATAATTTTACATTCTCCATGCTACCTACCACATTACACCACATGCTATATAGTAAAGTTCTCTAAGTAAGCTTCAGGCCCATACCCCCAAAATATTTTTGTATATCCTTCCTGTGCTAATAAACTCTCATTGTTTTTACCATCATTCTACTGACCATTTTCTCAGGAAATATAATTGTATAACAAGCTCACACTGGTTAATGGTATCCCCATTCTAATAAAAAGCATGAACCCATAAGCTACAGAAGCATCCAACAAATATTTCCTAAAACAGTCCACCACATCAATACTACTTATAACGGCTATTATCATTAATCTAATATACTCTGGTCAAAGAGCACAATGAATAACAAAAATCTTTAATCCAGCAGCATCCACCCTCTTGACAATCGCCCTTGTCACAAAAGTAGGACTTTCCCCATTTCACTTCTGAGTGCCTGAAGTCACACAAGGCATCCCATGAACAGCAGACCTGATGCTATCAACATGACAAAATTGCACCCCTATCAGTTTTATACCACATGTCACCATCCATCAACCTAAATATACTATTAATCATAGTGATATTATAAATCATAGCTGGAGGCTGAGGCAGACTTCGCCATACTCACCTGGAAAATATTACACCCTCCTCACCAATTGCCCATATAGGATGAATAAACAGCTATTATAATGTATATTCAGATTATAACAATCCTAAACATACTAATTTATATCATAACAACACTATCTTCTTCTTATTTATGCCCAGATCATGTACTACAAGAGTATCATTATCACACACATGAGATAAAACACCTCCCATCACAATCATTTTCCTCACCATTATAGTATCATTAGGACATTGCCCATCACTATCAGGGTTTCTACCCAAATGAATAATTATCCAAGAGATAACAAAAACGACAACATCATTCTACCAACACTAATAGCCATCACAGCAGTCCTCAGCATATATTTCTACTTGCAGCTAACATACTCCACATCACTAACTATATTCCCTTCATTAAACAACACAAACACAAAACAATTTGAACATACAAAGAAATAACCTTCCTATCATTACCAATTATAATACCCACACGATTACTACACACAACACCCATTCTATCGGTGCTGGACTAGGAATTCAGGTTAGTTCAGACCAAGAGCTTTCAAAACCCTAAACAAGTGAAATTTACTTAATTCCTAAAAATAAGGATTGCAAGACTTTATTCTACATCAATTGAATGTAAAGCAAACACGGTATTTAAGCCAAATCTTTACCAGATTGATGAGTTTTAACCCCAGGAAACTTTAGTTAACAGGCAAATCCTCTAGTCAACTGGCTTCAGTCTACTTCTCCTTCATTTGAGAAAGAAAAAAAGAAAAAAAAAAAGGCAGGAAAATCACTGGCAGAATTGAAGCTGCTTCTCTGAAGTTACAATTCAATTTGTTGATTCACCACAGGGTTTGCCAGAAAGAGGGCTCAATCTCTGTCTTTAGATTTACAGTCTAATGCTAACTCAGTCATTTTACCTCTGTTCATACACTGCTGATTATTTTCAACAAATCACAAAGATATCGGCATTTTATATTTACTATTCGGTGCTTGAGCTGGAGTAGCAGGCAGCACCTTCATTATATTAATCCAGGCTGAGCTATGCTGACCTGGACCGCTACTTGGAGATGCCCAAATCTGTAAGGTAGTCATAACAGTCCCTGCACTTGTAATAATTTTCTTTATAGCTGTACCCGTTATGATTGCAGGCTTTGAAAACTGACTTGGGCCACTAATAACTCAGACACCTGAAGTAGCATTTCCCCCAATAAATCATATAAACTTTTGACTACTTCCCCCATCATTCTTACTCCTACTCATATCACCATTAGTAGAAGCTGGTTCTGGTACCAGTGGAACCGTGCATTCAGCTCTAGCCTGCAATCTGGCCCATGCAGGAGCCTCTGTCGACCTAACTGTTTTCTCCTTACATTTAGCAGGTGTCTCCTCAATTCTTGGTATTATTACTTTTATTACTATAGTCTTTAATACAAAACCAGCAGTCATATCCCAATACCAAACGCCATTATTTGTTTAATCTTCCCCAACTATAGCCATATTACTATAGTTACCAATCTCAGTCCAAGCAGCCAGAATTGCCATGCTGTTGAGAGATAGAAATCTAAACACTACTTTCTTTGACCCTGCAGGAGGAGACCGAATCCTATACCAACACCTATTTTGATACTTTGCTCACCCTGAAGTCTGTATTCATGGCCTAACAGGGTTTGTTATAAACTCACATATCATTACATACTATTTAGGACAAAAATTGCCCTTCAGCTATCTGGGAATAGTATGAGTCATGTCCACTGGTTTTTTAGGAGTTCTCTTGTGGGCCCATCATATGTTTACCATAGGGATAGCTGTGGACTCAGGAGCATACTTTGCATCAGCTACCGTAATTACTTCTATCCCTACAGGAGTAAAAGTATCTAGCTGATTAGCAACTCTTTATTTAATTTTTCTTTTTCTTTTCTTTTTCTTTTTTTTTTTTTGGCTGAGTTGGGTCTTGGTTGCTGCACATGGGCTTTCTCTGGTTGCGGTGAGCGGCAGCGACTCTTCGTTGCGGTGTGCGGCCCTTTCACTGCAGTGGCTTCTCTTGTTGCAGAGCACGGCCTCTAGGCGCGTGGGCTTCAGTAGTTGTGGCTTGCGGGCTCTAGAGGGCAGGCTCAGTAGTTGTGGCACACGGGCTTTTTGCTCCGCGGCATGTGGAATCTTCCCAGACAAGGGCTCGAACCCGTGTCCCCTGCATTGGCAGGCGAATTCTTAACCACTGTGTCACCAGGGAAGTCCCTGGTTAGCAACTGTTCACGGAGGTAATACTATATGACCTCCCACTATATTATGAGTTTTAGGCTTTAGTTTTTCTTTTTACAGTAGGTGGTTTGACAGGAATCATCTTAGCCAACTCATCCCCAGACATTGTCCTCCAGGATACATACTATGTAGTAGCACACTTCCATGACCTAATGTCCATGGGAGCAGTCTTCACTATTATAGGAGGCTTCCTACACTGATTCCCACTATTCTCAGGTTATACAGTTAACTCAGCATGAGCAAAAATTCACTTCACAAGTATATTTGTAGTAGTAAATATGACTTCCTGCAGCACTTTCGTGGCCTCTCAGGATGTCACTACGTTAGACTGAGTACCCTGAGGCACACACAACATGAAATATTTTGTCTTTAGGCTCATTCATCTCAGTAGCAGCAGTAATGCTAATAATCTTCATACTTTGAAAAGCATTTGTGTCTAAACAAGAAGTCTTAGCAGTGGAAATTGCTACTCCTAACCGAGAATGGTTACACGGATGTCCTCCACCATATCCTATGTTTCAAGATCCTACCTATGTAAATGTAAAATAAGGAAGGACTCAAGTCCTTTTCAACCAGTTTCAAGCCAACACCATAACAATTATGTCTTCCTCAATAAATGAGATAAAAGTAAAAAGTGATGTAGCTTTGTCAAAGTTAAATGATACGCTAAAATTCTGTATATCACTAAGGCATATCAATTTCATCTAGGCTCTCAAGATACAACATCACCGATTATGGAAGAACTTTTACATTTTCTTCATCACACATTAATAGTGATTTTTAAAATAAGTTCTCTAGTCCTCTATATCATTTCACTAATATTGACATCTAAACTCATATGCATACAATAGATGCACAGGTAGAGAAAATGTGAACAATTTACTAGCTATTATTGTAATCTTAATTGCCCTATCATCATTGTGAATCCTTTACATGATACATGAAATCAATAACTCTTCCCAAACCATAAAAAAAAAAAAAAAACAAACTATGGGTCAGTAATGATACTGAAGCTACAAATACACAGATTATGAAGATTTAAATGTTGACTCCTCTGTAATCCCCACATCAGAGCTAAAACCAGGAGAATAATGACTAATAGAAGTCAACAACTGAGTAGTTAGGGATAGTCATTGAATATTAGTTTCATCTGAAATTGTTGTACACTCCGGAGTTGTTCCTTCTCAGGCCTAAAAAGAGCTGCTATCCCAGGACGCCTAACTTAAAGAATCCTAATATCAACAGGACCAGGCCTATGTTGTGGACAAGAGAGCTCGTTTTCCTGAGTTCAAAGACAGGACAGAGGGATATGGCTGAGATATGGGGTGAATCTGGAGCCCATGGGGATGCACTCTCCGAGCTCCAGTATAGGAATGGGGCCTCTAGGGTCCCAGGCCAACCACCACGCCCTCTCGAGCAGGATCTGGACAACATTCCCTGTCAGTGATGAGGCAGCCCTAGCACTTGTCACGCCCCGATGTCGTGTCCTATGTGGGCCCCATGCTCTTGGGACCACACCCCACACTCTGCAGGTCCATGCTACAGGGTCCTTCATGCCTCAGGAGTAGAGACCACACAGCAAGCAGTTCCCTCCCCAACCAGCAGGAGGAGGGGAGGAGAGCAGGGGCACCAGGGGAATCTCACTCAGACAACAACACCCCAGCGGTGCCAGCGGGGACAGTGATGGTGCAGATGAGGCACAGACCAAGAGATGGGACCAGAGGACCCAAAAGGCAGCTGGTCAGGTCCTGGCTCACCTGCACCCCGGACACCTTTGTCCCACATACACCCCCTTCCTCATACACCCTCTCCTTAAATGCAGATTCTTCAGATGCAAACAGGCAGAGCTTCAGACTGAAAGTCAGCTCTTCCAAAATGACCCGTCAGCAAACACTGCAGGATTCCACTCCAGTGGGTGCCCTGGAGTCGACAACTCAGGGACTGAAGTGGATATCGGTGCCAGGGGCAGTGGGAGGGAATGGGGAATGAGACTTTCATGGTTGTGGAATTTTGGTTTTGCAAGATGAAAAGTTCTAGGGATGGTGGTGATGGCTCCACGAGAAAGTGAATATATCTGATGCCTCAGAAACGTGCACTTAAAATGGTGATGATGGTAAAGGGTATGTGACGTGTGTTTTACTTCACTTAAAATAAATTCTTAAAATAATGTCTTGTTAATTGAGATTCCATTTCGACTCCCCTTCATCACAAATGTCGGAGGCCCAGACACAGTCCCCTACCTTAGGGGCCATCACGGTACCCTCACAGAGCACGTGGGAGACCATTCTTAGGGGGGGCTAGTCTGTGCTCACCTGACCTCTGTCCAGGGGGACCCAGGCTGTGGTGACCCCCATAGATTAGACATATGATATGCTATAGTATTAATATGATACCACCAAGTGTTGTCACTCACCGGAACACAGAGCAGCAACCCACTCAAACATGCCAGTGGGGACTAGACTTTCTTGTGGTGCACAGGCTTCTCATTGCAGTGGCTTCTCTTGTTGTGGAGCACGGGCTCTAGGCATGTAGGCTTAAGTAGTTGTGGCACATGGGCTCAGTATTTGTGGCTCACTGGCTCTAGAGTGCAGGCTAAGTAGTTGTGGCACACAGGTTTAGTTGCTCCACGGCATGTGAGATCTTCCTGCATCAGGGCTCAAACCCGTGTCCCCTGTATTGGCAGGCGGATTCTCAACCACGGAGCCACCAGGGAAGTCCCTGGTTGCATTTCTTTACACTAACAATGAAATATCAGAAAGGAAATGTAAACAAGCAATCCTTTTTTTAATGGCATCAAAAAAATAAAATGCTTAGGAATAAACCTCACCAAGGAGGTGAAAGACTTATATACTGAGAACTACAAAACATTAGTAAAGGAAGCTGAAGATGATTCAAAGAAATGGAAAGACATCCCACGCTCTTGGATGGGAGGAATTAATACTGTTAAAATGGCTATACTACCCAAAGCAATCTACAGATTTAATGTGATCCCTATCAAATTACCCATGACATTTTCCCCAGAACTAGAACAAATAATCCTAAAATGTATCTGGAACCATAAAAAGTCAGAAATGTGAACACAATCCCCAGGAAAAAGAACAAAGCAGGAGGCATAACCCTCCTAAACTTCAGAAAATACTACAAAGTTACAGTAATCAAAGCCGCATTGTACTGGCACAGAAAGAGATACATGGATCAATGGAATAGAATAGAGAGCTAAGAAATAAACCCACACACCTATGGTCAATTAACCTTTGACAAAGGAGGCAAGAATATACAATGGGGAAAAGACAGTCTCTTCAGCAAGTGGTGTTTTGAAAGTTGGAGAGCCGTATGCAAATCAGTGAAGTCAGAACATACCCTCACACCATACACAAAAATAAACTCAAAACGGCTTATATGCTTAAATATAAGATAGGACACCTTATAACTCCTAGAAGAGAACATAAGCAAAACATTCTCTGACAAAAGTCATACCAAAATTTTCCTAGGTAGTTCTCCCTAGGCAGTACAAATACAGTAAGTCACCTACATACGAACCTTCACGTTGCAAACTTTCAAAGATGCAAACGTCCATTCGCGTGTCCAATCCTGTAAGTTAGTTCACGTGTCTGGCATACATTGTCACGTACGTGCTTCCTCTATATGTGGTTGTGCTTTTGTGTACTTTACAGTACTGTATAGAGTACAGTAGTACAGTACCTTTATTTCAAGCCCAAGATGTCTGGAAGCAAGCGTAAAAGCAGAGGTGATGTAGCTGGTACTGTTAAGAAGCGCCAAGCGATAATGACGGAAACAAAAGTGAAAGTAATTGAGAGAGTAGAGCGAGGCAAATAGATGTTAGACATCGCTCATTCTTATAATATGAATCATTCAATCATTGGCACGAATCTAAAGAACAAGGACAAGATCATGGAACATGTGAAGTCTGCTGTGCCGACGATGTTGACACAATATCCAAGAAGCATGGAAAAGTGATGGAGGAGATGGAGAAACTTCTCAGTGTGCGGATGCAGGATCAACATCAGCGCTGAGTCCTGCTCAACTTAACGCTGATTCAAGAGAAAGCTAAAAGCCTTTATGAAGACTTGAAGAAGAAACACGGCAAAGAATCAGAGGGCACATCTTTTAATGCCAGCCATGGCTGGTTTCATCGGTTCAAGGCTAGAGCCAGCCTTCACAATGTAAAAGTAAGTGGAGACCATTGCAACAAAAAGAATAAAATACTTAGGAATAAACCTACCTAGGGAGACAAAAGACCTGTATGCAGAAAACTATAAGACACTGATGAAAGAAATTAAAGATGATACCAACAGATGGAGAGATATACCATGTTCTTGGATTGGAGGAATCAACATTGTGAAAATGAGTATACTACCTAAAGCAATCTACAGATTCAATGCAATCCCTATCAAATTACCAATGGCATTTTTTACGGAGCTAGAACAAATCATCTTAAAATTTGTATGGAGACACAAAAGACCCCGAATAGCCAAAGCAGTTTTGAGGCAAAAAAAATGGAGCTGGAGGAATCAGACTCCCTGACTTCAGACTATACTACAAAGCTACAGTAATCAAGACAATATGGTACTGGCACAAAAACAGAAACATAGATCAATGGAACAAGATAGAAAGCCCAGAGATTAACTCACGCACCTATGGTCAACTAATCTATGACAAAGGAGGCAAAGATATACAATGGAGAAAAGACAGTCTCTTCAATAAGTGGTGCTGGGAAAACTGGACAGCTACATGTAAAAGAATGAAATTAGAATACTCCCTAACACCATACACAAAAATAAACTCAAAATGGACTAGAGACCTAAATATAAGACTGGACACTATAAAACTCTTAGAGGAAAACATAGGAAGAACACTCTTTGACATAAATCACAGCAAGATCTTATTTGATCCACCTCCTAGAGTAATGGAAATGAAAACAAAAATAAACAAGTGGGACCTAATGAAACTTCAAAGCTTTTGCACAGCAAAGGAAACCATAAACAAGACGAAAAGACAACCCTCAGAATGGGAGAAAATATTTGCAAATGAATCAACGGACAAAGGATTAATCTCCAAAATATATAAACAGCTCATTCAGATCAATATCAAAGAAACAAACACCCCAATCCAAAAATGGGCAGAAGACCTAAATAGACATTTCCCCAAAGAAGACATACAGACGGCCACGAAGCACATGAAAAGCTGCTCAACATCACTAATTATTAGAGAAATGCAAATCAAAACTACAATGAGGTATCACCTCACTCCTGTTAGAATGGGCATCATCAGAAAATCTACAAACAACAAATGCTGGAGAGGGTGTGGAGAAAAGGGAACCCTCTTGCACTGTTGGTGGGAATGTAAATTGATACAGCCACTATGGAGAACAATATGGAGGTTCCTTAAAAAACTAAAAATAGAATTACCATATGACCCAGCAATCCCACTACTGGGCATATACCCAGAGAAAACCGTAATTCAAAAAGACACATGCACCCGAATGTTCATTGCAGCACTATTTACAATAGCCAGGTCATGGAAGCAACCTAAATGCCCATCAGCAGACGAATGGATAAAGAAGTTGTGGTACATATATACAATGGAATATTACTCAGCCATAAAAAGGAACGAAATTGAGTCATTTGTTGAGACGTGGATGGATCTAGAGACTGTCATACAGAGTGAAGTAAGTCAGAAAGAGAAAAACAAATATCGTATATTAATGCATGTATGTGGAACCTAGAAAAATGGTACAGATGAGCCAGTTTGCAGTGCAGAAGTTGAGACACAGATGTAGAGAATGGACATATGGACACCAAGGGGGAAAACTGCGGTGAGGTGGGGATGGTGGTGTGCTGAATTGGGCGATTGGGATTGACATGTATACACTGATGTGTACAAAATTGATGCCTAATAAGAACCTGCAGTATAAAAAAAACAAACAAAACAACTAATACTAAACTTTCATTGGGTTATTTGTATGGAAATATGTTAATATAAATGTTTCAGACATTACATGAAATTTCTAAAAATCTTATATGTTCTGGTATAATGTTATAAGTAATAATCCTAGTTATTACTTTCAAATGTATATCTCAGAAATAACTAATTTTCTTGTCAACTGCATTATTATGAACTTTCATCAAATCTTTAACCGTGGTCATTTTTAAGTCTTTTGTCATTTACAGACAGTTCTGGGTGTACTCTGATGATTTTGCAAATATGTTCCTATAAAAGGGTTTCATCTTCAAGAAATTCATGGAAAAGACTCTGACAAGTACAGGTTTCTGGTAACTGACTGTACTGCTGAACTGAATGAATAAGCATTTTCAGAACTCTAATGAAAAACTGATGAACTCATAAAAGTGCTAACAAAAGATCAAGATGAAAAAAACAAATTAATTACATGGGACTGAGTGAACTGATGAGGATGAGTATAATTTTTGTGACTTTCTGTCTGAATTTAAAAAAAAAAAATCCCACAAGGACTCAGAGGCAAAGAATATACAAATCAATTTTCACTGCAAAGTAAAGGAGCTGTTACAGTGGAGGATTACTGGACTGAATGTCAATATTATGACATAGTATGAGTGTGTTTCATGTTTGGTAATTGCAATCATTGTTGCTTTTGTTGTGGTCACCCATGTACAATACTTGGTGTCAGTCTATTTATCCCTTGTTAAAAAAAAAAAAAAAAAAAAATAAGTGGAGAGACAGCAAGTGCAGATAGGGTAGCTGTCCAGGAACTTCCAGAAACACTTTGAGAAATTATTGATGATGGTGTGTATTTACCCAACCAGGTTTTTAATGTGGATGAGACACAACTGTACTGGAAGAGGATGCCAGACCGAAGTTACGTCAGTAAGGAGGAAAAGTTGATGCCGGGCTGTAAAGCAGCAAAGGATAGGCTAACTGTTGTTTGGTGGCAATGCTTCCGGTGGATTGAAGCTGAAACCTCTCTTAGTTTATCATTCACAGAACCCAAGAACCCTTAAAAACATAGCCAAGGGCTCTCTTCCTGTTGTGTGGAAGCATAACCCCAAATCCCGGATTACACAGGCCACGTTCCAGGACTGGTTTTGCCACCACTTTATCCCAGATGTAGAGAAATATTGCTTGGAGAAGGACGTTCCAGCAAAACATTCTTTTGCTGCTCGACTATGCTCTGGGCCACCCCCATTCATGGATGACTTTCATCCCAACGTCAAAGTACTGCATCTGTCACCAAATACTACGTTGCTCATCCAACCTATGGACCAGGGCGTTATAGCGACTTTCAAGAAATATTATTTATGTCACACTTTTTGTCAGGCAGTAAAGGTAAGTGACAAATCAGGAGCAACCTAGGGACAACTTTGGGAGGACTATAACATCTACAAGACCATAAAAAACATTGACTTTGCATGGTGTGAGGGTATGGCGGTCACGATGAATGGGGTTTGGAAGAACCTTTGCCCACAGTTTGTTCATGATTTTTGTGGATTTGAGAAGGTAGATCAGAAGTCCGAAGAGGTCTTCAGCAACGTAGTGACCCTCAGCGAGAAGCTGGAGCTAGATCTGCAAGAGGACGATTTCGCTGAACTCCTTGCTGTGCAACATGAGGAGCTTACTGATGGAATTGGAGGCCCAGAGAAAGGATGAAGAGGGACAGGAGGAAGAAAAAGTAACTGAAGAACTGAAGAGATTCACGACACAGAAAATGGCAAGGGAATCTTCGTTATTTGAGGAAGCACTGTTAGTTTTTGAGGCACAGGACCCGAACCTAGAATGGGACCCAAAGGTGGCAGCAGCCATTCAGATTGCAATCCAGTGTTACCTTGTCATCTATGATGAGAATAAAAAAAGAGCTACTACCCAGACATCAATGGATCATTCTTTCAAGAGGGCAGATAGAATTAAATCCAGCAAGGAACCAGAACCTTTGCCATCAACGTCAGGTATGAGTGAAATTGCAGCTTGCCCTCTGTCTCCTACTGCTGATAATCCTTCACCCCTACCATCTCCCACCTCCCCTCCCTCCTCCAATCAGTAACTCTGCTCGCCTGTTCCCTCGATGCCAGCCCGAGTATCCCAGCTGTTGTACTGTATTACTGTACTTTTCAAGTTACTGTACTGTAAGATTAAAAATGCTTTCTTTGTTTTTGTGCTTGTTTTTTATGTATTGTTTGCGTGAAAAGTATTATAAACCTATTACGGTACAATACCATATAGCCGACTGTGTAAGTTGGGTACCTAGGCGAACTTTGTTGGACTTACAAACAAATTGAACTTACAAACGCACTCTTGGAACAGAACTTGTTCATATGTAGGGGACTTACTGTAAAAGCAAAAAAAGAAACAGGAACTAATCAAACTTATAAGCTTTTGCACAGCAAAGGAAACCATAATCAAAATGAAAATACAACCTATGGACTGGGAGAAAATATTAGCAAATGATGAGACTGACAAGGGCTTAATTTCCAAACTATACAAACAGCTCATACAACTCAATAACAAAATAACAAATAACTCAATGGAAAAATGGGTAGAAGACCTAAATAAACATTTCTCCAAAGAAGACATACAGAGAGCCAATAGGCACATGAAAAGATGCTCATCATCACTAATTATTAGATAAATGCAAATCCAAATTACAATGAGGTATCACTTCACACTGATCAGAATGGCCATCATTAAAAAAAAAAAATCTACAATTAACAAATGCTGGAGGGGGTATGGAGAAAAGGGAACCCTTCTACACTGTCGGTGGCCATGTAAGTTGGTGCAGCCACTATGGAAAACAGTATGGAGGTTCCTCAAAAAAACTATAAAGAGAGTTGCCATATGATCTAGCAATCCCACTTGTGGACATATATCTAGACAAAACTATAATTCAAAAAGATACATGAAACCCTATGTTCATAGCAGCACTATTTATAACAGCCAAGACATGGAAACAACCTAAATGGTCATTGAAAAATGAGTGTATAAAGATGGTGTGGTATACGTATACAAAAGATATTACTCAGACATAAAAAAGAATGAAATAATGCCATTTGCAGCAACATGGATGGACCTAGAGATAATGCTACTAAGTGAAGTAAGTCAGAGAGAGAAAGACAAATACCATATAATATCACTTATATGTGGAATCGAAAACAGGACACAAATGAGCATGTCAGCGAAACAGAAACAAACACACAGATATAGAAAAGAGAGTTGTGGTTGCCAAGGAGAGAGTGAAGGAAAGATTGGGAGTTTTGGAATAGCAGAAGCAAACTATTCTACATAGGATGGACAACCCACCAAGACCTACTGTATAGCACAGGAAACTATATTCAATATCCTGTGATAAACCATAATGGAAAAGAATATATATAGATATATAGATATAGATATATAGATATAGATAGATATATAGATAGGTATATATAAAACTGAATCACTTTGCTGCACAGCAGAAATTAATACAACAATGTGTAAAGGCTGCAGAGGGTGTGGAGAAAAGGGAACCCTCCTGAACTGTTGGTGGGAATGTAAACTGATACAGCCACTATGGAGAACAGTATGGAGATTCCTTAAAAGCTAAAAAATAGAACTACCATATGACCCAGCAATCCCACTACTGGGCATATACCCGGAGAAAACCATAATTCAAAAAGATACATGTACCACAATGTTCACTGTAGCACTATTTACAATAGCCAGGACATAGAAGCAACCTAAATGTCCATCGACAGATGAATATATAAAGAAGATGTGGCACATCTATACAATGGAGTATTACTCAGCCATAAAAAGGAACAAAATTGAGTTATTTGCAGTGAGGTGGTTGGACCTAGAGTCTGTCATACAGAGTGAAGTAAGTCAGAAAGAGAAAAACAAATACCGTACGCTAACACATATGTATGGAATCTAGAAAAATGGTACTGACGAACCTAGTGACAGGGCAGGAATAAAGACACAGATGTAGAGAACGGACTTAAGGACACAGGGGGCAAGGGGAGACAGGGACGTAGTGAGAGAGTAGCACTGACATATATACACTACCAAATGTAAAATAGCTAGTGGTAAGCTGCCGCATAGCACAGGGAGATCAGCTCGGTGCTTTATGTCCCCCAGAGGGGTGTGATAGGGAGTGTGGGAGGGAGGCTCAAGGAGGGGGGGGGGGTGGAAATGGGGAATATATGTGTACATATAGCTGATTCACTTTGTTGTAAAGCAGAAACTAATACAGTGTTATAAAGTAAGTATACTCCAATAAACATGTATTTAAAAACCCCACAGCATTGTAAATCAACTACACTTGAAAATATTTCTTAAGTGCAAACAATTTTCTGAATGTAAGTTTTACTGTGTGTGTGTGTACCACAGGTTCAATATATATGAATTATGTCAAATTGATTACATTGCTTTTCAAAATAAAGAATTTTTGATATGTTACATCAGCCTCATGTTATAAATGCAGAAAAACTATATTATTTTTTTCTAAAGTTCAGAAATAGCCATTTTGCTCATTCGGTATACTATAAACCACTAACTATTAAAAAGGGATTCGTGACTTCTTCCTTCCAAAGAAATATTTCTCCACTCACACAAGTTTAATAGAATGTTCCACCATGAACTGACTTCCCACCTTAGAGACACGAGATTTGCATCCTGAAACCTCTTTCTTGCAAAAATGTCCAAATATCATCCTAGCATTACAGAAAAGAAATGCTTTTTTCCAGATCTCAAATTCCATACAACTTTAGTCAAGACATCATGTATGTTTTTTTTTTTTCACACACACACAGACTGTATTTTATTTTTACAAGAGATAAATCAACTGACACCAAGCACTGTAAATCGATGACCACAACAAAAGCAACAATGATTGCGATTACCAAACACGAAACACACTCATACTATGTCATAGTATTGACATTCAGTCCAGTAATCCTCCACTGTAACAGCTCCTTTACTTTGCAGTGAAAGACATCATGCATTTTTAAATAATCAGCACTCACCTGAGGTCTTTAAAAATCAACATAAACATAATTTTGTGTTCTCTTTCATTTACTCTGGTTCTAAGTGGTCATTTCTAAACGAAAGTATTTAAATATGTTAACGTCGTCTTATAACATCATAATTTCAAATGACTACCGTGTCTCCAAAGATGAAATATGAGGAACTCACAATTAAGCTCTCCAAAGTTTTGCTCTCTGAATGTGTATGACCCTTCTGCTGAACTCCACACTGTTCATTATTCTCTGAGAATATTCTTTTTCTTGTATGGCCATCTCACATGCTCTTTCATTTCATGAAGTTTTTTCCTACAATGTTATGCCTAGTTTATTTCTGAGAATATGCATTATTTCAGAATGATATTTATAGACACAAAGACTTCTCTATAATTCCCTGAGAGTTTCAAGAACTCCTTCTTTTTTTTTTTTAATACCTAGATTCTGAAGCTCTCCACAAAGCATTACTAAACTTGCATTTACATAAGTATCTACATATTAATCACACATTAATGCATTCACAATTGTATTATGATTTATTGCTAATTTTGGAGCTGTCTTATTTACCACCCTCTTGGAAATCACTTTAATATTTGCACTTAGGATTTGAAAGAGAATGGATAAATAAAAACCTGAAGAATATGCAAATACAATTTATATATTTCTCATAAAATTAGGTGATTATCTAACCTTTATCCAGAAAAAAAAGAAGAGCCCAGATACTCTGCAGGCATGATCCTCGAGAATGTGTGGTCTTCCAGCAGGAAAACATGCAGTAATCCATGTGGCAGAGTTTACCTGTGACCAGCTGGGGTTAGTGACCTACGCATTCCTTACATGCAACATATCAGGAGTGGGAAAAGGGAATTTGTCCGTTGTGGCAATAAGTATAATGAAGATTTGTAGCAGGTCATGCTCATATGTTCAACACAGGTACAATCAAAAGTTTGCTCAATTCTGGTAGATCTAAGTCTGTATCTGTTACCTTGTCTTTAACGAGGAAATGTCAGAACTGACTTACCAAAAACAAAAGTGCTTTGTTTGTTTGTTTGTTTTAATTAGAGTCACGGTGAGTAAGGCAGAGTTCAGAACAGCTAATGTGACTTAGTGATTCTCTCATCAGGAAATACAGTTTCTACTTCCCTGTTTATTCTCCACATCCTGTAGTAAGTAAAGTTTCAATGAAAGATAAATCTACAGCGTGAAAAGAAAAGAAAACTTACATGTGTTGATAAGGTCATTTTGACAGGTTTTACCACGTATGTCAGTGTTTCCGGGGAGGGACACAAGCCAGAGCTCCCTACTCTGACATTTTCACTGATGTCATTCCCCTTGATCCTCAATTTGAAAGTGGATAAAAATGTTTTCTATGCTTTCTTCTTTAAGAAATTAAATAAAGAATGCTTTCTAGACATGATCCTCTAATGATTTGCAGTCAGTGGTCATCAACAGAGGAAAAGCACAGAATCTCATCCCCACAGAAGGGTGACTATCAGTCAGGTAAGAAAATTCTCCCCGAAATCAGAGCTTCATCTTTAACATGCAATCAAAGGCTTTCACAGGTTCTTCATCACTCTGCACTCAGCCCTACCATATGGGATTGGCTCTGAGAATCTCACATCAGATGACTGACAAACATGTCATAGTACACTGATCTGGTACCAGATCCTGCCTCTCTTAATGATCTCCCACAGGGACATTGGAATATTCTAGGATATTTCCTGGAGCCCTCTATTCTACACAGGTACACTTCCAAGTAGAAACAGGAGCTTGGATTCTCACTGGGACCCCTGCTCTGTCCAACCAACCTCTCTAGAAATATGATGTTCTAATCTCTCCTGATTAGAACATTTCAAGGTCTCTCCCTGTGCTAATTTAGTAAAGGTAAAAGAGAAACAAGAAAGAGCGAACTATGCAGGGAGCAATATATAAGATTCCTTTACTTAACGTATTTATCTGATATACCCAAATACTGAGAAATATAGATTCATTTCATAATGTTCAAGAAAAGAGGAGGAGGAACCTCCATGCCAACAGTATATATAAAATGGAATCAATATTGCATAAGCTCCAGCTTAAGCTTAGCTACGAGGTACTAACCCTTCTCATAAAGAAGCAATAGTTCTCCATCATTTGAAGCACACTGAGGACTCAGACAGCTGGACACTGAAGGTGTAGCCTCCTCACTCGAATTCTGTACCTGCATCACAGAGCAGTGAAATATTCCCAAAGAATTATTAAGGATGAGGGGGGGGAGGCGAAATAAAAAAGATGAATCCATAGTCTGTCCTACCGTCTGTTCTGTTGGATATTACCACCATCTTGGCCCAATATGATCTTCCCACTTTTCTCTGGGTCTCCCTACTTTCCACCTCCATCCTCTCATTATATCTTACCTACACTTGGGAACGACTCTAGTTTTTCCACTTATCTTTATCAACAAGTAATCCAAATAGCAACTGTGTATATAACTCCTTAGAAACCTCAGGTTTGACTCAGTAATAATACATGACCTTCAAAGTCCAAAGTTTTCCTAATTCCCTTTATTATTATTTTTTTTCTAATTTCCATGTACTTACACTCTTAAGACCTCCACTGTTCTCAGGTTCGTCTTCCCTGCAAAATCTGTCAACCTAGACATAGACTTAAGTACCACCCTCTAATTATCTCCTAGGGAATCCAGTTTTTAAAAAAGCCTCAGCAAGCCTTATGGACTTTATTAAAGACTCTTTAAGATAACCCATGGGAGATAGCAGCACACCCACAGATATCTATCTAATACACCCTCAGAGTAATTTTTTTTTCCCTTTTATAAAGTCTCTTCTGGCCAATGAAGACTCTCAGCTCTTCTTCTTCAACATATGCAGTGTCTCACCCTTCTGATTACTCTCTGCTCTATCCCAGGTCCACTCCCTTTCCTGATATTACATTCTTTCCCAATTTTGTATGTTGGTAAAATCAAATAACATAAAATATAACATGTTAGTTATTACAAAGTGCACCGTTCAGTGATATTAAATGCATTCATATTATTGGACGATCAACATCACCATTTATCTTTCTAATTCTTTTCTACATTTTAAAAGTGTAACTCTATATCCTTTAAATATAACTTTCCTTTTTGTGCCATAACAACCTGAAAAGCGTCATTACCCTCCCAATTTCTATGGTTTTGACTACACTAAGTACCCCCATATAATTGAAATAAGTAGTTGTATTGTTATGACTCACTAAAAGTCACAAAAATGGCATTTTTGGTAGCTAAATTTCCTCAAGATTCATCCATGTTGTAGCATATTCCTAGATCTTTTCCTTTTTAACACTGAATAATATTGTATTATATGGGTATACCACACTTTGCTTATCCAGGAACTAGTGGATGAACACTTAGGTTGCTTTCATATTTTAGCTACTGTGATTATTACTGCTCTAAACACTGGAGTACAAATATTTCTTTAAGACCCTGATTTCAATACCTTTGGGTATACCTCATAGTAAAATTCCTGGATCATGTAGTAATTCTATTTTTCAATATCTGAAAAATTGCCATACTCTTTTGCAAAGCAGCTGTATCATTCTGCATTCCCTCTGACATAGCACAATGGTTCCAACTCCCTCACATCCTCACCAATAGTTGTTTTCTGCTTGTGTATGTGTGTGTGTGCTTGTGTGTATATGCATGCACACAAATATATAAACATGCATTTAGTGATATGGAGCATCTATTCAAGTGCTTAGTCATTTGTACATCTTTTTGAAGAACCATCTATTCAGGTCTTTTACCCATTTTTGAATCAGGGTGTTTGCTTTTTTGTTCAGTTGTAGGAGTTCTCTGTATATTCTGAATAGAAATCTCTTGTCAGATAGATGGCTCTGAAATATTTTCTCCCATCTTGTGGGTTGCCATTTTATTCTGTTTACATTTCTTTGATACACATTTTTTTTTTAACTTCTGTACTGCAAATTGTTTATTTTTTTGTTAGCTGTACCTTGGTTGTTCCTTCGTTTCATATGGAGGAAAACACTGCCAAATCCAATATCATGAAGCTCTTGTCCTGTATCTTCTTCTAAGACTTTTTATATTATTAGGTTTTATATTTAGTTTCTTGATACGTTTTCATTAATTTTTGCATATGATGTTAGGTAAGGGTCCATCTTCCTTCTTTTGCATGTTGCCCACAAGACTTCTCAGCACCATGTGTTGAAAATACTATCCTTTCTACTTTGAAAAGTCTTGGCAACTTGTCAAAAATCATTTGGCCATATATCAGGGTTTATTTCTGGGTGTTGTATTCTATTCTATTCTATTGGTCTTGAATAAGGGAGAAAATAGTATAACCTATCCAGGTTGATGAAGAACATAAAGAAAGACCAGGACTGAGAATTAGGAGGGCAATATAAAACAGCAGGGAGTAAAAGACAGTGTGAGAGAAGATCTTGTATTTGCGAGTTCATGGAAATAGGATCATGCTAAAACCACCAAACGCCTGACTTTGAACAATACGGTAAATGTGCCAGCAAGAAACATAACACTTACCCATCTCTGGGAAATATAGTATGGGCATAAAGATAAACTACACACAAATATATTAAAAAGGGAAGGGTTTTCATGGTGTGAGAATATTGTGGCATTTGAAATACAATTTACTTCTGTTCTACCATTGTCTCTAAAATTTATCAAAGTGTATATACAAGCAATTCCAATTCTGGTAATGTGCTTGACAGGTTTATATATGAACTTCAGTAGAGCAGTAAATGTACATTCGTAGTAGGACTGTTCCCTAAACCAAAAAACCAAACACAAAAACTGCAAAGACTAGCGTTCACTTTGTCAACACACATACAGATGCAATGATGGTTAACGGTCCGAAAACAGAAGGTGAGCATGGGTGCAAGAGGTTAATCCCCAGGCTGGGGTGGGGTGCAGAGTTTGAGGGTAACACAAGTAGAAAAGGCTTTTTTCCTATCCTTGATTTTTGAGGTATGGAAATTCACAGGTCACTACCTTCATTTCAAACTGAATGAATGCACTATTCAATTTTTTTAAACAGGCGAAGTAAACATGAGTGATAATAAATTTCAAACTGTCGCTAATCAAATAAGATACTAAGAAAACTGAAATAATATGATTTAAGAATGAAGTAGAGAGATTGTCCAACATGGTAGCATTCAAAGACCCAGAGCTTGACGCCTCTCATGGGCACACCAAAGTCACAACTCTTTACAGAACAGCAATTGATGAAAAAGGCCGGGACCTACCCTAAAAGATGTTTTACAGCTAAAGATATAAGGAAGGCACCTCGACAAGACAGAAAGGAAGGGCAAAATCTCAATAGAGTCAAGACCCATACCACCAAGTGGGTGGCCCACAAATGGGAGAATAATTACAATTTCAGAGGTGCTCCCAGGTAGCAAGGGGTATGAAGCCAACATCAGGCTCCCAAGCCCAGGGATCCTGTTGTGGAAAGAAGAGTTCCTAGAAAGTTGGGCTTTGAAGACCAGTAGTGCTTATTTTCCAGAGAGCCAGAGGGTTGTGGGAAATAGAGATTCCACTCTTAAAAGATGCTCACAAAATCCCACATGATCTGAGAATCAGAACAGAAGCAGTCATTTGAAAGGATCCCGGGTCACACCTACCTCCTGATCTTGGAGAGTCTCCCAGAGAGGCAAGAGGCAACTACAGCACAGCCTCAGGGACAGAGACACTGGCAGCAGCCATTCGGGGGAGCTCCTTCTACCTCGTGGACGCTGGTACCAGCAAGCATAATTTCAGAATCCTCCCTGTAGCTTATCAGCCCCAGGGCCGAGCCCCACCCATTTCCACCAGACTACAGACACAAGTACTAGGATGCTGCAGGCCAAGCAACTAACTGAGCAGGGGCATAGCCCCATCCACCAGCAAACAGGCTGCCTTCAGATCCTCTCAGTGCACAGCTGCCCCTGGACATGGGTCCAGCCACCAAAAGCCCCAGGACCAGCCTCCACACCTCAGTGGACAGGCACCAGCCCCAGAGTCCCTGGCCCCTCTGACAAGTGAGCCTGCTCTGGCCTTGGAGTCAGCCTCACCATCGGCAGGTGGTAACTGCACACGGACTGGATGGAGCTTGGACCTACCCAACAGCAAACCTGCTTTAGCAGTGGGATCAGCCTCATACACCAACAGGCACACACCAGCTCCAGGAATACCACAGCCCAGCAGCCTGTGTAACCAGGCCACTTAATTGCAGGCCAGAAGCAGCCATGGACTCAGCTGGGTCCTGACCCTGCCCATCAGAATGCCAACACAAGATTAGGGATATCCCCGGCCCTGCAGAGAGCTGTGTCAGGAACAGTGATCCAACACCAACTCTGTGGCTCCTGGGCCCTGCAGCCAGAACGCAGAACCTGTCTCTTCCTCCCAGTAGCCAGCATAGCCCCAGAACCAGTGACTGGGCACTAGCCCTGATATCACCTGGACTGCAATTCTACCCATAAGTGAACCAGCACCAGATTTGGTGTCCCCCAGAGTTGTGCAGCCAGCTGCCTTATGATTTAGTCTCACCAAGCAGCACAGAGAGCCGCCATACAAGGCAGAGCCTGGCAAACAAGCAGTCTGGGGGCAGCCAAGCCTACCAGACTACCCACAGTAGTCAGCCCACCACAGCAGAAGAGCCCAAGCAGCCCACATAGGGGGTACACCTAGAATATATAGCTCTAGTGACCAGGGGAGAGGGGGCTGCTGGGACCCATAGGACAGCTCCTACAAAAGGCCACTTCCCCAAGGTCAGGAAATGTAACGAACCTACTACACACATAGCAATAAAAACAGGAAGTTAAGAAAAATGAGGTGACACAGAAACACGATCCAAATGAAGGACCAAGATAAGAATTCAGAAGAAGATCGAAGTGAAGTAGAGATAGCCAATCTCCTCAACAAAGGGTTCAAGGTAATGACTGTAAAGATGATCAAAGAACTCAGGAGAAGAATGGACGACCAGAGCAAGAAGTTAGAATTTTTTTAAAAAGAGTTAGACCATTAAAGAACAACAAAACAGAGATGAGGAATACAATAACTGAAATGAAAAATACATTAAAGGAAACTACTGTAGACTAAATGATACAGAGGAATGAATCAGAAAACTGAAGGACAGAGTACTGGCAATCACTGGAGATGAACGGTAAAACAATAGATTAAAATGAAATGAGGAAAGTTGAACAGACTTGTGAAACAACATCAAGTGTACTAATATTTGCATTATACTGGTCCCAGAAGCAAAAAGGAAAGACAAAGCAGTGTAGAACATACCTGAAGACATAAGAGTTGAAAACTTCCCTAACCTGGGAAAGAAAACAGACATCCAAGTCCAGTAAACACAGTAAGGCCAAAACAGGATCAACCCAAAGAGGACCACACCAAGACTCATTGTAATTAAAATGGAAAAAAAAATAAATAAAGAGAAAAAGACACTATTAAAAGGAGCAAAGGAAAAGCAACAAGTTACAAACATGGGAAATTGCATAAAGTTATCTGCTGACTTTTCAGGATAACCTCTGCATGCCAGAAGGGAGTGGCATGGTATATTTAAAGTCATGAAAGGGAAAAGCCTATAAGCAAAAATACTCTACCCAGCAAGGCTCTCCTTCAGATTTGATGGTGAGATCTAAAGTTTTACAGAGAAGCAAAACTAAAAGAGCTCAGCATCGCCAAACCAGCTTTATGAGAAATCTTAAAGGGGCTTTTCTAAGTGAAAAAGAAAAGGTCACGATTGAAACATAAAAATTAGGAAAGGAAACTTACTAAAGGAAAAACCTCATTGGTTAAGGCAAATATTCAACAAAGGTAGTAAATCAACCATGGACACAGCTAATAGGAAGGATAAAAAAAAAAAAAAAAACACTAATAAAATCATCTATATTCACAATAAGAAGTTAAGGGACACACAAAACAAGTAGATGTAAAATATAAGGTCAAATTCAGTAACTGTGGGGGAGCAGAGTAACAATGCAGGGTTGTTAGTGTCCATGTGAAATTAAGAGCTCAGCAACTTAAATAATCACACACACACACACACACACACACACATTAACAAAACTGAAAGAAATCCAAACATAATATTAAAGATAGTCCTCACATCACAGATGAAGGGAATAAAAGGGGAAGAAAGGAACACTGAAGAAATTAAAGAGGGATTCTAAAAATACCCAAGACAAATGAAAATGAACACACAATGATCCAAAATCTATGGGACACAGCCAACGCAGTTCACAGGGGGAAGTTATAGTGATACAAGCTTATTCTTAGGAATCAAGAAAAATATCAAATAAACAACCTAACATTACACCTGAAGGAATTAGAAAAAGAAGAAAAAACAAAACTCAAAGATGTCAGAAAGAAAAATTAAGAAATCTATACCATATGCAATGACATCAAAAAGAATAAGATACCTAGGAATAAACACACCTAAGCAGGTAAAAGACATGTGCTCAGAAATCTATCAGCCATTGGTGAAAGAAGTTGAAGACCACACAAAAAGATGGAAAAATATAGCATGTGCATCGACTAGAAGAGTTAATACTGTTAAAATAACCATACTACCAAAGACAATCTACAGATTTAATGCAATCCCTATCAGAATACCAAAGCATTTTCACAGAACTTGAAAAAGTAATTTTAAAATTTGTATAGAAACACAAAGACCCCTAATAGCCAAACAATCTTGAGAAAGAACACAGCTGGAGGCATCACGCACCTTGACTTCAGACTATACTGCAAAGTGACAGTAATCAAAGAGAAAGGTACCAGAGCGAAAACAGACACAAAGATCACTGGAATAGAATAGAGATCCCAGAAATAAGCCCACACACTTATATTTAATTGATTTATGACAAAGCAGGCAATATGGAGAAAAAACTGTCTCTTCAATAAGTGGTACTGGGAAAACTGGTCAGCTACATGGAAAAGAATAAAATTACATTATTTTAGCACACCGTATATAAAATAAATGCAAAACTGAATAAAGACCTAAATGTAGGACCAGAAACCATAAAACCCCTAGAGGAAAATATAGAACATTCTTCAACATAAATGATAGCAACAGTTTTAGGTTCAGTCTACTAAGGCAAATGAAACAAAAGCAAAAATAAACAAATGGGACTTCACTAAACTTAAAAGATTTTGCACAGCAAAGGAAACCAAAGACAAAATGAAAAGACAACCTGCTGAGGGAGAGACAATATTTGCACATGATAAGAGGTTAACATCAAAAAAGATGACCAAGCAAGGGTTCATACCTAAACTACAGAAACAGCACATACAACTCAATATCAAAAAAACACGCAAAATCTTTTTTAAAAAAATGAGAAGACCTAAATAGACATTTTTTTCCAAGGAAAAACTACATATAGACAGCCAGAACTCACACAGATGCTAACCATAGCTAATCGGCAGTAAAACGCAAATCAAAACTATGAGATATATCACCTCAGTCTTGTCAGAATGGCTGTCATCCAAAAGATCACAAATAACAAAGGTTAGTGAGGATGTGGAGAAAGGGAAACTCTTGTACACTCTTGATGTGAATGTGAAGTAGTGCAGCTACTGTGGAAAGCAGAATGGAGGTTCCACAAAAAAAACTAAAAATAGAACTACCATAATATCCAGCAATTTCACTGTTGGGTATATCAGAAGAAAACAAAAACAGTATTTCAAAAAAAAAATAACTGCACACCAATGTTCATAACAGTGTTATTTGCCATAGCCAAGATATAGAGTCAAACTAAGTGTTCATCAATAGCTTAGTGGATAAAAAAGAGTTTTTATGATGACTTCAGCAAAAAATGAAATTTTGCCATTTGCAAGAACATGGATGGATTTGGAGGGTATTATGCTTAGTAAAATAAGCCGCAGAGAAAACAAGCACGGCATGTTATGAGAAAAAAAGCATGGTATGGTATGAGAAAACAAGCATGGTATGTTATCACTTACACGTGGCATCTGAAAAATTGAATACAATAACAACAAAAAAACAGACTCACAGATTAAAGAACAGACTAGTGGTTACCAGCAGGGAGAGATAGGGTGGAGGAGCAAAATAGTGGTAGGAGATTTTGAGGTACAATCCACTATGTATAAAATCAATAATCTACAGTGATGTACTGTATAGCATGGGGAATATAGCCACTCTTTTATAATAACTATAAATGGAGAAGAACCTAAACATTTATGAATCACTATGCTGTACCTCTGAAACTAATATAATAATGTAAATTAACTATAGATCAATAAAATATAAAGTAAGAAACAATAAAGGGGAGACACAGATGATTAGATAGAAATCAATTAAATAAACACAAGTTTTGGAAATCAAGGAATTAAAAAAACAACACGTAAGACACAGCATTGGCATTTAAAGTGTACAATCTATTCATTTAAAAGAAATCATTTAAGTGGTAAAAAATGGTACCCATTCTCACAATTTTGTATATCGAGGATAAATTATTATCTACAAAAATATGTTACAAATATTCACTCAAAAAGAAAGAGAAAATTGGGATAAACCCATTTTAGTATACAAATTTAATATCAAAGTCTCTATGCAAAATTGATTTGAATAAGTTCTGTTAGCCACTTCTAGTTTCTTTGTGATGTAAAATCTTTTAAAGCATAAAAATCAGCCTTTCTACATTATTCCATTAGACATACATAGAAGTTAAAAGAAATGAGAAGACAGAACAATCAACCAGGAAGGTGAATTTACTGAGAAACAGTCATTCGTTCTCCCTCCTCCTTTTCTTTTCCTCCTTTTCCAGGTCTCTTTCGGTTCCGATCAAGAGAAATCTTGAGAATTCTGAGAATATTTCTTTGAGGGCTTCAAATCACCATACCTACATCCTCTGCCACAACTACACACACGGGAACAAAAATAAACCTCTGCTATCTACTCACGTAGGAGGGATTCATGCAAAATAAACTCCTACATGGAGACCAACAGGTGAGTTTTCTACCTGTTCTATCTAATGTCCTTCCATTATAGTAAATCCCACACATTATGAGGAAGAAACGCTTATGTGAGCTTTTCCTTGAAGTCAAAAAACTTGCATTCATTTCAAGTACCTGGTGATCATAGGGTACAGCCAGGGAAGGTGCCATCCCCCTTGGGGGGAGGGGCGGTGGATGGGCTCCCGCACCCATGCACCTCCTGATGCACAGATTCTGGAGAAACAAAGGGTGGTCACACCGCAGTCAGCCTGTCAGGCTGTCGGGCCACTGGGCAACCCGACCAGCCTGGAAGTGCCCCATGAGTTTGCTGAAAGCAAAACCCTGTCCCCCCTGTGAAGCCAGGCAATTTGGGTCAGAGAGTCAGAGGAGACCGGTAATCAACTCCTCCTCTCTGCTCACCTCCTTGGGGTTACAGCAACCCCATCTCCAAACCCAAATCTGACCCTGGAGTGCCAAACTGGGAGTGGCAGGTGGGCTTTGCCGGTGCTTCAGCGCCCTCTGGAGGTTGTCTGCTCTAATGGCAACTCTCAGCCCTTCCTCCTCCTCCTTCCCTAGTCCTGGGGGCTGCCTTGGCCTCCTGCAGCTGCTGGCCTGAATTCATTCTTCTTTTTTCTCCAATTACAATGAAGTGTCTTACAGAGGTTTGGAATCTCTTGAAGAAGGAAGATCTTTTAGCCAATACACCTTAACCGTGAGAAGTTGGTTTCAAGAATGAATCTGAAATACTGTATTTTTCTCCTGATGATTCCAAGGAGAGACAGCTCAAGTTTTCTAAATCATAAGAAAAACCAAGGTAAATATGATATTCTGAGCCAGAGATGAAAAAGCAGTTTTTAGCACCCTCTCCTCATGTCATATGACCGGGATTTAAATCAATCAACTGCCACTGGTTTTTAAATCAAGTGACCCAACTTTAAATCCATCAGCTGCTTCCCTGTAACTCACGTGACTTGGCTTTGAATAGTAAGAAATGCAGAGGTATAAAAATGATGTTCTGAACAATAAATGGAAAGACAACATTTTAGAAAGTTTTTTCCTTTTCGAATGGACCATTCATTGCCTACAGAATAAAGGATTCCCTTGTGGATTTCTTGAACTGTAAACACATACATTGTCTCCGTTGGCTTGATTGACTTAGATTTTGGGTTTTTTTTTGTTGTTGTTGTTGTTGTTAACATCTTTATTGGAGCATAATTGCTTTACCTTGTTGTGTTAGCTTCTGCTGTATAACAAAGTGAATCAACTATTCGTATACATATATCCCCATATCCTCTCCCTCTTGTGTCTCCCTCCCACCTTCCCTATCCCACCCCTCTAGGTGGTCACAAAGCACTGAGCTGATCTCCCTGTGCTATATGCAGCTGCTTCCCAATAGCTATCTATTTCACCTTTGGTAGTGTATATATGTCCATGCCACTCTCTCACTTCATCCCAGCTTACCCTTCCCCCGCCCTGTGTCCTCAGGTCCGTTCTCTACATCTACGTCTTTATTCCTCTGCAGCGACTCCTGCTAGGGACGGATACTTCCTTTTATGCTCAGGGAAATCCCCTAGTTTGAATATGATTTGAGTTTGATCCTGTGAAACCATCAGAACTTCCCACCAGAGATAAATGAGGAGATTCTGGCCTTTATTAGTATGCATGATGAACACGGGTGTCCTGGCTGTACTTGCCAACCCTCCTATTTTACCCACCTATTTTTATCCACCTTCCTCCCTGTGAGTACCTTTGACCAACCCTGAGCTCAGACTCCTGACCTATTACAGTGACTTTGTCAGCCTTTCTTTAAAAATGGACAGGTAATAAAACGGATTTAACCTAGAAGCAGCAGCTCAGTAAGGGAAATAAAATCATCAGAAGTTATCTAATCACAGCCACAGCCATCCAGGGCTCTGTCTTACCTGCTGGGTCATAAGAATGGGACCTTCCTAAACTTGAAGGGCATCCAATCAAATAAGTAAAGGTCTGCTCACCTCTGGCTCTTGGAGGGATTGCTAGGCACTCTACCCAGTGTATACTAACTGCAAAACACTGTCATGGTTGTGAAACACCTATGTTCCAGGAAAGCTTTTTGGGGTGCATAGGGGAGGTTTCTTTTTGACATCAAGCAAAAAATAAATCACCAAGCTCTTTGAGCACAGGGGTTCTTAAGAGGGCAGTAGAAGGAAGGAATGGGCAGAAAAGACGATCTCCAGTGAACTGAAGGCCGTTTTTCCAAAAGAGTAGGATTTAGTCTCAGTTTAAGGAGAACACTTTTAAATAGCTGGGACAGCTCCAAACTGCAGTTTAGGGAACGAGTGCTTCAATAGAACAGTGCTTTAAAAGTCCTGGCAAGGCAGCAAGAGGATGAAGAGTTGGTTTTGCGTAGTTTTGAACACAGGAGTAAAGAAGCAGAGGCATCTCTGACTAAAAGGCCCTGAGATCCTATGGCATCAATGGGTCAGTTGCAGGGGCAGGGGGTGTGGGGGGCGATATTTCTCTCTCAACGTCTCCCAGGGCAGCCACCCCTCCCGACCCCACCACCCCCACTCCCTTCACCCTTCCTCCCTCCACTGTTGGGTCCCCAGGGACAGCACTTTTCAAGCTGGAGCCCTCAGGCACCATCTCTGCTGTCTGGATTCTTCCTGGAGCCTGGCAAGTTCTGGGACAGGAAGGCGGGTCTGCAAGGCCGCTGCGGTGCAGCCGGACCTGGAGGCCTGGAGGGGAACTGGAGCCCTGAAGCCCACCCACGTCCTTGAAGCCGAGGGAGGAACACATCCTCCTAACAGTACTTCTCAGGGGTCAGCGTGCTCCCCACCCGACGGTGATCCATACTCACTTGAGGCAGCAAGGACTGCCTCTAACTGGCCCCCTCGATTCCGCCTTAAGGGTCCTCGCACATGTGTGATAGCGCAGGCCCCGGATCTCTTTAGTCAGCTGAGGCCAGTGCTGCCGGCATCCCTCTAGTCCCATCCCCCAGCCCCTCTCTCTGGGACTGTATCTAATAGAAGAAAGAGCACAGAGGGATTGGCTGAATCAAGGGACCTGGGAGCCTGGGGATGAGTTTGAAGACCGAGAACCTAAGGCGCAATTACATATTATTGGAAACTCTTGTGGAGTGTGTGGGGGGGGGGAGGTTAGGAGGCTGAGAGGCTGAGTCGACCTGGTGAGTCCAGCCCCAGGACACTACACAGCCCTGTCCCCCTTTCCCTGCCATCAGACAAGCGGTGCCGCAACTCCAGCCGGGACTCTGCACTTCCCCCTCCCTGATTCTCCAGAAGAGCAGGTGGCCCCCCTCTGAGGGCAGGAGCAAGACAACGGAACAAGTCCCCCTGCACTAAGGCGCTACTGGAATCTCTTCCTGAACAGCAGTGCTGGCTTGGAGCGAACCCGTGCACCGCCAAAGTTGGTCTCGTCCTGCAGCTGAGGGATGCAGGCTTTAAGTCAGCTGCCTTGGCTTTAAATCAATCAGTCCCCCCTTTAAGTCAGGTGACCCGACTTTAAATCACTGTGTGCCCCTCAAGCCTGCCACTTCAAAAATTGGGAACTTCACTTTGATCCCAGCACCTCACACAGCTGAATGCACACTGTATTCACCCCCAAGCCTGGCTTAGAGGCAGGATATAAGGTAAGGGGATGGGCTGCACACATGGTGAGGAGGGTGCACTTCATGTACCAGAAGGGTCCAGGTACTCTGGGTACAGCAAGCAGTGCACGATACAGCAGCTCCCTGGCAAAGCTGGTGATGCACAGGGGGAGCAGGCACACCCAGGCACGCAGAGGTTCCAGGCCGGGAGCTGGGGCACAGCCAGCCGGGAGGGTGTGAAAGCCGAGGATCTGAGCCTTCTTGAGAAAGGCAGACACAGAGGATGGATGAGAAACAAAGACCAGATGAAACATGGGTTTGAAAAGCACACCCTGCTCTTGAAATTGGGGTGGGGTCACCCCAGATTTGAGTCTTCTTACGCCCCAGTACCTAGTGCTTTGGCATTTGCCCAATTACTTATAAAATGTGACTGATGATATCTAAACCATAGAATACTGCATTTGGAGTGGTTTTGCGTGTTTATGTTTCTATAGTGGAATAATCTTTTCTACAAGAAAAATGTACACAATCTGAAATAAATTCAAACCCCTCTTTAAAAAGTACTATATCGGACTTCCCTGGTGGCGCAGTGGTAAAGAATCTGCCTGCCAAGGCAGGGGACATGGGTTCGAGCCCTGGTCAGGGAAGATCCCACATGCCGCGGAGCAGCTACGCCCATGGGCCACAACTACTGAGCCTGCAGACCACAACTACTGAAGCCCGCGCGCCTAGAACCGGTGCTCCACAACAAGCGCAGCAAGAGAAGCCACCGCAATGAGAAGCCCGCGCACCGCAACAAAGAGTAGCCCCCGCTTGCCGCAACTAGAGAAAGCCTGTGCATAGCAATGAAGACCCAACGCAGCCAAGAACAAATTAATTAAATAATTAGTTAACTATTTTAAAAAAGTACTATATCCTTCTGTACAGCTTCTCTGGGAAGAACAGAGAGATGGCGTAGGAGAGTGAGAAAGAGCAATATTTAGTGCACATCTCTCATGCAGGTGCTCTGCTGGCTCAGATAGATTTATCCCCACTTTACAAAGGAGGAAATAGTCTCAGAGAGGTTTAGTAATTTTCCCAAAGCCAAACAGCTATGGAGTGGCAGAACCAAGATCTGAACCAAGTCTGTTACCTTCAAAGCCTAAGTCCTCATCACAACAAAACTCAATTAATATTTACATTTATCGAATTACATTGCAACCTGGGGAGTACTTGGCACAATCCTGAATAAGAGTGAGAAAGAAAGAAATAGCATTGTTCCCACAGTCAACCCAAATTTTTGGAGCAGCTGCTAGATGCCTGGCCCTTTTTGGGGTTCAGCAGTGATCAAGACAGGAAGAGTCCTGCTTTCATGAACCACGTAGTGGGGAGGAGAGACGGGTGCAACTTGGGTGAGGGATTTCACCTTGCTGGACCTCTGTTTTGTCATCTGGAAAATGGGATGGGTGTTCCTCATTTTCTGGGATTGTCCAGCCCTCACATTCTCTGATTCCATAAGAAGCAATTGTTTTCCTGTTTCTTTAAAATTCATTCAGGCCGTGAGCTGTGATGAATGTTGTTAGCTGCTCCCCAAAGCACTCTATTCCCACCCTTTTCCTGTGATCAGGTCTTTCCCGAAACATGACTCACAGTCAGTCAGCCAAGTCACAGAACCTAAGGGGCACCCAGCAGAAAAATTCCAACCCTTGCTTCCCAGGAGCTCTGCGGTCTACCTGCCAGGTAAACTTAACTCACCTGGCACAAGGTGGCCATCCCTGGTTTCACAGCAACATGATCTCAGGCACAAACCTCCTTGTTTTTCCATTTTGTCTTTAAGTTACTTGTTGAAACAACTGCACAAATATGACAAAGGTATAAAATCAGGCATCTTCTGCCCCCAGTGCCTACTAATAAATGATTTTCTGCCACTTTAATGATAAAGATAGAACATTTCAACATTCTGCTACCCTTATTATTTGTCATTTTTGTTGATATTTCTATTGACTACATCTTTCAATATTTTAACAATGGAACATTTATTTAGCTTGTTCCAGACCCAGCCTTTAGTGGTAAAGGTTTTGTTGTTATATTTCTATTATGTTTCCTTTAAAAATCATTATCCTATTTAAATGGATTAAGTCAATTCTGTAAGCATTTATCTTATGATATTGATGAAATTGGCACATAGAGGGCAGTAGTACAAGTTGATTGGACTTGAGAACCTCTATTAGCACAGTTAAGTATAAATATTGTCTATATGTAAACCAAAGTACATGCCGAGTGAGATTCTCCGACTTTTTTTCACTGTCTGCCCCTCAAGCCTGTGGGAAATGGAATATTTCTTGCCCTATCAGTAAACAAAGGATGTCACAGTCTTCAGCACTTGCTGCCCTCCAATGTGAGCCGGCGGGCCCTGAGGCACTCAGGATATGCAAATACAAAATGCAGGCCCCAGAGAGCTGAGGTGCATATCAAAGGAAGGATTTCAGTGAGCCCATGCAAAGAAAAGCGCCGCATTCCTCACCTTGGGAGAGCTGGTTTTCCTCAGTTAACAATCACCTTTTGATGTTCCCCATTACCTGCGCCAGTTCCCTGCCCTGTCCCCTCCCCCCGGTACTTTAGCTCAGGGAGGAAGGAGCGCAGAGGGACTCGGCTGAATAAGGGGCCTGCGCGCCTCGGGGGGAGTTTTCAGCCGCTTTCCCCGCAGTCGGGAGGAGGGGCGCTGACGCTGCAGCCGGACCCTGCGCCTCCCTTGCCCCGTTTCCCCTCAGAACGCTCAGGCCGACCCCCTCCCCACGCCCACCAGGCCTCGCGAGCCAGGCCGAGGGCAGGGGCGAGGCGAGGGACCGAAGTTCCCGGGGACCAGACGCTGGAGGCCGTTCTTTCTGCACAGCAGCGGCGGGTGGCAGCGAACCCCTGCCCCTCAGAAGCTGGTCTTGTGCTGCCGCCCGGGCACCGGACCAGGCGGAGGGTCGGCGCCCACTTACCCGGCCCGCCGTCCCCGCGACTGTCACGGCTTCGGCCGCCGGGGCACCTCCAGAGCCGGCAGCCTCAGTGAGGTCGCCCTCCCCTCGGGCTCCGGGGCAGTTCCGTGACGGCGGAGGGAAGAGACCCCGCCCGAGCCGGGAGTTCCAGCTCTGAGGAAACGCGGGCTCTGTTCAGCGCGCAGTGGGTGGGACCGCTCTGCCCCGAGGCCTTCCGGGAGGGAGCGGGGCGGCGGGGGAGGGAGCCGACAGGAGCGCAGGGCCCCGTCGGGGGTCCTGGAGGGGCGGCCCGGCCTGGGGGCCACGCCCACTGTGGCCGCAGCCCAGGCCTTTTTCCTGGAATCCTACACGAAAAAGTTAGAAAGATACACATTCTATAGTAAATATTCACAAATGATTGTTGCTGCTGTGCTCACTATTCTATTAAAGGTGTAAAATCCATAAAACACTTTAAGTTCAAAATTAAATATGAATTTTTACCTTTCTAATTATGTCTCTGATATTCACAGTTGTGGTTAATGAATCAGAGACTGTGGCATCACTAGTTAAAAATGAGCTTGTTAAAAAAATAGAACTCAGGCCCACCGGACCTACTGAATCACAATCTGCACTTTTACAATCTCCCCAGTGTACTTGTGTACCCATGAATAGTTGAAAGGTACATTTCTACCTCGACAGGTCTTTTCTCTATGAGAAATACACACATTTTATCCAGTTTGATATAAATAAAACACTCAAAAATGCATATGCCTGTGTTGAAACCATCATTTTATCATTTCTTTTCCAGACAAGTATAGTCTCTATACTGGTTTTGTGGATCACATGCCATACTCTTTTCTTGTAGTTAGAAATAAGGTAGAGAAAGTTACTTTGTAAATATATATATATATACATATACATATATATATATATATATATATATATATATATATATATATATATATATATATATATATATTAGTGGATAATTGAAGACACTCTTCTAAATTAAAAGCAGTTCTCTTAACTTGCTGTTTTCTTCTTGGGTCACATTATGAACTCTTCCCGTGGCCACATGCCATGTGTACTTTTAATTTCAGGGACTGCTGACATTCCAGGATGTGGCCATAGATTTCTCTCAAGAGGAGTGAGAATGCCTGGACCAAGATCAATGGGAATTGTACAGGGATGTGATGTTAGAGAAGTATAGGAACCTGCTCTCCTTGGGTGAGGATACCTTCCTTCCAGAATTCCTTATCCAACCACAGGGTTTGGAGTCCTTCATTTGTAGAATGTCTCCCGGAATCTTCTGCTTCCTACAATAGGGTTTCAGATTGCAACGTTTCAGGAAAGATTGGGAGTTTGTGGGTATAATTTTTCTTATCCTTTTAAAATTGCAGCCTCCCTTTTAATATACTTTGTAACTGCTTGGGATGTGTCTATATGAACTGTGTACTATATCCTTCTGTTATAGTCCTTACAATATTTTATTGTCTTATTTTCTGTAACCATTTTCCATGGATTCTTTGGGCTTAAGGTATATTAAAAGGGAGACTGCGATTCTGGGACTTCCCTGGTGATGCAGTGATTAAGAATTCGCCTGCCAATGCAGGGGACCCGGTTCGCTCCCCGGTCCAGGAAGATCTCACGTGCCACGGAACAACTAAGCCAGTGGGCCACAACTACTGAGTCTGCACGCCACAACTACTGAAGCCGGTGTGCCTTGAGCCCGTGCGCCATTTATTTTTTGGAGAATAAAACCACTTCTGAGAGATTAAAATTTAGGCCAGCTAGTCAAAATGCTTTATCACCTGTTCTTCTAAAACACTGATCAATGGAACAAGTTTTACTAGGGATAACAGTGTAATTGTATTCTGGAGTTCATATGGGCAATATGGTTTATGACCTTGATGCTGGATCACGACATTTCAACGGTATAACTGCTCTTAATTGTCTGTTTGTTCAACGATTAAACTCTCACGTGATCTGAGTTCAGACTGGAGTCATCCTGGTTGGTTTCTGTCTATTGCAGATTTCTTCCAGTATGAAAGAAAGGACAAGAGCAATACGGCTTACTTTACAAAATGTCTTCAAACTAAATGATGATATAATCTACATTCAATTAATTTATACATACCCTACTGTAGAACAGGGTTCGTTACGCTGGCAGAGCCCGGTAATTATGTAAAACTGAAACTTTTTCTGCACTGGTTCAAGTCCTCTTCCTAAGAATATGTTTATAATCAACATTCTTTCACAAATTACCCAATTTAATTCACCATAGCATTCCTCATATTAACTAAATGGAAAATCCTAGGCTATATACAAATCCAGAAAGGGCCAAAAATCATCAGCCCCCTTGGATGATTACAACCCATTGCTGAGGCATTCAAATTACTTATTAAAGAACCACTATGTCCATCAACATCATCAATTTATATATTATTGCCCCAATGCTAGCCTTAACCCTGGCTCTCACAACATGAATTCCTCTTCCCATATCTTATCCACTAATTAATATAAATGTAGGCATATTATTTATATTAGCCATATCACACCTAGCCATTTATTCCATCCTCAGATCTGGATAAACTTCACATTCAAAATACTCACTCACTGGAGCTCTAGGAACAATAGCACAGACAATCATCTCATATGAAGTAATGTAGCAGTTATTCTATTCTCAGTCTTACTGATAAATGGATCATTTACACTTTCAACAGTAATTATTACACAAGAACACCTATGACTAATTTTCTCCTGACCCCTACCCAGAATTTGATTATCTCCGCAGTAGCAGAAATCCAATGAAGCCCCACTTGATTTAACAGAAGTAGCATCAAAACCTGTATATGTCTTCAATGTAGAAAATGTAGCAGGCCCATTCACCCCGTCCCTCCTAGAGAATATGTCAATTTCCCTATCATAAACATTTCCACAGCAATCTATTTTTAGGAGCATTCGACAATCCCTAGGTGCCAGAATTATATGCAACCCAAGTCATCATTAAAACACATCTAACAATCTCCTTTCTATGAACTTGAGCCTCCTACCAACAATTTTGATATGATCAACGCATACATCTCTTATAAAAAGTTTTTTTACGACTAACATTAACCCTATGTATATGAGAGTTTTCACCACTTGTCATCATACCAGGCAACCCACCACAAAGTTAAGAAATATGTCTGACAAAAGAGTTACTTTGATAGAGTAAATCATAGAGGTTTCAATGCTCTTATTCCTGGAATTGAATTCTTCCTAATAATTTTACATTCTCCATGCTACCTACCACATTACACCACATGCTATATAGTAAAGTTCTCTAAGTAAGCTTCAGGCCCATACCCCCAAAATATTTTTGTATATCCTTCCTGTGCTAATAAACTCTCATTGTTTTTACCATCATTCTACTGACCATTTTCTCAGGAAATATAATTGTATAACAAGCTCACACTGGTTAATGGTATCCCCATTCTAATAAAAAGCATGAACCCATAAGCTACAGAAGCATCCAACAAATATTTCCTAAAACAGTCCACCACATCAATACTACTTATAACGGCTATTATCATTAATCTAATATACTCTGGTCAAAGAGCACAATGAATAACAAAAATCTTTAATCCAGCAGCATCCACCCTCTTGACAATCGCCCTTGTCACAAAAGTAGGACTTTCCCCATTTCACTTCTGAGTGCCTGAAGTCACACAAGGCATCCCATGAACAGCAGACCTGATGCTATCAACATGACAAAATTGCACCCCTATCAGTTTTATACCACATGTCACCATCCATCAACCTAAATATACTATTAATCATAGTGATATTATAAATCATAGCTGGAGGCTGAGGCAGACTTCGCCATACTCACCTGGAAAATATTACACCCTCCTCACCAATTGCCCATATAGGATGAATAAACAGCTATTATAATGTATATTCAGATTATAACAATCCTAAACATACTAATTTATATCATAACAACACTATCTTCTTCTTATTTATGCCCAGATCATGTACTACAAGAGTATCATTATCACACACATGAGATAAAACACCTCCCATCACAATCATTTTCCTCACCATTATAGTATCATTAGGACATTGCCCATCACTATCAGGGTTTCTACCCAAATGAATAATTATCCAAGAGATAACAAAAACGACAACATCATTCTACCAACACTAATAGCCATCACAGCAGTCCTCAGCATATATTTCTACTTGCAGCTAACATACTCCACATCACTAACTATATTCCCTTCATTAAACAACACAAACACAAAACAATTTGAACATACAAAGAAATAACCTTCCTATCATTACCAATTATAATACCCACACGATTACTACACACAACACCCATTCTATCGGTGCTGGACTAGGAATTCAGGTTAGTTCAGACCAAGAGCTTTCAAAACCCTAAACAAGTGAAATTTACTTAATTCCTAAAAATAAGGATTGCAAGACTTTATTCTACATCAATTGAATGTAAAGCAAACACGGTATTTAAGCCAAATCTTTACCAGATTGATGAGTTTTAACCCCAGGAAACTTTAGTTAACAGGCAAATCCTCTAGTCAACTGGCTTCAGTCTACTTCTCCTTCATTTGAGAAAGAAAAAAAGAAAAAAAAAAAGGCAGGAAAATCACTGGCAGAATTGAAGCTGCTTCTCTGAAGTTACAATTCAATTTGTTGATTCACCACAGGGTTTGCCAGAAAGAGGGCTCAATCTCTGTCTTTAGATTTACAGTCTAATGCTAACTCAGTCATTTTACCTCTGTTCATACACTGCTGATTATTTTCAACAAATCACAAAGATATCGGCATTTTATATTTACTATTCGGTGCTTGAGCTGGAGTAGCAGGCAGCACCTTCATTATATTAATCCAGGCTGAGCTATGCTGACCTGGACCGCTACTTGGAGATGCCCAAATCTGTAAGGTAGTCATAACAGTCCCTGCACTTGTAATAATTTTCTTTATAGCTGTACCCGTTATGATTGCAGGCTTTGAAAACTGACTTGGGCCACTAATAACTCAGACACCTGAAGTAGCATTTCCCCCAATAAATCATATAAACTTTTGACTACTTCCCCCATCATTCTTACTCCTACTCATATCACCAATAGTAGAAGCTGGTTCTGGTACCAGTGGAACCGTGCATTCAGCTCTAGCCTGCAATCTGGCCCATGCAGGAGCCTCTGTCGACCTAACTGTTTTCTCCTTACATTTAGCAGGTGTCTCCTCAATTCTTGGTATTATTACTTTTATTACTATAGTCTTTAATACAAAACCAGCAGTCATATCCCAATACCAAACGCCATTATTTGTTTAATCTTCCCCAACTATAGCCATATTACTATAGTTACCAATCTCAGTCCAAGCAGCCAGAATTGCCACGCTGTTGAGAGATAGAAATCTAAACACTACTTTCTTTGACCCTGCAGGAGGAGACCGAATCCTATACCAACACCTATTTTGATACTTTGCTCACCCTGAAGTCTGTATTCATGGCCTAACAGGGTTTGTTATAAACTCACATATCATTACATACTATTTAGGACAAAAATTGCCCTTCAGCTATCTGGGAATAGTATGAGTCATGTCCACTGGTTTTTTAGGAGTTCTCTTGTGGGCCCATCATATGTTTACCATAGGGATAGCTGTGGACTCAGGAGCATACTTTGCATCAGCTACCGTAATTACTTCTATCCCTACAGGAGTAAAAGTATCTAGCTGATTAGCAACTCTTTATTTAATTTTTCTTTTTCTTTTCTTTTTCTTTTTTTTTTTTTTGGCTGAGTTGGGTCTTGGTTGCTGCACATGGGCTTTCTCTGGTTGCGGTGAGCGGCAGCGACTCTTCGTTGCGGTGTGCGGCCCTTTCACTGCAGTGGCTTCTCTTGTTGCAGAGCACGGCCTCTAGGCGCGTGGGCTTCAGTAGTTGTGGCTTGCGGGCTCTAGAGGGCAGGCTCAGTAGTTGTGGCACACGGGCTTTTTGCTCCGCGGCATGTGGAATCTTCCCAGACAAGGGCTCGAACCCGTGTCCCCTGCATTGGCAGGCGAATTCTTAACCACTGCGTCACCAGGGAAGTCCCTGGTTAGCAACTGTTCACGGAGGTAATACTATATGACCTCCCACTATATTATGAGTTTTAGGCTTTAGTTTTTCTTTTTACAGTAGGTGGTTTGACAGGAATCATCTTAGCCAACTCATCCCCAGACATTGTCCTCCAGGATACATACTATGTAGTAGCACACTTCCATGACCTAATGTCCATGGGAGCAGTCTTCACTATTATAGGAGGCTTCCTACACTGATTCCCACTATTCTCAGGTTATACAGTTAACTCAGCATGAGCAAAAATTCACTTCACAAGTATATTTGTAGTAGTAAATATGACTTCCTGCAGCACTTTCGTGGCCTCTCAGGATGTCACTACGTTAGACTGAGTACCCTGAGGCACACACAACATGAAATATTTTGTCTTTAGGCTCATTCATCTCAGTAGCAGCAGTAATGCTAATAATCTTCATACTTTGAAAAGCATTTGTGTCTAAACAAGAAGTCTTAGCAGTGGAAATTGCTACTCCTAACCGAGAATGGTTACACGGATGTCCTCCACCATATCCTATGTTTCAAGATCCTACCTATGTAAATGTAAAATAAGGAAGGACTCAAGTCCTTTTCAACCAGTTTCAAGCCAACACCATAACAATTATGTCTTCCTCAATAAATGAGATAAAAGTAAA
The DNA here is from genome assembly GCF_028021215.1 of Eschrichtius robustus. Taxonomy (NCBI): domain Eukaryota; kingdom Metazoa; phylum Chordata; class Mammalia; order Artiodactyla; family Eschrichtiidae; genus Eschrichtius; species Eschrichtius robustus. Next base: position 83,650,485 of record NC_090832.1, read on the forward strand.
AAGTGATGTAGCTTTGTCAAAGTTAAATGATACGCTAAAATCCTGTATATCACTAAGGCATATCAATTTCATCTAGGCTCTCAAGATACAACATCACCGATTATGGAAGAACTTTTACATTTTCTTCATCACACATTAATAGTGATTTTTAAAATAAGTTCTCTAGTCCTCTATATCATTTCACTAATATTGACATCTAAACTCATATGCATACAATAGATGCACAGGTAGAGAAAATGTGAACAATTTACTAGCTATTATTGTAATCTTAATTGCCCTATCATCATTGTGAATCCTTTACATGATACATGAAATCAATAACTCTTCCCAAACCATAAAAAAAAAAAAAAAACAAACTATGGGTCAGTAATGATACTGAAGCTACAAATACACAGATTATGAAGATTTAAATGTTGACTCCTCTGTAATCCCCACATCAGAGCTAAAACCAGGAGAATAATGACTAATAGAAATCAACAACTGAGTAGTTAGGGATAGTCATTGAATATTAGTTTCATCTGAAATTGTTGTACACTCCGGAGTTGTTCCTTCTCAGGCCTAAAAAGAGCTGCTATCCCAGGACGCCTAACTTAAAGAATCCTAATATCAACAGGACCAGGCCTATGTTGTGGACAAGAGAGCTCGTTTTCCTGAGTTCAAAGACAGGACAGAGGGATATGGCTGAGATATGGGGTGAATCTGGAGCCCATGGTGATGCACTCTCCGAGCTCCAGTATAGGAATGGGGCCTCTAGGGTCCCAGGCCAACCACCACGCCCTCTCGAGCAGGATCTGGGCAACATTCCCTGTCAGTGATGAGGCAGCCCTAGCACTTGTCACGCCCCGATGTCGTGTCCTATGTGGGCCCCATGCTCTTGGGACCACACCCCACACTCTGCAGGTCCATGCTACAGGGTCCTTCATGCCTCAGGAGTAGAGACCACACAGCAAGCAGTTCCCTCCCCAACCAGCAGGAGGAGGGGAGGAGAGCAGGGGCACCAGGGGAATCTCACTCAGACAACAACACCCCAGCGGTGCCAGCGGGGACAGTGATGGTGCAGATGAGGCACAGACCAAGAGATGGGACCAGAGGACCCAAAAGGCAGCTGGTCAGGTCCTGGCTCACCTGCACCCTGGACACCTTTGTCCCACATACACCCCCTTCCTCATACACCCTCTCCTTAAATGCAGATTCTTCAGATGCAAACAGGCAGAGCTTCAGACTGAAAGTCAGCTCTTCCAAAATGACCCGTCAGCAAACACTGCAGGATTCCACTCCAGTGGGTGCCCTGGAGTCGACAACTCAGGGACTGAAGTGGATATCGGTGCCAGGGGCAGTGGGAGGGAATGGGGAATGAGACTTTCATGGTTGTGGAATTTTGGTTTTGCAAGATGAAAAGTTCTAGGGATGGTGGTGATGGCTCCACGAGAAAGTGAATATATCTGATGCCTCAGAAACGTGCACTTAAAATGGTGATGATGGTAAAGGGTATGTGACGTGTGTTTTACTTCACTTAAAATAAATTCTTAAAATAATGTCTTGTTAATTGAGATTCCATTTCGACTCCCCTTCATCACAAATGTCGGAGGCCCAGACACAGTCCCCTACCTTAGGGGCCATCACGGTACCCTCACAGAGCACGTGGGAGACCATTCTTAGGGGGGGCTAGTCTGTGCTCACCTGACCTCTGTCCAGGGGGACCCAGGCTGTGGTGACCCCCATAGATTAGACATATGATATGCTATAGTATTAATATGATACCACCAAGTGTTGTCACTCACCGGAACACAGAGCAGCAACCCACTCAAACATGCCTGACCTCATATGATTGTGACAAGATTAAGAGAAGAAAAGGAACCACAGGTTAATCAGGACAACACCCTTAATGCAGAGGTTGGAAATCTCAAAGGGGACAGGACACACTGCAGGCAAAGAGCGCATATGTGGTCTCCCCATACATGTGATCCTGACCCATGCAGGTATGGTGAGACCCACACAGTCCCCGCACCCTATACCTGGGGCCACACATCCACACTCACCAGGGTGACCCACCTCCCCAGACCCCTCCACCTGGGTCACATGTCCACAGTCCCAGGGTGACCTCACCTCCCCAGACCCTGCACCTGGGGTCACACGTCCCCTTGGTCAGGACACCATGGCTCTGCAGGGGGCTCCCCCAATGTGGAAACAAGCTGGGTGCCTGCGACCTCCTGGGATGGGAAAAAGTGTCAGGTGGGTCTCCTTTCCCCACACTTGTCCCAGAGGAGTCCTCCTCTTCTCACTTTGGTTCTGTGTGATTTTAACTGTTTTTAAAGCTTTCATACTAGACTTGAACACTCGACCCTGGTGCTGGCATGCTCAGTCCTTTCTTGTCTCACTTACACGTTGAGAAAACCCACAGGACAGCAGGGCTGAAAGCCGAGGGGCAGCTCTGGACTCTGCTGAGTAGGGACGGTAGACTGGAGGGAGAGCTCAGCAGCAGCCTCAGCTGTCACCCATCGGCCTTTTGCCCGATCTGCGTGCCCTGCAATCAATTCACCAGCTAAACCTGCTTCCCTATGCACCATGCACGTGCTGGTAAATTGGAATTATTGCCAGGTAGTCCTCCTGAGGATTCTCCATGAGCCGCAGGGAAGGTGAACCTTGCAGGGATTAAGACTAAGGCCCCGACCATAGCACTGACCCTTGGGAGGACCAGGTCACCACACTCAGAAGAGAGGCTGTTACGTAGACAAGCCCACCTCAGCTCCAGACCCCAGACATCTAAGCACTGACATTCAGATGCAGGCACGGAGCTTCCCAGTACTGAGGCCAGGCCGGGTCTCTACCCAGGTCCCCATAGCCCTAGCGTACACAGAACATGGTCAGGTCTAAATCTTCTTATTATAGACAACACATGGTCAGCTCTAAACATAATCAGTAGACAGGACATGCAGAGCTCTAAATCTACCATGTAGACACAACTTGATCATGTTTAAACTAGCTTAGGGCTGATCTCATAGGAGGTATAGATCACACACATGGGTCTCTCATCTTTGGACACCCACATCAGGAAACTGAACAAAATCTTTGTCATTAAACATTTCAACAGGCAAAACAGAAATGTTCCCAATTTCTCTGGTCACCTGATGGTCAATATCCACGGGCGAGCCACGAACTTCTTAGAGTGCAGCCCGGTCTGCTGCCAGGACAGACAAGAAGTGGCCTGATTCCAGCCTCCCAGGTTTCCAGAAGGAGGCGGCCACACTGGAAGCCCAGGCAGGAGAGTCCTGTATGGTCCGGGCCGGGAGATCCGGTCTGTCCATTCGGCTGGCCGATCCCGGGCGGGGCGCTCAGGGCCGCTGAGAGCCCTGCACTCAGGTCCTGCTTCCCTGCAGCGTGTGCGTGTGCGTGTGTGTGTGTGTGTGTGTGTAGAGGGGGCGGTGGCTGACGGCTCCCATGGCTCCCGTCCCGGGCACCGCGCTATCTTCGAGGGGAGGCACGGGGAGAGGTAGGGGCACAGAAGCCGTTGGAGAGGAGAACCCACCGCAGAACTCTTTGCACACTGGCTCGCCCCACCCGGAGACCCGCCTGCCCATCGTGGGCCGCATGTCACCCCCCAGCCCCCCACCCCCGAGGGCAGGGTGCCTGCTCTTTCAACAGCACAGGGTCTCACATGAAGGAGACACAATGGGGACTGTCACCCCCCCCACTCCTGATGCTGTGTTTGGGGAGAATGAACCCCCTTGACTGGGCGATGGGACCCTGTGTGGAAAGAGGTGGCGGCCCCATCCAAGTCGGGGCCTGGCTGAGAGATGGGAACACAGGAGCCAAGTGCAGGGCCTGGAGGCCAGGCCAACAGGAGGGGCACCCCCAGCCTTGGCCGGGCTCTCCAACGGTGACATTGTTGCTTTAGGGGACCCGGGGCAGGCGACTGAATGTAATGGGAGTCTAAACTGGACCCTGAATGGGGCTTAAAGAAGGTGTGAAGGATGTTACTGAGACAGTGACAGTCATTGGAAGACAAACTCCGTGTCAGGATATCCTGCTCCATCCATTTAAATCCCTGAGATCTGTGACCTTTACGTGGCTACGCAGGATTGTTAGAGCAGCTGCGTGCGGATATATCTGGGGCACAATTCAGTCTGCAACCAACTTGCAAGTGGTCCCAGCAAACACACAGGTGTGCGCACAGGCAGGCACAGCACACACACAAACATATGCATGTGCACAGCACAAATATATTCACACACTAGCATGTGAACACACATGCACCCATATGCCCATGCACACACTAATGTGTGCAAGTGCACATACCTATGCACATGCACAGCATATGTATGCAAACAGGCACATGCACACGCATAGCACACACACAGGGAATATAGTGAATCCGTAAAGCATTGATTCCTGAACACAAGTGAAGCTGACATGTATTTTTCCCTTTTCTTAGCCTTGATGTTTTCCACAACAAAAAGTTTAGAAAAAAGTTAATGGCAAATGACTTTTGATTCATAGGACTTTCTGATGTTATTCCACAAATATTATGACAGGAGAAATGAATGTAGATATTACATGTGTCCACTAATGGATGCATGGAGAAGAAAAACACGGCCCATCAATACAAGGGGATGCTATTCAACCTAAAAAGGAAGGCAATTCTGACACAGGCTGCAGCAGGGATGAACCTTGAGGGCATTATGCTCAGTGATGTAAGCTAGACACAAAAAAACAAACAGTGCTTGATCCACTCATACAAGGCCCCTAGAGCAGTCGGAAACATAGAGACATAAAGTAGGATGTTGAGTGCCAGGGGCTGAGGGAGGGACAATGGGGAGTGAGTGTTTAATGGGGACTGTTTCAATTTTGCAAGATGAAAAAGTTCTGGAGGATGATGGCGGTCAGGTTTGCACAACAGTGTGAATTACTTCTTGACCCTGAAATGTGCACTTAAAAATGGCTAAGATAGTAAATTTTATGTTCTGTATATCTGACCACAATTTTTAAAACTTTTTAGAAAACAACAGGAAATAGTCCATGAATACCACAAGATGCACAACTTCACAAACAACAGAGGGATTAAAGCCATAAGAAAAATACTGTGCATACACCTACCAGAATGGCAGACATGAAAGACATAGTATCAAATATCAGCAGGATGTGGAGCAATGGAAAGCCTGGTCCGCAACGGGGGGATGCAACCACTTCTGAAGCAATCGGGCCTCAGATAGCGAAGTCCGTGCACAGAGACCCACAGTGCGCCTCCCAGTTGAACACAAACCCACCAGCCCTGCAGCAGGACACACGGACATGGGCTCGCAGCCACAGGAGCCAAACCTGAAAGAACCTGAAGGCCATCACAGACGGATGCAGAAATGAACCATGCACGCTCCTATGAAGGAATATTCCACAGCAATGGAGTACATTTTGTTTAAAGGTAGTAAAACTATAAAAATTATTTTTTTTAAAAAAACTATATTTACAAGCTGAAAGAATCTATAATTCTGGCACCTAGGGATTGTCGAATGCTCCTAAAAATAGATTGCTGTGGAAATGTTTATGATAGGGAAATTGACATATTCTCTAGGAGGGACGGGGTGAATGGGCCTGCTACATTTTCTACATTGAAGACATATACAGGTTTTGATGCTACTTCTGTTAAATCAAGTGGGGCTTCATTGGATTTCTGCTACTGCGGAGATAATCAAATTCTGGGTAGGGGTCAGGAGAAAATTAGTCATAGGTGTTCTTGTGTAATAATTACTGTTGAAAGTGTAAATGATCCATTTATCAGTAAGACTGAGAATAGAATAACTGCTACATTACTTCATATGAGATGATTGTCTGTGCTATTGTTCCTAGAGCTCCAGTGAGTGAGTATTTTGAATGTGAAGTTTATCCAGATCTGAGGATGGAATAAATGGCTAGGTGTGATATGGCTAATATAAATAATATGCCTACATTTATATTAATTAGTGGATAAGATATGGGAAGAGGAATTCATGTTGTGAGAGCCAGGGTTAAGGCTAGCATTGGGGCAATAATATATAAATTGATGATGTTGATGGACATAGTGGTTCTTTAATAAGTAATTTGAATGCCTCAGCAATGGGTTGTAATCATCCAAGGGGGCTGATGATTTTTGGCCCTTTCTGGATTTGTATATAGCCTAGGATTTTCCATTTAGTTAATATGAGGAATGCTATGGTGAATTAAATTGGGTAATTTGTGAAAGAATGTTGATTATAAACATATTCTTAGGAAGAGGACTTGAACCAGTGCAGAAAAAGTTTCAGTTTTACATAATTACCGGGCTCTGCCAGCGTAACGAACCCTGTTCTACAGTAGGGTATGTATAAATTAATTGAATGTAGATTATATCATCATTTAGTTTGAAGACATTTTGTAAAGTAAGCCGTATTGCTCTTGTCCTTTCTTTCATACTGGAAGAAATCTGCAATAGACAGAAACCAACCAGGATGACTCCAGTCTGAACTCAGATCACGTGAGAGTTTAATCGTTGAACAAACAGACAATTAAGAGCAGTTATACCGTTGAAATGTCGTGATCCAGCATCAAGGTCATAAACCATATTGCCCATATGAACTCCAGAATACAATTACACTGTTATCCCTAGTAAAACTTGTTCCATTGATCAGTGTTTTAGAAGAACAGGTGATAAAGCATTTTGACTAGCTGGCCTAAATTTTAATCTCTCAGAAGTGGTTTTATTCTCCAAAAAATAAATGGCGCACGGGCTCAAGGCACACCGGCTTCAGTAGTTGTGGCGTGCAGACTCAGTAGTTGTGGCCCACTGGCTTAGTTGTTCCGTGGCACGTGAGATCTTCCTGGACCGGGGAGCGAACCGGGTCCCCTGCATTGGCAGGCGAATTCTTAATCACTGCATCACCAGGGAAGTCCCAGAATCGCAGTCTCCCTTTTAATATACCTTAAGCCCAAAGAATCCATGGAAAATGGTTACAGAAAATAAGACAATAAAATATTGTAAGGACTATAACAGAAGGATATAGTACACAGTTCATATAGACACATCCCAAGCAGTTACAAAGTATATTAAAAGGGAGGCTGCAATTTTAAAAGGATAAGAAAAATTATACCCACAAACTCCCAATCTTTCCTGAAACGTTGCAATCTGAAACCCTATTGTAGGAAGCAGAAGATTCCGGGAGACATTCTACAAATGAAGGACTCCAAACCCTGTGGTTGGATAAGGAATTCTGGAAGGAAGGTATCCTCACCCAAGGAGAGCAGGTTCCTATACTTCTCTAACATCACATCCCTGTACAATTCCCATTGATCTTGGTCCAGGCATTCTCACTCCTCTTGAGAGAAATCTATGGCCACATCCTGGAATGTCAGCAGTCCCTGAAATTAAAAGTACACATGGCATGTGGCCACGGGAAGAGTTCATAATGTGACCCAAGAAGAAAACAGCAAGTTAAGAGAACTGCTTTTAATTTAGAAGAGTGTCTTCAATTATCCACTAATATATATATATATATATATATATATATATATATATATATATATATATATATATGTATATGTATATATATATATATTTACAAAGTAACTTTCTCTACCTTATTTCTAACTACAAGAAAAGAGTATGGCATGTGATCCACAAAACCAGTATAGAGACTATACTTGTCTGGAAAAGAAATGATAAAATGATGGTTTCAACACAGGCATATGCATTTTTGAGTGTTTTATTTATATCAAACTGGATAAAATGTGTGTATTTCTCATAGAGAAAAGACCTGTCGAGGTAGAAATGTACCTTTCAACTATTCATGGGTACACAAGTACACTGGGGAGATTGTAAAAGTGCAGATTGTGATTCAGTAGGTCCGGTGGGCCTGAGTTCTATTTTTTTAACAAGCTCATTTTTAACTAGTGATGCCACAGTCTCTGATTCATTAACCACAACTGTGAATATCAGAGACATAATTAGAAAGGTAAAAATTCATATTTAATTTTGAACTTAAAGTGTTTTATGGATTTTACACCTTTAATAGAATAGTGAGCACAGCAGCAACAATCATTTGTGAATATTTACTATAGAATGTGTATCTTTCTAACTTTTTCGTGTAGGATTCCAGGAAAAAGGCCTGGGCTGCGGCCACAGTGGGCGTGGCCCCCAGGCCGGGCCGCCCCTCCAGGACCCCCGACGGGGCCCTGCGCTCCTGTCGGCTCCCTCCCCCGCCGCCCCGCTCCCTCCCGGAAGGCCTCGGGGCAGAGCGGTCCCACCCACTGCGCGCTGAACAGAGCCCGCGTTTCCTCAGAGCTGGAACTCCCGGCTCGGGCGGGGTCTCTTCCCTCCGCCGTCACGGAACTGCCCCGGAGCCCGAGGGGAGGGCGACCTCACTGAGGCTGCCGGCTCTGGAGGTGCCCCGGCGGCCGAAGCCGTGACAGTCGCGGGGACGGCGGGCCGGGTAAGTGGGCGCCGACCCTCCGCCTGGTCCGGTGCCCGGGCGGCAGCACAAGACCAGCTTCTGAGGGGCAGGGGTTCGCTGCCACCCGCCGCTGCTGTGCAGAAAGAACGGCCTCCAGCGTCTGGTCCCCGGGAACTTCGGTCCCTCGCCTCGCCCCTGCCCTCGGCCTGGCTCGCGAGGCCTGGTGGGCGTGGGGAGGGGGTCGGCCTGAGCGTTCTGAGGGGAAACGGGGCAAGGGAGGCGCAGGGTCCGGCTGCAGCGTCAGCGCCCCTCCTCCCGACTGCGGGGAAAGCGGCTGAAAACTCCCCCCGAGGCGCGCAGGCCCCTTATTCAGCCGAGTCCCTCTGCGCTCCTTCCTCCCTGAGCTAAAGTACCGGGGGGAGGGGACAGGGCAGGGAACTGGCGCAGGTAATGGGGAACATCAAAAGGTGATTGTTAACTGAGGAAAACCAGCTCTCCCAAGGTGAGGAATGCGGCGCTTTTCTTTGCATGGGCTCACTGAAATCCTTCCTTTGATATGCACCTCAGCTCTCTGGGGCCTGCATTTTGTATTTGCATATCCTGAGTGCCTCAGGGCCCGCCGGCTCACATTGGAGGGCAGCAAGTGCTGAAGACTGTGACATCCTTTGTTTACTGATAGGGCAAGAAATATTCCATTTCCCACAGGCTTGAGGGGCAGACAGTGAAAAAAAGTCGGAGAATCTCACTCGGCATGTACTTTGGTTTACATATAGACAATATTTATACTTAACTGTGCTAATAGAGGTTCTCAAGTCCAATCAACTTGTACTACTGCCCTCTATGTGCCAATTTCATCAATATCATAAGATAAATGCTTACAGAATTGACTTAATCCATTTAAATAGGATAATGATTTTTAAAGGAAACATAATAGAAATATAACAACAAAACCTTTACCACTAAAGGCTGGGTCTGGAACAAGCTAAATAAATGTTCCATTGTTAAAATATTGAAAGATGTAGTCAATAGAAATATCAACAAAAATGACAAATAATAAGGGTAGCAGAATGTTGAAATGTTCTATCTTTATCATTAAAGTGGCAGAAAATCATTTATTAGTAGGCACTGGGGGCAGAAGATGCCTGATTTTATACCTTTGTCATATTTGTGCAGTTGTTTCAACAAGTAACTTAAAGACAAAATGGAAAAACAAGGAGGTTTGTGCCTGAGATCATGTTGCTGTGAAACCAGGGATGGCCACCTTGTGCCAGGTGAGTTAAGTTTACCTGGCAGGTAGACCGCAGAGCTCCTGGGAAGCAAGGGTTGGAATTTTTCTGCTGGGTGCCCCTTAGGTTCTGTGACTTGGCTGACTGACTGTGAGTCATGTTTCGGGAAAGACCTGATCACAGGAAAAGGGTGGGAATAGAGTGCTTTGGGGAGCAGCTAACAACATTCATCACAGCTCACGGCCTGAATGAATTTTAAAGAAACAGGAAAACAATTGCTTCTTATGGAATCAGAGAATGTGAGGGCTGGACAATCCCAGAAAATGAGGAACACCCATCCCATTTTCCAGATGACAAAACAGAGGTCCAGCAAGGTGAAATCCCTCACCCAAGTTGCACCCGTCTCTCCTCCCCACTACGTGGTTCATGAAAGCAGGACTCTTCCTGTCTTGATCACTGCTGAACCCCAAAAAGGGCCAGGCATCTAGCAGCTGCTCCAAAAATTTGGGTTGACTGTGGGAACAATGCTATTTCTTTCTTTCTCACTCTTATTCAGGATTGTGCCAAGTACTCCCCAGGTTGCAATGTAATTCGATAAATGTAAATATTAATTGAGTTTTGTTGTGATGAGGACTTAGGCTTTGAAGGTAACAGACTTGGTTCAGATCTTGGTTCTGCCACTCCATAGCTGTTTGGCTTTGGGAAAATTACTAAACCTCTCTGAGACTATTTCCTCCTTTGTAAAGTGGGGATAAATCTATCTGAGCCAGCAGAGCACCTGCATGAGAGATGTGCACTAAATATTGCTCTTTCTCACTCTCCTACGCCATCTCTCTGTTCTTCCCAGAGAAGCTGTACAGAAGGATATAGTACTTTTTTAAAATAGTTAACTAATTATTTAATTAATTTGTTCTTGGCTGCGTTGGGTCTTCATTGCTATGCACAGGCTTTCTCTAGTTGCGGCAAGCGGGGGCTACTCTTTGTTGCGGTGCGCGGGCTTCTCATTGCGGTGGCTTCTCTTGCTGCGCTTGTTGTGGAGCACCGGTTCTAGGCGCGCGGGCTTCAGTAGTTGTGGTCTGCAGGCTCAGTAGTTGTGGCCCATGGGCGTAGCTGCTCCGCGGCATGTGGGATCTTCCCTGACCAGGGCTCGAACCCATGTCCCCTGCCTTGGCAGGCAGATTCTTTACCACTGCGCCACCAGGGAAGTCCGATATAGTACTTTTTAAAGAGGGGTTTGAATTTATTTCAGATTGTGTACATTTTTCTTGTAGAAAAGATTATTCCACTATAGAAACATAAACACGCAAAACCACTCCAAATGCAGTATTCTATGGTTTAGATATCATCAGTCACATTTTATAAGTAATTGGGCAAATGCCAAAGCACTAGGTACTGGGGCGTAAGAAGACTCAAATCTGGGGTGACCCCACCCCAATTTCAAGAGCAGGGTGTGCTTTTCAAACCCATGTTTCATCTGGTCTTTGTTTCTCATCCATCCTCTGTGTCTGCCTTTCTCAAGAAGGCTCAGATCCTCGGCTTTCACACCCTCCCGGCTGGCTGTGCCCCAGCTCCCGGCCTGGAACCTCTGCGTGCCTGGGTGTGCCTGCTCCCCCTGTGCATCACCAGCTTTGCCAGGGAGCTGCTGTATCGTGCACTGCTTGCTGTACCCAGAGTACCTGGACCCTTCTGGTACATGAAGTGCACCCTCCTCACCATGTGTGCAGCCCATCCCCTTACCTTATATCCTGCCTCTAAGCCAGGCTTGGGGGTGAATACAGTGTGCATTCAGCTGTGTGAGGTGCTGGGATCAAAGTGAAGTTCCCAATTTTTGAAGTGGCAGGCTTGAGGGGCACACAGTGATTTAAAGTCGGGTCACCTGACTTAAAGGGGGGACTGATTGATTTAAAGCCAAGGCAGCTGACTTAAAGCCTGCATCCCTCAGCTGCAGGACGAGACCAACTTTGGCGGTGCACGGGTTCGCTCCAAGCCAGCACTGCTGTTCAGGAAGAGATTCCAGTAGCGCCTTAGTGCAGGGGGACTTGTTCCGTTGTCTTGCTCCTGCCCTCAGAGGGGGGCCACCTGCTCTTCTGGAGAATCAGGGAGGGGGAAGTGCAGAGTCCCGGCTGGAGTTGCGGCACCGCTTGTCTGATGGCAGGGAAAGGGGGACAGGGCTGTGTAGTGTCCTGGGGCTGGACTCACCAGGTCGACTCAGCCTCTCAGCCTCCTAACCTCCCCCCCCCCACACACTCCACAAGAGTTTCCAATAATATGTAATTGCGCCTTAGGTTCTCGGTCTTCAAACTCATCCCCAGGCTCCCAGGTCCCTTGATTCAGCCAATCCCTCTGTGCTCTTTCTTCTATTAGATACAGTCCCAGAGAGAGGGGCTGGGGGATGGGACTAGAGGGATGCCGGCAGCACTGGCCTCAGCTGACTAAAGAGATCCGGGGCCTGCGCTATCACACATGTGCGAGGACCCTTAAGGCGGAATCGAGGGGGCCAGTTAGAGGCAGTCCTTGCTGCCTCAAGTGAGTATGGATCACCGTCGGGTGGGGAGCACGCTGACCCCTGAGAAGTACTGTTAGGAGGATGTGTTCCTCCCTCGGCTTCAAGGACGTGGGTGGGCTTCAGGGCTCCAGTTCCCCTCCAGGCCTCCAGGTCCGGCTGCACCGCAGCGGCCTTGCAGACCCGCCTTCCTGTCCCAGAACTTGCCAGGCTCCAGGAAGAATCCAGACAGCAGAGATGGTGCCTGAGGGCTCCAGCTTGAAAAGTGCTGTCCCTGGGGACCCAACAGTGGAGGGAGGAAGGGTGAAGGGAGTGGGGGTGGTGGGGTCGGGAGGGGTGGCTGCCCTGGGAGACGTTGAGAGAGAAATATCGCCCCCCACACCCCCTGCCCCTGCAACTGACCCATTGATGCCATAGGATCTCAGGGCCTTTTAGTCAGAGATGCCTCTGCTTCTTTACTCCTGTGTTCAAAACTACGCAAAACCAACTCTTCATCCTCTTGCTGCCTTGCCAGGACTTTTAAAGCACTGTTCTATTGAAGCACTCGTTCCCTAAACTGCAGTTTGGAGCTGTCCCAGCTATTTAAAAGTGTTCTCCTTAAACTGAGACTAAATCCTACTCTTTTGGAAAAACGGCCTTCAGTTCACTGGAGATCGTCTTTTCTGCCCATTCCTTCCTTCTACTGCCCTCTTAAGAACCCCTGTGCTCAAAGAGCTTGGTGATTTATTTTTTGCTTGATGTCAAAAAGAAACCTCCCCTATGCACCCCAAAAAGCTTTCCTGGAACATAGGTGTTTCACAACCATGACAGTGTTTTGCAGTTAGTATACACTGGGTAGAGTGCCTAGCAATCCCTCCAAGAGCCAGAGGTGAGCAGACCTTTACTTATTTGATTGGATGCCCTTCAAGTTTAGGAAGGTCCCATTCTTATGACCCAGCAGGTAAGACAGAGCCCTGGATGGCTGTGGCTGTGATTAGATAACTTCTGATGATTTTATTTCCCTTACTGAGCTGCTGCTTCTAGGTTAAATCCGTTTTATTACCTGTCCATTTTTAAAGAAAGGCTGACAAAGTCACTGTAATAGGTCAGGAGTCTGAGCTCAGGGTTGGTCAAAGGTACTCACAGGGAGGAAGGTGGATAAAAATAGGTGGGTAAAATAGGAGGGTTGGCAAGTACAGCCAGGACACCCGTGTTCATCATGCATACTAATAAAGGCCAGAATCTCCTCATTTATCTCTGGTGGGAAGTTCTGATGGTTTCACAGGATCAAACTCAAATCATATTCAAACTAGGGGATTTCCCTGAGCATAAAAGGAAGTATCCGTCCCTAGCAGGAGTCGCTGCAGAGGAATAAAGACGTAGATGTAGAGAACGGACCTGAGGACACAGGGCGGGGGAAGGGTAAGCTGGGATGAAGTGAGAGAGTGGCATGGACATATATACACTACCAAAGGTGAAATAGATAGCTATTGGGAAGCAGCTGCATATAGCACAGGGAGATCAGCTCAGTGCTTTGTGACCACCTAGAGGGGTGGGATAGGGAAGGTGGGAGGGAGACACAAGAGGGAGAGGATATGGGGATATATGTATACGAATAGTTGATTCACTTTGTTATACAGCAGAAGCTAACACAACAAGGTAAAGCAATTATGCTCCAATAAAGATGTTAACAACAACAACAACAACAAAAAAAAACCCAAAATCTAAGTCAATCAAGCCAACGGAGACAATGTATGTGTTTACAGTTCAAGAAATCCACAAGGGAATCCTTTATTCTGTAGGCAATGAATGGTCCATTCGAAAAGGAAAAAACTTTCTAAAATGTTGTCTTTCCATTTATTGTTCAGAACATCATTTTTATACCTCTGCATTTCTTACTATTCAAAGCCAAGTCACGTGAGTTACAGGGAAGCAGCTGATGGATTTAAAGTTGGGTCACTTGATTTAAAAACCAGTGGCAGTTGATTGATTTAAATCCCGGTCATATGACATGAGGAGAGGGTGCTAAAAACTGCTTTTTCATCTCTGGCTCAGAATATCATATTTACCTTGGTTTTTCTTATGATTTAGAAAACTTGAGCTGTCTCTCCTTGGAATCATCAGGAGAAAAATACAGTATTTCAGATTCATTCTTGAAACCAACTTCTCACGGTTAAGGTGTATTGGCTAAAAGATCTTCCTTCTTCAAGAGATTCCAAACCTCTGTAAGACACTTCATTGTAATTGGAGAAAAAAGAAGAATGAATTCAGGCCAGCAGCTGCAGGAGGCCAAGGCAGCCCCCAGGACTAGGGAAGGAGGAGGAGGAAGGGCTGAGAGTTGCCATTAGAGCAGACAACCTCCAGAGGGCGCTGAAGCACCGGCAAAGCCCACCTGCCACTCCCAGTTTGGCACTCCAGGGTCAGATTTGGGTTTGGAGATGGGGTTGCTGTAACCCCAAGGAGGTGAGCAGAGAGGAGGAGTTGATTACCGGTCTCCTCTGACTCTCTGACCCAAATTGCCTGGCTTCACAGGGGGGACAGGGTTTTGCTTTCAGCAAACTCATGGGGCACTTCCAGGCTGGTCGGGTTGCCCAGTGGCCCGACAGCCTGACAGGCTGACTGCGGTGTGACCACCCTTTGTTTCTCCAGAATCTGTGCATCAGGAGGTGCATGGGTGCGGGAGCCCATCCACCGCCCCTCCCCCCAAGGGGGATGGCACCTTCCCTGGCTGTACCCTATGATCACCAGGTACTTGAAATGAATGCAAGTTTTTTGACTTCAAGGAAAAGCTCACATAAGCGTTTCTTCCTCATAATGTGTGGGATTTACTATAATGGAAGGACATTAGATAGAACAGGTAGAAAACTCACCTGTTGGTCTCCATGTAGGAGTTTATTTTGCATGAATCCCTCCTACGTGAGTAGATAGCAGAGGTTTATTTTTGTTCCCGTGTGTGTAGTTGTGGCAGAGGATGTAGGTATGGTGATTTGAAGCCCTCAAAGAAATATTCTCAGAATTCTCAAGATTTCTCTTGATCGGAACCGAAAGAGACCTGGAAAAGGAGGAAAAGAAAAGGAGGAGGGAGAACGAATGACTGTTTCTCAGTAAATTCACCTTCCTGGTTGATTGTTCTGTCTTCTCATTTCTTTTAACTTCTATGTATGTCTAATGGAATAATGTAGAAAGGCTGATTTTTATGCTTTAAAAGATTTTACATCACAAAGAAACTAGAAGTGGCTAACAGAACTTATTCAAATCAATTTTGCATAGAGACTTTGATATTAAATTTGTATACTAAAATGGGTTTATCCCAATTTTCTCTTTCTTTTTGAGTGAATATTTGTAACATATTTTTGTAGATAATAATTTATCCTCGATATACAAAATTGTGAGAATGGGTACCATTTTTTACCACTTAAATGATTTCTTTTAAATGAATAGATTGTACACTTTAAATGCCAATGCTGTGTCTTACGTGTTGTTTTTTTAATTCCTTGATTTCCAAAACTTGTGTTTATTTAATTGATTTCTATCTAATCATCTGTGTCTCCCCTTTATTGTTTCTTACTTTATATTTTATTGATCTATAGTTAATTTACATTATTATATTAGTTTCAGAGGTACAGCATAGTGATTCATAAATGTTTAGGTTCTTCTCCATTTATAGTTATTATAAAAGAGTGGCTATATTCCCCATGCTATACAGTACATCACTGTAGATTATTGATTTTATACATAGTGGATTGTACCTCAAAATCTCCTACCACTATTTTGCTCCTCCACCCTATCTCTCCCTGCTGGTAACCACTAGTCTGTTCTTTAATCTGTGAGTCTGTTTTTTTGTTGTTATTGTATTCAATTTTTCAGATGCCACGTGTAAGTGATAACATACCATGCTTGTTTTCTCATACCATACCATGCTTTTTTTCTCATAACATGCCGTGCTTGTTTTCTCTGCGGCTTATTTTACTAAGCATAATACCCTCCAAATCCATCCATGTTCTTGCAAATGGCAAAATTTCATTTTTTGCTGAAGTCATCATAAAAACTCTTTTTTATCCACTAAGCTATTGATGAACACTTAGTTTGACTCTATATCTTGGCTATGGCAAATAACACTGTTATGAACATTGGTGTGCAGTTATTTTTTTTTTGAAATACTGTTTTTGTTTTCTTCTGATATACCCAACAGTGAAATTGCTGGATATTATGGTAGTTCTATTTTTAGTTTTTTTTGTGGAACCTCCATTCTGCTTTCCACAGTAGCTGCACTACTTCACATTCACATCAAGAGTGTACAAGAGTTTCCCTTTCTCCACATCCTCACTAACCTTTGTTATTTGTGATCTTTTGGATGACAGCCATTCTGACAAGACTGAGGTGATATATCTCATAGTTTTGATTTGCGTTTTACTGCCGATTAGCTATGGTTAGCATCTGTGTGAGTTCTGGCTGTCTATATGTAGTTTTTCCTTGGAAAAAAATGTCTATTTAGGTCTTCTCATTTTTTTAAAAAAGATTTTGCGTGTTTTTTTGATATTGAGTTGTATGTGCTGTTTCTGTAGTTTAGGTATGAACCCTTGCTTGGTCATCTTTTTTGATGTTAACCTCTTATCATGTGCAAATATTGTCTCTCCCTCAGCAGGTTGTCTTTTCATTTTGTCTTTGGTTTCCTTTGCTGTGCAAAATCTTTTAAGTTTAGTGAAGTCCCATTTGTTTATTTTTGCTTTTGTTTCATTTGCCTTAGTAGACTGAACCTAAAACTGTTGCTATCATTTATGTTGAAGAATGTTCTATATTTTCCTCTAGGGGTTTTATGGTTTCTGGTCCTACATTTAGGTCTTTATTCAGTTTTGCATTTATTTTATATACGGTGTGCTAAAATAATGTAATTTTATTCTTTTCCATGTAGCTGACCAGTTTTCCCAGTACCACTTATTGAAGAGACAGTTTTTTCTCCATATTGCCTGCTTTGTCATAAATCAATTAAATATAAGTGTGTGGGCTTATTTCTGGGATCTCTATTCTATTCCAGTGATCTTTGTGTCTGTTTTCGCTCTGGTACCTTTCTCTTTGATTACTGTCACTTTGCAGTATAGTCTGAAGTCAAGGTGCGTGATGCCTCCAGCTGTGTTCTTTCTCAAGATTGTTTGGCTATTAGGGGTCTTTGTGTTTCTATACAAATTTTAAAATTACTTTTTCAAGTTCTGTGAAAATGCTTTGGTATTCTGATAGGGATTGCATTAAATCTGTAGATTGTCTTTGGTAGTATGGTTATTTTAACAGTATTAACTCTTCTAGTCGATGCACATGCTATATTTTTCCATCTTTTTGTGTGGTCTTCAACTTCTTTCACCAATGGCTGATAGATTTCTGAGCACATGTCTTTTACCTGCTTAGGTGTGTTTATTCCTAGGTATCTTATTCTTTTTGATGTCATTGCATATGGTATAGATTTCTTAATTTTTCTTTCTGACATCTTTGAGTTTTGTTTTTTCTTCTTTTTCTAATTCCTTCAGGTGTAATGTTAGGTTGTTTATTTGATATTTTTCTTGATTCCTAAGAATAAGCTTGTATCACTATAACTTCCCCCTGTGAACTGCGTTGGCTGTGTCCCATAGATTTTGGATCATTGTGTGTTCATTTTCATTTGTCTTGGGTATTTTTAGAATCCCTCTTTAATTTCTTCAGTGTTCCTTTCTTCCCCTTTTATTCCCTTCATCTGTGATGTGAGGACTATCTTTAATATTATGTTTGGATTTCTTTCAGTTTTGTTAATGTGTGTGTGTGTGTGTGTGTGTGTGTGATTATTTAAGTTGCTGAGCTCTTAATTTCACATGGACACTAACAACCCTGCATTGTTACTCTGCTCCCCCACAGTTACTGAATTTGACCTTATATTTTACATCTACTTGTTTTGTGTGTCCCTTAACTTCTTATTGTGAATATAGATGATTTTATTAGTGTTTTTTTTTTTTTTTTTATCCTTCCTATTAGCTGTGTCCATGGTTGATTTACTACCTTTGTTGAATATTTGCCTTAACCAATGAGGTTTTTCCTTTAGTAAGTTTCCTTTCCTAATTTTTATGTTTCAATCGTGACCTTTTCTTTTTCACTTAGAAAAGCCCCTTTAAGATTTCTCATAAAGCTGGTTTGGCGATGCTGAGCTCTTTTAGTTTTGCTTCTCTGTAAAACTTTAGATCTCACCATCAAATCTGAAGGAGAGCCTTGCTGGGTAGAGTATTTTTGCTTATAGGCTTTTCCCTTTCATGACTTTAAATATACCATGCCACTCCCTTCTGGCATGCAGAGGTTATCCTGAAAAGTCAGCAGATAACTTTATGCAATTTCCCATGTTTGTAACTTGTTGCTTTTCCTTTGCTCCTTTTAATAGTGTCTTTTTCTCTTTATTTATTTTTTTTTCCATTTTAATTACAATGAGTCTTGGTGTGGTCCTCTTTGGGTTGATCCTGTTTTGGCCTTACTGTGTTTACTGGACTTGGATGTCTGTTTTCTTTCCCAGGTTAGGGAAGTTTTCAACTCTTATGTCTTCAGGTATGTTCTACACTGCTTTGTCTTTCCTTTTTGCTTCTGGGACCAGTATAATGCAAATATTAGTACACTTGATGTTGTTTCACAAGTCTGTTCAACTTTCCTCATTTCATTTTAATCTATTGTTTTACCGTTCATCTCCAGTGATTGCCAGTACTCTGTCCTTCAGTTTTCTGATTCATTCCTCTGTATCATTTAGTCTACAGTAGTTTCCTTTAATGTATTTTTCATTTCAGTTATTGTATTCCTCATCTCTGTTTTGTTGTTCTTTAATGGTCTAACTCTTTTTAAAAAAATTCTAACTTCTTGCTCTGGTCGTCCATTCTTCTCCTGAGTTCTTTGATCATCTTTACAGTCATTACCTTGAACCCTTTGTTGAGGAGATTGGCTATCTCTACTTCACTTCGATCTTCTTCTGAATTCTTATCTTGGTCCTTCATTTGGATCGTGTTTCTGTGTCACCTCATTTTTCTTAACTTCCTGTTTTTATTGCTATGTGTGTAGTAGGTTCGTTACATTTCCTGACCTTGGGGAAGTGGCCTTTTGTAGGAGCTGTCCTATGGGTCCCAGCAGCCCCCTCTCCCCTGGTCACTAGAGCTATATATTCTAGGTGTACCCCCTATGTGGGCTGCTTGGGCTCTTCTGCTGTGGTGGGCTGACTACTGTGGGTAGTCTGGTAGGCTTGGCTGCCCCCAGACTGCTTGTTTGCCAGGCTCTGCCTTGTATGGCGGCTCTCTGTGCTGCTTGGTGAGACTAAATCATAAGGCAGCTGGCTGCACAACTCTGGGGGACACCAAATCTGGTGCTGGTTCACTTATGGGTAGAATTGCAGTCCAGGTGATATCAGGGCTAGTGCCCAGTCACTGGTTCTGGGGCTATGCTGGCTACTGGGAGGAAGAGACAGGTTCTGCGTTCTGGCTGCAGGGCCCAGGAGCCACAGAGTTGGTGTTGGATCACTGTTCCTGACACAGCTCTCTGCAGGGCCGGGGATATCCCTAATCTTGTGTTGGCATTCTGATGGGCAGGGTCAGGACCCAGCTGAGTCCATGGCTGCTTCTGGCCTGCAATTAAGTGGCCTGGTTACACAGGCTGCTGGGCTGTGGTATTCCTGGAGCTGGTGTGTGCCTGTTGGTGTATGAGGCTGATCCCACTGCTAAAGCAGGTTTGCTGTTGGGTAGGTCCAAGCTCCATCCAGTCCGTGTGCAGTTACCACCTGCCGATGGTGAGGCTGACTCCAAGGCCAGAGCAGGCTCACTTGTCAGAGGGGCCAGGGACTCTGGGGCTGGTGCCTGTCCACTGAGGTGTGGAGGCTGGTCCTGGGGCTTTTGGTGGCTGGACCCATGTCCAGGGGCAGCTGTGCACTGAGAGGATCTGAAGGCAGCCTGTTTGCTGGTGGATGGGGCTATGCCCCTGCTCAGTTAGTTGCTTGGCCTGCAGCATCCTAGTACTTGTGTCTGTAGTCTGGTGGAAATGGGTGGGGCTCGGCCCTGGGGCTGATAAGCTACAGGGAGGATTCTGAAATTATGCTTGCTGGTACCAGCGTCCACGAGGTAGAAGGAGCTCCCCCGAATGGCTGCTGCCAGTGTCTCTGTCCCTGAGGCTGTGCTGTAGTTGCCTCTTGCCTCTCTGGGAGACTCTCCAAGATCAGGAGGTAGGTGTGACCCGGGATC
Source organism: Eschrichtius robustus (assembly GCF_028021215.1). Lineage (NCBI taxonomy): Eukaryota > Metazoa > Chordata > Mammalia > Artiodactyla > Eschrichtiidae > Eschrichtius > Eschrichtius robustus. The sequence goes on from NC_090832.1 coordinate 83,670,811, forward strand.
CTTTCAAATGACTGCTTCTGTTCTGATTCTCAGATCATGTGGGATTTTGTGAGCATCTTTTAAGAGTGGAATCTCTATTTCCCACAACCCTCTGGCTCTCTGGAAAATAAGCACTACTGGTCTTCAAAGCCCAACTTTCTAGGAACTCTTCTTTCCACAACAGGATCCCTGGGCTTGGGAGCCTGATGTTGGCTTCATACCCCTTGCTACCTGGGAGCACCTCTGAAATTGTAATTATTCTCCCATTTGTGGGCCACCCACTTGGTGGTATGGGTCTTGACTCTATTGAGATTTTGCCCTTCCTTTCTGTCTTGTCGAGGTGCCTTCCTTATATCTTTAGCTGTAAAACATCTTTTAGGGTAGGTCCCGGCCTTTTTCATCAATTGCTGTTCTGTAAAGAGTTGTGACTTTGGTGTGCCCATGAGAGGCGTCAAGCTCTGGGTCTTTGAATGCTACCATGTTGGACAATCTCTCTACTTCATTCTTAAATCATATTATTTCAGTTTTCTTAGTATCTTATTTGATTAGCGACAGTTTGAAATTTATTATCACTCATGTTTACTTCGCCTGTTTAAAAAAATTGAATAGTGCATTCATTCAGTTTGAAATGAAGGTAGTGACCTGTGAATTTCCATACCTCAAAAATCAAGGATAGGAAAAAAGCCTTTTCTACTTGTGTTACCCTCAAACTCTGCACCCCACCCCAGCCTGGGGATTAACCTCTTGCACCCATGCTCACCTTCTGTTTTCGGACCGTTAACCATCATTGCATCTGTATGTGTGTTGACAAAGTGAACGCTAGTCTTTGCAGTTTTTGTGTTTGGTTTTTTGGTTTAGGGAACAGTCCTACTACGAATGTACATTTACTGCTCTACTGAAGTTCATATATAAACCTGTCAAGCACATTACCAGAATTGGAATTGCTTGTATATACACTTTGATAAATTTTAGAGACAATGGTAGAACAGAAGTAAATTGTATTTCAAATGCCACAATATTCTCACACCATGAAAACCCTTCCCTTTTTAATATATTTGTGTGTAGTTTATCTTTATGCCCATACTATATTTCCCAGAGATGGGTAAGTGTTATGTTTCTTGCTGGCACATTTACCGTATTGTTCAAAGTCAGGCGTTTGGTGGTTTTAGCATGATCCTATTTCCATGAACTCGCAAATACAAGATCTTCTCTCACACTGTCTTTTACTCCCTGCTGTTTTATATTGCCCTCCTAATTCTCAGTCCTGGTCTTTCTTTATGTTCTTCATCAACCTGGATAGGTTATACTATTTTCTCCCTTATTCAAGACCAATAGAATAGAATAGAATACAACACCCAGAAATAAACCCTGATATATGGCCAAATGATTTTTGACAAGTTGCCAAGACTTTTCAAAGTAGAAAGGATAGTATTTTCAACACATGGTGCTGAGAAGTCTTGTGGGCAACATGCAAAAGAAGGAAGATGGACCCTTACCTAACATCATATGCAAAAATTAATGAAAACGTATCAAGAAACTAAATATAAAACCTAATAATATAAAAAGTCTTAGAAGAAGATACAGGACAAGAGCTTCATGATATTGGATTTGGCAGTGTTTTCCTCCATATGAAACGAAGGAACAACCAAGGTACAGCTAACAAAAAAATAAACAATTTGCAGTACAGAAGTTAAAAAAAAAATGTGTATCAAAGAAATGTAAACAGAATAAAATGGCAACCCACAAGATGGGAGAAAATATTTCAGAGCCATCTATCTGACAAGAGATTTCTATTCAGAATATACAGAGAACTCCTACAACTGAACAAAAAAGCAAACACCCTGATTCAAAAATGGGTAAAAGACCTGAATAGATGGTTCTTCAAAAAGATGTACAAATGACTAAGCACTTGAATAGATGCTCCATATCACTAAATGCATGTTTATATATTTGTGTGCATGCATATACACACAAGCACACACACACATACACAAGCAGAAAACAACTATTGGTGAGGATGTGAGGGAGTTGGAACCATTGTGCTATGTCAGAGGGAATGCAGAATGATACAGCTGCTTTGCAAAAGAGTATGGCAATTTTTCAGATATTGAAAAATAGAATTACTACATGATCCAGGAATTTTACTATGAGGTATACCCAAAGGTATTGAAATCAGGGTCTTAAAGAAATATTTGTACTCCAGTGTTTAGAGCAGTAATAATCACAGTAGCTAAAATATGAAAGCAACCTAAGTGTTCATCCACTAGTTCCTGGATAAGCAAAGTGTGGTATACCCATATAATACAATATTATTCAGTGTTAAAAAGGAAAAGATCTAGGAATATGCTACAACATGGATGAATCTTGAGGAAATTTAGCTACCAAAAATGCCATTTTTGTGACTTTTAGTGAGTCATAACAATACAACTACTTATTTCAATTATATGGGGGTACTTAGTGTAGTCAAAACCATAGAAATTGGGAGGGTAATGACGCTTTTCAGGTTGTTATGGCACAAAAAGGAAAGTTATATTTAAAGGATATAGAGTTACACTTTTAAAATGTAGAAAAGAATTAGAAAGATAAATGGTGATGTTGATCGTCCAATAATATGAATGCATTTAATATCACTGAACGGTGCACTTTGTAATAACTAACATGTTATATTTTATGTTATTTGATTTTACCAACATACAAAATTGGGAAAGAATGTAATATCAGGAAAGGGAGTGGACCTGGGATAGAGCAGAGAGTAATCAGAAGGGTGAGACACTGCATATGTTGAAGAAGAAGAGCTGAGAGTCTTCATTGGCCAGAAGAGACTTTATAAAAGGGAAAAAAAAATTACTCTGAGGGTGTATTAGATAGATATCTGTGGGTGTGCTGCTATCTCCCATGGGTTATCTTAAAGAGTCTTTAATAAAGTCCATAAGGCTTGCTGAGGCTTTTTTAAAAACTGGATTCCCTAGGAGATAATTAGAGGGTGGTACTTAAGTCTATGTCTAGGTTGACAGATTTTGCAGGGAAGACGAACCTGAGAACAGTGGAGGTCTTAAGAGTGTAAGTACATGGAAATTAGAAAAAAAATAATAATAAAGGGAATTAGGAAAACTTTGGACTTTGAAGGTCATGTATTATTACTGAGTCAAACCTGAGGTTTCTAAGGAGTTATATACACAGTTGCTATTTGGATTACTTGTTGATAAAGATAAGTGGAAAAACTAGAGTCGTTCCCAAGTGTAGGTAAGATATAATGAGAGGATGGAGGTGGAAAGTAGGGAGACCCAGAGAAAAGTGGGAAGATCATATTGGGCCAAGATGGTGGTAATATCCAACAGAACAGACGGTAGGACAGACTATGGATTCATCTTTTTTATTTCGCCTCCCCCCCCTCATCCTTAATAATTCTTTGGGAATATTTCACTGCTCTGTGATGCAGGTACAGAATTCGAGTGAGGAGGCTACACCTTCAGTGTCCAGCTGTCTGAGTCCTCAGTGTGCTTCAAATGATGGAGAACTATTGCTTCTTTATGAGAAGGGTTAGTACCTCGTAGCTAAGCTTAAGCTGGAGCTTATGCAATATTGATTCCATTTTATATATACTGTTGGCATGGAGGTTCCTCCTCCTCTTTTCTTGAACATTATGAAATGAATCTATATTTCTCAGTATTTGGGTATATCAGATAAATACGTTAAGTAAAGGAATCTTATATATTGCTCCCTGCATAGTTCGCTCTTTCTTGTTTCTCTTTTACCTTTACTAAATTAGCACAGGGAGAGACCTTGAAATGTTCTAATCAGGAGAGATTAGAACATCATATTTCTAGAGAGGTTGGTTGGACAGAGCAGGGGTCCCAGTGAGAATCCAAGCTCCTGTTTCTACTTGGAAGTGTACCTGTGTAGAATAGAGGGCTCCAGGAAATATCCTAGAATATTCCAATGTCCCTGTGGGAGATCATTAAGAGAGGCAGGATCTGGTACCAGATCAGTGTACTATGACATGTTTGTCAGTCATCTGATGTGAGATTCTCAGAGCCAATCCCATATGGTAGGGCTGAGTGCAGAGTGATGAAGAACCTGTGAAAGCCTTTGATTGCATGTTAAAGATGAAGCTCTGATTTCGGGGAGAATTTTCTTACCTGACTGATAGTCACCCTTCTGTGGGGATGAGATTCTGTGCTTTTCCTCTGTTGATGACCACTGACTGCAAATCATTAGAGGATCATGTCTAGAAAGCATTCTTTATTTAATTTCTTAAAGAAGAAAGCATAGAAAACATTTTTATCCACTTTCAAATTGAGGATCAAGGGGAATGACATCAGTGAAAATGTCAGAGTAGGGAGCTCTGGCTTGTGTCCCTCCCCGGAAACACTGACATACGTGGTAAAACCTGTCAAAATGACCTTATCAACACATGTAAGTTTTCTTTTCTTTTCACGCTGTAGATTTATCTTTCATTGAAACTTTACTTACTACAGGATGTGGAGAATAAACAGGGAAGTAGAAACTGTATTTCCTGATGAGAGAATCACTAAGTCACATTAGCTGTTCTGAACTCTGCCTTACTCACCGTGACTCTAATTAAAACAAACAAACAAACAAAGCACTTTTGTTTTTGGTAAGTCAGTTCTGACATTTCCTCGTTAAAGACAAGGTAACAGATACAGACTTAGATCTACCAGAATTGAGCAAACTTTTGATTGTACCTGTGTTGAACATATGAGCATGACCTGCTACAAATCTTCATTATACTTATTGCCACAACGGACAAATTCCCTTTTCCCACTCCTGATATGTTGCATGTAAGGAATGCGTAGGTCACTAACCCCAGCTGGTCACAGGTAAACTCTGCCACATGGATTACTGCATGTTTTCCTGCTGGAAGACCACACATTCTCGAGGATCATGCCTGCAGAGTATCTGGGCTCTTCTTTTTTTTCTGGATAAAGGTTAGATAATCACCTAATTTTATGAGAAATATATAAATTGTATTTGCATATTCTTCAGGTTTTTATTTATCCATTCTCTTTCAAATCCTAAGTGCAAATATTAAAGTGATTTCCAAGAGGGTGGTAAATAAGACAGCTCCAAAATTAGCAATAAATCATAATACAATTGTGAATGCATTAATGTGTGATTAATATGTAGATACTTATGTAAATGCAAGTTTAGTAATGCTTTGTGGAGAGCTTCAGAATCTAGGTATTAAAAAAAAAAAAGAAGGAGTTCTTGAAACTCTCAGGGAATTATAGAGAAGTCTTTGTGTCTATAAATATCATTCTGAAATAATGCATATTCTCAGAAATAAACTAGGCATAACATTGTAGGAAAAAACTTCATGAAATGAAAGAGCATGTGAGATGGCCATACAAGAAAAAGAATATTCTCAGAGAATAATGAACAGTGTGGAGTTCAGCAGAAGGGTCATACACATTCAGAGAGCAAAACTTTGGAGAGCTTAATTGTGAGTTCCTCATATTTCATCTTTGGAGACACGGTAGTCATTTGAAATTATGATGTTATAAGACGACGTTAACATATTTAAATACTTTCGTTTAGAAATGACCACTTAGAACCAGAGTAAATGAAAGAGAACACAAAATTATGTTTATGTTGATTTTTAAAGACCTCAGGTGAGTGCTGATTATTTAAAAATGCATGATGTCTTTCACTGCAAAGTAAAGGAGCTGTTACAGTGGAGGATTACTGGACTGAATGTCAATACTATGACATAGTATGAGTGTGTTTCGTGTTTGGTAATCGCAATCATTGTTGCTTTTGTTGTGGTCATCGATTTACAGTGCTTGGTGTCAGTTGATTTATCTCTTGTAAAAATAAAATACAGTCTGTGTGTGTGTGAAAAAAAAAAAACATACATGATGTCTTGACTAAAGTTGTATGGAATTTGAGATCTGGAAAAAAGCATTTCTTTTCTGTAATGCTAGGATGATATTTGGACATTTTTGCAAGAAAGAGGTTTCAGGATGCAAATCTCGTGTCTCTAAGGTGGGAAGTCAGTTCATGGTGGAACATTCTATTAAACTTGTGTGAGTGGAGAAATATTTCTTTGGAAGGAAGAAGTCACGAATCCCTTTTTAATAGTTAGTGGTTTATAGTATACCGAATGAGCAAAATGGCTATTTCTGAACTTTAGAAAAAAATAATATAGTTTTTCTGCATTTATAACATGAGGCTGATGTAACATATCAAAAATTCTTTATTTTGAAAAGCAATGTAATCAATTTGACATAATTCATATATATTGAACCTGTGGTACACACACACACAGTAAAACTTACATTCAGAAAATTGTTTGCACTTAAGAAATATTTTCAAGTGTAGTTGATTTACAATGCTGTGGGGTTTTTAAATACATGTTTATTGGAGTATACTTACTTTATAACACTGTATTAGTTTCTGCTTTACAACAAAGTGAATCAGCTATATGTACACATATATTCCCCATTTCCACCCCCCCCCCCTCCTTGAGCCTCCCTCCCACACTCCCTATCACACCCCTCTGGGGGACATAAAGCACCGAGCTGATCTCCCTGTGCTATGCGGCAGCTTACCACTAGCTATTTTACATTTGGTAGTGTATATATGTCAGTGCTACTCTCTCACTACGTCCCTGTCTCCCCTTGCCCCCTGTGTCCTTAAGTCCGTTCTCTACATCTGTGTCTTTATTCCTGCCCTGTCACTAGGTTCGTCAGTACCATTTTTCTAGATTCCATACATATGTGTTAGCGTACGGTATTTGTTTTTCTCTTTCTGACTTACTTCACTCTGTATGACAGACTCTAGGTCCAACCACCTCACTGCAAATAACTCAATTTTGTTCCTTTTTATGGCTGAGTAATACTCCATTGTATAGATGTGCCACATCTTCTTTATATATTCATCTGTCGATGGACATTTAGGTTGCTTCTATGTCCTGGCTATTGTAAATAGTGCTACAGTGAACATTGTGGTACATGTATCTTTTTGAATTATGGTTTTCTCCGGGTATATGCCCAGTAGTGGGATTGCTGGGTCATATGGTAGTTCTATTTTTTAGCTTTTAAGGAATCTCCATACTGTTCTCCATAGTGGCTGTATCAGTTTACATTCCCACCAACAGTTCAGGAGGGTTCCCTTTTCTCCACACCCTCTGCAGCCTTTACACATTGTTGTATTAATTTCTGCTGTGCAGCAAAGTGATTCAGTTTTATATATACCTATCTATATATCTATCTATATCTATATATCTATATCTATATATCTATATATATTCTTTTCCATTATGGTTTATCACAGGATATTGAATATAGTTTCCTGTGCTATACAGTAGGTCTTGGTGGGTTGTCCATCCTATGTAGAATAGTTTGCTTCTGCTATTCCAAAACTCCCAATCTTTCCTTCACTCTCTCCTTGGCAACCACAACTCTCTTTTCTATATCTGTGTGTTTGTTTCTGTTTCGCTGACATGCTCATTTGTGTCCTGTTTTCGATTCCACATATAAGTGATATTATATGGTATTTGTCTTTCTCTCTCTGACTTACTTCACTTAGTAGCATTATCTCTAGGTCCATCCATGTTGCTGCAAATGGCATTATTTCATTCTTTTTTATGTCTGAGTAATATCTTTTGTATACGTATACCACACCATCTTTATACACTCATTTTTCAATGACCATTTAGGTTGTTTCCATGTCTTGGCTGTTATAAATAGTGCTGCTATGAACATAGGGTTTCATGTATCTTTTTGAATTATAGTTTTGTCTAGATATATGTCCACAAGTGGGATTGCTAGATCATATGGCAACTCTCTTTATAGTTTTTTTGAGGAACCTCCATACTGTTTTCCATAGTGGCTGCACCAACTTACATGGCCACCGACAGTGTAGAAGGGTTCCCTTTTCTCCATACCCCCTCCAGCATTTGTTAATTGTAGATTTTTTTTTTTTAATGATGGCCATTCTGATCAGTGTGAAGTGATACCTCATTGTAATTTGGATTTGCATTTATCTAATAATTAGTGATGATGAGCATCTTTTCATGTGCCTATTGGCTCTCTGTATGTCTTCTTTGGAGAAATGTTTATTTAGGTCTTCTACCCATTTTTCCATTGAGTTATTTGTTATTTTGTTATTGAGTTGTATGAGCTGTTTGTATAGTTTGGAAATTAAGCCCTTGTCAGTCTCATCATTTGCTAATATTTTCTCCCAGTCCATAGGTTGTATTTTCATTTTGATTATGGTTTCCTTTGCTGTGCAAAAGCTTATAAGTTTGATTAGTTCCTGTTTCTTTTTTTGCTTTTACAGTAAGTCCCCTACATATGAACAAGTTCTGTTCCAAGAGTGCGTTTGTAAGTTCAATTTGTTTGTAAGTCCAACAAAGTTCGCCTAGGTACCCAACTTACACAGTCGGCTATATGGTATTGTACCGTAATAGGTTTATAATACTTTTCACGCAAACAATACATAAAAAACAAGCACAAAAACAAAGAAAGCATTTTTAATCTTACAGTACAGTAACTTGAAAAGTACAGTAATACAGTACAACAGCTGGGATACTCGGGCTGGCATCGAGGGAACAGGCGAGCAGAGTTACTGATTGGAGGAGGGAGGGGAGGTGGGAGATGGTAGGGGTGAAGGATTATCAGCAGTAGGAGACAGAGGGCAAGCTGCAATTTCACTCATACCTGACGTTGATGGCAAAGGTTCTGGTTCCTTGCTGGATTTAATTCTATCTGCCCTCTTGAAAGAATGATCCATTGATGTCTGGGTAGTAGCTCTTTTTTTATTCTCATCATAGATGACAAGGTAACACTGGATTGCAATCTGAATGGCTGCTGCCACCTTTGGGTCCCATTCTAGGTTCGGGTCCTGTGCCTCAAAAACTAACAGTGCTTCCTCAAATAACGAAGATTCCCTTGCCATTTTCTGTGTCGTGAATCTCTTCAGTTCTTCAGTTACTTTTTCTTCCTCCTGTCCCTCTTCATCCTTTCTCTGGGCCTCCAATTCCATCAGTAAGCTCCTCATGTTGCACAGCAAGGAGTTCAGCGAAATCGTCCTCTTGCAGATCTAGCTCCAGCTTCTCGCTGAGGGTCACTACGTTGCTGAAGACCTCTTCGGACTTCTGATCTACCTTCTCAAATCCACAAAAATCATGAACAAACTGTGGGCAAAGGTTCTTCCAAACCCCATTCATCGTGACCGCCATACCCTCACACCATGCAAAGTCAATGTTTTTTATGGTCTTGTAGATGTTATAGTCCTCCCAAAGTTGTCCCTAGGTTGCTCCTGATTTGTCACTTACCTTTACTGCCTGACAAAAAGTGTGACATAAATAATATTTCTTGAAAGTCGCTATAACGCCCTGGTCCATAGGTTGGATGAGCAACGTAGTATTTGGTGACAGATGCAGTACTTTGACGTTGGGATGAAAGTCATCCATGAATGGGGGTGGCCCAGAGCATAGTCGAGCAGCAAAAGAATGTTTTGCTGGAACGTCCTTCTCCAAGCAATATTTCTCTACATCTGGGATAAAGTGGTGGCAAAACCAGTCCTGGAACGTGGCCTGTGTAATCCGGGATTTGGGGTTATGCTTCCACACAACAGGAAGAGAGCCCTTGGCTATGTTTTTAAGGGTTCTTGGGTTCTGTGAATGATAAACTAAGAGAGGTTTCAGCTTCAATCCACCGGAAGCATTGCCACCAAACAACAGTTAGCCTATCCTTTGCTGCTTTACAGCCCGGCATCAACTTTTCCTCCTTACTGACGTAACTTCGGTCTGGCATCCTCTTCCAGTACAGTTGTGTCTCATCCACATTAAAAACCTGGTTGGGTAAATACACACCATCATCAATAATTTCTCAAAGTGTTTCTGGAAGTTCCTGGACAGCTACCCTATCTGCACTTGCTGTCTCTCCACTTATTTTTTTTTTTTTTTTTTTTTAACAAGGGATAAATAGACTGACACCAAGTATTGTACATGGGTGACCACAACAAAAGCAACAATGATTGCAATTACCAAACATGAAACACACTCATACTATGTCATAATATTGACATTCAGTCCAGTAATCCTCCACTGTAACAGCTCCTTTACTTTGCAGTGAAAATTGATTTGTATATTCTTTGCCTCTGAGTCCTTGTGGGATTTTTTTTTTTTAAATTCAGACAGAAAGTCACAAAAATTATACTCATCCTCATCAGTTCACTCAGTCCCATGTAATTAATTTGTTTTTTTCATCTTGATCTTTTGTTAGCACTTTTATGAGTTCATCAGTTTTTCATTAGAGTTCTGAAAATGCTTATTCATTCAGTTCAGCAGTACAGTCAGTTACCAGAAACCTGTACTTGTCAGAGTCTTTTCCATGAATTTCTTGAAGATGAAACCCTTTTATAGGAACATATTTGCAAAATCATCAGAGTACACCCAGAACTGTCTGTAAATGACAAAAGACTTAAAAATGACCACGGTTAAAGATTTGATGAAAGTTCATAATAATGCAGTTGACAAGAAAATTAGTTATTTCTGAGATATACATTTGAAAGTAATAACTAGGATTATTACTTATAACATTATACCAGAACATATAAGATTTTTAGAAATTTCATGTAATGTCTGAAACATTTATATTAACATATTTCCATACAAATAACCCAATGAAAGTTTAGTATTAGTTGTTTTGTTTGTTTTTTTTATACTGCAGGTTCTTATTAGGCATCAATTTTGTACACATCAGTGTATACATGTCAATCCCAATCGCCCAATTCAGCACACCACCATCCCCACCTCACCGCAGTTTTCCCCCTTGGTGTCCATATGTCCATTCTCTACATCTGTGTCTCAACTTCTGCACTGCAAACTGGCTCATCTGTACCATTTTTCTAGGTTCCACATACATGCATTAATATACGATATTTGTTTTTCTCTTTCTGACTTACTTCACTCTGTATGACAGTCTCTAGATCCATCCACGTCTCAACAAATGACTCAATTTCGTTCCTTTTTATGGCTGAGTAATATTCCATTGTATATATGTACCACAACTTCTTTATCCATTCGTCTGCTGATGGGCATTTAGGTTGCTTCCATGACCTGGCTATTGTAAATAGTGCTGCAATGAACATTCGGGTGCATGTGTCTTTTTGAATTACGGTTTTCTCTGGGTATATGCCCAGTAGTGGGATTGCTGGGTCATATGGTAATTCTATTTTTAGTTTTTTAAGGAACCTCCATATTGTTCTCCATAGTGGCTGTATCAATTTACATTCCCACCAACAGTGCAAGAGGGTTCCCTTTTCTCCACACCCTCTCCAGCATTTGTTGTTTGTAGATTTTCTGATGATGCCCATTCTAACAGGAGTGAGGTGATACCTCATTGTAGTTTTGATTTGCATTTCTCTAATAATTAGTGATGTTGAGCAGCTTTTCATGTGCTTCGTGGCCGTCTGTATGTCTTCTTTGGGGAAATGTCTATTTAGGTCTTCTGCCCATTTTTGGATTGGGGTGTTTGTTTCTTTGATATTGATCTGAATGAGCTGTTTATATATTTTGGAGATTAATCCTTTGTCCGTTGATTCATTTGCAAATATTTTCTCCCATTCTGAGGGTTGTCTTTTCGTCTTGTTTATGGTTTCCTTTGCTGTGCAAAAGCTTTGAAGTTTCATTAGGTCCCACTTGTTTATTTTTGTTTTTATTTCCATTACTCTAGGAGGTGGATCAAATAAGATCTTGCTGTGATTTATGTCAAAGAGTGTTCTTCCTATGTTTTCCTCTAAGAGTTTTATAGTGTCCAGTCTTATATTTAGGTCTCTAGTCCATTTTGAGTTTATTTTTGTGTATGGTGTTAGGGAGTATTCTAATTTCATTCTTTTACATGTAGCTGTCCAGTTTTCCCAGCACCACTTATTGAAGAGACTGTCTTTTCTCCATTGTATATCTTTGCCTCCTTTGTCATAGATTAGTTGACCATAGGTGCGTGAGTTAATCTCTGGGCTTTCTATCTTGTTCCATTGATCTATGTTTCTGTTTTTGTGCCAGTACCATATTGTCTTGATTACTGTAGCTTTGTAGTATAGTCTGAAGTCAGGGAGTCTGATTCCTCCAGCTCCATTTTTTTTGCCTCAAAACTGCTTTGGCTATTCGGGGTCTTTTGTGTCTCCATACAAATTTTAAGATGATTTGTTCTAGCTCCGTAAAAAATGCCATTGGTAATTTGATAGGGATTGCATTGAATCTGTAGATTGCTTTAGGTAGTATACTCATTTTCACAATGTTGATTCCTCCAATCCAAGAACATGGTATATCTCTCCATCTGTTGGTATCATCTTTAATTTCTTTCATCAGTGTCTTATAGTTTTCTGCATACAGGTCTTTTGTCTCCCTAGGTAGGTTTATTCCTAAGTATTTTATTCTTTTTGTTGCAATGGTCTCCACTTACTTTTACATTGTGAAGGCTGGCTCTAGCCTTGAACCGATGAAACCAGCCATGGCTGGCATTAAAAGATGTGCCCTCTGATTCTTTGCCGTGTTTCTTCTTCAAGTCTTCATAAAGGCTTTTAGCTTTCTCTTGAATCAGCGTTAAGTTGAGCAGGACTCAGCGCTGATGTTGATCCTGCATCCGCACACTGAGAAGTTTCTCCATCTCCTCCATCACTTTTCCATGCTTCTTGGATATTGTGTCAACATCGTCGGCACAGCAGACTTCACATGTTCCATGATCTTGTCCTTGTTCTTTAGATTCGTGCCAATGATTGAATGATTCATATTATAAGAATGAGCGATGTCTAACATCTATTTGCCTCGCTCTACTCTCTCAATTACTTTCACTTTTGTTTCCGTCATTATCGCTTGGCGCTTCTTAACAGTACCAGCTACATCACCTCTGCTTTTACGCTTGCTTCCAGACATCTTGGGCTTGAAATAAAGGTACTGTACTACTGTACTCTATACAGTACTGTAAAGTACACAAAAGCACAACCACATATAGAGGAAGCACGTACGTGACAATGTATGCCAGACACGTGAACTAACTTACAGGATTGGACACGCGAATGGACGTTTGCATCTTTGAAAGTTTGCAACGTGAAGGTTCGTATGTAGGTGACTTACTGTATTTGTACTGCCTAGGGAGAACTACCTAGGAAAATTTTGGTATGACTTTTGTCAGAGAATGTTTTGCTTATGTTCTCTTCTAGGAGTTATAAGGTGTCCTATCTTATATTTAAGCATATAAGCCGTTTTGAGTTTATTTTTGTGTATGGTGTGAGGGTATGTTCTGACTTCACTGATTTGCATACGGCTCTCCAACTTTCAAAACACCACTTGCTGAAGAGACTGTCTTTTCCCCATTGTATATTCTTGCCTCCTTTGTCAAAGGTTAATTGACCATAGGTGTGTGGGTTTATTTCTTAGCTCTCTATTCTATTCCATTGATCCATGTATCTCTTTCTGTGCCAGTACAATGCGGCTTTGATTACTGTAACTTTGTAGTATTTTCTGAAGTTTAGGAGGGTTATGCCTCCTGCTTTGTTCTTTTTCCTGGGGATTGTGTTCACATTTCTGACTTTTTATGGTTCCAGATACATTTTAGGATTATTTGTTCTAGTTCTGGGGAAAATGTCATGGGTAATTTGATAGGGATCACATTAAATCTGTAGATTGCTTTGGGTAGTATAGCCATTTTAACAGTATTAATTCCTCCCATCCAAGAGCGTGGGATGTCTTTCCATTTCTTTGAATCATCTTCAGCTTCCTTTACTAATGTTTTGTAGTTCTCAGTATATAAGTCTTTCACCTCCTTGGTGAGGTTTATTCCTAAGCATTTTATTTTTTTGATGCCATTAAAAAAAGGATTGCTTGTTTACATTTCCTTTCTGATATTTCATTGTTAGTGTAAAGAAATGCAACCAGGGACTTCCCTGGTGGCTCCGTGGTTGAGAATCCGCCTGCCAATACAGGGGACACGGGTTTGAGCCCTGATGCAGGAAGATCTCACATGCCGTGGAGCAACTAAACCTGTGTGCCACAACTACTTAGCCTGCACTCTAGAGCCAGTGAGCCACAAATACTGAGCCCATGTGCCACAACTACTTAAGCCTACATGCCTAGAGCCCGTGCTCCACAACAAGAGAAGCCACTGCAATGAGAAGCCTGTGCACCACAAGAAAGTCTAGTCCCCACTGGCATGTTTGAGTGGGTTGCTGCTCTGTGTTCCGGTGAGTGACAACACTTGGTGGTATCATATTAATACTATAGCATATCATATGTCTAATCTATGGGGGTCACCACAGCCTGGGTCCCCCTGGACAGAGGTCAGGTGAGCACAGACTAGCCCCCCCTAAGAATGGTCTCCCACGTGCTCTGTGAGGGTACCGTGATGGCCCCTAAGGTAGGGGACTGTGTCTGGGCCTCCGACATTTGTGATGAAGGGGAGTCGAAATGGAATCTCAATTAACAAGACATTATTTTAAGAATTTATTTTAAGTGAAGTAAAACACACGTCACATACCCTTTACCATCATCACCATTTTAAGTGCACGTTTCTGAGGCATCAGATATATTCACTTTCTCGTGGAGCCATCACCACCATCCCTAGAACTTTTCATCTTGCAAAACCAAAATTCCACAACCATGAAAGTCTCATTCCCCATTCCCTCCCACTGCCCCTGGCACCGATATCCACTTCAGTCCCTGAGTTGTCGACTCCAGGGCACCCACTGGAGTGGAATCCTGCAGTGTTTGCTGACGGGTCATTTTGGAAGAGCTGACTTTCAGTCTGAAGCTCTGCCTGTTTGCATCTGAAGAATCTGCATTTAAGGAGAGGGTGTATGAGGAAGGGGGTGTATGTGGGACAAAGGTGTCCGGGGTGCAGGTGAGCCAGGACCTGACCAGCTGCCTTTTGGGTCCTCTGGTCCCATCTCTTGGTCTGTGCCTCATCTGCACCATCACTGTCCCCGCTGGCACCGCTGGGGTGTTGTTGTCTGAGTGAGATTCCCCTGGTGCCCCTGCTCTCCTCCCCTCCTCCTGCTGGTTGGGGAGGGAACTGCTTGCTGTGTGGTCTCTACTCCTGAGGCATGAAGGACCCTGTAGCATGGACCTGCAGAGTGTGGGGTGTGGTCCCAAGAGCATGGGGCCCACATAGGACACGACATCGGGGCGTGACAAGTGCTAGGGCTGCCTCATCACTGACAGGGAATGTTGTCCAGATCCTGCTCGAGAGGGCGTGGTGGTTGGCCTGGGACCCTAGAGGCCCCATTCCTATACTGGAGCTCGGAGAGTGCATCCCCATGGGCTCCAGATTCACCCCATATCTCAGCCATATCCCTCTGTCCTGTCTTTGAACTCAGGAAAACGAGCTCTCTTGTCCACAACATAGGCCTGGTCCTGTTGATATTAGGATTCTTTAAGTTAGGCGTCCTGGGATAGCAGCTCTTTTTAGGCCTGAGAAGGAACAACTCCGGAGTGTACAACAATTTCAGATGAAACTAATATTCAATGACTATCCCTAACTACTCAGTTGTTGACTTCTATTAGTCATTATTCTCCTGGTTTTAGCTCTGATGTGGGGATTACAGAGGAGTCAACATTTAAATCTTCATAATCTGTGTATTTGTAGCTTCAGTATCATTACTGACCCATAGTTTGTTTTTTTTTTTTTTTTATGGTTTGGGAAGAGTTATTGATTTCATGTATCATGTAAAGGATTCACAATGATGATAGGGCAATTAAGATTACAATAATAGCTAGTAAATTGTTCACATTTTCTCTACCTGTGCATCTATTGTATGCATATGAGTTTAGATGTCAATATTAGTGAAATGATATAGAGGACTAGAGAACTTATTTTAAAAATCACTATTAATGTGTGATGAAGAAAATGTAAAAGTTCTTCCATAATCGGTGATGTTGTATCTTGAGAGCCTAGATGAAATTGATATGCCTTAGTGATATACAGAATTTTAGCGTATCATTTAACTTTGACAAAGCTACATCACTTTTTACTTTTATCTCATTTATTGAGGAAGACATAATTGTTATGGTGTTGGCTTGAAACTGGTTGAAAAGGACTTGAGTCCTTCCTTATTTTACATTTACATAGGTAGGATCTTGAAACATAGGATATGGTGGAGGACATCCGTGTAACCATTCTCGGTTAGGAGTAGCAATTTCCACTGCTAAGACTTCTTGTTTAGACACAAATGCTTTTCAAAGTATGAAGATTATTAGCATTACTGCTGCTACTGAGATGAATGAGCCTAAAGACAAAATATTTCATGTTGTGTGTGCCTCAGGGTACTCAGTCTAACGTAGTGACATCCTGAGAGGCCACGAAAGTGCTGCAGGAAGTCATATTTACTACTACAAATATACTTGTGAAGTGAATTTTTGCTCATGCTGAGTTAACTGTATAACCTGAGAATAGTGGGAATCAGTGTAGGAAGCCTCCTATAATAGTGAAGACTGCTCCCATGGACATTAGGTCATGGAAGTGTGCTACTACATAGTATGTATCCTGGAGGACAATGTCTGGGGATGAGTTGGCTAAGATGATTCCTGTCAAACCACCTACTGTAAAAAGAAAAACTAAAGCCTAAAACTCATAATATAGTGGGAGGTCATATAGTATTACCTCCGTGAACAGTTGCTAACCAGGGACTTCCCTGGTGACACAGTGGTTAAGAATTCGCCTGCCAATGCAGGGGACACGGGTTCGAGCCCTTGTCTGGGAAGATTCCACATGCCGCGGAGCAAAAAGCCCGTGTGCCACAACTACTGAGCCTGCCCTCTAGAGCCCGCAAGCCACAACTACTGAAGCCCACGCGCCTAGAGGCCGTGCTCTGCAACAAGAGAAGCCACTGCAGTGAAAGGGCCGCACACCGCAACGAAGAGTCGCTGCCGCTCACCGCAACCAGAGAAAGCCCATGTGCAGCAACCAAGACCCAACTCAGCCAAAAAAAAAAAAAAGAAAAAGAAAAGAAAAAGAAAAATTAAATAAAGAGTTGCTAATCAGCTAGATACTTTTACTCCTGTAGGGATAGAAGTAATTACGGTAGCTGATGCAAAGTATGCTCCTGAGTCCACAGCTATCCCTATGGTAAACATATGATGGGCCCACAAGAGAACTCCTAAAAAACCAGTGGACATGACTCATACTATTCCCAGATAGCTGAAGGGCAATTTTTGTCCTAAATAGTATGTAATGATATGTGAGTTTATAACAAACCCTGTTAGGCCATGAATACAGACTTCAGGGTGAGCAAAGTATCAAAATAGGTGTTGGTATAGGATTCGGTCTCCTCCTGCAGGGTCAAAGAAAGTAGTGTTTAGATTTCTATCTCTCAACAGCATGGCAATTCTGGCTGCTTGGACTGAGATTGGTAACTATAGTAATATGGCTATAGTTGGGGAAGATTAAACAAATAATGGCGTTTGGTATTGGGATATGACTGCTGGTTTTGTATTAAAGACTATAGTAATAAAAGTAATAATACCAAGAATTGAGGAGACACCTGCTAAATGTAAGGAGAAAACAGTTAGGTCGACAGAGGCTCCTGCATGGGCCAGATTGCAGGCTAGAGCTGAATGCACGGTTCCACTGGTACCAGAACCAGCTTCTACTAATGGTGATATGAGTAGGAGTAAGAATGATGGGGGAAGTAGTCAAAAGTTTATATGATTTATTGGGGGAAATGCTACTTCAGGTGTCTGAGTTATTAGTGGCCCAAGTCAGTTTTCAAAGCCTGCAATCATAACGGGTACAGCTATAAAGAAAATTATTACAAGTGCAGGGACTGTTATGACTACCTTACAGATTTGGGCATCTCCAAGTAGCGGTCCAGGTCAGCATAGCTCAGCCTGGATTAATATAATGAAGGTGCTGCCTGCTACTCCAGCTCAAGCACCGAATAGTAAATATAAAATGCCGATATCTTTGTGATTTGTTGAAAATAATCAGCAGTGTATGAACAGAGGTAAAATGACTGAGTTAGCATTAGACTGTAAATCTAAAGACAGAGATTGAGCCCTCTTTCTGGCAAACCCTGTGGTGAATCAACAAATTGAATTGTAACTTCAGAGAAGCAGCTTCAATTCTGCCAGTGATTTTCCTGCCTTTTTTTTTTTCTTTTTTTCTTTCTCAAATGAAGGAGAAGTAGACTGAAGCCAGTTGACTAGAGGATTTGCCTGTTAACTAAAGTTTCCTGGGGTTAAAACTCATCAATCTGGTAAAGATTTGGCTTAAATACCGTGTTTGCTTTACATTCAATTGATGTAGAATAAAGTCTTGCAATCCTTATTTTTAGGAATTAAGTAAATTTCACTTGTTTAGGGTTTTGAAAGCTCTTGGTCTGAACTAACCTGAATTCCTAGTCCAGCACCGATAGAATGGGTGTTGTGTGTAGTAATCGTGTGGGTATTATAATTGGTAATGATAGGAAGGTTATTTCTTTGTATGTTCAAATTGTTTTGTGTTTGTGTTGTTTAATGAAGGGAATATAGTTAGTGATGTGGAGTATGTTAGCTGCAAGTAGAAATATATGCTGAGGACTGCTGTGATGGCTATTAGTGTTGGTAGAATGATGTTGTCGTTTTTGTTATCTCTTGGATAATTATTCATTTGGGTAGAAACCCTGATAGTGATGGGCAATGTCCTAATGATACTATAATGGTGAGGAAAATGATTGTGATGGGAGGTGTTTTATCTCATGTGTGTGATAATGATACTCTTGTAGTACATGATCTGGGCATAAATAAGAAGAAGATAGTGTTGTTATGATATAAATTAGTATGTTTAGGATTGTTATAATCTGAATATACATTATAATAGCTGTTTATTCATCCTATATGGGCAATTGGTGAGGAGGGTGTAATATTTTCCAGGTGAGTATGGCGAAGTCTGCCTCAGCCTCCAGCTATGATTTATAATATCACTATGATTAATAGTATATTTAGGTTGATGGATGGTGACATGTGGTATAAAACTGATAGGGGTGCAATTTTGTCATGTTGATAGCATCAGGTCTGCTGTTCATGGGATGCCTTGTGTGACTTCAGGCACTCAGAAGTGAAATGGGGAAAGTCCTACTTTTGTGACAAGGGCGATTGTCAAGAGGGTGGATGCTGCTGGATTAAAGATTTTTGTTATTCATTGTGCTCTTTGACCAGAGTATATTAGATTAATGATAATAGCCGTTATAAGTAGTATTGATGTGGTGGACTGTTTTAGGAAATATTTGTTGGATGCTTCTGTAGCTTATGGGTTCATGCTTTTTATTAGAATGGGGATACCATTAACCAGTGTGAGCTTGTTATACAATTATATTTCCTGAGAAAATGGTCAGTAGAATGATGGTAAAAACAATGAGAGTTTATTAGCACAGGAAGGATATACAAAAATATTTTGGGGGTATGGGCCTGAAGCTTACTTAGAGAACTTTACTATATAGCATGTGGTGTAATGTGGTAGGTAGCATGGAGAATGTAAAATTATTAGGAAGAATTCAATTCCAGGAATAAGAGCATTGAAACCTCTATGATTTACTCTATCAAAGTAACTCTTTTGTCAGACATATTTCTTAACTTTGTGGTGGGTTGCCTGGTATGATGACAAGTGGTGAAAACTCTCATATACATAGGGTTAATGTTAGTCGTAAAAAAACTTTTTATAAGAGATGTATGCGTTGATCATATCAAAATTGTTGGTAGGAGGCTCAAGTTCATAGAAAGGAGATTGTTAGATGTGTTTTAATGATGACTTGGGTTGCATATAATTCTGGCACCTAGGGATTGTCGAATGCTCCTAAAAATAGATTGCTGTGGAAATGTTTATGATAGGGAAATTGACATATTCTCTAGGAGGGACGGGGTGAATGGGCCTGCTACATTTTCTACATTGAAGACATATACAGGTTTTGATGCTACTTCTGTTAAATCAAGTGGGGCTTCATTGGATTTCTGCTACTGCGGAGATAATCAAATTCTGGGTAGGGGTCAGGAGAAAATTAGTCATAGGTGTTCTTGTGTAATAATTACTGTTGAAAGTGTAAATGATCCATTTATCAGTAAGACTGAGAATAGAATAACTGCTACATTACTTCATATGAGATGATTGTCTGTGCTATTGTTCCTAGAGCTCCAGTGAGTGAGTATTTTGAATGTGAAGTTTATCCAGATCTGAGGATGGAATAAATGGCTAGGTGTGATATGGCTAATATAAATAATATGCCTACATTTATATTAATTAGTGGATAAGATATGGGAAGAGGAATTCATGTTGTGAGAGCCAGGGTTAAGGCTAGCATTGGGGCAATAATATATAAATTGATGATGTTGATGGACATAGTGGTTCTTTAATAAGTAATTTGAATGCCTCAGCAATGGGTTGTAATCATCCAAGGGGGCTGATGATTTTTGGCCCTTTCTGGATTTGTATATAGCCTAGGATTTTCCATTTAGTTAATATGAGGAATGCTATGGTGAATTAAATTGGGTAATTTGTGAAAGAATGTTGATTATAAACATATTCTTAGGAAGAGGACTTGAACCAGTGCAGAAAAAGTTTCAGTTTTACATAATTACCGGGCTCTGCCAGCGTAACGAACCCTGTTCTACAGTAGGGTATGTATAAATTAATTGAATGTAGATTATATCATCATTTAGTTTGAAGACATTTTGTAAAGTAAGCCGTATTGCTCTTGTCCTTTCTTTCATACTGGAAGAAATCTGCAATAGACAGAAACCAACCAGGATGACTCCAGTCTGAACTCAGATCACGTGAGAGTTTAATCGTTGAACAAACAGACAATTAAGAGCAGTTATACCGTTGAAATGTCGTGATCCAGCATCAAGGTCATAAACCATATTGCCCATATGAACTCCAGAATACAATTACACTGTTATCCCTAGTAAAACTTGTTCCATTGATCAGTGTTTTAGAAGAACAGGTGATAAAGCATTTTGACTAGCTGGCCTAAATTTTAATCTCTCAGAAGTGGTTTTATTCTCCAAAAAATAAATGGCGCACGGGCTCAAGGCACACCGGCTTCAGTAGTTGTGGCGTGCAGACTCAGTAGTTGTGGCCCACTGGCTTAGTTGTTCCGTGGCACGTGAGATCTTCCTGGACCGGGGAGCGAACCGGGTCCCCTGCATTGGCAGGCGAATTCTTAATCACTGCATCACCAGGGAAGTCCCAGAATCGCAGTCTCCCTTTTAATATACCTTAAGCCCAAAGAATCCATGGAAAATGGTTACAGAAAATAAGACAATAAAATATTGTAAGGACTATAACAGAAGGATATAGTACACAGTTCATATAGACACATCCCAAGCAGTTACAAAGTATATTAAAAGGGAGGCTGCAATTTTAAAAGGATAAGAAAAATTATACCCACAAACTCCCAATCTTTCCTGAAACGTTGCAATCTGAAACCCTATTGTAGGAAGCAGAAGATTCCGGGAGACATTCTACAAATGAAGGACTCCAAACCCTGTGGTTGGATAAGGAATTCTGGAAGGAAGGTATCCTCACCCAAGGAGAGCAGGTTCCTATACTTCTCTAACATCACATCCCTGTACAATTCCCATTGATCTTGGTCCAGGCATTCTCACTCCTCTTGAGAGAAATCTATGGCCACATCCTGGAATGTCAGCAGTCCCTGAAATTAAAAGTACACATGGCATGTGGCCACGGGAAGAGTTCATAATGTGACCCAAGAAGAAAACAGCAAGTTAAGAGAACTGCTTTTAATTTAGAAGAGTGTCTTCAATTATCCACTAATATATATATATATATATATATATATATATATATATATATATGTATATGTATATATATATATATTTACAAAGTAACTTTCTCTACCTTATTTCTAACTACAAGAAAAGAGTATGGCATGTGATCCACAAAACCAGTATAGAGACTATACTTGTCTGGAAAAGAAATGATAAAATGATGGTTTCAACACAGGCATATGCATTTTTGAGTGTTTTATTTATATCAAACTGGATAAAATGTGTGTATTTCTCATAGAGAAAAGACCTGTCGAGGTAGAAATGTACCTTTCAACTATTCATGGGTACACAAGTACACTGGGGAGATTGTAAAAGTGCAGATTGTGATTCAGTAGGTCCGGTGGGCCTGAGTTCTATTTTTTTAACAAGCTCATTTTTAACTAGTGATGCCACAGTCTCTGATTCATTAACCACAACTGTGAATATCAGAGACATAATTAGAAAGGTAAAAATTCATATTTAATTTTGAACTTAAAGTGTTTTATGGATTTTACACCTTTAATAGAATAGTGAGCACAGCAGCAACAATCATTTGTGAATATTTACTATAGAATGTGTATCTTTCTAACTTTTTCGTGTAGGATTCCAGGAAAAAGGCCTGGGCTGCGGCCACAGTGGGCGTGGCCCCCAGGCCGGGCCGCCCCTCCAGGACCCCCGACGGGGCCCTGCGCTCCTGTCGGCTCCCTCCCCCGCCGCCCCGCTCCCTCCCGGAAGGCCTCGGGGCAGAGCGGTCCCACCCACTGCGCGCTGAACAGAGCCCGCGTTTCCTCAGAGCTGGAACTCCCGGCTCGGGCGGGGTCTCTTCCCTCCGCCGTCACGGAACTGCCCCGGAGCCCGAGGGGAGGGCGACCTCACTGAGGCTGCCGGCTCTGGAGGTGCGCCGGCGGCCGAAGCCGTGACAGTCGCGGGGACGGCGGGCCGGGTAAGTGGGCGCCGACCCTCCGCCTGGTCCGGTGCCCGGGCGGCAGCACAAGACCAGCTTCTGAGGGGCAGGGGTTCGCTGCCACCCGCCGCTGCTGTGCAGAAAGAACGGCCTCCAGCGTCTGGTCCCCGGGAACTTCGGTCCCTCGCCTCGCCCCTGCCCTCGGCCTGGCTCGCGAGGCCTGGTGGGCGTGGGGAGGGGGTCGGCCTGAGCGTTCTGAGGGGAAACGGGGCAAGGGAGGCGCAGGGTCCGGCTGCAGCGTCAGCGCCCCTCCTCCCGACTGCGGGGAAAGCGGCTGAAAACTCCCCCCGAGGCGCGCAGGCCCCTTATTCAGCCGAGTCCCTCTGCGCTCCTTCCTCCCTGAGCTAAAGTACCGGGGGGAGGGGACAGGGCAGGGAACTGGCGCAGGTAATGGGGAACATCAAAAGGTGATTGTTAACTGAGGAAAACCAGCTCTCCCAAGGTGAGGAATGCGGCGCTTTTCTTTGCATGGGCTCACTGAAATCCTTCCTTTGATATGCACCTCAGCTCTCTGGGGCCTGCATTTTGTATTTGCATATCCTGAGTGCCTCAGGGCCCGCCGGCTCACATTGGAGGGCAGCAAGTGCTGAAGACTGTGACATCCTTTGTTTACTGATAGGGCAAGAAATATTCCATTTCCCACAGGCTTGAGGGGCAGACAGTGAAAAAAAGTCGGAGAATCTCACTCGGCATGTACTTTGGTTTACATATAGACAATATTTATACTTAACTGTGCTAATAGAGGTTCTCAAGTCCAATCAACTTGTACTACTGCCCTCTATGTGCCAATTTCATCAATATCATAAGATAAATGCTTACAGAATTGACTTAATCCATTTAAATAGGATAATGATTTTTAAAGGAAACATAATAGAAATATAACAACAAAACCTTTACCACTAAAGGCTGGGTCTGGAACAAGCTAAATAAATGTTCCATTGTTAAAATATTGAAAGATGTAGTCAATAGAAATATCAACAAAAATGACAAATAATAAGGGTAGCAGAATGTTGAAATGTTCTATCTTTATCATTAAAGTGGCAGAAAATCATTTATTAGTAGGCACTGGGGGCAGAAGATGCCTGATTTTATACCTTTGTCATATTTGTGCAGTTGTTTCAACAAGTAACTTAAAGACAAAATGGAAAAACAAGGAGGTTTGTGCCTGAGATCATGTTGCTGTGAAACCAGGGATGGCCACCTTGTGCCAGGTGAGTTAAGTTTACCTGGCAGGTAGACCGCAGAGCTCCTGGGAAGCAAGGGTTGGAATTTTTCTGCTGGGTGCCCCTTAGGTTCTGTGACTTGGCTGACTGACTGTGAGTCATGTTTCGGGAAAGACCTGATCACAGGAAAAGGGTGGGAATAGAGTGCTTTGGGGAGCAGCTAACAACATTCATCACAGCTCACGGCCTGAATGAATTTTAAAGAAACAGGAAAACAAATGCTTCTTATGGAATCAGAGAATGTGAGGGCTGGACAATCCCAGAAAATGAGGAACACCCATCCCATTTTCCAGATGACAAAACAGAGGTCCAGCAAGGTGAAATCCCTCACCCAAGTTGCACCCGTCTCTCCTCCCCACTACGTGGTTCATGAAAGCAGGACTCTTCCTGTCTTGATCACTGCTGAACCCCAAAAAGGGCCAGGCATCTAGCAGCTGCTCCAAAAATTTGGGTTGACTGTGGGAACAATGCTATTTCTTTCTTTCTCACTCTTATTCAGGATTGTGCCAAGTACTCCCCAGGTTGCAATGTAATTCGATAAATGTAAATATTAATTGAGTTTTGTTGTGATGAGGACTTAGGCTTTGAAGGTAACAGACTTGGTTCAGATCTTGGTTCTGCCACTCCATAGCTGTTTGGCTTTGGGAAAATTACTAAACCTCTCTGAGACTATTTCCTCCTTTGTAAAGTGGGGATAAATCTATCTGAGCCAGCAGAGCACCTGCATGAGAGATGTGCACTAAATATTGCTCTTTCTCACTCTCCTACGCCATCTCTCTGTTCTTCCCAGAGAAGCTGTACAGAAGGATATAGTACTTTTTTAAAATAGTTAACTAATTATTTAATTAATTTGTTCTTGGCTGCGTTGGGTCTTCATTGCTATGCACAGGCTTTCTCTAGTTGCGGCAAGCGGGGGCTACTCTTTGTTGCGGTGCGCGGGCTTCTCATTGCGGTGGCTTCTCTTGCTGCGCTTGTTGTGGAGCACCGGTTCTAGGCGCGCGGGCTTCAGTAGTTGTGGTCTGCAGGCTCAGTAGTTGTGGCCCATGGGCGTAGCTGCTCCGCGGCATGTGGGATCTTCCCTGACCAGGGCTCGAACCCATGTCCCCTGCCTTGGCAGGCAGATTCTTTACCACTGCGCCACCAGGGAAGTCCGATATAGTACTTTTTAAAGAGGGGTTTGAATTTATTTCAGATTGTGTACATTTTTCTTGTAGAAAAGATTATTCCACTATAGAAACATAAACACGCAAAACCACTCCAAATGCAGTATTCTATGGTTTAGATATCATCAGTCACATTTTATAAGTAATTGGGCAAATGCCAAAGCACTAGGTACTGGGGCGTAAGAAGACTCAAATCTGGGGTGACCCCACCCCAATTTCAAGAGCAGGGTGTGCTTTTCAAACCCATGTTTCATCTGGTCTTTGTTTCTCATCCATCCTCTGTGTCTGCCTTTCTCAAGAAGGCTCAGATCCTCGGCTTTCACACCCTCCCGGCTGGCTGTGCCCCAGCTCCCGGCCTGGAACCTCTGCGTGCCTGGGTGTGCCTGCTCCCCCTGTGCATCACCAGCTTTGCCAGGGAGCTGCTGTATCGTGCACTGCTTGCTGTACCCAGAGTACCTGGACCCTTCTGGTACATGAAGTGCACCCTCCTCACCATGTGTGCAGCCCATCCCCTTACCTTATATCCTGCCTCTAAGCCAGGCTTGGGGGTGAATACAGTGTGCATTCAGCTGTGTGAGGTGCTGGGATCAAAGTGAAGTTCCCAATTTTTGAAGTGGCAGGCTTGAGGGGCACACAGTGATTTAAAGTCGGGTCACCTGACTTAAAGGGGGGACTGATTGATTTAAAGCCAAGGCAGCTGACTTAAAGCCTGCATCCCTCAGCTGCAGGACGAGACCAACTTTGGCGGTGCACGGGTTCGCTCCAAGCCAGCACTGCTGTTCAGGAAGAGATTCCAGTAGCGCCTTAGTGCAGGGGGACTTGTTCCGTTGTCTTGCTCCTGCCCTCAGAGGGGGGCCACCTGCTCTTCTGGAGAATCAGGGAGGGGGAAGTGCAGAGTCCCGGCTGGAGTTGCGGCACCGCTTGTCTGATGGCAGGGAAAGGGGGACAGGGCTGTGTAGTGTCCTGGGGCTGGACTCACCAGGTCGACTCAGCCTCTCAGCCTCCTAACCTCCCCCCCCCACACACTCCACAAGAGTTTCCAATAATATGTAATTGCGCCTTAGGTTCTCGGTCTTCAAACTCATCCCCAGGCTCCCAGGTCCCTTGATTCAGCCAATCCCTCTGTGCTCTTTCTTCTATTAGATACAGTCCCAGAGAGAGGGGCTGGGGGATGGGACTAGAGGGATGCCGGCAGCACTGGCCTCAGCTGACTAAAGAGATCCGGGGCCTGCGCTATCACACATGTGCGAGGACCCTTAAGGCGGAATCGAGGGGGCCAGTTAGAGGCAGTCCTTGCTGCCTCAAGTGAGTATGGATCACCGTCGGGTGGGGAGCACGCTGACCCCTGAGAAGTACTGTTAGGAGGATGTGTTCCTCCCTCGGCTTCAAGGACGTGGGTGGGCTTCAGGGCTCCAGTTCCCCTCCAGGCCTCCAGGTCCGGCTGCACCGCAGCGGCCTTGCAGACCCGCCTTCCTGTCCCAGAACTTGCCAGGCTCCAGGAAGAATCCAGACAGCAGAGATGGTGCCTGAGGGCTCCAGCTTGAAAAGTGCTGTCCCTGGGGACCCAACAGTGGAGGGAGGAAGGGTGAAGGGAGTGGGGGTGGTGGGGTCGGGAGGGGTGGCTGCCCTGGGAGACGTTGAGAGAGAAATATCGCCCCCCACACCCCCTGCCCCTGCAACTGACCCATTGATGCCATAGGATCTCAGGGCCTTTTAGTCAGAGATGCCTCTGCTTCTTTACTCCTGTGTTCAAAACTACGCAAAACCAACTCTTCATCCTCTTGCTGCCTTGCCAGGACTTTTAAAGCACTGTTCTATTGAAGCACTCGTTCCCTAAACTGCAGTTTGGAGCTGTCCCAGCTATTTAAAAGTGTTCTCCTTAAACTGAGACTAAATCCTACTCTTTTGGAAAAACGGCCTTCAGTTCACTGGAGATCGTCTTTTCTGCCCATTCCTTCCTTCTACTGCCCTCTTAAGAACCCCTGTGCTCAAAGAGCTTGGTGATTTATTTTTTGCTTGATGTCAAAAAGAAACCTCCCCTATGCACCCCAAAAAGCTTTCCTGGAACATAGGTGTTTCACAACCATGACAGTGTTTTGCAGTTAGTATACACTGGGTAGAGTGCCTAGCAATCCCTCCAAGAGCCAGAGGTGAGCAGACCTTTACTTATTTGATTGGATGCCCTTCAAGTTTAGGAAGGTCCCATTCTTATGACCCAGCAGGTAAGACAGAGCCCTGGATGGCTGTGGCTGTGATTAGATAACTTCTGATGATTTTATTTCCCTTACTGAGCTGCTGCTTCTAGGTTAAATCCGTTTTATTACCTGTCCATTTTTAAAGAAAGGCTGACAAAGTCACTGTAATAGGTCAGGAGTCTGAGCTCAGGGTTGGTCAAAGGTACTCACAGGGAGGAAGGTGGATAAAAATAGGTGGGTAAAATAGGAGGGTTGGCAAGTACAGCCAGGACACCCGTGTTCATCATGCATACTAATAAAGGCCAGAATCTCCTCATTTATCTCTGGTGGGAAGTTCTGATGGTTTCACAGGATCAAACTCAAATCATATTCAAACTAGGGGATTTCCCTGAGCATAAAAGGAAGTATCCGTCCCTAGCAGGAGTCACTGCAGAGGAATAAAGACATAGATGTAGAGAACGGACCTGAGGACACAGGGCGGGGGAAGGGTAAGCTGGGATGAAGTGAGAGAGTGGCATGGACGTATATACACTACCAAAGGTGAAATAGATAGCTATTGGGAAGCAGCTGCATATAGCACAGGGAGATCAGCTCAGTGCTTTGTGACCACCTAGAGGGGTGGGATAGGGAAGGTGGGAGGGAGACACAAGAGGGAGAGGATATGGGGATATATGTATACGAATAGTTGATTCACTTTGTTATACAGCAGAAGCTAACACAACAAGGTAAAGCAATTATGCTCCAATAAAGATGTTAACAACAACAACAAAAAAAAAAAACCCAAAATCTAAGTCAATCAAGCCAACGGAGACAATGTATGTGTTTACAGTTCAAGAAATCCACAAGGGAATCCTTTATTCTGTAGGCAATGAATGGTCCATTCGAAAAGGAAAAAAACTTTCTAAAATGTTGTCTTTCCATTTATTGTTCAGAACATCATTTTTATACCTCTGCATTTCTTACTATTTAAAGCCAAGTCACGTGAGTTACAGGGAAGCAGCTGATGGATTTAAAGTTGGGTCACTTGATTTAAAAACCAGTGGCAGTTGATTGATTTACATCCCGGTCATATGACATGAGGAGAGGGTGCTAAAAACTGCTTTTTCATCTCTGGCTCAGAATATCATATTTACCTTGGTTTTTCTTATGATTTAGAAAACTTGAGCTGTCTCTCCTTGGAATCATCAGGAGAAAAATACAGTATTTCAGATTCATTCTTGAAACCAACTTCTCACGGTTAAGGTGTAT
The DNA here is from genome assembly GCF_028021215.1 of Eschrichtius robustus. Classification (NCBI taxonomy): domain Eukaryota; kingdom Metazoa; phylum Chordata; class Mammalia; order Artiodactyla; family Eschrichtiidae; genus Eschrichtius; species Eschrichtius robustus. The sequence continues at coordinate 83,699,346 of NC_090832.1, forward strand.
TGGCTAAAAGATCTTCCTTCTTCAAGAGATTCCAAACCTCTGTAAGACACTTCATTGTAATTGGAGAAAAAAGAAGAATGAATTCAGGCCAGCAGCTGCAGGAGGCCAAGGCAGCCCCCAGGACTAGGGAAGGAGGAGGAGGAAGGGCTGAGAGTTGCCATTAGAGCAGACAACCTCCAGAGGGCGCTGAAGCACCGGCAAAGCCCACCTGCCACTCCCAGTTTGGCACTCCAGGGTCAGATTTGGGTTTGGAGATGGGGTTGCTGTAACCCCAAGGAGGTGAGCAGAGAGGAGGAGTTGATTACCGGTCTCCTCTGACTCTCTGACCCAAATTGCCTGGCTTCACAGGGGGGACAGGGTTTTGCTTTCAGCAAACTCATGGGGCACTTCCAGGCTGGTCGGGTTGCCCAGTGGCCCGACAGCCTGACAGGCTGACTGCGGTGTGACCGCCCTTTGTTTCTCCAGAATCTGTGCATCAGGAGGTGCATGGGTGCGGGAGCCCATCCACCGCCCCTCCCCCCAAGGGGGATGGCACCTTCCCTGGCTGTACCCTATGATCACCAGGTACTTGAAATGAATGCAAGTTTTTTGACTTCAAGGAAAAGCTCACATAAGCGTTTCTTCCTCATAATGTGTGGGATTTACTATAATGGAAGGACATTAGATAGAACAGGTAGAAAACTCACCTGTTGGTCTCCATGTAGGAGTTTATTTTGCATGAATCCCTCCTACGTGAGTAGATAGCAGAGGTTTATTTTTGTTCCCGTGTGTGTAGTTGTGGCAGAGGATGTAGGTATGGTGATTTGAAGCCCTCAAAGAAATATTCTCAGAATTCTCAAGATTTCTCTTGATCGGAACCGAAAGAGACCTGGAAAAGGAGGAAAAGAAAAGGAGGAGGGAGAACGAATGACTGTTTCTCAGTAAATTCACCTTCCTGGTTGATTGTTCTGTCTTCTCATTTCTTTTAACTTCTATGTATGTCTAATGGAATAATGTAGAAAGGCTGATTTTTATGCTTTAAAAGATTTTACATCACAAAGAAACTAGAAGTGGCTAACAGAACTTATTCAAATCAATTTTGCATAGAGACTTTGATATTAAATTTGTATACTAAAATGGGTTTATCCCAATTTTCTCTTTCTTTTTGAGTGAATATTTGTAACATATTTTTGTAGATAATAATTTATCCTAGATATACAAAATTGTGAGAATGGGTACCATTTTTTACCACTTAAATGATTTCTTTTAAATGAATAGATTGTACACTTTAAATGCCAATGCTGTGTCTTACGTGTTGTTTTTTAATTCCTTGATTTCCAAAACTTGTGTTTATTTAATTGATTTCTATCTAATCATCTGTGTCTCCCCTTTATTGTTTCTTACTTTATATTTTATTGATCTATAGTTAATTTACATTATTATATTTGTTTCAGAGGTACAGCATAGTGATTCATAAATGTTTAGGTTCTTCTCCATTTATAGTTATTATAAAAGAGTGGCTATATTCCCCATGCTATACAGTACATCACTGTAGATTATTGATTTTATACATAGTGGATTGTACCTCAAAATCTCCTACCACAATTTTGCTCCTCCACCCTATCTCTCCCTGCTGGTAACCACTAGTCTGTTCTTTAATCTGTGAGTCTGTTTTTTTGTTGTTATTGTATTCAATTTTTTAGATGCCACGTGTAAGTGATAACATACCATGCTTGTTTTCTCATACCATACCATGCTTTTTTTCTCATAACATGCCATGCTTGTTTTCTCTGCGGCTTATTTTACTAAGCATAATACCCTCCAAATCCATCCATGTTCTTGCAAATGGCAAAATTTCATTTTTTGCTGAAGTCATCATAAAAAATCTTTTTTATCCACTAAGCTATTGATGAACACTTAGTTTGACTCTATATCTTGGCTATGGCAAATAACACTGTTATGAACATTGGTGTGCAGTTATTTTTTTTTGAAATACTGTTTTTGTTTTCTTCTGATATACCCAACAGTGAAATTGCTGGATATTATGGTAGTTCTATTTTTAGTTTTTTTTGTGGAACCTCCATTCTGCTTTCCACAGTAGCTGCACTACTTCACATTCACATCAAGAGTGTACAAGAGTTTCCCTTTCTCCACATCCTCACTAACCTTTGTTATTTGTGATCTTTTGGATGACAGCCATTCTGACAAGACTGAGGTGATATATCTCATAGTTTTGATTTGCGTTTTACTGCCGATTAGCTATGTTTAGCATCTTTGTGAGTTCTGGCTGTCTATATGTAGTTTTTCCTTGGAAAAAAATGTCTATTTAGGTCTTCTCATTTTTTTAAAAAAGATTTTGCGTGTTTTTTTGATATTGAGTTGTATGTGCTGTTTCTGTAGTTTAGGTATGAACCCTTGCTTGGTCATCTTTTTTGATGTTAACCTCTTATCATGTGCAAATATTGTCTCTCCCTCAGCAGGTTGTCTTTTCATTTTGTCTTTGTTTTCCTTTGCTGTGCAAAATCTTTTAAGTTTAGTGAAGTCCCATTTGTTTATTTTTGCTTTTGTTTCATTTGCCTTAGTAGACTGAACCTAAAACTGTTGCTATCATTTATGTTGAAGAATGTTCTATATTTTCCTCTAGGGGTTTTATGGTTTCTGGTCCTACATTTAGGTCTTTATTCAGTTTTGCATTTATTTTATATATGGTGTGCTAAAATAATCTAATTTTATTCTTCTCCTTGTAGCTGACCAGTTTTCCCAGTACCACTTATTGAAGAGACAGTTTTTTCTCCATATTGCCTGCTTTGTCATAAATCAATTAAATATAAGTGTGTGGGCTTATTTCTGGGATCTCTATTCTATTCCAGTGATCTTTGTGTCTGTTTTTGCTCTGGTACCTTTCTCTTTGATTACTGTCACTTTGCAGTATAGTCTGAAGTCAAGGTGCGTGATGCCTCCAGCTGTGTTCTTTCTCAAGATTGTTTGGCTATTAGGGGTCTTTGTGTTTCTATACAAATTTTAAAATTACTTTTTCAAGTTCTGTGAAAATGCTTTGGTATTCTGATAGGGATTGCATTAAATCTGTAGATTGTCTTTGGTAGTATGGTTATTTTAACAGTATTAACTCTTCTAGTCGATGCACATGCTATATTTTTCCATCTTTTTGTGTGGTCTTCAACTTCTTTCACCAATGGCTGATAGATTTCTGAGCACATGTCTTTTACCTGCTTAGGTGTGTTTATTCCTAGGTATCTTATTCTTTTTGATGTCATTGCATATGGTATAGTTTTCTTAATTTTTCTTTCTGACATCTTTGAGTTTTGTTTTTTCTTCTTTTTCTAATTCCTTCAGGTGTAATGTTAGGTTGTTTATTTGATATTTTTCTTGATTCCTAAGAATAAGCTTGTATCACTATAACTTCCCCCTGTGAACTGCGTTGGCTGTGTCCCATAGATTTTGGATCATTGTGTGTTCATTTTCATTTGTCTTGGGTATTTTTAGAATCCCTCTTTAATTTCTTCAGTGTTCCTTTCTTCCCCTTTTATTCCCTTCATCTGTGATGTGAGGATTATCTTTAATATTATGTTTGGATTTCTTTCAGTTTTGTTTATGTGTGTGTGTGTGTGTGTGTGTGTGATTATTTAAGTTGCTGAGCTCTTAATTTCACATGGACACTAACAACCCTGCATTGTTACTCTGCTCCCCCACAGTTACTGAATTTGACCTTATATTTTACATCTACTTGTTTTGTGTGTCCCTTAACTTCTTATTGTGAATATAGATGATTTTATTAGTGTTTTTTTTTTTTTTATCCTTCCTATTAGCTGTGTCCATGGTTGATTTACTACCTTTGTTGAATATTTGCCTTAACCAATGAGGTTTTTCCTTTAGTAAGTTTCCTTTCCTAATTTTTATGTTTCAATCGTGACCTTTTCTTTTTCACTTAGAAAAGCCCCTTTAAGATTTCTCATAAAGCTGGTTTGGCGATGCTGAGCTCTTTTAGTTTTGCTTCTCTGTAAAACTTTAGATCTCACCATCAAATCTGAAGGAGAGCCTTGCTGGGTAGAGTATTTTTGCTTATAGGCTTTTCCCTTTCATGACTTTAAATATACCATGCCACTCCCTTCTGGCATGCAGAGGTTATCCTGAAAAGTCAGCAGATAACTTTATGCAATTTCCCATGTTTGTAACTTGTTGCTTTTCCTTTGCTCCTTTTAATAGTGTCTTTTTCTCTTTATTTATTTTTTTTTCCATTTTAATTACAATGAGTCTTGGTGTGGTCCTCTTTGGGTTGATCCTGTTTTGGCCTTACTGTGTTTACTGGACTTGGATGTCTGTTTTCTTTCCCAGGTTAGGGAAGTTTTCAACTCTTATGTCTTCAGGTATGTTCTACACTGCTTTGTCTTTCCTTTTTGCTTCTGGGACCAGTATAATGCAAATATTAGTACACTTGATGTTGTTTCACAAGTCTGTTCAACTTTCCTCATTTCATTTTAATCTATTGTTTTACCGTTCATCTCCAGTGATTGCCAGTACTCTGTCCTTCAGTTTTCTGATTCATTCCTCTGTATCATTTAGTCTACAGTAGTTTCCTTTAATGTATTTTACATTTCAGTTGTTGTATTCCTCATCTCTGTTTTGTTGTTCTTTAATGGTCTAACTCTTTTTAAAAAAATTCTAACTTCTTGCTCTGGTCGTCCATTCTTCTCCTGAGTTCTTTGATCATCTTTACAGTCATTACTTTGAACCCTTTGTTGAGGAGATTGGCTATCTCTACTTCACTTCGATCTTCTTCTGAATTCTTATCTTGGTCCTTCATTTGGATCGTGTTTCTGTGTCACCTCATTTTTCTTAACTTCCTGTTTTTATTGCTATGTGTGTAGTAGGTTCGTTACATTTCCTGACCTTGGGGAAGTGGCCTTTTGTAGGAGCTGTCCTATGGGTCCCAGCAGCCCCCTCTCCCCTGGTCACTAGAGCTATATATTCTAGGTGTACCCCCTATGTGGGCTGCTTGGGCTCTTCTGCTGTGGTGGGCTGACTACTGTGGGTAGTCTGGTAGGCTTGGCTGCCCCCAGACTGCTTGTTTGCCAGGCTCTGCCTTGTATGGTGGCTGTCTGTGCTGCTTGGTGAGACTAAATCATAAGGCAGCTGGCTGCACAACTCTGGGGGACACCAAATCTGGTGCTGGTTCACTTATGGGTAGAATTGCAGTCCAGGTGATATCAGGGCTAGTGCCCAGTCACTGGTTCTGGGGCTATGCTGGCTACTGGGAGGAAGAGACAGGTTCTGCGTTCTGGCTGCAGGGCCCAGGAGCCACAGAGTTGGTGTTGGATCACTGTTCCTGACACAGCTCTCTGCAGGGCCGGGGATATCCCTAATCTTGTGTTGGCATTCTGATGGGCAGGGTCAGGACCCAGCTGAGTCCATGGCTGCTTCTGGCCTGCAATTAAGTGGCCTGGTTACACAGGCTGCTGGGCTGTGGTATTCCTGGAGCTGGTGTGTGCCTGTTGGTGTATGAGGCTGATCCCACTGCTAAAGCAGGTTTGCTGTTGGGTAGGTCCAAGCTCCATCCAGTCCGTGTGCAGTTACCACCTGCCGATGGTGAGGCTGACTCCAAGGCCAGAGCAGGCTCACTTGTCAGAGGGGCCAGGGACTCTGGGGCTGGTGCCTGTCCACTGAGGTGTGGAGGCTGGTCCTGGGGCTTTTGGTGGCTGGACCCATGTCCAGGGGCAGCTGTGCACTGAGAGGATCTGAAGGCAGCCTGTTTGCTGGTGGATGGGGCTATGCCCCTGCTCAGTTAGTTGCTTGGCCTGCAGCATCCTAGTACTTGTGTCTGTAGTCTGGTGGAAATGGGTGGGGCTCGGCCCTGGGGCTGATAAGCTACAGGGAGGATTCTGAAATTATGCTTGCTGGTCCCAGCGTCCACGAGGTAGAAGGAGCTCCCCCGAATGGCTGCTGCCAGTGTCTCTGTCCCTGAGGCTGTGCTGTAGTTGCCTCTTGCCTCTCTGGGAGACTCTCCAAGATCAGGAGGTAGGTGTGACCCGGGATCCTTTCAAATGACTGCTTCTGTTCTGATTCTCAGATCATGTGGGATTTTGTGAGCATCTTTTAAGAGTGGAATCTCTATTTCCCACAACCCTCTGGCTCTCTGGAAAATAAGCACTACTGGTCTTCAAAGCCCAACTTTCTAGGAACTCTTCTTTCCACAACAGGATCCCTGGGCTTGGGAGCCTGATGTTGGCTTCATACCCCTTGCTACCTGGGAGCACCTCTGAAATTGTAATTATTCTCCCATTTGTGGGCCACCCACTTGGTGGTATGGGTCTTGACTCTATTGAGATTTTGCCCTTCCTTTCTGTCTTGTCGAGGTGCCTTCCTTATATCTTTAGCTGTAAAACATCTTTTAGGGTAGGTCCCGGCCTTTTTCATCAATTGCTGTTCTGTAAACAGTTGTGACTTTGGTGTGCCCATGAGAGGCGTCAAGCTCTGGGTCTTTGAATGCTACCATGTTGGACAATCTCTCTACTTCATTCTTAAATCATATTATTTCAGTTTTCTTAGTATCTTATTTGATTAGCGACAGTTTGAAATTTATTATCACTCATGTTTACTTCGCCTGTTTAAAAAAATTGAATAGTGCATTCATTCAGTTTGAAATGAAGGTAGTGACCTGTGAATTTCCATACCTCAAAAATCAAGGATAGGAAAAAAGCCTTTTCTACTTGTGTTACCCTCAAACTCTGCACCCCACCCCAGCCTGGGGATTAACCTCTTGCACCCATGCTCACCTTCTGTTTTCGGACCGTTAACCATCATTGCATCTGTATGTGTGTTGACAAAGTGAACGCTAGTCTTTGCAGTTTTTGTGTTTGGTTTTTTGGTTTAGGGAACAGTCCTACTACGAATGTACATTTACTGCTCTACTGAAGTTCATATATAAACCTGTCAAGCACATTACCAGAATTGGAATTGCTTGTATATACACTTTGATAAATTTTAGAGACAATGGTAGAACAGAAGTAAATTGTATTTCAAATGCCACAATATTCTCATACCATGAAAACCCGTCCCTTTTTAATATATTTGTGTGTAGTTTATCTTTATGCCCATACTATATTTCCCAGAGATGGGTAAGTGTTATGTTTCTTGCTGGCACATTTACCGTATTGTTCAAAGTCAGGCGTTTGGTGGTTTTAGCATGATCCTATTTCCATGAACTCGCAAATACAAGATCTTCTCTCACACTGTCTTTTACTCCCTGCTGTTTTATATTGCCCTCCTAATTCTCAGTCCTGGTCTTTCTTTATGTTCTTCATCAACCTGGATAGGTTATACTATTTTCTCCCTTATTCAAGACCAATAGAATAGAATAGAATACAACACCCAGAAATAAACCCTGATATATGGCCAAATGATTTTTGACAAGTTGCCAACACTTTTCAAAGTAGAAAGGATAGTATTTTCAACACATGGTGCTGAGAAGTCTTGTGGGCAACATGCAAAAGAAGGAAGATGGACCCTTACCTAACATCATATGCAAAAATTAATGAAAACGTATCAAGGAACTAAATATAAAACCTAATAATATAAAAAGTCTTAGAAGAAGTTACAGGACAAGAGCTTCATGATATTGGATTTGGCAGTGTTTTCCTCCATATGAAACGAAGGAACAACCAAGGTACAGCTAACAAAAAAATAAACAATTTGCAGTACAGAAGTTAAAAAAAAAATGTGTATCAAAGAAATGTAAACAGAATAAAATGGCAACCCACAAGATGGGAGAAAATATTTCAGAGCCATCTATCTGACAAGAGATTTCTCTTCAGAATATACAGAGAACTCCTACAACTGAACAAAAAGCAAACACCCTGATTCAAAAATGGATAAAATACCTGAATAGATGGTTCTTCAAAAAGATGTACAAATGACTAAGCACTTGAATAGATGCTCCATATCACTAAATGCATGTTTATATATTTGTGTGCATGCATATACACACAAGCACACACACACATACACAAGCAGAAAACAACTATTGGTGAGGATGTGAGGGAGTTGGAACCATTGTGCTATGTCAGAGGGAATGCAGAATGATACAGCTGCTTTGCAAAAGAGTATGACAATTTTTCAGATATTGAAAAATAGAATTACTACATGATCCAGGAATTTTACTATGAGGTATACCCAAAGGTATTGAAATCAGGGTCTTAAAGAAATATTTGTACTCCAGTGTTTAGAGCAGTAATAATCACAGTAGCTAAAATATGAAAGCAACCTAAGTGTTCATCCACTAGTTTCTGGATAAGCAAAGTGTGGTATACCCATATAATACAATATTATTCAGTGTTAAAAAGGAAAAGATCTAGGAATATGCTACAACATGGATGAATCTTGAGGAAATTTAGCTACCAAAAATGCCATTTTTGTGACTTTTAGTGAATCATAACAATACAACTACTTATTTCAATTATATGGGGGTACTTAGTGTAGTCAAAACCATAGAAATTGGGAGGGTAATGACGCTTTTCAGGTTGTTATGGCACAAAAAGGAAAGTTATATTTAAAGGATATAGAGTTACACTTTTAAAACGTAGAAAAGAATTAGAAAGATAAATGGTGATGTTGATCGCCCAATAATATGAATGCATTTAATATCACTGAACGGTGCACTTTATAATAACTAACATGTTATATTTTATGTTATTTGATTTTACCAACATACAAAATTGGGAAAGAATGTAATATCAGGAAAGGGAGTGGACCTGGGATAGAGCAGAGAGTAATCAGAAGGGTGAGACACTGCATATGTTGAAGAAGAAGAGCTGAGAGTCTTCATTGGCCAGAAGAGACTTTATAAAAGGGAAAAAAAAAAATTACTCTGAGGGTGTATTAGATAGATATCTGTGGGTGTGCTGCTATCTCCCATGGGTTATCTTAAAGAGTCTTTAATAAAGTCCATAAGGCTTGCTGAGGCTTTTTTAAAAACTGGATTCCCTAGGAGATAATTAGAGGGTGGTACTTAAGTCTATGTCTAGGTTGACAGATTTTGCAGGGAAGACGAACCTGAGAACAGTGGAGGTCTTAAGAGTGTAAGTACATGGAAATTAGAAAAAAAATAATAATAAAGGGAATTAGGAAAACTTTGGACTTTGAAGGTCATGTATTATTACTGAGTCAAACCTGAGGTTTCTAAGGAGTTATATACACAGTTGCTATTTGGATTACTTGTTGATAAAGATAAGTGGAAAAACTAGAGTCGTTCCCAAGTGTAGGTAAGATATAATGAGAGGATGGAGGTGGAAAGTAGGGAGACCCAGAGAAAAGTGGGAAGATCATATTGGGCCAAGATGGTGGTAATATCCAACAGAACAGAAGGTAGGACAGACTATGGATTCATCTTTTTTATTTCGCCTCCCCCCCTCATCCTTAATAATTCTTTGGGAATATTTCACTGCTCTGTGATGCAGGTACAGAATTCGAGTGAGGAGGCTACACCTTCAGTGTCCAGCTGTCTGAGTCCTCAGTGTGCTTCAAATGATGGAGAACTATTGCTTCTTTATGAGAAGGGTTAGTACCTCGTAGCTAAGTTTAAGCTGGAGCTTATGCAATATTGATTCCATTTTATATATACTGTTGGCATGGAGGTTCCTCCTCCTCTTTTCTTGAACATTATGAAATGAATCTATATTTCTCAGTATTTGGGTATATCAGATAAATACGTTAAGTAAAGGAATCTTATATATTGCTCCCTGCATAGTTCGCTCTTTCTTGTTTCTCTTTTACCTTTACTAAATTAGCACAGGGAGAGACCTTGAAATGTTCTAATCAGGAGAGATTAGAACATCATATTTCTAGAGAGGTTGGTTGGACAGAGCAGGGGTCCCAGTGAGAATCCAAGCTCCTGTTTCTACTTGGAAGTGTACCTGTGTAGAATAGAGGGCTCCAGGAAATATCCTAGAACATTCCAATGTCCCTGTGGGAGATCATTAAGAGAGGCAGGATCTGGTACCAGATCAGTGTACTATGACATGTTTGTCAGTCATCTGATGTGAGATTCTCAGAGCCAATCCCATATGGTAGGGCTGAGTGCAGAGTGATGAAGAACCTGTGAAAGCCTTTGATTGCATGTTAAAGATGAAGCTCTGATTTCGGGGAGAATTTTCTTACCTGACTGATAGTCACCCTTCTGTGGGGATGAGATTCTGTGCTTTTCCTCTGTTGATGACCACTGACTGCAAATCATTAGAGGATCATGTCTAGAAAGCATTCTTTATTTAATTTCTTAAAGAAGAAAGCATAGAAAACATTTTTATCCACTTTCAAATTGAGGATCAAGGGGAATGACATCAGTGAAAATGTCAGAGTAGGGAGCTCTGGCTTGTGTCCCTCCCCGGAAACACTGACATACGTGGTAAAACCTGTCAAAATGACCTTATCAACACATGTAAGTTTTCTTTTCCTTTCACGCTGTAGATTTATCTTTCATTGAAACTTTACTTACTACAGGATGTGGAGAATAAACAGGGAAGTAGAAACTGTGTTTCCTGATGACAGAATCACTAAGTCACATTAGCTGTTCTGAACTCTGCCTTACTCACCGTGACTCTAATTAAAACAAACAAACAAACAAAGCACTTTTGTTTTTGGTAAGTCAGTTCTGACATTTCCTCGTTAAAGACAAGGTAACAGATACAGACTTAGATCTACCAGAATTGAGCAAACTTTTGATTGTACCTGTGTTGAACATATGAGCATGACCTGCTACAAATCTTCATTATACTTATTGCCACAACGGACAAATTCCCTTTTCCCACTCCTGATATGTTGCATGTAAGGAATGCGTAGGTCACTAACCCCAGCTGGTCACAGGTAAACTCTGCCACATGGATTACTGCATGTTTTCCTGCTGGAAGACCACACATTCTCGAGGATCATGCCTGCAGAGTATCTGGGCTCTTCTTTTTTTTCTGGATAAAGTTTAGATAATCACCTAATTTTATGAGAAATATATAAATTGTATTTGCATATTCTTCAGGTTTTTATTTATCCATTCTCTTTCAAGTCCTAAGTGCAAATATTAAAGTGATGTCCAAGAGGGTGGTAAATAAGACAGCTCCAAAATTAGCAATAAATCATAATACAATTGTGAATGCATTAATGTGTGATTAATATGTAGATACTTATGTAAATGCAAGTTTAGTAATGCTTTGTGGAGAGCTTCAGAATCTAGGTATTAAAAAAAAAAAAGAAGGAGTTCTTGAAACTCTCAGGGAATTATAGAGAAGTCTTTGTGTCTATAAATATCATTCTGAAATAATGCATATTCTCAGAAATAAACTAGGCATAACATTGTAGGAAAAAAACTTCATGAAATGAAAGAGCATGTGAGATGGCCATACAAGAAAAAGAATATTCTCAGAGAATAATGAACAGTGTGGAGTTCAGCAGAAGGGTCATACGCATTCAGAGAGCAAAACTTTGGAGAGCCTAATTGTGAGTTCCTCATATTTCATCTTTGGAGACACGGTAGTCATTTGAAATTATGATGTTATAAGACGACGTTAACATATTTAAATACTTTCGTTTAGAAATGACCACTTAGAACCAGAGTAAATGAAAGAGAACACAAAATTATGTTTATGTTGATTTTTAAAGACCTCAGGTGAGTGCTGATTATTTAAAAATGCATGATGTCTTTCACTGCAAAGTAAAGGAGCTGTTACAGTGGAGGATTACTGGACTGAATGTCAATACTATGACATAGTATGAGTGTGTTTCGTGTTTGGTAATCGCAATCATTGTTGCTTTTGTTGTGGTCATCGATTTACAGTGCTTGGTGTCAGTTGATTTATCTCTTGTAAAAATAAAATACAGTCTGTGTGTGTGTGAAAAAAAAAAACATACATGATGTCTTGACTAAAGTTGTATGGAATTTGAGATCTGGAAAAAAGCATTTCTTTTCTGTAATGCTAGGATGATATTTGGACATTTTTGCAAGAAAGAGGTTTCAGGATGCAAATCTCGTGTCTCTAAGGTGGGAAGTCAGTTCATGGTGGAACATTCTATTAAACTTGTGTGAGTGGAGAAATATTTCTTTGGAAGGAAGAAGTCACGAATCCCTTTTTAATAGTTAGTGGTTTATAGTATACCGAATGAGCAAAATGGCTATTTCTGAACTTTAGAAAAAAATAATATAGTTTTTCTGCATTTATAACATGAGGCTGATGTAACATATCAAAAATTCTTTATTTTGAAAAGCAATGTAATCAATTTGACATAATTCATATATATTGAACCTGTGGTACACACACACACAGTAAAACTTACATTCAGAAAATTGTTTGCACTTAAGAAATATTTTCAAGTGTAGTTGATTTACAATGCTGTGGGGTTTTTAAATACATGTTTATTGGAGTATACTTACTTTATAACACTGTATTAGTTTCTGCTTTACAACAAAGTGAATCAGCTATATGTACACATATATTCCCCATTTCCACCCCCCCCCTCCTTGAGCCTCCCTCCCACACTCCCTATCACACCCCTCTGGGGGACATAAAGCACCGAGCTGATCTCCCTGTGCTATGCGGCAGCTTACCACTAGCTATTTTACATTTGGTAGTGTATATATGTCAGTGCTACTCTCTCACTACGTCCCTGTCTCCCCTTGCCCCCTGTGTCCTTAAGTCCGTTCTCTACATCTGTGTCTTTATTCCTGCCCTGTCACTAGGTTCGTCAGTACCATTTTTCTAGATTCCATACATATGTGTTAGCGTACGGTATTTGTTTTTCTCTTTCTGACTTACTTCACTCTGTATGACAGACTCTAGGTCCAACCACCTCACTGCAAATAACTCAATTTTGTTCCTTTTTATGGCTGAGTAATACTCCATTGTATAGATGTGCCACATCTTCTTTATATATTCATCTGTCGATGGACATTTAGGTTGCTTCTATGTCCTGGCTATTGTAAATAGTGCTACAGTGAACATTGTGGTACATGTATCTTTTTGAATTATGGTTTTCTCCGGGTATATGCCCAGTAGTGGGATTGCTGGGTCATATGGTAGTTCTATTTTTTAGCTTTTAAGGAATCTCCATACTGTTCTCCATAGTGGCTGTATCAGTTTACATTCCCACCAACAGTTCAGGAGGGTTCCCTTTTCTCCACACCCTCTGCAGCCTTTACACATTGTTGTATTAATTTCTGCTGTGCAGCAAAGTGATTCAGTTTTATATATACCTATCTATATATCTATCTATATCTATATATCTATATCTATATATCTATATATATTCTTTTCCATTATGGTTTATCACAGGATATTGAATATAGTTTCCTGTGCTATACAGTAGGTCTTGGTGGGTTGTCCATCCTATGTAGAATAGTTTGCTTCTGCTATTCCAAAACTCCCAATCTTTCCTTCACTCTCTCCTTGGCAACCACAACTCTCTTTTCTATATCTGTGTGTTTGTTTCTGTTTCGCTGACATGCTCATTTGTGTCCTGTTTTCGATTCCACATATAAGTGATATTATATGGTATTTGTCTTTCTCTCTCTGACTTACTTCACTTAGTAGCATTATCTCTAGGTCCATCCATGTTGCTGCAAATGGCATTATTTCATTCTTTTTTATGTCTGAGTAATATCTTTTGTATACGTATACCACACCATCTTTATACACTCATTTTTCAATGACCATTTAGGTTGTTTCCATGTCTTGGCTGTTATAAATAGTGCTGCTATGAACATAGGGTTTCATGTATCTTTTTGAATTATAGTTTTGTCTAGATATATGTCCACAAGTGGGATTGCTAGATCATATGGCAACTCTCTTTATAGTTTTTTTGAGGAACCTCCATACTGTTTTCCATAGTGGCTGCACCAACTTACATGGCCACCGACAGTGTAGAAGGGTTCCCTTTTCTCCATACCCCCTCCAGCATTTGTTAATTGTAGATTTTTTTTTTTTAATGATGGCCATTCTGATCAGTGTGAAGTGATACCTCATTGTAATTTGGATTTGCATTTATCTAATAATTAGTGATGATGAGCATCTTTTCATGTGCCTATTGGCTCTCTGTATGTCTTCTTTGGAGAAATGTTTATTTAGGTCTTCTACCCATTTTTCCATTGAGTTATTTGTTATTTTGTTATTGAGTTGTATGAGCTGTTTGTATAGTTTGGAAATTAAGCCCTTGTCAGTCTCATCATTTGCTAATATTTTCTCCCAGTCCATAGGTTGTATTTTCATTTTGATTATGGTTTCCTTTGCTGTGCAAAAGCTTATAAGTTTGATTAGTTCCTGTTTCTTTTTTTGCTTTTACAGTAAGTCCCCTACATATGAACAAGTTCTGTTCCAAGAGTGCGTTTGTAAGTTCAATTTGTTTGTAAGTCCAACAAAGTTCGCCTAGGTACCCAACTTACACAGTCGGCTATATGGTATTGTACCGTAATAGGTTTATAATACTTTTCACGCAAACAATACATAAAAAACAAGCACAAAAACAAAGAAAGCATTTTTAATCTTACAGTACAGTAACTTGAAAAGTACAGTAATACAGTACAACAGCTGGGATACTCGGGCTGGCATCGAGGGAACAGGCGAGCAGAGTTACTGATTGGAGGAGGGAGGGGAGGTGGGAGATGGTAGGGGTGAAGGATTATCAGCAGTAGGAGACAGAGGGCAAGCTGCAATTTCACTCATACCTGACGTTGATGGCAAAGGTTCTGGTTCCTTGCTGGATTTAATTCTATCTGCCCTCTTGAAAGAATGATCCATTGATGTCTGGGTAGTAGCTCTTTTTTTTTTCTCATCATAGATGACAAGGTAACACTGGATTGCAATCTGAATGGCTGCTGCCACCTTTGGGTCCCATTCTAGGTTCGGGTCCTGTGCCTCAAAAACTAACAGTGCTTCCTCAAATAACGAAGATTCCCTTGCCATTTTCTGTGTCGTGAATCTCTTCAGTTCTTCAGTTACTTTTTCTTCCTCCTGTCCCTCTTCATCCTTTCTCTGGGCCTCCAATTCCATCAGTAAGCTCCTCATGTTGCACAGCAAGGAGTTCAGCGAAATCGTCCTCTTGCAGATCTAGCTCCAGCTTCTCGCTGAGGGTCACTACGTTGCTGAAGACCTCTTCGGACTTCTGATCTACCTTCTCAAATCCACAAAAATCATGAACAAACTGTGGGCAAAGGTTCTTCCAAACCCCATTCATCGTGACCGCCATACCCTCACACCATGCAAAGTCAATGTTTTTTATGGTCTTGTAGATGTTATAGTCCTCCCAAAGTTGTCCCTAGGTTGCTCCTGATTTGTCACTTACCTTTACTGCCTGACAAAAAGTGTGACATAAATAATATTTCTTGAAAGTCGCTATAATGCCCTGGTCCATAGGTTGGATGAGCAACGTAGTATTTGGTGACAGATGCAGTACTTTGACGTTGGGATGAAAGTCATCCATGAATGGGGGTGGCCCAGAGCATAGTCGAGCAGCAAAAGAATGTTTTGCTGGAACGTCCTTCTCCAAGCAATATTTCTCTACATCCGGGATAAAGTGGTGGCAAAACCAGTCCTGGAACGTGGCCTGTGTAATCCGGGATTTGGGGTTATGCTTCCACACAACAGGAAGAGAGCCCTTGGCTATGTTTTTAAGGGTTCTTGGGTTCTGTGAATGATAAACTAAGAGAGGTTTCAGCTTCAATCCACCGGAAGCATTGCCACCAAACAACAGTTAGCCTATCCTTTGCTGCTTTACAGCCCGGCATCAACTTTTCCTCCTTACTGACGTAACTTCGGTCTGGCATCCTCTTCCAGTACAGTTGTGTCTCATCCACATTAAAAACCTGGTTGGGTAAATACACACCATCATCAATAATTTCTCAAAGTGTTTCTGGAAGTTCCTGGACAGCTACCCTATCTGCACTTGCTGTCTCTCCACTTATTTTTTTTTTTTTTTTTTTTACAAGGGATAAATAGACTGACACCAAGTATTGTACATGGGTGACCACAACAAAAGCAACAATGATTGCAATTACCAAACATGAAACACACTCATACTATGTCATAATATTGGCATTCAGTCCAGTAATCCTCCACTGTAACAGCTCCTTTACTTTGCAGTGAAAATTGATTTGTATATTCTTTGCCTCTGAGTCCTTGTGGGATTTTTTTTTTTTTAAATTCCGACAGAAAGTCACAAAAATTATACTCATCCTCATCAGTTCACTCAGTCCCATGTAATTAATTTGTTTTTTTCATCTTGATCTTTTGTTAGCACTTTTATGAGTTCATCAGTTTTTCATTAGAGTTCTGAAAATGCTTATTCATTCAGTTCAGCAGTACAGTCAGTTACCAGAAACCTGTACTTGTCAGAGTCTTTTCCATGAATTTCTTGAAGATGAAACCCTTTTATAGGAACATATTTGCAAAATCATCAGAGTACACCCAGAACTGTCTGTAAATGACAAAAGACTTAAAAATGACCACGGTTAAAGATTTGATGAAAGTTCATAATAATGCAGTTGACAAGAAAATTAGTTATTTCTGAGATATACATTTGAAAGTAATAACTAGGATTATTACTTATAACATTATACCAGAACATATAAGATTTTTAGAAATTTCATGTAATGTCTGAAACATTTATATTAACATATTTCCATACAAATAACCCAATGAAAGTTTAGTATTAGTTGTTTTGTTTGTTTTTTTTATACTGCAGGTTCTTATTAGGCATCAATTTTGTACACATCAGTGTATACATGTCAATCCCAATCGCCCAATTCAGCACACCACCATCCCCACCTCACCGCAGTTTTCCCCCTTGGTGTCCATATGTCCATTCTCTACATCTGTGTCTCAACTTCTGCACTGCAAACTGGCTCATCTGTACCATTTTTCTAGGTTCCACATACATGCATTAATATACGATATTTGTTTTTCTCTTTCTGACTTACTTCACTCTGTATGACAGTCTCTAGATCCATCCACGTCTCAACAAATGACTCAATTTCGTTCCTTTTTATGGCTGAGTAATATTCCATTGTATATATGTACCACAACTTCTTTATCCATTCGTCTGCTGATGGGCATTTAGGTTGCTTCCATGACCTGGCTATTGTAAATAGTGCTGCAATGAACATTCGGGTGCATGTGTCTTTTTGAATTACGGTTTTCTCTGGGTATATGCCCAGTAGTGGGATTGCTGGGTCATATGGTAATTCTATTTTTAGTTTTTTAAGGAACCTCCATATTGTTCTCCATAGTGGCTGTATCAATTTACATTCCCACCAACAGTGCAAGAGGGTTCCCTTTTCTCCACACCCTCTCCAGCATTTGTTGTTTGTAGATTTTCTGATGATGCCCATTCTAACAGGAGTGAGGTGATACCTCATTGTAGTTTTGATTTGCATTTCTCTAATAATTAGTGATGTTGAGCAGCTTTTCATGTGCTTCGTGGCCGTCTGTATGTCTTCTTTGGGGAAATGTCTATTTAGGTCTTCTGCCCATTTTTGGATTGGGGTGTTTGTTTCTTTGATATTGATCTGAATGAGCTGTTTATATATTTTGGAGATTAATCCTTTGTCCGTTGATTCATTTGCAAATATTTTCTCCCATTCTGAGGGTTGTCTTTTCGTCTTGTTTATGGTTTCCTTTGCTGTGCAAAAGCTTTGAAGTTTCATTAGGTCCCACTTGTTTATTTTTGTTTTTATTTCCATTACTCTAGGAGGTGGATCAAATAAGATCTTGCTGTGATTTATGTCAAAGAGTGTTCTTCCTATGTTTTCCTCTAAGAGTTTTATAGTGTCCAGTCTTATATTTAGGTCTCTAGTCCATTTTGAGTTTATTTTTGTGTATGGTGTTAGGGAGTATTCTAATTTCATTCTTTTACATGTAGCTGTCCAGTTTTCCCAGCACCACTTATTGAAGAGACTGTCTTTTCTCCATTGTATATCTTTGCCTCCTTTGTCATAGATTAGTTGACCATAGGTGCGTGAGTTAATCTCTGGGCTTTCTATCTTGTTCCATTGATCTATGTTTCTGTTTTTGTGCCAGTACCATATTGTCTTGATTACTGTAGCTTTGTAGTATAGTCTGAAGTCAGGGAGTCTGATTCCTCCAGCTCCATTTTTTTTGCCTCAAGACTGCTTTGGCTATTCGGGGTCTTTTGTGTCTCCATACAAATTTTAAGATGATTTGTTCTAGCTCCGTAAAAAATGCCATTGGTATTTTGATAGGGATTGCATTGAATCTGTAGATTGCTTTAGGTATTATACTCATTTTCACAATGTTGATTCCTCCAATCCAAGAACATGGTATATCTCTCCATCTGTTGGTATCATCTTTAATTTCTTTCATCAGTGTCTTATAGTTTTCTGCATACAGGTCTTTTGTCTCCCTAGGTAGGTTTATTCCTAAGTATTTTATTCTTTTTGTTGCAATGGTCTCCACTTACTTTTACATTGTGAAGGCTGGCTCTAGCCTTGAACCGATGAAACCAGCCATGGCTGGCATTAAAAGATGTGCCCTCTGATTCTTTGCCGTGTTTCTTCTTCAAGTCTTCATAAAGGCTTTTAGCTTTCTCTTGAATCAGCGTTAAGTTGAGCAGGACTCAGCGCTGATGTTGATCCTGCATCCGCACACTGAGAAGTTTCTCCATCTCCTCCATCACTTTTCCATGCTTCTTGGATATTGTGTCAACATCGTCGGCACAGCAGACTTCACATGTTCCATGATCTTGTCCTTGTTCTTTAGATTCGTGCCAATGATTGAATGATTCATATTATAAGAATGAGCGATGTCTAACATCTATTTGCCTCGCTCTACTCTCTCAATTACTTTCACTTTTGTTTCCGTCATTATCGCTTGGCGCTTCTTAACAGTACCAGCTACATCACCTCTGCTTTTACGCTTGCTTCCAGACATCTTGGGCTTGAAATAAAGGTACTGTACTACTGTACTCTATACAGTACTGTAAAGTACACAAAAGCACAACCACATATAGAGGAAGCACGTACGTGACAATGTATGCCAGACACGTGAACTAACTTACAGGATTGGACACGCGAATGGACGTTTGCATCTTTGAAAGTTTGCAACGTGAAGGTTCGTATGTAGGTGACTTACTGTATTTGTACTGCCTAGGGAGAACTACCTAGGAAAATTTTGGTATGACTTTTGTCAGAGAATGTTTTGCTTATGTTCTCTTCTAGGAGTTATAAGGTGTCCTATCTTATATTTAAGCATATAAGCCGTTTTGAGTTTATTTTTGTGTATGGTGTGAGGGTATGTTCTGACTTCACTGATTTGCATACGGCTCTCCAACTTTCAAAACACCACTTGCTGAAGAGACTGTCTTTTCCCCATTGTATATTCTTGCCTCCTTTGTCAAAGGTTAATTGACCATAGGTGTGTGGGTTTATTTCTTAGCTCTCTATTCTATTCCATTGATCCATGTATCTCTTTCTGTGCCAGTACAATGCGGCTTTGATTACTGTAACTTTGTAGTATTTTCTGAAGTTTAGGAGGGTTATGCCTCCTGCTTTGTTCTTTTTCCTGGGGATTGTGTTCACATTTCTGACTTTTTATGGTTCCAGATACATTTTAGGATTATTTGTTCTAGTTCTGGGGAAAATGTCATGGGTAATTTGATAGGGATCACATTAAATCTGTAGATTGCTTTGGGTAGTATAGCCATTTTAACAGTATTAATTCCTCCCATCCAAGAGCGTGGGATGTCTTTCCATTTCTTTGAATCATCTTCAGCTTCCTTTACTAATGTTTTGTAGTTCTCAGTATATAAGTCTTTCACCTCCTTGGTGAGGTTTATTCCTAAGCATTTTATTTTTTTGATGCCATTAAAAAAAGGATTGCTTGTTTACATTTCCTTTCTGATATTTCATTGTTAGTGTAAAGAAATGCAACCAGGGACTTCCCTGGTGGCTCCGTGGTTGAGAATCCGCCTGCCAATACAGGGGACACGGGTTTGAGCCCTGATGCAGGAAGATCTCACATGCCGTGGAGCAACTAAACCTGTGTGCCACAACTACTTAGCCTGCACTCTAGAGCCAGTGAGCCACAAATACTGAGCCCATGTGCCACAACTACTTAAGCCTACATGCCTAGAGCCCGTGCTCCACAACAAGAGAAGCCACTGCAATGAGAAGCCTGTGCACCACAAGAAAGTCTAGTCCCCACTGGCCACAACTAGAGAAAGCCCGTGCACAGCAATGAAGACCCAATGCAGCCAAAATAAATTTAAAAAAAAAAAGAAAGAAAAACCAGGAAATGCAACCAATTTATATATGTTAATCTTGTATCCTGCTACTTTGCGGAATTTGTTTATCAGTTCTAGTAGTGTTTGTGTGGAATTTTTAGGGTTTCCTTTATATATATTATCATGTCATCTGCATATAATGACAACTTTACCTCTTCCCTTCCAATATGTTTGGATTTTATTTCTTTTTCTTGTCTGATTGTTGTGGCTAGGACTTCGAATACTATGTTGAAGAGAAGACGTGAGAGTGGGCATCCTTGTCTTGTTCCAGATTTTAGCGGGAAGGCTTTCAGCTTATGAACGTTGAGTATTATATCGTCTGTGGGTTTGTCATAAATAGCTTTTATTATGTTGAGATATGTTTCCTCTGTACCCACGTTGGTAAGTGTTTTTACCATGAATGGATGTTGAAGCTTTTCAAATGCTTTTTCGCCATCTATTGAGATGATCGTTTACTTCTTGTTTTTCCTTTGTCGATGGGGTGTATCATGTTGATTGATTGGCATATGTTGAAACAGCTTTGTGAAACTGGGGTGAATCAAATTTGGTCATGGTGTATGATCCTCTCATGTGTTGTCGGATTCGGTTTTCTAATATTCAGTTCAGAATTTTTGCATCTATATTTATCAACGATATTGGCCTGCAGTTTTCTTTTTTGGTAGTGTCTTTCTCTGTGTTTTTTTTAAAAGTCTTTACTGAATTTGTTCCAATATTGCTTCTGTTTTATGTTTTGGTTTCTTGTTTGTGAGGCATGTGGGATCTTAGCTCCAAAACCAGGGATCGAACCCGCAACCCCTGCACTGGAAGGCGAAATCTTAACTGCTGGACCACCAGAAAAGTCCCCATCTGTCTTATTTGTTTTTTTTTTTTAAGTAAATTTCTTTCTTTATTTATTTTTGGATGCATTGGGCATTCGTTGCTGTGCTCGGGCTCTCTCTAGTTGCGGTGAGCGGGGGCTACTCTTCGTTGTGGTGTGCAGGCTGTTCATTGTGGTGGCTTCTTTTGTTGCAGATCATGGGCTCTAGGTGCGTGGGCTTCAGCAGTTGTGGCTATCGGGCTCAGTAGTTGTGGCACACAGGCTTAGTTGCTCCATGGCATGTGGGATCTTTCCAGACCAGGTCTCGAACCTATGTCCCCTGCAGTGGCAGACAGATTCTTAACCACTGTGCCACCCCCCTCCCCTTCTGTTTTTGATATCAGCATGATAGTGGCTTCATAGAATGTCTTTGGAAGTATTCCTTACTCTTCAATCTTTTCGAAGAGTTTGAGAAGAATCAGTGTAAGTTCTGCTTTTTATATTTGGTAGAATTTGCCTGTGAAACCATCTGATCCTGGACTTCTGTTGGTAGGGAGTTTTTTTAAATTACAGATTCTATTTTTTTAAAAAATTCTATTTATTTATTTATTTATTTTGGCTGTGTTGGGTCTTCGTTTCTGTGCGAGGGCTTTCTCTAGTTGCAGCGAGCGGGGGCCACTCTTCATCACGGTGTGTGGGCCTCTCGCTATCGTGACCTCTCTTGTTGTGGGGCATGGGCTCCAGACGCTCAGGCTCAGTAGTTGTGGCTCACGGGCCCAGTTGCTCCGCGGCATGTGGGATCTTCCTAGACCAGGGCTCGAACCCGTGTCCCCTGCATTGGCAGGCAGATTCTCAACCACCGCACCACCAGGGAAGCCCTCTATTTTGCTTTTAGTGATCAGTATGCTCAAGTTATCTATTTCTTCTTGATTCAGTTTTGTTCGGCTGTAAAAAAACAAAATATATTTTTAAGTTATGTTAGCAGCTAAATACTTACCATGTATTAGACCACAAAAGAGAGAAGAAAAAATATTAAAATATTTTTTCAAATACAGCAAGTATTGAAATGTTTTAAAGAAATTGGTATAATAATACTGATTACAATAATGACAAATTGTTCTGAACTTAAAGACTACTTATATCTAAAATGCATATTATATGCTTATTGTTTTAATGTTTTTAAATACATGGAATGTTTTCTCCTTTCTAATGTAATTCTTTTATTTTACCTGTATATTGTGAAAAAAATTTAGTTGCACATAATATAAAAAATTACACTTTAATAGGAGATATTAATCCATGTACATTTACTATAGTACTGAAAATACTTAGGTTTAGTGTTCCATGTCATTGAGTGCTCTTTTTTATTTATTTATTTTTAAAAAAGATTTAATTTGGAGGGGGGGGGCATAAATTATTCATTTATTTATTTATTTAATTTTAACATCTTTATTGGACTATAATTGCTTTACAATGGTGTGTTAGTCTCTGCTTTAGAACAAAGTGAATGAGCTATACATATCCATATATCCCCATATCTCCTCCCTGTTGCGTCTCCCTCCCGCCCTCCCTATCCCACCCCTCTAAGTGGTCAAAAAGCACTGAGCTGATCTCTCTCTTCTATGCAGCTGTTTCCTACTAGCTAGTTATTTTACATTTGGTAGTATATATAAGTCCATGCCACTCTCTCACTTCGTCCCAGCTTACCCTTCCCCCTCCCCATGTCCTCAAGTCCATTCTCTATGTCTGCATCTTTATTCCTGTCCTGTCCCTAGGTTCTTCCCAACCGTTTCTTTTCCTTTTCTTTTTAGATTCCACATATATGTGTTAGCATACAGTATTTGTTTTTCTCTTTCTGACTTACTTCACTCTGTATGACAGACTCTAGGTCCATCCATCTCACTACAAATAACTCAATTTCATTTCTTTTTATGGCTGAGTAATATTCCATTTTATATTGAAGATGTGCAACATCTTTTTTACCCATTCATCAGTTGATGGACACTTAGGTTGCTTCCATGTCCTGGCTATTGCAAATAGAGCTGCAGTGAACATTGTGGAACATGACTCTTTTTGAATTATGGTTTTCTCCAGGTATATGCCCAGTAGTGGGATTGCTGTGTCATATGGTAGTTCTATTTTTAGTTTTTTAAGGAACCTCCATACTGTTCTCGATAGTGGCTGTATCAATTTACACTCCCACCAACGGTGCAAGAGGGTTCCCTTTTTTTCACACCTCTGCAGCATTTATTGTTTGTAGATTTTTTTGATGATGGCCATTCTTACCTGTGTGTGGTGATACCTCATTGTAATTTCGAGTTGCATTTCTCTAATGATCAGTGATGTTGAGCATTCTTTCATGTGTTTGTTGGCAATCTGTATATCTTCTTTGGAGAAATGTCTATTTAGGTCTTCTGCCCATTTATGGATTGGGTTGTTTGTTTGTTTGTTTGTTTTGATATTGAGCTGCATGGGCTGCTTGTAAAGTTTGGAGATTAATCCTTTGCCAGCTGCTTCGTTGGCAAATATTTTCTCCCATTCTGAGGGTGGCCTTTTCGTCTTGTTTACGTTTTCCTTTGCTGTGCAAAAGCTTTTAAGTCTCCTTAGGTCTCATTTGTTTATGTTTCTTTTTAATTTCCGTTTTCTAGGAGGTGGGTCAAAAAGGATCTTGCTGTGATTGATGTCATAGAGTGTTCTGCCTATGTTTTCCTCTAAGAGTTTGATAGTGTCTGGCATTACATTTAGGTCTTTAATCCATTTTGAGTTTATTTTTGTGTATGGTGTTAGGGAGTCTTCTAATTTCATTCTTTTACCAGTAGCTGTCCAGTTTTCCCAGCACCACTTATTGAAGAGGCTGTGATTTCTCCATTGTATATTCTTGCCTCCTTTATCAAAAATAAGGTGACCATATGTGTATGGGTTTATGTCTGGGCTTTCTCTCCTGTTCCATTGCTCTATATTTCTGTTTTTGTGCCAGTACCATACTGTCTTGACTACTGTAGGTTTTTAGTATTGTCTGCAGTCAGGGAGCCTGATTCCTTCAGCTCTGTTTTTCTTCTCAAGATTGCTTTGGCTGTTCGGGGTCTTTTGTGTTTCCATACAAATTGTGAAATTTTTTTGTTCTAGTTCTCTGAAAAATTCCATTGGTAGTTTGATAGGGATTGCATTGAATCTGTAGATTGCTTTGGGTAGTAGAGTCATTTTCACAATGTTGATTCTTCCAATCGAAGAACATGGTATATCTCTGTATCTGTTTGTGTCATCTTTGATTTCTTTCATCAGTGTCTTATAGTTTGTTGAGTAACCGTCTTTTGTCTCCTTAGGTAGGTTTATTCCTAGGTATTTTATTCTTTGTGTTGCAGTGGTAAATGGGAGTGTTTCCCTAATTTCTCTTTCAGAATTTTCATCTTTAGTGTATAGGAATGAAAGAGATATCTGTACATTAATTTTGTATCCTGCAACCTTACCAGTTCATTGATTAACTCTAGTAGGTTTCTGGTAGCATCTTTAGGATTCTCTATGTATAGTATCATGTCATCTGCAAACAGTGAGAGCTTAACTTCTTCTTTTCCGATTTGGATTCCTTTTATTTCTTTTTCTTCTCTGATTGCTGTAGCTAAAAATTCCAAAAGTGTGTGGAATAATAGTGGTGAGAGTGGGCAACCTTGTCTTGTTCCTGATCTTGGTGGAAATGGTTTCACTTTTTCACCATTGAGAACGATGCTGGCTGTGGGTTTGTCATATATGGCCTTTATTATGTTGAGGAAAGTTCCCTCTATGCCTACTTTCTGGAGTGTTTTTATGATAAATCGGTGTTTAATATTGTCGAAAGCATTTTCTCCATCTATTGAGATGACCATATGGTTTTTATCCTTCAGTTTTTTAATATGGTGTATCACATTGATTTGCATGTATTGAAGAATCCTTGCATCCCTGGGATAAACCCCACTTGATCATGGTGTATGATCCTTTTAAGGCGCTGTTGGATTCTGTTTGCTAGTATTGTGCAGTAGATTTTTGCAGCTATGTTCATCAGTGATATTGACCTGTAGTTTTATTTCTTTGTGACATCTTTGTCTGGTTTTGGTGTCAGGGAGATGGTGGTCTCATAGAATAAGTTTGGGAGAGTTCCTCCCTCTGCTATATTTTGGAAGAGTTTGAGAAGGATAGGTGTTAACTCTTCTCTAAATGTTTGATAGAATTTGCCTGTGAAGCCATCTGGTCCTGGGCTTTTGTTTGTTGGAAGATTTTTAATCACATTCTCAAGTTCAGTGCTTGGGATTGGTTGGTTTGTAGTTTCTATTTCTTCCTGGTTCAGTCTTGGAAGGTTGTGCTTTTCTAAGAATTTGTCCATTTCTTCCAGGTTGTCCATTTTATTGGCATATAGTTGCTTGCAGTAATCTCTCATGATCCTTTGTATGTCTGCAGTGTCAGTTGTTACTTCTCCTTTTTCATTTGTAATTCTATTGATTTGAGTCGTCTCCCTTTTTTTCTTGATGAGTCTGGCTAATGGTTTGTCAATTTGGTTTATCTTCTCAAAGAACCAGCTTTTAGTTTTTTTGATCTTTGCTGTTGTTTCCTTCATTTCTTTTTCATTTATTTCTGGTCTGATCTTTGTGATGTCTTTCCTCTGCTGACTTTGTTTTTTTTTTTTTTTTTTTTCCTTTCTTTCTCTAATTGCTTTAAGTGTAAGGTTAACTTGTTTATTTGAGATATTTCTTGTTTCTTGAGGTAGGATTGTATTGCTATGAACTTCTCTCTTAGAACTGCTCTTGCTGCATCCCATAGGTTTTGGGTCTTCATGTTTTCATTGTCATTTGTTTCTAGGTATTTTTTTATTTCCTCTTTGAGTTCTTCAGTGATGTCTTGGTTATTAAGTAGTGTATTGTTGAGCGTCCATGTGTTTCTAATTTTTACAGATTTTTTTTTTCCTGTAATTGATATCTAGTCTGATAGCATTGTGGTCGGAAAAGATACTTGATACGATTTCAATTTTCTTATATTTACCAAGGCTTGATTTGTGACCCAAGATATGATCTATCCTGGAGAATGTTCCAGGAGCACTTGAGAAAAAGTGTATTCTGTTGTTTTTGGATGGAATGTCCTATAAATATCAATTAAGTCCATCTTGTTTAATGTATCATTTAAAGCTTGTGTTTCCTTATTTATTTTCATTTGTGGACGATCTGTTCATTGGTGAAAGAGGGGTGCTAAAGTCCCCTAGTATGATTGTGTTACTGTCGATTTCCCCTTTTATGGCTGTTAGCATTTGCCTTATGTATTGAGGTGCTCCTATGTTGGGTGCATAAATATATACAATTGTTATATCTTCTTCTTGGATTGATCCCTTGATCATTATGTAGTGTCCTTCTTTGTCTCCTGTAATAGTCTTTATTTTAAAGTCTTTTTTGTCTGATATGAGAATTGCTGCTCTAGCTTTCTTCTGATTTCCATTTGCATGGAATATCTTATTCCATCCCCTCACTTTCCATCTGTATGTGTCCCTATGTCTGAAGTGGGTCTCTTGTAGACCACATACATACCGGTCGTGTTTTCGGATCCATTCAGCCAGTCTATGTCTTTTGGTTGGAGCATTTAATCCATTTACATTTAAGGTAATTATTGATATGTATGTTCTTATTACCATTTTCTTAACTGTTTTGGGTTTCTTATTGTAGGTCTTTCCCTTCTCTTGTGTTTCCTGCCTAGAGAAGTTCCTTTAGCATTTGTTGTAAAGCGGGTTTGGTGGTGCTGAATTGTCTTAGCTTTTGCTTGTCTGTAAAGGTTTTAATTTCTCTGTCGAATCTGAACGAGATCCTTGGTGGGTCGAGTAATCTTGGTTGTAGCTTTTCCCCTTTCATTACTTTAAATATGTCCTGCCAGTCCCTTCTGGCTTGCAGAGTTTCTGCTGAAAGTTCAGCTGTTCACGTTATGGGGATTCCCTTGTATGTTATTTGTTGTTTTTCCCTTGCTGCTTTTAATATTTTTTTCTTTGTATTTAATTTTTGATAGTTTGATTAATATATGTTTTGGCATGTTTCTCCTTGGGTTTATCTTGTATGGGACTCCCTGCGCTTCCTGGACTTGATTAACGATTTCCTTTCCCATATTAGGGAAGTTTTCAACTATAATCTCTTTAAATATTTTCTCAGTGTCTTTCTTTTTCTCTTCTACTTCTGGGACCCCTATATTCGAATGTTGGTGCGTTTAACGTTTTCCCAGAGATGTCTCAGATTGTCCTCAATTCTTTTCATTCTTTTTTCTTTATTCTGCTTTGCAGTAGTTATTTCCACTATTTTATCTTCCAGGTCATTTATCCATTCTTCTGCCTCAGTTATTCTGCTATTGTTTCCTTCTAGAGAATTTTTAATTCCATTTATTGTGTTGTTCATCATTGTTTGTTTGCTCTTTAGTTCTTCTAGGTCCTTGTTAAACGTTTCTTGTCTACTCTCCATTCCAGTTCCAAGATTTGGGATCATCTTTACTATCATTACTCTGAATTCTTTTTCAGGTAGACTGCCTATTTCCTCCACATTTGTTTGGTCTGGTGGGTTTTTACCTTGCTCCTTCATCTGCTGTGTGTTTCTGTGTCTTCTCATTTGGCTTTGGGGACTCTGTTTGGGGGTCTCCTTTTCAGAGGCTGCAGATTCGTAGTTCCCGTTGTATTTGGTGTCTGCCCCCAGTGGCTAAGGTTGGTTCAGTGGGTTGTGTAGGCTTTCTGATGGAGGGGACTGGTGCCTGTGTTCTTGTGGGTGTGTCTGGATCTTGTCTTTCTGGTGGACAGATCCGCATCTGGTGGTGTGTTTTGGGGTGTCCGTGACCTTATTGTGATTTTCGGCAGCCTCTCTGCTAATGGGTGGGCCTGCATTCCTGTCTTGCTAGTTGTTTGGCATGGGATGTCCAGCACTGGATCTTGCTGGTCTCTGAGTGGAGCTGGGTCTTAGCGTTGAGACGGATATCTCTGGGAGAGCTTTCGCCATTTGATATTACAAGGTGCCAGAGGTCTCTGGTAGACCAATGTCCTGAACTCGGCTCTCTCACCTCAGAGGCACAGGCTTGACACCCGGCTGGAGCACCAAGACCCTGTCAGCCACACAGCTGGGGGTGAGAGCAAGAGGTAGCTTTGGTACATCTCAAAGACCACCAATGAGGTTCACTGACCATTTTCTCTCCAGAAGTGAAGAAAACAAAATTCAGACTTTGGCTAGTCAGCCACTTTGGTATCCAGCCTCCAAGATGGACCTAATTATCCCCTAATTATCTCCCAGTCTCCATGTACCAGTGTGGCTCCTCACACTTGAAAAGGGTTGACTGTTTAACTAATAAGAAATTGCAGAAATGACAAAGTGCAGCTTCCAAAGTTATAAAAGACATTGCAGCTTCTGCTTTGGTTTCTGCTAGATCACTCATCCTGGGGTAAGCCAGCTGCCATGTCATGAGGACACTCAAGCAGCCCTAAGGAGAGATCCATGTGGCAAGGAACTGAGGCCTCTTACCTACAGCCACGTGAGTGAGTCATCTCAGAAGTCAAAAGATTTAATTTTTTAAATTTTTGGTTGTGTTGGGTCTTCGTTGCTGCACAGGGTTTCTCCAGTTGTTACTAGAGAAGCAGGGGTTACTCATCGTTGTGGTGCACGGGCTGCTCCTTGCGGTGGTTTCTCTTGTTGTGGAGTATGGGCTCTAGGTGCATGGGCTTCAGTAGTTGTGTCATGCAGGCTCAATAGTTGTTGCTTGAAGGCTCTAGAGCACAGGCTCAGTACTTGTGGCACACGGGCTTAGTTGCTCTGCGGCATGTGGGATCTTCCCAGACCAGGGATGGAACCCCTGTTCCCTGCATTGGCAGGCAAATTTTTACCCACTGTGCCACCAGGGAAGTCCAGTGTGCTCTTTTTTAAACCTAGTCAGTTTTCACTATTTTCTATCTTAACGATTCTGTATTAAAGAAAAAAAAAAATAATACTCCTTTCTACCCCTCCTCTTTGAGGATTATATATGAAGAAGTATGTCTTATTTATTAACCTCAAATTTTCACCTTACTTTTAAGAAGTAATCACAATGTCAAGTATTTAATACTTTTCACTTCCACCTTGAAAAGCATGGATATTAAAGTGCTAATACAATTACCTTCCCTGGTCTATCTTTTTTAGTTTTTGTTATGTATAAAAAACAACGAAAAACATGCATGGTTTGTAAGGAAATGACAAATTTCAGAAAATTCAGCATCTGAATACACTGTAAACATAGCTTCTAGATAAAGACACAGAAAATTGCCAGATACTCAGAGGCCCCCGGTCCCATTCCAGTGACTCCCCTTAAGGTTTAATATTGTTCTGGTATCTAACAAAAAGATAACTTTACCTGTATTTTGTATTTTATATAAATGTTATGGCACAGTAAAATCACTTTTGGATTGGGCTTTTTTATTTTATGTTGTTTGTGAATATGCCTATATGGTTGCCTGTTGTTGTGATCATGCATTGCCACTGTTGCATAGGATTCCATAATGTAAATATTTAACTATTAATTAATTTATTCCAATGTGTATTACAATATGAGTGATTTTCAGTTTGTGTCTATTGAGAACAGCACTGGTATATAAATTCTAGAACTTGAGCTTTGGTGGTGTGTCTATAAATTATTGTTCAGTATACACGTAGTAGTAAAATTTTCGAGTCATAGCTTTCTTGTGTTTATCTTTTTAGATATTTCTAAATATTTTCAAAACTTTTGTATGATTTTTCATCTTCAGCAGCAGTGAATGAGATTCAAGGATTATACACATTCTTGTCAAACTTGATAATACCTGTCATTTTCATTTGAACTTTCTGGTTGGTGAGTGATAATTCCAGGTATCACGCTTTTGCATTTAATTGACTACTAAGAAGCCAAGCATCTTTTGATATGTTTACTTAACATTCTGTACTCTCTTTTTTGAAATATCTTTTGGTATATTTCCCCCATTTTGCTATTCCATTATCGTCTTATTGAAGACTTCCTTTTTTTTTTTAACATCTGAAGACTTCTTATTTAGGAGTTTTTAATACATGCTTGAGATGAGTTCTTCTCTCTTTCTGTCTCTCCTTCTCTTTCTTTAGATGAGTGTCAGTTTTTAATGTTAATAACATCGAATTTGTTATTTTCCTCTTTATTTATTTAGTCTTATTTCTATTTATTTATGTAGTCTTCTTACCTGTAGCAGAACACATTATTTATTCTAAACCACAAATATGTTTTCATTTCTTCAATAAATGTAATTATTAAGCTTTAAATTTAAGTTAACTTTCTAAACTAAATATGTTGTATCATAGTGAGTATTAATGTTTCTATGACAGCTGAAAGGTTACATTTATTCAGAAAATGTTGTATCAGCTTTCTTTTCATTTGCTCCTACTTCTCATTGATTCATAGTGGTAAACATCACTTCATCCATGGATCTGACTTTTCTCTGGTTTCTCATGGTCATTCTCACTAATTCGTCTTGCCTCCTGAAATCTTTAGCAATCCCATTATTCCACAGAAGCAAAAACCTTCCTTGGGCCTTTTTCCTCAGAAGATTGATTATTCCCACATTTTAAATGGGAGATTGCAATAAGTTAGGAGAAAATGCCACAAGGGTCTCTCTTTTTTTTTTTTTTTTTCACATCCTGTATCAGCCTCTGCTTGCACTCTCTGTTCAAAGATATTTGTGCAACACATTGATGGAAGATGCCACTTGTTTCTCTCCTTGGGGAAAAGACAGATTAATTACCTAACAAATAAAATAAAGAGAGTGTCTTGCTCTTTTCAAATGTTGGACAGGATTGCTTGCATCCTAATTTAAATGTTTCATGTGACTGAAGCTTAAGATTCCTAAACTTTAATCCATACTTGCACCATGCACAGCACCCAACAGGAGAGCTTTACATAACCCCATGAGACACTTGTGTGCAAGTGGAACAGATAAAAATATAAAACTATTGCTGTCTTTTTGTGTCATAAAAATGATTTTTTGTCTCATTTATATATTTTTTTCTAAAATCCAAAAACGTGTCAGGCTAAAATATTGTTATTTCAAATATGGTAAAATCGAAGACCCTTCAAATTTCTTTCCAGTTTTGTTGATGATGGGTTGCCGTCAGAGATATGACTTCATTAAACACAATAGGTAAGATTCCTTCATAGGCCTGATTGGGGAATATGAAAATAAACCCCAGAAAAATCTGGACATTTTCTAGTTCTCAAATATTGTTTAAGATGGTAGAAAGGGCCCTTCATTGTCCTATATGTTAATGCAGATCAATTGTGAGAGGTGGGGATAAAACAAGCAGCCTAAATATCCTTTATGTTTGTTGTACTACTAGTAGAAAGAGGAAGGGTCAACATGTCACCATGGTTGATATAGCAAATAAGCTGCTTGAAACTACACAGAAACGTACCTGCTTGTATTTTCTGTGCAGTTACCCTCTCTTTTGGTGTGCCCTGATACCTCCCTCAACTTATGTACCAACTCCAGCAGCATTAAGCAGAAATCCAAAGAAGTCTATTCTTTGGAATTATGAGGAAGGGAAGAGTCAAACATTTTATAACATGCTCTATACAAGGATACACGTCACCATCCTTATCTATGTCATGCCATGCATGGAGGGTCAGTAGGTTCAGGGGATTCTGGAAGCACCAAGTTCTGTGGGGTTAATCACAGTTGCATTCATGGGCAGTAAAAGAGAAGGGCCTTATCTTGGTCACTTTCTCAATGCTAGTAGCTACAAAAAGAAGAGGATAGCAGACATCTTAGGGAGAAGAACCAACATTAAATGAAATGTCCTAATTACTCTAGGCAACCTCTCATGGTGGCCTCCCATAGCTCCTCAAATCCCTACATACTTGCACAAGGGATAGTGTAATATTACTGGAGTGTCTGACTGCAGATTAACATTATTTTTGTTGAAAAAAATAAAAATAGGTTCAAGTGATAGGGTTTGAAAAGGGTTCACAGTGTGACGGAAACTATTGTAACAATGTGGACAGAACCCTTTGGATGGATTCATCATGGTTTTTTTTTTGTTTGTTTTTTGTTTTTTGCTTCTTCAGAATCTGTAGTAGCGATTGGTGTGTTCCATGATACATCCCCGCTTCTTATAAGTGTTAGATGGAATACCCCATTAGGAAGAAGTGCACGTAAGGAAGATTAGTGAGTCAAACTCCTCTGCCCTCTGTCAGCAGTGGGTGCAAAGGGATTTAGACCAAGTGCTTTCATCCTTTGATTTGCAAAGTTTTCACTATATGAATGATGTTTTGTTTGTTTGCAGGTCAGGAGCATTGGTCTCAATATCCCTGTTTAAAAAGTGATATCACGTGTCTGCCAGAAAGAATTGCTGATGATACTGGGAAAAATTGAGAGTTATCCTTAACAATTAAGGGTTTTGTAGCAACATGGATGGACCTAGAGATTGTTATACTGAGTGAAGCAAGTCAGACACAGAAAGACTGACATCATATGATATTGCTTATATGAGGAATCTAAAAAAGAAAAAAAAAAGGTACAAATGAACTTATTTACACAACAGAAATAGAATCATGGATATAGAAAACAAACTTATGGTTACCAGGGGATAAGTGAGGAAGGGATAAATTGGGAGATTGGGACTGACTTATACACACTACTATATATAAAATAGGTAAGTATTGATAAAGACCTGCTTTATAGCACAGGGAACTCTACTCAGTGGTCTGTACTGGCGTATACGGAAAAAGAATCTTATAAAAAAAACCAAGGGTTTTGGGATTATATAATAAATATAAATGTGCAAACCTTTAACATGAAAGGAAAAATCAGTTAACTCTGTGGTCCCTGTTATGGTGTAAATATTTTGTACCTCTAATTTTAAAATTTTGAAACCCAGCTCCCATGTTGATGGTATTAAGAGGTGGGGCTTTTGGGAGGTGATTAGGTTATGAGGCCAGAGACCTCAAACATGGGATTAGTGACCTAATAAATGTAGCACACAGAAGATCTTACGCCCATTCCATGATTCCATTGCCGAGCGAGAAGACCCACATTATGAACCAGAAGTTGGTCCCTCGCCAGACACTAAGTCAGCTGGCAACTTGTTCTTTTTTAAAAAGAAAATAATTAGATAATTAATTAATTAATTTTTTGGCTGTGTTGGGTCTTTGATGCGGTGCGCGGGCTTCTCATTGAGTGGCTTCTCTTGTTGCGGAGCACGGGCTCTAGGCGTGTGAGTTTCAGTAGTTGTGGCTCACGGGCTCAGTAGTTGTGGCCTGTGGACTCTAGAGCACAGGCTCAGTATTTGTGGTGCACGGGCTTAGTTGTTCCATGGCATGTGGGATCTTCCTGGACCAGGGCTCGAACCCTTGTCCCTTTTATTGGTAGGCAGATTCTTAACCACTGCACCTCCAGGGAAGCCCCTGGTTACTTGTTCTTGAACTTTTCAGCCTCAGCAATTATGAGAAAACAAAAATATTCTGTTGTTTATAAAATACCAAGTCTCTCGTATTTTGTTTTAGCAGTCAAAGAGCTGGCTGAGGAGAAATATCTGTGAGCTTGAAGACATATGAGGAGAAACCTTTAAATCTCAAAAGAAAAGAGAAAATGGGCAGGAAAGAAATCAACAGAACAGAGTAATCAATAATTGTGGAACAATGAAAAATGCTGTGACCTATACATAATGGGTATAGCAGGAGGAGAATAAAGATAATAAAGAACAGAAAATATTTTTTAAAAAATGACTGAGAATCTCTCCAAATGAATGTCTGACACTAAATCCACAACATCGAAACTTAAAAGAACATAGGAATAGTAAAGAAAACTGACCAATATCTCTCAGGAACATCAATGCAAAAATCCTCAACAAAATATTACCAAATCGAATCCAACAATATTTTGAGAGAATTTTGTATCATGAATGAGAGGAAATAATCCCAGGTATGAAAGGCTGCTTCAACATTCTAGAATCAAATAATTATATCCATCATATCAACACCTTAAAGACAATCATTAGCATATCAATAGATTCAGAAGACCTTTGAAAAAATCTAACACCCATTCTTCATAAAAACTCTGTTAAAGAAATAGACTGGAGCTTTCTCAAGTTGATAACAAAGATTTACAGGAAACTTTTATCTTACATCATGATTAATGGTCAAAACCATGAAGCTTTTCCACTAAGTTCAGGTAAAAGCAAGGATGTCCCCTTTCATGACTCCTTTTCCATATTTTACTCCAAGTCCTTGCTAATGCAACAAGGCACGAAAATAAATAAAACAAATACAGATTGGGTAGAAAAAAATGAAAGCAACCTAAATAAAATGTGGACCAATATACTTTATGGACACCTCACCAAAGAAAATAGACACTATGCATATAAGTATACAGAAGAATAATCCAGATTACATGCTGCCATGAAAAAGCAAATTAAAAATACAATTACATACCACTATGTAACACTTAGAATGGCTAAAATGTGAACAATGACAAGAACAAATTCTGTAGGAGATGTGGAACAATAGGAAATGTCATTTGTCATTGGTGGAAATGAAAAATAATACAGCTACTTTGGTAGTCTGATTGACACTTGCTAGAATATTGAGCGTTCCCTCACTGTACAATCCGTCAAGTGTTCTCATGGATATTTACTGAAAGTAGTTTAAAACATACTTCCAGAGGAAAATCTGCATATGGATATTTATAGCACCTAATTCAATATTGCCAAAATGTGAATGAAACTAAGGTGTCCTCCAATAGGTGAATGAAATGATATAGTATTAATATATTCTGGGAATGGGATAATATTGAGCACTAAAAAAGTAAGCTATCAAGCCATATAAAGAGATGGGAATTCTTTTTTTTTTCTTTTGAAATATAGGTGATTTTCTTTATTTTGAAATTTAAATTTTATTGGAGTATAGTTGACTTACAATGTTGTGTTCATTTCAGCTGCACAGCAAGTGATTCAGTTACACATATGCATATATTCATTCTTTTTCAGATTCTTTTCTGATAACAGTATTCCCAGAATACTGAGTAGAGCTCCCTGTGCTATACAGTAGGTCCTTGTTGCTTATCTGTTATATATAGTAGTATTCGTATGTTTACCCCAAGCTCCTGATTTATCCCTACACCCCACCTCTCCCCTTTGGTAACCGTAAGTTTGTTTTCCAAGTCTGTGAGTCTGCCTCTGTTTTGTAAGTTAGTTCATTTGTATCAATTTTTAGCTTCCACCTAGAAGTGATATCATCCAATATTTGTCTTACTCTGTCTGACTTACTTCACTTAGTACAATCATCTCTAGGTCCATCCATGTTACTGCAACTGGCATTATTTTCTTCTATTTTATGGCTGAGTCATATTCCATTATATATATGTATCACATATTCTTTACCTATATTCATATGTTGATGGACATTTTGGTTGCTTCCATGTCTTCGCTATTGTAAAGAGTGTTGCAGTGAACATTGGGGAAGATGTGTCTTTTCGATTTATGCTTTCCTCCAGATATGCACACAGGAGTGAACTTGCTGGATCATCTGGTAGCTCTATTTTATTTTATTTTACTTCATTTCATTTCAATTTCAATTTTTTTGGAATAGAGTTGATTTACAATGTTGTGTGTTACAGCACAGTGAAGCAGTTATACATATATCCAATCCTTTTTGGATTCCTTTCCCATACAGGTCATTACAGAGTATTGAGTAGAGTTCCCTGTGCTATACAGTAAGCCCTTATTTGTTATCTCTTTTATATATAGTGGTGTGTATATGTCAATCCCAATTTCCAATTTATCCCTCCCACCTCCCCTTACTCTGGTAACCTCCATTCTTTGCTCCATAGTGGCTGTTACCAATTGGTATTGCCACCGATAGCATAGAATTGGTGGCACAGGGGTTAAGAATCTGCCTGCCAGTTCAGGGGACACAGGTTCGAGCCCTGGCCCGGGAAGATCTCACATGCCACAGAACAAGTAAGCCCGTGCACCACAACTACTCAGTCTGCTCTCTAGAGCCCACGAGCCACAACTACTGAAGCCTGTGTGCCTACAGCTTGTGCTCCACAACAAGAGAAGCCACCACAAAGGGAAGGCTTCGTACCACAACGATGAGTAGCCCCCGCTTGCTGCAAATATAGAAAAGCCGCGCGCAGCAACGAAGACCCAACGCAGATTAAAAAAAAAAATAAGTAGTAGGTTTCTCTTTTTTCCACACCCTCTGAAGCATTTCTTGTTTGTAGACATTGTGATGATGGCTATTCTGAGTGGTTCCAGGTGATACTTCTTTGTACATCTGATTTGCATTTGTCTAACATAAAGCAATGTTGAGTATGTTCATATGTGCTTTTTTTTTTGAACAGTGTCAGTAAGATTTATCCCTTGAAAAAGGGTTATTGAAAGGTTGCCTTGTTTTGAAGTCTACTTCGATTACCTACCCCAAGACATTTTTTGAGGGCTGTTGTCATTTACAGCTCCCCAGGCATTGTGAATATGAAGTGCGTATAAGGTCCAGTTTTAGAATTGTTGTTATGGGAAACAGAAGGCGGCAGGATTTCTACTGCCCCTCTCTGGTTACTGACACAACCTTAGATGTAGGGCAAGTACTGTTCTTGGGTATTAAATTAGAGTGGAATGTGCCTGACCACACATGTAAGGGCTTCTGTCCCATTCCTTCTTCCCCCTTACCCTTCATCCCCCGAACAAGTATAAACCCCTGCAAAATCACCTGTTGAGGGTGCCGTCTTGTAGAGTGGGATGACCCTTACAAAGGAGTCGGGAGGTCGGAACCCAAACACCAGGATATGTTGAGAGCAGGTGATTTTCCAAATGTCATCCAGCCCAGAGAGTCCACCATCCTTTGGGTGTCAGAGGGTTGGTTTAGTAGTATGAGGGCACACTTAGATCTGGAGATAGTGATCCCATGCAGAGGGGACCAGGTACTACATGTTCAAGGGGTGCGAATTAGCTGGCATATCCTCCCGAGGTCCTCAGGCCCACAACAGTCCAGCCTTGGGACCAAATTGTGTCTGTGTCCAGGGATGTGACCCTAGTACGTTCACTGCGACTAAACAAATTTAGTGATCATTTTTCTTTTCTTTAATTTAATTTTAAATTTATAATGGAGTATATAGTTGATTTATCATGTTGTGTTCATTTTTGACATACACCAACATGATTCATTTATACAGAGATAACTATATATTCTTTTTAGAATTATTTTCCCATTGAGGTTACTAAAGGTTGTTGAGAAGAGTTCCAAGTGCTCTACAGCAGGTCCATGTTGATTACAAGTTTTCTCTCTGTAAATATGTATATACTAACTCCAACCTCATGATTTATGCCTCCAACACACCTTTCCAGTTTGGTAACCATAAGTTTGTGTTCTAAGTCTGGGACTCTGTTTCTGTGTTGTAAGATAGTACCTTTCTATCAATTTTTAGATTCCACCGATAAGTAATATCATATGATATTTTTCATTGCCTGATTTATGACACTTAGTATGAATGTATGTAGGTCCTTCTGAGTGGCCCTAAATGGCCTTATTTCATTCACTTCATGGCTGAGTAATATTCCATTGTACATATCTACCATAATTTCTTTATCCATTCTTCCTTCCAAGGACTTTTAGGTAGCTTCCGAGTAGAGGCTCTTGTACACAGGGCTGCATAAATTTTAGAGTGCCTGGGTCCTGTCAATTTACGTTTTTTCCAAGATACAGGCCCAGGAGTGGAAGCGCCATATGCTCTGAAGCTCTGGTTTTTAGATTTTTAAGGAATCACCACCCACTTCTCCAGAGTGGCTGTTAGCAATTTACATTCCCACCATCAGCTTGTCAGGGTTCCCTTTTCTCCACGCCCTGTCCTGCATTTCAGGTTTTACAGTTTGTGAGGTTGGCCATTCTGACTGGTGCGAAGTGATATCTCTTTGTAGTATTAATTTACATCGCCCGCCTGTTTTGTTGGCCAACAATGGAGTAAGGGTTTTTCCTGAATATATTAAGGAATAACGCATACGGCCTTTTTGGCACACTGCATCATTGGCGATGTTCAGCAGCTTTGCATGTGCTTTAATGACGAGTGCAAACCACCCCTTGAAATCCCTTTCCTGCAATTCTGCCTTGCTTACAAGGCCTTTACGAATACTTGGCTCAAGAAATGACTCCATTAGAGGTGTCAATTACAACCCTGCATGTTTGTGAATTGCAGTGCCCCTGAGCACCGGTTTTCAACTTGTTTAGGGAAGCAGACACAAAGGGGCAGGATTTCTACAGACCCATTCCAGTTACTGGGGCACCTGAAGGATAGGGAATTTCTTCTTCCAGGTAGGAAACTAGAGTGGCATATGCCTGTCCAAACATCTAAGGCTTGTATCTCATTCCATCCCGCCATTCCCCTTCTTCACCGGAAAATTCCAAGCCGTGCAAAACCGGCTGTTGAGTGTGCAGCCTTCCCAAAGTGGGGAGACTCTAAGGAAAGGAGCTGGGGAACCCGACTACCAGGAGACGTGGAGATGAGGTGACTTTTCCAAACTCTTCCCGATCAGACGGTGTACCATCCTCTGGATGTGCCATGCATGTTTTAGCTGTAGGAAGGGTCCCCTGCACCTGGAGGTATGGGACCCATGGAATGGGGGCCAGGCAGTATTACTCTAAAAGTGCTGCATTTGCTGTCCCATCCTCACGAAGCCTCTCAGACCAACGAGTGTAGAGCCTTAGGTCCCATCCAGCTCTGTGTCTAGATATGGTCAGTCCAGGTTGCATCACAGCCCTTGAACAAATTTTGTAAGAATTTCTCTCTCTCTCACTGTCTTTATTTTGTTCTTGTTGTTTAATTTTATAATGGGGTATAGCTGATTTTCAATACTGTGTTTCTTCCTGCTCTACATCTATCCACTTGATTCACTTAAAGAGAGACATCAATAAATTATTTTACAGATTGTTACCAGTCTTATATATCCTTTTCTGGTGACAACAGTGTGCTGAGTCCAGCTCTTTGAGCTATAGAGTAGGTCCTGTCGAATACCTATTTTGTTTATGGAACCGTATCTGTGCTAATTTCAACCTCCTGGTTTATGCATCACCCCGCCCCACCTTTCTCCTTTAGCAGCCATAAGTGTGTTTTCTAAATGCGTGACTCCGTTTCTGTTTTGTAATTGCGTTCATGTGAAGGCATTTTTAGATACTATCTATAAGTGATACCTTATGATAAGTCTCTTTTTTATGTCTGACTTAAGTCACTTAGAATGATCGTACCTCAGTCTCCACGAGTTGCTGCCACTGGCCTTATTTCATTGATTTAATTGCTGAGTAATATTCCATTGTACATAAGTACCACATCTTCTTTATCCATTTTTTCCTTCCAAGGACATGTAAGTTGTACCCAAATCGAGGCATTTCTAAACAGAGCAGCCCTAAACTTTGGGGTGCCTGTGTCTTGTCGATTTTTTGGTTTTCCCAAGATATACGCCCATGAGGGGAAGTGCTGTATGCTCTGTAGCTCTGTGTTTTAGAAGTTCTAAGATACAGCATACACTTCTCCAGAGTGGCCGGTGGCAATTTACATCCCGCCGATCAGCATAACAAGGCTCCCTTTTCTCCATGGCCTGTCCTGCATTTCTGGGTTTTACACTTTTTCAGCATGGGCCTTTTGACCAATGCAAAGTGAGACATTTTTGTAATGCTGATTTGCATTGCCCGCTTGTTTAGTTGGCCAAAAAGAGCATCTGCGTTTTTTCCAAAATTTATTCAGGAAAGAACGCAGACGCCCTTTTTGGCCAACTGCATCATTGTCGAAGTTCTGCGGAATTTCATGTGCTTTAAAGGCGAGTCCAATCCACCTGTGAAAAAGTGTTTCCTGCAATTCTGTCTTGCTTTGAAATCCTCTTCGTTGCCTTACCTCAATACATTTTTAGACGAGAGTGATCATTTATAACTCTGCAGATTTGTGAATTGCCGTGCTCCTGAGCTCCATTCTCCAAATCGCTTTTTTGGGAGCTGGCCGCAAACCAGGAGGATGGCTTCAGGCCCTATTCTGGTTGGGGGGACAAGCTGAACCTGTGGTTAATTCTTCTTCCTGATGGAAATTAGAGTGACCTGTGCCTGTCCCAACACCTAGAGCTACCCTCTCATGGGTTCCCCCTCTTCCCGTTCATCCTCAGGACAAATTGCAACCTGTACGAAACAGGAGGTTAAAGGTGCTGATTCTCCAAGTGGGGAGATTGTTAGTAAAGCGGCTGGAATGGCGAACCCGAGCACCAGGGGATGAGGAATGAGGTGCGTTTCACAAACCTTTCCCGATCACACTGTATACCATCCACTGTGTTTCCCATGCATTTTTTCGCTGTAAGAAGATTCCCTTGAACCTGGAGAGTTGGGACCCATAGAATGGGTACCACGCACTATTACTTTAAAGGGTAGGCGTTTGCTCACCCAACCTCACCAATCCTCTCAGCCCAAAGAGTGTCCAGCCTTATATCTAATCCAGCAGTGGGTCTAGATATGGTCGATCCAGGTTGCTTCACTGCCCCTGAACGAACTTTGTACGAATTTCTCTCTCTTTCACTGTCTTTGTTGGGGTATTTTTTGTAATCTATTTTTATAATGGGGTTTAGCTGATTTTTACTGCTGTGTTTATGCCGCTTTACACCCACTTGATTCATTTACAGAGAGATATCAATATATAGGTTTTAAGATTCTTACTAGTCAGATATACTCTTGTGCGGTGAATAGGGGGCGTTGAGTCCAGTTCACTGAGCAAGGGGTAGGTGTTGTCTGTTACATATTTGGTTTATGGAATGGTATGTGTGCTAATTCCAAACCCTTGTTTTATGCCTCACCCCACCTCACCTTTCCAGTTAAGCAGCCATCCAGTGTTTTCTCAATGTGTGACTCTGTTCTGTTTTGTAATCCGGTCATGTGTAGCGATTTTTACTTTCCCTCTATAAGTGATATCTTATGATAAGTTTTTTTTTTTTTTTTTTCTGTGTGACTTATTTCACGTAGAATCGTCGTATCTAAATCCACTCATCATGCTGCTACGAGCCTTATGACGTAGATTTCATGGCTGAGTGATATTCCATTGTACATAAGGACCACAACTTCTTTATCCATTTTTCTCTTTCCTGGGATATTTAAGGTGTAACGAAGTGGAGGTTCTTGTCAACAGAGCAGCCCTAAACTTTGGGGTGCCTGTGTCTTGCTGATTTTTAGTTTTCCCAATTTATATGCCCATGAGTGGCAGTGCCCTATGCTCTCTAAGCTGAGTTTTTTAGATGTTTCAAGACACACCGGACACCTCTCCAGAGTGGCTGTTGGCAATTTACATCCCGCCCATCAGCGTAGCAAGGCTCCCGTTTCTCCATGGCCTGTCCTGCATTTCTGGTTTTGACACTTTATTCAGCATGGCCCTTTTGACCGATGGGAAGCAAGACTTCTTTGTAGCGCTGATATGCCTTTGCAGGTTGCTTGGTTGGCCAAAAAGGGCGTATGCGTTTTTTCCTGAATATATTCAGGAAAAAACGCATACGCCCTTTTTGGCCAAGGGCATCATTGTCGAGAATTTGCCGCTTTTCCTGTGCTTTAAAGGAGATTCGAATCTCCCTCCTGAAATCTGTTTCCTGCAATTCTGCCTCCTTTCAAATCCTCTTCGTTGCCTTCCCTCAATATATTTGTGGACGAGAGTTATCATTTATAACTCAGCAGGTTTGTGAATTGCAGTGCCCCTGAGCTCCATTTTTCAACTCGCTTTCTTGGGAGCTGGCCGCAAAAGCGCAGGATTGCTTCAGGCCCTATTCTGCTTCTTGGTGGCAGGCTGAGCCTGTGGTTAATTCTTCTTCCTGATGGGAAAATAGAATGACCTGTGCCTGTGTCAAGACCTAGAGGTAGTCTCTCATTGGTTCCCCCTCTTCCCTTTCATCCTCAGGACAAATTGCAACCTGTACGGAACAGGAGGTTAAAGGTGCTGATTCTCCAAGGAGGGAGATTGCTAGGAAATCGGCTGGAATGGCGAACCCAAGCAAAAGGAGATGAGAAATGAGGTGCGTTTTAGAAACCTTTCCCGATCACACGGTGTACCATCTTCTAGGTTTCTCATGCATGTTTTCGATGTAGGAATATGCCCTTGAACCTGGAGATTTGGAACCCATGGGATGGGTACCACGCAGTATTACTTTAAAGGGTCTGCGTTTGCTCACCCAACCTCACCAAACCTCTCAGCCCCAAGAGTGTCCGCCCTTATGTCTCAATCAGCTGTGGGTCTAGATATGGTCAATCCTGGTGGCATCACAGCCTCTGAACGAATTTTGTAAGAATTTCTCTCTCTTTCACTGTCTTTGTTTCACGGGTTTTTAAAAGTAATTGATTTTTATAATGGGGTTTAGCTGCTTTTCAATGCTGTGTTTATGCCGCTTTACACCCACTTGACTCACTTACAGAGAGATTTCAATACATAGGTTTTAAGATTCTTACTAGTCAGATATATTCTTGGGCGGTGAATAGTGGGTGTTGAGTCCCGTTCACTGAGCAAGGAGTAGGTCTTGTGTATTACATGTTGGGTTTATGGAACGGTATCTGAGCTAATTTGAAACCCTGGTTTTATGCATCACCCCACCTCACCTTTCCCGTTAAGCAGCCATAGTGTGTTTTCTAAACATGTGACTCTCTTCTGTTTTGTAATTCAGTTCAAGTGTAGCGGTTTTTACATTCCCTGTATAAGTGATATCTTATGATAAGTTTTTTTTTTTTTTCTGTGTGACTTATTTCACGTAGAATCGTCGTACCTAAATCCACTCATCATGCTGCTACGAGCCTTATGACGTAGATTTCATGGCTGAGTGATATTCCATTGTACATAAGGACCACAACTTCTTTATCTATTTTTCTCTTTCCTGGGATATTTAAGGTGTAACGAAGTGGAGGTTCTTGTCTACAGAGCAGCCCTAAACTTTGGGGTGCCTGTGTCTTGCTGATTTTTAGTTTTCCCAATTTATATGCCCATGAGTGGAAGTGCCCTATGCTCTCTAAGCTGAGTTTTTTAGATGTTTCAAGACACACCGGACACCTCTCCAGAGTGGCTGTTGGCAATTTACATCCCGCCCATCAGCGTAGCAAGGCTCCCGTTTCTCCATGGCCTGTCCTGCATTTCTGGTTTTGACACTTTATTCAGCATGGCCCTTTTGACCGATGGGAAGAGAGACTTCGTTGTAGCGCTGATTTGCCTTTCCAGGTTGCTTGGTTGGCCAAAAAGGGCGTATGCGTTTTTTCCTGAATATATTCAGGAAAAAACGCATACGCCCTTTTTGGCCAAGGGCATCATTGTCGAGGTTTTGCC
Source organism: Eschrichtius robustus (assembly GCF_028021215.1). NCBI lineage: Eukaryota > Metazoa > Chordata > Mammalia > Artiodactyla > Eschrichtiidae > Eschrichtius > Eschrichtius robustus. The sequence goes on from NC_090832.1 coordinate 83,742,713, forward strand.
GCTTTTCCTGTGCTTTAAAGGCGATTCGAATCTCCCTCCTGAAATCTGTTTCCTGCAATTCTGCCCTGCTTTCAAATCCTCTTCGTTGCCTTCCCTCAGTATATTTGTGGACGAGAGTTATCATTTATAACGCTGCAGGTTTCTGAATTGCAGTGCCCCTGAGCTCCATTTTTCAACTCGCTTTCTTGGGAGCTGGCCGCAAAAGCGCAGGATTGCTTCAGGCCCTATTCTGCTTCCGGGCGGCAGGCTGAGCCTGTGGTTAATTCTTCTTTCTGATGGGAAAATAGAGTAACCTGTGCCTGTCCCAAGACCTAGAGCTAGTCTCTCATTGGTTCCCCCTCTTCCCGTTCATCCTCAGGACCAATTGCAACCTGCATGGAACAGGAGGTTAAAGGTGCTGATTCTCCAAGGAGGGAGATTGCTAGGAAAGTGGCTGGAATGGCGAACCCGAGCACAAGGAGATGAGAAATGAGGTGTGTTTTAGAAACCTTTCCCGATCACATAGTGTATCATCTTCTGGGTTTCTCATGCATGTTTTCGATGTAGGAAGATGCCCTTGAACCTGGAGATTTGGGACCCATGGGATGGGTACCACGCAGTATTACTTTAAAGGGTCTGCGTTTGCTCACCCAACCTCACCAAACCTCTCAGCCCCAAGAGTGTCCGCCCTTATGTCTCAATCAGCTGTGGGTCTAGATATGGTCAATCCAGGTGGCATCACAGCCCCTGACCGAATTTTGTAAGAATTTCTCTCTCTTTCACTGTCTTTGTTTCACGGGTTTTTAAAAGTAATTGATTTTTATAATGGGGTTTAGCTGCTTTTCAGTGCTGTGTTTATGCCGCTTTACACCCACTTGACTCACATACAGAGAGATTTCAATACATAGGTTTTAAGATTCTTACTAGTCAGATATATTTTTGGGCGGTGAATAGGGGGTGTTGGGTCCCGTTCACTGAGCAAGGAGTAGTTCTTGTCTATTACATATTGGGTTTATGGAATGGTATCTGAGCTAATTTGTAACCCTTGTTTTATGCATCACCCCACCTCACCTTTCCCGTTAAGCAGCCATAGTGTGTTTTCTAAACGTGTGACTCTCTTCTGTTTTGTAATTCAGCTCAAGTGTAGCGGTTTTTACATTCTCTCTATAAGTGATATCTTATGATAAGTGTCTTTTTCTGTGTAACTTATTTCACGTAGAATCGTCGTACCTAAATCCACTCATCATGCTGCTACGAGCCTTATGACGTAGATTTAATGGCTGAGTGATATTCCATTGTACATAAGGACCACAACTTCTTTATCCATTTTTCTCTTTCCTGGGATATTTAAGGTGTAACGAAGTGGAGGTTCTTGCCCACAGAGCAGCCTTAAACTTTGGGGTACCTGTGTCTTGCTGATTTTTAGTTTTCCCAATTTATACGCCCATGAGTGGAAGTGCCCTATGCTCTCTAAGCTGAGTTTTTTAGATGTTTCAGGACACACCGTACACTTCTCCAGAGTGGCTGTTGGCAATTTACATCCCGCCCATCAGCGTAGCAAGGCTCCCTTTTCTCCGTGGCCTGTCCTGCATTTCTGGTTTTGACACTTTATTCAGCATGTCCCTTTTGACCGATGGGAAGCGAGACTTCTTTGTAGCGCTGATTTGCCTTTCCAGGTTGCTTGGTTGGCCAAAAAGGGCGTATGCGTTTTTTCCTGAATATATTCATGAAGAAACGCATTCGCACTTTTTGGCCAAGGGCATCATTGTCGAGGTTTTGCCGCTTTTCCTGTGTTTAAAGGCGATTCGAATCTCCCTCCTGAAATCTGTTTCCTGCAATTCTGCCTTGCTTTCAAATCCTCTTCGTTGCCTTCCCTCAATATATTTGTGGACGAGAGTTATCATTTATACCTCTGCAGGTTTGTGAATTGCAGTGCCCCTGAGCTCCATTTTTCAACTCGCTTTCTTGGGAGCTGGCCGCAAAAGCGCAGGAATGCTTCAGGCCTTATTCTGCTTCCGGGCGGCAGGCTGAGCCTGTGGTTAATTCTTCTTCCTGATGGGAAAATAGAGTGACCTGTGCCTGTCCCAAGACCTAGAGCTAGTCTCTCATTGGTTCCCCCTCTTCCAGTTCATCCTCAGGACAAATTGCAACCTATACGGAACAGGAGGTTAAAGGTGCTGATTCTCCAAGGAGGGAGATTGCTAGGAGAGCGGCTGGAATGGCGAATCCGAGCACAAGGAGATGAGAAATGAGGTGCGTTTTAGAAACCTTTCCCGATCACACGGTGTACCATCTTCTGGGTTTCTCATGCATGTTTTCGATGTAGGAAGATGCCCTTGAACCTGGAGATTTGGGACCCATGGGATGGGTACCACGCAGTATTACTTTAAAGGGTCTGCGTTTGTTCACCCAACCTCACCAAACCTCTCAGCCCCAAGAGTGTCCACCCTTATGTCTCAATCAGCTGTGGGTCTAGATATGGTCAACCCAGGTGGCATAACAGCCCTTGAACGAAATTTGTAAGAATTTCTCTCTCTTTCACTGTCTTTGTTTCACGGGTTTTTAAAAGTAATTGATTTTTATAATGGGGTTTAGCTGCTTTTCAGTGCTGTGTTTATGCCGCTTTACACACACTTGACTCACTTACAGAGAGATTTCAATACATAAGTTTTAAGATTCTTACTAGTCAGATATATTCTTGGGCGGTGAATAGGGGGTGTTGGGTCCCGTTCACTGAGCAAGGAGTAGGTCTTGTCTATTACATATTGGGTTTATGGAACGGTATCTGAGCTAATTTGAAACCCTGGTTTTATGCATCACCCCACCTCACCTTTCCCGTTAAACAGCCATAGTGTGTTTTCTAAACGTGTGACTCTCTTCTGTTTTGTAATTCAGTTCAAGTGTAGCGGTTTTTACATTCCCTCTATAAGTGATATCTTATGATAAGTTTTTTTTTTCTGTGTGACTTATTTCACGTAGAATCGTCGTATCTAAATCCACTCATCATGCTGCTACGAGCCTTATGACGTAGATTTCATGGCTGAGTGATATTCCATTGTACATAAGGACCACAACTTCTTTATCCATTTTTCTCTTTCCTGGGATATTTAAGGTGTAACGAAGTGGAGGTTCTTGTCTACAGAGCAGCCCTAAACTTTGGGGTGCCTGTGTCTTGCTGATTTTTAGTTTTCCCAATTTATATGCCCATGAGTGGAAGTGCCCTATGCTCTCTAAGCTGAGTTTTTTAGATGTTTCAAGACACACCGGACACCTCTCCAGAGTGGCTGTTGGCAATTTACTTCCCGCCCAACAGCGTAGCAAGGCTCCCGTTTCTCCATGGCCTGTCCTGCATTTCTGGTTTTGACACTTTATTCAGCATGGCCCTTTTGACCGATGGGAAGAGAGACTTCTTTGTAGCGCTGATTTGCCTTTCCAGGTTGCTTGGTTGGCCAAAAAGGGCGTATGCGTTTTTTCCTGAATATATTCAGGAAAAAACGCATACGCCCTTTTTGGCCAAGGGCATCATTGTCGAGGTTTTGCCGCTTTTCCTGTGCTTTAAAGGCGATTCGAATCTCCCTCCTGAAATCTGTTTCCTGCAATTCTGCCTTGCTTTCAAATCCTCTTCGTTGCCTTCCCTCAGTATATTTGTGGACGAGAGTTATCATTTATAACTCTGCAGGTTTCTGAATTGCAGTGCCCCTGAGCTCCATTTTTCAACTCGCTTTCTTGGGAGCTGGCCGCAAAAGCGCAGGATTGCTTCAGGCCCTATTCTGCTAATTGGTGGCAGGCTGAGCCTGTGGTTAATTCTTCTTTCTGATGGGAAAATAGAGTAACCTGTGCCTGTCCCAAGACCTAGAGCTAGTCTCTCATTGGTTCCCCCTCTTCCCGTTCATCCTCAGGACCAATTGCAACCTGCATGGAACAGGAGGTTAAAGGTGCTGATTCTCCAAGGAGGGAGATTGCTAGGAAAGTGGCTGGAATGGCGAACCCGAGCACAAGGAGATGAGAAATGAGGTGTGTTTTAGAAACCTTTCCCGATCACACGGTGTACCATCTTCTGGGTTTCTCATGCATGTTTTCGATGTAGGAAGGTGCCCTTGAACCTGGAGATTTGGGACCCATGGGATGGGTACCACGCAGTATTATTTAAAGGGTCTGCGTTTGCTCACCCAACCTCACCAAACCTCTCAGCCCCAAGAGTGTCCACCCTTATGTCTCAATCAGCTGTGGGTCTAGATATGGTCAACCCAGGTGGCATCACAGCCCTTGAACGAAATTTGTAAGAATTTCTCTCTCTTTCACTGTCTTTGTTTCACGGGTTTTTAAAAGTAATTGATTTTTATAATGGGGTTTAGCTGCTTTTCAGTGCTGTGTTTATGCCGCTTTACACACACTTGACTCACTTACAGAGAGATTTCAATACATAGGTTTTAAGATTCTTACTAGTCAGATATATTCTTGGGCGGTGAATAGGGGGTGTTGGGTCCCGTTCACTGAGCAAGGAGTAGGTCTTGTCTATTACATATTGGGTTTATGGAACGGTATCTGAGCTAATTTGAAACCCTGGTTTTATGCATCACCCCACCTCACCTTTCCGTTAAGCAGCCATAGTGTGTTTTCTAAACGTGTGACTCTCTTCTGTTTTGTAATTCAGTTCAAGTGTAGTGGTTTTTACTTACCCTCTATAAGTGATATCTTATGATAAGTTTTTTTTTTTTTTTCTGTGTGACTTATTTCACGTAGAATCGTCGTATCTAAATCCACTCATCATGCTGCTACGAGCCTTATGACGTAGATTTCATGGCTGAGTGATATTCCATTGTACATAAGGACCACAACTTCTTTATCCATTTTTCTCTTTCCTGGGATATTTAAGGTGTAACGAAGTGGAGGTTCTTGTCAACAGAGCAGCCCTAAACTTTGGGGTGCCTGTGTCTTGCTGATTTTTAGTTTTCCCAATTTATATGCCCATGAGTGGCAGTGCCCTATGTTCTCTAAGCTGAGTTTTTTAGATGTTTCAAGACACACCGGACACCTCTCCAGAGTGGCTGTTGGCAATTTACATCCTGCCCATCAGCGTAGCAAGGCTCCCGTTTCTCCATGGCCTGTCCTGCATTTCTGGTTTTGACACTTTATTCAGCATGGCCCTTTTGACCGATGGGAAGCGAGACTTCTTTGTAGCGCTGATATGCCTTTGCAGGTTGCTTGGTTGGCCAAAAAGGGCGTATGCGTTTTTTCCTGAATATATTCAGGAAAAAACGCATACGCGCTTTTTGGCCAAAGGCATCATTGTCGAGGATTTGCCGCTTTTCCTGTGCTTTAAAGGCGATTCGAATCTCCCTCCTGAAATCTGTTTCCTGCAATTCTGCCTCCTTTCAAATCCTCTTCGTTGCCTTCCCTCAATATATTTGTGGACGAGAGTTATCATTTATAACTCAGCAGATTTGTGAATTGCAGTGCCCCTGAGCTCCATTTTTCAAGTCGCTTTCTTGGGAGCTGGCCGCAAAAGCGCAGGATTGCTTCAGGCCCTATTCTGCTTCTTGGTGGCAGGCTGAGCCTGTGGTTAATTCTTCTTCCTGATGGGAAAATAGAGTGACCTGTGCCTGTGCCAAGACCTAGAGGTAGTCTCTCATTGGTTCCCCCTCTTCCCTTTCATCCTCAGGACAAATTGCAACCTGTACGGAACAGGAGGTTAAAGGTGCTGATTCTCCAAGGAGGGAGATTGCTAGGAAATCGGCTGGAATGGCGAACCCAAGCAAAAGGAGATGAGAAATGAGGTGCGTTTTAGAAACCTTTCCCGATCGCACGGTGTACCATCTTCTGGGTTTCTCATGCATGTTTTCGATGTAGGAATATGCCCTTGAACCTGGAGATTTGGAACCCATGGGATGGGTACCACGCAGTATTATTTTAAAGGGTCTGCGTTTGCTCACCCAACCTCACCAAACCTCTCAGCCCCAAGAGTGTCCGCCCTTATGTCTCAATCAGCTGTGGGTCTAGATATGGTCAATCCTGGTGGCATCACAGCCTCTGAACGAATTTTGTAAGAATTTCTCTCTCTTTCACTGTCTTTGTTTCACGGGTTTTTAAATGTAATTGATTTTTAAAATGGGGTTTAGCTGCTTTTCAATGCTGTGTTTATGCCGCTTTACACCCACTTGACTCACTTACAGAGAGATTTCAATACATAGGTTTTAAGATTCTTACTAGTCAGATATATTCTTGGGCGGTGAATAGTGGGTGTTGAGTCCCGTTCACTGAGCAAGGAGTAGGTCTTGTGTATTACATGTTGGGTTTATGGAACGGTATCTGAGCTAATTTGAAACCCTGGTTTTATGCATCACCCCACCTCACCTTTCCCGTTAAGCAGCCATAGTGTGTTTTCTAAACATGTGACTCTCTTCTGTTTTGTAATTCAGTTCAAGTGTAGCGGTTTTTACATTCCCTCTATAAGTGATATCTTATGATAAGTTTTTTTTTTTTTCTGTGTGACTTATTTCACGTAGAATCGTCGTACCTAAATCCACTCATCATGCTGCTACGAGCCTTATGACGTAGATTTCATGGCTGAGTGATATTCCATTGTACATAAGGACCACAACTTCTTTATCCATTTTTCTCTTTCCTGGGATATTTAAGGTGTAACGAAGTGGAGGTTCTTGTCTACAGAGCAGCCCTAAACTTTGGGGTGCCTGTGTCTTGCTGATTTTTAGTTTTCCCAATTTATATGCCCATGAGTGGAAGTGCCCTATGCTCTCTAAGCTGAATTTTTTAGATGTTTCAAGACACACCGGACACCTCTCCAGAGTGGCTGTTGGCAATTTACATCCCGCCCATCAGCGTAGCAAGGCTCCCGTTTCTCCGTGGCCTGTCCTGCATTTCTGGTTTTGACACTTTATTCAGCATGGCCCTTTTGACCGATGGGAAGAGAGACTTCTTTGTAGCGCTGATTTGCCTTTCCAGGTTGCTTGGTTGGCCAAAAAGGGCGTATGCGTTTTTTCCTGAATATATTCAGGAAAAAACGCATACGCCCTTTTTGGCCAAGGGCATCATTGTCGAGGTTTTGCCGCTTTTCCTGTGCTTTAAAGGCGATTCGAATCTCCCTCCTGAAATCTGTTTCCTGCAATTCTGCCTTGCTTTCAAATCCTCTTCGTTGCCTTCCCTCAGTATATTTGTGGACGAGAGTTATCATTTATAACTCTGCAGGTTTCTGAATTGCAGTGCCCCTGAGCTCCATTTTTCAACTCGCTTTCTTGGGAGCTGGCCGCAAAAGCGCAGGATTGCTTCAGGCCCTATTCTGCTTCTTGGTGGCAGGCTGAGCCTGTGGTTAATTCTTCTTCCTGATGGGAAAATAGAGTGACCTGTGCCTGTGCCAAGACCTAGAGGTAGTCTCTCATTGGTTCCCCCTCTTCCCTTTCATCCTCAGGACAAATTGCAACCTGTACGGAACAGGAGGTTAAAGGTGCTGATTCTCCAAGGAGGGAGATTGCTAGGAAATCGGCTGGAATGGCGAACCCAAGCAAAAGGAGATGAGAAATGAGGTGCGTTTTAGAAACCTTTCCCGATCACACGGTGTACCATTTTCTGGGTTTCTCATGCATGTTTTCGATGTAGGAATATGCCCTTGAACCTGGAGATTTGGAACCGATGGGATGGGTACCACGCAGTATTATTTTAAAGGGTCTGCGTTTGCTCACCCAACCTCACCAAAACTCTCAGCCCCAAGAGTGTCCGCCCTTATGTCTCAATCACCTGTGGGTCTAGATATGGTCAATCCTGGTGGCATCACAGCCTCTGAACGAATTTTGTAAGAATTTCTCTCTCTTTCACTGTCTTTGTTTCACGGGTTTTTAAAAGTAATTGATTTTTATAATGGGGTTTAGCTGCTTTTCAATGCTGTGTTTATGCCGCTTTACACCCACTTGACTCACTTACAGAGAGATTTCAATACATAGGTTTTAAGATTCTTACTAGTCAGATATATTCTTGGGCGGTGAATAGTGGGTGTTGAGTCCCGTTCACTGAGCAAGGAGTAGGTCTTGTGTATTACATGTTGGGTTTATGGAACGGTATCTGAGCTAATTTGAAACCCTGGTTTTATGCATCACCCCACCTCACCTTTCCCGTTAAGCAGCCATAGTGTGTTTTCTAAACATGTGACTCTCTTCTGTTTTGTAATTCAATTCAAGTGTAGCGGTTTTTACATTCCCTCTATAAGTGATATCTTATGATAAGTTTTTTTTTTTTCTGTGTGACTTATTTCACGTAGAATCGTCGTACCTAAATCCACTCATCATGCTGCTACGAGCCTTATGACGTAGATTTCATGGCTGAGTGATATTCCATTGTACATAAGGACCACAACTTCTTTATCCATTTTTCTCTTTCCTGGGATATTTAAGGTGTAACGAAGTGGAGGTTCTTGTCTACAGAGCAGCCCTAAACTTTGGGGTGCCTGTGTGTTGCTGATTTTTAGTTTTCCCAATTTATATGCCCATGAGTGGAAGTGCCCTATGCTCTCTAAGCTGAATTTTTTAGATGTTTCAAGACACACCGGACACCTCTCCAGAGTGGCTGTTGGCAATTTACATCCCGCCCATCAGCGTAGCAAGGCTCCCGTTTCTCCATGGCCTGTCCTGCATTTCTGGTTTTGACACTTTATTCAGCATGGCCCTTTTGACCGATGGGAAGAGAGACTTCTTTGTAGCGCTGATTTGCCTTTGCAGGTTGCTTGGTTGGCCAAAAAGGGCGTATGCGTTTTTTCCTGAATATATTCAGGAAAAAACGCATACGCCCTTTTTGGCCAAGGGCATCATTGTCGAGGTTTTGCCGCTTTTCCTGTGCTTTAAAGGCGATTCGAATCTCCCTCCTGAAATCTGTTTCCTGCAATTCTGCCTTGCTTTCAAATCCTCTTCGTTGCCTTCCCTCAGTATATTTGTGGACGAGAGTTATCATTTATAACTCTGCAGGTTTCTGAATTGCAGTGCCCCTGAGCTCCATTTTTCAACTCGCTTTCTTGGGAGCTGGCCGCAAAAGCGCAGGATTGCTTCAGGCCCTATTCTGCTAATTGGTGGCAGGCTGAGCCTGTGGTTAATTCTTCTTCCTGATGGGAAAATAGAGTGACCTGTGCCTGTGCCAAGACCTAGAGGTAGTCTCTCATTGGTTCCCCCTCTTCCCTTTCATCCTCAGGACAAATTGCAACCTGTACGGAACAGGAGGTTAAAGGTGCTGATTCTCCAAGGAGGGAGATTGCTAGGAAATCGGCTGGAATGGCGAACCCAAGCAAAAGGAGATGAGAAATGAGGTGCGTTTTAGAAACCTTTCCCGATCACACGGTGTACCATCTTCTGGGTTTCTCATGCATGTTTTCGATGTAGGAATATGCCCTTGAACCTGGAGATTTGGAACCCATGGGATGGGTACCACGCAGTATTATTTTAAAGGGTATGCGTTTGCTCACCCAACCTCACCAAACCTCTCAGCCCCAAGAGTGTCCGCCCTTATGTCTCAATCAGCTGTGGGTCTAGATATGGTCAATCCTGGTGGCATCACAGCCTCTGAACGAATTTTGTAAGAATTTCTCTCTCTTTCACTGTCTTTGTTTCACGGGTTTTTAAAAGTAATTGATTTTTATAATGGGGTTTAGCTGCTTTTCAATGCTGTGTTTATGCCGCTTTACACCCACTTGACTCACTTACAGAGAGATTTCAATACATAGGTTTTAAGATTCTTACTAGTCAGATATATTCTTGGGCGGTGAATAGGGGGTGTTGGGTCCCGTTCACTGAGCAAGGAGTAGGTCTTGTCTATTACATATTGGGTTTATGGAACGGTATCTGAGCTAATTTGAAACCCTGGTTTTATGCATCACCCCACCTCACCTTTCCCGTTAAGCAGCCATAGTGTGTTTTCTAAACATGTGACTCTCTTCTGTTTTGTAATTCAGTTCAAGTGTAGCGGTTTTTACATTCCCTGTATAAGTGATATCTTATGATAAGTTTTTTTTTTTTTCTGTGTGACTTATTTCACGTAGAATCGTCGTACCTAAATCCACTCATCATGCTGCTACGAGCCTTATGACGTAGATTTCATGGCTGAGTGATATTCCATTGTACATAAGGACCACAACTTCTTTATCTATTTTTCTCTTTCCTGGGATATTTAAGGTGTAACGAAGTGGAGGTTCTTGTCTACAGAGCAGCCCTAAACTTTGGGGTGCCTGTGTCTTGCTGATTTTTAGTTTTCCCAATTTATATGCCCATGAGTGGAAGTGCCCTATGCTCTCTAAGCTGAGTTTTTTAGATGTTTCAAGACACACCGGACACCTCTCCAGAGTGGCTGTTGGCAATTTACATCCTGCCCATCAGCGTAGCAAGGCTCCCGTTTCTCCATGGCCTGTCCTGCATTTCTGGTTTTGACACTTTATTCAGCATGGCCCTTTTGACCGATGGGAAGAGAGACTTCTTTGTAGCGCTGATTTGCCTTTCCAGGTTGCTTGGTTGGCCAAAAAGGGCGTATGCGTTTTTTCCTGAATATATTCAGGAAAAAACGCATACGCCCTTTTTGGCCAAGGGCATCATTGTCGAGGTTTTGCCGCTTTTCCTGTGCTTTAAAGGCGATTCGAATCTCCCTCCTGAAATCTGTTTCCTGCAATTCTGCCTTGCTTTCAAATCCTCTTCGTTGCCTTCCCTCAGTATATTTGTGGACGAGAGTTATCATTTATAACTCTGCAGGTTTCTGAATTGCAGTGCCCCTGAGCTCCATTTTTCAACTCGCTTTCTTGGGAGCTGGCCGCAAAAGCGCAGGATTGCTTCAGGCCCTATTCTGCTAATTGGTGGCAGGCTGAGCCTGTGGTTAATTCTTCTTCCTGATGGGAAAATAGAGTGACCTGTGCCTGTGCCAAGACCTAGAGGTAGTCTCTCATTGGTTCCCCCTCTTCCCTTTCATCCTCAGGACAAATTGCAACCTGTACGGAACAGGAGGTTAAAGGTGCTGATTCTCCAAGGAGGGAGATTGCTAGGAAATCGGCTGGAATGGCGAACCCAAGCAAAAGGAGATGAGAAATGAGGTGCGTTTTAGAAACCTTTCCCGATCACACGGTGTACCATCTTCTGGGTTTCTCATGCATGTTTTCGATGTAGGAATATGCCCTTGAACCTGGAGATTTGGAACCCATGGGATGGGTACCACGCAGTATTATTTTAAAGGGTATGCGTTTGCTCACCCAACCTCACCAAACCTCTCAGCCCCAAGAGTGTCCGCCCTTATGTCTCAATCAGCTGTGGGTCTAGATATGGTCAATCCTGGTGGCATCACAGCCTCTGAACGAATTTTGTAAGAATTTCTCTCTCTTTCACTGTCTTTGTTTCACGGGTTTTTAAAAGTAATTGATTTTTATAATGGGGTTTAGCTGCTTTTCAATGCTGTGTTTATGCCGCTTTACACCCACTTGACTCACTTACAGAGAGATTTCAATACATAGGTTTTAAGATTCTTACTAGTCAGATATATTCTTGGGCGGTGAATAGGGGGTGTTGGGTCCCGTTCACTGAGCAAGGAGTAGGTCTTGTCTATTACATATTGGGTTTATGGAACGGTATCTGAGCTAATTTGAAACCCTGGTTTTATGCATCACCCCACCTCACCTTTCCCGTTAAGCAACCATAGTGTGTTTTCTAAACATGTGACTCTCTTCTGTTTTGTAATTCAGTTCAAGTGTAGCGGTTTTTACGTTCCCTGTATAAGTGATATCTTATGATAAGTTTTTTTTTTTTCTGTGTGACTTATTTCACGTAGAATCGTCGTACCTAAATCCACTCATCATGCTGCTACGAGCCTTATGACGTAGATTTCATGGCTGAGTGATATTCCATTGTACATAAGGACCACAACTTCTTTATCTATTTTTCTCTTTCCTGGGATATTTAAGGTGTAACGAAGTGGAGGTTCTTGTCTACAGAGCAGCCCTAAACTTTGGGGTGCCTGTGTCTTGCTGATTTTTAGTTTTCCCAATTTATATGCCCATGAGTGGAAGTGCCCTATGCTCTCTAAGCTGAGTTTTTTAGATGTTTCAAGACACACCGGACACCTCTCCAGAGTGGCTGTTGGCAATTTACATCCCGCCCATCAGCGTAGCAAGGCTCCCGTTTCTCCATGGCCTGTCCTGCATTTCTGGTTTTGACACTTTATTCAGCATGGCCCTTTTGACCGATGGGAAGAGAGACTTCTTTGTAGCGCTGATTTGCCTTTCCAGGTTGCTTGGTTGGCCAAAAAGGGCGTATGCGTTTTTTCCTGAATATATTCAGGAAAAAACGCATACGCCCTTTTTGGCCAAGGGCATCATTGTCGAGGTTTTGCCGCTTTTCCTGTGCTTTAAAGGCGATTCGAATCTCCCTCCTGAAATCTGTTTCCTGCAATTCTGCCTTGCTTTCAAATCCTCTTCGTTGCCTTCCCTCAGTATATTTGTGGACGAGAGTTATCATTTATAACTCTGCAGGTTTCTGAATTGCAGTGCCCCTGAGCTCCATTTTTCAACTCGCTTTCTTGGGAGCTGGCCGCAAAAGCGCAGGATTGCTTCAGGCCCTATTCTGCTTCCGGGCGGCAGGCTGAGCCTGTGGTTAATTCTTCTTTCTGATGGGAAAATAGAGTGACCTGTGCCTGTCCCAAGACCTAGAGCTAGTCTCTCATTGGTTCCCCCTCTTCCCGTTCATCCTCAGGACCAATTGCAACCTGCATGGAACAGGAGGTTAAAGGTGCTGATTCTCCAAGGAGGGAGATTGCTAGGAAAGTGGCTGGAATGGCGAACCCGAGCACAAGGAGATGAGAAATGAGGTGTGTTTTAGAAACCTTTCCCGATCACATAGTGTATCATCTTCTGGGTTTCTCATGCATGTTTTCGATGTAGGAAGATGCCCTTGAACCTGGAGATTTGGGACCCATGGGATGGGTACCACGCAGTATTACTTTAAAGGGTCTGCGTTTGCTCACCCAACCTCACCAAACCTCTCAGCCCCAAGAGTGTCCGCCCTTATGTCTCAATCAGCTGTGGGTCTAGATATGGTCAATCCAGGTGGCATCACAGCCCCTGACCGAATTTTGTAAGAATTTCTCTCTCTTTCACTGTCTTTGTTTCACGGGTTTTTAAAAGTAATTGATTTTTATAATGGGGTTTAGCTGCTTTTCAGTGCTGTGTTTATGCCGCTTTACACCCACTTGACTCACATACAGAGAGATTTCAATACATAGGTTTTAAGATTCTTACTAGTCAGATATATTTTTGGGCGGTGAATAGGGGGTGTTGGGTCCCGTTCACTGAGCAAGGAGTAGTTCTTGTCTATTACATATTGGGTTTATGGAATGGTATCTGAGCTAATTTGTAACCCTTGTTTTATGCATCACCCCACCTCACCTTTCCCGTTAAGCAGCCATAGTGTGTTTTCTAAACGTGTGACTCTCTTCTGTTTTGTAATTCAGCTCAAGTGTAGCGGTTTTTACATTCTCTCTATAAGTGATATCTTATGATAAGTGTCTTTTTCTGTGTAACTTATTTCACGTAGAATCGTCGTACCTAAATCCACTCATCATGCTGCTACGAGCCTTATGACGTAGATTTAATGGCTGAGTGATATTCCATTGTACATAAGGACCACAACTTCTTTATCCATTTTTCTCTTTCCTGGGATATTTAAGGTGTAACGAAGTGGAGGTTCTTGCCAACAGAGCAGGCCTAAACTTTGGGGTACCTGTGTCTTGCTGATTTTTAGTTTTCCCAATTTATACGCCCATGAGTGGAAGTGCCCTATGCTCTCTAAGCTGAGTTTTTTAGATGTTTCAGGACACACCGTACACTTCTCCAGAGTGGCTGTTGGCAATTTACATCCCGCCCATCAGCGTAGCAAGGCTCCCGTTTCTCCGTGGCCTGTCCTGCATTTCTGGTTTTGACACTTTATTCAGCATGTCCCTTTTGACCGATGGGAAGCGAGACTTCTTTGTAGCGCTGATTTGCCTTTCCAGGTTGCTTGGTTGGCCAAAAAGGGCGTATGCGTTTTTTCCTGAATATATTCATGAAGAAACGCATTCGCACTTTTTGGCCAAGGGCATCATTGTCGAGGTTTTGCCGCTTTTCCTGTGTTTAAAGGCGATTCGAATCTCCCTCCTGAAATCTGTTTCCTGCAATTCTGCCTTGCTTTCAAATCCTCTTCGTTGCCTTCCCTCAATATATTTGTGGACGAGAGTTATCATTTATACCTCTGCAGGTTTGTGAATTGCAGTGCCCCTGAGCTCCATTTTTCAACTCGCTTTCTTGGGAGCTGGCCGCAAAAGCGCAGGATTGCTTCAGGCCCTATTCTGCTTCCGGGTGGCAGGCTGAGCCTGAGGTTAATTCTTCTTCGGGATGGGAAAATAGAGTGACCTGTGCCTGTCCCAAGACCTAGAGCTAGTCTCTCATTGGTTCCCCCTCTTCCCGTTCCTCCTCAGGACAAATTGCAACCTGTACGGAACAGGAGGTTAAAGGTGCTGATTCTCCAAGGAGGGAGATTGCTAGGAAATCGGCTGGAATGGCGAACCCAAGCAAAAGGAGATGAGAAATGAGGTGCGTTTTAGAAACCTTTCCCGATCACACGGTGTACCATTTTCTGGGTTTCTCATGCATGTTTTCGTTGTAGGAATATGCCCTTGAACCTGGAGATTTGGAACCCATGGGATGGGTACCACGCAGTATTATTTTAAAGGGTCTGCGTTTGCTCACCCAACCTCACCAAAACTCTCAGCCCCAAGAGTGTCCGCCCTTATGTCTCAATCACCTGTGGGTCTAGATATGGTCAATCCTGGTGGCATCACAGCCTCTGAACGAATTTTGTAAGAATTTCTCTCTCTTTCACTGTCTTTGTTTCACGGGTTTTTAAAAGTAATTGATTTTTATAATGGGGTTTAGCTGCTTTTCAATGCTGTGTTTATGCCGCTTTACACCCACTTGACTCACTTACAGAGAGATTTCAATACATAGGTTTTAAGATTCTTACTAGTCAGATATATTCTTGGGCGGTGAATAGTGGGTGTTGAGTCCCGTTCACTGAGCAAGGAGTAGGTCTTGTGTATTACATGTTGGGTTTATGGAACGGTATCTGAGCTAATTTGAAACCCTGGTTTTATGCATCACCCCACCTCACCTTTCCCGTTAAGCAGCCATAGTGTGTTTTCTAAACATGTGACTCTCTTCTGTTTTGTAATTCAATTCAAGTGTAGCGGTTTTTACATTCCCTCTATAAGTGATATGTTATGATAAGTTTTTTTTTTTTCTGTGTGACTTATTTCACGTAGAATCGTCGTACCTAAATCCACTCATCATGCTGCTACGAGCCTTATGACGTAGATTTCATGGCTGAGTGATATTCCATTGTACATAAGGACCACAACTTCTTTATCCATTTTTCTCTTTCCTGGGATATTTAAGGTGTAACGAAGTGGAGGTTCTTGTCTACAGAGCAGCCCTAAACTTTGGGGTGCCTGTGTGTTGCTGATTTTTAGTTTTCCCAATTTATATGCCCATGAGTGGAAGTGCCCTATGCTCTCTAAGCTGAATTTTTTAGATGTTTCAAGACACACCGGACACCTCTCCAGAGTGGCTGTTGGCAATTTACATCCCGCCCATCAGCGTAGCAAGGCTCCCGTTTCTCCATGGCCTGTCCTGCATTTCTGGTTTTGACACTTTATTCAGCATGGCCCTTTTGACCGATGGGAAGAGAGACTTCTTTGTAGCGCTGATTTGCCTTTGCAGGTTGCTTGGTTGGCCAAAAAGGGCGTATGCGTTTTTTCCTGAATATATTCAGGAAAAAACGCATACGCCCTTTTTGGCCAAGGGCATCATTGTCGAGGTTTTGCCGCTTTTCCTGTGCTTTAAAGGCGATTCGAATCTCCCTCCTGAAATCTGTTTCCTGCAATTCTGCCTTGCTTTCAAATCCTCTTCGTTGCCTTCCCTCAGTATATTTGTGGACGAGAGTTATCATTTATAACTCTGCAGGTTTCTGAATTGCAGTGCCCCTGAGCTCCATTTTTCAACTCGCTTTCTTGGGAGCTGGCCGCAAAAGCGCAGGATTGCTTCAGGCCCTATTCTGCTAATTGGTGGCAGGCTGAGCCTGTGGTTAATTCTTCTTCCTGATGGGAAAATAGAGTGACCTGTGCCTGTGCCAAGACCTAGAGGTAGTCTCTCATTGGTTCCCCCTCTTCCCTTTCATCCTCAGGACAAATTGCAACCTGTACGGAACAGGAGGTTAAAGGTGCTGATTCTCCAAGGAGGGAGATTGCTAGGAAATCGGCTGGAATGGCGAACCCAAGCAAAAGGAGATGAGAAATGAGGTGCGTTTTAGAAACCTTTCCCGATCACACGGTGTACCATCTTCTGGGTTTCTCATGCATGTTTTCGATGTAGGAATATGCCCTTGAACCTGGAGATTTGGAACCCATGGGATGGGTACCACGCAGTATTATTTTAAAGGGTATGCGTTTGCTCACCCAACCTCACCAAACCTCTCAGCCCCAAGAGTGTCCGCCCTTATGTCTCAATCAGCTGTGGGTCTAGATATGGTCAATCCTGGTGGCATCACAGCCTCTGAACGAATTTTGTAAGAATTTCTCTCTCTTTCACTGTCTTTGTTTCACGGGTTTTTAAAAGTAATTGATTTTTATAATGGGGTTTAGCTGCTTTTCAATGCTGTGTTTATGCCGCTTTACACCCACTTGACTCACTTACAGAGAGATTTCAATACATAGGTTTTAAGATTCTTACTAGTCAGATATATTCTTGGGCGGTGAATAGGGGGTGTTGGGTCCCGTTCACTGAGCAAGGAGTAGGTCTTGTCTATTACATATTGGGTTTATGGAACGGTATCTGAGCTAATTTGAAACCCTGGTTTTATGCATCACCCCACCTCACCTTTCCCGTTAAGCAGCCATAGTGTGTTTTCTAAACATGTGACTCTCTTCTGTTTTGTAATTCAGTTCAAGTGTAGCGGTTTTTACATTCCCTGTATAAGTGATATCTTATGATAAGTTTTTTTTTTTTCTGTGTGACTTATTTCACGTAGAATCGTCGTACCTAAATCCACTCATCATGCTGCTACGAGCCTTATGACGTAGATTTCATGGCTGAGTGATATTCCATTGTACATAAGGACCACAACTTCTTTATCTATTTTTCTCTTTCCTGGGATATTTAAGGTGTAACGAAGTGGAGGTTCTTGTCTACAGAGCAGCCCTAAACTTTGGGGTGCCTGTGTCTTGCTGATTTTTAGTTTTCCCAATTTATATGCCCATGAGTGGAAGTGCCCTATGCTCTCTAAGCTGAGTTTTTTAGATGTTTCAAGACACACCGGACACCTCTCCAGAGTGGCTGTTGGCAATTTACATCCCGCCCATCAGCGTAGCAAGGCTCCCGTTTCTCCATGGCCTGTCCTGCATTTCTGGTTTTGACACTTTATTCAGCATGGCCCTTTTGACCGATGGGAAGAGAGACTTCTTTGTAGCGCTGATTTGCCTTTCCAGGTTGCTTGGTTGGCCAAAAAGGGCGTATGCGTTTTTTCCTGAATATATTCAGGAAAAAACGCATACGCCCTTTTTGGCCAAGGGCATCATTGTCGAGGTTTTGCCGCTTTTCCTGTGCTTTAAAGGCGATTCGAATCTCCCTCCTGAAATCTGTTTCCTGCAATTCTGCCTTGCTTTCAAATCCTCTTCGTTGCCTTCCCTCAGTATATTTGTGGACGAGAGTTATCATTTATAACTCTGCAGGTTTCTGAATTGCAGTGCCCCTGAGCTCCATTTTTCAACTCGCTTTCTTGGGAGCTGGCCGCAAAAGCGCAGGATTGCTTCAGGCCCTATTCTGCTTCCGGGCGGCAGGCTGAGCCTGTGGTTAATTCTTCTTTCTGATGGGAAAATAGAGTGACCTGTGCCTGTCCCAAGACCTAGAGCTAGTCTCTCATTGGTTCCCCCTCTTCCCGTTCATCCTCAGGACCAATTGCAACCTGCATGGAACAGGAGGTTAAAGGTGCTGATTCTCCAAGGAGGGAGATTGCTAGGAAAGTGGCTGGAATGGCGAACCCGAGCACAAGGAGATGAGAAATGAGGTGTGTTTTAGAAACCTTTCCCGATCACATAGTGTATCATCTTCTGGGTTTCTCATGCATGTTTTCGATGTAGGAAGATGCCCTTGAACCTGGAGATTTGGGACCCATGGGATGGGTACCACGCAGTATTACTTTAAAGGGTCTGCGTTTGCTCACCCAACCTCACCAAACCTCTCAGCCCCAAGAGTGTCCGCCCTTATGTCTCAATCAGCTGTGGGTCTAGATATGGTCAATCCAGGTGGCATCACAGCCCCTGACCGAATTTTGTAAGAATTTCTCTCTCTTTCACTGTCTTTGTTTCACGGGTTTTTAAAAGTAATTGATTTTTATAATGGGGTTTAGCTGCTTTTCAGTGCTGTGTTTATGCCGCTTTACACCCACTTGACTCACATACAGAGAGATTTCAATACATAGGTTTTAAGATTCTTACTAGTCAGATATATTTTTGGGCGGTGAATAGGGGGTGTTGGGTCCCGTTCACTGAGCAAGGAGTAGTTCTTGTCTATTACATATTGGGTTTATGGAATGGTATCTGAGCTAATTTGTAACCCTTGTTTTATGCATCACCCCACCTCACCTTTCCCGTTAAGCAGCCATAGTGTGTTTTCTAAACGTGTGACTCTCTTCTGTTTTGTAATTCAGCTCAAGTGTAGCGGTTTTTACATTCTCTCTATAAGTGATATCTTATGATAAGTGTCTTTTTCTGTGTAACTTATTTCACGTAGAATCGTCGTACCTAAATCCACTCATCATGCTGCTACGAGCCTTATGACGTAGATTTAATGGCTGAGTGATATTCCATTGTACATAAGGACCACAACTTCTTTATCCATTTTTCTCTTTCCTGGGATATTTAAGGTGTAACGAAGTGGAGGTTCTTGCCAACAGAGCAGGCCTAAACTTTGGGGTACCTGTGTCTTGCTGATTTTTAGTTTTCCCAATTTATACGCCCATGAGTGGAAGTGCCCTATGCTCTCTAAGCTGAGTTTTTTAGATGTTTCAGGACACACCGTACAATTCTCCAGAGTGGCTGTTGGCAATTTACATCCCGCCCATCAGCGTAGCAAGGCTCCCGTTTCTCCGTGGCCTGTCCTGCATTTCTGGTTTTGACACTTTATTCAGCATGTCCCTTTTGACCGATGGGAAGCGAGACTTCTTTGTAGCGCTGATTTGCCTTTCCAGGTTGCTTGGTTGGCCAAAAAGGGCGTATGCGTTTTTTCCTGAATATATTCATGAAGAAACGCATTCGCACTTTTTGGCCAAGGGCATCATTGTCGAGGTTTTGCCGCTTTTCCTGTGTTTAAAGGCGATTCGAATCTCCCTCCTGAAATCTGTTTCCTGCAATTCTGCCTTGCTTTCAAATCCTCTTCGTTGCCTTCCCTCAATATATTTGTGGACGAGAGTTATCATTTATACCTCTGCAGGTTTGTGAATTGCAGTGCCCCTGAGCTCCATTTTTCAACTCGCTTTCTTGGGAGCTGGCCGCAAAAGCGCAGGATTGCTTCAGGCCCTATTCTGCTTCCGGGTGGCAGGCTGAGCCTGAGGTTAATTCTTCTTCGGGATGGGAAAATAGAGTGACCTGTGCCTGTCCCAAGACCTAGAGCTAGTCTCTCATTGGTTCCCCCTCTTCCCGTTCCTCCTCAGGACAAATTGCAACCTGTACGGAACAGGAGGTTAAAGGTGCTGATTCTCCAAGGAGGGAGATTGCTAGGAAATCGGCTGGAATGGCGAACCCAAGCAAAAGGAGATGAGAAATGAGGTGCGTTTTAGAAACCTTTCCCGATCACACGGTGTACCATTTTCTGGGTTTCTCATGCATGTTTTCGATGTAGGAATATGCCCTTGAACCTGGAGATTTGGAACCCATGGGATGGGTACCACGCAGTATTATTTTAAAGGGTCTGCGTTTGCTCACCCAACCTCACCAAAACTCTCAGCCCCAAGAGTGTCCGCCCTTATGTCTCAATCACCTGTGGGTCTAGATATGGTCAATCCTGGTGGCATCACAGCCTCTGAACGAATTTTGTAAGAATTTCTCTCTCTTTCACTGTCTTTGTTTCACGGGTTTTTAAAAGTAATTGATTTTTATAATGGGGTTTAGCTGCTTTTCAATGCTGTGTTTATGCCGCTTTACACCCACTTGACTCACTTACAGAGAGATTTCAATACATAGGTTTTAAGATTCTTACTAGTCAGATATATTCTTGGGCGGTGAATAGTGGGTGTTGAGTCCCGTTCACTGAGCAAGGAGTAGGTCTTGTGTATTACATGTTGGGTTTATGGAACGGTATCTGAGCTAATTTGAAACCCTGGTTTTATGCATCACCCCACCTCACCTTTCCCGTTAAGCAGCCATAGTGTGTTTTCTAAACATGTGACTCTCTTCTGTTTTGTAATTCAATTCAAGTGTAGCGGTTTTTACATTCCCTCTATAAGTGATATCTTATGATAAGTTTTTTTTTTTTCTGTGTGACTTATTTCACGTAGAATCGTCGTACCTAAATCCACTCATCATGCTGCTACGAGCCTTATGACGTAGATTTCATGGCTGAGTGATATTCCATTGTACATAAGGACCACAACTTCTTTATCCATTTTTCTCTTTCCTGGGATATTTAAGGTGTAACGAAGTGGAGGTTCTTGTCTACAGAGCAGCCCTAAACTTTGGGGTGCCTGTGTGTTGCTGATTTTTAGTTTTCCCAATTTATATGCCCATGAGTGGAAGTGCCCTATGCTCTCTAAGCTGAATTTTTTAGATGTTTCAAGACACACCGGACACCTCTCCAGAGTGGCTGTTGGCAATTTACATCCCGCCCATCAGCGTAGCAAGGCTCCCGTTTCTCCATGGCCTGTCCTGCATTTCTGGTTTTGACACTTTATTCAGCATGGCCCTTTTGACCGATGGGAAGAGAGACTTCTTTGTAGCGCTGATTTGCCTTTGCAGGTTGCTTGGTTGGCCAAAAAGGGCGTATGCGTTTTTTCCTGAATATATTCAGGAAAAAACGCATACGCCCTTTTTGGCCAAGGGCATCATTGTCGAGGTTTTGCCGCTTTTCCTGTGCTTTAAAGGCGATTCGAATCTCCCTCCTGAAATCTGTTTCCTGCAATTCTGCCTTGCTTTCAAATCCTCTTCGTTGCCTTCCCTCAGTATATTTGTGGACGAGAGTTATCATTTATAACTCTGCAGGTTTCTGAATTGCAGTGCCCCTGAGCTCCATTTTTCAACTCGCTTTCTTGGGAGCTGGCCGCAAAAGCGCAGGATTGCTTCAGGCCCTATTCTGCTAATTGGTGGCAGGCTGAGCCTGTGGTTAATTCTTCTTCCTGATGGGAAAATAGAGTGACCTGTGCCTGTGCCAAGACCTAGAGGTAGTCTCTCATTGGTTCCCCCTCTTCCCTTTCATCCTCAGGACAAATTGCAACCTGTACGGAACAGGAGGTTAAAGGTGCTGATTCTCCAAGGAGGGAGATTGCTAGGAAATCGGCTGGAATGGCGAACCCAAGCAAAAGGAGATGAGAAATGAGGTGCGTTTTAGAAACCTTTCCCGATCACACGGTGTACCATCTTCTGGGTTTCTCATGCATGTTTTCGATGTAGGAATATGCCCTTGAACCTGGAGATTTGGAACCCATGGGATGGGTACCACGCAGTATTATTTTAAAGGGTATGCGTTTGCTCACCCAACCTCACCAAACCTCTCAGCCCCAAGAGTGTCCGCCCTTATGTCTCAATCAGCTGTGGGTCTAGATATGGTCAATCCTGGTGGCATCACAGCCTCTGAACGAATTTTGTAAGAATTTCTCTCTCTTTCACTGTCTTTGTTTCACGGGTTTTTAAAAGTAATTGATTTTTATAATGGGGTTTAGCTGCTTTTCAATGCTGTGTTTATGCCGCTTTACACCCACTTGACTCACTTACAGAGAGATTTCAATACATAGGTTTTAAGATTCTTACTAGTCAGATATATTCTTGGGCGGTGAATAGGGGGTGTTGGGTCCCGTTCACTGAGCAAGGAGTAGGTCTTGTCTATTACATATTGGGTTTATGGAACGGTATCTGAGCTAATTTGAAACCCTGGTTTTATGCATCACCCCACCTCACCTTTCCCGTTAAGCAGCCATAGTGTGTTTTCTAAACATGTGACTCTCTTCTGTTTTGTAATTCAGTTCAAGTGTAGCGGTTTTTACATTCCCTGTATAAGTGATATCTTATGATAAGTTTTTTTTTTTTCTGTGTGACTTATTTCACGTAGAATCGTCGTACCTAAATCCACTCATCATGCTGCTACGAGCCTTATGACGTAGATTTCATGGCTGAGTGATATTCCATTGTACATAAGGACCACAACTTCTTTATCTATTTTTCTCTTTCCTGGGATATTTAAGGTGTAACGAAGTGGAGGTTCTTGTCTACAGAGCAGCCCTAAACTTTGGGGTGCCTGTGTCTTGCTGATTTTTAGTTTTCCCAATTTATATGCCCATGAGTGGAAGTGCCCTATGCTCTCTAAGCTGAGTTTTTTAGATGTTTCAAGACACACCGGACACCTCTCCAGAGTGGCTGTTGGCAATTTACATCCTGCCCATCAGCGTAGCAAGGCTCCCGTTTCTCCATGGCCTGTCCTGCATTTCTGGTTTTGACACTTTATTCAGCATGGCCCTTTTGACCGATGGGAAGAGAGACTTCTTTGTAGCGCTGATTTGCCTTTGCAGGTTGCTTGGTTGGCCAAAAAGGGCGTATGCGTTTTTTCCTGAATATATTCAGGAAAAAACGCATACGCCCTTTTTGGCCAAGGGCATCATTGTCGAGGTTTTGCCGCTTTTCCTGTGCTTTAAAGGCGATTCGAATCTCCCTCCTGTAATCTGTTTCCTGCAATTCTGCCTTGCTTTCAAATCCTCTTCGTTGCCTTCCCTCAGTATATTTGTGGACGAGAGTTATCATTTATAACTCTGCAGGTTTCTGAATTGCAGTGCCCCTGAGCTCCATTTTTCAACTCGCTTTCTTGGGAGCTGGCCGCAAAAGCGCAGGATTGCTTCAGGCCCTATTCTGCTAATTGGTGGCAGGCTGAGCCTGTGGTTAATTCTTCTTCCTGATGGGAAAATAGAGTGACCTGTGCCTGTGCCAAGACCTAGAGGTAGTCTCTCATTGGTTCCCCCTCTTCCCTTTCATCCTCAGGACAAATTGCAACCTGTACGGAACAGGAGGTTAAAGGTGCTGATTCTCCAAGGAGGGAGATTGCTAGGAAATCGGCTGGAATGGCGAACCCAAGCAAAAGGAGATGAGAAATGAGGTGCGTTTTAGAAACCTTTCCCGATCACACGGTGTACCATCTTCTGGGTTTCTCATGCATGTTTTCGATGTAGGAATATGCCCTTGAACCTGGAGATTTGGAACCCATGGGATGGGTACCACGCAGTATTATTTTAAAGGGTCTGCGTTTGCTCACCCAACCTCACCAAACCTCTCAGCCCCAAGAGTGTCCGCCCTTATGTCTCAATCAGCTGTGGGTCTAGATATGGTCAATCCTGGTGGCATCACAGCCTCTGAACGAATTTTGTAAGAATTTCTCTCTCTTTCACTGTCTTTGTTTCACGGGTTTTTAAAAGTAATTGATTTTTATAATGGGGTTTAGCTGCTTTTCAATGCTGTGTTTATGCCGCTTTACACCCACTTGACTCACTTACAGAGAGATTTCAATACATAGGTTTTAAGATTCTTACTAGTCAGATATATTCTTGGGCGGTGAATAGGGGGTGTTGGGTCCCGTTCACTGAGCAAGGAGTAGGTCTTGTCTATTACATATTGGGTTTATGGAACGGTATCTGAGCTAATTTGAAACCCTGGTTTTATGCATCACCCCACCTCACCTTTCCCGTTAAGCAGCCATAGTGTGTTTTCTAAACATGTGACTCTCTTCTGTTTTGTAATTCAGTTCAAGTGTAGCGGTTTTTACATTCCCTGTATAAGTGATATCTTATGATAAGTTTTTTTTTTTTCTGTGTGACTTATTTCACGTAGAATCGTCGTACCTAAATCCACTCATCATGCTGCTACGAGCCTTATGACGTAGATTTCATGGCTGAGTGATATTCCATTGTACATAAGGACCACAACTTCTTTATCTATTTTTCTCTTTCCTGGGATATTTAAGGTGTAACGACGTGGAGGTTCTTGTCTACAGAGCAGCCCTAAACTTTGGGGTGCCTGTGTCTTGCTGATTTTCAGTTTTCCCAATTTATATGCCCATGAGTGGAAGTGCCCTATGCTCTCTAAGCTGAGTTTTTTAGATGTTTCAAGACACACCGGACACCTCTCCAGAGTGGCTGTTGGCAATTTACATCCCGCCCATCAGCGTAGCAAGGCTCCCGTTTCTCCATGGCCTGTCCTGCATTTCTGGTTTTGACACTTTATTCAGCATGGCCCTTTTGACCGATGGGAAGAGAGACTTCTTTGTAGCGCTGATTTGCCTTTCCAGGTTGCTTGGTTGGCCAAAAAGGGCGTATGCGTTTTTTCCTGAATATATTCAGGAAAAAACGCATACGCCCTTTTTGGCCAAGGGCATCATTGTCGAGGTTTTGCCGCTTTTCCTGTGCTTTAAAGGCGATTCGAATCTCCCTCCTGAAATCTGTTTCCTGCAATTCTGCCTTGCTTTCAAATCCTCTTCGTTGCCTTCCCTCAGTATATTTGTGGACGAGAGTTATCATTTATAACTCTGCAGGTTTCTGAATTGCAGTGCCCCTGAGCTCCATTTTTCAACTCGCTTTCTTGGGAGCTGGCCGCAAAAGCGCAGGATTGCTTCAGGCCCTATTCTGCTTCCGGGCGGCAGGCTGAGCCTGTGGTTAATTCTTCTTTCTGATGGGAAAATAGAGTGACCTGTGCCTGTCCCAAGACCTAGAGCTAGTCTCTCATTGGTTCCCCCTCTTCCCGTTCATCCTCAGGACCAATTGCAACCTGCATGGAACAGGAGGTTAAAGGTGCTGATTCTCCAAGGAGGGAGATTGCTAGGAAAGTGGCTGGAATGGCGAACCCGAGCACAAGGAGATGAGAAATGAGGTGTGTTTTAGAAACCTTTCCCGATCACATAGTGTATCATCTTCTGGGTTTCTCATGCATGTTTTCGATGTAGGAAGATGCCCTTGAACCTGGAGATTTGGGACCCATGGGATGGGTACCACGCAGTATTACTTTAAAGGGTCTGCGTTTGCTCACCCAACCTCACCAAACCTCTCAGCCCCAAGAGTGTCCGCCCTTATGTCTCAATCAGCTGTGGGTCTAGATATGGTCAATCCAGGTGGCATCACAGCCCCTGACCGAATTTTGTAAGAATTTCTCTCTCTTTCACTGTCTTTGTTTCACGGGTTTTTAAAAGTAATTGATTTTTATAATGGGGTTTAGCTGCTTTTCAGTGCTGTGTTTATGCCGCTTTACACCCACTTGACTCACATACAGAGAGATTTCAATACATAGGTTTTAAGATTCTTACTAGTCAGATATATTTTTGGGCGGTGAATAGGGGGTGTTGGGTCCCGTTCACTGAGCAAGGAGTAGTTCTTGTCTATTACATATTGGGTTTATGGAATGGTATCTGAGCTAATTTGTAACCCTTGTTTTATGCATCACCCCACCTCACCTTTCCCGTTAAGCAGCCATAGTGTGTTTTCTAAACGTGTGACTCTCTTCTGTTTTGTAATTCAGCTCAAGTGTAGCGGTTTTTACATTCTCTCTATAAGTGATATCTTATGATAAGTGTCTTTTTCTGTGTAACTTATTTCACGTAGAATCGTCGTACCTAAATCCACTCATCATGCTGCTACGAGCCTTATGACGTAGATTTAATGGCTGAGTGATATTCCATTGTACATAAGGACCACAACTTCTTTATCCATTTTTCTCTTTCCTGGGATATTTAAGGTGTAACGAAGTGGAGGTTCTTGCCAACAGAGCAGGCCTAAACTTTGGGGTACCTGTGTCTTGCTGATTTTTAGTTTTCCCAATTTATACGCCCATGAGTGGAAGTGCCCTATGCTCTCTAAGCTGAGTTTTTTAGATGTTTCAGGACACACCGTACACTTCTCCAGAGTGGCTGTTGGCAATTTACATCCCGCCCATCAGCGTAGCAAGGCTCCCGTTTCTCCGTGGCCTGTCCTGCATTTCTGGTTTTGACACTTTATTCAGCATGTCCCTTTTGACCGATGGGAAGCGAGACTTCTTTGTAGCGCTGATTTGCCTTTCCAGGTTGCTTGGTTGGCCAAAAAGGGCGTATGCGTTTTTTCCTGAATATATTCATGAAGAAACGCATTCGCACTTTTTGGCCAAGGGCATCATTGTCGAGGTTTTGCCGCTTTTCCTGTGTTTAAAGGCGATTCGAATCTCCCTCCTGAAATCTGTTTCCTGCAATTCTGCCTTGCTTTCAAATCCTCTTCGTTGCCTTCCCTCAATATATTTGTGGACGAGAGTTATCATTTATACCTCTGCAGGTTTGTGAATTGCAGTGCCCCTGAGCTCCATTTTTCAACTCGCTTTCTTGGGAGCTGGCCGCAAAAGCGCAGGATTGCTTCAGGCCCTATTCTGCTTCCGGGTGGCAGGCTGAGCCTGAGGTTAATTCTTCTTTGGGATGGGAAAATAGAGTGACCTGTGCCTGTCCCAAGACCTAGAGCTAGTCTCTCATTGGTTCCCCCTCTTCCCGTTCCTCCTCAGGACAAATTGCAACCTGTACGGAACAGGAGGTTAAAGGTGCTGATTCTCCAAGGAGGGAGATTGCTAGGAAATCGGCTGGAATGGCGAACCCAAGCAAAAGGAGATGAGAAATGAGGTGCGTTTTAGAAACCTTTCCCGATCACACGGTGTACCATTTTCTGGGTTTCTCATGCATGTTTTCGTTGTAGGAATATGCCCTTGAACCTGGAGATTTGGAACCCATGGGATGGGTACCACGCAGTATTATTTTAAAGGGTCTGCGTTTGCTCACCCAACCTCACCAAAACTCTCAGCCCCAAGAGTGTCCGCCCTTATGTCTCAATCACCTGTGGGTCTAGATATGGTCAATCCTGGTGGCATCACAGCCTCTGAACGAATTTTGTAAGAATTTCTCTCTCTTTCACTGTCTTTGTTTCACGGGTTTTTAAAAGTAATTGATTTTTATAATGGGGTTTAGCTGCTTTTCAATGCTGTGTTTATGCCGCTTTACACCCACTTGACTCACTTACAGAGAGATTTCAATACATAGGTTTTAAGATTCTTACTAGTCAGATATATTCTTGGGCGGTGAATAGTGGGTGTTGAGTCCCGTTCACTGAGCAAGGAGTAGGTCTTGTGTATTACATGTTGGGTTTATGGAACGGTATCTGAGCTAATTTGAAACCCTGGTTTTATGCATCACCCCACCTCACCTTTCCCGTTAAGCAGCCATAGTGTGTTTTCTAAACATGTGACTCTCTTCTGTTTTGTAATTCAATTCAAGTGTAGCGGTTTTTACATTCCCTCTATAAGTGATATGTTATGATAAGTTTTTTTTTTTTCTGTGTGACTTATTTCACGTAGAATCGTCGTACCTAAATCCACTCATCATGCTGCTACGAGCCTTATGACGTAGATTTCATGGCTGAGTGATATTCCATTGTACATAAGGACCACAACTTCTTTATCCATTTTTCTCTTTCCTGGGATATTTAAGGTGTAACGAAGTGGAGGTTCTTGTCTACAGAGCAGCCCTAAACTTTGGGGTGCCTGTGTGTTGCTGATTTTTAGTTTTCCCAATTTATATGCCCATGAGTGGAAGTGCCCTATGCTCTCTAAGCTGAATTTTTTAGATGTTTCAAGACACACCGGACACCTCTCCAGAGTGGCTGTTGGCAATTTACATCCCGCCCATCAGCGTAGCAAGGCTCCCGTTTCTCCATGGCCTGTCCTGCATTTCTGGTTTTGACACTTTATTCAGCATGGCCCTTTTGACCGATGGGAAGAGAGACTTCTTTGTAGCGCTGATTTGCCTTTGCAGGTTGCTTGGTTGGCCAAAAAGGGCGTATGCGTTTTTTCCTGAATATATTCAGGAAAAAACGCATACGCCCTTTTTGGCCAAGGGCATCATTGTCGAGGTTTTGCCGCTTTTCCTGTGCTTTAAAGGCGATTCGAATCTCCCTCCTGAAATCTGTTTCCTGCAATTCTGCCTTGCTTTCAAATCCTCTTCGTTGCCTTCCCTCAGTATATTTGTGGACGAGAGTTATCATTTATAACTCTGCAGGTTTCTGAATTGCAGTGCCCCTGAGCTCCATTTTTCAACTCGCTTTCTTGGGAGCTGGCCGCAAAAGCGCAGGATTGCTTCAGGCCCTATTCTGCTAATTGGTGGCAGGCTGAGCCTGTGGTTAATTCTTCTTCCTGATGGGAAAATAGAGTGACCTGTGCCTGTGCCAAGACCTAGAGGTAGTCTCTCATTGGTTCCCCCTCTTCCCTTTCATCCTCAGGACAAATTGCAACCTGTACGGAACAGGAGGTTAAAGGTGCTGATTCTCCAAGGAGGGAGATTGCTAGGAAATCGGCTGGAATGGCGAACCCAAGCAAAAGGAGATGAGAAATGAGGTGCGTTTTAGAAACCTTTCCCGATCACACGGTGTACCATCTTCTGGGTTTCTCATGCATGTTTTCGATGTAGGAATATGCCCTTGAACCTGGAGATTTGGAACCCATGGGATGGGTACCACGCAGTATTATTTTAAAGGGTATGCGTTTGCTCACCCAACCTCACCAAACCTCTCAGCCCCAAGAGTGTCCGCCCTTATGTCTCAATCAGCTGTGGGTCTAGATATGGTCAATCCTGGTGGCATCACAGCCTCTGAACGAATTTTGTAAGAATTTCTCTCTCTTTCACTGTCTTTGTTTCACGGGTTTTTAAAAGTAATTGATTTTTATAATGGGGTTTAGCTGCTTTTCAATGCTGTGTTTATGCCGCTTTACACCCACTTGACTCACTTACAGAGAGATTTCAATACATAGGTTTTAAGATTCTTACTAGTCAGATATATTCTTGGGCGGTGAATAGGGGGTGTTGGGTCCCGTTCACTGAGCAAGGAGTAGGTCTTGTCTATTACATATTGGGTTTATGGAACGGTATCTGAGCTAATTTGAAACCCTGGTTTTATGCATCACCCCACCTCACCTTTCCCGTTAAGCAGCCATAGTGTGTTTTCTAAACATGTGACTCTCTTCTGTTTTGTAATTCAGTTCAAGTGTAGCGGTTTTTACATTCCCTGTATAAGTGATATCTTATGATAAGTTTTTTTTTTTTCTGTGTGACTTATTTCACGTAGAATCGTCGTACCTAAATCCACTCATCATGCTGCTACGAGCCTTATGACGTAGATTTCATGGCTGAGTGATATTCCATTGTACATAAGGACCACAACTTCTTTATCTATTTTTCTCTTTCCTGGGATATTTAAGGTGTAACGAAGTGGAGGTTCTTGTCTACAGAGCAGCCCTAAACTTTGGGGTGCCTGTGTCTTGCTGATTTTTAGTTTTCCCAATTTATATGCCCATGAGTGGAAGTGCCCTATGCTCTCTAAGCTGAGTTTTTTAGATGTTTCAAGACACACCGGACACCTCTCCAGAGTGGCTGTTGGCAATTTACATCCTGCCCATCAGCGTAGCAAGGCTCCCGTTTCTCCATGGCCTGTCCTGCATTTCTGGTTTTGACACTTTATTCAGCATGGCCCTTTTGACCGATGGGAAGAGAGACTTCTTTGTAGCGCTGATTTGCCTTTGCAGGTTGCTTGGTTGGCCAAAAAGGGCGTATGCGTTTTTTCCTGAATATATTCAGGAAAAAACGCATACGCCCTTTTTGGCCAAGGGCATCATTGTCGAGGTTTTGCCGCTTTTCCTGTGCTTTAAAGGCGATTCGAATCTCCCTCCTGAAATCTGTTTCCTGCAATTCTGCCTTGCTTTCAAATCCTCTTCGTTGCCTTCCCTCAGTATATTTGTGGACGAGAGTTATCATTTATAACTCTGCAGGTTTCTGAATTGCAGTGCCCCTGAGCTCCATTTTTCAACTCGCTTTCTTGGGAGCTGGCCGCAAAAGCGCAGGATTGCTTCAGGCCCTATTCTGCTAATTGGTGGCAGGCTGAGCCTGTGGTTAATTCTTCTTCCTGATGGGAAAATAGAGTGACCTGTGCCTGTGCCAAGACCTAGAGGTAGTCTCTCATTGGTTCCCCCTCTTCCCTTTCATCCTTAGGACAAATTGCAACCTGTACGGAACAGGAGGTTAAAGGTGCTGATTCTCCAAGGAGGGAGATTGCTAGGAAATCGGCTGGAATGGCGAACCCAAGCAAAAGGAGATGAGAAATGAGGTGCGTTTTAGAAACCTTTCCCGATCACACGGTGTACCATCTTCTGGGTTTCTCATGCATGTTTTCGATGTAGGAATATGCCCTTGAACCTGGAGATTTGGAACCCATGGGATGGGTACCACGCAGTATTATTTTAAAGGGTCTGCGTTTGCTCACCCAACCTCACCAAACCTCTCAGCCCCAAGAGTGTCCGCCCTTATGTCTCAATCAGCTGTGGGTCTAGATATGGTCAATCCTGGTGGCATCACAGCCTCTGAACGAATTTTGTAAGAATTTCTCTCTCTTTCACTGTCTTTGTTTCACGGGTTTTTAAAAGTAATTGATTTTTATAATGGGGTTTAGCTGCTTTTCAATGCTGTGTTTATGCCGCTTTACACCCACTTGACTCACTTACAGAGAGATTTCAATACATAGGTTTTAAGATTCTTACTAGTCAGATATATTCTTGGGCGGTGAATAGGGGGTGTTGGGTCCCGTTCACTGAGCAAGGAGTAGGTCTTGTCTATTACATATTGGGTTTATGGAACGGTATCTGAGCTAATTTGAAACCCTGGTTTTATGCATCACCCCACCTCACCTTTCCCGTTAAGCAGCCATAGTGTGTTTTCTAAACATGTGACTCTCTTCTGTTTTGTAATTCAGTTCAAGTGTAGCGGTTTTTACATTCCCTGTATAAGTGATATCTTATGATAAGTTTTTTTTTTTTTTCTGTGTGACTTATTTCACGTAGAATCGTCGTACCTAAATCCACTCATCATGCTGCTACGAGCCTTATGACGTAGATTTCATGGCTGAGTGATATTCCATTGTACATAAGGACCACAACTTCTTTATCTATTTTTCTCTTTCCTGGGATATTTAAGGTGTAACGAAGTGGAGGTTCTTGTCTACAGAGCAGCCCTAAACTTTGGGGTGCCTGTGTCTTGCTGATTTTTAGTTTTCCCAATTTATATGCCCATGAGTGGAAGTGCCCTATGCTCTCTAAGCTGAGTTTTTTAGATGTTTCAAGACACACCGGACACCTCTCCAGAGTGGCTGTTGGCAATTTACATCCCGCCCATCAGCGTAGCAAGGCTCCCGTTTCTCCATGGCCTGTCCTGCATTTCTGGTTTTGACACTTTATTCAGCATGGCCCTTTTGACCGATGGGAAGAGAGACTTCTTTGTAGCGCTGATTTGCCTTTCCAGGTTGCTTGGTTGGCCAAAAAGGGCGTATGCGTTTTTTCCTGAATATATTCAGGAAAAAACGCATACGCCCTTTTTGGCCAAGGGCATCATTGTCGAGGTTTTGCCGCTTTTCCTGTGCTTTAAAGGCGATTCGAATCTCCCTCCTGAAATCTGTTTCCTGCAATTCTGCCTTGCTTTCAAATCCTCTTCGTTGCCTTCCCTCAGTATATTTGTGGACGAGAGTTATCATTTATAACTCTGCAGGTTTCTGAATTGCAGTGCCCCTGAGCTCCATTTTTCAACTCGCTTTCTTGGGAGCTGGCCGCAAAAGCGCAGGATTGCTTCAGGCCCTATTCTGCTTCCGGGCGGCAGGCTGAGCCTGTGGTTAATTCTTCTTTCTGATGGGAAAATAGAGTGACCTGTGCCTGTCCCAAGACCTAGAGCTAGTCTCTCATTGGTTCCCCCTCTTCCCGTTCATCCTCAGGACCAATTGCAACCTGCATGGAACAGGAGGTTAAAGGTGCTGATTCTCCAAGGAGGGAGATTGCTAGGAAAGTGGCTGGAATGGCGAACCCGAGCACAAGGAGATGAGAAATGAGGTGTGTTTTAGAAACCTTTCCCGATCACATAGTGTATCATCTTCTGGGTTTCTCATGCATGTTTTCGATGTAGGAAGATGCCCTTGAACCTGGAGATTTGGGACCCATGGGATGGGTACCACGCAGTATTACTTTAAAGGGTCTGCGTTTGCTCACCCAACCTCACCAAACCTCTCAGCCCCAAGAGTGTCCGCCCTTATGTCTCAATCAGCTGTGGGTCTAGATATGGTCAATCCAGGTGGCATCACAGCCCCTGACCGAATTTTGTAAGAATTTCTCTCTCTTTCACTGTCTTTGTTTCACGGGTTTTTAAAAGTAATTGATTTTTATAATGGGGTTTAGCTGCTTTTCAGTGCTGTGTTTATGCCGCTTTACACCCACTTGACTCACATACAGAGAGATTTCAATACATAGGTTTTAAGATTCTTACTAGTCAGATATATTTTTGGGCGGTGAATAGGGGGTGTTGGGTCCCGTTCACTGAGCAAGGAGTAGTTCTTGTCTATTACATATTGGGTTTATGGAATGGTATCTGAGCTAATTTGTAACCCTTGTTTTATGCATCACCCCACCTCACCTTTCCCGTTAAGCAGCCATAGTGTGTTTTCTAAACGTGTGACTCTCTTCTGTTTTGTAATTCAGCTCAAGTGTAGCGGTTGTTACATTCTCTCTATAAGTGATATCTTATGATAAGTGTCTTTTTCTGTGTAACTTATTTCACGTAGAATCGTCGTACCTAAATCCACTCATCATGCTGCTACGAGCCTTATGACGTAGATTTAATGGCTGAGTGATATTCCATTGTACATAAGGACCACAACTTCTTTATCCATTTTTCTCTTTCCTGGGATATTTAAGGTGTAACGAAGTGGAGGTTCTTGCCAACAGAGCAGGCCTAAACTTTGGGGTACCTGTGTCTTGCTGATTTTTAGTTTTCCCAATTTATACGCCCATGAGTGGAAGTGCCCTATGCTCTCTAAGCTGAGTTTTTTAGATGTTTCAGGACACACCGTACACTTCTCCAGAGTGGCTGTTGGCAATTTACATCCCGCCCATCAGCGTAGCAAGGCTCCCGTTTCTCCGTGGCCTGTCCTGCATTTCTGGTTTTGACACTTTATTCAGCATGTCCCTTTTGACCGATGGGAAGCGAGACTTCTTTGTAGCGCTGATTTGCCTTTCCAGGTTGCTTGGTTGGCCAAAAAGGGCGTATGCGTTTTTTCCTGAATATATTCATGAAGAAACGCATTCGCACTTTTTGGCCAAGGGCATCATTGTCGAGGTTTTGCCGCTTTTCCTGTGTTTAAAGGCGATTCGAATCTCCCTCCTGAAATCTGTTTCCTGCAATTCTGCCTTGCTTTCAAATCCTCTTCGTTGCCTTCCCTCAATATATTTGTGGACGAGAGTTATCATTTATACCTCTGCAGGTTTGTGAATTGCAGTGCCCCTGAGCTCCATTTTTCAACTCGCTTTCTTGGGAGCTGGCCGCAAAAGCGCAGGATTGCTTCAGGCCCTATTCTGCTTCCGGGTGGCAGGCTGAGCCTGAGGTTAATTCTTCTTCGGGATGGGAAAATAGAGTGACCTGTGCCTGTCCCAAGACCTAGAGCTAGTCTCTCATTGGTTCCCCCTCTTCCCGTTCCTCCTCAGGACAAATTGCAACCTGTACGGAACAGGAGGTTAAAGGTGCTGATTCTCCAAGGAGGGAGATTGCTAGGAAATCGGCTGGAATGGCGAACCCAAGCAAAAGGAGATGAGAAATGAGGTGCGTTTTAGAAACCTTTCCCGATCACACGGTGTACCATTTTCTGGGTTTCTCATGCATGTTTTCGTTGTAGGAATATGCCCTTGAACCTGGAGATTTGGAACCCATGGGATGGGTACCACGCAGTATTATTTTAAAGGGTCTGCGTTTGCTCACCCAACCTCACCAAAACTCTCAGCCCCAAGAGTGTCCGCCCTTATGTCTCAATCACCTGTGGGTCTAGATATGGTCAATCCTGGTGGCATCACAGCCTCTGAACGAATTTTGTAAGAATTTCTCTCTCTTTCACTGTCTTTGTTTCACGGGTTTTTAAAAGTAATTGATTTTTATAATGGGGTTTAGCTGCTTTTCAATGCTGTGTTTATGCCGCTTTACACCCACTTGACTCACTTACAGAGAGATTTCAATACATAGGTTTTAAGATTCTTACTAGTCAGATATATTCTTGGGCGGTGAATAGTGGGTGTTGAGTCCCGTTCACTGAGCAAGGAGTAGGTCTTGTGTATTACATGTTGGGTTTATGGAACGGTATCTGAGCTAATTTGAAACCCTGGTTTTATGCATCACCCCACCTCACCTTTCCCGTTAAGCAGCCATAGTGTGTTTTCTAAACATGTGACTCTCTTCTGTTTTGTAATTCAGTTCAAGTGTAGCGGTTTTTACATTCCCTCTATAAGTGATATCTTATGATAAGTTTTTTTTTTTTCTGTGTGACTTATTTCACGTAGAATCGTCGTACCTAAATCCACTCATCATGCTGCTACGAGCCTTATGACGTAGATTTCATGGCTGAGTGATATTCCATTGTACATAAGAGACCACAACTTCTTTATCCATTTTTCTCTTTCCTGGGATATTTAAGGTGTAACGAAGTGGAGGTTCTTGTCTACAGAGCAGCCCTAAACTTTGGGATGCCTGTGTGTTGCTGATTTTTAGTTTTCCCAATTTATATGCCCATGAGTGGAAGTGCCCTATGCTCTCTAAGCTGAATTTTTTAGATGTTTCAAGACACACCGGACACCTCTCCAGAGTGGCTGTTGGCAATTTACATCCCGCCCATCAGCGTAGCAAGGCTCCCGTTTCTCCATGGCCTGTCCTGCATTTCTGGTTTTGACACTTTATTCAGCATGGCCCTTTTGACCGATGGGAAGAGAGACTTCTTTGTAGCGCTGATTTGCCTTTGCAGGTTGCTTGGTTGGCCAAAAAGGGCGTATGCGTTTTTTCCTGAATATATTCAGGAAAAAACGCATACGCCCTTTTTGGCCAAGGGCATCATTGTCGAGGTTTTGCCGCTTTTCCTGTGCTTTAAAGGCGATTCGAATCTCCCTCCTGAAATCTGTTTCCTGCAATTCTGCCTTGCTTTCAAATCCTCTTCGTTGCCTTCCCTCAGTATATTTGTGGACGAGAGTTATCATTTATAACTCTGCAGGTTTCTGAATTGCAGTGCCCCTGAGCTCCATTTTTCAACTCGCTTTCTTGGGAGCTGGCCGCAAAAGCGCAGGATTGCTTCAGGCCCTATTCTGCTTCTTGGTGGCAGGCTGAGCCTGTGGTTAATTCTTCTTCCTGATGGGAAAATAGAGTGACCTGTGCCTGTGCCAAGACCTAGAGGTAGTCTCTCATTGGTTCCCCCTCTTCCCTTTCATCCTCAGGACAAATTGCAACCTGTACGGAACAGGAGGTTAAAGGTGCTGATTCTCCAAGGAGGGAGATTGCTAGGAAATCGGCTGGAATGGCGAACCCAAGCAAAAGGAGATGAGAAATGAGGTGCGTTTTAGAAACCTTTCCCGATCACACGGTGTACCATCTTCTGGGTTTCTCATGCATGTTTTCGATGTAGGAATATGCCCTTGAACCTGGAGATTTGGAACCCATGGGATGGGTACCACGCAGTATTATTTTAAAGGGTCTGCGTTTGCTCACCCAACCTCACCAAACCTCTCAGCCCCAAGAGTGTCCGCCCTTATGTCTCAATCAGCTGTGGGTCTAGATATGGTCAATCCTGGTGGCATCACAGCCTCTGAACGAATTTTGTAAGAATTTCTCTCTCTTTCACTGTCTTTGTTTCACGGGTTTTTAAAAGTAATTGATTTTTATAATGGGGTTTAGCTGCTTTTCAATGCTGTGTTTATGCCGCTTTACACCCACTTGACTCACTTACAGAGAGATTTCAATACATAGGTTTTAAGATTCTTACTAGTCAGATATATTCTTGGGCGGTGAATAGGGGGTGTTGGGTCCCGTTCACTGAGCAAGGAGTAGGTCTTGTCTATTACATATTGGGTTTATGGAACGGTATCTGAGCTAATTTGAAACCCTGGTTTTATGCATCACCCCACCTCACCTTTCCCGTTAAGCAGCCATAGTGTGTTTTCTAAACATGTGACTCTCTTCTGTTTTGTAATTCAGTTCAAGTGTAGCGGTTTTTACATTCCCTGTATAAGTGATATCTTATGATAAGTTTTTTTTTTTTCTGTGTGACTTATTTCACGTAGAATCGTCGTACCTAAATCCACTCATCATGCTGCTACGAGCCTTATGACGTAGATTTCATGGCTGAGTGATATTCCATTGTACATAAGGACCACAACTTCTTTATCTATTTTTCTCTTTCCTGGGATATTTAAGGTGTAACGAAGTGGAGGTTCTTGTCTACAGAGCAGCCCTAAACTTTGGGGTGCCTGTGTCTTGCTGATTTTTAGTTTTCCCAATTTATATGCCCATGAGTGGAAGTGCCCTATGCTCTCTAAGCTGAGTTTTTTAGATGTTTCAAGACACACCGGACACCTCTCCAGAGGGGCTGTTGGCAATTTACATCCCGCCCATCAGCGTAGCAAGGCTCCCGTTTCTCCATGGCCTGTCCTGCATTTCTGGTTTTGACACTTTATTCAGCATGGCCCTTTTGACCGATGGGAAGAGAGACTTCTTTGTAGCGCTGATTTGCCTTTCCAGGTTGCTTGGTTGGCCAAAAAGGGCGTATGCGTTTTTTCCTGAATATATTCAGGAAAAAACGCATACGCCCTTTTTGGCCAAGGGCATCATTGTCGAGGTTTTGCCGCTTTTCCTGTGCTTTAAAGGCGATTCGAATCTCCCTCCTGAAATCTGTTTCCTGCAATTCTGCCTTGCTTTCAAATCCTCTTCGTTGCCTTCCCTCAGTATATTTGTGGACGAGAGTTATCATTTATAACTCTGCAGGTTTCTGAATTGCAGTGCCCCTGAGCTCCATTTTTCAACTCGCTTTCTTGGGAGCTGGCCGCAAAAGCGCAGGATTGCTTCAGGCCCTATTCTGCTTCCGGGCGGCAGGCTGAGCCTGTGGTTAATTCTTCTTTCTGATGGGAAAATAGAGTGACCTGTGCCTGTCCCAAGACCTAGAGCTAGTCTCTCATTGGTTCCCCCTCTTCCCGTTCATCCTCAGGACCAATTGCAACCTGCATGGAACAGGAGGTTAAAGGTGCTGATTCTCCAAGGAGGGAGATTGCTAGGAAAGTGGCTGGAATGGCGAACCCGAGCACAAGGAGATGAGAAATGAGGTGTGTTTTAGAAACCTTTCCCGATCACATAGTGTATCATCTTCTGGGTTTCTCATGCATGTTTTCGATGTAGGAAGATGCCCTTGAACCTGGAGATTTGGGACCCATGGGATGGGTACCACGCAGTATTACTTTAAAGGGTCTGCGTTTGCTCACCCAACCTCACCAAACCTCTCAGCCCCAAGAGTGTCCGCCCTTATGTCTCAATCAGCTGTGGGTCTAGATATGGTCAATCCAGGTGGCATCACAGCCCCTGACCGAATTTTGTAAGAATTTCTCTCTCTTTCACTGTCTTTGTTTCACGGGTTTTTAAAAGTAATTGATTTTTATAATGGGGTTTAGCTGCTTTTCAGTGCTGTGTTTATGCCGCTTTACACCCACTTGACTCACATACAGAGAGATTTCAATACATAGGTTTTAAGATTCTTACTAGTCAGATATATTTTTGGGCGGTGAATAGGGGGTGTTGGGTCCCGTTCACTGAGCAAGGAGTAGTTCTTGTCTATTACATATTGGGTTTATGGAATGGTATCTGAGCTAATTTGTAACCCTTGTTTTATGCATCACCCCACCTCACCTTTCCCGTTAAGCAGCCATAGTGTGTTTTCTAAACGTGTGACTCTCTTCTGTTTTGTAATTCAGCTCAAGTGTAGCGGTTTTTACATTCTCTCTATAAGTGATATCTTATGATAAGTGTCTTTTTCTGTGTAACTTATTTCACGTAGAATCGTCGTACCTAAATCCACTCATCATGCTGCTACGAGCCTTATGACGTAGATTTAATGGCTGAGTGATATTCCATTGTACATAAGGACCACAACTTCTTTATCCATTTTTCTCTTTCCTGGGATATTTAAGGTGTAACGAAGTGGAG
This sequence comes from Eschrichtius robustus, assembly GCF_028021215.1. NCBI lineage: Eukaryota > Metazoa > Chordata > Mammalia > Artiodactyla > Eschrichtiidae > Eschrichtius > Eschrichtius robustus. The sequence continues at coordinate 83,781,066 of NC_090832.1, forward strand.
GTTCTTGCCAACAGAGCAGGCCTAAACTTTGGGGTACCTGTGTCTTGCTGATTTTTAGTTTTCCCAATTTATACGCCCATGAGTGGAAGTGCCCTATGCTCTCTAAGCTGAGTTTTTTAGATGTTTCAGGACACACCGTACACTTCTCCAGAGTGGCTGTTGGCAATTTACATCCCGCCCATCAGCGTAGCAAGGCTCCCGTTTCTCCGTGGCCTGTCCTGCATTTCTGGTTTTGACACTTTATTCAGCATGTCCCTTTTGACCGATGGGAAGCGAGACTTCTTTGTAGCGCTGATTTGCCTTTCTAGGTTGCTTGGTTGGCCAAAAAGGGCGTATGCGTTTTTTCCTGAATATATTCATGAAGAAACGCATTCGCACTTTTTGGCCAAGGGCATCATTGTCGAGGTTTTGCCGCTTTTCCTGTGTTTAAAGGCGATTCGAATCTCCCTCCTGAAATCTGTTTCCTGCAATTCTGCCTTGCTTTCAAATCCTCTTCGTTGCCTTCCCTCAATATATTTGTGGACGAGAGTTATCATTTATACCTCTGCAGGTTTGTGAATTGCAGTGCCCCTGAGCTCCATTTTTCAACTCGCTTTCTTGGGAGCTGGCCGCAAAAGCGCAGGATTGCTTCAGGCCCTATTCTGCTTCCGGGTGGCAGGCTGAGCCTGAGGTTAATTCTTCTTCGGGATGGGAAAATAGAGTGACCTGTGCCTGTCCCAAGACCTAGAGCTAGTCTCTCATTGGTTCCCCCTCTTCCCGTTCCTCCTCAGGACAAATTGCAACCTGTACGGAACAGGAGGTTAAAGGTGCTGATTCTCCAAGGAGGGAGATTGCTAGGAAATCGGCTGGAATGGCGAACCCAAGCAAAAGGAGATGAGAAATGAGGTGCGTTTTAGAAACCTTTCCCGATCACACGGTGTACCATTTTCTGGGTTTCTCATGCATGTTTTCGATGTAGGAATATGCCCTTGAACCTGGAGATTTGGAACCCATGGGATGGGTACCACGCAGTATTATTTTAAAGGGTCTGCGTTTGCTCACCCAACCTCACCAAAACTCTCAGCCCCAAGAGTGTCCGCCCTTATGTCTCAATCACCTGTGGGTCTAGATATGGTCAATCCTGGTGGCATCACAGCCTCTGAACGAATTTTGTAAGAATTTCTCTCTCTTTCACTGTCTTTGTTTCACGGGTTTTTAAAAGTAATTGATTTTTATAATGGGGTTTAGCTGCTTTTCAATGCTGTGTTTATGCCGCTTTACACCCACTTGACTCACTTACAGAGAGATTTCAATACATAGGTTTTAAGATTCTTACTAGTCAGATATATTCTTGGGCGGTGAATAGTGGGTGTTGAGTCCCGTTCACTGAGCAAGGAGTAGGTCTTGTGTATTACATGTTGGGTTTATGGAACGGTATCTGAGCTAATTTGAAACCCTGGTTTTATGCATCACCCCACCTCACCTTTCCCGTTAAGCAGCCATAGTGTGTTTTCTAAACATGTGACTCTCTTCTGTTTTGTAATTCAGTTCAAGTGTAGCGGTTTTTACATTCCCTCTATAAGTGATATCTTATGATAAGTTTTTTTTTTTTCTGTGTGACTTATTTCACGTAGAATCGTCGTACCTAAATCCACTCATCATGCTGCTACGAGCCTTATGACGTAGATTTCATGGCTGAGTGATATTCCATTGTACATAAGGACCACAACTTCTTTATCCATTTTTCTCTTTCCTGGGATATTTAAGGTGTAACGAAGTGGAGGTTCTTGTCTACAGAGCAGCCCTAAACTTTGGGGTGCCTGTGTCTTGCTGATTTTTAGTTTTCCCAATTTATATGCCCATGAGTGGAAGTGCCCTATGCTCTCTAAGCTGAATTTTTTAGATGTTTCAAGACACACCGGACACCTCTCCAGAGTGGCTGTTGGCAATTTACATCCCGCCCATCAGCGTAGCAAGGCTCCCGTTTCTCCATGGCCTGTCCTGCATTTCTGGTTTTGACACTTTATTCAGCATGGCCCTTTTGACCGATGGGAAGAGAGACTTCTTTGTAGCGCTGATTTGCCTTTGCAGGTTGCTTGGTTGGCCAAAAAGGGCGTATGCGTTTTTTCCTGAATATATTCAGGAAAAAACGCATACGCCCTTTTTGGCCAAGGGCATCATTGTCGAGGTTTTGCCGCTTTTCCTGTGCTTTAAAGGCGATTCGAATCTCCCTCCTGAAATCTGTTTCCTGCAATTCTGCCTTGCTTTCAAATCCTCTTCGTTGCCTTCCCTCAGTATATTTGTGGACGAGAGTTATCATTTATAACTCTGCAGGTTTCTGAATTGCAGTGCCCCTGAGCTCCATTTTTCAACTCGCTTTCTTGGGAGCTGGCCGCAAAAGCGCAGGATTGCTTCAGGCCCTATTCTGCTAATTAGTGGCAGGCTGAGCCTGTGGTTAATTCTTCTTCCTGATGGGAAAATAGAGTGACCTGTGCCTGTGCCAAGACCTAGAGGTAGTCTCTCATTGGTTCCCCCTCTTCCCTTTCATCCTCAGGACAAATTGCAACCTGTACGGAACAGGAGGTTAAAGGTGCTGATTCTCCAAGGAGGGAGATTGCTAGGAAATCGGCTGGAATGGCGAACCCAAGCAAAAGGAGATGAGAAATGAGGTGCGTTTTAGAAACCTTTCCCGATCACACGGTGTACCATCTTCTGGGTTTCTCATGCATGTTTTCGATGTAGGAATATGCCCTTGAACCTGGAGATTTGGGACCCATGGGATGGGTACCACGCAGTATTACATTAAAGGGTCTGCGTTTGCTCACCCAACCTCACCAAACCTCTCAGCCCCAAGAGTGTCCGCCCTTATGTCTCAATCAGCTGTGGGTCTAGATATGGTCAATCCAGGTGGCATCAAAGCCCCTGACCGAATTTTGTAAGAATTTCTCTCTCTTTCACTGTCTTTGTTTCACGGGTTTTTAAAAGTAATTGATTTTTATAATGGGGTTTAGCTGCTTTTCAGTGCTGTGTTTATGCCGCTTTACACCCACTTGACTCACATACAGAGAGATTTCAATACATAGGTTTTAAGATTCTTACTAGTCAGATATATTTTTGGGCGGTGAATAGGGGGTGTTGGGTCCCGTTCACTGAGCAAGGAGTAGTTCTTGTCTATTACATATTGGGTTTATGGAATGGTATCTGAGCTAATTTGTAACCCTTGTTTTATGCATCACCCCACCTCACCTTTCCCGTTAAGCAGCCATAGTGTGTTTTCTAAACGTGTGACTCTCTTCTGTTTTGTAATTCAGCTCAAGTGTAGCGGTTTTTACATTCTCTCTATAAGTGATATCTTATGATAAGTGTCTTTTTCTGTGTAACTTATTTCACGTAGAATCGTCGTACCTAAATCCACTCATCATGCTGCTACGAGCCTTATGACGTAGATTTAATGGCTGAGTGATATTCCATTGTACATAAGGACCACAACTTCTTTATCCATTTTTCTCTTTCGTGGGATATTTAAGGTGTAACGAAGTGGAGGTTCTTGCCAACAGAGCAGGCCTAAACTTTGGGGTACCTGTGTCTTGCTGATTTTTAGTTTTCCCAATTTATACGCCCATGAGTGGAAGTGCCCTATGCTCTCTAAGCTGAGTTTTTTAGATGTTTCAGGACACACCGTACACTTCTCCAGAGTGGCTGTTGGCAATTTACATCCCGCCCATCAGCGTAGCAAGGCTCCCGTTTCTCCGTGGCCTGTCCTGCATTTCTGGTTTTGACACTTTATTCAGCATGTCCCTTTTGACCGATGGGAAGCGAGACTTCTTTGTAGCGCTGATTTGCCTTTCCAGGTTGCTTGGTTGGCCAAAAAGGGCGTATGCGTTTTTTCCTGAATATATTCATGAAGAAACGCATTCGCACTTTTTGGCCAAGGGCATCATTGTCGAGGTTTTGCCGCTTTTCCTGTGTTTAAAGGCGATTCGAATCTCCCTCCTGAAATCTGTTTCCTGCAATTCTGCCTTGCTTTCAAATCCTCTTCGTTGCCTTCCCTCAATATATTTGTGGACGAGAGTTATCATTTATACCTCTGCAGGTTTGTGAATTGCAGTGCCCCTGAGCTCCATTTTTCAACTCGCTTTCTTGGGAGCTGGCCGCAAAAGCGCAGGATTGCTTCAGGCCCTATTCTGCTTCCGGGTGGCAGGCTGAGCCTGAGGTTAATTCTTCTTCGGGATGGGAAAATAGAGTGACCTGTGCCTGTCCCAAGACCTAGAGCTAGTCTCTCATTGGTTCCCCCTCTTCCCGTTCCTCCTCAGGACAAATTGCAACCTGTACGGAACAGGAGGTTAAAGGTGCTGATTCTCCAAGGAGGGAGATTGCTAGGAAATCGGCTGGAATGGCGAACCCAAGCAAAAGGAGATGAGAAATGAGGTGCGTTTTAGAAACCTTTCCCGATCACACGGTGTACCATTTTCTGGGTTTCTCATGCATGTTTTCGATGTAGGAATATGCCCTTGAACCTGGAGATTTGGAACCCATGGGATGGGTACCACGCACTATTATTTTAAAGGGTCTGCCTTTGCTCACCCAACCTCACCAAAACTCTCAGCCCCAAGAGTGTCCGCCCTTATGTCTCAATCACCTGTGGGTCTAGATATGGTCAATCCTGGTGGCATCACAGCCTCTGAACGAATTTTGTAAGAATTTCTCTCTCTTTCACTGTCTTTGTTTCACGGGTTTTTAAAAGTAATTGATTTTTATAATGGGGTTTAGCTGCTTTTCAATGCTGTGTTTATGCCGCTTTACACCCACTTGACTCACTTACAGAGAGATTTCAATACATAGGTTTTAAGATTCTTACTAGTCAGATATATTCTTGGGCGGTGAATAGTGGGTGTTGAGTCCCGTTCACTGAGCAAGGAGTAGGTCTTGTGTATTACATGTTGGGTTTATGGAACGGTATCTGAGCTAATTTGAAACCCTGGTTTTATGCATCACCCCACCTCACCTTTCCCGTTAAGCAGCCATAGTGTGTTTTCTAAACATGTGACTCTCTTCTGTTTTGTAATTCAGTTCAAGTGTAGCGGTTTTTACATTCCCTCTATAAGTGATATCTTATGATAAGTTTTTTTTTTTTTCTGTGTGACTTATTTCACGTAGAATCGTCGTACCTAAATCCACTCATCATGCTGCTACGAGCCTTATGACGTAGATTTCATGGCTGAGTGATATTCCATTGTACATAAGGACCACAACTTCTTTATCCATTTTTCTCTTTCCTGGGATATTTAAGGTGTAACGAAGTGGAGGTTTTTGTCTACAGAGCAGCCCTAAACTTTGGGGTGCCTGTGTGTTGCTGATTTTTAGTTTTCCCAATTTATATGCCCATGAGTGGAAGTGCCCTATGCTCTCTAAGCTGAATTTTTTAGATGTTTCAAGACACACCGGACACCTCTCCAGAGTGGCTGTTGGCAATTTACATCACGCCCATCAGCGTAGCAAGGCTCCCGTTTCTCCATGGCCTGTCCTGCATTTCTGGTTTTGACACTTTATTCAGCATGGCCCTTTTGACCGATGGGAAGAGAGACTTCTTTGTAGCGCTGATTTGCCTTTGCAGGTTGCTTGGTTGGCCAAAAAGGGCGTATGCGTTTTTTCCTGAATATATTCAGGAAAAAACGCATACGCCCTTTTTGGCCAAGGGCATCATTGTCGAGGTTTTGCCGCTTTTCCTGTGCTTTAAAGGCGATTCGAATCTCCCTCCTGAAATCTGTTTCCTGCAATTCTGCCTTGCTTTCAAATCCTCTTCGTTGCCTTCCCTCAGTATATTTGTGGATGAGAGTTATCATTTATAACTCTGCAGGTTGCTGAATTGCAGTGCCCCTGAGCTCCATTTTTCAACTCGCTTTCTTGGGAGCTGGCCGCAAAAGCGCAGGATTGCTTCAGGCCCTATTCTGCTAATTGGTGGCAGGCTGAGCCTGTGGTTAATTCTTCTTCCTGATGGGAAAATAGAGTGACCTGTGCCTGTGCCAAGACCTAGAGGTAGTCTCTCATTGGTTCCCCCTCTTCCCTTTCATCCTCAGGACAAATTGCAACCTGTACGGAACAGGAGGTTAAAGGTGCTGATTCTCCAAGGAGGGAGATTGCTAGGAAATCGGCTGGAATGGCGAACCCAAGCAAAAGGAGATGAGAAATGAGGTGCGTTTTAGAAACCTTTCCCGATCACACGGTGTACCATCTTCTGGGTTTCTCATGCATGTTTTCGATGTAGGAATATGCCCTTGAACCTGGAGATTTGGAACCCATGGGATGGGTACCACGCAGTATTATTTTAAAGGGTCTGCGTTTGCTCACCCAACCTCACCAAACCTCTCAGCCCCAAGAGTGTCCGCCCTTATGTCTCAATCAGCTGTGGGTCTAGATATGGTCAATCCTGGTGGCATCACAGCCTCTGAACGAATTTTGTAAGAATTTCTCTCTCTTTCACTGTCTTTGTTTCACGGGTTTTTAAAAGTAATTGATTTTTATAATGGGGTTTAGCTGCTTTTCAATGCTGTGTTTATGCCGCTTTACACCCACTTGACTCACTTACAGAGAGATTTCAATACATAGGTTTTAAGATTCTTACTAGTCAGATATATTCTTGGGCGGTGAATAGGGGGTGTTGGGTCCCGTTCACTGAGCAAGGAGTAGGTCTTGTCTATTACATATTGGGTTTATGGAACGGTATCTGAGCTAATTTGAAACCCTGGTTTTATGCATCACCCCACCTCACCTTTCCCGTTAAGCAGCCATAGTGTGTTTTCTAAACATGTGACTCTCTTCTGTTTTGTAATTCAGTTCAAGTGTAGCGGTTTTTACATTCCCTGTATAAGTGATATCTTATGATAAGTTTTTTTTTTTTCTGTGTGACTTATTTCACGTAGAATCGTCGTACCTAAATCCACTCATCATGCTGCTACGAGCCTTATGACGTAGATTTCATGGCTGAGTGATATTCCATTGTACATAAGGACCACAACTTCTTTATCTATTTTTCTCTTTCCTGGGATATTTAAGGTGTAACGAAGTGGAGGTTCTTGTCTACAGAGCAGCCCTAAACTTTGGGGTGCCTGTGTCTTGCTGATTTTTAGTTTTCCCAATTTATATGCCCATGAGTGGAAGTGCCCTATGCTCTCTAAGCTGAGTTTTTTAGATGTTTCAAGACACACCGGACACCTCTCCAGAGGGGCTGTTGGCAATTTACATCCCGCCCATCAGCGTAGCAAGGCTCCCGTTTCTCCATGGCCTGTCCTGCATTTCTGGTTTTGACACTTTATTCAGCATGGCCCTTTTGACCGATGGGAAGAGAGACTTCTTTGTAGCGCTGATTTGCCTTTCCAGGTTGCTTGGTTGGCCAAAAAGGGCGTATGCGTTTTTTCCTGAATATATTCAGGAAAAAACGCATACGCCCTTTTTGGCCAAGGGCATCATTGTCGAGGTTTTGCCGCTTTTCCTGTGCTTTAAAGGCGATTCGAATCTCCCTCCTGAAATCTGTTTCCTGCAATTCTGCCTTGCTTTCAAATCCTCTTCGTTGCCTTCCCTCAGTATATTTGTGGACGAGAGTTATCATTTATAACTCTGCAGGTTTCTGAATTGCAGTGCCCCTGAGCTCCATTTTTCAACTCGCTTTCTTGGGAGCTGGCCGCAAAAGCGCAGGATTGCTTCAGGCCCTATTCTGCTTCCGGGCGGCAGGCTGAGCCTGTGGTTAATTCTTCTTTCTGATGGGAAAATAGAGTGACCTGTGCCTGTCCCAAGACCTAGAGCTAGTCTCTCATTGGTTCCCCCTCTTCCCGTTCATCCTCAGGACCAATTGCAACCTGCATGGAACAGGAGGTTAAAGGTGCTGATTCTCCAAGGAGGGAGATTGCTAGGAAAGTGGCTGGAATGGCGAACCCGAGCACAAGGAGATGAGAAATGAGGTGTGTTTTAGAAACCTTTCCCGATCACATAGTGTATCATCTTCTGGGTTTCTCATGCATGTTTTCGATGTAGGAAGATGCCCTTGAACCTGGAGATTTGGGACCCATGGGATGGGTACCACGCAGTATTACTTTAAAGGGTCTGCGTTTGCTCACCCAACCTCACCAAACCTCTCAGCCCCAAGAGTGTCCGCCCTTATGTCTCAATCAGCTGTGGGTCTAGATATGGTCAATCCAGGTGGCATCACAGCCCCTGACCGAATTTTGTAAGAATTTCTCTCTCTTTCACTGTCTTTGTTTCACGGGTTTTTAAAAGTAATTGATTTTTATAATGGGGTTTAGCTGCTTTTCAGTGCTGTGTTTATGCCGCTTTACACCCACTTGACTCACATACAGAGAGATTTCAATACATAGGTTTTAAGATTCTTACTAGTCAGATATATTTTTGGGCGGTGAATAGGGGGTGTTGGGTCCCGTTCACTGAGCAAGGAGTAGTTCTTGTCTATTACATATTGGGTTTATGGAATGGTATCTGAGCTAATTTGTAACCCTTGTTTTATGCATCACCCCACCTCACCTTTCCCGTTAAGCAGCCATAGTGTGTTTTCTAAACGTGTGACTCTCTTCTGTTTTGTAATTCAGCTCAAGTGTAGCGGTTTTTACATTCTCTCTATAAGTGATATCTTATGATAAGTGTCTTTTTCTGTGTAACTTATTTCACGTAGAATCGTCGTACCTAAATCCACTCATCATGCTGCTACGAGCCTTATGACGTAGATTTAATGGCTGAGTGATATTCCATTGTACATAAGGACCACAACTTCTTTATCCATTTTTCTCTTTCCTGGGATATTTAAGGTGTAACGAAGTGGAGGTTCTTGCCAACAGAGCAGGCCTAAACTTTGGGGTACCTGTGTCTTGCTGATTTTTAGTTTTCCCAATTTATACGCCCATGAGTGGAAGTGCCCTATGCTCTCTAAGCTGAGTTTTTTAGATGTTTCAGGACACACCGTACACTTCTCCAGAGTGGCTGTTGGCAATTTACATCCCGCCCATCAGCGTAGCAAGGCTCCCGTTTCTCCGTGGCCTGTCCTGCATTTCTGGTTTTGACACTTTATTCAGCATGTCCCTTTTGACCGATGGGAAGCGAGACTTCTTTGTAGCGCTGATTTGCCTTTCTAGGTTGCTTGGTTGGCCAAAAAGGGCGTATGCGTTTTTTCCTGAATATATTCATGAAGAAACGCATTCGCACTTTTTGGCCAAGGGCATCATTGTCGAGGTTTTGCCGCTTTTCCTGTGTTTAAAGGCGATTCGAATCTCCCTCCTGAAATCTGTTTCCTGCAATTCTGCCTTGCTTTCAAATCCTCTTCGTTGCCTTCCCTCAATATATTTGTGGACGAGAGTTATCATTTATACCTCTGCAGGTTTGTGAATTGCAGTGCCCCTGAGCTCCATTTTTCAACTCGCTTTCTTGGGAGCTGGCCGCAAAAGCGCAGGATTGCTTCAGGCCCTATTCTGCTTCCGGGTGGCAGGCTGAGCCTGAGGTTAATTCTTCTTCGGGATGGGAAAATAGAGTGACCTGTGCCTGTCCCAAGACCTAGAGCTAGTCTCTCATTGGTTCCCCCTCTTCCCGTTCCTCCTCAGGACAAATTGCAACCTGTACGGAACAGGAGGTTAAAGGTGCTGATTCTCCAAGGAGGGAGATTGCTAGGAAATCGGCTGGAATGGCGAACCCAAGCAAAAGGAGATGAGAAATGAGGTGCGTTTTAGAAACCTTTCCCGATCACACGGTGTACCATTTTCTGGGTTTCTCATGCATGTTTTCGATGTAGGAATATGCCCTTGAACCTGGAGATTTGGAACCCATGGGATGGGTACCACGCAGTATTATTTTAAAGGGTCTGCGTTTGCTCACCCAACCTCACCAAAACTCTCAGCCCCAAGAGTGTCCGCCCTTATGTCTCAATCACCTGTGGGTCTAGATATGGTCAATCCTGGTGGCATCACAGCCTCTGAACGAATTTTGTAAGAATTTCTCTCTCTTTCACTGTCTTTGTTTCACGGGTTTTTAAAAGTAATTGATTTTTATAATGGGGTTTAGCTGCTTTTCAATGCTGTGTTTATGCCGCTTTACACCCACTTGACTCACTTACAGAGAGATTTCAATACATAGGTTTTAAGATTCTTACTAGTCAGATATATTCTTGGGCGGTGAATAGTGGGTGTTGAGTCCCGTTCACTGAGCAAGGAGTAGGTCTTGTGTATTACATGTTGGGTTTATGGAACGGTATCTGAGCTAATTTGAAACCCTGGTTTTATGCATCACCCCACCTCACCTTTCCCGTTAAGCAGCCATAGTGTGTTTTCTAAACATGTGACTCTCTTCTGTTTTGTAATTCAGTTCAAGTGTAGCGGTTTTTACATTCCCTCTATAAGTGATATCTTATGATAAGTTTTTTTTTTTTCTGTGTGACTTATTTCACGTAGAATCGTCGTACCTAAATCCACTCATCATGCTGCTACGAGCCTTATGACGTAGATTTCATGGCTGAGTGATATTCCATTGTACATAAGGACCACAACTTCTTTATCCATTTTTCTCTTTCCTGGGATATTTAAGGTGTAACGAAGTGGAGGTTCTTGTCTACAGAGCAGCCCTAAACTTTGGGGTGCCTGTGTCTTGCTGATTTTTAGTTTTCCCAATTTATATGCCCATGAGTGGAAGTGCCCTATGCTCTCTAAGCTGAATTTTTTAGATGTTTCAAGACACACCGGACACCTCTCCAGAGTGGCTGTTGGCAATTTACATCCCGCCCATCAGCGTAGCAAGGCTCCCGTTTCTCCATGGCCTGTCCTGCATTTCTGGTTTTGACACTTTATTCAGCATGGCCCTTTTGACCGATGGGAAGAGAGACTTCTTTGTAGCGCTGATTTGCCTTTGCAGGTTGCTTGGTTGGCCAAAAAGGGCGTATGCGTTTTTTCCTGAATATATTCAGGAAAAAACGCATACGCCCTTTTTGGCCAAGGGCATCATTGTCGAGGTTTTGCCGCTTTTCCTGTGCTTTAAAGGCGATTCGAATCTCCCTCCTGAAATCTGTTTCCTGCAATTCTGCCTTGCTTTCAAATCCTCTTCGTTGCCTTCCCTCAGTATATTTGTGGACGAGAGTTATCATTTATAACTCTGCAGGTTTCTGAATTGCAGTGCCCCTGAGCTCCATTTTTCAACTCGCTTTCTTGGGAGCTGGCCGCAAAAGCGCAGGATTGCTTCAGGCCCTATTCTGCTAATTAGTGGCAGGCTGAGCCTGTGGTTAATTCTTCTTCCTGATGGGAAAATAGAGTGACCTGTGCCTGTGCCAAGACCTAGAGGTAGTCTCTCATTGGTTCCCCCTCTTCCCTTTCATCCTCAGGACAAATTGCAACCTGTACGGAACAGGAGGTTAAAGGTGCTGATTCTCCAAGGAGGGAGATTGCTAGGAAATCGGCTGGAATGGCGAACCCAAGCAAAAGGAGATGAGAAATGAGGTGCGTTTTAGAAACCTTTCCCGATCACACGGTGTACCATCTTCTGGGTTTCTCATGCATGTTTTCGATGTAGGAATATGCCCTTGAACCTGGAGATTTGGGACCCATGGGATGGGTACCACGCAGTATTACATTAAAGGGTCTGCGTTTGCTCACCCAACCTCACCAAACCTCTCAGCCCCAAGAGTGTCCGCCCTTATGTCTCAATCAGCTGTGGGTCTAGATATGGTCAATCCAGGTGGCATCACAGCCCCTGACCGAATTTTGTAAGAATTTCTCTCTCTTTCACTGTCTTTGTTTCACGGGTTTTTAAAAGTAATTGATTTTTATAATGGGGTTTAGCTGCTTTTCAGTGCTGTGTTTATGCCGCTTTACACCCACTTGACTCACATACAGAGAGATTTCAATACATAGGTTTTAAGATTCTTACTAGTCAGATATATTTTTGGGCGGTGAATAGGGGGTGTTGGGTCCCGTTCACTGAGCAAGGAGTAGTTCTTGTCTATTACATATTGGGTTTATGGAATGGTATCTGAGCTAATTTGTAACCCTTGTTTTATGCATCACCCCACCTCACCTTTCCCGTTAAGCAGCCATAGTGTGTTTTCTAAACGTGTGACTCTCTTCTGTTTTGTAATTCAGCTCAAGTGTAGCGGTTTTTACATTCTCTCTATAAGTGATATCTTATGATAAGTGTCTTTTTCTGTGTAACTTATTTCACGTAGAATCGTCGTACCTAAATCCACTCATCATGCTGCTACGAGCCTTATGACGTAGATTTAATGGCTGAGTGATATTCCATTGTACATAAGGACCACAACTTCTTTATCCATTTTTCTCTTTCGTGGGATATTTAAGGTGTAACGAAGTGGAGGTTCTTGCCAACAGAGCAGGCCTAAACTTTGGGGTACCTGTGTCTTGCTGATTTTTAGTTTTCCCAATTTATACGCCCATGAGTGGAAGTGCCCTATGCTCTCTAAGCTGAGTTTTTTAGATGTTTCAGGACACACCGTACACTTCTCCAGAGTGGCTGTTGGCAATTTACATCCCGCCCATCAGCGTAGCAAGGCTCCCGTTTCTCCGTGGCCTGTCCTGCATTTCTGGTTTTGACACTTTATTCAGCATGTCCCTTTTGACCGATGGGAAGCGAGACTTCTTTGTAGCGCTGATTTGCCTTTCCAGGTTGCTTGGTTGGCCAAAAAGGGCGTATGCGTTTTTTCCTGAATATATTCATGAAGAAACGCATTCGCACTTTTTGGCCAAGGGCATCATTGTCGAGGTTTTGCCGCTTTTCCTGTGTTTAAAGGCGATTCGAATCTCCCTCCTGAAATCTGTTTCCTGCAATTCTGCCTTGCTTTCAAATCCTCTTCGTTGCCTTCCCTCAATATATTTGTGGACGAGAGTTATCATTTATACCTCTGCAGGTTTGTGAATTGCAGTGCCCCTGAGCTCCATTTTTCAACTCGCTTTCTTGGGAGCTGGCCGCAAAAGCGCAGGATTGCTTCAGGCCCTATTCTGCTTCCGGGTGGCAGGCTGAGCCTGAGGTTAATTCTTCTTCGGGATGGGAAAATAGAGTGACCTGTGCCTGTCCCAAGACCTAGAGCTAGTCTCTCATTGGTTCCCCCTCTTCCCGTTCCTCCTCAGGACAAATTGCAACCTGTACGGAACAGGAGGTTAAAGGTGCTGATTCTCCAAGGAGGGAGATTGCTAGGAAATCGGCTGGAATGGCGAACCCAAGCAAAAGGAGATGAGAAATGAGGTGCGTTTTAGAAACCTTTCCCGATCACACGGTGTACCATTTTCTGGGTTTCTCATGCATGTTTTCGATGTAGGAATATGCCCTTGAACCTGGAGATTTGGAACCCATGGGATGGGTACCACGCAGTATTATTTTAAAGGGTCTGCGTTTGCTCACCCAACCTCACCAAAACTCTCAGCCCCAAGAGTGTCCGCCCTTATGTCTCAATCACCTGTGGGTCTAGATATGGTCAATCCTGGTGGCATCACAGCCTCTGAACGAATTTTGTAAGAATTTCTCTCTCTTTCACTGTCTTTGTTTCACGGGTTTTTAAAAGTAATTGATTTTTATAATGGGGTTTAGCTGCTTTTCAATGCTGTGTTTATGCCGCTTTACACCCACTTGACTCACTTACAGAGAGATTTCAATACATAGGTTTTAAGATTCTTACTAGTCAGATATATTCTTGGGCGGTGAATAGTGGGTGTTGAGTCCCGTTCACTGAGCAAGGAGTAGGTCTTGTGTATTACATGTTGGGTTTATGGAACGGTATCTGAGCTAATTTGAAACCCTGGTTTTATGCATCACCCCACCTCACCTTTCCCGTTAAGCAGCCATAGTGTGTTTTCTAAACATGTGACTCTCTTCTGTTTTGTAATTCAGTTCAAGTGTAGCGGTTTTTACATTCCCTCTATAAGTGATATCTTATGATAAGTTTTTTTTTTTTTCTGTGTGACTTATTTCACGTAGAATCGTCGTACCTAAATCCACTCATCATGCTGCTACGAGCCTTATGACGTAGATTTCATGGCTGAGTGATATTCCATTGTACATAAGGACCACAACTTCTTTATCCATTTTTCTCTTTCCTGGGATATTTAAGGTGTAACGAAGTGGAGGTTTTTGTCTACAGAGCAGCCCTAAACTTTGGGGTGCCTGTGTGTTGCTGATTTTTAGTTTTCCCAATTTATATGCCCATGAGTGGAAGTGCCCTATGCTCTCTAAGCTGAATTTTTTAGATGTTTCAAGACACACCGGACACCTCTCCAGAGTGGCTGTTGGCAATTTACATCACGCCCATCAGCGTAGCAAGGCTCCCGTTTCTCCATGGCCTGTCCTGCATTTCTGGTTTTGACACTTTATTCAGCATGGCCCTTTTGACCGATGGGAAGAGAGACTTCTTTGTAGCGCTGATTTGCCTTTGCAGGTTGCTTGGTTGGCCAAAAAGGGCGTATGCGTTTTTTCCTGAATATATTCAGGAAAAAACGCATACGCCCTTTTTGGCCAAGGGCATCATTGTCGAGGTTTTGCCGCTTTTCCTGTGCTTTAAAGGCGATTCGAATCTCCCTCCTGAAATCTGTTTCCTGCAATTCTGCCTTGCTTTCAAATCCTCTTCGTTGCCTTCCCTCAGTATATTTGTGGATGAGAGTTATCATTTATAACTCTGCAGGTTGCTGAATTGCAGTGCCCCTGAGCTCCATTTTTCAACTCGCTTTCTTGGGAGCTGGCCGCAAAAGCGCAGGATTGCTTCAGGCCCTATTCTGCTAATTGGTGGCAGGCTGAGCCTGTGGTTAATTCTTCTTCCTGATGGGAAAATAGAGTGACCTGTGCCTGTGCCAAGACCTAGAGGTAGTCTCTCATTGGTTCCCCCTCTTCCCTTTCATCCTCAGGACAAATTGCAACCTGTACGGAACAGGAGGTTAAAGGTGCTGATTCTCCAAGGAGGGAGATTGCTAGGAAATCGGCTGGAATGGCGAACCCAAGCAAAAGGAGATGAGAAATGAGGTGCGTTTTAGAAACCTTTCCCGATCACACGGTGTACCATCTTCTGGGTTTCTCATGCATGTTTTCGATGTAGGAATATGCCCTTGAACCTGGAGATTTGGAACCCATGGGATGGGTACCACGCAGTATTATTTTAAAGGGTCTGCGTTTGCTCACCCAACCTCACCAAACCTCTCAGCCCCAAGAGTGTCCGCCCTTATGTCTCAATCAGCTGTGGGTCTAGATATGGTCAATCCTGGTGGCATCACAGCCTCTGAACGAATTTTGTAAGAATTTCTCTCTCTTTCACTGTCTTTGTTTCACGGGTTTTTAAAAGTAATTGATTTTTATAATGGGGTTTAGCTGCTTTTCAATGCTGTGTTTATGCCGCTTTACACCCACTTGACTCACTTACAGAGAGATTTCAATACATAGGTTTTAAGATTCTTACTAGTCAGATATATTCTTGGGCGGTGAATAGGGGGTGTTGGGTCCCGTTCACTGAGCAAGGAGTAGGTCTTGTCTATTACATATTGGGTTTATGGAACGGTATCTGAGCTAATTTGAAACCCTGGTTTTATGCATCACCCCACCTCACCTTTCCCGTTAAGCAGCCATAGTGTGTTTTCTAAACATGTGACTCTCTTCTGTTTTGTAATTCAGTTCAAGTGTAGCGGTTTTTACATTCCCTGTATAAGTGATATCTTATGATAAGTTTTTTTTTTTTTCTGTGTGACTTATTTCACGTAGAATCGTCGTACCTAAATCCACTCATCATGCTGCTACGAGCCTTATGACGTAGATTTCATGGCTGAGTGATATTCCATTGTACATAAGGACCACAACTTCTTTATCTATTTTTCTCTTTCCTGGGATATTTAAGGTGTAACGAAGTGGAGGTTCTTGTCTACAGAGCAGCCCTAAACTTTGGGGTGCCTTTGTCTTGCTGATTTTTAGTTTTCCCAATTTATATGCCCATGAGTGGAAGTGCCCTATGCTCTCTAAGCTGAGTTTTTTAGATGTTTCAAGACACACCGGACACCTCTCCAGAGTGGCTGTTGGCAATTTACATCCCGCCCATCAGCGTAGCAAGGCTCCCATTTCTCCATGGCCTGTCCTGCATTTCTGGTTTTGACACTTTATTCAGCATGGCCCTTTTGACCGATGGGAAGAGAGACTTCTTTGTAGCGCTGATTTGCCTTTCCAGGTTGCTTGGTTGGCCAAAAAGGGCGTATGCGTTTTTTCCTGAATATATTCAGGAAAAAACGCATACGCCCTTTTTGGCCAAGGGCATCATTGTCGAGGTTTTGCCGCTTTTCCTGTGCTTTAAAGGCGATTCGAATCTCCCTCCTGAAATCTGTTTCCTGCAATTCTGCCTTGCTTTCAAATCCTCTTCGTTGCCTTCCCTCAGTATATTTGTGGACGAGAGTTATCATTTATAACTCTGCAGGTTTCTGAATTGCAGTGCCCCTGAGCTCCATTTTTCAACTCGCTTTCTTGGGAGCTGGCCGCAAAAGCGCAGGATTGCTTCAGGCCCTATTCTGCTTCCGGGCGGCAGGCTGAGCCTGTGGTTAATTCTTCTTTCTGATGGGAAAATAGAGTGACCTGTGCCTGTCCCAAGACCTAGAGCTAGTCTCTCATTGGTTCCCCCTCTTCCCGTTCATCCTCAGGACCAATTGCAACCTGCATGGAACAGGAGGTTAAAGGTGCTGATTCTCCAAGGAGGGAGATTGCTAGGAAAGTGGCTGGAATGGCGAACCCGAGCACAAGGAGATGAGAAATGAGGTGTGTTTTAGAAACCTTTCCCGATCACATAGTGTATCATCTTCTGGGTTTCTCATGCATGTTTTCGATGTAGGAAGATGCCCTTGAACCTGGAGATTTGGGACCCATGGGATGGGTACCACGCAGTATTACTTTAAAGGGTCTGCGTTTGCTCACCCAACCTCACCAAACCTCTCAGCCCCAAGAGTGTCCGCCCTTATGTCTCAATCAGCTGTGGGTCTAGATATGGTCAATCCAGGTGGCATCACAGCCCCTGACCGAATTTTGTAAGAATTTCTCTCTCTTTCACTGTCTTTGTTTCACGGGTTTTTAAAAGTAATTGATTTTTATAATGGGGTTTAGCTGCTTTTCAGTGCTGTGTTTATGCCGCTTTACACCCACTTGACTCACATACAGAGAGATTTCAATACATAGGTTTTAAGATTCTTACTAGTCAGATATATTTTTGGGCGGTGAATAGGGGGTGTTGGGTCCCGTTCACTGAGCAAGGAGTAGTTCTTGTCTATTACATATTGGGTTTATGGAATGGTATCTGAGCTAATTTGTAACCCTTGTTTTATGCATCACCCCACCTCACCTTTCCCGTTAAGCAGCCATAGTGTGTTTTCTAAACGTGTGACTCTCTTCTGTTTTGTAATTCAGCTCAAGTGTAGCGGTTTTTACATTCTCTCTATAAGTGATATCTTATGATAAGTGTCTTTTTCTGTGTAACTTATTTCACGTAGAATCGTCGTACCTAAATCCACTCATCATGCTGCTACGAGCCTTATGACGTAGATTTAATGGCTGAGTGATATTCCATTGTACATAAGGACCACAACTTCTTTATCCATTTTTCTCTTTCGTGGGATATTTAAGGTGTAACGAAGTGGAGGTTCTTGCCAACAGAGCAGGCCTAAACTTTGGGGTACCTGTGTCTTGCTGATTTTTAGTTTTCCCAATTTATACGCCCATGAGTGGAAGTGCCCTATGCTCTCTAAGCTGAGTTTTTTAGATGTTTCAGGACACACCGTACACTTCTCCAGAGTGGCTGTTGGCAATTTACATCCCGCCCATCAGCGTAGCAAGGCTCCCGTTTCTCCGTGGCCTGTCCTGCATTTCTGGTTTTGACACTTTATTCAGTATGTCCCTTTTGACCGATGGGAAGCGAGACTTCTTTGTAGCGCTGATTTGCCTTTCCAGGTTGCTTGGTTGGCCAAAAAGGGCGTATGCGTTTTTTCCTGAATATATTCATGAAGAAACGCATTCGCACTTTTTGGCCAAGGGCATCATTGTCGAGGTTTTGCCGCTTTTCCTGTGTTTAAAGGCGATTCGAATCTCCCTCCTGAAATCTGTTTCCTGCAATTCTGCCTTGCTTTCAAATCCTCTTCGTTGCCTTCCCTCAATATATTTGTGGACGAGAGTTATCATTTATACCTCTGCAGGTTTGTGAATTGCAGTGCCCCTGAGCTCCATTTTTCAACTCGCTTTCTTGGGAGCTGGCCGCAAAAGCGCAGGATTGCTTCAGGCCCTATTCTGCTTCCGGGTGGCAGGCTGAGCCTGAGGTTAATTCTTCTTCGGGATGGGAAAATAGAGTGACCTGTGCCTGTCCCAAGACCTAGAGCTAGTCTCTCATTGGTTCCCCCTCTTCCCGTTCCTCCTCAGGACAAATTGCAACCTGTACGGAACAGGAGGTTAAAGGTGCTGATTCTCCAAGGAGGGAGATTGCTAGGAAATCGGCTGGAATGGCGAACCCAAGCAAAAGGAGATGAGAAATGAGGTGCGTTTTAGAAACCTTTCCCGATCACACGGTGTACCATTTTCTGGGTTTCTCATGCATGTTTTCGATGTAGGAATATGCCCTTGAACCTGGAGATTTGGAACCCATGGGATGGGTACCACGCAGTATTATTTTAAAGGGTCTGCGTTTGCTCACCCAACCTCACCAAAACTCTCAGCCCCAAGAGTGTCCGCCCTTATGTCTCAATCACCTGTGGGTCTAGATATGGTCAATCCTGGTGGCATCACAGCCTCTGAACGAATTTTGTAAGAATTTCTCTCTCTTTCACTGTCTTTGTTTCACGGGTTTTTAAAAGTAATTGATTTTTATAATGGGGTTTAGCTGCTTTTCAATGCTGTGTTTATGCCGCTTTACACCCACTTGACTCACTTACAGAGAGATTTCAATACATAGGTTTTAAGATTCTTACTAGTCAGATATATTCTTGGGCGGTGAATAGTGGGTGTTGAGTCCCGTTCACTGAGCAAGGAGTAGGTCTTGTGTATTACATGTTGGGTTTATGGAACGGTATCTGAGCTAATTTGAAACCCTGGTTTTATGCATCACCCCACCTCACCTTTCCCGTTAAGCAGCCATAGTGTGTTTTCTAAACATGTGACTCTCTTCTGTTTTGTAATTCAGTTCAAGTGTAGCGGTTTTTACATTCCCTCTATAAGTGATATCTTATGATAAGTTTTTTTTTTTTCTGTGTGACTTATTTCACGTAGAATCGTCGTACCTAAATCCACTCATCATGCTGCTACGAGCCTTATGACGTAGATTTCATGGCTGAGTGATATTCCATTGTACATAAGGACCACAACTTCTTTATCCATTTTTCTCTTTCCTGGGATATTTAAGGTGTAACGAAGTGGAGGTTCTTGTCTACAGAGCAGCCCTAAACTTTGGGGTGCCTGTGTGTTGCTGATTTTTAGTTTTCCCAATTTATATGCCCATGAGTGGAAGTGCCCTATGCTCTCTAAGCTGAATTTTTTAGATGTTTCAAGACACACCGGACACCTCTCCAGAGTGGCTGTTGGCAATTTACATCACGCCCATCAGCGTAGCAAGGCTCCCGTTTCTCCATGGCCTGTCCTGCATTTCTGGTTTTGACACTTTATTCAGCATGGCCCTTTTGACCGATGGGAAGAGAGACTTCTTTGTAGCGCTGATTTGCCTTTGCAGGTTGCTTGGTTGGCCAAAAAGGGCGTATGCGTTTTTTCCTGAATATATTCAGGAAAAAACGCATACGCCCTTTTTGGCCAAGGGCATCATTGTCGAGGTTTTGCCGCTTTTCCTGTGCTTTAAAGGCGATTCGAATCTCCCTCCTGAAATCTGTTTCCTGCAATTCTGCCTTGCTTTCAAATCCTCTTCGTTGCCTTCCCTCAGTATATTTGTGGATGAGAGTTATCATTTATAACTCTGCAGGTTTCTGAATTGCAGTGCCCCTGAGCTCCATTTTTCAACTCGCTTTCTTGGGAGCTGGCCGCAAAAGCGCAGGATTGCTTCAGGCCCTATTCTGCTAATTGGTGGCAGGCTGAGCCTGTGGTTAATTCTTCTTCCTGATGGGAAAATAGAGTGACCTGTGCCTGTGCCAAGACCTAGAGGTAGTCTCTCATTGGTTCCCCCTCTTCCCTTTCATCCTCAGGACAAATTGCAACCTGTACGGAACAGGAGGTTAAAGGTGCTGATTCTCCAAGGAGGGAGATTGCTAGGAAATCGGCTGGAATGGCGAACCCAAGCAAAAGGAGATGAGAAATGAGGTGCGTTTTAGAAACCTTTCCCGATCACACGGTGTACCATCTTCTGGGTTTCTCATGCATGTTTTCGATGTAGGAATATGCCCTTGAACCTGGAGATTTGGAACCCATGGGATGGGTACCACGCAGTATTATTTTAAAGGGTCTGCGTTTGCTCACCCAACCTCACCAAACCTCTCAGCCCCAAGAGTGTCCGCCCTTATGTCTCAATCAGCTGTGGGTCTAGATATGGTCAATCCTGGTGGCATCACAGCCTCTGAACGAATTTTGTAAGAATTTCTCTCTCTTTCACTGTCTTTGTTTCACGGGTTTTTAAAAGTAATTGATTTTTATAATGGGGTTTAGCTGCTTTTCAATGCTGTGTTTATGCCGCTTTACACCCACTTGACTCACTTACAGAGAGATTTCAATACATAGGTTTTAAGATTCTTACTAGTCAGATATATTCTTGGGCGGTGAATAGGGGGTGTTGGGTCCCGTTCACTGAGCAAGGAGTAGGTCTTGTCTATTACATATTGGGTTTATGGAACGGTATCTGAGCTAATTTGAAACCCTGGTTTTATGCATCACCCCACCTCACCTTTCCCGTTAAGCAGCCATAGTGTGTTTTCTAAACATGTGACTCTCTTCTGTTTTGTAATTCAGTTCAAGTGTAGCGGTTTTTACATTCCCTGTATAAGTGATATCTTATGATAAGTTTTTTTTTTTTCTGTGTGACTTATTTCACGTAGAATCGTCGTACCTAAATCCACTCATCATGCTGCTACGAGCCTTATGACGTAGATTTCATGGCTGAGTGATATTCCATTGTACATAAGGACCACAACTTCTTTATCTATTTTTCTCTTTCCTGGGATATTTAAGGTGTAACGAAGTGGAGGTTCTTGTCTACAGAGCAGCCCTAAACTTTGGGGTGCCTGTGTCTTGCTGATTTTTAGTTTTCCCAATTTATATGCCCATGAGTGGAAGTGCCCTATGCTCTCTAAGCTGAGTTTTTTAGATGTTTCAAGACACACCGGACACCTCTCCAGAGTGGCTGTTGGCAATTTACATCCCGCCCATCAGCGTAGCAAGGCTCCCATTTCTCCATGGCCTGTCCTGCATTTCTGGTTTTGACACTTTATTCAGCATGGCCCTTTTGACCGATGGGAAGAGAGACTTCTTTGTAGCGCTGATTTGCCTTTCCAGGTTGCTTGGTTGGCCAAAAAGGGCGTATGCGTTTTTTCCTGAATATATTCAGGAAAAAACGCATACGCCCTTTTTGGCCAAGGGCATCATTGTCGAGGTTTTGCCGCTTTTACTGTGCTTTAAAGGCGATTCGAATCTCCCTCCTGAAATCTGTTTCCTGCAATTCTGCCTTGCTTTCAAATCCTCTTCGTTGCCTTCCCTCAGTATATTTGTGGACGAGAGTTATCATTTATAACTCTGCAGGTTTCTGAATTGCAGTGCCCCTGAGCTCCATTTTTCAACTCGCTTTCTTGGGAGCTGGCCGCAAAAGCGCAGGATTGCTTCAGGCCCTATTCTGCTTCCGGGCGGCAGGCTGAACCTGTGGTTAATTCTTCTTTCTGATGGGAAAATAGAGTGACCTGTGCCTGTCCCAAGACCTAGAGCTAGTCTCTCATTGGTTCCCCCTCTTCCCGTTCATCCTCAGGACCAATTGCAACCTGCATGGAACAGGAGGTTAAAGGTGCTGATTCTCCAAGGAGGGAGATTGCTAGGAAAGTGGCTGGAATGGCGAACCCGAGCACAAGGAGATGAGAAATGAGGTGTGTTTTAGAAACCTTTCCCGATCACATAGTGTATCATCTTCTGGGTTTCTCATGCATGTTTTCGATGTAGGAAGATGCCCTTGAACCTGGAGATTTGGGACCCATGGGATGGGTACCACGCAGTATTACTTTAAAGGGTCTGCGTTTGCTCACCCAACCTCACCAAACCTCTCAGCCCCAAGAGTGTCCGCCCTTATGTCTCAATCAGCTGTGGGTCTAGATATGGTCAATCCAGGTGGCATCACAGCCCCTGACCGAATTTTGTAAGAATTTCTCTCTCTTTCACTGTCTTTGTTTCACGGGTTTTTAAAAGTAATTGATTTTTATAATGGGGTTTACCTGCTTTTCAGTGCTGTGTTTATGCCGCTTTACACCCACTTGACTCACATACAGAGAGATTTCAATACATAGGTTTTAAGATTCTTACTAGTCAGATATATTTTTGGGCGGTGAATAGGGGGTGTTGGGTCCCGTTCACTGAGCAAGGAGTAGTTCTTGTCTATTACATATTGGGTTTATGGAATGGTATCTGAGCTAATTTGTAACCCTTGTTTTATGCATCACCCCACCTCACCTTTCCCGTTAAGCAGCCATAGTGTGTTTTCTAAACGTGTGACTCTCTTCTGTTTTGTAATTCAGCTCAAGTGTAGCGGTTTTTACATTCTCTCTATAAGTGATATCTTATGATAAGTGTCTTTTTCTGTGTAACTTATTTCACGTAGAATCGTCGTACCTAAATCCACTCATCATGCTGCTACGAGCCTTATGACGTAGATTTAATGGCTGAGTGATATTCCATTGTACATAAGGACCACCACTTCTGTATCCATTTTTCTCTTTCCTGGGATATTTAAGGTGTAACGAAGTGGAGGTTCTTGCCAACAGAGCAGCCCTAAACTTTGGGGTACCTGTGTCTTGCTGATTTTTAGTTTTCCCAATTTATACGCCCATGAGTGGAAGTGCCCTATGCTCTCTAAGCTGAGTTTTTTAGATGTTTCAGGACACACCGTACACTTCTCGAGAGTGGCTGTTGGCAATTTACATCCCGCCCATCAGCGTAGCAAGGCTCCCGTTTCTCCGTGGCCTGTCCTGCATTTCTGGTTTTGACACTTTATTCAGCATGTCCCTTTTGACCGATGGGAAGCGAGACTTCTTTGTAGCGCTGATTTGCCTTTCCAGGTTGCTTGGTTGGCCAAAAAGGGCGTATGCGTTTTTTCCTGAATATATTCATGAAGAAACGCATTCGCACTTTTTGGCCAAGGGCATCATTGTCGAGGTTTTGCCGCTTTTCCTGTGTTTAAAGGCGATTCGAATCTCCCTCCTGAAATCTGTTTCCTGCAATTCTGCCTTGCTTTCAAATCCTCTTCGTTGCCTTCCCTCAATATATTTGTGGACGAGAGTTATCATTTATACCTCTGCAGGTTTGTGAATTGCAGTGCCCCTGAGCTCCATTTTTCAACTCGCTTTCTTGGGAGCTGGCCGCAAAAGCGCAGGAATGCTTCAGGCCTTATTCTGCTTCCGGGCGGCAGGCTGAGCCTGTGGTTAATTCTTCTTCCTGATGGGAAAATAGAGTGACCTGTGCCTGTCCCAAGACCTAGAGCTAGTCTCTCATTGGTTCCCCCTCTTCCAGTTCATCCTCAGGACAAATTGCAACCTATACAGAACAGGAGGTTAAAGGTGCTGATTCTCCAAGGAGGGAGATTGCTAGGAGAGCGGCTGGAATGGCGAATCCGAGCACAAGGAGATGAGAAATGAGGTGCGTTTTAGAAATCTTTCCCGATCACACGGTGTACCATCTTCTGGGTTTCTCATGCATGTTTTCGATGTAGGAAGATGCCCTTGAACCTGGAGATTTGGGACCCATGGGATGGGTACCACGCAGTATTACTTTAAAGGGTCTGCGTTTGTTCACCCAACCTCACCAAACCTCTCAGCCCCAAGAGTGTCCACCCCTATGTCTCAATCAGCTGTGGGTCTAGATATGGTCAACCCAGGTGGCATCACAGCCCTTGAACGAAATTTGTAAGAATTTCTCTCTCTTTCACTGTCTTTGTTTCACGGGTTTTTAAAAGTAATTGATTTTTATAATGGGGTTTAGCTGCTTTTCAGTGCTGTGTTTATGCCGCTTTACACCCACTTGACTCACTTACAGAGAGATTTCAATACATAGGTTTTAAGATTCTTACTAGTCAGATATATTCTTGGGCGGTGAATAGGGGGTGTTGGGTCCCGTTCACTGAGCAAGGAGTAGGTCTTGTCTATTACATATTGGGTTTATGGAACGGTATCTGAGCTAATTTGAAACCCTGGTTTTATGCATCACCCCACCTCACCTTTCCCGTTAAGCAGCCATAGTGTGTTTTCTAAACGTGTGACTCTCTTCTGTTTTGTAATTCAGTTCAAGTGTAGCGGTTTTTACATTCCTTCTATAAGTGATATCTTATGATAAGTTTTTTTTTTCTGTGTGACTTATTTCACGTAGAATCGTCGTATCTAAATCCACTCATCATGCTGCTACGCGCCTTATGACGTAGATTTCATGGGTGAGTGATATTCCATTGTACATAAGGACCACAACTTCTTTATCCATTTTTCTCTTTCCTGGGATATTTAAGGTGTAACGAAGTGGAGGTTCTTGTCTACAGAGCAGCCCTAAACTTTGGGGTGCCTGTGTCTTGCTGATTTTTAGTTTTCCCAATTTATACGCCCATGAGTGGCAGTGCCCTATGCTCTCTAAGCTGAGTTTTTTAGATGTCTCAAGACACACCGGACACCTCTCCAGAGTGGCTGTTGGCAATTTACATCCCGCCCATCAGCGTAGCAAGGCTCCCTTTTCTCCATGGCCTGTCCTGCATTTCTGGTTTTGACACTTTATTCAGCATGGCCCTTTTGACCGATGGGAAGCGAGACTTCTTTGTGGCGCTGATTTGCCTTTCCAGGTTGCTTGGTTGGCCAAAAAGGGCGTATGCGTTTTTTCCTGAATATATTCAGGAAAAAACGCATACGCCCTTTTTGGCCAAGGGCATCATTGTCGAGGTTTTGCCGCTTTTCCTGTGCTTTAAAGGCGATTCGAATCTCCCTCCTGAAATCTGTTTCCTGCAATTCTCCCTTGGTTTCAAATCCTCTTCGTTGCCTTCCCTCAATATATTTGTGGACGAGAGTTACCATTTATAACTCTGCAGGTTTGTGAATCGCAGTGCCCCTGAGCTCCATTTTTCAACTCGCTTTCTTGGGAGCTGGCCGCAAAAGCGCAGGATTGCTTCAGGCCCTATTCTGCTTCCGGGCGGCAGGCTGAGCCTGTGGTTAATTCTTCTTCCTGATGGGAAAATAGAGTGACCTGTGCCTGTCCCAAGACCTAGAGCTAGTCTCTCATTGGTTCCCCCTCTTCCCGTTCATCCTCAGGACAAATTGCAACCTGTACGAAACAGGAGGTTAAAGGTGCTGATTCTCCAAGGAGGGAGATTGCTAGGAAAGTGGATGGAATGGCGAACCCGAGCACAAGGAGATGAGAAATGAGGTGCGTTTTAGAAACCTTTCCCGATCACACGGTGTACCATTTTTTGGGTTTCTCATGCATGTTTTCGAGGTAGGAAGATGCCCTTGAACCTGGAGATTTGGGACCCATGGGATGGGTACCACGCAGTATTACTTTAAAGGGTCTGCATTTGCTCACCCAACCTCAGCAAACCTCTCAGCCCCAAGAGTGTCCACCCTTATGTCTCAATCAGCTGTGGGTCTAGATATGGTCAACCCAGGTGGCATCATAGCCTCTGAACGAATTTTGTAAGAATTTCTCTCTCTTTCACTGTGTTTGTTTCACGGGTTTTTAAAAGTAATTGATTTTTATAATGGGGTTTAGCTGCTTTTCAGTGCTGTGTTTATGATGCTTTACACGCACTTGACTCACTTACAGAGAGATTTCAATACATAGGTTTTAAGATTGTTACTTGTCAGATATATTCTTGGTCGGTGAATAGGGGGTGTTGGGTCCCGTTCACTGAGTAAGGAGTAGGTCTTGTCTATTACATATTGGGTTTATGGAACGCTATCTGAGCTAATTTGTAACCCTGGTTTTATGCATCACCCCACCTCACCTTTCCCGTTAAGCAGCCATAGTGTTTTTTCTAAACGTGTGACTCTCTTCTGTTTTGTAATTCAGTTCAAGTGTAGTGGTTTTTACTTTCCCTCTATAAGTGATATCTTATGATAAGTTTTTTTTTTTTTTTCTGTGTGACTTATTTCACCTAGAATCGTCATACCTAAATCCACTCATCATGCTGCTACGAGCCTTATGACGTAGATTTCATGGCTGAGTGATATTCCATTGTACATAAGGACCACAACTTCTGTATCCATTTTTCTCTTTCCTGGGATATTTAAGGTGTAACGAAGTGGAGATTCTTGCCAACAGAGCAGCCGTAAACTTTGGGTTGCCTGTGTCTTGCTGATTTTTAGTTTTCCCAATTTATACGCCCATGAGTGGAAGTGCCCTATGCTCTCTAAGCTGAGGTTTTTAGATGTCTCAGGACACACCGTACACCTCTCCAGAGTGGCTGTTGGCAATTTACATCCCGCCCATCAGCGTAGCAAGGCTCCCGTTTCTCCATGGCCTGTCCTGCATTTCTGGTTTTGACACTTTTTTCAGCATGGCCCTTTTGACCGATGGGAAGCGAGACTTCTTTGTAGCGCTGATTTGCCTTTCCAGGTTGCTTGGTTGGCCAAAAAGGGCGTATGCGTTTTTTCCTGAATATATTCAGGAAAAAACGCATACAACCTTTTTGGCCAAGGGCATCATTGTCGAGGTTTTGCCGCTTTTCCTTTGCTTTAACGGCGATTCGAATCTCCCTCCTGAAATCTGTTTCCTGCAATTCTGCCTTGCTTTCAAATCCTCTTCGTTGCCTTCCCTCAATATATTTGTGGACGAGAGTTATCATTTATAACTCTGCAGGTTTGTGAATGGCAGTGCCCCTGAGCTCCATTTTTCAACTCGATTTCTTGGGAGCTGGCCGCAAAAGCGCAGGATTGCTTCAGGCCCTATTCTGCTTCCGGGCGGCAGGCTGAGCCTGTGGTTAATTCTTCTTCCTGATGGGAAAATAGAGTGACCTGTGCCTGTCCCAAGACCTAGAGCTAGTCTCTCATTGGTTCCCCCTCTTCCCGTTCCTCCTCAGGACAAATTGCAACCTGTACGGAACAGGAGGTTAAAGGTGCTGATTCTCCAAGGAGGGAGATTGCTAGGAAAGCGGCTGGAATGGCGAACCCGAGCAGAAGGAGATGAGAAATGAGGTGCGTTTTAGAAACCTTTCCCGATCACACGGTGTACCATCTTCTGGGTTTCTCATGCATGTTTTCGATGTAGGAAGATGCCCTTGAACCTGGAGATTTGGGACCCATGGGATGGGTACCACGCAGTATTACTTTAAAGGGTCTGCATTTGCTCACCCAACCTCACCAAACCTCTCAGCCCCAAGAGTGTACACCCCTATGTCTCAATCAGCTGTGGGTCTAGATATGGTCAATCCTGGTGGCATCACAGCCTCTTAACGAATTTTGTAAGAATTTCTCTCTCTTTCACTGTCTTTGTTTCACGGGTGTTTAAAAGTAATTGATTTTTATAATGGGGTTTAGCTGCTTTTCAGTGCTGTGTTTATGCCGCTTTACACCCACTTGACTCACTTACAGAGAGATTTCAATACATAGGTTTTAAGATTCTTACTAGTCAGATATATTCTTGGGCGGTGAATAGGGGGTGTTGGGTCCCGTACACTGAGCAAGGAGTAGGTCTTGTCTATTACATATTGGGTTTATGGAACGGTATCTGAGGTAATTTGTAACCCTTGTTTTATGCATCACCCCACCTCACCTTTCCCGTTAAGGAGCCATAGTGTGTTTCCTAAACGTGTGACTCTCTTCTGTTTTGTAATTCAGTTCAAGTGTAGCGGTTTTTACATTCCCTCTATAAGTGATATCTTATGATAAGTTTTTTTTTTTCTGTGTGAATTATTTCACGTAGAATCGTCGTACCTAAATCCACTCATCATGCTGCTACGAGCCTTATGACGTAGATGTCATGGCTCAGTAATATTCCATTGTACATAAGGACCACAACTTCTTTATCCATTTTTCTCTTTCCTGGGATATTTAAGGTGTAACGAAGTGGATCTTCTTGTCAACAGAGCAGCCCTAAACTTTGGGGTGCCTGTGTCTTGCTGATTTTTAGTTTTCCCAATTTATACGCCCATGAGTGGAATTTCCCTATGCTCTCTAAGCTGAGTTTTTTAGATGTTTCAAGACACACCGTACACCTCTCCAGAGTGGCTGTTGGCAATTTACATCTCGCCCATCAGCGTAGCAAGGCTCCCGTTTCTCCATGGCCTGTCCGGCATTTCTGGTTTTGACACTTTATTCAGCATGGCCCTTTTGACCGATGGGAAGCGAGACTTCTTTGTGGCGCTGATTTGCCTTTCCAGGTTGCTTGGTTGGCCAAAAAGGGCGTATGTGTTTTTTCCTGAATATATTCAGGAAAAAACGCATACGCCCTTTATGGCCAAGGGCATCATTGTCGAGGTTTTGCTGCTTTTCCTGTGCTTTAAAGGCGATTCGAATCTCCCTCCTGAAATCTGTTTCCTGCAATTTTGCCTTGGTTTCAAATCCTCTTCGTTGCCTTCCCTCAATATATTTGTGGACGAGAGTTACCATTTATAACTCTGCAGGTTTGTGAATCGCAGTGCCCCTGAGCTCCATTTTTCAACTCGCTTTCTTGGGATCTGGCCGCAAAAGCGCAGGATTGCTTCAGGCCCTATTCTGCTTCCGGGCGGCAGGCTGAGCCTGTGGTTAATTCTTCTTCCTGATGGGAAAATAGAGTGACCTGTGCCTGTCCCAAGACCTAGAGCTAGTCTCTCATTGGTTCCCCCTCTTCCCGTTCATCCTCAGGACAAATTGCAACCTGTACGAAACAGGAGGTTAAAGGTGCTGATTCTCCAAGGAGGGAGATTGCTAGGAAAGTGGCTGGAATGGCGAACCCGAGCACAAGGAGATGAGAAATGAGGTGCGTTTTAGAAACCTTTCCCGATCACACGGTGTACCATTTTTTGGGTTTCTCATGCATGTTTTCGATGTAGGAAGATGCCCTTGAACCTGGAGATTTGGGACCCATGGGATGGGTACCACGCAGTATTACTTTAAAGGGTCTGCATTTGCTCACCCAACCTCAGCAAACCTCTCAGCCCCAAGAGTGTCCACCCTTATGTCTCAATCAGCTGTGGGTCTAGATATGGTCAACCCAGGTGGCATCACAGCCTCTGAACGAATTTTGTAAGAATTTCTCTCTCTTTCACTGTCTTTGTTTCACGGGTTTTTAAAAATAATTGATTTTTATAATGGGGTTTAGCTGCTTTTCAGTGCTGTGTTTATGATGCTTTACACGCACTTGACTCACTTACAGAGAGATTTCAATACATAGGTTTTAAGATTGTTACTTGTCAGATATATTCTTGGTCGGTGAATAGGGGGTGTTGGGTCCCGTTCACTGAGCAAGGAGTAGGTCTTGTCTATTACATATTGGGTTTATGGAACGGTATCTGAGGTAATTTGTAACCCTTGTTTTATGCATCACCCCACCTCACCTTTCCCGTTAAGGAGCCATAGTGTGTTTCCTAAACGTGTGACTCTCTTCTGTTTTGTAATTCAGTTCAAGTGTAGCGGTTTTTACATTCCCTCTATAAGTGATATCTTATGATAAGTTTTTTTTTTTTCTGTGTGAATTATTTCACGTAGAATCGTCGTACCTAAATCCACTCATCATGCTGCTACGAGCCTTATGACGTAGATTTCATGGCTGAGTGATATTCCATTGTACATAAGGACCACAACTTCTGTATCCATTTTTCTCTTTCCTGGGATATTTAAGGTGTAAAGAAGTGGAGATTCTTGTCAACAGAGCAGCCCTAAACTTTGGGGTGCCTGTGTCTTGCTGATTTTTAGTTTTCCCAATTTATACGCCCATGAGTGGAAGTGCCCTATGCTCTCTAAGCTGAGTTTTTTAGATGTCTCAGGACACACCGTACACCTCTCCAGAGTGGCTGTTGGCAATTTACATCCCGCCCATCAGCGTAGCAAGGCTCCCGTTTCTCCATGGCCTGTCCTGCATTTCTGGTTTTGACACTTTATTCAGCATGGCCCTTTTGACCGATGGGAAGCGAGACTTCTTTGTAGCGCTGATTTGCCTTTCCAGGTTGCTTGGTTGGCCAAAAAGGGCGTATGCGTTTTTTCCTGAATATATTCAGGAAAAAACGCATACAACCTTTTTGGCCAAGGGCATCATTGTCGAGGTTTTGCCGCTTTTCCTTTGCTTTAACGGCGATTCGTATCTCCCTCCTGAAATCTGTTTCCTGCAATTCTGCCTTGCTTTCAAATCCTCTTCGTTGCCTTCCCTCAATATATTTGTGGACGAGAGTTATCATTTATAACTCTGCTGGTTTGTGAATGGCAGTGCCCCTGAGCTCCATTTTTCAACTCGATTTCTTGGGAGCTGGCCGCAAAAGCGCAGGATTGCTTCAGGCCCTATTCTGCTTCCGGGCGGCAGGCTGAGCCTGTGGTTAATTCTTCTTCCTGATGGGAAAATAGAGTGACCTGTGCCTGTCCCAAGACCTAGAGCTAGTCTCTCATTGGTTCCCCCTCTTCCCGTTCCTCCTCAGGACAAATTGCAACCTGTACGGAACAGGAGGTTAAAGGTGCTGATTCTCCAAGGAGGGAGATTGCTAGGAAAGCGGCTGGAATGGCGAACCCGAGCACAAGGAGATGAGAAATGAGGTGCGTTTTAGATACCTTTCCCAATCACACGGTGTACCATCTTCTGGGTTTCTCATGCATGTTTTCGATGTAGGAAGATGCCCTTGAACCTGGAGATTTGGGACCCATGGGATGGGTACCACGCAGTATTACTTTAAAGGGTCTGCATTTGCTCACCCAACCTCACCAAACCTCTCAGCCCCAAGAGTGTCCACCCCTATGTCTCAATCAGCTGTGGGTCTAGATATGGTCAATCCTGGTGGCATCACAGCCTCTTAACGAATTTTGTAAGAATTTCTCTCTCTTTCACTGTCTTTGTTTCACGGGTGTTTAAAAGTAATTGATTTTTATAATGGGGTTTAGCTGCTTTTCAGTGCTGTGTTTATGCCGCTTTACACCCACTTGACTCACTTACAGAGAGATTTCAATACATAGGTTTTAAGATTCTTACTAGTCAGATATATTCTTGGGCGGTGAATAGGGGGT
Organism: Eschrichtius robustus; assembly: GCF_028021215.1. Classification (NCBI taxonomy): domain Eukaryota; kingdom Metazoa; phylum Chordata; class Mammalia; order Artiodactyla; family Eschrichtiidae; genus Eschrichtius; species Eschrichtius robustus. The sequence goes on from NC_090832.1 coordinate 83,812,370, forward strand.
GTTGGGTCCCGTTCACTGAGCAAGGAGTAGGTCTTGTCTATTACATATTGGGTTTATGGAACGGTATCTGAGGTAATTTGTAACCCTTGTTTCATGCATCACCCCACCTCACCTTTCCCGTTAAGGAGCCATAGTGTGTTTCCTAAACGTGTGACTCTCTTCTGTTTTGTAATTCAGTTCAAGTGTAGCGGTTTTTACATTCCCTCTATAAGTGATATCTTATGATAAGTTTTTTTTTTTTTCTGTGTGAATTATTTCACGTAGAATCGTCGTACCTAAATCCACTCATCATGCTGCTACGAGCCTTATGACGTAGATTTCATGGCTGAGTGATATTCCATTGTACATAAGGACCACAACTTCTGTATCCATTTTTCTCTTTCCTGTTATATTTAAGGTGTAAAGAAGTGGAGATTCTTGTCAACAGAGCAGCCCTAAACTTTGGGGTGCCTGTGTCTTGCTGATTTTTAGTTTTCCCAATTTATACGCCCATGAGTGGAAGTGCCCTATGCTCTCTAAGCTGAGTTTTTTAGATGTCTCAGGACACACCGTACACCTCTCCAGAGTGGCTGTTGGCAATTTACATCCCGCCCATCAGCGTAGCAAGGCTCCCGTTTCTCCATGGCCTGTCCTGCATTTCTGGTTTTGACACTTTATTCAGCATGGCCCTTTTGACCGATGGGAAGCGAGACTTCTTTGTAGCGCTGATTTGCCTTTCCAGGTTGCTTGGTTGGCCAAAAAGGGCGTATGCGTTTTTTCCTGAATATATTCAGGAAAAAACGCATACGCCCTTTTTGGCCAAGGGCATCATTGTCGAGGTTTTGCCGCTTTTCCTTTGCTTTAACGGCGATTCGAATCTCCCTCCTGAAATCTGTTTCCTGCAATTCTGCCTTGCTTTCAAATCCTCTTCGTTGCCTTCCCTCAATATATTTGTGGACGAGAGTTATCATTTATAACTCTGCAGGTTTGTGAATGGCAGTGCCCCTGAGCTCCATTTTTCAACTCGATTTCTTGGGAGCTGGCCGCAAAAGCGCAGGATTGCTTCAGGCCCTATTCTGCTTCCGGGCGGCAGGCTGAGCCTGTGGTTAATTCTTCTTCCTGATGGGAAAATAGAGTGACCTGTGCCTGTCCCAAGACCTAGAGCTAGTCTCTCATTGGTTCCCCCTCTTCCCGTTCCTCCTCAGGACAAATTGCAACCTGTACGGAACAGGAGGTTAAAGGTGCTGATTCTCCAAGGAGGGAGATTGCTAGGAAAGCGGCTGGAATGGCGAACCCGAGCAGAAGGAGATGAGAAATGAGGTGCGTTTTAGAAACCTTTCCCGATCACACGGTGTACCATCTTCTGGGTTTCTCATGCATGTTTTCGATGTAGGAAGATGCCCTTGAACCTGGAGATTTGGGACCCATGGGATGGGTACCACGCAGTATTACTTTAAAGGGTCTGCATTTGCTCACCCAACCTCACCAAACCTCTCAGCCCCAAGAGTGTCCACCCCTATGTCTCAATCAGCTGTGGGTCTAGATATGGTCAATCCTGGTGGCATCACAGCCTCTTAACGAATTTTGTAAGAATTTCTCTCTCTTTCACTGTCTTTGTTTCACGGGTGTTTAAAAGTAATTGATTTTTATAATGGGGTTTAGCTGCTTTTCAGTGCTGTGTTTATGCCGCTTTACACCCACTTGACTCACTTACAGAGAGATTTCAATACATAGGTTTTAAGATTCTTACTAGTCAGATATATTCTTGGGCGGTGAATAGGGGGTGTTGGGTCCCGTTCAATGAGCAAGGAGTAGGTCTTGTCTATTACATATTGGGTTTATGGAACGGTATCTGAGCTAATTTGAAACCCTGGTTTTATGCATCACCCCACCTCACCTTTCCCGTTAAGCAGCCATAGTGTGTTTTCTAAACGTGTGACTCTCTTCTGTTTTGTAATTCAGTTCAAGTGTAGCGGTTTTTACTTTCCCTCTATAAGTGATATCTTATGATAATTTTTTTTTTTTTCTGTGTGACTTATTTCACGTAGAATCGTCGTACCTAAATCCACTCATCATGCTGCTACGAGCCTTATGACGTAGATTTCATGGCTGAGTGATATTCCATTGTACATAAGGACCACAACTTCTGTATCCATTTTTCTCTTTCCTGGGATATTTAAGGTGTAACGAAGTGGAGGTTCTTGCCAACAGAGCAGCCCTAAACTTTGGGGTGCCTGTGTCTTGCTGATTTTTAGTTTTCCCAATTTATACGCCCATGAGTGGAAGTGCCCTATGCTCTCTAAGCTGAGTTTTTTAGATGTCTCACGACACATCGTACACCTCTCCAGAGTGGCTGTTGGCAATTTACATCCCGCCCATCAGCGTAGCAAGGCTCCCGTTTCTCCATGGCCTGTCCTGCATTGCTGGTTTTGACACTTTATTCAGCATGGCCCTTTTGACCGATGGGAAGCGAGACTTCTTTGTAGCGCTGATTTGCCTTTCCAGGTTGCTTGGTTGGCCAAAAAGGGCGTATGCGTTTTTTCCTGAATATATTCAGGAAAAAACGCATACGCCCTTTTTGGCCAAGGGCATCATTGTCGAGGTTTTGCCGCTTTTCCTGTGCTTTAAAGGCGATTCGAATCTCCCTCCTGAAATCTGTTTCCTGCAATTCTGCCTTGCTTTCAAATCCTCTTCGTTGCCTTCCCTCAATATATTTGTGGACGAGAGTTATCATTTATAACTCTGCAGGTTTGTGAATTGCAGTGCCCCTGAGCTCCATTTTTCAACTCGCTTTCTTGGGAGCTGGCCGCAAAAGCGCAGGATTGCTTCAGGCCCTATTCTGCTTCCGGGTGGCAGGCTGAGCCTGAGGTTAATTCTTCTTCGGGATGGGAAAATAGAGTGACCTGTGCCTGTCCCAAGACCTAGAGCTAGTCTCTCATTGTTTCCCCCTCTTCCCGTTCCTCCTCAGGACAAATTGCAACCTGTACGGAACAGGAGGTTAAAGGTGCTGATTCTCCAAGGAGGGAGATTGCTAGGAAAGCGGCTGGAATGGCGAACCCGAGCACAAGGAGATGAGAAATGAGGTGCGTTTTAGAAACCTTTCCCAATCACACGGTGTACCATTTTCTGGGTTTCTCATGCATGTTTTCGATGTAGGAAGATGCCCTTGAACCTGGAGATTTGGGACCCATGGGATGGGTACCACGCAGTATTACTTTCAAGGGTCTGCGTTTGCTCACCCAACCTCAGCAAACCTCTCAGCCCCAAGAGTGTCCACCCTTATGTCTCAATCAGCTGTGGGTCTAGATATGGTCAACCCAGGTGGCATCACAGCCTCTGAACGAATTTTGTAAGAATTTCTCTCTCTTTCACTGTCTTTGTTTCACGGGTTTTTAAAAGTAATTGATTTTTATAATGGGGTTTAGCTGCTTTTCAGTGCTGTGTTTATGCCGCTTTACACCCACTTGACTCACTTACAGAGAGATTTCAATACATAGGTTTTAAGATTCTTACTAGTCAGATATATTCTTGGGCGGTGAATAGGGGGTGTTGGGTCCCGTTCACTGAGCAAGGAGTAGGTCTTGTCTATTACATATTGGGTTTATGGAACGGTATCTGAGGTAATTTGTAACCCTTGTTTCATGCATCACCCCACCTCACCTTTCCCGTTAAGGAGCCATAGTGTGTATCCTAAACGTGTGACTCTCTTCTGTTTTGTAATTCAGTTCAAGTGTAGCGGTTTTTACATTCCCTCTATAAGTGATATCTTATGATAAGTTTTTTTTTTTTTTTCTGTGTGAATTATTTCACGTAGAATCGTCGTACCTAAATCCACTCATCATGCTGCTACGAGCCTTATGACGTAGATTTCATGGCTGAGTGATATTCCATTGTACATAAGGACCACAACTTCTGTATCCATTTTTCTCTTTCCTGGGATATTTAAGGTGTAAAGAAGTGGAGATTCTTGTCAACAGAGCAGCCCTAAACTTTGGGGTGCCTGTGTCTTGCTGATTTTTAGTTTTCCCAATTTATACGCCCATGAGTGGAAGTGCCCTATGCTCTCTAAGCTGAGTTTTTTAGATGTCTCAGGACACACCGTACACCTCTCCAGAGTGGCTGTTGGCAATTTACATCCCGCCCATCAGCGTAGCAAGGCTCCCGTTTCTCCATGGCCTGTCCTGCATTTCTGGTTTTGACACTTTATTCAGCATGGCCCTTTTGACCGATGGGAAGCGAGACTTCTTTGTAGCGCTGATTTGCCTTTCCAGGTTGCTTGGTTGGCCAAAAAGGGCGTATGCGTTTTTTCCTGAATATATTCAGGAAAAAACGCATACGCCCTTTTTGGCCAAGGGCATCATTGTCGAGGTTTTGCCGCTTTTCCTTTGCTTTAACGGCGATTCGAATCTCCCTCCTGAAATCTGTTTCCTGCAATTCTGCCTTGCTTTCAAATCCTCTTCGTTGCCTTCCCTCAATATATTTGTGGACGAGAGTTATCATTTATAACTCTGCAGGTTTGTGAATGGCAGTGCCCCTGAGCTCCATTTTTCAACTCGATTTCTTGGGAGCTGGCCGCAAAAGCGCAGGATTGCTTCAGGCCCTATTCTGCTTCCGGGCGGCAGGCTGAGCCTGTGGTTAATTCTTCTTCCTGATGGGAAAATAGAGTGACCTGTGCCTGTCCCAAGACCTAGAGCTAGTCTCTCATTGGTTCCCCCTCTTCCCGTTCCTCCTCAGGACAAATTGCAACCTGTACGGAACAGGAGGTTAAAGGTGCTGATTCTCCAAGGAGGGAGATTGCTAGGAAAGCGGCTGGAATGGCGAACCCGAGCAGAAGGAGATGAGAAATGAGGTGCGTTTTAGAAACCTTTCCCGATCACACGGTGTACCATCTTCTGGGTTTCTCATGCATGTTTTCGATGTAGGAAGATGCCCTTGAACCTGGAGATTTGGGACCCATGGGATGGGTACCACGCAGTATTACTTTAAAGGGTCTGCATTTGCTCACCCAACCTCACCAAACCTCTCAGCCCCAAGAGTGTCCACCCCTATGTCTCAATCATCTGTGGGTCTAGATATGGTCAATCCTGGTGGCATCACAGCCTCTTAACGAATTTTGTAAGAATTTCTCTCTCTTTCACTGTCTTTGTTTCACGGGTGTTTAAAAGTAATTGATTTTTATAATGGGGTTTAGCTGCTTTTCAGTGCTGTGTTTATGCCGCTTTACACCCACTTGACTCACTTACAGAGAGATTTCAATACATAGGTTTTAAGATTCTTACTAGTCAGATATATTCTTGGGCGGTGAATAGCGGGTGTTGGGTCCCGTACACTGAGCAAGGAGTAGGTCTTGTCTATTACATATTGGGTTTATGGAACGGTATCTGAGGTAATTTGTAACCCTTGTTTTATGCATCACCCCACCTCACCTTTCCCGTTAAGGAGCCATAGTGTGTTTCCTAAACGTGTGACTCTCTTCTGTTTTGTAATTCAGTTCAAGTGTAGCGGTTTTTACATTCCCTCTATAAGTGATATCTTATGATAAGTTTTTTTTTTTCTGTGTGAATTATTTCACGTAGAATCGTCGTACCTAAATCCACTCATCATGCTGCTACGAGCCTTATGACGTAGATGTCATGGCTCAGTTATATTCCATTGTACATAAGGACCACAACTTCTTTATCCATTTTTCTCTTTCCTGGGATATTTAAGGTGTAACGAAGTGGATCTTCTTGTCAACAGAGCAGCCCTAAACTTTGGGGTGCCTGTGTCTTGCTGATTTTTAGTTTTCCCAATTTATACGCCCATGAGTGGAAGTGCCCTATGCTCTCTAAGCTGAGTTTTTTAGATGTTTCAAGACACACCGTACACCTCTCCAGAGTGGCTGTTGGCAATTTACATCTCGCCCATCAGCGTAGCATGGCTCCCGTTTCTCCATGGCCTGTCCGGCATTTCTGGTTTTGACACTTTATTCAGCATGGCCCTTTTGACCGATGGGAAGCGAGACTTCTTTGTGGCGCTGATTTGCCTTTCCAGGTTGCTTGGTTGGCCAAAAAGGGCGTATGCGTTTTTTCCTGAATATATTCAGGAAAAAACGCATACGCCCTTTTTGGCCAAGGGCATCATTGTCGACGTTTTGCTGCTTTTCCTTTGCTTTAAAGGCGATTCGAATCTCCCTCCTGAAATCTGTTTCCTGCAATTCTGCCTTGGTTTCAAATCCTCTTCGTTGCCTTCCCTCAATATATTTGTGGACGAGACTTACCATTTATAACTCTGCAGGTTTGTGAATCGCAGTGCCCCTGAGCTCCATTTTTCAACTCGCTTTCTTGGGAGCTGGCCGCAAAAGCGCAGGATTGCTTCAGGCCCTATTCTGCTTCCGGGCGGCAGGCTGAGCCTGTGGTTAATTCTTCTTCCTGATGGGAAAATAGAGTGACCTGTGCCTGTCCCAAGACCTAGAGCTAGTCTCTCATTGGTTCCCCCTCTTCCCGTTCATCCTCAGGACAAATTGCAACCTGTACGAAACAGGAGGTTAAAGGTGCTGATTCTCCAAGGAGGGAGATTGCTAGGAAAGAGGCTGGAATGGCGAAACCGAGCACAAGGAGATGAGAAATGAGGTGCATTTTAGAAACCTTTCCCGATCACACGGTGTACCATTTTTTGGGTTTCTCATGCATGTTTTCGATGTAGGAAGATGCCCTTGAACCTGGAGATTTGGGACCCATGGGATGGGTACCACGCAGTATTACTTTAAAGGGTCTGCATTTGCTCACCCAACCTCAGCAAACCTCTCAGCCCCAAGAGTGTCCACCCTTATGTCTCAATCAGCTGTGGGTCTAGATATGGTCAACCCAGGTGGCATCACAGCCGCTGAACGAATTTTGTAAGAATTTCTCTCTCTTTCACTGTCTTTGTTTCACGGGTTTTTAAAAGTAATTGATTTTTATAATGGGGTTTAGCTGCTTTTCAGTGCTGTGTTTATGATGCTTTACACGCACTTGACTCACTTACAGAGAGATTTCAATACATAGGTTTTAAGTTTGTTATTTGTCAGATATATTCTTGGTCGGTGAATAGGGGGTGTTGGGTCCCGTTCACTGAGTAAGGAGTAGGTCTTGTCTATTACATATTGGGTTTATGGAACGCTATCTGAGCTAATTTGTAACCCTGGTTTTATGCATCACCCCACCTCACCTTTCCCGTTAAGCAGCCATAGTGTGTTTTCTAAACGTGTGACTCTCTTCTGTTTTGTAATTCAGTTCAAGTGTAGTGGTTTTTACTTTCCCTCTATAAGTGATATCTTATGATAAGTTTTTTTTTTTTCTGTGTGACTTATTTCACCTAGAATCGTCATACCTAAATCCACTCATCATGCTGCTACGAGCCTTATGACGTAGATTTCATGGCTGAGTGATATTCCATTGTACATAAGGACCACAACTTCTGTATCCATTTTTCTCTTTCCTGGGATATTTAAGATGTAACGAAGTGGAGATTCTTGCCAACAGAGCAGCCCTAAACTTTGGGGTGCCTGTTTCTTGCTGATTTTTAGTTTTCCCAGTTTATACGCCCATGAGTGGAAGTGCCCTCTGCTCTCTAAGCTGAGTTTTTTAGATGTCTCAGGACACACCGTACACCTCTGCAGAGTGGCTGTTGGCAATTTACATCCCGCCCATCAGCGTAGCAAGGCTCCCGTTTCTCCATGGCCTGTCCTGCATTTCTGGTTTTGACACTTTATTCAGCATGGCCCTTTTGACCGATGGGAAGCGAGACTTCTTTGTAGCGCTGATTTGCCTTTGCAGGTTACTTGGTTGGCCAAAAAGGGCGTATGCGTTTTTTCCTGAATATATTCAGGAAAAAACGCATACGCCCTTTTTGGCCAAGGGCATCATTGTCGAGGTTTTGCCGCTTTTCCTGTGCTTTAAAGGCGATTCGAATCTCCCTCCTGAAATCTGTTTCCTGCAATTCTGCCTTGCTTTCAAATCCTCTTCGTTGCCTTCCCTCAATATATTTGTGGACGAGAGTTATCATTTATAACTCTGCAGGTTTGTGAATTGCAGTGCCCCTGAGCTCCATTTTTCAACTCGATTTCTTGGGAGCTGGCCGCAAAAGCGCAGGATTGCTTCAGGCCCTATTCTGCTTCCGGGCGGCAGGCTGAGCCTGTGGTTAATTCTTCTTCCTGATGGGAAAATAGAGTGACCTGTGCCTGTCCCAAGACCTAGAGCTAGTCTCTCATTGGTTCCCCCTCTTCCCGTTCCTCCTCAGGACAAATTGCAACCTGTACGGAACAGGAGTTTAAAGGTGCTGATTCTCCAAGGAGGGAGATTGCTAGGAAAGCGGCTGGAATGGCGAACCCGAGCACAAGGAGATGAGAAATGAGGTGCGTTTTAGAAACCTTTCCCGATCACACGGTGTACCATCTTATGGGTTTCTCATGCATGTTTTCGATGTAGGAAGATGCCCTTGAACCTGGAGATTTGGGACCCATGGGATGGGTACCACGCAGTATTACTTTAAAGGGTCTGCATTTGCTCACCCAACCTCACCAAACCTCTCAGCCCCAAGAGTGTCCACCCCTATGTCTCAATCAGCTGTGGGTCTAGATATGGTCAACCCATGTGGCATCACAGCCTCTGAACGAATTTTGTAAGAATTTCTCTCTCTTTCACTGTCTTTCTTTCACGGGTTTTTAAAAGTAATTGATTTTTATAATGGGGTTTAGCTGCTTTTCAGTGCTGTGTTTATGACGCTTTACACCCACTTGACTCACTTACAGAGAGATTTCAATACATAGGTTTTAAGATTCTTACTAGTCAGATATATTCTTGGGCGGTGAATAGGCGGTGTTGGGTCCCGTTCACTGAGCAAGGAGTAGGTCTTGTCTATTACATATTGGGTTTATGGAACGGTATCTGAGGTAATTTGTAACCCTTGTTTTATGCATCACCCCACCTCACCTTTCCCGTTAAGGAGCCATAGTGTGTTTCCTAAACGTGTGACTCTCTTCTGTTTTGTAATTCAGTTCAAGTGTAGCGGTTTTTACATTCCCTCTATAAGTGATATCTTATGATAAGTTTTTTTTTTTTTCTGTGTGAATTATTTCACGTAGAATCGTCGTACCTAAATCCACTCATCATGCTGCTACGAGCCTTATGACGTAGATGTCATGGCTCAGTTATATTCCATTGTACATAAGGACCACAACTTCTTTATCCATTTTTCTCTTTCCTGGGATATTTAAGGTGTAACGAAGTGGATCTTCTTGTCAACAGAGCAGCCCTAAACTTTGGGGTGCCTGTGTCTTGCTGATTTTTAGTTTTCCCAATTTATACGCCCATGAGTGGAAGTGCCCTATGCTCTCTAAGCTGAGTTTTTTAGATGTCTCAGGACACATCGTACACCTCTCCAGAGTGGCTGTTGGCAATTTACATCCCGCCCATCAGCGTAGCAAGGCTCCCGTTTCTCCATGGCCTGTCCTGCAATTCTGGTTTTCACACTTTATTCAGCATGACCCTTTTGACCGATGGGAAGCGAGACTTCTTTGTAGCGCTGATTTGCCTTTCCAGGTTGCTTGGTTGGCCAAAAAGGGCGTATGCGTTTTTTCCTGAATATATTCAGGAAAAAACGCATACGCCCTTTTTGGCCAAGGGCATCATTGTCGAGGTTTTGCCGCTTTTCCTGTGCTTTAAAGGCTATTCGAATCTCCCTCCTGAAATCTGTTTCCTGCAATTCTGCCTTGCTTTCAAATCCTCTTCGTTGTCTTCCCTCAATATATTTGTGGACGAGAGTTATCATTTATACCTCTGCAGGTTTGTGAATTGCAGTGCCCCTGAGCTCCATTTTTCAACTCGCTTTCTTGGGAGCTGGCCGCAAAAGCGCAGGATTGCTTCAGGCCCTATTCTGCTTCCGGGTGGCAGGCTGAGCCTGTGGTTAATTCTTCTTCGTGATGGGAAAATAGAGTGACCTGTGCCTGTCCCAAGACCTAGAGCTAGTCTCTCATTGGTTCCCCCTCTTCCCGTTCCTCCTCAGGACAAATTGCAACCTGTACGGAACAGGAGGTTAAAGGTGCTGATTCTCCGAGGAGGGAGATTGCTAGGAAAGCGGCTGGAATGGCGAACCCGAGCACAAGGAGATGAGAAATGAGGTGCGTTTTAGAAACCTTTCCTGATCACACGGTGTACCATTTTCTGGGTTTCTCATGCATGTTTTCGATGTAGGAAGATGCCCTTGAACCTGGAGATTTGGGACCCATGGGATGGGTACCACGCAGTATTACTTTCAAGGGTCTGCGTTTGCTCACCCAACCTCAGCAAACCTCTCAGCCCCAAGAGTGTCCACCCTTATGTCTCAATCAGCTGTGGGTCTAGATATGGTCAACCCAGGTGGCATCACAGCCTCTGAACGAATTTTGTAAGAATTTCTCTCTCTTTCACTGTCTTTGTTTCACGGGTTTTTAAAAGTAATTGATTTTTATAATGGGGTTTAGCTGCTTTTCAGTGCTGTGTTTATGATGCTTTACACGCACTTGACTCACTTACAGAGAGATTTCAATACATAGGTTTTAAGTTTGTTATTTGTCAGATATATTCTTGGTCGGTGAATAGGGGGTGTTGGGTCCCGTTCACTGAGTAAGGAGTAGGTCTTGTCTATTACATATTGGGTTTATGGAACGCTATCTGAGCTAATTTGTAACCCTGGTTTTATGCATCACCCCACCTCACCTTTCCCGTTAAGCAGCCATAGTGTGTTTTCTAAACGTGTGACTCTCTTCTGTTTTGTAATTCAGTTCAAGTGTAGTGGTTTTTACTTTCCCTCTATAAGTGATATCTTATGATAAGTTTTTTTTTTTTCTGTGTGACTTATTTCACCTAGAATCGTCATACCTAAATCCACTCATCATGCTGCTACGAGCCTTATGACGTAGATTTCATGGCTGAGTGATATTCCATTGTACATAAGGACCACAACTTCTGTATCCATTTTTCTCTTTCCTGGGATATTTAAGATGTAACGAAGTGGAGATTCTTGCCAACAGAGCAGCCCTAAACTTTGGGGTGCCTGTTTCTTGCTGATTTTTAGTTTTCCCAGTTTATACGCCCATGAGTGGAAGTGCCCTCTGCTCTCTAAGCTGAGTTTTTTAGATGTCTCAGGACACACCGTACACCTCTGCAGAGTGGCTGTTGGCAATTTACATCCCGCCCATCAGCGTAGCAAGGCTCCCGTTTCTCCATGGCCTGTCCTGCATTTCTGGTTTTGACACTTTATTCAGCATGGCCCTTTTGACCGATGGGAAGCGAGACTTCTTTGTAGCGCTGATTTGCCTTTGCAGGTTACTTGGTTGGCCAAAAAGGGCGTATGCGTTTTTTCCTGAATATATTCAGGAAAAAACGCATACGCCCTTTTTGGCCAAGGGCATCATTGTCGAGGTTTTGCCGCTTTTCCTGTGCTTTAAAGGCGATTCGAATCTCCCTCCTGAAATCTGTTTCCTGCAATTCTGCCTTGCTTTCAAATCCTCTTCGTTGCCTTCCCTCAATATATTTGTGGACGAGAGTTATCATTTATAACTCTGCAGGTTTGTGAATTGCAGTGCCCCTGAGCTCCATTTTTCAACTCGATTTCTTGGGAGCTGGCCGCAAAAGCGCAGGATTGCTTCAGGCCCTATTCTGCTTCCGGGCGGCAGGCTGAGCCTGTGGTTAATTCTTCTTCCTGATGGGAAAATAGAGTGACCTGTGCCTGTCCCAAGACCTAGAGCTAGTCTCTCATTGGTTCCCCCTCTTCCCGTTCCTCCTCAGGACAAATTGCAACCTGTACGGAACAGGAGTTTAAAGGTGCTGATTCTCCAAGGAGGGAGATTGCTAGGAAAGCGGCTGGAATGGCGAACCCGAGCACAAGGAGATGAGAAATGAGGTGCGTTTTAGAAACCTTTCCCGATCACACGGTGTACCATCTTATGGGTTTCTCATGCATGTTTTCGATGTAGGAAGATGCCCTTGAACCTGGAGATTTGGGACCCATGGGATGGGTACCACGCAGTATTACTTTAAAGGGTCTGCATTTGCTCACCCAACCTCACCAAACCTCTCAGCCCCAAGAGTGTCCACCCCTATGTCTCAATCAGCTGTGGGTCTAGATATGGTCAACCCATGTGGCATCACAGCCTCTGAACGAATTTTGTAAGAATTTCTCTCTCTTTCACTGTCTTTCTTTCACGGGTTTTTAAAAGTAATTGATTTTTATAATGGGGTTTAGCTGCTTTTCAGTGCTGTGTTTATGACGCTTTACACCCACTTGACTCACTTACAGAGAGATTTCAATACATAGGTTTTAAGATTCTTACTAGTCAGATATATTCTTGGGCGGTGAATAGGCGGTGTTGGGTCCCGTTCACTGAGCAAGGAGTAGGTCTTGTCTATTACATATTGGGTTTATGGAACGGTATCTGAGGTAATTTGTAACCCTTGTTTTATGCATCACCCCACCTCACCTTTCCCGTTAAGGAGCCATAGTGTGTTTCCTAAACGTGTGACTCTCTTCTGTTTTGTAATTCAGTTCAAGTGTAGCGGTTTTTACATTCCCTCTATAAGTGATATCTTATGATAAGTTTTTTTTTTTTTCTGTGTGAATTATTTCACGTAGAATCGTCGTACCTAAATCCACTCATCATGCTGCTACGAGCCTTATGACGTAGATGTCATGGCTCAGTTATATTCCATTGTACATAAGGACCACAACTTCTTTATCCATTTTTCTCTTTCCTGGGATATTTAAGGTGTAACGAAGTGGATCTTCTTGTCAACAGAGCAGCCCTAAACTTTGGGGTGCCTGTGTCTTGCTGATTTTTAGTTTTCCCAATTTATACGCCCATGAGTGGAAGTGCCCTATGCTCTCTAAGCTGAGTTTTTTAGATGTCTCAGGACACATCGTACACCTCTCCAGAGTGGCTGTTGGCAATTTACATCCCGCCCATCAGCGTAGCAAGGCTCCCGTTTCTCCATGGCCTGTCCTGCAATTCTGGTTTTCACACTTTATTCAGCATGACCCTTTTGACCGATGGGAAGCGAGACTTCTTTGTAGCGCTGATTTGCCTTTCCAGGTTGCTTGGTTGGCCAAAAAGGGCGTATGCGTTTTTTCCTGAATATATTCAGGAAAAAACGCATACGCCCTTTTTGGCCAAGGGCATCATTGTCGAGGTTTTGCCGCTTTTCCTGTGCTTTAAAGGCTATTCGAATCTCCCTCCTGAAATCTGTTTCCTGCAATTCTGCCTTGCTTTCAAATCCTCTTCGTTGTCTTCCCTCAATATATTTGTGGACGAGAGTTATCATTTATACCTCTGCAGGTTTGTGAATTGCAGTGCCCCTGAGCTCCATTTTTCAACTCGCTTTCTTGGGAGCTGGCCGCAAAAGCGCAGGATTGCTTCAGGCCCTATTCTGCTTCCGGGTGGCAGGCTGAGCCTGTGGTTAATTCTTCTTCGTGATGGGAAAATAGAGTGACCTGTGCCTGTCCCAAGACCTAGAGCTAGTCTCTCATTGGTTCCCCCTCTTCCCGTTCCTCCTCAGGACAAATTGCAACCTGTACGGAACAGGAGGTTAAAGGTGCTGATTCTCCGAGGAGGGAGATTGCTAGGAAAGCGGCTGGAATGGCGAACCCGAGCACAAGGAGATGAGAAATGAGGTGCGTTTTAGAAACCTTTCCTGATCACACGGTGTACCATTTTCTGGGTTTCTCATGCATGTTTTCGATGTAGGAAGATGCCCTTGAACCTGGAGATTTGGGACCCATGGGATGGGTACCACGCAGTATTACTTTCAAGGGTCTGCGTTTGCTCACCCAACCTCAGCAAACCTCTCAGCCCCAAGAGTGTCCACCCTTATGTCTCAATCAGCTGTGGGTCTAGATATGGTCAACCCAGGTGGCATCACAGCCTCTGAACGAATTTTGTAAGAATTTCTCTCTCTTTCACTGTCTTTGTTTCACGGGTTTTTAAAAGTAATTGATTTTTATAATGGGGTTTAGCTGCTTTTCAATGCTGTGTTTATGCCACTTTACACCCACTTGACTCACTTACAGAGAGATTTCAATACATAGGTTTTAAGATTCTTACTAGTCAGATATATTCTTGGGCGGTGAATAGGGGGTGTTGAGTCCCGTTCACTGAGCAAGGAGTAGGTCTTGTCTATTACATGTTGGGTTTATGGAACGGTATCTGAGCTAATTTGAAACCCTGGTTTTATGCATCACCCCACCTCACCTTTCCCGTTAAGCAGCCATAGTGTGTTTTCTAAACGTGTGACTCTCTTCTGTTTTGTAATTCAGTTCAAGTGTAGCGGTTTTTACTTTCCCTCTATAAGTGATATCTTATGATAAGTTTGTTTTTTTTTTCTGTGTGACTTATTTCACGTAGAATCGTCGTACCTAAATCCACTCATCATGCTGCTACGAGCCTTATGACGTAGATTTCATGGCTGAGTGATATTCCATTGTACATAAGGACCACAACTTCTGTATCCATTTTTCTCTTTCCTGGGATATTTAAGGTGTAACGAAGTGGAGGTTCTTGCAAACAGAGCAGCCCTAAACTTTGGGGTGCCTGTGTCTTGCTGATTTTTAGTTTTCCCAATTTATACGCCCATGAGTGGAAGTGCCCTATGCTCTCTAAGCTGAGTTTTTTAGATGTCTCAGGACACATCGTACACCTCTCCAGAGTGGCTGTTGGCAATTTACATCCCGCCCATCAGCGTAGCAAGGCTCCCGTTTCTCCATGGCCTGTCCTGCATTTCTGGTTTTGACACTTTATTCAGCATGGCCCTTTTGACCGATGGGAAGCGAGACTTCTTTGTAGCGCTGATTTGCCTTTCCAGGTTGCTTGGTTGGCCAAAAAGGGCGTATGCGTTTTTTCCTGAATATATTCAGGAAAAAACGCATACAACCTTTTTGGCCAAGGGCATCATTGTCGAGGTTTTGCCGCTTTTCCTGTGCTTTAAAGGTGATTCGAATCTCCCTCCTGAAATCTGTTTCCTGCAATTATGCCTTGCTT
The DNA here is from genome assembly GCF_028021215.1 of Eschrichtius robustus. Classification (NCBI taxonomy): domain Eukaryota; kingdom Metazoa; phylum Chordata; class Mammalia; order Artiodactyla; family Eschrichtiidae; genus Eschrichtius; species Eschrichtius robustus. The sequence goes on from NC_090832.1 coordinate 83,827,377, forward strand.
TCAAATCCTCTTCGTTGCCTTCCCTCAATATATTTGTGGACGAGAGTTATCATTTATAACTCTGCAGGTTTGTGCATTGCAGTTCCCCTGAGCTCCATTTCTCAACTCGCTTTCTTGGGAGCTGGCCGCAAAAGCGCAGGATTGCTTCAGGCCCTATTCTGCTTCCGGGCGGTAGGCTGAGCCTTTGGTTAATTCTTCTTTCTGATGGGAAAATAGCGTGACCTGTTCTTGTCCCAACACCTAGAGCTAGTCTCTCATTTGTTCCCCGTCTTCCCGTTCATCCTCAGGACCAATTGCAACCTGTACGGAACAGGAGGTTAAAGGTGCTGATTCTCCAAGGAGGGAGATTGCTGGGAAAGCGGCTGGAATGGCGAACCCGAGCAGAAGGAGATGAGAAATGAGGTGCGTTTTAGAAACCTTTCCCGATCACACGGTGTACCATCTTCTGGGTTTCTCATGCATGTTTTCGATGTAGGAAGATGCCCTTGAACCTGGAGATTTGGGACCCATGGGACGGGTACCACGCAGTATTACTTTAAAGGGTCTGCATTTGCTCACCCAACCTCACCAAACCTCTCAGCCCCAAGAGTGTCCACCCCTATGTCTCAATCAGCTGTGGGTCTAGATATGGTCAATCCTGGTGGCATCACAGCCTCTTAACGAATTTTGTAAGAATTTCTCTCTCTTTCACTGTCTTTGTTTCACGGGTGTTTAAAAGTAATTGATTTTTATAATGGGGTTTAGCTGCTTTTCAGTGCTGTGTTTATGCCGCTTTACACCCACTTGACTCACTTACAGAGAGATTTCAATACATAGGTTTTAAGATTCTTACTAGTCAGATATATTCTTGGGCGGTGAATAGGGGGTGTTGGGTCCCGTTCACTGAGCAAGGAGTAGGTCTTGTCTATTACATATTGGGTTTATGGAACGGTATCTGAGGTAATTTGTAACCCTTGTTTTATGCATCACCCCACCTCACCTTTCCCGTTAAGGAGCCATAGTGTGTTTCCTAAACGTGTGACTCTCTTCTGTTTTGTAATTCAGTTCAAGTGTAGCGGTTTTTACATTCCCTCTATAAGTGATATCTTATGATAAGTTTTTTTTTTTTCTGTGTGAATTATTTCACGTAGAATCGTCGTACCTAAATCCACTCATCATGCTGCTACGAGCCTTATGACGTAGATGTCATGGCTCAGTGATATTCCATTGTACATAAGGACCACAACTTCTTTATCCATTTTTCTCTTTCCTGGGATATTTAAGGTGTAACGAAGTGGATCTTCTTGTCAACAGAGCAGCCCTAAACTTTGGGGTGCCTGTGTCTTGCTGATTTTTAGTTTTCCCAATTTATACGCCCATGAGTGGAAGTGCCCTATGCTCTCTAAGCTGAGTTTTTTAGATGTTTCAAGACACACCGTACACCTCTCCAGAGTGGCTGTTGGCAATTTACATCTCGCCCATCAGCGTAGCAAGGCTCCCGTTTCTCCATGGCCTGTCCGGCATTTCTGGTTTTGACACTTTATTCAGCATGGCCCTTTTGACCGATGGGAAGCGAGACTTCTTTGTGGCGCTGATTTGCCTTTCCAGGTTGCTTGGTTGGCCAAAAAGGGCGTATGCGTTTTTTCCTGAATATATTCAGGAAAAAACGCATACGCCCTTTTTGGCCAAGGGCATCATTGTCGAGGTTTTGCCGCTTTTCCTGTGCTTTAAAGGCGATTCGAATCTCCCTCCTGAAATCTGTTTCCTGCAATTCTGCCTTGGTTTCAAATCCTCTTCGTTGCCTTCCCTCAATATATTTGTGGACGAGAGTTACCATTTATAACTCTGCAGGTTTGTGAATCGCAGTGCCCCTGAGCTCCATTTTTCAACTCGCTTTCTTGGGAGCTGGCCGCAAAAGCGCAGGATTGCTTCAGGCCCTATTCTGCTTCCGGGCGGCAGGCTGAGCCTGTGGTTAATTCTTCTTCCTGATGGGAAAATAGAGTGACCTGTGCCTGTCCCAAGACCTAGAGCTAGTCTCTCATTGGTTCCCCCTCTTCCCGTTCATCCTCAGGACAAATTGCAACCTGTACGAAACAGGAGGTTAAAGGTGCTGATTCTCCAAGGAGGGAGATTGCTAGGAAAGTGGATGGAATGGCGAACCCGAGCACAAGGAGATGAGAAATGAGGTGCGTTTTAGAAACCTTTCCCGATCACACGGTGTACCATTTTTTGGGTTTCTCATGCATGTTTTCGAGGTAGGAAGATGCCCTTGAACCTGGAGATTTGGGACCCATGGGATGGGTACCACGCAGTATTACTTTAAAGGGTCTGCATTTGCTCACCCAACCTCAGCAAACCTCTCAGCCCCAAGAGTGTCCACCCTTATGTCTCAATCAGCTGTGGGTCTAGATATGGTCAACCCAGGTGGCATCATAGCCTCTGAACGAATTTTGTAAGAATTTCTCTCTCTTTCACTGTCTTTGTTTCACGGGTTTTTAAAAGTAATTGATTTTTATAATGGGGTTTAGCTGCTTTTCAGTGCTGTGTTTATGATGCTTTACACGCACTTGACTCACTTACAGAGAGATTTCAATACATAGGTTTTAAGATTGTTACTTGTCAGATATATTCTTGGTCGGTGAATAGGGGGTGTTGGGTCCCGTTCACTGAGTAAGGAGTAGGTCTTGTCTATTACATATTGGGTTTATGGAACGCTATCTGAGCTAATTTGTAACCCTGGTTTTATGCATCACCCCACCTCACCTTTCCCGTTAAGCAGCCATAGTGTTTTTTCTAAACGTGTGACTCTCTTCTGTTTTGTAATTCAGTTCAAGTGTAGTGGTTTTTACTTTCCCTCTATAAGTGATATCTTATGATAAGTTTTTTTTTTTTTTCTGTGTGACTTATTTCACCTAGAATCGTCATACCTAAATCCACTCATCATGCTGCTACGAGCCTTATGACGTAGATTTCATGGCTGAGTGATATTCCATTGTACATAAGGACCACAACTTCTGTATCCATTTTTCTCTTTCCTGGGATATTTAAGGTGTAACGAAGTGGAGATTCTTGCCAACAGAGCAGCCGTAAACTTTGGGTTGCCTGTGTCTTGCTGATTTTTAGTTTTCCCAATTTATACGCCCATGAGTGGAAGTGCCCTATGCTCTCTAAGCTGAGGTTTTTAGATGTCTCAGGACACACCGTACACCTCTCCAGAGTGGCTGTTGGCAATTTACATCCCGCCCATCAGCGTAGCAAGGCTCCCGTTTCTCCATGGCCTGTCCTGCATTTCTGGTTTTGACACTTTTTTCAGCATGGCCCTTTTGACCGATGGGAAGCGAGACTTCTTTGTAGCGCTGATTTGCCTTTCCAGGTTGCTTGGTTGGCCAAAAAGGGCGTATGCGTTTTTTCCTGAATATATTCAGGAAAAAACGCATACAACCTTTTTGGCCAAGGGCATCATTGTCGAGGTTTTGCCGCTTTTCCTTTGCTTTAACGGCGATTCGAATCTCCCTCCTGAAATCTGTTTCCTGCAATTCTGCCTTGCTTTCAAATCCTCTTCGTTGCCTTCCCTCAATATATTTGTGGACGAGAGTTATCATTTATAACTCTGCAGGTTTGTGAATGGCAGTGCCCCTGAGCTCCATTTTTCAACTCGATTTCTTGGGAGCTGGCCGCAAAAGCGCAGGATTGCTTCAGGCCCTATTCTGCTTCCGGGCGGCAGGCTGAGCCTGTGGTTAATTCTTCTTCCTGATGGGAAAATAGAGTGACCTGTGCCTGTCCCAAGACCTAGAGCTAGTCTCTCATTGGTTCCCCCTCTTCCCGTTCCTCCTCAGGACAAATTGCAACCTGTACGGAACAGGAGGTTAAAGGTGCTGATTCTCCAAGGAGGGAGATTGCTAGGAAAGCGGCTGGAATGGCGAACCCGAGCAGAAGGAGATGAGAAATGAGGTGCGTTTTAGAAACCTTTCCCGATCACACGGTGTACCATCTTCTGGGTTTCTCATGCATGTTTTCGATGTAGGAAGATGCCCTTGAACCTGGAGATTTGGGACCCATGGGATGGGTACCACGCAGTATTACTTTAAAGGGTCTGCATTTGCTCACCCAACCTCACCAAACCTCTCAGCCCCAAGAGTGTCCACCCCTATGTCTCAATCAGCTGTGGGTCTAGATATGGTCAATCCTGGTGGCATCACAGCCTCTTAACGAATTTTGTAAGAATTTCTCTCTCTTTCACTGTCTTTGTTTCACGGGTGTTTAAAAGTAATTGATTTTTATAATGGGGTTTAGCTGCTTTTCAGTGCTGTGTTTATGCCGCTTTACACCCACTTGACTCACTTACAGAGAGATTTCAATACATAGGTTTTAAGATTCTTACTAGTCAGATATATTCTTGGGCGGTGAATAGGGGGTGTTGGGTCCCGTACACTGAGCAAGGAGTAGGTCTTGTCTATTACATATTGGGTTTATGGAACGGTATCTGAGGTAATTTGTAACCCTTGTTTTATGCATCACCCCACCTCACCTTTCCCGTTAAGGAGCCATAGTGTGTTTCCTAAACGTGTGACTCTCTTCTGTTTTGTAATTCAGTTCAAGTGTAGCGGTTTTTACATTCCCTCTATAAGTGATATCTTATGATAAGTTTTTTTTTTTCTGTGTGAATTATTTCACGTAGAATCGTCGTACCTAAATCCACTCATCATGCTGCTACGAGCCTTATGACGTAGATGTCATGGCTCAGTAATATTCCATTGTACATAAGGACCACAACTTCTTTATCCATTTTTCTCTTTCCTGGGATATTTAAGGTGTAACGAAGTGGATCTTCTTGTCAACAGAGCAGCCCTAAACTTTGGGGTGCCTGTGTCTTGCTGATTTTTAGTTTTCCCAATTTATACGCCCATGAGTGGAATTTCCCTATGCTCTCTAAGCTGAGTTTTTTAGATGTTTCAAGACACACCGTACACCTCTCCAGAGTGGCTGTTGGCAATTTACATCTCGCCCATCAGCGTAGCAAGGCTCCCGTTTCTCCATGGCCTGTCCGGCATTTCTGGTTTTGACACTTTATTCAGCATGGCCCTTTTGACCGATGGGAAGCGAGACTTCTTTGTGGCGCTGATTTGCCTTTCCAGGTTGCTTGGTTGGCCAAAAAGGGCGTATGTGTTTTTTCCTGAATATATTCAGGAAAAAACGCATACGCCCTTTATGGCCAAGGGCATCATTGTCGAGGTTTTGCTGCTTTTCCTGTGCTTTAAAGGCGATTCGAATCTCCCTCCTGAAATCTGTTTCCTGCAATTCTGCCTTGGTTTCAAATCCTCTTCGTTGCCTTCCCTCAATATATTTGTGGACGAGAGTTACCATTTATAACTCTGCAGGTTTGTGAATCGCAGTGCCCCTGAGCTCCATTTTTCAACTCGCTTTCTTGGGATCTGGCCGCAAAAGCGCAGGATTGCTTCAGGCCCTATTCTGCTTCCGGGCGGCAGGCTGAGCCTGTGGTTAATTCTTCTTCCTGATGGGAAAATAGAGTGACCTGTGCCTGTCCCAAGACCTAGAGCTAGTCTCTCATTGGTTCCCCCTCTTCCCGTTCATCCTCAGGACAAATTGCAACCTGTACGAAACAGGAGGTTAAAGGTGCTGATTCTCCAAGGAGGGAGATTGCTAGGAAAGTGGCTGGAATGGCGAACCCGAGCACAAGGAGATGAGAAATGAGGTGCGTTTTAGAAACCTTTCCCGATCACACGGTGTACCATTTTTTGGGTTTCTCATGCATGTTTTCGATGTAGGAAGATGCCCTTGAACCTGGAGATTTGGGACCCATGGGATGGGTACCACGCAGTATTACTTTAAAGGGTCTGCATTTGCTCACCCAACCTCAGCAAACCTCTCAGCCCCAAGAGTGTCCACCCTTATGTCTCAATCAGCTGTGGGTCTAGATATGGTCAACCCAGGTGGCATCACAGCCTCTGAACGAATTTTGTAAGAATTTCTCTCTCTTTCACTGTCTTTGTTTCACGGGTTTTTAAAAATAATTGATTTTTATAATGGGGTTTAGCTGCTTTTCAGTGCTGTGTTTATGATGCTTTACACGCACTTGACTCACTTACAGAGAGATTTCAATACATAGGTTTTAAGATTGTTACTTGTCAGATATATTCTTGGTCGGTGAATAGGGGGTGTTGGGTCCCGTTCACTGAGCAAGGAGTAGGTCTTGTCTATTACATATTGGGTTTATGGAACGGTATCTGAGGTAATTTGTAACCCTTGTTTTATGCATCACCCCACCTCACCTTTCCCGTTAAGGAGCCATAGTGTGTTTCCTAAACGTGTGACTCTCTTCTGTTTTGTAATTCAGTTCAAGTGTAGCGGTTTTTACATTCCCTCTATAAGTGATATCTTATGATAAGTTTTTTTTTTTTTTCTGTGTGAATTATTTCACGTAGAATCGTCGTACCTAAATCCACTCATCATGCTGCTACGAGCCTTATGACGTAGATTTCATGGCTGAGTGATATTCCATTGTACATAAGGACCACAACTTCTGTATCCATTTTTCTCTTTCCTGGGATATTTAAGGTGTAAAGAAGTGGAGATTCTTGTCAACAGAGCAGCCCTAAACTTTGGGGTGCCTGTGTCTTGCTGATTTTTAGTTTTCCCAATTTATACGCCCATGAGTGGAAGTGCCCTATGCTCTCTAAGCTGAGTTTTTTAGATGTCTCAGGACACACCGTACACCTCTCCAGAGTGGCTGTTGGCAATTTACATCCCGCCCATCAGCGTAGCAAGGCTCCCGTTTCTCCATGGCCTGTCCTGCATTTCTGGTTTTGACACTTTATTCAGCATGGCCCTTTTGACCGATGGGAAGCGAGACTTCTTTGTAGCGCTGATTTGCCTTTCCAGGTTGCTTGGTTGGCCAAAAAGGGCGTATGCGTTTTTTCCTGAATATATTCAGGAAAAAACGCATACAACCTTTTTGGCCAAGGGCATCATTGTCGAGGTTTTGCCGCTTTTCCTCTGCTTTAAAGGCGATTCGAATCTCCCTCCTGAAATCTGTTTCCTGCAATTCTGCCTTGCTTTCAAATCCTCTTCGTTGCCTTCCCTCAATATATTTGTGGACGAGAGTTATCATTTATAACTCTGCAGGTTTGTGAATCGCAGTGCCCCTGAGCTCCATTTTTCAACTCGCTTTCTTGGGAGCTGGCCGCAAAAGCGCAGGATTGCTTCAGGCCCTATTCTGCTTCCGGGCGGCAGGCTGAGCCTGTGGTTAATTCTTCTTTCTGATGGGAAAATAGAGTGACCTGTGCCTGTCCCAAGACCTAGAGCTAGTCTCTCATTGGTTCCCCCTCTTCCCGTTCATCCTCAGGACAAATTGCAACCTGTACGGAATAGGAGGTTAAAGGTGCTGATTCTCCAAGGAGGGAGATTGCTAGGAAAGCGGCTGGAATGGCGAACCCGAGCAGAAGGAGATGAGAAATGAGGTGCGTTTTAGAAACCTTTCCCGATCACACGGTGTACCATCTTCTGGGTTTCTCATGCATGTTTTCGATGTAGGAAGATGCCCTTGAACCTGGAGATTTGGGACCCATGGGATGGGTACCACGCAGTATTACTTTAAAGGGTCTGCATTTGCTCACCCAACCTCACCAAACCTCTCAGCCCCAAGAGTGTCCACCCCTATGTCTCAATCAGCTGTGGGTCTAGATATGGTCAATCCTGGTGGCATCACAGCCTCTTAACGAATTTTGTAAGAATTTCTCTCTCTTTCACTGTCTTTGTTTCACGGGTGTTTAAAAGTAATTGATTTTTATAATGGGGTTTAGCTGCTTTTCAGTGCTGTGTTTATGCCGCTTTACACCCACTTGACTCACTTACAGAGAGATTTCAATACATAGGTTTTAAGATTCTTACTAGTCAGATATATTCTTGGGCGGTGAATAGGGGGTGTTGGGTCCCGTACACTGAGCAAGGAGTAGGTCTTGTCTATTACATATTGGGTTTATGGAACGGTATCTGAGGTAATTTGTAACCCTTGTTTTATGCATCACCCCACCTCACCTTTCCCGTTAAGGAGCCATAGTGTGTTTCCTAAACGTGTGACTCTCTTCTGTTTTGTAATTCAGTTCAAGTGTAGCGGTTTTTACATTCCCTCTATAAGTGATATCTTATGATAAGTTTTTTTTTTTCTGTGTGAATTATTTCACGTAGAATCGTCGTACCTAAATCCACTCATCATGCTGCTACGAGCCTTATGACGTAGATGTCATGGCTCAGTAATATTCCATTGTACATAAGGACCACAACTTCTTTATCCATTTTTCTCTTTCCTGGGATATTTAAGGTGTAACGAAGTGGATCTTCTTGTCAACAGAGCAGCCCTAAACTTTGGGGTGCCTGTGTCTTGCTGATTTTTAGTTTTCCCAATTTATACGCCCATGAGTGGAATTTCCCTATGCTCTCTAAGCTGAGTTTTTTAGATGTTTCAAGACACACCGTACACCTCTCCAGAGTGGCTGTTGGCAATTTACATCTCGCCCATCAGCGTAGCAAGGCTCCCGTTTCTCCATGGCCTGTCCGGCATTTCTGGTTTTGACACTTTATTCAGCATGGCCCTTTTGACCGATGGGAAGCGAGACTTCTTTGTGGCGCTGATTTGCCTTTCCAGGTTGCTTGGTTGGCCAAAAAGGGCGTATGTGTTTTTTCCTGAATATATTCAGGAAAAAACGCATACGCCCTTTATGGCCAAGGGCATCATTGTCGAGGTTTTGCTGCTTTTCCTGTGCTTTAAAGGCGATTCGAATCTCCCTCCTGAAATCTGTTTCCTGCAATTCTGCCTTGGTTTCAAATCCTCTTCGTTGCCTTCCCTCAATATATTTGTGGACGAGAGTTACCATTTATAACTCTGCAGGTTTGTGAATCGCAGTGCCCCTGAGCTCCATTTTTCAACTCGCTTTCTTGGGATCTGGCCGCAAAAGCGCAGGATTGCTTCAGGCCCTATTCTGCTTCCGGGCGGCAGGCTGAGCCTGTGGTTAATTCTTCTTCCTGATGGGAAAATAGAGTGACCTGTGCCTGTCCCAAGACCTAGAGCTAGTCTCTCATTGGTTCCCCCTCTTCCCGTTCATCCTCAGGACAAATTGCAACCTGTACGAAACAGGAGGTTAAAGGTGCTGATTCTCCAAGGAGGGAGATTGCTAGGAAAGTGGCTGGAATGGCGAACCCGAGCACAAGGAGATGAGAAATGAGGTGCGTTTTAGAAACCTTTCCCGATCACACGGTGTACCATTTTTTGGGTTTCTCATGCATGTTTTCGATGTAGGAAGATGCCCTTGAACCTGGAGATTTGGGACCCATGGGATGGGTACCACGCAGTATTACTTTAAAGGGTCTGCATTTGCTCACCCAACCTCAGCAAACCTCTCAGCCCCAAGAGTGTCCACCCTTATGTCTCAATCAGCTGTGGGTCTAGATATGGTCAACCCAGGTGGCATCACAGCCTCTGAACGAATTTTGTAAGAATTTCTCTCTCTTTCACTGTCTTTGTTTCACGGGTTTTTAAAAATAATTGATTTTTATAATGGGGTTTAGCTGCTTTTCAGTGCTGTGTTTATGATGCTTTACACGCACTTGACTCACTTACAGAGAGATTTCAATACATAGGTTTTAAGATTGTTACTTGTCAGATATATTCTTGGTCGGTGAATAGGGGGTGTTGGGTCCCGTTCACTGAGCAAGGAGTAGGTCTTGTCTATTACATATTGGGTTTATGGAACGGTATCTGAGGTAATTTGTAACCCTTGTTTTATGCATCACCCCACCTCACCTTTCCCGTTAAGGAGCCATAGTGTGTTTCCTAAACGTGTGACTCTCTTCTGTTTTGTAATTCAGTTCAAGTGTAGCGGTTTTTACATTCCCTCTATAAGTGATATCTTATGATAAGTTTTTTTTTTTTTTCTGTGTGAATTATTTCACGTAGAATCGTCGTACCTAAATCCACTCATCATGCTGCTACGAGCCTTATGACGTAGATTTCATGGCTGAGTGATATTCCATTGTACATAAGGACCACAACTTCTGTATCCATTTTTCTCTTTCCTGGGATATTTAAGGTGTAAAGAAGTGGAGATTCTTGTCAACAGAGCAGCCCTAAACTTTGGGGTGCCTGTGTCTTGCTGATTTTTAGTTTTCCCAATTTATACGCCCATGAGTGGAAGTGCCCTATGCTCTCTAAGCTGAGTTTTTTAGATGTCTCAGGACACACCGTACACCTCTCCAGAGTGGCTGTTGGCAATTTACATCCCGCCCATCAGCGTAGCAAGGCTCCCGTTTCTCCATGGCCTGTCCTGCATTTCTGGTTTTGACACTTTATTCAGCATGGCCCTTTTGACCGATGGGAAGCGAGACTTCTTTGTAGCGCTGATTTGCCTTTCCAGGTTGCTTGGTTGGCCAAAAAGGGCGTATGCGTTTTTTCCTGAATATATTCAGGAAAAAACGCATACAACCTTTTTGGCCAAGGGCATCATTGTCGAGGTTTTGCCGCTTTTCCTTTGCTTTAACGGCGATTCGTATCTCCCTCCTGAAATCTGTTTCCTGCAATTCTGCCTTGCTTTCAAATCCTCTTCGTTGCCTTCCCTCAATATATTTGTGGACGAGAGTTATCATTTATAACTCTGCTGGTTTGTGAATGGCAGTGCCCCTGAGCTCCATTTTTCAACTCGATTTCTTGGGAGCTGGCCGCAAAAGCGCAGGATTGCTTCAGGCCCTATTCTGCTTCCGGGCGGCAGGCTGAGCCTGTGGTTAATTCTTCTTCCTGATGGGAAAATAGAGTGACCTGTGCCTGTCCCAAGACCTAGAGCTAGTCTCTCATTGGTTCCCCCTCTTCCCGTTCCTCCTCAGGACAAATTGCAACCTGTACGGAACAGGAGGTTAAAGGTGCTGATTCTCCAAGGAGGGAGATTGCTAGGAAAGCGGCTGGAATGGCGAACCCGAGCACAAGGAGATGAGAAATGAGGTGCGTTTTAGATACCTTTCCCAATCACACGGTGTACCATCTTCTGGGTTTCTCATGCATGTTTTCGATGTAGGAAGATGCCCTTGAACCTGGAGATTTGGGACCCATGGGATGGGTACCACGCAGTATTACTTTAAAGGGTCTGCATTTGCTCACCCAACCTCACCAAACCTCTCAGCCCCAAGAGTGTCCACCCCTATGTCTCAATCAGCTGTGGGTCTAGATATGGTCAATCCTGGTGGCATCACAGCCTCTTAACGAATTTTGTAAGAATTTCTCTCTCTTTCACTGTCTTTGTTTCACGGGTGTTTAAAAGTAATTGATTTTTATAATGGGGTTTAGCTGCTTTTCAGTGCTGTGTTTATGCCGCTTTACACCCACTTGACTCACTTACAGAGAGATTTCAATACATAGGTTTTAAGATTCTTACTAGTCAGATATATTCTTGGGCGGTGAATAGGGGGTGTTGGGTCCCGTTCACTGAGCAAGGAGTAGGTCTTGTCTATTACATATTGGGTTTATGGAACGGTATCTGAGGTAATTTGTAACCCTTGTTTCATGCATCACCCCACCTCACCTTTCCCGTTAAGGAGCCATAGTGTGTTTCCTAAACGTGTGACTCTCTTCTGTTTTGTAATTCAGTTCAAGTGTAGCGGTTTTTACATTCCCTCTATAAGTGATATCTTATGATAAGTTTTTTTTTTTTTCTGTGTGAATTATTTCACGTAGAATCGTCGTACCTAAATCCACTCATCATGCTGCTACGAGCCTTATGACGTAGATTTCATGGCTGAGTGATATTCCATTGTACATAAGGACCACAACTTCTGTATCCATTTTTCTCTTTCCTGTTATATTTAAGGTGTAAAGAAGTGGAGATTCTTGTCAACAGAGCAGCCCTAAACTTTGGGGTGCCTGTGTCTTGCTGATTTTTAGTTTTCCCAATTTATACGCCCATGAGTGGAAGTGCCCTATGCTCTCTAAGCTGAGTTTTTTAGATGTCTCAGGACACACCGTACACCTCTCCAGAGTGGCTGTTGGCAATTTACATCCCGCCCATCAGCGTAGCAAGGCTCCCGTTTCTCCATGGCCTGTCCTGCATTTCTGGTTTTGACACTTTATTCAGCATGGCCCTTTTGACCGATGGGAAGCGAGACTTCTTTGTAGCGCTGATTTGCCTTTCCAGGTTGCTTGGTTGGCCAAAAAGGGCGTATGCGTTTTTTCCTGAATATATTCAGGAAAAAACGCATACGCCCTTTTTGGCCAAGGGCATCATTGTCGAGGTTTTGCCGCTTTTCCTTTGCTTTAACGGCGATTCGAATCTCCCTCCTGAAATCTGTTTCCTGCAATTCTGCCTTGCTTTCAAATCCTCTTCGTTGCCTTCCCTCAATATATTTGTGGACGAGAGTTATCATTTATAACTCTGCAGGTTTGTGAATGGCAGTGCCCCTGAGCTCCATTTTTCAACTCGATTTCTTGGGAGCTGGCCGCAAAAGCGCAGGATTGCTTCAGGCCCTATTCTGCTTCCGGGCGGCAGGCTGAGCCTGTGGTTAATTCTTCTTCCTGATGGGAAAATAGAGTGACCTGTGCCTGTCCCAAGACCTAGAGCTAGTCTCTCATTGGTTCCCCCTCTTCCCGTTCCTCCTCAGGACAAATTGCAACCTGTACGGAACAGGAGGTTAAAGGTGCTGATTCTCCAAGGAGGGAGATTGCTAGGAAAGCGGCTGGAATGGCGAACCCGAGCAGAAGGAGATGAGAAATGAGGTGCGTTTTAGAAACCTTTCCCGATCACACGGTGTACCATCTTCTGGGTTTCTCATGCATGTTTTCGATGTAGGAAGATGCCCTTGAACCTGGAGATTTGGGACCCATGGGATGGGTACCACGCAGTATTACTTTAAAGGGTCTGCATTTGCTCACCCAACCTCACCAAACCTCTCAGCCCCAAGAGTGTCCACCCCTATGTCTCAATCAGCTGTGGGTCTAGATATGGTCAATCCTGGTGGCATCACAGCCTCTTAACGAATTTTGTAAGAATTTCTCTCTCTTTCACTGTCTTTGTTTCACGGGTGTTTAAAAGTAATTGATTTTTATAATGGGGTTTAGCTGCTTTTCAGTGCTGTGTTTATGCCGCTTTACACCCACTTGACTCACTTACAGAGAGATTTCAATACATAGGTTTTAAGATTCTTACTAGTCAGATATATTCTTGGGCGGTGAATAGGGGGTGTTGGGTCCCGTTCAATGAGCAAGGAGTAGGTCTTGTCTATTACATATTGGGTTTATGGAACGGTATCTGAGCTAATTTGAAACCCTGGTTTTATGCATCACCCCACCTCACCTTTCCCGTTAAGCAGCCATAGTGTGTTTTCTAAACGTGTGACTCTCTTCTGTTTTGTAATTCAGTTAAAGTGTAGCGGTTTTTACTTTCCCTCTATAAGTGATATCTTATGATAATTTTTTTTTTTTTTCTGTGTGACTTATTTCACGTAGAATCGTCGTACCTAAATCCACTCATCATGCTGCTACGAGCCTTATGACGTAGATTTCATGGCTGAGTGATATTCCATTGTACATAAGGACCACAACTTCTGTATCCATTTTTCTCTTTCCTGGGATATTTAAGGTGTAACGAAGTGGAGGTTCTTGCCAACAGAGCAGCCCTAAACTTTGGGGTGCCTGTGTCTTGCTGATTTTTAGTTTTCCCAATTTATACGCCCATGAGTGGAAGTGCCCTATGCTCTCTAAGCTGAGTTTTTTAGATGTCTCACGACACATCGTACACCTCTCCAGAGTGGCTGTTGGCAATTTACATCCCGCCCATCAGCGTAGCAAGGCTCCCGTTTCTCCATGGCCTGTCCTGCATTGCTGGTTTTGACACTTTATTCAGCATGGCCCTTTTGACCGATGGGAAGCGAGACTTCTTTGTAGCGCTGATTTGCCTTTCCAGGTTGCTTGGTTGGCCAAAAAGGGCGTATGCGTTTTTTCCTGAATATATTCAGGAAAAAACGCATACGCCCTTTTTGGCCAAGGGCATCATTGTCGAGGTTTTGCCGCTTTTCCTGTGCTTTAAAGGCGATTCGAATCTCCCTCCTGAAATCTGTTTCCTGCAATTCTGCCTTGCTTTCAAATCCTCTTCGTTGCCTTCCCTCAATATATTTGTGGACGAGAGTTATCATTTATAACTCTGCAGGTTTGTGAATTGCAGTGCCCCTGAGCTCCATTTTTCAACTCGCTTTCTTGGGAGCTGGCCGCAAAAGCGCAGGATTGCTTCAGGCCCTATTCTGCTTCCGGGTGGCAGGCTGAGCCTGAGGTTAATTCTTCTTCGGGATGGGAAAATAGAGTGACCTGTGCCTGTCCCAAGACCTAGAGCTAGTCTCTCATTGTTTCCCCCTCTTCCCGTTCCTCCTCAGGACAAATTGCAACCTGTACGGAACAGGAGGTTAAAGGTGCTGATTCTCCAAGGAGGGAGATTGCTAGGAAAGCGGCTGGAATGGCGAACCCGAGCACAAGGAGATGAGAAATGAGGTGCGTTTTAGAAACCTTTCCCGATCACACGGTGTACCATTTTCTGGGTTTCTCATGCATGTTTTCGATGTAGGAAGATGCCCTTGAACCTGGAGATTTGGGACCCATGGGATGGGTACCACGCAGTATTACTTTCAAGGGTCTGCGTTTGCTCACCCAACCTCAGCAAACCTCTCAGCCCCAAGAGTGTCCACCCTTATGTCTCAATCAGCTGTGGGTCTAGATATGGTCAACCCAGGTGGCATCACAGCCTCTGAACGAATTTTGTAAGAATTTCTCTCTCTTTCACTGTCTTTGATTCACGGGTTTTTAAAAGTAATTGATTTTTATAATGGGGTTTAGCTGCTTTTCAGTGCTGTGTTTATGCCGCTTTACACCCACTTGACTCACTTACAGAGAGATTTCAATACATAGGTTTTAAGATTCTTACTAGTCAGATATATTCTTGGGCGGTGAATAGGGGGTGTTGGGTCCCGTTCACTGAGCAAGGAGTAGGTCTTGTCTATTACATATTGGGTTTATGGAACGGTATCTGAGGTAATTTGTAACCCTTGTTTCATGCATCACCCCACCTCACCTTTCCCGTTAAGGAGCCATAGTGTGTTTCCTAAACGTGTGACTCTCTTCTGTTTTGTAATTCAGTTCAAGTGTAGCGGTTTTTACATTCCCTCTATAAGTGATATCTTATGATAAGTTTTTTTTTTTTTTCTGTGTGAATTATTTCACGTAGAATCGTCGTACCTAAATCCACTCATCATGCTGCTACGAGCCTTATGACGTAGATTTCATGGCTGAGTGATATTCCATTGTACATAAGGACCACAACTTCTGTATCCATTTTTCTCTTTCCTGGGATATTTAAGGTGTAAAGAAGTGGAGATTCTTGTCAACAGAGCAGCCCTAAACTTTGGGGTGCCTGTGTCTTGCTGATTTTTAGTTTTCCCAATTTATACGCCCATGAGTGGAAGTGCCCTATGCTCTCTAAGCTGAGTTTTTTAGATGTCTCAGGACACACCGTACACCTCTCCAGAGTGGCTGTTGGCAATTTACATCCCGCCCATCAGCGTAGCAAGGCTCCCGTTTCTCCATGGCCTGTCCTGCATTTCTGGTTTTGACACTTTATTCAGCATGGCCCTTTTGACCGATGGGAAGCGAGACTTCTTTGTAGCGCTGATTTGCCTTTCCAGGTTGCTTGGTTGGCCAAAAAGGGCGTATGCGTTTTTTCCTGAATATATTCAGGAAAAAACGCATACGCCCTTTTTGGCCAAGGGCATCATTGTCGAGGTTTTGCCGCTTTTCCTTTGCTTTAACGGCGATTCGAATCTCCCTCCTGAAATCTGTTTCCTGCAATTCTGCCTTGCTTTCAAATCCTCTTCGTTGCCTTCCCTCAATATATTTGTGGACGAGAGTTATCATTTATAACTCTGCAGGTTTGTGAATGGCAGTGCCCCTGAGCTCCATTTTTCAACTCGATTTCTTGGGAGCTGGCCGCAAAAGCGCAGGATTGCTTCAGGCCCTATTCTGCTTCCGGGCGGCAGGCTGAGCCTGTGGTTAATTCTTCTTCCTGATGGGAAAATAGAGTGACCTGTGCCTGTCCCAAGACCTAGAGCTAGTCTCTCATTGGTTCCCCCTCTTCCCGTTCCTCCTCAGGACAAATTGCAACCTGTACGGAACAGGAGGTTAAAGGTGCTGATTCTCCAAGGAGGGAGATTGCTAGGAAAGCGGCTGGAATGGCGAACCCGAGCAGAAGGAGATGAGAAATGAGGTGCGTTTTAGAAACCTTTCCCGATCACACGGTGTACCATCTTCTGGGTTTCTCATGCATGTTTTCGATGTAGGAAGATGCCCTTGAACCTGGAGATTTGGGACCCATGGGATGGGTACCACGCAGTATTACTTTAAAGGGTCTGCATTTGCTCACCCAACCTCACCAAACCTCTCAGCCCCAAGAGTGTCCACCCCTATGTCTCAATCATCTGTGGGTCTAGATATGGTCAATCCTGGTGGCATCACAGCCTCTTAACGAATTTTGTAAGAATTTCTCTCTCTTTCACTGTCTTTGTTTCACGGGTGTTTAAAAGTAATTGATTTTTATAATGGGGTTTAGCTGCTTTTCAGTGCTGTGTTTATGCCGCTTTACACCCACTTGACTCACTTACAGAGAGATTTCAATACATAGGTTTTAAGATTCTTACTAGTCAGATATATTCTTGGGCGGTGAATAGGGGGTGTTGGGTCCCGTACACTGAGCAAGGAGTAGGTCTTGTCTATTACATATTGGGTTTATGGAACGGTATCTGAGGTAATTTGTAACCCTTGTTTTATGCATCACCCCACCTCACCTTTCCCGTTAAGGAGCCATAGTGTGTTTCCTAAACGTGTGACTCTCTTCTGTTTTGTAATTCAGTTCAAGTGTAGCGGTTTTTACATTCCCTCTATAAGTGATATCTTATGATAAGTTTTTTTTTTTCTGTGTGAATTATTTCACGTAGAATCGTCGTACCTAAATCCACTCATCATGCTGCTACGAGCCTTATGACGTAGATGTCATGGCTCAGTTATATTCCATTGTACATAAGGACCACAACTTCTTTATCCATTTTTCTCTTTCCTGGGATATTTAAGGTGTAACGAAGTGGATCTTCTTGTCAACAGAGCAGCCCTAAACTTTGGGGTGCCTGTGTCTTGCTGATTTTTAGTTTTCCCAATTTATACGCCCATGAGTGGAAGTGCCCTATGCTCTCTAAGCTGAGTTTTTTAGATGTTTCAAGACACACCGTACACCTCTCCAGAGTGGCTGTTGGCAATTTACATCTCGCCCATCAGCGTAGCATGGCTCCCGTTTCTCCATGGCCTGTCCGGCATTTCTGGTTTTGACACTTTATTCAGCATGGCCCTTTTGACCGATGGGAAGCGAGACTTCTTTGTGGCGCTGATTTGCCTTTCCAGGTTGCTTGGTTGGCCAAAAAGGGCGTATGCGTTTTTTCCTGAATATATTCAGGAAAAAACGCATACGCCCTTTTTGGCCAAGGGCATCATTGTCGACGTTTTGCTGCTTTTCCTTTGCTTTAAAGGCGATTCGAATCTCCCTCCTGAAATCTGTTTCCTGCAATTCTGCCTTGGTTTCAAATCCTCTTCGTTGCCTTCCCTCAATATATTTGTGGACGAGACTTACCATTTATAACTCTGCAGGTCTGTGAATCGCAGTGCCCCTGAGCTCCATTTTTCAACTCGCTTTCTTGGGAGCTGGCCGCAAAAGCGCAGGATTGCTTCAGGCCCTATTCTGCTTCCGGGCGGCAGGCTGAGCCTGTGGTTAATTCTTCTTCCTGATGGGAAAATAGAGTGACCTGTGCCTGTCCCAAGACCTAGAGCTAGTCTCTCATTGGTTCCCCCTCTTCCCGTTCATCCTCAGGACAAATTGCAACCTGTACGAAACAGGAGGTTAAAGGTGCTGATTCTCCAAGGAGGGAGATTGCTAGGAAAGAGGCTGGAATGGCGAAACCGAGCACAAGGAGATGAGAAATGAGGTGCATTTTAGAAACCTTTCCCGATCACACGGTGTACCATTTTTTGGGTTTCTCATGCATGTTTTCGATGTAGGAAGATGCCCTTGAACCTGGAGATTTGGGACCCATGGGATGGGTACCACGCAGTATTACTTTAAAGGGTCTGCATTTGCTCACCCAACCTCAGCAAACCTCTCAGCCCCAAGAGTGTCCACCCTTATGTCTCAATCAGCTGTGGGTCTAGATATGGTCAACCCAGGTGGCATCACAGCCGCTGAACGAATTTTGTAAGAATTTCTCTCTCTTTCACTGTCTTTGTTTCACGGGTTTTTAAAAGTAATTGATTTTTATAATGGGGTTTAGCTGCTTTTCAGTGCTGTGTTTATGATGCTTTACACGCACTTGACTCACTTACAGAGAGATTTCAATACATAGGTTTTAAGTTTGTTATTTGTCAGATATATTCTTGGTCGGTGAATAGGGGGTGTTGGGTCCCGTTCACTGAGTAAGGAGTAGGTCTTGTCTATTACATATTGGGTTTATGGAACGCTATCTGAGCTAATTTGTAACCCTGGTTTTATGCATCACCCCACCTCACCTTTCCCGTTAAGCAGCCATAGTGTGTTTTCTAAACGTGTGACTCTCTTCTGTTTTGTAATTCAGTTCAAGTGTAGTGGTTTTTACTTTCCCTCTATAAGTGATATCTTATGATAAGTTTTTTTTTTTTCTGTGTGACTTATTTCACCTAGAATCGTCATACCTAAATCCACTCATCATGCTGCTACGAGCCTTATGACGTAGATTTCATGGCTGAGTGATATTCCATTGTACATAAGGACCACAACTTCTGTATCCATTTTTCTCTTTCCTGGGATATTTAAGATGTAACGAAGTGGAGATTCTTGCCAACAGAGCAGCCCTAAACTTTGGGGTGCCTGTTTCTTGCTGATTTTTAGTTTTCCCAGTTTATACGCCCATGAGTGGAAGTGCCCTATGCTCTCTAAGCTGAGTTTTTTAGATGTCTCAGGACACACCGTACACCTCTGCAGAGTGGCTGTTGGCAATTTACATCCCGCCCATCAGCGTAGCAAGGCTCCCGTTTCTCCATGGCCTGTCCTGCATTTCTGGTTTTGACACTTTATTCAGCATGGCCCTTTTGACCGATGGGAAGCGAGACTTCTTTGTAGCGCTGATTTGCCTTTGCAGGTTACTTGGTTGGCCAAAAAGGGCGTATGCGTTTTTTCCTGAATATATTCAGGAAAAAACGCATACGCCCTTTTTGGCCAAGGGCATCATTGTCGAGGTTTTGCCGCTTTTCCTGTGCTTTAAAGGCGATTCGAATCTCCCTCCTGAAATCTGTTTCCTGCAATTCTGCCTTGCTTTCAAATCCTCTTCGTTGCCTTCCCTCAATATATTTGTGGACGAGAGTTATCATTTATAACTCTGCAGGTTTGTGAATTGCAGTGCCCCTGAGCTCCATTTTTCAACTCGATTTCTTGGGAGCTGGCCGCAAAAGCGCAGGATTGCTTCAGGCCCTATTCTGCTTCCGGGCGGCAGGCTGAGCCTGTGGTTAATTCTTCTTCCTGATGGGAAAATAGAGTGACCTGTGCCTGTCCCAAGACCTAGAGCTAGTCTCTCATTGGTTCCCCCTCTTCCCGTTCCTCCTCAGGACAAATTGCAACCTGTACGGAACAGGAGTTTAAAGGTGCTGATTCTCCAAGGAGGGAGATTGCTAGGAAAGCGGCTGGAATGGCGAACCCGAGCACAAGGAGATGAGAAATGAGGTGCGTTTTAGAAACCTTTCCCGATCACACGGTGTACCATCTTATGGGTTTCTCATGCATGTTTTCGATGTAGGAAGATGCCCTTGAACCTGGAGATTTGGGACCCATGGGATGGGTACCACGCAGTATTACTTTAAAGGGTCTGCATTTGCTCACCCAACCTCACCAAACCTCTCAGCCCCAAGAGTGTCCACCCCTATGTCTCAATCAGCTGTGGGTCTAGATATGGTCAACCCATGTTGCATCACAGCCTCTGAACGAATTTTGTAAGAATTTCTCTCTCTTTCACTGTCTTTCTTTCACGGGTTTTTAAAAGTAATTGATTTTTATAGTGGGGTTTAGCTGCTTTTCAGTGCTGTGTTTATGACGCTTTACACCCACTTGACTCACTTACAGAGAGATTTCAATACATAGGTTTTAAGATTCTTACTAGTCAGATATATTCTTGGGCGGTGAATAGGCGGTGTTGGGTCCCGTTCACTGAGCAAGGAGTAGGTCTTGTCTATTACATATTGGGTTTATGGAACGGTATCTGAGGTAATTTGTAACCCTTGTTTTATGCATCACCCCACCTCACCTTTCCCGTTAAGGAGCCATAGTGTGTTTCCTAAACGTGTGACTCTCTTCTGTTTTGTAATTCAGTTCAAGTGTAGCGGTTTTTACATTCCCTCTATAAGTGATATCTTATGATAAGTTTTTTTTTTTTTCTGTGTGAATTATTTCACGTAGAATCGTCGTACCTAAATCCACTCATCATGCTGCTACGAGCCTTATGACGTAGATGTCATGGCTCAGTTATATTCCATTGTACATAAGGACCACAACTTCTTTATCCATTTTTCTCTTTCCTGGGATATTTAAGGTGTAACGAAGTGGATCTTCTTGTCAACAGAGCAGCCCTAAACTTTGGGGTGCCTGTGTCTTGCTGATTTTTAGTTTTCCCAATTTATACGCCCATGAGTGGAAGTGCCCTATGCTCTCTAAGCTGAGTTTTTTAGATGTTTCAAGACACACCGTACACCTCTCCAGAGTGGCTGTTGGCAATTTACATCTCGCCCATCAGCGTAGCATGGCTCCCGTTTCTCCATGGCCTGTCCGGCATTTCTGGTTTTGACACTTTATTCAGCATGGCCCTTTTGACCGATGGGAAGCGAGACTTCTTTGTGGCGCTGATTTGCCTTTCCAGGTTGCTTGGTTGGCCAAAAAGGGCGTATGCGGTTTTTCCTGAATATATTCAGGAAAAAACGCATACGCCCTTTTTGGCCAAGGGCATCATTGTCGACGTTTTGCCGCTTTTCCTGTGCTTTAAAGGCGATTCGAATCTCCCTCCTGAAATCTGTTTTCTGCAATTCTGCCTTGCTTTCAAATCCTCTTCGTTGCCTTCCCTCAATATATTTGTGGACGAGAGTTATCATTTATAACTCTGCAGGTTTGTGAATTGCAGTGCCCCTGAGCTCCATTTTTCAACTCGCTTTCTTGGGAGCTGGCCGCAAAAGCGCAGGATTGCTTCAGGCCCTATTCTGCTTCCGGGTGGCAGGCGGAGCCTGAGGTTAATTCTTCTTCGTGATGGGAAAATAGAGTCACCTGTGCCTGTCCCAAGACCTAGAGCTAGTCTCTCATTGGTTCCCCCTCTTCCCGTTCCTCCTCAGGACAAATTGCAACCTGTACGGAACAGGAGGTTAAAGGTGCTGATTCTCCAAGGAGGGAGATTGCTAGGAAAGCGGCTGGAATGGCGAACCCGAGCAGAAGGAGATGAGAAATGAGGTGCGTTTTAGAAACCTTTCCTGATCACACGGTGTACCATTTTCTGGGTTTCTCATGCATGTTTTCGATGTAGGAAGATGCCCTTGAACCTGGAGATTTGGGACCCATGGGATGGGTACCACACAGTATTACTTTCAAGGGTCTGCGTTTGCTCACCCAACCTCACCAAACCTCTCAGCCCCAAGAGTGTCCACCCTTATGTCTCAATCAGCTGTGGGTCTAGATATGGTCAACCCAGGTGGCATCACAGCCTCTGAACGAATTTTGTAAGAATATCTCTCTCTTTCACTGTCTTTGTTTCACGGGTTTTTAAAAGTAATTGATTTTTATAATGGGGTTTAGCTGCTTTTCAATGCTGTGTTTATGCCGCTTTACACCCAATTGACTCACTTACAGAGAGATTTCAATACATAGGTTTTAAGATTCTTACTAGTCAGATATATTCTTGGCCGGTGAATAGGGGGTGTTGAGTCCCGTTCACTGAGCAAGGAGTAGGTCTTGTCTATTACGTGTTGGGTTTATGGAACGGTATCTGAGCTAATTTGAAACCCTGGTTTTATGCATCACCCCACCTCACCTTTCCCGTTAAGCAGCCATAGTGTGTTTTCTAAACGTGTGACTCTCTTCTGTTTTGTAATTCAGTTCAAGTGTAGCGGTTTTTACTTTCCCTCTATAAGTGATATCTTATGATAAGTTTTTTTTTTTTCTGTGTGACTTATTTCACGTAGAATCGTCGTACCTAAATCCACTCATCATGCTGCTACGAGCCTTATGACGTAGATTTCATGGCTGAGTGATATTCCATTGTACATAAGGACCACAACTTCTGTATCCATTTTTCTCTTTCCTGGGATATTTAAGGTGTAACGAAGTGGAGGTTCTTGCCAACAGAGCAGCCCTAAACTTTGGGGTGCCTGTGTCTTGCTGATTTTTAGTTTTCCCAATTTATACGCCCATGAGTGGAAGTGCCCTATGCTCTCTAAGCTGAGTTTTTTAGATGTCTCAGGACACATCGTACACCTCTCCAGAGTGGCTGTTGGCAATTTACATCCTGCCCATCAGCGTAGCAAGGCTCCCGTTTCTCCATGGCCTGTCCTGCATTTCTGGTTTTGACACTTTATTCAGCATGGCCCTTTTGACCGATGGGAAGCGAGACTTCTTTGTAGCGCTGATTTGCCTTTCCAGGTTGCTTGGTTGGCCAAAAAGGGCGTATGCGTTTTTTCCTGAATATATTCAGGAAAAAACGCATACGCCCTTTTTGGCCAAGGGCATCATTGTCGAGGTTTTGCCGCTTTTCCTGTGCTTTAAAGGCGATTCGAATCTCCCTCCTGAAATCTGTTTCCTGCAATTCTGCCTTGCTTTCAAATCCTCTTCGTTGCCTTCCCTCAATATATTTGTGGACGAGAGTTATCATTTATAACTCTGCAGGTTTGTGAATTGCAGTGCCCCTGAGCTCCATTTCTCAAATCGCTTTCTTGGGAGCTGGCCGCAAAAGCGCAGGATTGCTTCAGGCCCTATTCTGCTTCCTGGCGGTAGGCTGAGCCTTTGGTTAATTCTTCTTTCTGATGGGAAAATAGCGTGACCTGTTCTTGTCCCAACACCTAGAGCTAGTCTCTCATTGGTTCCCCGTCTTCCCGTTCATCCTCAGGACCAATTGCAACCTGTATGGAACAGGAGGTTAAAGGTGCTGATTCTCCAAGGAGGGAGATTGCTAGGAAAGCGGCTGGAATGGCGAACCCGAGCACAAGGAGATGAGAAATGAGGTGCGTTTTAGAAACCTTTCCCGATCACACGTTGTACCATTTTCTGGGTTTCTCATGCATGTTTTCGATGTAGGAAGATGCCCTTGAACCTGGAGATTTGGGACCCATGGGATGGGTACCACGCAGTATTACTTTCAAGGGTCTGCATTTGCTCACCCAACCTCACCAAACCTCTCAGCCCCAAGAGTGTCCACCCCTATGTCTCAATCAGCTGTGGGTCTAGATATGGTCAACCCATGTGGCATCACAGCCTCTGAACGAATTTTGTAAGAATTTCTCTCTCTTTCACTGTCTTTGTTTCACGGGTTTTTAAAAGTAATTGATTTTTATAATGGGGTTTAGCTGCTTTTCAGTGCTGTGTTTTTGACGCTTTACACCCACTTGACTCACTTACAGAGAGATTTCAATACATAGGTTTTAAGATTCTTACTAGTCAGATATATTCTTGGGCGGTGAATAGGGGGTTTTGGGTCCCGTTCACTGAGCAAGGAGTAGGTCTTGTCTATTACATATTGGGTTTATGGAATGGTATCTGAGCTAATTTGTAACCCTGGTTTTATGCATCACCCCACCTCACCTTTCCCGTTAAGCAGCCATAGTGTGTTTTCTAAACGTGTGACTCTCTTCTGTTTTGTAATTCAGTTCAAGTGTAGCGGTTTTTACATTCCCTCTATAAGTGATATCTTATGATAAGTGTCTTTTTCTGTGTGACTTATTTCACGTAGAATCATCGTACCTATATCCACTCATCATGCTGCTACGAGCCTTATGACGTAGATTTCATGGCTGAGTGATATTTCATTGTACATAAGGACCACAACTTCTTTATCCATTTTTCTCTTTCCTGGGATATTTAAGGTGTAACGAAGTGGAGGTTCTTGTCTACAGAGCAGCCCTAAACTTTGGGGTGCCTGTGTCTTGCTGATTTTTAGTTTTCCCAATTGATACGCCCATGAGTGGAAGTGCCCTATGCTCTCTAAGCTGAGTTTTTTAGATGTTTCAAGACACACCGAACACATCTCCAGAGTGGCTGTTGGCAATTTACATCCCGCCCATCAGCGTAGCAAGGCTCCGGTTTCTCCATTGCCTGTCCTGCATTTCTGGTTTTGACACTTTATTCAGCATGGCCCTTTTGACCGATGGGAAGCGAGACTTCTTTGTAGCGCTGATTTGCCTTTCCAGGTTGCTTGGTTGGCCAAAAAGGGCGTATGCGTTTTTTCCTGAATATATTCAGGAAAAAACGCATACGCCCTTTTTGGCCAAGGGCATCATTGTCGAGGTTTTGCCGCTTTTCCTGTGCTTTAAAGGCGATTCGAATCTCCCTCCTGAAATCTGTTTCCTGCAATTCTGCCTTGCTTTCAAATCCTCTTCGTTGCCTTCCCTCAATATATTTGTGGACGAGAGTTATCATTTATACCTCTGCAGGTTTGTGAATTGCAGTGCCCCTGAGCTCCATTTTTCAACTCGCTTTCTTGGGAGCTGGCCGCAAAAGCGCAGGATTGCTTCAGGCCCTATTCTGCTTCCGGGTGGCAGGCTGAGCCTGTGGTTAATTCTTCTTCGTGATGGGAAAATAGAGTGACCTGTGCCTGTCCCAAGACCTAGAGCTAGTCTCTCATTGGTTCCCCCTCTTCCCGTTCCTCCTCAGGACAAATTGCAACCTGTACGGAACAGGAGGTTAAAGGTGCTGATTCTCCAAGGAGGGAGATTGCTAGGAAAGCGGCTGGAATGGCGAACCCGAGCACAAGGAGATGAGAAATGAGGTGCGTTTTAGAAACCTTTCCTGATCACACGGTGTACCATTTTCTGGGTTTCTCATGCATGTTTTCGATGTAGGAAGATGCCCTTGAACCTGGAGATTTGGGACCCATGGGATGGGTACCACACAGTATTACTTTCAAGGTTCTGCGTTTGCTCACCCAACCTCACCAAACCTCTCAGCCCCAAGAGTGTCCACCCTTATGTCTCAATCAGCTGTGGGTCTAGATATGGTCAACCCAGGTGGCATCACAACCTCTGAACGAATTTTGTAAGAATTTCTCTCTCTTTCACTGTCTTTGTTTCACGGGTTTTTAAAAGTAATTGATTTTTATAATGGGGTTTGGCTGCTTTTCAATGCTGTGTTTATGCCGCTTTACACCCACTTGACTCACTTACAGAGAGATTTCAATACATAGGTTTTAAGATTCTTACTAGTCAGATATATTCTTGGGCGGTGAATAGGGGGTGTTGAGTCCCGTTCACTGAGCAAGGAGTAGGTCTTGTCTATTACATGTTGGGTTTATGGAACGGTATCTGAGCTAATTTGAAACCCTGGTTTTATGCATCACCCCACCTCACCTTTCCCGTTAAGCAGCCATAGTGTGTTTTCTAAACGTGTGACTCTCTTCTGTTTTGTAATTCAGTTCAAGTGTAGCGGTTTTTACTTTCCCTCTATAAGTGATATCTTATGATAAGTTTTTTTTTTTTTCTGTGTGACTTATTTCACGTAGAATCGTCGTACCTAAATCCACTCATCATGCTGCTACGAGCCTTATGACGTAGATTTCATGGCTGAGTGATATTCCATTGTACATAAGGACCACAACTTCTGTATCCATTTTTCTCTTTCCTGGGATATTTAAGGTGTAACGAAGTGGAGGTTCTTGCCAACAGAGCAGCCCTAAACTTTGGGGTGCCTGTGTCTTGCTGATTTTAATTTTCCCAATTTATACGCCCATGAGTGGAAGTGCCCTATGCTCTCTAAGCTGAGTTTTTTAGATGTCTCAGGACACATCGTACACCTCTCCAGAGTGGCTGTTGGCAATTTACATCCCGCCCATCAGCGTAGCAAGGCTCCCGTTTCTCCATGGCCTGTCCTGCATTTCTGGTTTTGACACTTTATTCAGCATGACCCTTTTGACCGATGGGAAGCGAGACTTCTTTGTAGTGCTGATTTGCCTTTCCAGGTTGCTTGGTTGGCCAAAAAGGGCGTATGCGTTTTTTCCTGAATATATTCAGGAAAAAACGCATACGCCCTTTTTGGCCAAGGGCATCATTGTCGAGGTTTTGCCGCTTTTCCTGTGCTTTAAAGGCGATTCGAATCTCCCTCCTGAAATCTGTTTCCTGCAATTCTGCCTTGCTTTCAAATCCTCTTCGTTGCCTTCCCTCAATATATTTGTGGACGAGAGTTATCATTTATAACTCTGCAGGTTTGTGAATTGCAGTGCCCCTGAGCTCCATTTTTCAACTCGCTTTCTTGGGAGCTGGCCGCAAAAGCGCAGGATTGCTTCAGGCCCTATTCTGCTTCCGGGTGGCAGGCTGAGCCTGAGGTTAATTCTTCTTCGTGATGGGAAAATAGAGTGACCTGTGCCTGTCCCAAGACCTAGAGCTAGTCTCTCATTGGTTCCCCCTCTTCCCGTTCCTCCTCAGGACAAATTGCAACCTGTACGGAACAGGAGGTTAAAGGTGCTGATTCTCCAAGGAGGGAGATTGCTAGGAAAGCGGCTGGAATGGCGAACCCGAGCACAAGGAGATGAGAAATGAGGTGCGTTTTAGAAACCTTTCCTGATCACACGGTGTACCATTTTCTGGGTTTCTCATGCATGTTTTCGATGTAGGAAGATGCCCTTGAACCTGGAGATTTGGGACCCATGGGATGGGTACCACGCAGTATTACTTTCAAGGGTCTGCGTTTGCTCACCCAACCTCAGCAAACCTCTCAGCCCCAAGAGTGTCCACCCTTATGTCTCAATCAGCTGTGGGTCTAGATATGGTCAACCCAGGTGGCATCACAGCCTCTGAACGAATTTTGT
Organism: Eschrichtius robustus; assembly: GCF_028021215.1. NCBI lineage: Eukaryota > Metazoa > Chordata > Mammalia > Artiodactyla > Eschrichtiidae > Eschrichtius > Eschrichtius robustus. The sequence continues at coordinate 83,854,497 of NC_090832.1, forward strand.
AAGAATTTCTCTCTCTTTCACTGTCTTTGTTTCACGGGTTTTTAAAAGTAATTGATTTTTATAATGGGGTTTAGCTGCATTTCAATGCTGTGTTTATGCCGCTTTACACCCACTTGACTCACTTACAGAGAGATTTCAATACATAGGTTTTAAGATTCTTACTAGTCAGATATATTCTTGGGCGGTGAATAGGGGGTGTTGAGTCCCGTTCACTGAGCAAGGAGTAGGTCTTGTCTATTACATGTTGGGTTTATGGAACGGTATCTGAGCTAATTTGAAACCCTGGTTTTATGCATCACCCCACCTCACATTTCCCGTTAAGCAGCCATAGTGTGTTTTCTAAACGTGTGACTCTCTTCTGTTTTGTAATTCAGTTCAAGTGTAGCGGTTTTTACTTTCCCTCTATAAGTGATATCTTATGATAAGTTTTTTTTTTTTCTGTGTGAATTATTTCACGTAGAATCGTCGTACCTAAATCCACTCATCATGCTGCTACGAGCCTTATGACGTAGATGTCATGGCTCAGTGATATTCCATTGTACATAAGGACCACAACTTCTTTATCCATTTTTCTCTTTCCTGGGATATTTAAGGTGTAACGAAGTGGATCTTCTTGTCAACAGAGCAGCCCTAAACTTTGGGGTGCCTGTGTCTTGCTGATTTTTAGTTTTCCCAATTTATACGCCCATGAGTGGAAGTGCCCTATGCTCTCTAAGCTGAGTTTTTTAGATGTTTCAAGACACACCGTACACCTCTCCAGAGTGGCTGTTGGCAATTTACATCTCGCCCATCAGCATAGCAAGGCTCCCGTTTCTCCATGGCCTGTCCGGCATTTCTGGTTTTGACACTTTATTCAGCATGGCCCTTTTGACCGATGGGAAGCGAGACTTCTTTGTGGCGCTGATTTGCCTTTCCAGGTTGCTTGGTTGGCCAAAAAGGGCGTATGCGTTTTTTCCTGAATATATTCAGGAAAAAACGCATACGCCCTTTTTGGCCAAGGGCATCATTGTCGAGGTTTTGCCGCTTTTCCTGTGCTTTAAAGGCGATTCGAATCTCCCTCCTGAAATCTGTTTCCTGCAATTCTGCCTTGGTTTCAAATCCTCTTCGTTGCCTTCCCTCAATATATTTGTGGACGAGAGTTACCATTTATAACTCTGCAGGTTTGTGAATCGCAGTGCCCCTGAGCTCCATTTTTCAACTCGCTTTCTTGGGAGCTGGCCGCAAAAGCGCAGGATTGCTTCAGGCCCTATTCTGCTTCCGGGCGGCAGGCTGAGCCTGTGGTTAATTCTTCTTCCTGATGGGAAAATAGAGTGACCTGTGCCTGTCCCAAGACCTAGAGCTAGTCTCTCATTGGTTCCCCCTCTTCCCGTTCCTCCTAAGGACAAATTGCAACCTGTACGGAACAGGAGGTTAAAGGTGCTGATTCTCCAAGGAGGGAGATTGCTAGGAAAGCGGCTGGAATGGCGAACCCGAGCAGAAGGAGATGAGAAATGAGGTGCGTTTTAGAAACCTTTCCCGATCACACGGTGTACCATCTTCTGGGTTTCTCATGCATGTTTTCGATGTAGGAAGATGCCCTTGAACCTGGAGATTTGGGACCCATGGGATGGGTACCACGCAGTATTACTTTAAAGGGTCTGCATTTGCTCACCCAACCTCACCAAACCTCTCAGCCCCAAGAGTGTCCACCCTTATGTCTCAATCAGCTGTGGGTCTAGATATGGTCAACCCAGGTGGCATCACAGCCGCTGAACGAATTTTGTAAGAATTTCTCTCTCTTTCACTGTCTTTGTTTCACGGGTTTTTAAAAATAATTGATTTTTATAATGGGGTTTAGCTGCTTTTCAGTGCTGTGTTTATGATGCTTTACACGCACTTGACTCACTTACAGAGAGATTTCAATACATAGGTTTTAAGATTGTTATTTGTCAGATATATTCTTGGTCGGTGAATAGCGGGTGTTGGGTCCCGTTCACTGAGTAAGGAGTAGGTCTTGTCTATTACATATTGGGTTTATGGAACGCTATCTGAGCTAATTTGTAACCCTGGTTTTATGCATCACCCCACCTCACCTTTCCCGTTAAGCAGCCATAGTGTGTTTTCTAAACGTGTGACTCTCTTCTGTTTTGTAATTCAGTTCAAGTGTAGTGGTTTTTACTTTCCCTCTATAAGTGATATCTTATGATAAGTTTTTTTTTTTTCTGTGTGACTTATTTCACCTAGAATCGTCATACCTAAATCCACTCATCATGCTGCTACGAGCCTTATGACGTAGATTTCATGGCTGAGTGATATTCCATTGTACATAAGGACCACAACTTCTGTATCCATTTTTCTCTTTCCTGGGATATTTAAGATGTAACGAAGTGGAGATTCTTGCCAACAGAGCAGCCCTAAACTTTGGGGTGCCTGTTTCTTGCTGATTTTTAGTTTTCCCAGTTTATACGCCCATGAGTGGAAGTGCCCTATGCTCTCTAAGCTGAGTTTTTTAGATGTCTCAGGACACACCGTACACCTCTGCAGAGTGGCTGTTGGCAATTTACATCCCGCCCATCAGCGTAGCAAGGCTCCCGTTTCTCCATGGCCTGTCCTGCATTTCTGGTTTTGACACTTTATTCAGCATGGCCCTTTTGACCGATGGGAAGCGAGACTTCTTTGTAGCGCTGATTTGCCTTTGCAGGTTACTTGGTTGGCCAAAAAGGGCGTATGCGTTTTTTCCTGAATATATTCAGGAAAAAACGCATACGCCCTTTTTGGCCAAGGGCATCATTGTCGAGGTTTTGCCGCTTTTCCTGTGCTTTAAAGGCGATTCGAATCTCCCTCCTGAAATCTGTTTCCTGCAATTCTGCCTTGCTTTCAAATCCTCTTCGTTGCCTTCCCTCAATATATTTGTGGACGAGAGTTATCATTTATAACTCTGCAGGTTTGTGAATTGCAGTGCCCCTGAGCTCCATTTTTCAACTCGATTTCTTGGGAGCTGGCCGCAAAAGCGCAGGATTGCTTCAGGCCCTATTCTGCTTCCGGGCGGCAGGCTGAGCCTGTGGTTAATTCTTCTTCCTGATGGGAAAATAGAGTGACCTGTGCCTGTCCCAAGACCTAGAGCTAGTCTCTCATTGGTTCCCCCTCTTCCCGTTCCTCCTCAGGACAAATTGCAACCTGTACGGAACAGGAGTTTAAAGGTGCTGATTCTCCAAGGAGGGAGATTGCTAGGAAAGCGGCTGGAATGGCGAACCCGAGCAGAAGGAGATGAGAAATGAGGTGCGTTTTAGAAACCTTTCCTGATCACACGGTGTACCATCTTCTGGGTTTCTCATGCATGTTTTCGATGTAGGAAGATGCCCTTGAACCTGGAGATTTGGGACCCATGGGATGGGTACCACACAGTATTACTTTCAAGGGTCTGCGTTTGCTCACCCAACCTCACCAAACCTCTCAGCCCCAAGAGTGTCCACCCTTATGTCTCAATCAGCTGTGGGTCTAGATATGGTCAACCCAGGTGGCATCACAGCCTCTGAACGAATTTTGTAAGAATTTCTCTCTCTTTCACTGTCTTTGTTTCACGGGTTTTTAAAAGAAATTGATTTTTATAATGGGGTTTAGCTGCTTTTCAATGCTGTGTTTATGCCGCTTTACACCCACTTGACTCACTTACAGAGAGATTTCAATACATAGGTTTTAAGATTCTTACTAGTCAGATATATTCTTGGGCGGTGAATAGGGGGTGTTGAGTCCCGTTCACTGAGCAAGGAGTAGGTCTTGTCTATTACGTGTTGGGTTTATGGAACGGTATCTGAGCTAATTTGAAACCATGGTTTTATGCATCACCCCACCTCACCTTTCCCGTTAAGCAGCCATAGTGTGTTTTCTAAACGTGTGACTCTCTTCTGTTTTGTAATTCAGTTCAAGTGTAGCGGTTTTTACTTTCCCTCTATAAGTGATATCTTATGATAAGTTTTTTTTTTTTTCTGTGTGACTTATTTCACGTAGAATCGTCGTACCTAAATCCACTCATCATGCTGCTACGAGCCTTATGACGTAGATTTCATGGCTGAGTGATATTCCATTGTACATAAGGACCACAACTTCTGTATCCATTTTTCTCTTTCCTGGGATATTTAAGGTGTAACGAAGTGGAGGTTCTTGCCAACAGAGCAGCCCTAAACTTTGGGGTGCCTGTGTCTTGCTGATTTTTAGTTTTCCCAATTTATACGCCCATGAGTGGAAGTGCCCTATGCTCTCTAAGCTGAGTTTTTTAGATGTCTCAGGACACATCGTACACCTCTCCAGAGTGGCTGTTGGCAATTTACATCCCGCCCATCAGCGTAGCAAGGCTCCCGTTTCTCCATGGCCTGTCCTGCATTTCTGGTTTTGACACTTTATTCAGCATGGCCCTTTTGACCGATGGGAAGCGAGACTTCTTTGTAGCGCTGATTTGCCTTTCCAGGTTGCTTGGTTGGCCAAAAAGGGCGTATGCGTTTTTTCCTGAATATATTCAGGAAAAAACGCATACGCCCTTTTTGGCCAAGGGCATCATTGTCGAGGTTTTGCCGCTTTTCCTATGCTTTAAAGGCGATTCGAATCTCCCTCCTGAAATCTGTTTCCTGCAATTCTGCCTTGCTTTCAAATCCTCTTCGTTGCCTTCCCTCAATATATTTGTGGACGAGAGTTATCATTTATAACTCTGCAGGTTTGTGAATTGCAGTGCCCCTGAGCTCCATTTTTCAACTCGCTTTCTTGGGAGCTGGCCGCAAAAGCGCAGGATTGCTTCAGGCCCTATTCTGCTTCCGGGCGGCAGGCTGAGCCTGTGGTTAATTCTTCTTCCTGATGGGAAAATAGAGTGACCTGTGCCTGTCCCAAGACCTAGAGCTAGTCTCTCATTGGTTCCCCCTCTTCCCGTTACTCCTCAGGACAAATTGCAACCTGTACGGAACAGGAGGTTAAAGGTGCTGATTCTCCAAGGAGGGAGATTGCTAGGAAAGCGGCTGGAATGGCGAACCCGAGCACAAGGAGATGAGAAATGAGGTGCGTTTTAGAAACCTTTCCTAATCACACGGTGTACCATTTTCTGGGTTTCTCATGCATGTTTTCGATGTAGGAAGATGCCCTTGAACCTGGAGATTTGGGACCCATGGGATGGGTACCACGCAGTATTACTTTCAAGGGTCTGCGTTTGCTCACCCAACCTCAGCAAACCTCTCAGCCCCAAGAGTGTCCACCCTTATGTCTCAATCAGCTGTGGGTCTAGATATGGTCAACCCAGGTGGCATCACAGCCTCTGAACGAATTTTGTAAGAATTTCTCTCTCTTTCACTGTCTTTGTTTCACGGGTTTTTAAAAGTAATTGATTTTTATAATGGGGTTTAGCTGCTTTTCAATGCTGTGTTTATGCCGCTTTACACCCACTTGACTCACTTACAGAGAGATTTCAATACATAGGTTTTAAGATTCTTACTAGTCAGATATATTCTTGGGCGGTGAATAGGGGGTGTTGAGTCCCGTTCACTGAGCAAGGAGTAGGTCTTGTCTATTACATGTTGGGTTTATGGAACGGTATCTGAGCTAATTTGAAACCCTGGTTTTATGCATCACCCCACCTCACCTTTCCCGTTAAGCAGCCATAGTGTGTTTTCTAAACGTGTGACTCTCTTCTGTTTTGTAATTCAGTTCAAGTGTAGCGGTTTTTACTTTCCCTCTATAAGTGATATCTTATGATAAGTTTTTTTTTTTCTGTGTGACTTATTTCACGTAGAATCGTCGTACCTAAATCCACTCATCATGCTGCTACGAGCCTTATGACGTAGATTTCATGGCTGAGTGATATTCCATTGTACATAAGGACCACAACTTCTGTATCCATTTTTCTCTATCCTGGGATATTTAAGGTGTAACGAAGTGGAGGTTCTTGCCAACAGAGCAGCCCTAAACTTTGGGGTGCCTGTGTCTTGCTGATTTTTAGTTTTCCCAATTGATACGCCCATGAGTGGAAGTGCCCTATGCTCTCTAAGCTGAGTTTTTTAGATGTTTCAAGACACACCGAACACATCTCCAGAGTGGCTGTTGGCAATTTACATCCCGCCCATCAGCGTAGCAAGGCTCCCGTTTCTCCATTGCCTGTCCTGCATTTCTGGTTTTGACACTTTATTCAGCATGGCCCTTTTGACCGATGGGAAGCGAGACTTCTTTGTAGCGCTGATTTGCCTTTCCAGGTTGCTTGGTTGGCCAAAAAGGGCGTATGCGTTTTTTCCTGAATATATTCAGGAAAAAACGCATACGCCCTTTTTGGCCAAGGGCATCATTGTCGAGGTTTTGCCGCTTTTCCTGTGCTTTAAAGGCGATTCGAATCTCCCTCCTGAAATCTGTTTCCTGCAATTCTGCCTTGCTTTCAAATCCTCTTCGTTGCCTTCCCTCAATATATTTGTGGACGAGAGTTATCATTTATACCTCTGCAGGTTTGTGAATTGCAGTGCCCCTGAGCTCCATTTTTCAACTCGCTTTCTTGGGAGCTGGCCGCAAAAGCGCAGGATTGCTTCAGGCCCTATTCTGCTTCCGGGTGGCAGGCTGAGCCTGTGGTTAATTCTTCTTCGTGATGGGAAAATAGAGTGACCTGTGCCTGTCCCAAGACCTAGAGCTAGTCTCTCATTGGTTCCCCCTCTTCCCGTTCCTCCTCAGGACAAATTGCAACCTGTACGGAACAGGAGGTTAAAGGTGCTGATTCTCCAAGGAGGGAGATTGCTAGGAAAGCGGCTGGAATGGCGAACCCGAGCACAAGGAGATGAGAAATGAGGTGCGTTTTAGAAACCTTTCCTGATCACACGGTGTACCATTTTCTGGGTTTCTCATGCATGTTTTCGATGTAGGAAGATGCCCTTGAACCTGGAGATTTGGGACCCATGGGATGGGTACCACACAGTATTACTTTCAAGGTTCTGCGTTTGCTCACCCAACCTCACCAAACCTCTCAGCCCCAAGAGTGTCCACCCTTATGTCTCAATCAGCTGTGGGTCTAGATATGGTCAACCCAGGTGGCATCACAACCTCTGAACGAATTTTGTAAGAATTTCTCTCTCTTTCACTGTCTTTGTTTCACGGGTTTTTAAAAGTAATTGATTTTTATAATGGGGTTTAGCTGCTTTTCAATGCTGTGTTTATGCCGCTTTACACCCACTTGACTCACCTACAGAGAGATTTCAATACATAGGTTTTAAGATTCTTACTAGTCAGATATATTCTTGGGCGGTGAATAGGGGGTGTTGAGTCCCGTTCACTGAGCAAGGAGTAGGTCTTGTCTATTACATGTTGGGTTTATGGAACGGTATCTGAGCTAATTTGAAACCCTGGTTTTATGCATCACCCCACCTCACCTTTCCCGTTAAGCAGCCATAGTGTGTTTTCTAAACGTGTGACTCTCTTCTGTTTTGTAATTCAGTTCAAGTGTAGCGGTTTTTACTTTCCCTCTATAAGTGATATCTTATGATAAGTTTTTTTTTTTTCTGTGTGAATTATTTCACGTAGAATCGTCGTACCTAAATCCACTCATCATGCTGCTACGAGCCTTATGACGTAGATGTCATGGCTCAGTGATATTCCATTGTACATAAGGACCACAACTTCTTTATCCATTTTTCTCTTTCCTGGGATATTTAAGGTGTAACGAAGTGGATCTTCTTGTCAACAGAGCAGCCCTAAACTTTGGGGTGCCTGTGTCTTGCTGATTTTTAGTTTTCCCAATTTATACGCCCATGAGTGGAAGTGCCCTATGCTCTCTAAGCTGAGTTTTTTAGATGTTTCAAGACACACCGTACACCTCTCCAGAGTGGCTGTTGGCAATTTACATCTCGCCCATCAGCGTAGCAAGGCTCCCGTTTCTCCATGGCCTGTCCGGCATTTCTGGTTTTGACACTTTATTCAGCATGGCCCTTTTGACCGATGGGAAGCGAGACTTCTTTGTGGCGCTGATTTGCCTTTCCAGGTTGCTTGGTTGGCCAAAAAGGGCGTATGCGTTTTTTCCTGAATATATTCAGGAAAAAACGCATACGCCCTTTTTGGCCAAGGGCATCATTGTCGAGGTTTTGCCGCTTTTCCTGTGCTTTAAAGGCGATTCGAATCTCCCTCCTGAAATCTGTTTCCTGCAATTCTGCCTTGCTTTCAAATCCTCTTCGTTGCCTTCCCTCAATATATTTGTGGACGAGAGTTACCATTTATAACTCTGCAGGTTTGTGAATCGCAGTGCCCCTGAGCTCCATTTTTCAACTCGCTTTCTTGGGAGCTGGCCGCAAAAGCGCAGGATTGCTTCAGGCCCTATTCTGCTTCCGGGCCGCAGGCTGAGCCTGTGGTTAATTCTTCTTCCTGATGGGAAAATAGAGTGACCTGTGCCTGTCCCAAGACCTAGAGCTAGTCTCTCATTGGTTCCCCCTCTTCCCGTTCATCCTCAGGACAAATTGCAACCTGTACGAAACAGGAGGTTAAAGGTGCTGATTCTCCAAGGAGGGAGATTGCTAGGAAAGTGGCTGGAATGGCGAACCCGAGCACAAGGAGATGAGAAATGAGGTGCGTTTTAGAAACCTTTCCCGATCACACGGTGTACCATTTTTTGGGTTTCTCATGCATGTTTTCGATGTAGGAAGATGCCCTTGAACCTGGAGATTTGGGACCCATGGGATGGGTACCACGCAGTATTACTTTAAAGGGTCTGCATTTGCTCACCCAACCTCAGCAAACCTCTCAGCCCCAAGAGTGTCCACCCTTATGTCTCAATCAGCTGTGGGTCTAGATATGGTCAACCCAGGTGGCATCACAGCCTCTGAACGAATTTTGTAAGAATTTCTCTCTCTTTCACTGTCTTTGTTTCACGGGTTTTTAAAAGTAATTGATTTTTATAATGGGGTTTAGCTGCTTTTCAGTGCTGTGTTTATGATGCTGTAAACGCACTTGACTCACTTACAGAGAGATTTCAATACATAGGTTTTAAGATTGTTACTTGTCAGATATATTCTTGGTCGGTGAATAGGGGGTGTTGGGTCCCGTTCACTGAGTAAGGAGTAGGTCTTGTCTATTACATATTGGGTTTATGGAACGCTATCTGAGCTAATTTGTAACCCTGGTTTTATGCATCACCCCACCTCACATTTCCCGTTAAACAGCCATAGTGTGTTTTCTAAACGTGTGACTCTCTTCTGTTTTGTAATTCAGTTCAAGTGTAGTGGTTTTTACTTTCCCTCTATAAGTGATATCTTATGATAAGTTTTTTTTTTTTCTGTGTGACTTATTTCACCTAGAATCGTCATACCTAAATCCACTCATCATGCTGCTACGAGCCTTATGACGTAGATTTCATGGCTGAGTGATATTCCATTGTACATAAGGACCACAACTTCTGTATCCATTTTTCTCTTTCCTGGGATATTTAAGGTGTAACGAAGTGGAGATTCTTGCCAACAGAGCAGCCCTAAACTTTGGGGTGCCTGTGTCTTGCTGATTTTTAGTTTTCCCAATTTATACGCCCATGAGTGGAAGTGCCCTATGCTCTCTAAGCTGAGTTTTTTAGATGTCTCAGGACACACCGTGCACCTCTCCAGAGTGGCTGTTGGCAATTTACATCCCGCCCATCAGCGTAGCAAGGCTCCCGTTTCTCCATGGCCTGTCCTGCATTGCTGGTTTTGACAATTTATTCAGCATGGCCCTTTTGACCGATGGGAAGCGAGACTTCTTTGTAGCGCTGATTTGCCTTTCCAGGTTGCTTGGTTGGCCAAAAAGGGCGTATGCGTTTTTTCCTGAATATATTCAGGAAAAAACGCATACAACCTTTTTGGCCAAGGGCATCATTGTCGAGGTTTTGCCGCTTTTCTTTGCTTTAACGGCGATTCGAATCTGCCTCCTGAAATCTGTTTCCTGCAATTCTGCCTTGCTTTCAAATCCTCTTCGTTGCCTTCCCTCAATATATTTGTGGACGAGAGTTATCATTTATAACTCTGCTGGTTTGTGAATTGCAGTGCCCCTGAGCTCCATTTTTCAACTCGATTTCTTGGGAGCTGGCCGCAAAAGCGCAGGATTGCTTCAGGCCCTATTCTGCTTCCGGGCGGCAGGCTGAGCCTGTGGTTAATTTTTCTTCCTGATGGGAAAATAGAGTGACCTGTGCCTGTCCCAAGACCTAGAGCTAGTCTCTCATTGGTTCCCCCTCTTCCCGTTCCTCCTCAGGACAAATTGCAACCTGTACGGAACAGGAGGTTAAAGGTGCTGATTCTCCAAGGAGGGAGATTGCTAGGAAAGCGGCTGGAATGGCGAACCCGAGCACAAGGAGATGAGAAATGAGGTGCGTTTTAGAAACCTTTCCTGATCACACGGTGTACCATTTTCTGGGTTTCTCATGCATGTTTTCGATGTAGGAAGATGCCCTTGAACCTGGAGATTTGGGACCCATGGGATGGGTACCACACAGTATTACTTTCAAGGTTCTGCGTTTGCTCACCCAACCTCACCAAACCTCTCAGCCCCAAGAGTGTCCACCCTTATGTCTCAATCAGCTGTGGGTCTAGATATGGTCAACCCAGGTGGCATCACAACCTCTGAACGAATTTTGTAAGAATTTCTCTCTCTTTCACTGTCTTTGTTTCACGGGTTTTTAAAAGTAATTGATTTTTATAATGGGGTTTAGCTGCTTTTCAATGCTGTGTTTATGCCGCTTTACACCCACTTGACTCACTTACAGAGAGATTTCAATACATAGGTTTTAAGATTCTTACTAGTCAGATATATTCTTGGGCGGTGAATAGGGGGTGTTGAGTCCCATTCACTGAGCAAGGAGTAGGTCTTGTCTATTACATGTTGGGTTTATGGAACGGTATCTGAGCTAATTTGAAACCCTGGTTTTATGCATCACCCCACCTCACCTTTCCCGTTAAGCAGCCATAGTGTGTTTTCTAAACGTGTGACTCTCTTCTGTTTTGTAATTCAGTTCAAGTGTAGCGGTTTTTACTTTCCCTCTATAAGTGATATCTTATGATAAGTTTTTTTTTTTTTCTGTGTGACTTATTTCACGTAGAATCGTCGTACCTAAATCCACTCATCATGCTGCTACGAGCCTTATGACGTAGATTTCATGGCTGAGTGATATTCCATTGTACATAAGGACCACAACTTCTGTATCCATTTTTCTCTTTCCTGGGATATTTAAGGTGTAACGAAGTGGAGGTTCTTGCCAACAGAGCAGCCCTAAACTTTGGGGTGCCTGTGTCTTGCTGATTTTAATTTTCCCAATTTATACGCCCATGAGTGGAAGTGCCCTATGCTCTCTAAGCTGAGTTTTTTAGATATTTCAAGACACACCGTACACCTCTCCAGAGTGGCTGTTGGCAATTTACATCCCGCCCATCAGCGTAGCAAGGCTCCCGTTTCTCCATGGCCTGTCCTGCATTTCTGGTTTTGACACTTTATTCAGCATGACCCTTTTGACCGATGGGAAGCGAGACTTCTTTGTAGCGCTGATTTGCCTTTCCAGGTTGCTTGGTTGGCCAAAAAGGGCGTATGCGTTTTTTCCTGAATATATTCAGGAAAAAACGCATACGCCCTTTTTGGCCAAGGGCATCATTGTCGAGGTTTTGCCGCTTTTCCTGTGCTTTAAAGGCGATTCGAATCTCCCTCCTGAAATCTGTTTCCTGCAATTCTGCCTTGCTTTCAAATCCTCTTCGTTGCCTTCCCTCAATATATTTGTGGACGAGAGTTATCATTTATAACTCTGCAGGTTTGTGAATTGCAGTGCCCCTGAGCTCCATTTTTCAACTCGCTTTCTTGGGAGCTGGCCGCAAAAGCGCAGGATTGCTTCAGGCCCTATTCTGCTTCCGGGTGGCAGGCTGAGCCTGAGGTTAATTCTTCTTCGTGATGGGAAAATAGAGTGACCTGTGCCTGTCCCAAGACCTAGAGCTAGTCTCTCATTGGTTCCCCCTCTTCCCGTTCCTCCTCAGGACAAATTGCAACCTGTACGGAAGAGGAGGTTAAAGGTGCTGATTCTCCAAGGAGGGAGATTGCTAGGAAAGCGGCTGGAATGGCGAACCCGAGCACAAGGAGATGAGAAATGAGGTGCGTTTTAGAAACCTTTCCTGATCACACGGTGTACCATTTTCTGGGTTTCTCATGCATGTTTTCGATGTAGGAAGATGCCCTTGAACCTGGAGATTTGGGACCCATGGGATGGGTACCACGCAGTATTACTTTCAAGGGTCTGCGTTTGCTCACCCAACCTCAGCAAACCTCTCAGCCCCAAGAGTGTCCACCCTTATGTCTCAATCAGCTGTGGGTCTAGATATGGTCAACCCAGGTGGCATCACAGCCTCTGAACGAATTTTGTAAGAATTTCTCTCTCTTTCACTGTCTTTGTTTCACGGGTTTTTAAAAGTAATTGATTTTTATAATGGGGTTTAGCTGCATTTCAATGCTGTGTTTATGCCGCTTTACACCCACTTGACTCACTTACAGAGAGATTTCAATACATAGGTTTTAAGATTCTTATTAGTCAGATATATTCTTGGGCGGTGAATAGGGGGTGTTGAGTCCCGTTCACTGAGCAAGGAGTAGGTCTTGTCTATTACATGTTGGGTTTATGGAACGGTATCTGAGCTAATTTGAAACGCTGGTTTTATGCATCACCCCACCTCACCTTTCCCGTTAAGCAGCCATAGTGTGTTTTCTAAACGTGTGACTCTCTTCTGTTTTGTAATTCAGTTCAAGTGTAGCGGTTTTTACTTTCCCTCTATAAGTGATATCTTATGATAAGTTTTTTTTTTTTTCTGTGTGAATTATTTCACGTAGAATCGTCGTACCTAAATCCACTCATCATGCTGCTACGAGCCTTATGACGTAGATGTCATGGCTCAGTGATATTCCATTGTACATAAGGACCACAACTTCTTTATCCATTTTTCTCTTTCCTGGGATATTTAAGGTGTAACGAAGTGGATCTTCTTGTCAACAGAGCAGCCCTAAACTTTGGGGTGCCTGTGTCGTGCTGATTTTTAGTTTTCCCAATTTATACGCCCATGAGTGGAAGTGCCCTATGCTCTCTAAGCTGAGTTTTTTAGATGTTTCAAGACACACCGTACACCTCTCCAGAGTGGCTGTTGGCAATTTACATCTCGCCCATCAGCGTAGCAAGGCTCCCGTTTCTCCATGGCCTGTCCGGCATTTCTGGTTTTGACACTTTATTCAGCATGGCCCTTTTGACCGATGGGAAGCGAGACTTCTTTGTGGCGCTGATTTGCCTTTCCAGGTTGCTTGGTTGGCCAAAAAGGGCGTATGCGTTTTTTCCTGAATATATTCAGGAAAAAACGCATACGCCCTTTTTGGCCAAGGGCATCATTGTCGAGGTTTTGCCGCTTTTCCTGTGCTTTAAAGGCGATTCGAATCTCCCTCCTGAAATCTGTTTCCTGCAATTCTGCCTTGGTTTCAAATCCTCTTCGTTGCCTTCCCTCAATATATTTGTGGACGAGAGTTACCATTTATAACTCTGCAGGTTTGTGAATCGCAGTGCACCTGAGCTCCATTTTTCAACTCGCTTTCTTGGGAGCTGGCCGCAAAAGCGCAGGATTGCTTCAGGCCCTATTCTGCTTCCGGGCGGCAGGCTGAGCCTGTGGTTAATTCTTCTTCCTGATGGGAAAATAGAGTGACCTGTGCCTGTCCCAAGACCTAGAGCTAGTCTCTCATTGGTTCCCCCTCTTCCCGTTCCTCCTCAGGACAAATTGCAACCTGTACGGAACAGGAGGTTAAAGGTGCTGATTCTCCAAGGAGGGAGATTGCTAGGAAAGCGGCTGGAATGGCGAACCCGAGCAGAAGGAGATGAGAAATGAGGTGCGTTTTAGAAACCTTTCCCGATCACACGGTGTACCATCTTCTGGGTTTCTCATGCATGTTTTCGATGTAGGAAGATGCCCTTGAACCTGGAGATTTGGGACCCATGGGATGGGTACCACGCAGTATTACTTTAAAGGGTCTGCATTTGCTCACCCAACCTCACCAAACCTCTCAGCCCCAAGAGTGTCCACCCTTATGTCTCAATCAGCTGTGGGTCTAGATATGGTCAACCCAGGTGGCATCACAGCCGCTGAACGAATTTTGTAAGAATTTCTCTCTCTTTCACTGTCTTTGTTTCACGGGTTTTTAAAAATAATTGATTTTTATAATGGGGTTTAGCTGCTTTTCAGTGCTGTGTTTATGATGCTTTACACGCACTTGACTCACTTACAGAGAGATTTCAATACATAGGTTTTAAGATTGTTATTTGTCAGATATATTCTTGGTCGGTGAATAGGGGGTGTTGGGTCCCGTTCACTGAGTAAGGAGTAGGTCTTGTCTATTACATATTGGGTTTATGGAACGCTATCTGAGCTAATTTGTAACCCTGGTTTTATGCATCACCCCACCTCACCTTTCCCGTTAAGCAGCCATAGTGTGTTTTCTAAACGTGTGACTCTCTTCTGTTTTGTAATTCAGTTCAAGTGTAGTGGTTTTTACTTTCCCTCTATAAGTGATATCTTATGATAAGTTTTTTTTTTTTTTTCTGTGTGACTTATTTCACCTAGAATCGTCATACCTAAATCCACTCATCATGCTGCTACGAGCCTTATGACGTAGATTTCATGGCTGAGTGATATTCCATTGTACATAAGGACCACAACTTCTGTATCCATTTTTCTCTTTCCTGGGATATTTAAGGTGTAACGAAGTGGAGGTTCTTGCCAACAGAGCAGCCCTAAACTTTGGGGTGCCTGTGTCTTGCTGATTTTAATTTTCCCAATTTATACGCCCATGAGTGGAAGTGCCCTATGCTCTCTAAGCTGAGTTTTTTAGATGTCTCAGGACACATCGTACACCTCTCCAGAGTGGCTGTTGGCAATTTACATCCCGCCCATCAGCGTAGCAAGGCTCCCGTTTCTCCATGGCCTGTCCTGCATTTCTGGTTTTGACACTTTATTCAGCATGACCCTTTTGACCGATGGGAAGCGAGACTTCTTTGTAGCGCTGATTTGCCTTTCCAGGTTGCTTGGTTGGCCAAAAAGGGCGTATGCGTTTTTTCCTGAATATATTCAGGAAAAAACGCATACGCCCTTTTTGGCCAAGGGCATCATTGTCGAGGTTTTGCCGCTTTTCCTGTGCTTTAAAGGCGATTCGAATCTCCCTCCTGAAATCTGTTTCCTGCAATTCTGCCTTGCTTTCAAATCCTCTTCATTGCCTTCCCTCAATATATTTGTGGACGAGAGTTATCATTTATAACTCTGCAGGTTTGTGAATTGCAGTGCCCCTGAGCTCCATTTTTCAACTCGCTTTCTTGGGAGCTGGCCGCAAAAGCGCAGGATTGCTTCAGGCCCTATTCTGCTTCCGGGTGGCAGGCTGAGCCTGAGGTTAATTCTTCTTCGTGATGGGAAAATAGAGTGACCTGTGCCTGTCCCAAGACCTAGAGCTAGTCTCTCATTGGTTCCCCCTATTCCCGTTCCTCCTCAGGACAAATTGCAACCTGTACGGAACAGGAGGTTAAAGGTGCTGATTCTCCAAGGAGGGAGATTGCTAGGAAAGCGGCTGGAATGGCGAACCCGAGCTCAAGGAGATGAGAAATGAGGTGCGTTTTAGAAACCTTTCCTGATCACACGGTGTACCATTTTCTGGGTTTCTCATGCATGTTTTCGATGTAGGAAGATGCCCTTGAACCTGGAGATTTGGGACCCATGGGATGGGTACCACGCAGTATTACTTTCAAGGGTCTGCGTTTGCTCACCCAACCTCAGCAAACCTCTCAGCCCCAAGAGTGTCCACCCTTATGTCTCAATCAGCTGTGGGTCTAGATATGGTCAACCCAGGTGGCATCACAGCCTCTGAACGAATTTTGTAAGAATTTCTCTCTCTTTCACTGTCTTTGTTTCACGGGTTTTTAAAAGTAATTGATTTTTATAATGGGGTTTAGCTGCTTTTCAGTGCTGTGTTTATGATGCTTTACACGCACTTGACTCACTTACAGAGAGATTTCAATACATAGGTTTTAAGATTGTTACTTGTCAGATATATTCTTGGTCGGTGAATAGGGGGTGTTGGGTCCCGTTCACTGAGTAAGGAGTAGGTCTTGTCTATTACATATTGGGTTTATGGAACGCTATCTGAGCTAATTTGTAACCCTGGTTTTATGCATCACCCCACCTCACATTTCCCGTTAAGCAGCCATAGTGTGTTTTGTAAACGTGTGACTCTCTTCTGTTTTGTAATTCAGTTCAAGTGTAGTGGTTTTTACTTTCCCTCTATAAGTGATATCTTATGATAAGTTTTTTTTTTTTCTGTGTGACTTATTTCACCTAGAATCGTCATACCTAAATCCACTCATCATGCTGCTACGAGCCTTATGACGTAGATTTCATGGCCGAGTGACATTCCATTGTACATAAGGACCACAACTTCTGTATCCATTTTTCTCTTTCCTGGGATATTTAAGGTGTAACGAAGTGGAGATTCTTGCCAACAGAGCAGCCCTAAACTTTGGGGTGCCTGTGTCTTGCTGATTTTTAGTTTTCCCAATTTATACGCCCATGAGTGGAAGTGCCCTATGCTCTCTAAGCTGAGTTTTTTAGATGTCTCAGGACACACCGTGTACCTCTCCAGAGTGGCTGTTGGCAATTTACATCCCGCCCATCAGCGTAGCAAGGCTCCCGTTTCTCCATGGCCTGTCCTGCATTGCTGGTTTTGACACTTTATTCAGCATGGCCCTTTTGACCGATGGGAAGCGAGACTTCTTTGTAGCGCTGATTTGCCTTTCCAGGTTGCTTGGTTGGCCAAAAAGGGCGTATGCGTTTTTTCCTGAATATATTCAGGAAAAAACGCATACAACCTTTTTGGCCAAGGGCATCATTGTCGAGGTTTTGCCGCTTTTCTTTGCTTTAACGGCGATTCGAATCTCCCTCCTGAAATCTGTTTCCTGCAATTCTGCCTTGCTTTCAAATCCTCTTCGTTGCCTTCCCTCAATATATTTGTGGACGAGAGTTATCATTTATAACTCTGCAGGTTTGTGAATTGCAGTGCCCCTGAGCTCCATTTTTCAACTCGCTTTCTTGGGAGCTGGCCGCAAAAGCGCAGGATTGCTTCAGGCCCTATTCTGCTTCCGGGTGGCAGGCTGAGCCTGAGGTTAATTCTTCTTCGTGATGGGAAAATAGAGTGACCTGTGCCTGTCCCAAGACCTAGAGCTAGTCTCTCATTGGTTCCCCCTCTTCCCGTTCCTCCTCAGGACAAATTGCAACCTGTACGGAAGAGGAGGTTAAAGGTGCTGATTCTCCAAGGAGGGAGATTGCTAGGAAAGCGGCTGGAATGGCGAACCCGAGCACAAGGAGATGAGAAATGAGGTGCGTTTTAGAAACCTTTCCTGATCACACGGTGTACCATTTTCTGGGTTTCTCATGCATGTTTTCGATGTAGGAAGATGCCCTTGAACCTGGAGATTTGGGACCCATGGGATGGGTACCACGCAGTATTACTTTCAAGGGTCTGCGTTTGCTCACCCAACCTCAGCAAACCTCTCAGCCCCAAGAGTGTCCACCCTTATGTCTCAATCAGCTGTGGGTCTAGATATGGTCAACCCAGGTGGCATCACAGCCTCTGAACGAATTTTGTAAGAATTTCTCTCTCTTTCACTGTCTTTGTTTCACGGGTTTTTAAAAGTAATTGATTTTTATAATGGGGTTTAGCTGCATTTCAATGCTGTGTTTATGCCGCTTTACACCCACTTGACTCACTTACAGAGAGATTTCAATACATAGGTTTTAAGATTCTTATTAGTCAGATATATTCTTGGGCGGTGAATAGGGGGTGTTGAGTCCCGTTCACTGAGCAAGGAGTAGGTCTTGTCTATTACATGTTGGGTTTATGGAACGGTATCTGAGCTAATTTGAAACGCTGGTTTTATGCATCACCCCACCTCACCTTTACCGTTAAGCAGCCATAGTGTGTTTTCTAAACGTGTGACTCTCTTCTGTTTTGTAATTCAGTTCAAGTGTAGCGGTTTTTACTTTCCCTCTATAAGTGATATCTTATGATAAGTTTTTTTTTTTTTCTGTGTGAATTATTTCACGTAGAATCGTCGTACCTAAATCCACTCATCATGCTGCTACGAGCCTTATGACGTAGATGTCATGGCTCAGTGATATTCCATTGTACATAAGGACCACAACTTCTTTATCCATTTTTCTCTTTCCTGGGATATTTAAGGTGTAACGAAGTGGATCTTCTTGTCAACAGAGCAGCCCTAAACTTTGGGGTGCCTGTGTCTTGCTGATTTTTAGTTTTCCCAATTTATACGCCCATGAGTGGAAGTGCCCTATGCTCTCTAAGCTGAGTTTTTTAGATGTTTCAAGACACACCGTACACCTCTCCAGAGTGGCTGTTGGCAATTTACATCTCGCCCATCAGCGTAGCAAGGCTCCCGTTTCTCCATGGCCTGTCCGGCTTTTCTGGTTTTGACACTTTATTCAGCATGGCCCTTTTGACCGATGGGAAGCGAGACTTCTTTGTGGCGCTGATTTGCCTTTCCAGGTTGCTTGGTTGGCCAAAAAGGGCGTATGCGTTTTTTCCTGAATATATTCAGGAAAAAACGCATACGCCCTTTTTGGCCAAGGGCATCATTGTCGAGGTTTTGCCGCTTTTCCTGTGCTTTAAAGGCGATTCGAATCTCCCTCCTGAAATCTGTTTCCTGCAATTCTGCCTTGGTTTCAAATCCTCTTCGTTGCCTTCCCTCAATATATTTGTGGACGAGAGTTACCATTTATAACTCTGCAGGTTTGTGAATCGCAGTGCACCTGAGCTCCATTTTTCAACTCGCTTTCTTGGGAGCTGGCCGCAAAAGCGCAGGATTGCTTCAGGCCCTATTCTGCTTCCGGGCGGCAGGCTGAGCCTGTGGTTAATTCTTCTTCCTGATGGGAAAATAGAGTGACCTGTGCCTGTCCCAAGACCTAGAGCTAGTCTCTCATTGGTTCCCCCTCTTCCCGTTCCTCCTCAGGACAAATTGCAACCTGTACGGAACAGGAGGTTAAAGGTGCTGATTCTCCAAGGAGGGAGATTGCTAGGAAAGCGGCTGGAATGGCGAACCCGAGCACAAGGAGATGAGAAATGAGGTGCGTTTTAGAAACCTTTCCCGATCACACGGTGTACCATCTTCTGGGTTTCTCATGCATGTTTTCGATGTAGGAAGATGCCCTTGAACCTGGAGATTTGGGACCCATGGGATGGGTACCACGCAGTATTACTTTCAAGGGTCTGCGTTTGCTCACCCAACCTCAGCAAACCTCTCAGCCCCAAGAGTGTCCACCCTTATGTCTCAATCAGCTGTGGGTCTAGATATGGTCAACCCAGGTGGCATCACAGCCTCTGAACGAATTTTGTAAGAATTTCTCTCTCTTTCACTGTCTTTGTTTCACGGGTTTTTAAAAGTAATTGATTTTTATAATGGGGTTTAGCTGCTTTTCAGTGCTGTGTTTATGATGCTTTACACGCACTTGACTCACTTACAGAGAGATTTCAATACATAGGTTTTAAGATTGTTATTTGTCAGATATATTCTTGGTCTGTGAATAGGGGGTGTTGGGTCCCGTTCACTGAGTAAGGAGTAGGTCTTGTCTATTACATATTGGGTTTATGGAACGCTATCTGAGCTAATTTGTAACCCTGGTTTTATGCATCACCCCACCTCACCTTTCCCGTTAAGCAGCCATAGTGTGTTTTCTAAACGTGTGACTCTCTTCTGTTTTGTAATTCAGTTCAAGTGTAGTGGTTTTTACTTTCCCTCTATAAGTGATATCTTATGATAAGTTTTTTTTTTTTTTTTTCTGTGTGACTTATTTCACCTAGAATCGTCATACCTAAATCCACTCATCATGCTGCTACGAGCCTTATGACGTAGATTTCATGGCTGAGTGATATTCCATTGTACATAAGGACCACAACTTCTGTATCCATTTTTCTCTTTCCTGGGATATTTAAGGTTTAACGAAGTGGAGGTTCTTGCCAACAGAGCAGCCCTAAACTTTGGGGTGCCTGTGTCTTGCTGATTTTAATTTTCCCAATTTATACGCCCATGAGTGGAAGTGCCCTATGCTCTCTAAGCTGAGTTTTTTAGATGTCTCAGGACACATCGTACACCTCTCCAGAGTGGCTGTTGGCAATTTACATCCCGCCCATCAGCGTAGCAAGGCTCCCGTTTCTCCATGGCCTGTCCTGCATTTCTGGTTTTGACACTTTATTCAGCATGACCCTTTTGACCGATGGGAAGCGAGACTTCTTTGTAGCGCTGATTTGCCTTTCCAGGTTGCTTGGTTGGCCAAAAAGGGCGTATGCGTTTTTTCCTGAATATATTCAGGAAAAAACGCATACGCCCTTTTTGGCCAAGGGCATCATTGTCGAGGTTTTGCCGCTTTTCCTGTGCTTTAAAGGCGATTCGAATCTCCCTCCTGAAATCTGATTCCTGCAATTCTGACTTGCTTTCAAATCCTCTTCGTTGCCTTCCCTCAATATATTTGTGGACGAGAGTTATCATTTATAACTCTGCAGGTTTGTGAATTGCAGTGCCCCTGAGCTCCATTTTTCAACTCGCTTTCTTGGGAGCTGGCCGCAAAAGCGCAGGATTGCTTCAGGCCCTATTCTGCTTCCGGGTGGCAGGCTGAGCCTGAGGTTAATTCTTCTTCGTGATGGGAAAATAGAGTGACCTGTGCCTGTCCCAAGACCTAGAGCTAGTCTCTCATTGGTTCCCCCTCTTCCCGTTCCTCCTCAGGACAAATTGCAACCTGTACGGAACAGGAGGTTAAAGGTGCTGATTCTCCAAGGAGGGAGATTGCTAGGAAAGCGGCTGGAATGGCGAACCCGAGCTCAAGGAGATGAGAAATGAGGTGCGTTTTAGAAACCTTTCCTGATCACACGGTGTACCATTTTCTGGGTTTCTCATGCATGTTTTCGATGTAGGAAGATGCCCTTGAACCTGGAGATTTGGGACCCATGGGATGGGTACCACGCAGTATTACTTTCAAGGGTCTGCGTTTGCTCACCCAACCTCAGCAAACCTCTCAGCCCCAAGAGTGTCCACCCTTATGTCTCAATCAGCTGTGGGTCTAGATATGGTCAACCCAGGTGGCATCACAGCCTCTGAACGAATTTTGTAAGAATTTCTCTCTCTTTCACTGTCTTTGTTTCACGGGTTTTTAAAAGTAATTGATTTTTATAATGGGGTTTAGCTGCTTTTCAGTGCTGTGTTTATGATGCTTTACACGCACTTGACTCACTTACAGAGAGATTTCAATACATAGGTTTTAAGATTGTTACTTGTCAGATATATTCTTGGTCGGTGAATAGGGGGTGTTGGGTCCCGTTCACTGAGTAAGGAGTAGGTCTTGTCTATTACATATTGGGTTTATGGAACGCTATCTGAGCTAATTTGTAACCCTGGTTTTATGCATCACCCCACCTCACATTTCCCGTTAAGCAGCCATAGTGTGTTTTGTAAACGTGTGACTCTCTTCTGTTTTGTAATTCAGTTCAAGTGTAGTGGTTTTTACTTTCCCTCTATAAGTGATATCTTATGATAAGTTTTTTTTTTTTCTGTGTGACTTATTTCACCTAGAATCGTCATACCTAAATCCACTCATCATGCTGCTACGAGCCTTATGACGTAGATTTCATGGCCGAGTGATATTCCATTGTACATAAGGACCACAACTTCTGTATCCATTTTTCTCTTTCCTGGGATATTTAAGGTGTAACGAAGTGGAGATTCTTGCCAACAGAGCAGCCCTAAACTTTGGGGTGCCTGTGTCTTGCTGATTTTTAGTTTTCCCAATTTATACGCCCATGAGTGGAAGTGCCCTATGCTCTCTAAGCTGAGTTTTTTAGATGTCTCAGGACACACCGTGTACCTCTCCAGAGTGGCTGTTGGCAATTTACATCCCGCCCATCAGCGTAGCAAGGCTCCCGTTTCTCCATGGCCTGTCCTGCATTGCTGGTTTTGACACTTTATTCAGCATGGCCCTTTTGACCGATGGGAAGCGAGACTTCTTTGTAGCGCTGATTTGCCTTTCCAGGTTGCTTGGTTGGCCAAAAAGGGCGTATGCGTTTTTTCCTGAATATATTCAGGAAAAAACGCATACAACCTTTTTGGCCAAGGGCATCATTGTCGAGGTTTTGCCGCTTTTCTTTGCTTTAACGGCGATTCGAATCTCCCTCCTGAAATCTGTTTCCTGCAATTCTGCCTTGCTTTCAAATCCTCTTCGTTGCCTTCCCTCAATATATTTGTGGACGAGAGTTATCATTTATAACTCTGCAGGTTTGTGAATTGCAGTGCCCCTGAGCTCCATTTTTCAACTCGATTTCTTGGGAGCTGGCCGCAAAAGCGCAGGATTGCTTCAGGCCCTATTCTGCTTCCGGGCGGCAGGCTGAGCCTGTGGTTAATTTTTCTTCCTGATGGGAAAATAGAGTGACCTGTGCCTGTCCCAAGACCTAGAGCTAGTCTCTCATTGGTTCCCCCTCTTCCCGTTCCTCCTCAGGACAAATTGCAACCTGTACGGAACAGGAGGTTAAAGGTGCTGATTCTCCAAGGAGGGAGATTGCTAGGAAAGCGGCTGGAATGGCGAACCCGAGCACAAGGAGATGAGAAATGAGGTGCGTTTTAGAAACCTTAACCGATCACACGGTGTACCATC
This sequence comes from Eschrichtius robustus, assembly GCF_028021215.1. NCBI lineage: Eukaryota > Metazoa > Chordata > Mammalia > Artiodactyla > Eschrichtiidae > Eschrichtius > Eschrichtius robustus. Next base: position 83,877,194 of record NC_090832.1, read on the forward strand.
TTCTGGGTTTCTCATGCATGTTTTCGATGTAGGAAGGTGCCCTTGAACCTGGAGACTTGGGACCCATGGAATGGGTACCACGCAGTATTACATTAAAGGGTCTGCGTTTGCTCACCCAACCTCACCAAACCTCTCAGCCCCAGGAGTGTCCACCCTTATGTCTCAATCAGCTGTGGGTCTAGATATGGTCAACCCAGGTGGCATCACAGCCCCTGAACGAATTTTGTAAGAATTTCTCTCTCTTTCACTGTCTTTGCTTCACGGGTTTTTAAAAGTAATTGATTTTTATAATGGGGTTTAGCTGCTTTTCAGAGCTGTGTGTATGCCGCTTTACTCCCACTTGCCTCACTTACAGAGAGATATCAACACATAGGTTTTAAGTTTCTTACTAGTCAGATATATTCTTGGGCGGTGAATAGGTGGTGTTGAGTCCCGTTCACGGAGCAAGGAGTAGGTCTTGTCTATTACATATTGGGTTTATGGAACGGTATCTGAGCTAATTTGAAACCCTGGTTTTATGCATCACCCCACCTCACCTTTCCCGTTAAGCAGCCATAGTGTGTTTTCTAAACGTGTGACTCTCTTCTGTTTTGTAATTCAGTTCAAGTGTAGCGGTTTTTACATTCCCTCTATAAGTGATATCTTATGATAAGTGTCTTTTTCTGTGTGACTTATTTCACGTAGAATCGTCGTACCTAAATCCACTCATCATGCTGCTAAGAGCCTTATGACGTAGATTTCATGGCTGAGTGATATTCCATTGTACATAAGGACCACAACTTCTTTATCCATTTTTCTCTTTCCTGGGATATTTAAGGTGTAACGAAGTGGAGGTTGTTGTCAACAGAGCAGCCCTAAACTTTGGGGTGCCTCTGTCTTGCTGAATTTTAGTTTTCCCAATTTATAGGCCCACGAGTGGAAGTGCCCTATGCTCTCTAAGCTGAGTTTTTTAGATGTTTCAAGACACACCGTACACCTCTCCAGAGTGGCTGTTGGCAATTTACATCCCGCCCATCAGCGTAGCAAGGCTCCCGTTTCTCCATGGCCTGTCCTGCATTTCTGGTTTTGACACTTTATTCAGCATGGCCCTTTTGACCGATGGGAAGCGAGACTTCTTTGTAGCGCTGATTTGCCTTTGCAGGTTGCTTGGTTGGCCAAAAAGGGCGTATGCGTTTTTTCCTGAATATATTCAGGAAAAAACGCATACGCCCTTTTTGGCCAAGGGCATCATTGTCGAGGTTTTGCCGCTTTTCCTGTGCTTTAAAGGCGATTCGAATCTCCCTCCTGAAACCTGTTTCCTGCAATTCTGCCTTGCTTTCAAATCCTCTTCGTTGCCGTCCAACAGTATATTTGTGGACGAGAGTTATCATTTATAACTCTGCAGGTTTGTGAATTGCAGTGCCCCTGAGCTCCATTTTTCAACTCGCTTTCTTGGGAGCTGGCCGCAAAAGCGCAGGATTGCTTCAGGCCCTATTCTCCTTCCGGGCGGCAGGCTGAGCCTGTGGTTAATTCTTCTTCCTGATGGGAAGATACAGTGAGCTGTGCCTGTCCCAAGACCTAGAGCTAGTCTCTCATTGGTTCCCCCTCTTCCCGTTCCTCCTCAGGACAAATAGCAACCTGTACGGAACAGGAGGTTAAAGGTGCTGATTCTCCAAGGAGGAAGATTGCTAGGAAAGCGGCTGGAATGGCGAACCCGAGCACAAGGAGATGAGAAATGAGGTGCGTTTTAGAAACTTTTCCCGATCACACGGTGTACCATCTTCTGGGTTTCTCATGCATGTTTTCGATGTAGGAAGGTGCCCTTGAACCTGGAGATTTGGGACCCATGGGATGGGTACCACGCAGTATTACTTTAAAGGGTCTGCGTTTGCTCACCCAACCTCACCAAACCTCTCAGCCCCAGGAGTGTCCACCCTTATGTCTCAATCAGCTGTGGGTCTAGATATGGTCAACCCACGTGGCATCACAGCCCCTGAACGAATTTTGTAAGAAATTCTCTCTCTTTCACTGTCTTTGCTTCACGGGTTTTTAAAAGTAATTGATTTTTATAATGGGGTTTAGCTGCTTTTCAGAGCTGTGTGTATGCCGCTTTACACCCACTTGCCTCACTTACAGAGAGATATCAACACATAGGTTTTAAGATTTTTACTAGTCATATATATTCTGGGGCGGTGAATAGGTGGTGTTGAGTCCCGTTCACGGAGCAAGGAGTAGGTCTTGTCTATTACATATTGGGTTTATGGAACGGTATCTAAGCTAATTTGAAACCCTTGTTTTATGCATCACCCCACCTCACCTTTCCCGTTAAGCAGCCATAGTGTGTTTTCTAAACGTGTGACTCTCTTCTGTTTTGTAATTCAGTTCAAGTGTAGCGGTTTTTACATTCACTCTATAAGTGATATCTTATGATAAGTGTCTTTTTCTGTGTGACTGATTTCACGTAGAATCGTTGTACCTAAATCCACTCATCATGCTGCTAGGAGCCTTATGACCTAGATTTCATGGCTGAGTGATATTCCATTGTACATAAGGACCACAACTTCTTTATCCATTTTTCTCTTTCCTGGGATATTTAAGGTGTAACGAAGTGGAGGTTCTTGTCAACAGAGCAGCCCTAAACTTTGGGGTGCCTGTATCTTGCTGATTTTTAGTTTTCCCAATTTATACGCCCACGAGTGGAAGTGCCCTATGCTCTCTAAGCTGAGTTTTTTAGATGTTTCAAGACACACCGTACACCTCTCCAGAGTGGCTGTTGGCAATTTACATCCCGCCCATCAGCGTAGCAAGGCTCCCGTTTCTCCATGGCCTGTCCTGCATTTCTGGTTTTGACACTTTATTCAGCATGGCCCTTTTGACCGATGGGAAGCGAGACTTCTTTGTAGGGCTGATTTGCCTTTGCATGTTGCTTGGTTGGCCAAAAAGGGCGTATGCTTTTTTTCCTGAATATATTCAGGAAAAAACGCATACGCCCTTCTTGGCCAAGGGCATCATTGTCGAGGTTTTGCCGCTTTTCCTGTGCTTTAAAGGCGATTAGACTCTCCCTCCTGAAATCTGTTTCCTACAATTCTGCCTTGCTTTCAAATCCTCTTCGTTGCCTTCCCTCAATATATTTGTGGACGAGAGTTATCATTTATAACTCTGCTGGTTTGTGAATTGCAGTGACCCTGAAGTCCATTTTTCAACTCGCTTTCTTGGGAGCTGGCCGCAAAAGCTCAGGATTGCTTCAGGCCCTATTCGGCTTCCGGCTGGCAGGCTGAGCCTGTGGTTAATTCTTCTTCCTAATGGGAAAATAGAGTGAGCTGTGCCTGTCCCAAGACCTAGAGCTAGTCTCTCATTGGTTCCCCCTCTTCCCGTTCCTCCTCAGGACAAATAGCAACCTGTACAGAACAGGAGTTTAAAGGTGCTGATTCTCCAAGGAGGGAGATTGCTAGGAAAGCGGCTGGAATGGCGAACCCGAGCACAAGGAGATGAGAAATGAGGTGCGTTTTAGAAACCTTTCCCGATCACACGGTGTACCATCTTCTGGGTTTCTCATGCATGTTTTCGATGTAGGAAGGTGCCCTTGAACCTGGAGATTTGGGACCCATGGGATGGGTACCACGCAGTATTACTTTAAAGGGTCTGCGTTTGCTCACCCAACCTCACCAAACCTCTCAGCCCCAGGAGTGTCCACCCTTATGTCTCAATCACCTGTGGGTCTAGATATGGTCAACCCAGGTGGCATCACAGCCCCTGAACGAATTTTGTAAGAATTTCTCTCTCTTTCACTGTCTTTGCTTCACGGGTTTTTAAAAGTAATTGATTTTTATAATGGGGTTTAGCTGCTCTTCAGAGCTGTGTGTATGCCGCTTTACACCCACTTGCCTCACTTACAGAGAGATATCAACACATAGGTTTTAAGTTTCTTACTAGTCAGATATATTCTTGGGCGGTGAATAGGTGGTGCTGAGTCCCGTTCACTGAGCAAGGAGTAGGTCTTGTCTATTACATATTGGGTTTATGGAACGGTATCTGAGCTAATTTGAAACCCTGGTTTTATGCATCACCCCACCTCACCTTTCCCGTTCAGCAGCCATAGTGTGTTTTCTAAACGTGTGACTCTCTTCTGTTTTGTAATTCAGTTCAAGTGTAGCGGTTTTTACATTCCCTCTATAAGTGATATCTTATGATAAGTGTCTTTTTCTGTGTGACTGATTTCACGTAGAATCGTCGTACCTAAATCCACTCATCATGCTGCTAAGAGCCTTGTGACGTAGATTTCATGGCTGAGTGATATTCCATTGTACATAAGGACCACAACTTCTTTATCCATTTTTCTCTTTCCTGGGATATTTAAGTGGAACGAAGTGGAGGTTCTTGTCAACAGAGCAGCCCTAAACTTTGGGGTGCCTGTGTCTTGGTGATTTTTAGTTTTCCCAATTTATACGCCCACGAGTGGAAGTGCCCTATGCTCTCTAAGCTGAGTTTTTTAGATGTTTCAAGACACACCGTACACCTCTCCAGAGTGGCTGTTGGCAATTTACATCCCGCCCATCAGCGTAGCAAGGCTCCCGTTTCTCCATGGCCTGTCCTGCATTTCTGGTTTTGACACTTTATTCAGCATGGCCCTTTTGACCGATGGGAAGCGAGACTTCTTTGTAGCGCTGATTTGCCTTTGCAGGTTGCTTGGTTGGCCAAAAAGGGCGTATGCGTTTTTTCCTGAATATATTCAGGAAAAACGCGTACGCCCTTTTTGGCCAAGGGCATCATTGTCGAGGTTTTGCCGCTTTTCCTGTGCTTTAAAGGCGATTCGAATCTCCCTCCTGAAACCTGTTTCCTGCAATTCTGCCTTGCTTTCAAATCCTCTTCGTTGCCATCCCACAGTATATTTGTGGACGAGAGTTATCATTTATAACTCTGCAGGTTTGTGAATTGCAGTGCCCCTGAGCTCCATTTTTCAACTCGCTTTCTTGGGAGCTGGCCGCAAAAGCGCAGGATTGCTTCAGGCCCTATTCTCCTTCCGGGCGGCAGGCTGAGCCTGTGGTTAATTCTTCTTCCTGATGGGAAGATACAGTGAGCTGTGCCTGTCCCAAGACCTAGAGCTAGTCTCTCATTGGTTCCCCCTCTTCCCGTTCCTCCTCAGGACAAATAGCAACCTGTACGGAACAGGAGGTTAAAGGTGCTGATTCTCCAAGGAGGAAGATTGCTAGGAAAGCGGCTGGAATGGCGAACCCGAGCACAAGGAGATGAGAAATGAGGTGCGTTTTAGAAACTTTTCCCGATCACACGGTGTACCATCTTCTGGGTTTCTCATGCATGTTTTCGATGTAGGAAGGTGCCCTTGAACCTGGAGATTTGGGACCCATGGGATGGGTACCACGCAGTATTACTTTAAAGGGTCTGCGTTTGCTCACCCAACCTCACCAAACCTCTCAGCCCCAGGAGTGTCCACCCTTATGTCTCAATCAGCTGTGGGTCTAGATATGGTCAACCCACGTGGCATCACAGCCCCTGAACGAATTTTGTAAGAAATTATCTCTCTTTCACTGTCTTTGCTTCACGGGTTTTTAAAAGTAATTGATTTTTATAATGGGGTTTAGCTGCTTTTCAGAGCTGTGTGTATGCCGCTTTACACCCACTTGCCTCACTTACAGAGAGATATCAACACATAGGTTTTAAGATTTTTACTAGTCAGATATATTCTGGGGCGGTGAATAGGTGGTGTTGAGTCCCGTTCACGGAGCAAGGAGTAGGTCTTGTCTATTACATATTGGGTTTATGGAACGGTATCTAAGCTAATTTGAAACCCTTGTTTTATGCATCACCCCACCTCACCTTTCCCGTTAAGCAGCCATAGTGTGTTTTCTAAACGTGTGACTCTCTTCTGTTTTGTAATTCAGTTCAAGTGTAGCGGTTTTTACATTCACTCTATAAGTGATATCTTATGATAAGTGTCTTTTTCTGTGTGACTGATTTCACGTAGAATCGTCGTACCTAAATCCACTCATCATGCTGCTAGGAGCCTTATGACCTAGATTTCATGGCTGAGTGATATTCCATTGTACATAAGGACCACAACTTCTTTATCCATTTTTCTCTTTCCTGGGATATTTAAGGTGTAACGAAGTGGAGGTTCTTGTCAACAGAGCAGCCCTAAACTTTGGGGTGCCTGTATCTTGCTGATTTTTAGTTTTCCCAATTTATACGCCCACGAGTGGAAGTGCCCTATGCTCTCTAAGCTGAGTTTTTTAGATGTTTCAAGACACACCGTACACCTCTCCAGAGTGGCTGTTGGCAATTTACATCCCGCCCATCAGCGTAGCAAGGCTCCCGTTTCTCCATGGCCTGTCCTGCATTTCTGGTTTTGACACTTTATTCAGCATGGCCCTTTTGACCGATGGGAAGCGAGACTTCTTTGTAGGGCTGATTTGCCTTTGCATGTTGCTTGGTTGGCCAAAAAGGGCGTATGCTTTTTTTCCTGAATATATTCAGGAAAAAACGCATACGCCCTTCTTGGCCAAGGGCATCATTGTCGAGGTTTTGCCGCTTTTCCTGTGCTTTAAAGGCGATTAGACTCTCCCTCCTGAAATCTGTTTCCTACAATTCTGCCTTGCTTTCAAATCCTCTTCGTTGCCTTCCCTCAATATATTTGTGGACGAGAGTTATCATTTATAACTCTGCTGGTTTGTGAATTGCAGTGACCCTGAAGTCCATTTTTCAACTCGCTTTCTTGGGAGCTGGCCGCAAAAGCTCAGGATTGCTTCAGGCCCTATTCGGCTTCCGGCTGGCAGGCTGAGCCTGTGGTTAATTCTTCTTCCTAATGGGAAAATAGAGTGAGCTGTGCCTGTCCCAAGACCTAGAGCTAGTCTCTCATTGGTTCCCCCTCTTCCCGTTCCTCCTCAGGACAAATAGCAACCTGTACAGAACAGGAGTTTAAAGGTGCTGATTCTCCAAGGAGGGAGATTGCTAGGAAAGCGGCTGGAATGACGAACCCGAGCACAAGGAGATGAGAAATGAGGTGCGTTTTAGAAACCTTTCCCGATCACACGGTGTACCATCTTCTGGGTTTCTCATGCATGTTTTCGATGTAGGAAGGTGCTCTTGAACCTGGAGATTTGGGACCCATGGGATGGGTACCACGCAGTGTTACTTTAAAGGGTCTGCGTTTGCTCACCCAACCTCACCAAACCTCTCAGCCCCAGGAGTGTCCACCCTTATGTCTCAATCAGCTGTGGGTCTAGATATGGTCAACCCAGGTGGCATCACAGCCCCTGAACGAATTTTGTAAGAATTTCTCTCTCTTTCACTGTCTTTGCTTCACGGGTTTTTAAAAGTAATTGATTTTTATAATGGGGTTTAGCTGCTTTTCAGAGCTGTGTGTATGCCGCTTTACACGCACTTGCCTCACTTACAGAGAGATATCAACACATAGGTTTTAAGATTCTTACTAGTCAGATATATTCTTGGGCGGTGAATAGGTGGTGTTGAGTCCCGTTCACTGAGCAAGGAGTAGGTCTTGTCTATTACATATTGGGTTTATGGAACGGTATCTGAGCTAATTTGAAACCCTGGTTTTATGCATCACCCCAACTCACCTTTCCCGTTAAGCAGCCATAGTGTGTTTTCTAAACGTGTGACTCTCTTCTGTTTCGTAATTCAGTTCAAGTGTAGCGGTTTTTACTTTCCCTCTATAAGTGATATCTTATGATAAGTGTCTTTTTCTGTGTGACTGATTTCACGTAGAATCGTCGTACCTAAATCCACTCATCATGCTGCTACGAGCCTTATGACGTAGATTTCATGGCTGAGTGATATTCCATTGTACATAAGGACCACAACTTCTTTATCCATTTTTCTCTTTCCTGGGATATTTAAGGTGTAACGAAGTGGAGGTTCTTGTCAACAGAGCAGCCCTAAACTTTGGGGTGCCTGTGTCTTGCTGATTTTTAGTTTTCCCAATTTATACGCCCACGAGTGGAAGTGCCCTATGCTCTCTAAGCTGAGTTTTTTAGATGTTTCAAGACACACCGTACACCTCTCCAGAGTGGCTGTTGGCAATTTACATCCCGCCCATCAGCGTAGCAAGGCTCCCGTTTCTCCATGGCCTGTCCTGCATTTCTGGTTTTGACACTTTATTCAGCATGGCCCTTTTGACCGATGGGAAGCGAGACTTCTTTGTAGCGCTGATTTGCCTTTGCAGGTTGCTTGGTTGGCCAAAAAAGGGCGTATGCGTTTTTTCCTGAATATATTCAGGAAAAAACGCATACGCCCTTTTTGGCCAAGGGCATCATTGTCGAGGCTTGCCAGCTTTTCCTGTGCTTTAAAGGCGATTCGAATCTCCCTCCTGAAACCTGTTTCCTGCAATTCTGCCTTGCTTTCAAATCCTCTGCGTTGCAATCCCACAGTATATTTGTGGACGAGAGTTATCATTTATAACTCTGCAGGTTTGTGAATTGCAGTGCCCCTGAGCTCCATTTTTCAACTCGCTTTCTTGGGAGCTGGCCTCAAAAGCGCAGGATTGCTTCAGGCCGTATTCGGCTTCCGGCTGGCAGGCTGAGCCTGTGGTTAAATCTTCTTCCTGATGGGAAAATAGACTGAGCTGTGCCTGTCCCAAGACCTAGAGCTAGTCTCTCATTGGTTCCCCCTCTTCCCGTTCCTCCTCAGGACAAATAGCAACCTGTACGGAACAGGAGGTTAAAGGTGCTGATTCTCCAAGGAGGGAGATTGCTAGGAAAGTGGCTGGAATGGCGAACCCGAGCACAAGGAGATGAGAAATGAGGTGCGTTTTAGAAACCTTTCCTGATCACACGGTGTACCATCTTCTGGGTTTCTCATGCATGTTTTCGATGTAGGAAGGTGCCCTTGAACCTGGAGATTTGGGACCCATGGGATGGGTACCACGCAGTATTACTTTAAAGGGTCTGCGTTTGCTCACCAAACCTCACCAAACCTCTCAGCCCCAGGAGTGTCCACCCTTATGTCTCAATCAGCTGTGGGTCTAGATATGGTCAACCCAGGTGGCATCACAGCCCCTGAACGAATTTTGTAAGAATTTCTCTCTCTTTCACTGTCTTTGCTTCACGGTTTTTTAAAAGTAATTGATTTTTATAATGGGGTTTAGCTGCTTTTCAGAGCTGTGTGTATGCCGCTTTACACCCACTTGCCTCACTTACAGAGAGATATCAACACATAGGTTTTAAGATTTTTACTAGTCAGATATATTCTGGGGCGGTGAATAGGTGGTGTTGAGTCCCGTTCACGGAGCAAGGTGTAGGTCTTGTCTATTACATATTGGGTTTATGGAACGGTATCTGAGCTAATTTGAAACCCTTGTTTTATGCATCACCCCACCTCACCTTTCCCGTTAAGCAGCCATATTGTGTTTTCTAAACGTGTGACTCTCTTCTGTTTTGTAATTCAGTTCAAGTGTAGCGGTTTTTACATTCCCTCTATAAGTGATATCTTATGATAAGTGTCTTTTTCTGTGTGACTGATTTCACGTAGAATCGTCGTACCTAAATCCACTCATCATGCTGCTACGAGCCTTATGACGTAGATTTCATGGCTGAGTGATATTCCATTGTACATAAGGACCACAACTTCTTTATCCATTTTTCTCTTTCCTGGGATATTTAAGGTGTAACGAAGTGGAGGTTCTTGTCAACAGAGCAGCCCTAAACTTTGGGGTGCCTGTGTCTTGCTGATTTTTAGTTTTCCCAATTTATACGCCCACGAGTGGAAGTGCCCTATGCTCTCTAAGCTGAGTTTTTTAGATGTTTCAAGACACACCGTACACCTCTCCAGAGTGGCTGTTGGCAATTTACATCCCGCCCATCAGCGTAGCAAGGCTCCCGTTTCTCCATGGCCTGTCCTGCATTTCTGGTTTTGACACTTTATTCAGCATGGCCCTTTTGACCGATGGGAAGCGAGACTTCTTTGTAGCGCTGATTTGCCTTTGCAGGTTGCTTGGTTGGCCAAAAAAGGGCGTATGCGTTTTTTCCTGAATATATTCAGGAAAAAACGCATACGCCCTTTTTGGCCAAGGGCATCATTGTCGAGGCTTGCCAGCTTTTCCTGTGCTTTAAAGGCGATTCGAATCTCCCTCCTGAAACCTGTTTCCTGCAATTCTGCCTTGCTTTCAAATCCTCTGCGTTGCAATCCCACAGTATATTTGTGGACGAGAGTTATCATTTATAACTCTGCAGGTTTGTGAATTGCAGTGCCCCTGAGCTCCATTTTTCAACTCGCTTTCTTGGGAGCTGGCCTCAAAAGCGCAGGATTGCTTCAGGCCGTATTCGGCTTCCGGCTGGCAGGCTGAGCCTGTGGTTAAATCTTCTTCCTGATGGGAAAATAGACTGAGCTGTGCCTGTCCCAAGACCTAGAGCTAGTCTCTCATTGGTTCCCCCTCTTCCCGTTCCTCCTCAGGACAAATAGCAACCTGTACGGAACAGGAGGTTAAAGGTGCTGATTCTCCAAGGAGGGAGATTGCTAGGAAAGTGGCTGGAATGGCGAACCCGAGCACAAGGAGATGAGAAATGAGGTGCGTTTTAGAAACCTTTCCTGATCACACGGTGTACCATCTTCTGGGTTTCTCATGCATGTTTTCGATGTAGGAAGGTGCCCTTGAACCTGGAGATTTGGGACCCATGGGATGGGTACCACGCAGTATTACTTTAAAGGGTCTGCGTTTGCTCACCAAACCTCACCAAACCTCTCAGCCCCAGGAGTGTCCACCCTTATGTCTCAATCAGCTGTGGGTCTAGATATGGTCAACCCAGGTGGCATCACAGCCCCTGAACGAATTTTGTAAGAATTTCTCTCTCTTTCACTGTCTTTGCTTCACGGTTTTTTAAAAGTAATTGATTTTTATAATGGGGTTTAGCTGCTTTTCAGAGCTGTGTGTATGCCGCTTTACACCCACTTGCCTCACTTACAGAGAGATATCAACACATAGGTTTTAAGATTTTTACTAGTCAGATATATTCTGGGGCGGTGAATAGGTGGTGTTGAGTCCCGTTCACGGAGCAAGGTGTAGGTCTTGTCTATTACATATTGGGTTTATGGAACGGTATCTGAGCTAATTTGAAACCCTTGTTTTATGCATCACCCCACCTCACCTTTCCCGTTAAGCAGCCATATTGTGTTTTCTAAACGTGTGACTCTCTTCTGTTTTGTAATTCAGTTCAAGTGTAGCGGTTTTTACATTCCCTCTATAAGTGATATCTTATGATAAGTGTCTTTTTCTGTGTGACTGATTTCACGTAGAATCGTCGTACCTAAATCCACTCATCATGCTGCTACGAGCCTTATGACGTAGATTTCATGGCTGAGTGATATTCCATTGTACATAAGGACCACAACTTCTTTATCCATTTTTCTCTTTCCTGGGATATTTAAGGTGTAACGAAGTGGAGGTTCTAGTCAACAGAGCAGCCCTAAACTTTGGGGTGCCTGTGTCTTGCTGATTTTTAGTTTTCCCAATTTATACGCCCACGAGTGGAAGTGCCCTATGCTCTCTAAGCTGAGTTTTTTAGATGTTTCAAGACACACCGTACACCTCTCCAGAGTGGCTGTTGGCAATTTACATCCCGCCCATCAGCGTAGCAAGGCTCCCGTTTCTCCATGGCCTGTCCTGCATTTCTGGTTTTGACACTTTATTCAGCATGGCCCTTTTGACCGATGGGAAGCGAGACTTCTTTGTAGCGCTGATTTGCCTTTGCAGGTTGCTTGGTTGGCCAAAAAAGGGCGTATGCGTTTTTTCCTGAATATATTCAGGAAAAAACGCATACGCCCTTTTTGGCCAAGGGCATCATTGTCGAGGCTTGCCAGCTTTTCCTGTGCTTTAAAGGCGATTCGAATCTCCCTCCTGAAACCTGTTTCCTGCAATTCTGCCTTGCTTTCAAATCCTCTTCGTTGCCATCCCACAGTATATATGTGGACGAGAGTTATCATTTATAACTCTGCAGGTTTGTGAATTGCAGTGCCCCTGAGCTCCATTTTTCAACTCGCTTTCTTGGGAGCTGGCCTCAAAAGCGCAGGATTGCTTCAGGCCGTATTCGGCTTCCGGCTGGCAGGCTGAGCCTGTGGTTAATTCTTCTTCCTGATGGGAAAATAGACTGAGCTGTGCCTGTCCCAAGACCTAGAGCTAGTCTCTCATTGGTTCCCCCTCTTCCCGTTCCTCCTCAGGACAAATAGCAACCTGTACGGAACAGGAGGTTAAAGGTGCTGATTCTCCAAGGAGGGAGATTGCTAGGAAAGCGGCTGGAATGGCGAACCCGAGCACAAGGAGATGAGAAATGAGGTGCGTTTTAGAAACCTTTCCCGATCACACGGTGTACCATCTTCTGGGTTTCTCATGCATGTTTTCGATGTAGGAAGGTGCCCTTGAACCTGGAGATTTGGGACCCATGGGATGGGTACCACGCAGTATTACTTTAAAGGGTCTGCGTTTGCTCACCCAACGTCACCAAACCTCTCAGCCCCAGGTGTGTCCACCCTTATGTCTCAATCAGCTGTGGGTCTAGATATGGTCAACCCAGGTGGCATCACAGCCCCTGAACGAATTTTGTAAGAATTTCTCTCTCTTTCACTGTCTTTGCTTCACGGGTTTTTAAAAGTAATTGATTTTTATAATGGGGTTTAGCTGCTCTTCAGAGCTGTGTGTATGCCGCTTTACACCCACTTGCCTCACTTACAGAGAGATATCAACACATAGGTTTTAAGATTTTTACTAGTCAGATATATTCTGTGGCGGTGAATAGGTGGTGTTGAGTCCCGTTCACGGAGCAAGGAGTAGGTCTTGTCTATTACATATTGGGTTTATGGAACGGTATCTGAGCTAATTTGAAACCCTTGTTTTATGCATCACCCCACCTCACCTTTCCCGTTAAGCAGCCATATTGTGTTTTCTAAACGTGTGACTCTCTTCTGTTTTGTAATTCAGTTCAAGTGTAGCGGTTTTTACATTCCCTCTATAAGTGATATCTTATGATAAGTGTCTTTTTCTGTGTGACTGATTTCACGTAGAATCGTCGTACCTAAATCCACTCATCATGCTGCTAAGAGCCTTATGACGTAGATTTCATGGCTGAGTGATATTCCATTGTACATAAGGACCACAACTTCTTTATCCAGTTTTCTCTTTCCTGGGATATTTAAGGTGTAACGAAGTGGAGGTTGTTGTCAACAGAGCAGCCCTAAACTTTGGGGTGCCTGTGTCTCGCTGATTTTTTTTTTCCCAATTTATAGGCCCACGAGTGATAGTGCCCTATGCTCTCTAAGCTGAGTTTTTTAGATGTTTCAAGACACACCGTACACCTCTCCAGAGTGGCTGTTGGCAATTTACATCCCGCCCATCAGCGTAGCAAGGCTCCCGTTTCTCCATGGCCTGTCCTGCATTTCTGGTTTTGACACTTTATTCAGCATGGCCCTTTTGACCGATGGGAAGCGAGACTTCTTTGTAGCGCTGATTTGCCTTTGCAGGTTGCTTGGTTGGCCAAAAAGGGCGTATGCGTTTTTTCCTGAATATATTCAGGAAAAAACGCATACGCCCTTCTTGGCCAAGGGCATCATTGTCGAGGTTTTGCCGCTTTTCCTGTGCTTTAAAGGCGATTCGAATCTCCCTCCTGAAATCTGTTTCCTACAATTCTGCCTTGCTTTCAAATGCTCTTCGTTACCTTCCCTCAATATATTTGTGGACGAGAGTTATCATTTATAACTCTGCTGGTTTGTGAATTGCAGTGCCCCTGAGGTCCATTTTTCAACTCGCTTTCTTGGGAGCTGGCCGCAAAAGCTCAGGATTTCTTCAGGCCCTATTCGGCTTCCGGCTGGCAGGCTGAGCCTGTTTTTAATTCTTCTTCCTAATGGGAAAATAGAGTGAGCTGTGCCTGTCCCAAGACCTAGAGCTAGTCTCTCATTGGTTCCCCCTCTTCCCGTTCCTCCTCAGGACAAATAGCAACCTGTATGGAACAGGAGGTTAAAGGTGCTGATTCTCCAAGGAGGGAGATTGCTAGGAAAGCGGCTGGAATGGCGAACCCGAGCACAAGGAGATGAGAAATGAGGTGCGTTTTAGAAACCTTTCCCGATCACACGGTGTACCATCTTCTGGGTTTCTCATGCATATTTTCGATGTAGGAAGGTGCTCTTGAACCTGGAGATTTGGGACCCATGGGATGGGTACCACGCAGTATTACTTTAAAGGGTCTGCGTTTGCTCACCCAACCTCACCAAACCTCTCAGCCCCAGGAGTGTCCACCCTTATGTCTCAATCAGCTGTGGGTCTCGATATGGTCAACCCAGGTGGCATCACAGCCCCTGAACGAATTTTGTAAGAATTTCTCTCTCTTTCAGTGTCTTTGCTTCACGGGTTTTTAAAAGTAATTGATTTTTATAATGGGGTTTAGCTGCTTTTCAGAGCTGTGTGTATGCCGCTTTACACGCATTTGCCTCACTTACAGAGAGATATCAACACATAGGTTTTAAGATTCTTACTAGTCAGATATATTCTGTGGCGGTGAATAGGTGGTGTTGAGTCCCGTTCACTGAGCAAGGAGTAGGTCTTGTCTATTACATATTGGGTTTATGGAACGGTATCTGAGCTAATTTGAAACCCTGGTTTTATGCATCACCCCAACTCACCTTTCCCGTTAAGCAGCCATAGTGTGTTTTCTAAACGTGTGACTCTCTTCTGTTTTGTAATTCAGTTCAAGTGTAGCGGTTTTTACTTTCCCTCTATAAGTGATATCTTATGATAAGTGTCTTTTTCTGTGTGACTGATTTCACGTAGAATCGTCGTACCTAAATCCACTCATCATGCTGCTACGAGCCTTATGACGTAGATTTCATGGCTGAGTGATATTCCATTGTACATAAGGACCACAACTTCTTTATCCATTTTTCTCTTTCCTGGGATATTTAAGGTGTAACGAAGTGGAGGTTCTTCTCAACAGAGCAGCCCTAAACTTTGGGGTGCCTGTGTCTTGCTGATTTTTAGTTTTCCCAATTTATAGGCCCACGAGTGGAAGTGCCCTATGCTCTCTAAGCTGAGTATTTTAGATGTTTCAAGACACACCGTACACCTCTCCAGAGTGGCTGTTGGCAATTTACATCCCGCCCATCAGCGTAGCAAGGCTCCCGTTTCTCCATGGCCTGTCCTGCATTTCTGGTTTTGACACTTTATTCAGCATGGCCCTTTTGACCGATGGGAAGCGAGACTTCTTTGTAGCGCTGATTTGCCTTTGCAGGTTGCTTGGTTGGCCAAAAAGGGCGTATGCGTTTTTTTCTGAATATATTCAGGAAAAACGCATACGCCCTTTTTGGCCAAGGGCATCATTGTCGAGGTTTTGCCGCTTTTCCTGTGCTTTAAAGGCGATTCGAATCTCCCTCCTGAATCCTGTTTCCTGCAATTCTGCCTTGCTTTCAAATCCTCTTCGTTGCCTTCCCACAGTATATTTCTGGACGAGAGTTATCATTTATAACTCTGCAGGTTTGTGAATTGCAGTGCCCCTGAGCTCCATTTTTCAACTCGCTTTCTTGGGAGCTGGCCGCAAAAGCGCAGGATTGCTTCAGGCCCTATTCTCCTTCCGGGCGGCAGGCTGAGCCTGTGGTTAATTCTTCTTCCTGATGGGAAAATAGAGTGAGCTGTGCCTGTCCCAAGACCTAGAGCTAGTCTCTCATTGGTTCCCCCTCTTCCCGTTCCTCCTCAGGACAAATAGCAACCTGTACGGAACAGGAGGTTAAAGGTGCTGATTCTCCAAGGAGGAAGATTGCTAGGAAAGCGGCTGGAATGGCGAACCCGAGCACAAGGAGATGAGAAATGAGGTGCGTTTTAGAAACCTTAACCGATCACACGGTGTACCATCTTCTGGGTTTCTCATGCATGTTTTCGATGTAGGAAGGTGCCCTTGAACCTGGAGATTTGGGACCCATGGAATGGGTAACACGCAGTATTACATTAAAGGGTCTGCGTTTGCTCACCCAACCTCACCAAACCTCTCAGCCCCAGGAGTGTCCACCCTTATGTCTCAATCAGCTGTGGGTCTAGATATGGTCAACCCAGGTGGCATCACAGCCCCTGAACGAATTTTGTAAGAATTTCTCTCTCTTTCACTGTCTTTGCTTCACGGGTTTTTAAAAGTAATTGATTTTTATAATGGGGTTTAGCTGCTTTTCAGAGCTGTGTGTATGCCGCTTTACTCCCACTTGCCTCACTTACAGAGAGATATCAACACATAGGTTTTAAGATTCTTACTAGTCAGATATATTCTTGGGCGGTGAATAGGTGGTGTTGAGTCCCGTTCACGGAGCAAGGAGTAGGTCTTGTCTATTACATATTGGGTTTATGGAACGGTATCTGAGCTAATTTGAAACCCTGGTTTTATGCATCACCCCACCTCACCTTTCCCGTTAAGCAGCCATAGTGTGTTTTCTAAACGTGTGACTCTCTTCTGTTTTGTAATTCAGTTCAAGTGTAGCGGTTTTTACATTCCCTCTATAAGTGATATCTTATGATAAGTGTCTTTTTCTGTGTGACTTATTTCACGTAGAATCGTCGTACCTAAATCCACTCATCATGCTGCTAGGAGCCTTATGACCTAGATTTCATGGCTGAGTGATATTCCATTGTACATAAGGACCACAACTTCTTTATCCATTTTTCTCTTTCCTGGGATATTTAAGGTGTAACGAAGTGGAGGTTGTTGTCAACAGAGCAGCCCTAAACTTTGGGGTGCCTGTATCTTGCTGATTTTTAGTTTTCCCAATTTATACGCCCACGAGTGGAAGTACCCTATGCTCTCTAAGCTGAGTTTTTTAGATGTTTCAAGACACACCGTACACCTCTCCAGAGTGGCTGTTGGCAATTTACATCCCGCCCATCAGCGTAGCAAGGCTCCCGTTTCTCCATGGCCTGTCCTGCATTTCTGGTTTTGACACTTTATTCAGCATGGCCCTTTTGACCGATGGGAAGCGAGACTTCTTTGTAGGGCTGATTTGCCTTTGCATGTTGCTTGGTTGGTCAAAAAGGGCGTATGCGTTTTTTCCTGAATATATTCAGGAAAAAACGCATACGCCCTTCTTGGCCAAGGGCATCATTGTCGAGGTTTTGCCGCTTTTCCTGTGCTTTAAAGGCGATTCGAATCTCCCTCCTGAAATCTGTTTCCTACAATTCTGCCTTGCTTTCAAATCCTCTTCGTTGCCTTCCCTCAATATATTTGTGGACGAGAGTTATCATTTATAACTCTGCTGGTTTGTGAATTGCAGTGCCCCTGAATCCCATTTTTCAACTCGCTTTCTTGGGAGCTGGCCGCAAAAGCTCAGGATTGCTTCAGGCCCTATTCGGCTTCCGGCTGGCAGGCTGAGCCTGTGGTTAATTCTTCTTCCTAATGGGAAAATAGAGTGAGCTGTGCCTGTCCCAAGACCTAGAGCTAGTCTCTCATTGGTTCCCCCTCTTCCCGTTCCTCCTCAGGACAAATAGCAACCTGTACGGAACAGGAGGTTAAAGGTGCTGATTCTCCAAGGAGGGAGATTGCTAGGAAAGCGGCTGGAATGGCGAACCCGAGCACAAGGAGATGAGAAATGAGGTGCGTTTTAGAAACCTTTCCCGATCACACGGTGTACCATCTTCTGGGTTTCTCATGCATGTTTTCGATGTAGGAAGGTGCCCTTGAACCTGGAGATTTGGGACCCATGGGATGGGTACCACGCAGTATTACTTTAAAGGGTCTGCGTTTGCTCACCCAACCTCACCAAACCTCTCAGCCCCAGGAGTGTCCACCCTTATGTCTCAATCAGCTGTGGGTCTAGATATGGTCAACCCAGGTGGCATCACAGCCCCTGAACGAATTTTGTAAGAATTTCTCTCTCTTTCACTGTCTTTGCTTCACGGGTTTTTAAAAGTAATTGATTTTTATAATGGGGTTTAGCTGCTCTTCACAGCTGTGTGTATGCCGCTTTACACCCACTTGCCTCACTTACAGAGAGATATAAACACATAGGTTTTAAGTTTATTACTAGTCAGATATATTCTTGGGCGGTGAATAGGTGGTGCTGAGTCCCGTTCACTGAGCAAGGAGTAGGTCTTGTCTATTACATATTGGGTTTATGGAACGGTATCTGAGCTAATTTGAAACCCTGGTTTTATGCATCACCCCAACTCACCTTTCCCGTTAAGCAGCCATAGTGTGTTTTCTAAACGTGTGACTCTCTTCTGTTTTGTAATTCAGTTCAAGTGTAGCAGTTTTTACATTCCGTCTATAAGTGATATCTTATGATAAGTGTCTTTTTCTGTGTGACTGATTTCATGTAGAATCGTCGTACCTAAATCCACTCATCATGCTGCTAAGAGCCTTATGACGTAGATTTCATGGCTGAGTGATATTCCATTGTACATAAGGACCACAACTTCTTTATCCATTTTTCTCTTTCCTGGGATATTTAAGGTGTAACGAAGTGGAGGTTGTTGTCAACAGAGCAGCCCTAAACTTTGGGGTGCCTGTGTCTTGCTGATTTTTAGTTTTCCCAATTTATACGCCCACGAGTGGAAGTGCCCTATGCTCTCTAAGCTGAGTTTTTTAGATGTTTCAAGACACACCGTACACCTCTCCAGAGTGGCTGTTGGCAATTTACATCCCGCCCATCAGCGTAGCAAGGCTCCCGTTTCTCCATGGCCTGGCCTGCGTTTCTGGTTTTGACACTTTATTCAGCATGGCCCTTTTGACCGATGGGAAGCGAGACTTCTTTGTAGCGCTGATTTGCCTTTGCAGGTTGCTTGGTTGGCCAAAAAGGGCGTATGCGTTTTTTTCTGAATATATTCAGGAAAAACGCATACGCCCTTTTTGGCCAAGGGCATCATTGTCGAGGTTTTGCCGCTTTTCCTGTGCTTTAAAGGCGATTCGAATCTCCCTCCTGAATCCTGTTTCCTGCAATTCTGCCTTGCTTTCAAATCCTCTTCGTTGCCTTCCCACAGTATATTTGTGGACGAGAGTTATCATTTATAACTCTGCAGGTTTGTGAATTGCAGTGCCCCTGAGCTCCATTTTTCAACTCGCTTTCTTGGGAGCTGGCCGCAAAAGCGCAGGATTGCTTCAGGCCCTATTCTCCTTCCGGGCGGCAGGCTGAGCCTGTGGTTAATTCTTCTTCCTGATGGGAAAATAGAGTGAGCTGTGCCTGTCCCAAGACCTAGAGCTAGTCTCTCATTGGTTCCCCCTCTTCCCGTTCCTCCTCAGGACAAATAGCAACCTGTACGGAACAGGAGGTTAAAGGTGCTGATTCTCCAAGGAGGAAGATTGCTAGGAAAGCGGCTGGAATGGCGAACCCGAGCACAAGGAGATGAGAAATGAGGTGCGTTTTAGAAACCTTAACCGATCACACGGTGTACCATCTTCTGGGTTTCTCATGCATGTTTTCGATGTAGGAAGGTGCCCTTGAACCTGGAGATTTGGGACCCATGGAATGGGTACCACGCAGTATTACATTAAAGGGTCTGTGTTTGCTCACCCAACCTCACCAAACCTCTCAGCCCCAGGAGTGTCCACCCTTATGTCTCAATCAGCTGTGGGTCTAGATATGGTCAACCCAGGTGGCATCACAGCCCCTGAACGAATTTTGTAAGAATTTCTCTCTCTTTCACTGTCTTTGCTTCACGGGTTTTTAAAAGTAATTGATTTTTATAATGGGGTTTAGCTGCTTTTCAGAGCTGTGTGTATGCCGCTTTACACCCACTTGCCTCACTTACAGAGAGATATCAACACATAGGTTTTAAGATTTTAATTAGTCAGATATATTCTGGGGCGGTGAATAGGTGGTGTTGAGTCCCGTTCATGGAGCAAGGAGTAGGTCTTGTCTATTACATATTGGGTTTATGGAACGGTATCTGAGCTAATTTGAAACCCTTGTTTTATGCATCACCCCACCTCACCTTTCCCGTTAAGCAGCCATAGTGTGTTTTCTAAACGTGTGACTCTCTTCTGTTTTGTAATTCAGTTCAAGTGTATCGGTTTTTACATTCCCTCTATAAGTGATATCTTATGATAAGTGTCTTTTTCTGTGTGACTTATTTCACGTAGAATCGTCGTACCTAAATCCACTCATCATGCTGCTAGGAGCCTTATGACCTAGATTTCATGGCTGAGTGATATTCCATTGTACATAAGGACCACAACTTCTTTATCCATTTTTCTCTTTCCTGGGATATTTAAGGTGTAACGAAGTGGAGGTTGTTGTCAACAGAGCAGCCCTAAACTTTGGGGTGCCTGTATCTTGCTGATTTTTAGTTTTCCCAATTTATACGCCCACGAGTGGAAGTACCCTATGCTCTCTAAGCTGAGTTTTTTAGATGTTTCAAGACACACCGTACACCTCTCCAGAGTGGCTGTTGGCAATTTACATCCCGCCCATCAGCGTAGCAAGGCTCCCGTTTCTCCATGGCCTGTCCTGCATTTCTGGTTTTGACACTTTATTCAGCATGGCCCTTTTGACCGATGGGAAGCGAGACTTCTTTGTAGGGCTGATTTGCCTTTGCATGTTGCTTGGTTGGTCAAAAAGGGCGTATGCGTTTTTTCCTGAATATATTCAGGAAAAACGCGTACGCCCTTTTTGGCCAAGGGCATCATTGTCGAGGTTTTGCCGCTTTTCCTGTGCTTTAAAGGCGATTCGAATCTCCCTCCTGAAACCTGTTTCCTGCAATTCTGCCTTGCTTTCAAATCCTCTTCGTTGCCATCCCACAGTATATTTGTGGACGAGAGTTATCATTTATAACTCTGCAGGTTTGTGAATTGCAGTGCCCCTGAGCTCCATTTTTCAACTCGCTTTCTTGGGAGCTGGCCGCAAAAGCGCAGGATTGCTTCAGGCCCTATTCTCCTTCCGGGCGGCAGGCTGAGCCTGTGGTTAATTCTTCTTCCTGATGGGAAGATACAGTGAGCTGTGCCTGTCCCAAGACCTAGAGCTAGTCTCTCATTGGTTCCCCCTCTTCCCGTTCCTCCTCAGGACAAATAGCAACCTGTACGGAACAGGAGGTTAAAGGTGCTGATTCTCCAAGGAGGAAGATTGCTAGGAAAGCGGCTGGAATGGCGAACCCGAGCACAAGGAGATGAGAAATGAGGTGCGTTTTAGAAACTTTTCCCGATCACACGGTGTACCATCTTCTGGGTTTCTCATGCATGTTTTCGATGTAGGAAGGTGCCCTTGAACCTGGAGATTTGGGACCCATGGGATGGGTACCACGCAGTATTACTTTAAAGGGTCTGCGTTTGCTCACCCAACCTCACCAAACCTCTCAGCCCCAGGAGTGTCCACCCTTATGTCTCAATCAGCTGTGGGTCTAGATATGGTCAACCCACGTGGCATCACAGCCCCTGAACGAATTTTGTAAGAAATTCTCTCTCTTTCACTGTCTTTGCTTCACGGGTTTTTAAAAGTAATTGATTTTTATAATGGGGTTTAGCTGCTTTTCAGAGCTGTGTGTATGCCGCTTTACACCCACTTGCCTCACTTACAGAGAGATATCAACACATAGGTTTTAAGATTTTTACTAGTCAGATATATTCTGGGGCGGTGAATAGGTGGTGTTGAGTCCCGTTCACGGAGCAAGGAGTAGGTCTTGTCTATTACATATTGGGTTTATGGAACGGTATCTAAGCTAATTTGAAACCCTTGTTTTATGCATCACCCCACCTCACCTTTCCCGTTAAGCAGCCATAGTGTGTTTTCTAAACGTGTGACTCTCTTCTGTTTTGTAATTCAGTTCAAGTGTAGCGGTTTTTACATTCACTCTATAAGTGATATCTTATGATAAGTGTCTTTTTCTGTGTGACTGATTTCACGTAGAATCGTCGTACCTAAATCCACTCATCATGCTGCTAGGAGCCTTATGACCTAGATTTCATGGCTGAGTGATATTCCATTGTACATAAGGACCACAACTTCTTTATCCATTTTTCTCTTTCCTGGGATATTTAAGGTGTAACGAAGTGGAGGTTCTTGTCAACAGAGCAGCCCTAAACTTTGGGGTGCCTGTATCTTGCTGATTTTTAGTTTTCCCAATTTATACGCCCACGAGTGGAAGTGCCCTATGCTCTCTAAGCTGAGTTTTTTAGATGTTTCAAGACACACCGTACACCTCTCCAGAGTGGCTGTTGGCAATTTACATCCCGCCCATCAGCGTAGCAAGGCTCCCGTTTCTCCATGGCCTGTCCTGCATTTCTGGTTTTGACACTTTATTCAGCATGGCCCTTTTGACCGATGGGAAGCGAGACTTCTTTGTAGGGCTGATTTGCCTTTGCATGTTGCTTGGTTGGCCAAAAAGGGCGTATGCTTTTTTTCCTGAATATATTCAGGAAAAAACGCATACGCCCTTCTTGGCCAAGGGCATCATTGTCGAGGTTTTGCCGCTTTTCCTGTGCTTTAAAGGCGATTAGACTCTCCCTCCTGAAATCTGTTTCCTACAATTCTGCCTTGCTTTCAAATCCTCTTCGTTGCCTTCCCTCAATATATTTGTGGACGAGAGTTATCATTTATAACTCTGCTGGTTTGTGAATTGCAGTGACCCTGAAGTCCATTTTTCAACTTGCTTTCTTGGGAGCTGGCCGCAAAAGCTCAGGATTGCTTCAGGCCCTATTCGGCTTCCGGCTGGCAGGCTGAGCCTGTGGTTAATTCTTCTTCCTAATGGGAAAATAGAGTGAGCTGTGCCTGTCCCAAGACCTAGAGCTAGTCTCTCATTGGTTCCCCCTCTTCCCGTTCCTCCTCAGGACAAATAGCAACCTGTACAGAACAGGAGTTTAAAGGTGCTGATTCTCCAAGGAGGGAGATTGCTAGGAAAGCGGCTGGAATGACGAACCCGAGCACAAGGAGATGAGAAATGAGGTGCGTTTTAGAAACCTTTCCCGATCACACGGTGTACCATCTTCTGGGTTTCTCATGCATGTTTTCGATGTAGGAAGGTGCTCTTGAACCTGGAGATTTGGGACCCATGGGATGGGTACCACGCAGTGTTACTTTAAAGGGTCTGCGTTTGCTCACCCAACCTCACCAAACCTCTCAGCCCCAGGAGTGTCCACCCTTATGTCTCAATCAGCTGTGGGTCTAGATATGGTCAACCCAGGTGGCATCACAGCCCCTGAACGAATTTTGTAAGAATTTCTCTCTCTTTCACTGTCTTTGCTTCACGGGTTTTTAAAAGTAATTGATTTTTATAATGGGGTTTAGCTGCTTTTCAGAGCTGTGTGTATGCCGCTTTACACGCACTTGCCTCACTTACAGAGAGATATCAACACATAGGTTTTAAGATTCTTACTAGTCAGATATATTCTTGGGCGGTGAATAGGTGGTGTTGAGTCCCGTTCACTGAGCAAGGAGTAGGTCTTGTCTATTACATATTGGGTTTATGGAACGGTATCTGAGCTAATTTGAAACCCTGGTTTTATGCATCACCCCAACTCACCTTTCCCGTTAAGCAGCCATAGTGTGTTTTCTAAACGTGTGACTCTCTTCTGTTTCGTAATTCAGTTCAAGTGTAGCGGTTTTTACTTTCCCTCTATAAGTGATATCTTATGATAAGTGTCTTTTTCTGTGTGACTGATTTCACGTAGAATCGTCGTACCTAAATCCACTCATCATGCTGCTACGAGCCTTATGACGTAGATTTCATGGCTGAGTGATATTCCATTGTACATAAGGACCACAACTTCTTTATCCATTTTTCTCTTTCCTGGGATATTTAAGGTGTAACGAAGTGGAGGTTCTTGTCAACAGAGCAGCCCTAAACTTTGGGGTGCCTGTGTCTTGCTGATTTTTAGTTTTCCCAATTTATACGCCCACGAGTGGAAGTGCCCTATGCTCTCTAAGCTGAGTTTTTTAGATGTTTCAAGACACACCGTACACCTCTCCAGAGTGGCTGTTGGCAATTTACATCCCGCCCATCAGCGTAGCAAGGCTCCCGTTTCTCCATGGCCTGTCCTGCATTTCTGGTTTTGACACTTTATTCAGCATGGCCCTTTTGACCGATGGGAAGCGAGACTTCTTTGTAGCGCTGATTTGCCTTTGCAGGTTGCTTGGTTGGCCAAAAAAGGGCGTATGCGTTTTTTCCTGAATATATTCAGGAAAAAACGCATACGCCCTTTTTGGCCAAGGGCATCATTGTCGAGGCTTGCCAGCTTTTCCTGTGCTTTAAAGGCGATTCGAATCTCCCTCCTGAAACCTGTTTCCTGCAATTCTGCCTTGCTTTCAAATCCTCTGCGTTGCAATCCCACAGTATATTTGTGGACGAGAGTTATCATTTATAACTCTGCAGGTTTGTGAATTGCAGTGCCCCTGAGCTCCATTTTTCAACTCGCTTTCTTGGGAGCTGGCCTCAAAAGCGCAGGATTGCTTCAGGCCGTATTCGGCTTCCGGCTGGCAGGCTGAGCCTGTGGTTAAATCTTCTTCCTGATGGGAAAATAGACTGAGCTGTGCCTGTCCCAAGACCTAGAGCTAGTCTCTCATTGGTTCCCCCTCTTCCCGTTCCTCCTCAGGACAAATAGCAACCTGTACGGAACAGGAGGTTAAAGGTGCTGATTCTCCAAGGAGGGAGATTGCTAGGAAAGTGGCTGGAATGGCGAACCCGAGCACAAGGAGATGAGAAATGAGGTGCGTTTTAGAAACCTTTCCTGATCACACGGTGTACCATCTTCTGGGTTTCTCATGCATGTTTTCGATGTAGGAAGGTGCCCTTGAACCTGGAGATTTGGGACCCATGGGATGGGTACCACGCAGTATTACTTTAAAGGGTCTGCGTTTGCTCACCAAACCTCACCAAACCTCTCAGCCCCAGGAGTGTCCACCCTTATGTCTCAATCAGCTGTGGGTCTAGATATGGTCAACCCAGGTGGCATCACAGCCCCTGAACGAATTTTGTAAGAATTTCTCTCTCTTTCACTGTCTTTGCTTCACGGTTTTTTAAAAGTAATTGATTTTTATAATGGGGTTTAGCTGCTTTTCAGAGCTGTGTGTATGCCGCTTTACACCCACTTGCCTCACTTACAGAGAGATATCAACACATAGGTTTTAAGATTTTTACTAGTCAGATATATTCTGTGGCGGTGAATAGGTGGTGTTGAGTCCCGTTCACGGAGCAAGGTGTAGGTCTTGTCTATTACATATTGGGTTTATGGAACGGTATCTGAGCTAATTTGAAACCCTTGTTTTATGCATCACCCCACCTCACCTTTCCCGTTAAGCAGCCATATTGTGTTTTCTAAACGTGTGACTCTCTTCTGTTTTGTAATTCAGTTCAAGTGTAGCGGTTTTTACATTCCCTCTATAAGTGATATCTTATGATAAGTGTCTTTTTCTGTGTGACTGATTTCACGTAGAATCGTCGTACCTAAATCCACTCATCATGCTGCTACGAGCCTTATGACGTAGATTTCATGGCTGAGTGATATTCCATTGTACATAAGGACCACAACTTCTTTATCCATTTTTCTCTTTCCTGGGATATTTAAGGTGTAACGAAGTGGAGGTTCTTGTCAACAGAGCAGCCCTAAACTTTGGGGTGCCTGTGTCTTGCTGATTTTTAGTTTTCCCAATTTATACGCCCACGAGTGGAAGTGCCCTATGCTCTCTAAGCTGAGTTTTTTAGATGTTTCAAGACACACCGTACACCTCTCCAGAGTGGCTGTTGGCAATTTACATCCCGCCCATCAGCGTAGCAAGGCTCCCGTTTCTCCATGGCCTGTCCTGCATTTCTGGTTTTGACACTTTATTCAGCATGGCCCTTTTGACCGATGGGAAGCGAGACTTCTTTGTAGCGCTGATTTGCCTTTGCAGGTTGCTTGGTTGGCCAAAAAAGGGCGTATGCGTTTTTTCCTGAATATATTCAGGAAAAAACGCATACGCCCTTTTTGGCCAAGGGCATCATTGTCGAGGCTTGCCAGCTTTTCCTGTGCTTTAAAGGCGATTCGAATCTCCCTCCTGAAACCTGTTTCCTGCAATTCTGCCTTGCTTTCAAATCCTCTGCGTTGCAATCCCACAGTATATTTGTGGACGAGAGTTATCATTTATAACTCTGCAGGTTTGTGAATTGCAGTGCCCCTGAGCTCCATTTTTCAACTCGCTTTCTTGGGAGCTGGCCTCAAAAGCGCAGGATTGCTTCAGGCCGTATTCGGCTTCCGGCTGGCAGGCTGAGCCTGTGGTTAAATCTTCTTCCTGATGGGAAAATAGACTGAGCTGTGCCTGTCCCAAGACCTAGAGCTAGTCTCTCATTGGTTCCCCCTCTTCCCGTTCCTCCTCAGGACAAATAGCAACCTGTACGGAACAGGAGGTTAAAGGTGCTGATTCTCCAAGGAGGGAGATTGCTAGGAAAGTGGCTGGAATGGCGAACCCGAGCACAAGGAGATGAGAAATGAGGTGCGTTTTAGAAACCTTTCCTGATCACACGGTGTACCATCTTCTGGGTTTCTCATGCATGTTTTCGATGTAGGAAGGTGCCCTTGAACCTGGAGATTTGGGACCCATGGGATGGGTACCACGCAGTATTACTTTAAAGGGTCTGCGTTTGCTCACCAAACCTCACCAAACCTCTCAGCCCCAGGAGTGTCCACCCTTATGTCTCAATCAGCTGTGGGTCTAGATATGGTCAACCCAGGTGGCATCACAGCCCCTGAACGAATTTTGTAAGAATTTCTCTCTCTTTCACTGTCTTTGCTTCACGGTTTTTTAAAAGTAATTGATTTTTATAATGGGGTTTAGCTGCTTTTCAGAGCTGTGTGTATGCCGCTTTACACCCACTTGCCTCACTTACAGAGAGATATCAACACATAGGTTTTAAGATTTTTACTAGTCAGATATATTCTGGGGCGGTGAATAGGTGGTGTTGAGTCCCGTTCACGGAGCAAGGTGTAGGTCTTGTCTATTACATATTGGGTTTATGGAACGGTATCTGAGCTAATTTGAAACCCTTGTTTTATGAATCACCCCACCTCACCTTTCCCGTTAAGCAGCCATATTGTATTTTCTAAACGTGTGACTCTCTTCTGTTTTGTAATTCAGTTCAAGTGTAGCGGTTTTTACATTCCCTCTATAAGTGATATCTTATGATAAGTGTCTTTTTCTGTGTGACTGATTTCACGTAGAATCGTCGTACCTAAATCCACTCATCATGCTGCTACGAGCCTTATGACGTAGATTTCATGGCTGAGTGATATTCCATTGTACATAAGGACCACAACTTCTTTATCCATTTTTCTCTTTCCTGGGATATTTAAGGTGTAACGAAGTGGAGGTTCTTGTCAACAGAGCAGCCCTAAACTTTGGGGTGCCTGTGTCTTGCTGATTTTTAGTTTTCCCAATTTATACGCCCACGAGTGGAAGTGCCCTATGCTCTCTAAGCTGAGTTTTTTAGATGTTTCAAGACACACCGTACACCTCTCCAGAGTGGCTGTTGGCAATTTACATCCCGCCCATCAGCGTAGCAAGGCTCCCGTTTCTCCATGGCCTGTCCTGCATTTCTGGTTTTGACACTTTATTCAGCATGGCCCTTTTGACCGATGGGAAGCGAGACTTCTTTGTAGCGCTGATTTGCCTTTGCAGGTTGCTTGGTTGGCCAAAAAAGGGCGTATGCGTTTTTTCCTGAATATATTCAGGAAAAAACGCATACGCCCTTTTTGGCCAAGGGCATCATTGTCGAGGCTTGCCAGCTTTTCCTGTGCTTTAAAGGCGATTCGAATCTCCCTCCTGAAACCTGTTTCCTGCAATTCTGCCTTGCTTTCAAATCCTCTTCGTTGCCATCCCACAGTATATATGTGGACGAGAGTTATCATTTATAACTCTGCAGGTTTGTGAATTGCAGTGCCCCTGAGCTCCATTTTTCAACTCGCTTTCTTGGGAGCTGGCCTCAAAAGCGCAGGATTGCTTCAGGCCGTATTCGGCTTCCGGCTGGCAGGCTGAGCCTGTGGTTAATTCTTCTTCCTGATGGGAAAATAGACTGAGCTGTGCCTGTCCCAAGACCTAGAGCTAGTCTCTCATTGGTTCCCCCTCTTCCCGTTCCTCCTCAGGACAAATAGCAACCTGTACGGAACAGGAGGTTAAAGGTGCTGATTCTCCAAGGAGGGAGATTGCTAGGAAAGCGGCTGGAATGGCGAACCCGAGCACAAGGAGATGAGAAATGAGGTGCGTTTTAGAAACCTTTCCCGATCACACGGTGTACCATCTTCTGGGTTTCTCATGCATGTTTTCGATGTAGGAAGGTGCCCTTGAACCTGGAGATTTGGGACCCATGGGATGGGTACCACGCAGTATTACTTTAAAGGGTCTGCGTTTGCTCACCCAACGTCACCAAACCTCTCAGCCCCAGGTGTGTCCACCCTTATGTCTCAATCAGCTGTGGGTCTAGATATGGTCAACCCAGGTGGCATCACAGCCCCTGAACGAATTTTGTAAGAATTTCTCTCTCTTTCACTGTCTTTGCTTCACGGGTTTTTAAAAGTAATTGATTTTTATAATGGGGTTTAGCTGCTCTTCAGAGCTGTGTGTATGCCGCTTTACACCCACTTGCCTCACTTACAGAGAGATATCAACACATAGGTTTTAAGATTTTTACTAGTCAGATATATTCTGTGGCGGTGAATAGGTGGTGTTGAGTCCCGTTCACGGAGCAAGGAGTAGGTCTTGTCTATTACATATTGGGTTTATGGAACGGTATCTGAGCTAATTTGAAACCCTTGTTTTATGCATCACCCCACCTCACCTTTCCCGTTAAGCAGCCATATTGTGTTTTCTAAACGTGTGACTCTCTTCTGTTTTGTAATTCAGTTCAAGTGTAGCGGTTTTTACATTCCCTCTATAAGTGATATCTTATGATAAGTGTCTTTTTCTGTGTGACTGATTTCACGTAGAATCGTCGTACCTAAATCCACTCATCATGCTGCTAAGAGCCTTATGACGTAGATTTCATGGCTGAGTGATATTCCATTGTACATAAGGACCACAACTTCTTTATCCAGTTTTCTCTTTCCTGGGATATTTAAGGTGTAACGAAGTGGAGGTTGTTGTCAACAGAGCAGCCCTAAACTTTGGGGTGCCTGTGTCTCGCTGATTTTTTTTTTTCCCAATTTATAGGCCCACGAGTGGAAGTGCCCTATGCTCTCTAAGCTGAGTTTTTTAGATGTTTCAAGACACACCGTACACCTCTCCAGAGTGGCTGTTGGCAATTTACATCCCGCCCATCAGCGTAGCAAGGCTCCCGTTTCTCCATGGCCTGTCCTGCATTTCTGGTTTTGACACTTTATTCAGCATGGCCCTTTTGACCGATGGGAAGCGAGACTTCTTTGTAGCGCTGATTTGCCTTTGCAGGTTGCTTGGTTGGCCAAAAAGGGCGTATGCGTTTTTTCCTGAATATATTCAGGAAAAAACGCATACGCCCTTCTTGGCCAAGGGCATCATTGTCGAGGTTTTGCCGCTTTTCCTGTGCTTTAAAGGCGATTCGAATCTCCCTCCTGAAATCTGTTTCCTACAATTCTGCCTTGCTTTCAAATGCTCTTCGTTACCTTCCCTCAATATATTTGTGGACGAGAGTTATCATTTATAACTCTGCTGGTTTGTGAATTGCAGTGCCCCTGAGGTCCATTTTTCAACTCGCTTTCTTGGGAGCTGGCCGCAAAAGCTCAGGATTTCTTCAGGCCCTATTCGGCTTCCGGCTGGCAGGCTGAGCCTGTTTTTAATTCTTCTTCCTAATGGGAAAATAGAGTGAGCTGTGCCTGTCCCAAGACCTAGAGCTAGTCTCTCATTGGTTCCCCCTCTTCCCGTTCCTCCTCAGGACAAATAGCAACCTGTATGGAACAGGAGGTTAAAGGTGCTGATTCTCCAAGGAGGGAGATTGCTAGGAAAGCGGCTGGAATGGCGAACCCGAGCACAAGGAGATGAGAAATGAGGTGCGTTTTAGAAACCTTTCCCGATCACACGGTGTACCATCTTCTGGGTTTCTCATGCATATTTTCGATGTAGGAAGGTGCTCTTGAACCTGGAGATTTGGGACCCATGGGATGGGTACCACGCAGTATTACTTTAAAGGGTCTGCGTTTGCTCACCCAACCTCACCAAACCTCTCAGCCCCAGGAGTGTCCACCCTTATGTCTCAATCAGCTGTGGGTCTCGATATGGTCAACCCAGGTGGCATCACAGCCCCTGAACGAATTTTGTAAGAATTTCTATCTCTTTCAGTGTCTTTGCTTCACGGGTTTTTAAAAGTAATTGATTTTTATAATGGGGTTTAGCTGCTTTTCAGAGCTGTGTGTATGCCGCTTTACACGCATTTGCCTCACTTACAGAGAGATATCAACACATAGGTTTTAAGATTCTTACTAGTCAGATATATTCTTGGGCGGTGAATAGGTGGTGTTGAGTCCCGTTCACTGAGCAAGGAGTAGGTCTTGTCTATTACATATTGGGTTTATGGAACGGTATCTGAGCTAATTTGAAACCCTGGTTTTATGCATCACCCCAACTCACCTTTCCCGTTAAGCAGCCATAGTGTGTTTTCTAAACGTGTGACTCTCTTCTGTTTTGTAATTCAGTTCAAGTGTAGCGGTTTTTACTTTCCCTCTATAAGTGATATCTTATGATAAGTGTCTTTTTCTGTGTGACTGATTTCACGTAGAATCGTCGTACCTAAATCCACTCATCATGCTGCTACGAGCCTTATGACGTAGATTTCATGGCTGAGTGATATTCCATTGTACATAAGGACCACAACTTCTTTATCCATTTTTCTCTTTCCTGGGATATTTAAGGTGTAACGAAGTGGAGGTTCTTCTCAACAGAGCAGCCCTAAACTTTGGGGTGCCTGTGTCTTGCTGATTTTTAGTTTTCCCAATTTATAGGCCCACGAGTGGAAGTGCCCTATGCTCTCTAAGCTGAGTATTTTAGATGTTTCAAGACACACCGTACACCTCTCCAGAGTGGCTGTTGGCAATTTACATCCCGCCCATCAGCGTAGCAAGGCTCCCGTTTCTCCATGGCCTGTCCTGCATTTCTGGTTTTGACACTTTATTCAGCATGGCCCTTTTGACCGATGGGAAGCGAGACTTCTTTGTAGCGCTGATTTGCCTTTGCAGGTTGCTTGGTTGGCCAAAAAGGGCGTATGCGTTTTTTTCTGAATATATTCAGGAAAAACGCATACGCCCTTTTTGGCCAAGGGCATCATTGTCGAGGTTTTGCCGCTTTTCCTGTGCTTTAAAGGCGATTCGAATCTCCCTCCTGAATCCTGTTTCCTGCAATTCTGCCTTGCTTTCAAATCCTCTTCGTTGCCTTCCCACAGTATATTTGTGGACGAGAGTTATCATTTATAACTCTGCAGGTTTGTGAATTGCAGTGCCCCTGAGCTCCATTTTTCAACTCGCTTTCTTGGGAGCTGGCCGCAAAAGCGCAGGATTGCTTCAGGCCCTATTCTCCTTCCGGGCGGCAGGCTGAGCCTGTGGTTAATTCTTCTTCCTGATGGGAAAATAGAGTGAGCTGTGCCTGTCCCAAGACCTAGAGCTAGTCTCTCATTGGTTCCCCCTCTTCCCGTTCCTCCTCAGGACAAATAGCAACCTGTACGGAACAGGAGGTTAAAGGTGCTGATTCTCCAAGGAGGAAGATTGCTAGGAAAGCGGCTGGAATGGCGAACCCGAGCACAAGGAGATGAGAAATGAGGTGCGTTTTAGAAACCTTAACCGATCACACGGTGTACCATCTTCTGGGTTTCTCATGCATGTTTTCGATGTAGGAAGGTGCCCTTGAACCTGGAGATTTGGGACCCATGGAATGGGTACCACGCAGTATTACATTAAAGGGTCTGCGTTTGCTCACCCAACCTCACCAAACCTCTCAGCCCCAGGAGTGTCCACCCTTATGTCTCAATCAGCTGTGGGTCTAGATATGGTCAACCCAGGTGGCATCACAGCCCCTGAACGAATTTTGTAAGAATTTCTCTCTCTTTCACTGTCTTTGCTTCACGGGTTTTTAAAAGTAATTGATTTTTATAATGGGGTTTAGCTGCTTTTCAGAGCTGTGTGTATGCCGCTTTACTCCCACTTGCCTCACTTACAGAGAGATATCAACACATAGGTTTTAAGATTCTTACTAGTCAGATATATTCTTGGGCGGTGAATAGGTGGTGTTGAGTCCCGTTCACGGAGCAAGGAGTAGGTCTTGTCTATTACATATTGGGTTTATGGAACGGTATCTGAGCTAATTTGAAACCCTTGTTTTATGCATCACCCCACCTCACCTTTCCCGTTAAGCAGCCATAGTGTGTTTTCTAAACGTGTGACTCTCTTCTGTTTTGTAATTCAGTTCAAGTGTATCGGTTTTTACATTCCCTCTATAAGTGATATCTTATGATAAGTGTCTTTTTCTGTGTGACTTATTTCACGTAGAATCGTCGTACCTAAATCCACTCATCATGCTGCTAGGAGCCTTATGACCTAGATTTCATGGCTGAGTGATATTCCATTGTACATAAGGACCACAACTTCTTTATCCATTTTTCTCTTTCCTGGGATATTTAAGGTGTAACGAAGTGGAGGTTGTTGTCAACAGAGCAGCCCTAAACTTTGGGGTGCCTGTATCTTGCTGATTTTTAGTTTTCCCAATTTATACGCCCACGAGTGGAAGTGCCCTATGCTCTCTAAGCTGAGTTTTTTAGATGTTTCAAGACACACCGTACACCTCTCCAGAGTGGCTGTTGGCAATTTACATCCCGCCCATCAGCGTAGCAAGGCTCCCGTTTCTCCATGGCCTGTCCTGCATTTCTGGTTTTGACACTTTATTCAGCATGGCCCTTTTGACCGATGGGAAGCGAGACTTCTTTGTAGGGCTGATTTGCCTTTGCATGTTGCTTGGTTGGTCAAAAAGGGCGTATGCGTTTTTTCCTGAATATATTCAGGAAAAAACGCATACGCCCTTCTTGGCCAAGGGCATCATTGTCGAGGTTTTGCCGCTTTTCCTGTGCTTTAAAGGCGATTCGAATCTCCCTCCTGAAATCTGTTTCCTACAATTCTGCCTTGCTTTCAAATCCTCTTCGTTGCCTTCCCTCAATATATTTGTGGACGAGAGTTATCATTTATAACTCTGCTGGTTTGTGAATTGCAGTGCCCCTGAATCCCATTTTTCAACTCGCTTTCTTGGGAGCTGGCCGCAAAAGCTCAGGATTGCTTCAGGCCCTATTCGGCTTCCGGCTGGCAGGCTGAGCCTGTGGTTAATTCTTCTTCCTAATGGGAAAATAGAGTGAGCTGTGCCTGTCCCAAGACCTAGAGCTAGTCTCTCATTGGTTCCCCCTCTTCCCGTTCCTCCTCAGGACAAATAGCAACCTGTACGGAACAGGAGGTTAAAGGTGCTGATTCTCCAAGGAGGGAGATTGCTAGGAAAGCGGCTGGAATGGCGAACCCGAGCACAAGGAGATGAGAAATGAGGTGCGTTTTAGAAACCTTTCCCGATCACACGGTGTACCATCTTCTGGGTTTCTCACGCATGTTTTCGATGTAGGAAGGTGCCCTTGAACCTGGAGATTTGGGACCCATGGGATGGGTACCACGCAGTATTACTTTAAAGGGTCTGCGTTTGCTCACCCAACCTCACCAAACCTCTCAGCCCCAGGAGTGTCCACCCTTATGTCTCAATCAGCTGTGGGTCTAGATATGGTCAACCCAGGTGGCATCACAGCCCCTGAACGAATTTTGTAAGAATTTCTCTCTCTTTCACTGTCTTTGCTTCACGGGTTTTTAAAAGTAATTGATTTTTATAATGGGGTTTAGCTGCTCTTCACAGCTGTGTGTATGCCGCTTTACACCCACTTGCCTCACTTACAGAGAGATATAAACACATAGGTTTTAAGTTTCTTACTAGTCAGATATATTCTTGGGCGGTGAATAGGTGGTGCTGAGTCACGTTCATTGAGCAAGGAGTAGGTCTTGTCTATTACATATTGGGTTTATGGAACGGTATCTGAGCTAATTTGAAACCCTGGTTTTATGCATCACCCCAACTCACCTTTCCCGTTAAGCAGCCATAGTGTGTTTTCTAAACGTGTGACTCTCTTCTGTTTTGTAATTCAGTTCAAGTGTAGCAGTTTTTACATTCCCTCTATAAGTGATATCTTATGATAAGTGTCTTTTTCTGTGTGACTGATTTCATGTAGAATCGTCGTACCTAAATCCACTCATCATGCTGCTAAGAGCCTTATGACGTAGATTTCATGGGTGAGTGATATTCCATTGTACATAAGGACCACAACTTCTTTATCCATTTTTCTCTTTCCTGGGATATTTAAGGTGTAACGAAGTGGAGGTTGTTGTCAACAGAGCAGCCCTAAACTTTGGGGTGCCTGTGTCTTGCTGATTTTTAGTTTTCCCAATTTATACGCCCACGAGTGGAAGTGCCCTATGCTCTCTAAGCTGAGTTTTTTAGATGTTTCAAGACACACCGTACACCTCTCCAGAGTGGCTGTTGGCAATTTACATCCCGCCCATCAGCGTAGCAAGGCTCCCGTTTCTCCATGGCCTGGCCTGCGTTTCTGGTTTTGACACTTTATTCAGCATGGCCCTTTTGACCGATGGGAAGCGAGACTTCTTTGTAGCGCTGATTTGCCTTTGCAGGTTGCTTGGTTGGCCAAAAAGGGCGTATGCGTTTTTTTCTGAATATATTCAGGAAAAACGCATACGCCCTTTTTGGCCAAGGGCATCATTGTCGAGGTTTTGCCGCTTTTCCTGTGCTTTAAAGGCGATTCGAATCTCCCTCCTGAATCCTGTTTCCTGCAATTCTGCCTTGCTTTCAAATCCTCTTCGTTGCCTTCCCACAGTATATTTGTGGACGAGAGTTATCATTTATAACTCTGCAGGTTTGTGAATTGCAGTGCCCCTGAGCTCCATTTTTCAACTCGCTTTCTTGGGAGCTGGCCGCAAAAGCGCAGGATTGCTTCAGGCCCTATTCTCCTTCCGGGCGGCAGGCTGAGCCTGTGGTTAATTCTTCTTCCTGATGGGAAAATAGAGTGAGCTGTGCCTGTCCCAAGACCTAGAGCTAGTCTCTCATTGGTTCCCCCTCTTCCCGTTCCTCCTCAGGACAAATAGCAACCTGTACGGAACAGGAGGTTAAAGGTGCTGATTCTCCAAGGAGGAAGATTGCTAGGAAAGCGGCTGGAATGGCGAACCCGAGCACAAGGAGATGAGAAATGAGGTGCGTTTTAGAAACCTTAACCGATCACACGGTGTACCATCTTCTGGGTTTCTCATGCATGTTTTCGATGTAGGAAGGTGCCCTTGAACCTGGAGATTTGGGACCCATGGAATGGGTACCACGCAGTATTACATTAAAGGGTCTGTGTTTGCTCACCCAACCTCACCAAACCTCTCAGCCCCAGGAGTGTCCACCCTTATGTCTCAATCAGCTGTGGGTCTAGATATGGTCAACCCAGGTGGCATCACAGCCCCTGAACGAATTTTGTAAGAATTTCTCTCTCTTTCACTGTCTTTGCTTCACGGGTTTTTTAAAAGTAATTGATTTTTATAATGGGGTTTAGCTGCTTTTCAGAGCTGTGTGTATGCCGCTTTACACCCACTTGCCTCACTTACAGAGAGATATCAACACATAGGTTTTAAGATTTTAATTAGTCAGATATATTCTGGGGCGGTGAATAGGTGGTGTTGAGTCCCGTTCATGGAGCAAGGAGTAGGTCTTGTCTATTACATATTGGGCTTATGGAACGGTATCTGAGCTAATTTGAAACCCTTGTTTTATGCATCACCCCACCTCACCTTTCCCGTTAAGCAGCCATAGTGTGTTTTCTAAACGTGTGACTCTCTTCTGTTTTGTAATTCAGTTCAAGTGTATCGGTTTTTACATTCCCTCTATAAGTGATATCTTATGATAAGTGTCTTTTTCTGTGTGACTTATTTCACGTAGAATCGTCGTACCTAAATCCACTCATCATGCTGCTAGGAGCCTTATGACCTAGATTTCATGGCTGAGTGATATTCCATTGTACATAAGGACCACAACTTCTTTATCCATTTTTCTCTTTCCTGGGATATTTAAGGTGTAACGAAGTGGAGGTTGTTGTCAACAGAGCAGCCCTAAACTTTGGGGTGCCTGTATCTTGCTGATTTTTAGTTTTCCCAATTTATACGCCCACGAGTGGAAGTACCCTATGCTCTCTAAGCTGAGTTTTTTAGATGTTTCAAGACACACCGTACACCTCTCCAGAGTGGCTGTTGGCAATTTACATCCCGCCCATCAGCGTAGCAAGGCTCCCGTTTCTCCATGGCCTGTCCTGCATTTCTGGTTTTGACACTTTATTCAGCATGGCCCTTTTGACCGATGGGAAGCGAGACTTCTTTGTAGGGCTGATTTGCCTTTGCATGTTGCTTGGTTGGTCAAAAAGGGCGTATGCGTTTTTTCCTGAATATATTCAGGAAAAAACGCATACGCCCTTCTTGGCCAAGGGCATCATTGTCGAGGTTTTGCCGCTTTTCCTGTGCTTTAAAGGCGATTCGAATCTCCCTCCTGAAATCTGTTTCCTACAATTCTGCCTTGCTTTCAAATCCTCTTCGTTGCCTTCCCTCAATATATTTGTGGACGAGAGTTATCATTTATAACTCTGCTGGTTTGTGAATTGCAGTGCCCCTGAATCCCATTTTTCAACTCGCTTTCTTGGGAGCTGGCCGCAAAAGCTCAGGATTGCTTCAGGCCCTATTCGGCTTCCGGCTGGCAGGCTGAGCCTGTGGTTAATTCTTCTTCCTAATGGGAAAATAGAGTGAGCTGTGCCTGTCCCAAGACCTAGAGCTAGTCTCTCATTGGTTCCCCCTCTTCCCGTTCCTCCTCAGGACAAATAGCAACCTGTACGGAACAGGAGGTTAAAGGTGCTGATTCTCCAAGGAGGGAGATTGCTAGGAAAGCGGCTGGAATGGCGAACCCGAGCACAAGGAGATGAGAAATGAGGTGCGTTTTAGAAACCTTTCCCGATCACACGGTGTACCATCTTCTGGGTTTCTCATGCATGTTTTCGATGTAGGAAGGTGCCCTTGAACCTGGAGATTTGGGACCCATGGGATGGGTACCACGCAGTATTACTTTAAAGGGTCTGCGTTTGCTCACCCAACCTCACCAAACCTCTCAGCCCCAGGAGTGTCCACCCTTATGTCTCAATCAGCTGTGGGTCTAGATATGGTCAACCCAGGTGGCATGACAGCCCCTGAACGAATTTTGTAAGAATTTCTCTCTCTTTCACTGTCTTTGCTTCACGGGTTTTTAAAAGTAATTGATTTTTATAATGGGGTTTAGCTGCTCTTCAGAGCTGTGTTTATGCCGCTTTACACCCACTTGAGTCCCTTACAGAGAGATATCAACACATAGGTTTTAAGATTCTTTCTAGTCAGATATATTCTTGGGCGGTGTATAGGGGATGTTGAGTCCCGTTCACTGAGCAAGGAGTAGGTCTTGTCTATTAGATATTGGGTTTATGGAACGGTATCTGAGCTAATTTGAAACCCTTGTTTTATGCATCACCCCACCTCACCTTTCCCGCTAAGCAGCCATAGTGTGTTTTCTAAACGTGTGACTCTCTTCTGTTTTGTAATTCAGTTCAAGTGTAGCGGTTTTTACATTCCCTCTATAAGTGATATCTTATGATAAGTGTCTTTTTCTGTGTGACTTATTTCACGTAGAATCGTCGTACCTAAATCCACTCATCTTGCTGCTACGAGCCTTATGACGTAGATTTCATGGCTGAGTGATATTCCATTGTACATAAGGACCACAACTTCTTTATCCATTTTTCTCTTTCCTGGGATATTTAAGGTGTAACGAAGTGGAGGTTCTTGTCAACAGAGCAGCTCTAAACTTTGGGGTGCCTGTGTCTTGCTGATTTTTAGTTTTCCCAATTTATACGCCCACGAGTGGAAGTGCCCTATGCTCTCTAAGCTGAGTTTTTTAGATGTTTCAAGACACACCGTACACCTATCCAGAGTGGCTGTTGGCAATTTACATCCGGCCCATCAGCGTAGCAAGGCTCCCGTTTCTCCATGGCCTGGCCTGCGTTTCTGGTTTTGACACTTTATTCAGCATGGCCCTTTTGACCGATGGGAAGCGAGACTTCTTTGTAGCGCTGATTTGCCTTTGCAGGTTGCTTGGTTGGCCAAAAAGGGCGTATGCGTTTTTTCCTGAATATATTCAGGAAAAACGCATACGCCCTTTTTGGCCAAGGGCATCATTGTCGAGGTTTTGCCGCTTTTCCTGTGCTTTACAGGCGATTCGAATCTCCCTCCTGAATCCTGTTTCCTGCAATTCTGCCTTGCTTTCAAATCCTCTTCGTTGCCTTCCCACAGTATATTTGTGGACGAGAGTTATCATTTATAACTCTGCAGGTTTGTGAATTGCAGTGCCCCTGAGCTCCATTTTTCAACTCGCTTTCTTGGGAGCTGGCCGCAAAAGCGCAGGATTGCTTCAGGCCCTATTCTCCTTCCGGGCGGCAGGCTGAGCCTGTGGTTAATTCTTCTTCCTGATGGGAAAATAGAGTGAGCTGTGCCTGTCCCAAGACCTAGAGCTAGTCTCTCATTGGTTCCCCCTCTTCCCGTTCCTCCTCAGGACAAATTGCAACCTGTACGGAACAGGAGGTTAAAGGTGCTGATTCTCCAAGGAGGGAGATTGCTAGGAAAGCGGCTGGAATGGCGAACCCGAGCACAAGGAGATGAGAAATGAGGTGCGTTTTAGAAACCTTTCCCGATCACACGGTGTACCATCTTCTGGGTTTCTCATGCATGTTTTCGATGTAGGAAGGTGCCCTTGAACCTGGAGATTTGGGACCCATGGAATGGGTACCACGCAGTATTACTTTAAAGGGTCTGCGTTTGCTCACCCAACCTCACCAAACCTCTCAGCCCCAGGAGTGTCCACCCTTATGTCTCAATCAGCTGTGGGTCTAGATATGGTCAACCCAGGTGGCATCACAGCCCCTGAACGAATTTTGTAAGAATTTCTCTCTCTTTCACTGTCTTTGCTTCACGGGTTTTTAAAAGTAATTGATTTTTATAATGGGGTTTAGCTGCTTTTCAGAGCTGTGTGTATGCCGCTTTACTCCCACTTGCCTCACTTACAGAGAGATATCAACACATAGGTTTTAAGTTTCTTACTAGTCAGATATATTCTTGGGCGGTGAATAGGTGGTGTTGAGTCCCGTTCACGGAGCAAGGAGTAGGTCTTGTCTATTACATATTGGGTTTATGGAACGGTATCTGAGCTAATTTGAAACCCTGGTTTTATGCATCACCCCACCTCACCTTTCCCGTTCAGCAGCCATAGTGTGTTTTCTAAACGTGTGACTCTCTTCTGTTTTGTAATTCAGTTCAAGTGTAGCGGTTTTTACATTCCCTCTATAAGTGATATCTTATGATAAGTGTCTTTTTCTGTGTGACTTATTTCACGTAGAATCGTCGTACCTAAATCCACTCATCATGCTGCTAGGAGCCTTATGACCTAGATTTCATGGCTGAGTGATATTCCATTGTACATAAGGACCACAACTTCTTTATCCATTTTTCTCTTTCCTGGGATATTTAAGGTGTAACGAAGTGGAGGTTGTTGTCAACAGAGCAGCCCTAAACTTTGGGGTGCCTGTATCTTGCTGATTTTTAGTTTTCCCAATTTATACGCCCACGAGTGGAAGTACCCTATGCTCTCTAAGCTGAGTTTTTTAGATGTTTCAAGACACACCGTACACCTCTCCAGAGTGGCTGTTGGCAATTTACATCCCGCCCATCAGCGTAGCAAGGCTCCCGTTTCTCCATGGCCTGTCCTGCATTTCTGGTTTTGACACTTTATTCAGCATGGCCCTTTTGACCGATGGGAAGCGAGACTTCTTTGTAGGGCTGATTTGCCTTTGCATGTTGCTTGGTTGGTCAAAAAGGGCGTATGCGTTTTTTCCTGAATATATTCAGGAAAAAACGCATACGCCCTTCTTGGCCAAGGGCATCATTGTCGAGGTTTTGCCGCTTTTCCTGTGCTTTAAAGGCGATTCGAATCTCCCTCCTGAAATCTGTTTCCTACAATTCTGCCTTGCTTTCAAATCCTCTTCGTTGCCTTCCCTCAATATATTTGTGGACGAGAGTTATCATTTATAACTCTGCTGGTTTGTGAATTGCAGTGCCCCTGAATCCCATTTTTCAACTCGCTTTCTTGGGAGCTGGCCGCAAAAGCTCAGGATTGCTTCAGGCCCTATTCGGCTTCCGGCTGGCAGGCTGAGCCTGTGGTTAATTCTTCTTCCTAATGGGAAAATAGAGTGAGCTGTGCCTGTCCCAAGACCTAGAGCTAGTCTCTCATTGGTTCCCCCTCTTCCCGTTCCTCCTCAGGACAAATAGCAACCTGTACGGAACAGGAGGTTAAAGGTGCTGATTCTCCAAGGAGGGAGATTGCTAGGAAAGCGGCTGGAATGGCGAACCCGAGCACAAGGAGATGAGAAATGAGGTGCGTTTTAGAAACCTTTCCCGATCACACGGTGTACCATCTTCTGGGTTTCTCACGCATGTTTTCGATGTAGGAAGGTGCCCTTGAACCTGGAGATTTGGGACCCATGGGATGGGTACCACGCAGTATTACTTTAAAGGGTCTGCGTTTGCTCACCCAACCTCACCAAACCTCTCAGCCCCAGGAGTGTCCACCCTTATGTCTCAATCAGCTGTGGGTCTAGATATGGTCAACCCAGGTGGCATCACAGCCCCTGAACGAATTTTGTAAGAATTTCTCTCTCTTTCACTGTCTTTGCTTCACGGGTTTTTAAAAGTAATTGATTTTTATAATGGGGTTTAGCTGCTCTTCACAGCTGTGTGTATGCCGCTTTACACCCACTTGCCTCACTTACAGAGAGATATAAACACATAGGTTTTAAGTTTCTTACTAGTCAGATATATTCTTGGGCGGTGAATAGGTGGTGCTGAGTCACGTTCACTGAGCAAGGAGTAGGTCTTGTCTATTACATATTGGGTTTATGGAACGGTATCTGAGCTAATTTGAAACCCTGGTTTTATGCATCACCCCAACTCACCTTTCCCGTTAAGCAGCCATAGTGTGTTTTCTAAACGTGTGACTCTCTTCTGTTTTGTAATTCAGTTCAAGTGTAGCAGTTTTTACATTCCCTCTATAAGTGATATCTTATGATAAGTGTCTTTTTCTGTGTGACTGATTTCATGTAGAATCGTCGTACCTAAATCCACTCATCATGCTGCTAAGAGCCTTATGACGTAGATTTCATGGCTGAGTGATATTCCATTGTACATAAGGACCACAACTTCTTTATCCATTTTTCTCTTTCCTGGGATATTTAAGGTGTAACGAAGTGGAGGTTGTTGTCAACAGAGCAGCCCTAAACTTTGGGGTGCCTGTGTCTTGCTGATTTTTAGTTTTCCCAATTTATACGCCCACGAGTGGAAGTGCCCTATGCTCTCTAAGCTGAGTTTTTTAGATGTTTCAAGACACACCGTACACCTCTCCAGAGTGGCTGTTGGCAATTTACATCCCGCCCATCAGCGTAGCAAGGCTCCCGTTTCTCCATGGCCTGGCCTGCGTTTCTGGTTTTGACACTTTATTCAGC
The DNA here is from genome assembly GCF_028021215.1 of Eschrichtius robustus. Lineage (NCBI taxonomy): Eukaryota > Metazoa > Chordata > Mammalia > Artiodactyla > Eschrichtiidae > Eschrichtius > Eschrichtius robustus. Next base: position 83,918,754 of record NC_090832.1, read on the forward strand.
ATGGCCCTTTTGACCGATGGGAAGCGAGACTTCTTTGTAGCGCTGATTTGCCTTTGCAGGTTGCTTGGTTGGCCAAAAAGGGCGTATGCGTTTTTTTCTGAATATATTCAGGAAAAACGCATACGCCCTTTTTGGCCAAGGGCATCATTGTCGAGGTTTTGCCGCTTTTCCTGTGCTTTAAAGGCGATTCGAATCTCCCTCCTGAATCCTGTTTCCTGCAATTCTGCCTTGCTTTCAAATCCTCTTCGTTGCCTTCCCACAGTATATTTGTGGACGAGAGTTATCATTTATAACTCTGCAGGTTTGTGAATTGCAGTGCCCCTGAGCTCCATTTTTCAACTCGCTTTCTTGGGAGCTGGCCGCAAAAGCGCAGGATTGCTTCAGGCCCTATTCTCCTTCCGGGCGGCAGGCTGAGCCTGTGGTTAATTCTTCTTCCTGATGGGAAAATAGAGTGAGCTGTGCCTGTCCCAAGACCTAGAGCTAGTCTCTCATTGGTTCCCCCTCTTCCCGTTCCTCCTCAGGACAAATAGCAACCTGTACGGAACAGGAGGTTAAAGGTGCTGATTCTCCAAGGAGGAAGATTGCTAGGAAAGCGGCTGGAATGGCGAACCCGAGCACAAGGAGATGAGAAATGAGGTGCGTTTTAGAAACCTTAACCGATCACACGGTGTACCATCTTCTGGGTTTCTCATGCATGTTTTCGATGTAGGAAGGTGCCCTTGAACCTGGAGATTTGGGACCCATGGAATGGGTACCACGCAGTATTACATTAAAGGGTCTGTGTTTGCTCACCCAACCTCACCAAACCTCTCAGCCCCAGGAGTGTCCACCCTTATGTCTCAATCAGCTGTGGGTCTAGATATGGTCAACCCAGGTGGCATCACAGCCCCTGAACGAATTTTGTAAGAATTTCTCTCTCTTTCACTGTCTTTGCTTCACGGGTTTTTTAAAAGTAATTGATTTTTATAATGGGGTTTAGCTGCTTTTCAGAGCTGTGTGTATGCCGCTTTACACCCACTTGCCTCACTTACAGAGAGATATCAACACATAGGTTTTAAGATTTTAATTAGTCAGATATATTCTGGGGCGGTGAATAGGTGGTGTTGAGTCCCGTTCATGGAGCAAGGAGTAGGTCTTGTCTATTACATATTGGGTTTATGGAACGGTATCTGAGCTAATTTGAAACCCTTGTTTTATGCATCACCCCACCTCACCTTTCCCGTTAAGCAGCCATAGTGTGTTTTCTAAACGTGTGACTCTCTTCTGTTTTGTAATTCAGTTCAAGTGTATCGGTTTTTACATTCCCTCTATAAGTGATATCTTATGATAAGTGTCTTTTTCTGTGTGACTTATTTCACGTAGAATCGTCGTACCTAAATCCACTCATCATGCTGCTAGGAGCCTTATGACCTAGATTTCATGGCTGAGTGATATTCCATTGTACATAAGGACCACAACTTCTTTATCCATTTTTCTCTTTCCTGGGATATTTAAGGTGTAACGAAGTGGAGGTTGTTGTCAACAGAGCAGCCCTAAACTTTGGGGTGCCTGTATCTTGCTGATTTTTAGTTTTCCCAATTTATACGCCCACGAGTGGAAGTACCCTATGCTCTCTAAGCTGAGTTTTTTAGATGTTTCAAGACACACCGTACACCTCTCCAGAGTGGCTGTTGGCAATTTACATCCCGCCCATCAGCGTAGCAAGGCTCCCGTTTCTCCATGGCCTGTCCTGCATTTCTGGTTTTGACACTTTATTCAGCATGGCCCTTTTGACCGATGGGAAGCGAGACTTCTTTGTAGGGCTGATTTGCCTTTGCATGTTGCTTGGTTGGTCAAAAAGGGCGTATGCGTTTTTTCCTGAATATATTCAGGAAAAAACGCATACGCCCTTCTTGGCCAAGGGCATCATTGTCGAGGTTTTGCCGCTTTTCCTGTGCTTTAAAGGCGATTCGAATCTCCCTCCTGAAATCTGTTTCCTACAATTCTGCCTTGCTTTCAAATCCTCTTCGTTGCCTTCCCTCAATATATTTGTGGACGAGAGTTATCATTTATAACTCTGCTGGTTTGTGAATTGCAGTGCCCCTGAATCCCATTTTTCAACTCGCTTTCTTGGGAGCTGGCCGCAAAAGCTCAGGATTGCTTCAGGCCCTATTCGGCTTCCGGCTGGCAGGCTGAGCCTGTGGTTAATTCTTCTTCCTAATGGGAAAATAGAGTGAGCTGTGCCTGTCCCAAGACCTAGAGCTAGTCTCTCATTGGTTCCCCCTCTTCCCGTTCCTCCTCAGGACAAATAGCAACCTGTACGGAACAGGAGGTTAAAGGTGCTGATTCTCCAAGGAGGGAGATTGCTAGGAAAGCGGCTGGAATGGCGAACCCGAGCACAAGGAGATGAGAAATGAGGTGCGTTTTAGAAACCTTTCCCGATCACACGGTGTACCATCTTCTGGGTTTCTCATGCATGTTTTCGATGTAGGAAGGTGCCCTTGAACCTGGAGATTTGGGACCCATGGGATGGGTACCACGCAGTATTACTTTAAAGGGTCTGCGTTTGCTCACCCAACCTCACCAAACCTCTCAGCCCCAGGAGTGTCCACCCTTATGTCTCAATCAGCTGTGGGTCTAGATATGGTCAACCCAGGTGGCATGACAGCCCCTGAACGAATTTTGTAAGAATTTCTCTCTCTTTCACTGTCTTTGCTTCACGGGTTTTTAAAAGTAATTGATTTTTATAATGGGGTTTAGCTGCTCTTCAGAGCTGTGTTTATGCCGCTTTACACCCACTTGAGTCCCTTACAGAGAGATATCAACACATAGGTTTTAAGATTCTTTCTAGTCAGATATATTTTTGGGCGGTGTATAGGGGATGTTGAGTCCCGTTCACTGAGCAAGGAGTAGGTCTTGTCTATTAGATATTGGGTTTATGGAACGGTATCTGAGCTAATTTGAAACCCTTGTTTTATGCATCACCCCACCTCACCTTTCCCGCTAAGCAGCCATAGTGTGTTTTCTAAACGTGTGACTCTCTTCTGTTTTGTAATTCAGTTCAAGTGTAGCGGTTTTTACATTCCCTCTATAAGTGATATCTTATGATAAGTGTCTTTTTCTGTGTGACTTATTTCACGTAGAATCGTCGTACCTAAATCCACTCATCTTGCTGCTACGAGCCTTATGACGTAGATTTCATGGCTGAGTGATATTCCATTGTACATAAGGACCACAACTTCTTTATCCATTTTTCTCTTTCCTGGGATATTTAAGGTGTAACGAAGTGGAGGTTCTTGTCAACAGAGCAGCTCTAAACTTTGGGGTGCCTGTGTCTTGCTGATTTTTAGTTTTCCCAATTTATACGCCCACGAGTGGAAGTGCCCTATGCTCTCTAAGCTGAGTTTTTTAGATGTTTCAAGACACACCGTACACCTATCCAGAGTGGCTGTTGGCAATTTACATCCGGCCCATCAGCGTAGCAAGGCTCCCGTTTCTCCATGGCCTGGCCTGCGTTTCTGGTTTTGACACTTTATTCAGCATGGCCCTTTTGACCGATGGGAAGCGAGACTTCTTTGTAGCGCTGATTTGCCTTTGCAGGTTGCTTGGTTGGCCAAAAAGGGCGTATGCGTTTTTTCCTGAATATATTCAGGAAAAACGCATACGCCCTTTTTGGCCAAGGGCATCATTGTCGAGGTTTTGCCGCTTTTCCTGTGCTTTACAGGCGATTCGAATCTCCCTCCTGAATCCTGTTTCCTGCAATTCTGCCTTGCTTTCAAATCCTCTTCGTTGCCTTCCCACAGTATATTTGTGGACGAGAGTTATCATTTATAACTCTGCAGGTTTGTGAATTGCAGTGCCCCTGAGCTCCATTTTTCAACTCGCTTTCTTGGGAGCTGGCCGCAAAAGCGCAGGATTGCTTCAGGCCCTATTCTCCTTCCGGGCGTCAGGCTGAGCCTGTGGTTAATTCTTCTTCCTGATGGGAAAATAGAGTGAGCTGTGCCTGTCCCAAGACCTAGAGCTACTCTCTCATTGGTTCCCCCTCTTCCCGTTCCTCCTCAGGACAAATTGCAACCTGTACGGAACAGGAGGTTAAAGGTGCTGATTCTCCAAGGAGGGAGATTGCTAGGAAAGCGGCTGGAATGGCGAACCCGAGCACAAGGAGATGAGAAATGAGGTGCGTTTTAGAAACCTTTCCCGATCACACGGTGTACCATCTTCTGGGTTTCTCATGCATGTTTTCGATGTAGGAAGGTGCCCTTGAACCTGGAGATTTGGGACCCATGGAATGGGTACCACGCAGTATTACTTTAAAGGGTCTGCGTTTGCTCACCCAACCTCACCAAACCTCTCAGCCCCAGGAGTGTCCACCCTTATGTCTCAATCAGCTGTGGGTCTAGATATGGTCAACCCAGGTGGCATCACAGCCCCTGAACGAATTTTGTAAGAATTTCTCTCTCTTTCACTGTCTTTGCTTCACGGGTTTTTAAAAGTAATTGATTTTTATAATGGGGTTTAGCTGCTTTTCAGAGCTGTGTGTATGCCGCTTTACTCCCACTTGCCTCACTTACAGAGAGATATCAACACATAGGTTTTAAGTTTCTTACTAGTCAGATATATTCTTGGGCGGTGAATAGGTGGTGTTGAGTCCCGTTCACGGAGCAAGGAGTAGGTCTTGTCTATTACATATTGGGTTTATGGAACGGTATCTGAGCTAATTTGAAACCCTGGTTTTATGCATCACCCCACCTCACCTTTCCCGTTCAGCAGCCATAGTGTGTTTTCTAAACGTGTGACTCTCTTCTGTTTTGTAATTCAGTTCAAGTGTAGCGGTTTTTACATTCCCTCTATAAGTGATATCTTATGATAAGTGTCTTTTTCTGTGTGACTTATTTCACGTAGAATTGTCGTACCTAAATCCACTCATCATGCTGCTAGGAGCCTAATGACCTAGATTTCATGGCTGAGTGATATTCCATTGTACATAAGGACCACAACTTCTTTATCCATTTTTCTCTTTCCTGGGATATTTAAGGTGTAACGAAGTGGAGGTTCTTGTCAACAGAGCAGCCCTAAACTTTGGGGTGCCTGTGTCTTGCTGATTTTTAGTTTTCCCAATTTATACGCCCACGAGTGGAAGTGCCCTATGCTCTCTAAGCTGAGTTTTTTAGATGTTTCAAGACACACCGTACACCTCTCCAGAGTGGCTGTTGGCAATTTACATCCCGCCCATCAGCGTAGCAAGGCTCCCGTTTCTCCATGGCCTGTCCTGCATTTCTGGTTTTGACACTTTATTCAGCATGGCCCTTTTGACCGATGGGAAGCGAGACTTCTTTGTAGCGCTGATTTGCCTTTGCAGGTTGCTTGGTTGGCCAAAAAGGGCGTATGCTTTTTTTCCTGAATATATTCAGGAAAAAACGCATACGCCCTTTTTGGCCAAGGGCATCATTGTCGAGGTTTTGCCGCTTTTCCTGTGCTTTAAAGGCGATTCGAATCTCCCTCCTGAAATCTGTTTCCTACAATTCTGCCTTGCTTTCAAATCCTCTTCGTTGCCTTCCCTCAATATATTTGTGGACGAGAGTTATCATTTATAACTCTGCAGGTTTGTGAATTGCAGTGCCCCTGAGCTCCATTTTTAAACTGGCTTTCTTGGGAGCTGGCCTCAAAAGCGCAGGATTGCTTCAGGCCCTATTCGGCTTCCGGCTGGCAGGCTGAGCCTGTGGTTAATTCTTCTTCCTGATGGGAAAATAGAGTGAGCTGTGCCTGTCCCAAGACCTAGAGCTAGTCTCTCATTGGTTCCCCCTCTTCCCGTTCCTCCTCAGGACAAATAGCAACCTGTACGGAACAGGAGGTTAAAGGTGCTGATTCTCCAAGGAGGGAGATTGCTAGGAAAGCGGCTGGAATGGCGAACCCGAGCACAAGGAGATGAGAAATGAGGTGCGTTTTAGAAACCTTTCCCGATCACACGGTGTACCATCTTCTGGGTTTCTCATGCATGTTTTCGATGTAGGAAGGTGCCCTTGAACCTGGAGATTTGGGACCCATGGGATGGGTACCACGCAGTATTACTTTAAAGGGTCTGCGTTTGCTCACCCAACCTCACCAAACCTCTCAGCCCCAGGAGTGTCTACCCTTATGTCTCAATCACCTGTGGGTCTAGATATGGTCAACCCAGGTGGCATCACAGCCCCTGAACGAATTTTGTAAGAATTTCTCTCTCTTTCACTGTCTTTGCTTCACGGGTTTTTAAAAGTAATTGATTTTTATAATGGGGTTTAGCTGCTCTTCAGAGCTGTGTGTATGCCGCTTTACACCCACTTGCCTCACTTACAGAGAGATATCAACACATAGGTTTTAAGTTTCTTACTAGTCAGATATATTCTTGGGCGGTGAATAGGTGGTGCTGAGTCCCGTTCACTGAGCAAGGAGTAGGTCTTGTCTATTACATATTGGGTTTATGGAACGGTATCTGAGCTAATTTGAAACCCTGGTTTTATGCATCACCCCACCTCACCTTTCCCGTTCAGCAGCCATAGTGTGTTTTCTAAACGTGTGACTCTCTTCTGTTTTGTAATTCAGTTCAAGTGTAGCGGTTTTTACATTCCCTCTATAAGTGATATCTTATGATAAGTGTCTTTTTCTGTGTGACTGATTTCACGTAGAATCGTCGTACCTAAATCCACTCATCATGCTGCTAAGAGCCTTGTGACGTAGATTTCATGGCTGAGTGATATTCCATTGTACATAAGGACCACAACTTCTTTATCCATTTTTCTCTTTCCTGGGATATTTAAGTGGAACGAAATGGAGGTTCTTGTCAACAGAGCAGCCCTAAACTTTGGGGTGCCTGTGTCTTGGTGATTTTTAGTTTTCCCAATTTATACGCCCACGAGTGGAAGTGCCCTATGCTCTCTAAGCTGAGTTTTTCAGATGTTTCAAGACACACCGTACACCTCTCCAGAGTGGCTGTTGGCAATTTACATCCCGCCCATCAGCGTAGCAAGGCTCCCGTTTCTCCATGGCCTGTCCTGCATTTCTGGTTTTGACACTTTATTCAGCATGGCCCTTTTGACCGATGGGAAGCGAGACTTCTTTGTAGCGCTGATTTGCCTTTGCAGGTTGCTTGGTTGGCCAAAAAGGGCGTATGCGTTTTTTCCTGAATATATTCAGGAAAAACGCGTACGCCCTTTTTGGCCAAGGGCATCATTGTCGAGGTTTTGCCGCTTTTCCTGTGCTTTAAAGGCGATTCGAATCTCCCTCCTGAAACCTGTTTCCTGCAATTCTGCCTTGCTTTCAAATCCTCTTCGTTGCCATCCCACAGTATATTTGTGGACGAGAGTTATCATTTATAACTCTGCAGGTTTGTGAATTGCAGTGCCCCTGAGCTCCATTTTTCAACTCGCTTTCTTGGGAGCTGGCCGCAAAAGCGCAGGATTGCTTCAGGCCCTATTCTCCTTCCGGGCGGCAGGCTGAGCCTGTGGTTAATTCTTCTTCCTGATGGGAAGATACAGTGAGCTGTGCCTGTCCCAAGACCTAGAGCTAGTCTCTCATTGGTTCCCCCTCTTCCCGTTCCTCCTCAGGACAAATAGCAACCTGTACGGAACAGGAGGTTAAAGGTGCTGATTCTCCAAGGAGGAAGATTGCTAGGAAAGCGGCTGGAATGGCGAACCCGAGCACAAGGAGATGAGAAATGAGGTGCGTTTTAGAAACTTTTCCCGATCACACGGTGTACCATCTTCTGGGTTTCTCATGCATGTTTTCGATGTAGGAAGGTGCCCTTGAACCTGGAGATTTGGGACCCATGGGATGGGTACCACGCAGTATTACTTTAAAGGGTCTGCGTTTGCTCACCCAACCTCACCAAACCTCTCAGCCCCAGGAGTGTCCACCCTTATGTCTCAATCAGCTGTGGGTCTAGATATGGTCAACCCACGTGGCATCACAGCCCCTGAACGAATTTTGTAAGAAATTCTCTCTCTTTCACTGTCTTTGCTTCACGGGATTTTAAAAGTAATTGATTTTTATAATGGGGTTTAGCTGCTTTTCAGAGCTGTGTGTATGCTGCTTTACACCCACTTGCCTCACTTACAGAGAGATATCAACACATAGGTTTTAAGATTTTTACTAGTCAGATATATTCTGGGGCGGTGAATAGGTGGTGTTGAGTCCCGTTCACGGAGCAAGGAGTAGGTCTTGTCTATTACATATTGGGTTTATGGAACGGTATCTAAGCTAATTTGAAACCCTTGTTTTATGCATCACCCCACCTCACCTTTCCCGTTAAGCAGCCATAGTGTGTTTTCTAAACGTGTGACTCTCTTCTGTTTTGTAATTCAGTTCAAGTGTAGCGGTTTTTACATTCACTCTATAAGTGATATCTTATGATAAGTGTCTTTTTCTGTGTGACTGATTTCACGTAGAATCGTCGTACCTAAATCCACTCATCATGCTGCTAGGAGCCTTATGACCTAGATTTCATGGCTGAGTGATATTCCATTGTACATAAGGACCACAACTTCTTTATCCATTTTTCTCTTTCCTGGGATATTTAAGGTGTAACGAAGTGGAGGTTCTTGTCAACAGAGCAGCCCTAAACTTTGGGGTGCCTGTATCTTGCTGATTTTTAGTTTTCCCAATTTATACGCCCACGAGTGGAAGTGCCCTATGCTCTCTAAGCTGAGTTTTTTAGATGTTTCAAGACACACCGTACACCTCTCCAGAGTGGCTGTTGGCAATTTACATCCCGCCCATCAGCGTAGCAAGGCTCCCGTTTCTCCATGGCCTGTCCTGCATTTCTGGTTTTGACACTTTATTCAGCATGGCCCTTTTGACCGATGGGAAGCGAGACTTCTTTGTAGGGCTGATTTGCCTTTGCATGTTGCTTGGTTGGCCAAAAAGGGCGTATGCGTTTTTTCCTGAATATATTCAGGAAAAAACGCATACGCCCTTCTTGGCCAAGGGCATCATTGTCGAGGTTTTGCCGCTTTTCCTGTGCTTTAAAGGCGATTAGACTCTCCCTCCTGAAATCTGTTTCCTACAATTCTGCCTTGCTTTCAAATCCTCTTCGTTGCCTTCCCTCAATATATTTGTGGACGAGAGTTATCATTTATAACTCTGCTGGTTTGTGAATTGCAGTGACCCTGAAGTCCATTTTTCAACTCGCTTTCTTGGGAGCTGGCCGCAAAAGCTCAGGATTGCTTCAGGCCCTATTCGGCTTCCGGCTGGCAGGCTGAGCCTGTGGTTAATTCTTCTTCCTAATGGGAAAATAGAGTGAGCTGTGCCTGTCCCAAGACCTAGAGCTAGTCTCTCATTGGTTCCCCCTCTTCCCGTTCCTCCTCAGGACAAATAGCAACCTGTACAGAACAGGAGTTTAAAGGTGCTGATTCTCCAAGGAGGGAGATTGCTAGGAAAGCGGCTGGAATGACGAACCCGAGCACAAGGAGATGAGAAATGAGGTGCGTTTTAGAAACCTTTCCCGATCACACGGTGTACCATCTTCTGGGTTTCTCATGCATGTTTTCGATGTAGGAAGGTGCTCTTGAACCTGGAGATTTGGGACCCATGGGATGGGTACCACGCAGTGTTACTTTAAAGGGTCTGCGTTTGCTCACCCAACCTCACCAAACCTCTCAGCCCCAGGAGTGTCCACCCTTATGTCTCAATCAGCTGTGGGTCTAGATATGGTCAACCCAGGTGGCATCACAGCCCCTGAACGAATTTTGTAAGAATTTCTCTCTCTTTCACTGTCTTTGCTTCACGGGTTTTTAAAAGTAATTGATTTTTATAATGGGGTTTAGCTGCTTTTCAGAGCTGTGTGTATGCCGCTTTACACGCACTTGCCTCACTTACAGAGAGATATCAACACATAGGTTTTAAGATTCTTACTAGTCAGATATATTCTTGGGCGGTGAATAGGTGGTGTTGAGTCCCGTTCACTGAGCAAGGAGTAGGTCTTGTCTATTACATATTGGGTTTATGGAACGGTATCTGAGCTAATTTGAAACCCTGGTTTTATGCATCACCCCAACTCACCTTTCCGGTTAAGCAGCCATAGTGTGTTTTCTAAACGTGTGACTCTCTTCTGTTTCGTAATTCAGTTCAAGTGTAGCGGTTTTTACTTTCCCTCTATAAGTGATATCTTATGATAAGTGTCTTTTTCTGTGTGACTGATTTCACGTAGAATCGTCGTACCTAAATCCACTCATCATGCTGCTAAGAGCCTTATGACGTAGATTTCATGGCTGAGTGATATTCCATTGTACATAAGGACCACAACTTCTTTATCCATTTTTCTCTTTCCTGGGATATTTAAGGTGTAACGAAGTGGAGGTTCTTGTCAACAGAGCAGCCCTAAACTTTGGGGTGCCTGTGTCTTGCTGATTTTTAGTTTTCCCAATTTATACGCCCACGAGTGGAAGTGCCCTATGCTCTCTAAGCTGAGTTTTTTAGATGTTTCAAGACACACCGTACACCTCTCCAGAGTGGCTGTTGGCAATTTACATCCCGCCCATCAGCGTAGCAAGGCTCCCGTTTCTCCATGGCCTGTCCTGCATTTCTGGTTTTGACACTTTATTCAGCATGGCCCTTTTGACCGATGGGAAGCGAGACTTCTTTGTAGCGCTGATTTGCCTTTGCAGGTTGCTTGGTTGGCCAAAAAAGGGCGTATGCGTTTTTTCCTGAATATATTCAGGAAAAAACGCATACGCCCTTTTTGGCCAAGGGCATCATTGTCGAGGCTTGCCAGCTTTTCCTGTGCTTTAAAGGCGATTCGAATCTCCCTCCTGAAACCTGTTTCCTGCAATTCTGCCTTGCTTTCAAATCCTCTTCGTTGCAATCCCACAGTATATTTGTGGACAAGAGTTATCATTTATAACTCTGCAGGTTTGTGAATTGCAGTGCCCCTGAGCTCCATTTTTCAACTCGCTTTCTTGGGAGCTGGCCTCAAAAGCGCAGGATTGCTTCAGGCCGTATTCGGCTTCCAGCTGGCAGGCTGAGCCTGTTGTTAATTCTTCTTCCTGATGGGAAAATAGACTGAGCTGTGCCTGTCCCAAGACCTAGAGCTAGTCTCTCATTGGTTCCCCCTCTTCCTGTTCCTCCTCAGGACAAATAGCAACCTGTACGGAACAGGAGGTTAAAGGTGCTGATTCTCCAAGGAGGGAGATTGCTAGGAAAGCGGCTGGAATGGCGAACCCGAGCACAAGGAGATGAGAAATGAGGTGCGTTTTAGAAACCTTTCCTGATCACACGGTGTACCATCTTCTGGGTTTCTCATGCATGTTTTCGATGTAGGAAAGTGCCCTTGAACCTGGAGATTTGGGACCCATGGGATGGGTACCACGCAGTATTACTTTAAAGGGTCTGCGTTTGCTCACCCAACCTCACCAAACCTCTCAGCCCCAGGAGTGTCCACCCTTATGTCTCAATCAGCTGTGGGTCTAGATATGGTCAACCCAGGTGGCATCACAGCCCCTGAACGAATTTTGTAAGAATTTCTCTCTCTTTCACTGTCTTTGCTTCACGGTTTTTTAAAAGTAATTGATTTTTATAATGGGGTTTAGCTGCTTTTCAGAGCTGTGTGTATGCCGCTTTACACCCACTTGCCTCACTTACAGAGAGATATCAACACATAGGTTTTAAGATTTTTACTAGTCAGATATATTCTGGGGCGGTGAATAGGTGGTGTTGAGTCCCGTTCACGGAGCAAGGAGTAGGTCTTGTCTATTACATATTGGGTTTATGGAACGGTATCTGAGCTAATTTGAAACCCTTGTTTTATGCATCACCCCACCTCACCTTTCCCGTTAAGCAGCCATATTGTGTTTTCTAAACGTGTGACTCTCTTCTGTTTTGTAATTCAGTTCAAGTGTAGCGGTTTTTACATTCCCTCTATAAGTGATATCTTATGATAAGTGTCTTTTTCTGTGTGACTGATTTCACGTAGAATCGTCGTACCTAAATCCACTCATCATGCTGCTACGAGCCTTATGACGTAGATTTCATGGCTGAGTGATATTCCATTGTACATAAGGACCACAACTTCTTTATCCATTTTTCTCTTTCCTGGGATATTTAAGGTGTAACGAAGTGGAGGTTCTTGTCAACAGAGCAGCCCTAAACTTTGGGGTGCCTGTGTCTTGCTGATTTTTAGTTTTCCCAATTTATACGCCCACGAGTGGAAGTGCCCTATGCTCTCTAAGCTGAGTTTTTTAGATGTTTCAAGACACACCGTACACCTCTCCAGAGTGGCTGTTGGCAATTTACATCCCGCCCATCAGCGTAGCAAGGCTCCCGTTTCTCCATGGCCTGTCCTGCATTTCTGGTTTTGACACTTTATTCAGCATGGCCCTTTTGACCGATGGGAAGCGAGACTTCTTTGTAGCGCTGATTTGCCTTTGCAGGTTGCTTGGTTGGCCAAAAAAGGGCGTATGCGTTTTTTCCTGAATATATTCAGGAAAAAACGCATACGCCCTTTTTGGCCAAGGGCATCATTGTCGAGGCTTGCCAGCTTTTCCTGTGCTTTAAAGGCGATTCGAATCTCCCTCCTGAAACCTGTTTCCTGCAATTCTGCCTTGCTTTCAAATCCTCTTCGTTGCCATCCCACAGTATATTTGTGGACGAGAGTTATCATTTATAACTCTGCAGGTTTGTGAATTGCAGTGCCCCTGAGCTCCATTTTTCAACTCGCTTTCTTGGGAGCTGGCCTCAAAAGCGCAGGATTGCTTCAGGCCGTATTCGGCTTCCGGCTGGCAGGCTGAGCCTGTGGTTAATTCTTCTTCCTGATGGGAAAATAGACTGAGCTGTGCCTGTCCCAAGACCTAGAGCTAGTCTCTCATTGGTTCCCCCTCTTCCCGTTCCTCCTCAGGACAAATAGCAACCTGTACGGAACAGGAGGTTAAAGGTGCTGATTCTCCAAGGAGGAAGATTGCTAGGAAAGCGGCTGGAATGGCAAACCCGAGCACAAGGAGATGAGAAATGAGGTGCGTTTTAGAAACTTTTCCCGATCACACGGTGTACCATCTTCTGGGTTTCTCATGCATGTTTTCGATGTAGGAAGGTGCCCTTGAACCTGGAGATTTGGGACCCATGGGATGGGTACCACGCAGTATTACTTTAAAGGGTCTGCGTTTGCTCACCCAACCTCACCAAACCTCTCAGCCCCAGGAGTGTCCACCCTTATGTCTCAATCAGCTGTGGGTCTAGATATGGTCAACCCAGGTGGCATCACAGCCCCTGAACGAATTTTGTAAGAATTTCTCTCTCTTTCACTGTCTTTGCTTCACGGGTTTTTAAAAGTAATTGATTTTTATAATGGGGTTTAGCTGCTTTTCAGAGCTGTGTGTATGCCGCTTTACACCCACTTGCCTCACTTACAGAGAGATATCAACACATAGGTTTTAAGATTTTTACTAGTCAGATATATTCTGGGGCGGTGAATAGGTGGTGTTGAGTCCCGTTCACGGAGCAAGGAGTAGGTCTTGTCTATTACATATTGGGTTTATGGAACGGTATCTGAGCTAATTTGAAACCCTTGTTTTATGCATCACCCCACCTCACCTTTCCCGTTAAGCAGCCATAGTGTGTTTTCTAAACGTGTGACTCTCTTCTGTTTTGTAATTCAGTTCAAGTGTATCGGTTTTTACATTCCCTCTATAAGTGATATCTTATGATAAGTGTCTTTTTCTGAGTGACTGATTTCACGTAGAATCGTCGTACCTAAATCCACTCATCATGCTGCTAGGAGCCTTATGACCTAGATTTCATGGCTGAGTGATATTCCATTGTACATAAGGACCACAACTTCTTTATCCATTTTTCTCTTTCCTGGGATATTTAAGGTGTAACGAAGTGGAGGTTCTTGTCAACAGAGCAGCCCTAAACTTTGGGGTGCCTGTGTCTTACTGATTTTTAGTTTTCCCAATTTATACGCCCACGAGTGGAAGTGCCCTATGCTCTCTAAGCTGAGTTTTTTAGATGTTTCAAGACACACCGTACACCTCTCCAGAGTGGCTGTTGGCAATTTACATCCCGCCCATCAGCGAAGCAAGGCTCCCGTTTCTCCATGGCCTGTCCTGCATTTCTGGTTTTGACACTTTATTCAGCATGGCCCTTTTGACCGATGGGAAGCGAGACTTCTTTGTAGCGCTGATTTGCCTTTGCAGGTTGCTTGGTTGGCCAAAAAGGGCGTATGCGTTTTTTCCTGAATATATTCAGGAAAAAACGCATACGCCCTTCTTGGCCAAGGGCATCTTTGTCGAGGTTTTGCCGCTTTTCCTGTGCTTTAAAGGCGATTCGAATCTCCCTCCTGAAATCTGTTTCCTACAGTTCTGCCTTGCTTTCAAATCCTCTTCGTTGCCTTCCCTCAATATATTTGTGGACGAGAGTTATCATTTATAACTCTGCTGGTTTGTTAATTGCAGTGCCCCTGAGGTCCATTTTTCAACTCGCTTTCTTGGGAGCTGGCCGCAAAAGCTCAGGATTGCTTCAGGCCCTATTCGGCTTTCGGCTGGCAGGCTGAGCCTGTGGTTAATTCTTCTTCCTAATGGGAAAATAGAGTGAGCTGTGCCTGTCCCAAGACCTAGAGCTAGTCTCTCATTGGTTCCCCCTCTTCCCGTTCCTCCTCAGGACAAATAGCAACCTGTACGGAACAGGAGGTTAAAGGTGCTGATTCTCCAAGGAGGGAGATTGCTAGGAAAGCGGCTGGAATGGCGAACCCGAGCACAAGGAGATGAGAAATGAGGTGCGTTTTAGAAACCTTTCCCGATCACACGGTGTACCATCTTCTGGGTTTCTCATGCATGTTTTCGATGTAGGAAGGTGCCCTTGAACCTGGAGATTTGGGACCCATGGGATGGGTACCACGCAGTATTACTTTAAAGGGTCTGCGTTTGCTCACCCAACCTCACCAAACCTCTCAGCCCCAGGAGTGTCCACCCTTATGTCTCAATCAGCTGTGGGTCTAGATATGGTCAACCCAGGTGGCATCACAGCCCCTGAACGAATTTTGTAAGAATTTCTCTCTCTTTCACTGTCTTTGCTTCACGGGTTTTTAAAAGTAATTGATTTTTATAATGGGGTTTAGCTGCTCTTCAGAGCTGTGTGTATGCCGCTTTACACCCACTTGCCTCACTTACAGAGAGATATCAACACATAGGTTTTAAGTTTCTTACTAGTCAGATATATTCTTGGGCGGTGAATAGGTGGTGCTGAGTCCCGTTCACTGAGCAAGGAGTAGGTCTTGTCTATTACATATTGGGTTTATGGAACGGTATCTGAGCTAATTTGAAACCCTGGTTTTATGCATCACCCCAACTCACCTTTCCCGTTAAGCAGCCATAGTGTGTTTTCTAAACGTGTGACTCTCTTCTGTTTTGTAATTCAGTTCAAGTGTAGCGGTTTTTACATTCCCTCTATAAGTGATATCTTATGATAAGTGTCTTTCTCTGTGTGACTGATTTCATGTAGAATCGTCGTACCTAAATCCACTCATCATGCTGCTAAGAGCCTTATGACGTAGATTTCATGGCTGAGTGATATTCCATTGTACATAAGGACCAAAATTTCTTTATCCATTTTTCTCTTTCCTGGGATATTTAAGGTGTAACGAAGTGGAGGTTCTTGTCAACAGAGCAGCCCTAAACTTTGGGGTGCCTGTATCTTGCTGATTTTTAGTTTTCCCAACTTATACGCCCACGAGTGGAAGTGCCCTATGCTCTCTAAGCTGAGTTTTTTAGATGTTTCAAGACACACCGTACACCTCTCCAGAGTGGCTGTTGGCAATTTACATCCCGCCCATCAGCGTAGCAAGGCTCCCGTTTCTCCATGGCCTGTCCTGCGTTTCTGGTTTTGACACTTTATTCAGCATGGCCCTTTTGACCGATGGGAAGCGAGACTTCTTTGTAGCGCTGATTTGCCTTTGCAGGTTGCTTGGTTGGCCAAAAAGGGCGTATGCGTTTTTTCCTGAATATATTCAGGAAAAAACGCATACGCCCTTTTTGGCCAAGGGCATCATTGTCGAGGTTTTGCCGCTTTTCCTGTGCTTTAAAGGCGATTCGAATCTCCCTCCTGAAATCTGTTTCCTACAATTCTGCCTTGCTTTCAAATCCTCTTCGTTGCCTTCCCTCAATATATTTGTGGACGAGAGTTATCATTTATAACTCTGCAGGTTTGTGAATTGCAGTGCCCCTGAGCTCCATTTTTAAACTGGCTTTCTTGGGAGCTGGCCTCAAAAGCGCAGGATTGCTTCAGGCCCTATTCGGCTTCCGGCTGGCAGGCTGAGCCTGTGGTTAATTCTTCTTCCTGATGGGAAAATAGAGTGAGCTGTGCCTGTCCCAAGACCTAGAGCTAGTCTCTCATTGGTTCCCCCTCTTCCCGTTCCTCCTCAGGACAAATAGCAACCTGTACGGAACAGGAGGTTAAAGGTGCTGATTCTCCAAGGAGGGAGATTGCTAGGAAAGCGGCTGGAATGGCGAACCCGAGCACAAGGAGATGAGAAATGAGGTGCGTTTTAGAAACCTTTCTCGATCACACGGTGTACCATCTTCTGGGTTTCTCATGCATGTTTTCGATGTAGGAAGGTGCCCTTGAACCTGGAGATTTGGGACCCATGGGATGGGTACCACGCAGTATTACTTTAAAGGGTCTGCGTTTGCTCACCCAACCTCACCAAACCTCTCAGCCCCAGGAGTGTCCACCCTTATGTCTCAATCAGCTGTGGGTCTAGATATGGTCAACCCAGGTGGCATCACAGCCCCTGAACGAATTTTGTAAGAATTTCTCTCTCTTTCACTGTCTTTGCTTCACGGGTTTTTAAAAGTAATTGATTTTTATAATGGGGTTTAGCTGCTCTTCAGAGCTGTGTGTATGCTGCTTTACACCCACTTGCCTCACTTACAGAGAGATATCAACACATAGGTTTTAAGTTTCTTACTAGTCAGATATATTCTTGGGCGGTGAATAGGTGGTGCTGAGTCACGTTCACTGAGCAAGGAGTAGGTCTTGTCTATTACATATTGGGTTTATGGAACGGTATCTGAACTAATTTGAAACCCTGGTTTTATGCATCACCCCAACTCACCTTTCCCGTTAAGCAGCCATAGTGTGTTTTCTAAACGTGTGACTCTCTTCTGTTTTGTAATTCAGTTCAAGTGTAGCGGTTTTTACATTCCCTCTATAAGTGATATCTTATGATAAGTGTCTTTTTCTGTGTGACTTATTTCACGTAGAATCGTCGTACCTAAATCCACTCATCATGCTGCTAAGAGCCTTATGACGTAGATTTCATGGCTGAGTGATATTCCATTGTACATAAGGACCACAACTTCTTTATCCATTTTTCTCTTTCCTGGGATATTTAAGGTGTAACGAAGTGTAGGTTGTTGTCAACAGAGCAGCCCTAAACTTTGGGGTGCCTGTGTCTTGCTGATTTTTAGTTTTCCCAATTTATACGCCCACGAGTGGAAGTGCCCTATGCTCTCTAAGCTGAGTTTTTTAGATGTTTCAAGACACACCGTACACCTCTCCAGAGTGGCTGTTGGCAATTTACATCCCGCCCATCAGCGTAGCAAGGCTCCCGTTTCTCCATGGCCTGTCCTGCGTTTCTGGTTTTGACACTTTATTCAGCATGGCCCTTTTGACTGATGGGAAGCGAGACTTCTTTGTAGCGCTGATTTGCCTTTGCAGGTTGCTTGGTTGGCCAAAAAGGGCGTATGCGTTTTTTCCTGAATATATTCAGGAAAAACGCATACGCCCTTTTTGGCCAAGGGCATCATTGTCGAGGTTTTGCCGCTTTTCCTGTGCTTTAAAGGCGATTCGAATCTCCCTCCTGAATCCTGTTTCCTGCAATTCTGCCTTGCTTTCAAATCCTCTTCGTTGCCTTCCCACAGTATATTTGTGGACGAGAGTTATCATTTATAACTCTGCAGGTTTGTGAATTGCAGTGCCCCTGAGCTCCATTTTTCAACTCGCTTTCTTGGGAGCTGGCCGCAAAAGCGCAGGATTGCTTCAGGCCCTATTCTCCTTCCGGGCGGCAGGCTGAGCCTGTGGTTAGTTCTTCTTCCTGTTGGGAAAATAGAGTGACCTGTGCCTGTCCCAAGACCTAGAGCTAGTCTCTCATTGGTTCCCCCTCTTCCCGTTCCTCCTCAGGACAAATTGCAACCTGTACGGAACAGGAGGTTAAAGGTGCTGATTCTCCAAGGAGAGAGATTGCTAGGAAAGTGGCTGGAATGGCGAACCCGAGCACAAGGAGATGAGAAATGAGGTGCGTTTTAGAAACCTTTGCCGATCACACGGTGTACCATCTTCTGGGTTTCTCATGCATGTTTTCGATGTAGGAAGATGCCCTTGAACCTGGAGATTTGGGACCCATGGGATGGGTACCACGCAGTATTACTTTAAAGGGTCTGCGTTTGCTCACCCAACCTCACCAAACCTCTCAGCCCCAAGCGTGTCCACCCTTATGTCTCAATCAGCTGTGGGTCTAGATATGGTCAATCCAGGTGGCATGACAGCCCCTGAACGAACTGTGTAATAATTTCTCTCTCTTTCACTGTCTTTGCTTCACGGGTTTTTAAAAGTAATTGATTTTTATAATGGGGTTTAGCTGCTTTTCACTGCTGTGTTTATGCCGCTTTACACCCACTTGAGTCCCTTACAGAGAGATATCAACACATAGGTTTTAAGATTCTTTCTAGTCAGATATATTCTTGGGCGGTGTATAGGGGATGTTGAGTCCCGTTCACTGAGCAAGGAGTAGGTCTTGTCTATTAGATATTGGGTTTATGGAACGGTATCTGAGCTAATTTGAAACACTGGTTTTATGCATCACCCCACCTCACCTTTCCCGTTAAGCAGCCATAGTGTGTTTTCTAAACGTGTGACTCTCTTCTGTTTTGTAATTCAGTTCAAGTGTAGCGGTTTTTACATTCCCTCTATAAGTGATATCTTATGATAAGTGTCTTTTTCTGTGTGACTTATTTCACGTAGAATCGTCGTACCTAAATCCACTCATCTTGCTGCTACGAGCCTTATGACGTAGATTTCATGGCTGAGTGATATTCCATTGTACATAAGGACCACAACTTCTTTATCCATTTTTCTCTTTCCTGGGATATTTAAGGTGTAACGAAGTGGAGGTTCTTGTCAACAGAGCAGCCCTAAACTTTGGGGTGCCTGTGTCTTGCTGATTTTTAGTTTTCCCAATTTATACGCCCACGAGTGGAAGTGCCCTATGCTCTCTAAGCTGAGTTTTTTAGATGTTTCAAGACACACCGTACACCTATCCAGAGTGGCTGTTGGCAATTTACATCCGGCCCTTCAGCGTAGCAAGGCTCCCGTTTCTCCATGGCCTGTCCTGCGTTTCTGGTTTTGACACTTTATTCAGCATGGCCCTTTTGACCGATGGGAAGCGAGACTTCTTTGTAGCGCTGATTTGCCTTTGCAGGTTGCTTGGTTGGCCAAAAAGGGCGTATGCGTTTTTTCCTGAATATATTCAGGAAAAACGCATACGCCCTTTTTGGCCAAGGGCATCATTGTCGAGGTTTTGCCGCTTTTCCTGTGCTTTACAGGCGATTCGAATCTCCCTCCTGAATCCTGTTTCCTGCAATTCTGCCTTGCTTTCAAATCCTCTTCGTTGCCTTCCCACAGTATATTTGTGGACGAGAGTTATCATTTATAACTCTGCAGGTTTGTGAATTGCAGTGCCCCTGAGCTCCATTTTTCAACTCGCTTTCTTGGGAGCTGGCCGCAAAAGTGCAGGATTGCTTCAGGCCCTATTCTCCTTCCGGGCGGCAGGCTGAGCCTGTGGTTAATTCTTCTTCCTGTTGGGAAAATAGAGTGACCTGTGCCTGTCCCAAGACATAGAGCTAGTCTCTCATTGGTTCCCCCTCTTCCCGTTCCTCCTCAGGACAAATTGCAACCTGTACGGAACAGGAGGTTAAAGGTGCTGATTCTCCAAGGAGGGAGATTGCTAGGAAAGCGGCTGGAATGGCGAACCCGAGCACAAGGAGATGAGAAATGAGGTGCGTTTTAGAAACCTTTCCCGATCACACGGTGTACCATCTTCTGGGTTTCTCATGCATGTTTTCGATGTAGGAAGGTGCCCTTGAACCTGGAGATTTGGGACCCATGGAATGGCTACCACGCAGTATTACTTTAAAGGGTCTGCGTTTGCTCACCCAACCTCACCAAACCTCTCAGCCCCAGGAGTGTCCACCCTTATGTCTCAATCAGCTGTGGGTCTAGATATGGTCAACCCAGGTGGCATCACAGCCCCTGAACGAATTTTGTAAGAATTTCTCTCTCTTTCACTGTCTTTGCTTCACGGGTTTTTAAAAGTAATTGATTTTTATAATGGGGTTTAGCTGCTTTTCAGAGCTGTGTGTATGCCGCTTTACTCCCACTTGCCTCACTTACAGAGAGATATCAACACATAGGTTTTAAGATTTTTACTAGTCAGATATATTCTGGGGCGGTGAATAGGTGGTGTTGAGTCCCGTTCACGGAGCAAGGAGTAGGTCTTGTCTATTACATATTGGGTTTATGGAACGGTATCTGAGCTAATTTGAAACCCTGGTTTTATGCATCACCCCACCTCACCTTTCCCGTTAAGCAGCCATAGTGTGTTTTCTAAACGTGTGACTCTCTTCTGTTTTGTAATTCAGTTCAAGTGTAGCGGTTTTTACATTCCCTCTATAAGTGATATCTTATGATAAGTGTCTTTTTCTGTGTGACTTATTTCACGTAGAATCGTCGTACCTAAATCCACTCATCATGCTGCTAGGAGCCTAATGACCTAGATTTCATGGCTGAGTGATATTCCATTGTACATATGGACCACAACTTCTTTATCCATTTTTCTCTTTCCTGGGATATTTAAGGTGTAACGAAGTGGAGGTTCTTGTCAACAGAGCAGCCCTAAACTTTGGGGTGCCTGTATCTTGCTGATTTTTAGTTTTCCCAATTTATACGCCCACGAGTGGAAGTGCCCTATGCTCTCTAAGCTGAGTTTTTTAGATGTTTCAAGACACACCGTACACCTCTCCAGAGTGGCTGTTGGCAATTTACATCCCGCCCATCAGCGTAGCAAGACTCCCGTTTCTCCATGGCCTGTCCTGCGTTTCTGGTTTTGACACTTTATTCAGCATGGCCCTTTTGACCGATGGGAAGCGAGACTTCTTTGTAGCGCTGATTTGCCTTTGCAGGTTGCTTGGTTGGCCAAAAAGGGCGTATGCGTTTTTTCCTGAATATATTCAGGAAAAAACGCATACGCCCTTTTTGGCCAAGGGCATCATTGTCGAGGTTTTGCCGCTTTTCCTGTGCTTTAAAGGCGATTCGAATCTCCCTCCTGAAATCTGTTTCCTACAATTCTGCCTTGCTTTCAAATCCTCTTCGTTGCCTTCCCTCAATATATTTGTGGACGAGAGTTATCATTTATAACTCTGCAGGTTTGTGAATTGCAGTGCCCCTGAGCTCCATTTTTAAACTGGCTTTCTTGGGAGCTGGCCTCAAAAGCGCAGGATTGCTTCAGGCCCTATTCGGCTTCCGGCTGGCAGGCTGAGCCTGTGGTTAATTCTTCTTCCTGATGGGAAAATAGAGTGAGCTGTGCCTGTCCCAAGACCTAGAGCTAGTCTCTCATTGGTTCCCCCTCTTCCCGTTCCTCCTCAGGACAAATAGCAACCTGTACGGAACAGGAGGTTAAAGGTGCTGATTCTCCAAGGAGGGAGATTGCTAGGAAAGCGGCTGGAATGGCGAACCCGAGCACAAGGAGATGAGAAATGAGGTGCGTTTTAGAAACCTTTCTCGATCACACGGTGTACCATCTTCTGGGTTTCTCATGCATGTTTTCGATGTAGGAAGGTGCCCTTGAACCTGGAGATTTGGGACCCATGGGATGGGTACCACGCAGTATTACTTTAAAGGGTCTGCGTTTGCTCACCCAACCTCACCAAACCTCTCAGCCCCAGGAGTGTCCACCCTTATGTCTCAATCAGCTGTGGGTCTAGATATGGTCAACCCAGGTGGCATCACAGCCCCTGAACGAATTTTGTAAGAATTTCTCTCTCTTTCACTGTCTTTGCTTCACGGGTTTTTAAAAGTAATTGATTTTTATAATGGGGTTTAGCTGCTCTTCAGAGCTGTGTGTATGCTGCTTTACACCCACTTGCCTCACTTACAGAGAGATATCAACACATAGGTTTTAAGTTTCTTACTAGTCAGATATATTCTTGGGCGGTGAATAGGTGGTGCTGAGTCACGTTCACTGAGCAAGGAGTAGGTCTTGTCTATTACATATTGGGTTTATGGAACGGTATCTGAACTAATTTGAAACCCTGGTTTTATGCATCACCCCAACTCACCTTTCCCGTTAAGCAGCCATAGTGTGTTTTCTAAACGTGTGACTCTCTTCTGTTTTGTAATTCAGTTCAAGTGTAGCGGTTTTTACATTCCCTCTATAAGTGATATCTTATGATAAGTGTCTTTTTCTGTGTGACTTATTTCACGTAGAATCGTCGTACCTAAATCCACTCATCATGCTGCTAAGAGCCTTATGACGTAGATTTCATGGCTGAGTGATATTCCATTGTACATAAGGACCACAACTTCTTTATCCATTTTTCTCTTTCCTGGGATATTTAAGGTGTAACGAAGTGTAGGTTGTTGTCAACAGAGCAGCCCTAAACTTTGGGGTGCCTGTGTCTTGCTGATTTTTAGTTTTCCCAATTTATACGCCCACGAGTGGAAGTGCCCTATGCTCTCTAAGCTGAGTTTTTTAGATGTTTCAAGACACACCGTACACCTCTCCAGAGTGGCTGTTGGCAATTTACATCCCGCCCATCAGCGTAGCAAGGCTCCCGTTTCTCCATGGCCTGTCCTGCGTTTCTGGTTTTGACACTTTATTCAGCATGGCCCTTTTGACTGATGGGAAGCGAGACTTCTTTGTAGCGCTGATTTGCCTTTGCAGGTTGCTTGGTTGGCCAAAAAGGGCGTATGCGTTTTTTCCTGAATATATTCAGGAAAAACGCATACGCCCTTTTTGGCCAAGGGCATCATTGTCGAGGTTTTGCCGCTTTTCCTGTGCTTTAAAGGCGATTCGAATCTCCCTCCTGAATCCTGTTTCCTGCAATTCTGCCTTGCTTTCAAATCCTCTTCGTTGCCTTCCCACAGTATATTTGTGGACGAGAGTTATCATTTATAACTCTGCAGGTTTGTGAATTGCAGTGCCCCTGAGCTCCATTTTTCAACTCGCTTTCTTGGGAGCTGGCCGCAAAAGGGCAGGATTGCTTCAGGCCCTATTCTCCTTCCGGGCGGCAGGCTGAGCCTGTGGTTAGTTCTTCTTCCTGTTGGGAAAATAGAGTGACCTGTGCCTGTCCCAAGACCTAGAGCTAGTCTCTCATTGGTTCCCCCTCTTCCCGTTCCTCCTCAGGACAAATTGCAACCTGTACGGAACAGGAGGTTAAAGGTGCTGATTCTCCAAGGAGAGAGATTGCTAGGAAAGTGGCTGGAATGGCGAACCCGAGCACAAGGAGATGAGAAATGAGGTGCGTTTTAGAAACCTTTGCCGATCACACGGTGTACCATCTTCTGGGTTTCTCATGCATGTTTTCGATGTAGGAAGATGCCCTTGAACCTGGAGATTTGGGACCCATGGATGGGTACCACGCAGTATTACTTTAAAGGGTCTGCGTTTGCTCACCCAACCTCACCAAACCTCTCAGCCCCAAGCGTGTCCACCCTTATGTCTCAATCAGCTGTGGGTCTAGATATGGTCAATCCAGGTGGCATGACAGCCCCTGAACGAACTGTGTAATAATTTCTCTCTCTTTCACTGTCTTTGCTTCACGGGTTTTTAAAAGTAATTGATTTTTATAATGGGGTTTAGCTGCTTTTCACTGCTGTGTTTATGCCGCTTTACACCCACTTGAGTCCCTTACAGAGAGATATCAACACATAGGTTTTAAGATTCTTTCTAGTCAGATATATTCTTGGGCGGTGTATAGGGGATGTTGAGTCCCGTTCACTGAGCAAGGAGTAGGTCTTGTCTATTAGATATTGGGTTTATGGAACGGTATCTGAGCTAATTTGAAACACTGGTTTTATGCATCACCCCACCTCACCTTTCCCGTTAAGCAGCCATAGTGTGTTTTCTAAACGTGTGACTCTCTTCTGTTTTGTAATTCAGTTCAAGTGTAGCGGTTTTTACATTCCCTCTATAAGTGATATCTTATGATAAGTGTCTTTTTCTGTGTGACTTATTTCACGTAGAATCGTCGTACCTAAATCCACTCATCTTGCTGCTACGAGCCTTATGACGTAGATTTCATGGCTGAGTGATATTCCATTGTACATAAGGACCACAACTTCTTTATCCATTTTTCTCTTTCCTGGGATATTTAAGGTGTAACGAAGTGGAGGTTCTTGTCAACAGAGCAGCCCTAAACTTTGGGGTGCCTGTGTCTTGCTGATTTTTAGTTTTCCCAATTTATACGCCCACGAGTGGAAGTGCCCTATGCTCTCTAAGCTGAGTTTTTTAGATGTTTCAAGACACACCGTACACCTATCCAGAGTGGCTGTTGGCAATTTACATCCGGCCCTTCAGCGTAGCAAGGCTCCCGTTTCTCCATGGCCTGTCCTGCGTTTCTGGTTTTGACACTTTATTCAGCATGGCCCTTTTGACCGATGGGAAGCGAGACTTCTTTGTAGCGCTGATTTGCCTTTGCAGGTTGCTTGGTTGGCCAAAAAGGGCGTATGCGTTTTTTCCTGAATATATTCAGGAAAAACGCATACGCCCTTTTTGGCCAAGGGCATCATTGTCGAGGTTTTGCCGCTTTTCCTGTGCTTTACAGGCGATTCGAATCTCCCTCCTGAATCCTGTTTCCTGCAATTCTGCCTTGCTTTCAAATCCTCTTCGTTGCCTTCCCACAGTATATTTGTGGACGAGAGTTATCATTTATAACTCTGCAGGTTTGTGAATTGCAGTGCCCCTGAGCTCCATTTTTCAACTCGCTTTCTTGGGAGCTGGCCGCAAAAGTGCAGGATTGCTTCAGGCCCTATTCTCCTTCCGGGCGGCAGGCTGAGCCTGTGGTTAATTCTTCTTCCTGTTGGGAAAATAGAGTGACCTGTGCCTGTCCCAAGACATAGAGCTAGTCTCTCATTGGTTCCCCCTCTTCCCGTTCCTCCTCAGGACAAATTGCAACCTGTACGGAACAGGAGGTTAAAGGTGCTGATTCTCCAAGGAGGGAGATTGCTAGGAAAGCGGCTGGAATGGCGAACCCGAGCACAAGGAGATGAGAAATGAGGTGCGTTTTAGAAACCTTTCCCGATCACACGGTGTACCATCTTCTGGGTTTCTCATGCATGTTTTCGATGTAGGAAGGTGCCCTTGAACCTGGAGATTTGGGACCCATGGAATGGCTACCACGCAGTATTACTTTAAAGGGTCTGCGTTTGCTCACCCAACCTCACCAAACCTCTCAGCCCCAGGAGTGTCCACCCTTATGTCTCAATCAGCTGTGGGTCTAGATATGGTCAACCCAGGTGGCATCACAGCCCCTGAACGAATTTTGTAAGAATTTCTCTCTCTTTCACTGTCTTTGCTTCACGGGTTTTTAAAAGTAATTGATTTTTATAATGGGGTTTAGCTGCTTTTCAGAGCTGTGTGTATGCCGCTTTACTCCCACTTGCCTCACTTACAGAGAGATATCAACACATAGGTTTTAAGATTTTTACTAGTCAGATATATTCTGGGGCGGTGAATAGGTGGTGTTGAGTCCCGTTCACGGAGCAAGGAGTAGGTCTTGTCTATTACATATTGGGTTTATGGAACGGTATCTGAGCTAATTTGAAACCCTGGTTTTATGCATCACCCCACCTCACCTTTCCCGTTAAGCAGCCATAGTGTGTTTTCTAAACGTGTGACTCTCTTCTGTTTTGTAATTCAGTTCAAGTGTAGCGGTTTTTACATTCCCTCTATAAGTGATATCTTATGATAAGTGTCTTTTTCTGTGTGACTTATTTCACGTAGAATCGTCGTACCTAAATCCACTCATCATGCTGCTAGGAGCCTAATGACCTAGATTTCATGGCTGAGTGATATTCCATTGTACATATGGACCACAACTTCTTTATCCATTTTTCTCTTTCCTGGGATATTTAAGGTGTAACGAAGTGGAGGTTCTTGTCAACAGAGCAGCCCTAAACTTTGGGGTGCCTGTATCTTGCTGATTTTTAGTTTTCCCAATTTATACGCCCACGAGGGGAAGTGCCCTATGCTCTCTAAGCTGAGTTTTTTAGATGTTTCAAGACACACCGTACACCTCTCCAGAGTGGCTGTTGGCAATTTACATCCCGCCCATCAGCGTAGCAAGGCTCCCGTTTCTCCATGGCCTGTCCTGCATTTCTGGTTTTGACACTTTATTCAGCATGGCCCTTTTGACCGATGGGAAGCGAGACTTCTTTGTAGCGCTGATTTGCCTTTGCAGGTTGCTTGGTTGGCCAAAAAGGGCGTATGCGTTTTTTCCTGAATATATTCAGGAAAAAACGCATACGCCCTTTTTGGCCAAGGGCATCATTGTCGAGGTTTTGCCGCTTTTCCTGTGCTTTAAAGGCGATTCGAATCTCCCTCCTGAAATCTGTTTCCTACAATTCTGCCTTGCTTTCAAATCCTCTTCGTTGCCTTCCCTCAATATATTTGTGGACGAGAGTTATCATTTATAACTCTGCAGGTTTGTGAATTGCAGTGCCCCTGAGCTCCATTTTTAAACTGGCTTTCTTGGGAGCTGGCCTCAAAAGTGCAGGATTGCTTCAGGCCCTATTCGGCTTCCGGCTGGCAGGCTGAGCCTGTGGTTAATTCTTCTTCCTGATGGGAAAATAGAGTGAGCTGTGCCTGTCCCAAGACCTAGAGCTAGTCTCTCATTGGTTCCCCCTCTTCCCGTTCCTCCTCAGGACAAATAGCAACCTGTACGGAACAGGAGGTTAAAGGTGCTGATTCTCCAAGGAGGGAGATTGCTAGGAAAGCGGCTGGAATGGCGAACCCGAGCACAAGGAGATGAGAAATGAGGTGCGTTTTAGAAACCTTTCCCGATCACACGGTGTACCATCTTCTGGGTTTCTCATGCATGTTTTCGATGTAGGAAGGTGCCCTTGAACCTGGAGATTTGGGACCCATGGGATGGGTACCACGCAGTATTACTTTAAAGGGTCTGCGTTTGCTCACACAACCTCACCAAACCTCTCAGCCCCAGGAGTGTCCACCCTTATGTCTCAATCAGCTGTGGGTCTAGATATGGTCAACCCAGGTGGCATCACAGCCCCTGAACGAATTTTGTAAGAATTTCTCTCTCTTTCACTGTCTTTGCTTCACGGGTTTTTAAAAGTAATTGATTTTTATAATGGGGTTTAGCTGCTCTTCAGAGCTGTGTGTATGCCGCTTTACACCCACTTGCCTCACTTACAGAGAGATATCAACACATAGGTTTTAAGTTTCTTACTAGTCAGATATATTCTTGGGCGGTGAATAGGTGGTGCTGAGTCCCGTTCACTGAGCAAGGAGTAGGTCTTGTCTATTACATATTGGGTTTATGGAACGGTATCTGAGCTAATTTGAAACCCTGGTTTTATGCATCACCCCACCTCACCTTTCCCGTTCAGCAGCCATAGTGTGTTTTCTAAACGTGTGACTCTCTTCTGTTTTGTAATTCAGTTCAAGTGTAGCGGTTTTTACATTCCATCTATAAGTGATATCTTATGATAAGTGTCTTTTTCTGTGTGACTGATTTCACGTAGAATCGTCGTACCTAAATCCACTCATCATGCTGCTAAGAGCCTTGTGACGTAGATTTCATGGCTGAGTGATATTCCATTGTACATAAGGACCACAACTTCTTTATCCATTTTTCTCTTTCCTGGGATATTTAAGTGGAACGAAGTGGAGGTTCTTGTCAACAGAGCAGCCCTAAACTTTGGGGTGCCTGTGTCTTGGTGATTTTTAGTTTTCCCAATTTATACGCCCACGAGTGGAAGTGCCCTATGCTCTCTAAGCTGAGTTTTTTAGATGTTTCAAGACACACCGTACACCTCTCCAGAGTGGCTGTTGGCAATTTACATCCCGCCCATCAGCGTAGCAAGGCTCCCGTTTCTCCATGGCCTGTCCTGCATTTCTGGTTTTGACACTTTATTCAGCATGGCCCTTTTGACCGATGGGAAGCGAGACTTCTTTGTAGCGCTGATTTGCCTTTGCAGGTTGCTTGGTTGGCCAAAAAGGGCGTATGCGTTTTTTCCTGAATATATTCAGGAAAAACGCGTACGCCCTTTTTGGCCAAGGGCATCATTGTCGAGGTTTTGCCGCTTTTCCTGTGCTTTAAAGGCGATTCGAATCTCCCTCCTGAAACCTGTTTCCTGCAATTCTGCCTTGCTTTCAAATCCTCTTCGTTGCCATCCCACAGTATATTTGTGGACGAGAGTTATCATTTATAACTCTGCAGGTTTGTGAATTGCAGTGCCCCTGAGCTCCATTTTTCAACTCGCTTTCTTGGGAGCTGGCCGCAAAAGCGCAGGATTGCTTCAGGCCCTATTCTCCTTCCGGGCGGCAGGCTGAGCCTGTGGTTAATTCTTCTTCCTGATGGGAAGATACAGTGAGCTGTGCCTGTCCCAAGACCTAGAGCTAGTCTCTCATTGGTTCCCCCTCTTCCCGTTCCTCCTCAGGACAAATAGCAACCTGTACGGAACAGGAGGTTAAAGGTGCTGATTCTCCAAGGAGGAAGATTGCTAGGAAAGCGGCTGGAATGGTGAACCCGAGCACAAGGAGATGAGAAATGAGGTGCGTTTTAGAAACTTTTCCCGATCACACGGTGTACCATCTTCTGGGTTTCTCATGCATGTTTTCGATGTAGGAAGGTGCCCTTGAACCTGGAGATTTGGGACCCATGGGATGGGTACCACGCAGTATTACTTTAAAGGGTCTGCGTTTGCTCACCCAACCTCACCAAACCTCTCAGCCCCAGGAGTGTCCACCCTTATGTCTCAATCAGCTGTGGGTCTAGATATGGTCAACCCACGTGGCATCACAGCCCCTGAACGAATTTTGTAAGAAATTCTCTCTCTTTCACTGTCTTTGCTTCACGGGTTTTTAAAAGTAATTGATTTTTATAATGGGGTTTAGCTGCTTTTCAGAGCTGTGTGTATGCCGCTTTACACCCACTTGCCTCACTTACAGAGAGATATCAACACATAGGTTTTAAGATTTTTACTAGTCAGATATATTCTGGGGCGGTGAATAGGTGGTGTTGAGTCCCGTTCACGGAGCAAGGAGTAGGTCTTGTCTATTACATATTGGGTTTATGGAACGGTATCTAAGCTAATTTGAAACCCTTGTTTTATGCATCACCCCACCTCACCTTTCCCGTTAAGCAGCCATAGTGTGTTTTCTAAACGTGTGACTCTCTTCTGTTTTGTAATTCAGTTCAAGTGTAGCGGTTTTTACATTCACTCTATAAGTGATATCTTATGATAAGTGTCTTTTTCTGTGTGACTGATTTCACGTAGAATCGTCGTACCTAAATCCACTCATCATGCTGCTAGGAGCCTTATGACCTAGATTTCATGGCTGAGTGATATTCCATTGTACATAAGGACCACAACTTCTTTATCCATTTTTCTCTTTCCTGGGATATTTAAG
The DNA here is from genome assembly GCF_028021215.1 of Eschrichtius robustus. Classification (NCBI taxonomy): domain Eukaryota; kingdom Metazoa; phylum Chordata; class Mammalia; order Artiodactyla; family Eschrichtiidae; genus Eschrichtius; species Eschrichtius robustus. The sequence goes on from NC_090832.1 coordinate 83,948,401, forward strand.
GTGTAACGAAGTGGAGGTTCTTGTCAACAGAGCAGCCCTAAACTTTGGGGTGCCTGTATCTTGCTGATTTTTAGTTTTCCCAATTTATACGCCCACGAGTGGAAGTGCCCTATGCTCTCTAAGCTGAGTTTTTTAGATGTTTCAAGACACACCGTACACCTCTCCAGAGTGGCTGTTGGCAATTTACATCCCGCCCATCAGCGTAGCAAGGCTCCCGTTTCTCCATGGCCTGTCCTGCATTTCTGGTTTTGACACTTTATTCAGCATGGCCCTTTTGACCGATGGGAAGCGAGACTTCTTTGTAGGGCTGATTTGCCTTTGCATGTTGCTTGGTTGGCCAAAAAGGGCGTATGCTTTTTTTCCTGAATATATTCAGGAAAAAACGCATACGCCCTTCTTGGCCAAGGGCATCATTGTCGAGGTTTTGCCGCTTTTCCTGTGCTTTAAAGGCGATTAGACTCTCCCTCCTGAAATCTGTTTCCTACAATTCTGCCTTGCTTTCAAATCCTCTTCGTTGCCTTCCCTCAATATATTTGTGGACGAGAGTTATCATTTATAACTCTGCTGGTTTGTGAATTGCAGTGACCCTGAAGTCCATTTTTCAACTCGCTTTCTTGGGAGCTGGCCGCAAAAGCTCAGGATTGCTTCAGGCCCTATTCGGCTTCCGGCTGGCAGGCTGAGCCTGTGGTTAATTCTTCTTCCTAATGGGAAAATAGAGTGAGCTGTGCCTGTCCCAAGACCTAGAGCTAGTCTCTCATTGGTTCCCCCTCTTCCCGTTCCTCCTCAGGACAAATAGCAACCTGTACAGAACAGGAGTTTAAAGGTGCTGATTCTCCAAGGAGGGAGATTGCTAGGAAAGCGGCTGGAATGACGAACCCGAGCACAAGGAGATGAGAAATGAGGTGCGTTTTAGAAACCTTTCCCGATCACACGGTGTACCATCTTCTGGGTTTCTCATGCATGTTTTCGATGTAGGAAGGTGCTCTTGAACCTGGAGATTTGGGACCCATGGGATGGGTACCACGCAGTGTTACTTTAAAGGGTCTGCGTTTGCTCACCCAACCTCACCAAACCTCTCAGCCCCAGGAGTGTCCACCCTTATGTCTCAATCAGCTGTGGGTCTAGATATGGTCAACCCAGGTGGCATCACAGCCCCTGAACGAATTTTGTAAGAATTTCTCTCTCTTTCACTGTCTTTGCTTCACGGGTTTTTAAAAGTAATTGATTTTTATAATGGGGTTTAGCTGCTTTTCAGAGCTGTGTGTATGCCGCTTTACACGCACTTGCCTCACTTACAGAGAGATATCAACACATAGGTTTTAAGATTCTTACTAGTCAGATATATTCTTGGGCGGTGAATAGGTGGTGTTGAGTCCCGTTCACTGAGCAAGGAGTAGGTCTTGTCTATTACATATTGGGTTTATGGAACGGTATCTGAGCTAATTTGAAACCCTGGTTTTATGCATCACCCCAACTCACCTTTCCCGTTAAGCAGCCATAGTGTGTTTTCTAAACGTGTGACTCTCTTCTGTTTCGTAATTCAGTTCAAGTGTAGCGGTTTTTACTTTCCCTCTATAAGTGATATCTTATGATAAGTGTCTTTTTCTGTGTGACTGATTTCACGTAGAATCGTCGTACCTAAATCCACTCATCATGCTGCTACGAGCCTTATGACGTAGATTTCATGGCTGAGTGATATTCCATTGTACATAAGGACCACAATGTCTTTATGCATTTTTCTCTTTCCTGGGATATTTAAGGTGTAACGAAGTGGAGGTTCTTGTCAACAGAGCAGCCCTAAACTTTGGGGTGCCTGTGTCTTGGTGATTTTTAGTTTTCCCAATTTATACGCCCACGAGTGGAAGTGCCCTATGCTCTCTAAGCTGAGTTTTTTAGATGTTTCAAGACACACCGTACACCTCTCCAGAGTGGCTGTTGGCAATTTACATCCCGCCCATCAGCGTAGCAAGGCTCCCGTTTCTCCATGGCCTGTCCTGCATTTCTGGTTTTGACACTTTATTCAGCATGGCCCTTTTGACCGATGGGAAGCGAGACTTCTTTGTAGCGCTGATTTGCCTTTGCAGGTTGCTTGGTTGGCCAAAAAGGGCGTATGCGTTTTTTCCTGAATATATTCAGGAAAAACGCGTACGCCCTTTTTGGCCAAGGGCATCATTGTCGAGGTTTTGCCGCTTTTCCTGTGCTTTAAAGGCGATTCGAATCTCCCTCCTGAAACCTGTTTCCTGCAATTCTGCCTTGCTTTCAAATCCTCTTCGTTGCCATCCCACAGTATATTTGTGGACGAGAGTTATCATTTATAACTCTGCAGGTTTGTGAATTGCAGTGCCCCTGAGCTCCATTTTTCAACTCGCTTTCTTGGGAGCTGGCCGCAAAAGCGCAGGATTGCTTCAGGCCCTATTCTCCTTCCGGGCGGCAGGCTGAGCCTGTGGTTAATTCTTCTTCCTGATGGGAAGATACAGTGAGCTGTGCCTGTCCCAAGACCTAGAGCTAGTCTCTCATTGGTTCCCCCTCTTCCCGTTCCTCCTCAGGACAAATAGCAACCTGTACGGAACAGGAGGTTAAAGGTGCTGATTCTCCAAGGAGGAAGATTGCTAGGAAAGCGGCTGGAATGGCGAACCCGAGCACAAGGAGATGAGAAATGAGGTGCGTTTTAGAAACTTTTCCCGATCACACGGTGTACCATCTTCTGGGTTTCTCATGCATGTTTTCGATGTAGGAAGGTGCCCTTGAACCTGGAGATTTGGGACCCATGGGATGGGTACCACGCAGTATTACTTTAAAGGGTCTGCGTTTGCTCACCCAACCTCACCAAACCTCTCAGCCCCAGGAGTGTCCACCCTTATGTCTCAATCAGCTGTGGGTCTAGATATGGTCAACCCACGTGGCATCACAGCCCCTGAACGAATTTTGTAAGAAATTCTCTCTCTTTCACTGTCTTTGCTTCACGGGTTTTTAAAAGTAATTGATTTTTATAATGGGGTTTAGCTGCTTTTCAGAGCTGTGTGTATGCCGCTTTACACCCACTTGCCTCACTTACAGAGAGATATCAACACATAGGTTTTAAGATTTTTACTAGTCAGATATATTCTGGGGCGGTGAATAGGTGGTGTTGAGTCCCGTTCACGGAGCAAGGAGTAGGTCTTGTCTATTACATATTGGGTTTATGGAACGGTATCTAAGCTAATTTGAAACCCTTGTTTTATGCATCACCCCACCTCACCTTTCCCGTTAAGCAGCCATAGTGTGTTTTCTAAACGTGTGACTCTCTTCTGTTTTGTAATTCAGTTCAAGTGTAGCGGTTTTTACATTCACTCTATAAGTGATATCTTATGATAAGTGTCTTTTTCTGTGTGACTGATTTCACGTAGAATCGTCGTACCTAAATCCACTCATCATGCTGCTAGGAGCCTTATGACGTAGATTTCATGGCTGAGTGATATTCCATTGTACATAAGGACCACAACTTCTTTATCCATTTTTCTCTTTCCTGGGATATTTAAGGTGTAACGAAGTGGAGGTTCTTGTCAACAGAGCAGCCCTAAACTTTGGGGTGCCTGTATCTTGCTGATTTTTAGTTTTCCCAATTTATACGCCCACGAGTGGAAGTGCCCTATGCTCTCTAAGCTGAGTTTTTTAGATGTTTCAAGACACACCGTACACCTCTCCAGAGTGGCTGTTGGCAATTTACATCCCGCCCATCAGCGTAGCAAGGCTCCCGTTTCTCCATGGCCTGTCCTGCATTTCTGGTTTTGACACTTTATTCAGCATGGCCCTTTTGACCGATGGGAAGCGAGACTTCTTTGTAGGGCTGATTTGCCTTTGCATGTTGCTTGGTTGGCCAAAAAGGGCGTATGCTTTTTTTCCTGAATATATTCAGGAAAAAACGCATACGCCCTTCTTGGCCAAGGGCATCATTGTCGAGGTTTTGCCGCTTTTCCTGTGCTTTAAAGGCGATTAGACTCTCCCTCCTGAAATCTGTTTCCTACAATTCTGCCTTGCTTTCAAATCCTCTTCGTTGCCTTCCCTCAATATATTTGTGGACGAGAGTTATCATTTATAACTCTGCTGGTTTGTGAATTGCAGTGACCCTGAAGTCCATTTTTCAACTCGCTTTCTTGGGAGCTGGCCGCAAAAGCTCAGGATTGCTTCAGGCCCTATTCGGCTTCCGGCTGGCAGGCTGAGCCTGTGGTTAATTCTTCTTCCTAATGGGAAAATAGAGTGAGCTGTGCCTGTCCCAAGACCTAGAGCTAGTCTCTCATTGGTTCCCCCTCTTCCCGTTCCTCCTCAGGACAAATAGCAACCTGTACAGAACAGGAGTTTAAAGGTGCTGATTCTCCAAGGAGGGAGATTGCTAGGAAAGCGGCTGGAATGACGAACCCGAGCACAAGGAGATGAGAAATGAGGTGCGTTTTAGAAACCTTTCCCGATCACACGGTGTACCATCTTCTGGGTTTCTCATGCATGTTTTCGATGTAGGAAGGTGCTCTTGAACCTGGAGATTTGGGACCCATGGGATGGGTACCACGCAGTGTTACTTTAAAGGGTCTGCGTTTGCTCACCCAACCTCACCAAACCTCTCAGCCCCAGGAGTGTCCACCCTTATGTCTCAATCAGCTGTGGGTCTAGATATGGTCAACCCAGGTGGCATCACAGCCCCTGAACGAATTTTGTAAGAATTTCTCTCTCTTTCACTGTCTTTGCTTCACGGGTTTTTAAAAGTAATTGATTTTTATAATGGGGTTTAGCTGCTTTTCAGAGCTGTGTGTATGCCGCTTTACACGCACTTGCCTCACTTACAGAGAGATATCAACACATAGGTTTTAAGATTCTTACTAGTCAGATATATTCTTGGGCGGTGAATAGGTGGTGTTGAGTCCCGTTCACTGAGCAAGGAGTAGGTCTTGTCTATTACATATTGGGTTTATGGAACGGTATCTGAGCTAATTTGAAACCCTGGTTTTATGCATCACCCCAACTCACCTTTCCCGTTAAGCAGCCATAGTGTGTTTTCTAAACGTGTGACTCTCTTCTGTTTCGTAATTCAGTTCAAGTGTAGCGGTTTTTACTTTCCCTCTATAAGTGATATCTTATGATAAGTGTCTTTTTCTGTGTGACTGATTTCACGTAGAATCGTCGTACCTAAATCCACTCATCATGCTGCTACGAGCCTTATGACGTAGATTTCATGGCTGAGTGATATTCCATTGTACATAAGGACCACAATGTCTTTATGCATTTTTCTCTTTCCTGGGATATTTAAGGTGTAACGAAGTGGAGGTTCTTGTCAACAGAGCAGCCCTAAACTTTGGGGTGCCTGTGTCTTGGTGATTTTTAGTTTTCCCAATTTATACGCCCACGAGTGGAAGTGCCCTATGCTCTCTAAGCTGAGTTTTTTAGATGTTTCAAGACACACCGTACACCTCTCCAGAGTGGCTGTTGGCAATTTACATCCCGCCCATCAGCGTAGCAAGGCTCCCGTTTCTCCATGGCCTGTCCTGCATTTCTGGTTTTGACACTTTATTCAGCATGGCCCTTTTGACCGATGGGAAGCGAGACTTCTTTGTAGCGCTGATTTGCCTTTGCAGGTTGCTTGGTTGGCCAAAAAGGGCGTATGCGTTTTTTCCTGAATATATTCAGGAAAAACGCGTACGCCCTTTTTGGCCAAGGGCATCATTGTCGAGGTTTTGCCGCTTTTCCTGTGCTTTAAAGGCGATTCGAATCTCCCTCCTGAAACCTGTTTCCTGCAATTCTGCCTTGCTTTCAAATCCTCTTCGTTGCCATCCCACAGTATATTTGTGGACGAGAGTTATCATTTATAACTCTGCAGGTTTGTGAATTGCAGTGCCCCTGAGCTCCATTTTTCAACTCGCTTTCTTGGGAGCTGGCCGCAAAAGCGCAGGATTGCTTCAGGCCCTATTCTCCTTCCGGGCGGCAGGCTGAGCCTGTGGTTAATTCTTCTTCCTGATGGGAAGATACAGTGAGCTGTGCCTGTCCCAAGACCTAGAGCTAGTCTCTCATTGGTTCCCCCTCTTCCCGTTCCTCCTCAGGACAAATAGCAACCTGTACGGAACAGGAGGTTAAAGGTGCTGATTCTCCAAGGAGGAAGATTGCTAGGAAAGCGGCTGGAATGGCGAACCCGAGCACAAGGAGATGAGAAATGAGGTGCGTTTTAGAAACTTTTCCCGATCACACGGTGTACCATCTTCTGGGTTTCTCATGCATGTTTTCGATGTAGGAAGGTGCCCTTGAACCTGGAGATTTGGGACCCATGGGATGGGTACCACGCAGTATTACTTTAAAGGGTCTGCGTTTGCTCACCCAACCTCACCAAACCTCTCAGCCCCAGGAGTGTCCACCCTTATGTCTCAATCAGCTGTGGGTCTAGATATGGTCAACCCACGTGGCATCACAGCCCCTGAACGAATTTTGTAAGAAATTCTCTCTCTTTCACTGTCTTTGCTTCACGGGTTTTTAAAAGTAATTGATTTTTATAATGGGGTTTAGCTGCTTTTCAGAGCTGTGTGTATGCCGCTTTACACCCACTTGCCTCACTTACAGAGAGATATCAACACATAGGTTTTAAGATTTTTACTAGTCAGATATATTCTGGGGCGGTGAATAGGTGGTGTTGAGTCCCGTTCACGGAGCAAGGAGTAGGTCTTGTCTATTACATATTGGGTTTATGGAACGGTATCTAAGCTAATTTGAAACCCTTGTTTTATGCATCACCCCACCTCACCTTTCCCGTTAAGCAGCCATAGTGTGTTTTCTAAACGTGTGACTCTCTTCTGTTTTGTAATTCAGTTCAAGTGTAGCGGTTTTTACATTCACTCTATAAGTGATATCTTATGATAAGTGTCTTTTTCTGTGTGACTGATTTCACGTAGAATCGTCGTACCTAAATCCACTCATCATGCTGCTAGGAGCCTTATGACCTAGATTTCATGGCTGAGTGATATTCCATTGTACATAAGGACCACAACTTCTTTATCCATTTTTCTCTTTCCTGGGATATTTAAGGTGTAACGAAGTGGAGGTTCTTGTCAACAGAGCAGCCCTAAACTTTGGGGTGCCTGTATCTTGCTGATTTTTAGTTTTCCCAATTTATACGCCCACGAGTGGAAGTGCCCTATGCTCTCTAAGCTGAGTTTTTTAGATGTTTCAAGACACACCGTACACCTCTCCAGAGTGGCTGTTGGCAATTTACATCCCGCCCATCAGCGTAGCAAGGCTCCCGTTTCTCCATGGCCTGTCCTGCATTTCTGGTTTTGACACTTTATTCAGCATGGCCCTTTTGACCGATGGGAAGCGAGACTTCTTTGTAGGGCTGATTTGCCTTTGCATGTTGCTTGGTTGGCCAAAAAGGGCGTATGCTTTTTTTCCTGAATATATTCAGGAAAAAACGCATACGCCCTTCTTGGCCAAGGGCATCATTGTCGAGGTTTTGCCGCTTTTCCTGTGCTTTAAAGGCGATTAGACTCTCCCTCCTGAAATCTGTTTCCTACAATTCTGCCTTGCTTTCAAATCCTCTTCGTTGCCTTCCCTCAATATATTTGTGGACGAGAGTTATCATTTATAACTCTGCTGGTTTGTGAATTGCAGTGACCCTGAAGTCCATTTTTCAACTCGCTTTCTTGGGAGCTGGCCGCAAAAGCTCAGGATTGCTTCAGGCCCTATTCGGCTTCCGGCTGGCAGGCTGAGCCTGTGGTTAATTCTTCTTCCTAATGGGAAAATAGAGTGAGCTGTGCCTGTCCCAAGACCTAGAGCTAGTCTCTCATTGGTTCCCCCTCTTCCCGTTCCTCCTCAGGACAAATAGCAACCTGTACAGAACAGGAGTTTAAAGGTGCTGATTCTCCAAGGAGGGAGATTGCTAGGAAAGCGGCTGGAATGACGAACCCGAGCACAAGGAGATGAGAAATGAGGTGCGTTTTAGAAACCTTTCCCGATCACACGGTGTACCATCTTCTGGGTTTCTCATGCATGTTTTCGATGTAGGAAGGTGCTCTTGAACCTGGAGATTTGGGACCCATGGGATGGGTACCACGCAGTGTTACTTTAAAGGGTCTGCGTTTGCTCACCCAACCTCACCAAACCTCTCAGCCCCAGGAGTGTCCACCCTTATGTCTCAATCAGCTGTGGGTCTAGATATGGTCAACCCAGGTGGCATCACAGCCCCTGAACGAATTTTGTAAGAATTTCTCTCTCTTTCACTGTCTTTGCTTCACGGGTTTTTAAAAGTAATTGATTTTTATAATGGGGTTTAGCTGCTTTTCAGAGCTGTGTGTATGCCGCTTTACACGCACTTGCCTCACTTACAGAGAGATATCAACACATAGGTTTTAAGATTCTTACTAGTCAGATATATTCTTGGGCGGTGAATAGGTGGTGTTGAGTCCCGTTCACTGAGCAAGGAGTAGGTCTTGTCTATTACATATTGGGTTTATGGAACGGTATCTGAGCTAATTTGAAACCCTGGTTTTATGCATCACCCCAACTCACCTTTCCCGTTAAGCAGCCATAGTGTGTTTTCTAAACGTGTGACTCTCTTCTGTTTCGTAATTCAGTTCAAGTGTAGCGGTTTTTACTTTCCCTCTATAAGTGATATCTTATGATAAGTGTCTTTTTCTGTGTGACTGATTTCACGTAGAATCGTCGTACCTAAATCCACTCATCATGCTGCTACGAGCCTTATGACGTAGATTTCATGGCTGAGTGATATTCCATTGTACATAAGGACCACAATGTCTTTATGCATTTTTCTCTTTCCTGGGATATTTAAGGTGTAACGAAGTGGAGGTTCTTGTCAACAGAGCAGCCCTAAACTTTGGGGTGCCTGTGTCTTGGTGATTTTTAGTTTTCCCAATTTATACGCCCACGAGTGGAAGTGCCCTATGCTCTCTAAGCTGAGTTTTTTAGATGTTTCAAGACACACCGTACACCTCTCCAGAGTGGCTGTTGGCAATTTACATCCCGCCCATCAGCGTAGCAAGGCTCCCGTTTCTCCATGGCCTGTCCTGCATTTCTGGTTTTGACACTTTATTCAGCATGGCCCTTTTGACCGATGGGAAGCGAGACTTCTTTGTAGCGCTGATTTGCCTTTGCAGGTTGCTTGGTTGGCCAAAAAGGGCGTATGCGTTTTTTCCTGAATATATTCAGGAAAAACGCGTACGCCCTTTTTGGCCAAGGGCATCATTGTCGAGGTTTTGCCGCTTTTCCTGTGCTTTAAAGGCGATTCGAATCTCCCTCCTGAAACCTGTTTCCTGCAATTCTGCCTTGCTTTCAAATCCTCTTCGTTGCCATCCCACAGTATATTTGTGGACGAGAGTTATCATTTATAACTCTGCAGGTTTGTGAATTGCAGTGCCCCTGAGCTCCATTTTTCAACTCGCTTTCTTGGGAGCTGGCCGCAAAAGCGCAGGATTGCTTCAGGCCCTATTCTCCTTCCGGGCGGCAGGCTGAGCCTGTGGTTAATTCTTCTTCCTGATGGGAAGATACAGTGAGCTGTGCCTGTCCCAAGACCTAGAGCTAGTCTCTCATTGGTTCCCCCTCTTCCCGTTCCTCCTCAGGACAAATAGCAACCTGTACGGAACAGGAGGTTAAAGGTGCTGATTCTCCAAGGAGGAAGATTGCTAGGAAAGCGGCTGGAATGGCGAACCCGAGCACAAGGAGATGAGAAATGAGGTGCGTTTTAGAAACTTTTCCCGATCACACGGTGTACCATCTTCTGGGTTTCTCATGCATGTTTTCGATGTAGGAAGGTGCCCTTGAACCTGGAGATTTGGGACCCATGGGATGGGTACCACGCAGTATTACTTTAAAGGGTCTGCGTTTGCTCACCCAACCTCACCAAACCTCTCAGCCCCAGGAGTGTCCACCCTTATGTCTCAATCAGCTGTGGGTCTAGATATGGTCAACCCACGTGGCATCACAGCCCCTGAACGAATTTTGTAAGAAATTCTCTCTCTTTCACTGTCTTTGCTTCACGGGTTTTTAAAAGTAATTGATTTTTATAATGGGGTTTAGCTGCTTTTCAGAGCTGTGTGTATGCCGCTTTACACCCACTTGCCTCACTTACAGAGAGATATCAACACATAGGTTTTAAGATTTTTACTAGTCAGATATATTCTGGGGCGGTGAATAGGTGGTGTTGAGTCCCGTTCACGGAGCAAGGAGTAGGTCTTGTCTATTACATATTGGGTTTATGGAACGGTATCTAAGCTAATTTGAAACCCTTGTTTTATGCATCACCCCACCTCACCTTTCCCGTTAAGCAGCCATAGTGTGTTTTCTAAACGTGTGACTCTCTTCTGTTTTGTAATTCAGTTCAAGTGTAGCGGTTTTTACATTCACTCTATAAGTGATATCTTATGATAAGTGTCTTTTTCTGTGTGACTGATTTCACGTAGAATCGTCGTACCTAAATCCACTCATCATGCTGCTAGGAGCCTTATGACCTAGATTTCATGGCTGAGTGATATTCCATTGTACATAAGGACCACAACTTCTTTATCCATTTTTCTCTTTCCTGGGATATTTAAGGTGTAACGAAGTGGAGGTTCTTGTCAACAGAGCAGCCCTAAACTTTGGGGTGCCTGTATCTTGCTGATTTTTAGTTTTCCCAATTTATACGCCCACGAGTGGAAGTGCCCTATGCTCTCTAAGCTGAGTTTTTTAGATGTTTCAAGACACACCGTACACCTCTCCAGAGTGGCTGTTGGCAATTTACATCCCGCCCATCAGCGTAGCAAGGCTCCCGTTTCTCCATGGCCTGTCCTGCATTTCTGGTTTTGACACTTTATTCAGCATGGCCCTTTTGACCGATGGGAAGCGAGACTTCTTTGTAGGGCTGATTTGCCTTTGCATGTTGCTTGGTTGGCCAAAAAGGGCGTATGCTTTTTTTCCTGAATATATTCAGGAAAAAACGCATACGCCCTTCTTGGCCAAGGGCATCATTGTCGAGGTTTTGCCGCTTTTCCTGTGCTTTAAAGGCGATTAGACTCTCCCTCCTGAAATCTGTTTCCTACAATTCTGCCTTGCTTTCAAATCCTCTTCGTTGCCTTCCCTCAATATATTTGTGGACGAGAGTTATCATTTATAACTCTGCTGGTTTGTGAATTGCAGTGACCCTGAAGTCCATTTTTCAACTCGCTTTCTTGGGAGCTGGCCGCAAAAGCTCAGGATTGCTTCAGGCCCTATTCGGCTTCCGGCTGGCAGGCTGAGCCTGTGGTTAATTCTTCTTCCTAATGGGAAAATAGAGTGAGCTGTGCCTGTCCCAAGACCTAGAGCTAGTCTCTCATTGGTTCCCCCTCTTCCCGTTCCTCCTCAGGACAAATAGCAACCTGTACAGAACAGGAGTTTAAAGGTGCTGATTCTCCAAGGAGGGAGATTGCTAGGAAAGCGGCTGGAATGACGAACCCGAGCACAAGGAGATGAGAAATGAGGTGCGTTTTAGAAACCTTTCCCGATCACACGGTGTACCATCTTCTGGGTTTCTCATGCATGTTTTCGATGTAGGAAGGTGCTCTTGAACCTGGAGATTTGGGACCCATGGGATGGGTACCACGCAGTGTTACTTTAAAGGGTCTGCGTTTGCTCACCCAACCTCACCAAACCTCTCAGCCCCAGGAGTGTCCACCCTTATGTCTCAATCAGCTGTGGGTCTAGATATGGTCAACCCAGGTGGCATCACAGCCCCTGAACGAATTTTGTAAGAATTTCTCTCTCTTTCACTGTCTTTGCTTCACGGGTTTTTAAAAGTAATTGATTTTTATAATGGGGTTTAGCTGCTTTTCAGAGCTGTGTGTATGCCGCTTTACACGCACTTGCCTCACTTACAGAGAGATATCAACACATAGGTTTTAAGATTCTTACTAGTCAGATATATTCTTGGGCGGTGAATAGGTGGTGTTGAGTCCCGTTCACTGAGCAAGGAGTAGGTCTTGTCTATTACATATTGGGTTTATGGAACGGTATCTGAGCTAATTTGAAACCCTGGTTTTATGCATCACCCCAACTCACCTTTCCCGTTAAGCAGCCATAGTGTGTTTTCTAAACGTGTGACTCTCTTCTGTTTCGTAATTCAGTTCAAGTGTAGCGGTTTTTACTTTCCCTCTATAAGTGATATCTTATGATAAGTGTCTTTTTCTGTGTGACTGATTTCACGTAGAATCGTCGTACCTAAATCCACTCATCATGCTGCTACGAGCCTTATGACGTAGATTTCATGGCTGAGTGATATTCCATTGTACATAAGGACCACAATGTCTTTATGCATTTTTCTCTTTCCTGGGATATTTAAGGTGTAACGAAGTGGAGGTTCTTGTCAACAGAGCAGCCCTAAACTTTGGGGTGCCTGTGTCTTGGTGATTTTTAGTTTTCCCAATTTATACGCCCACGAGTGGAAGTGCCCTATGCTCTCTAAGCTGAGTTTTTTAGATGTTTCAAGACACACCGTACACCTCTCCAGAGTGGCTGTTGGCAATTTACATCCCGCCCATCAGCGTAGCAAGGCTCCCGTTTCTCCATGGCCTGTCCTGCATTTCTGGTTTTGACACTTTATTCAGCATGGCCCTTTTGACCGATGGGAAGCGAGACTTCTTTGTAGCGCTGATTTGCCTTTGCAGGTTGCTTGGTTGGCCAAAAAGGGCGTATGCGTTTTTTCCTGAATATATTCAGGAAAAACGCGTACGCCCTTTTTGGCCAAGGGCATCATTGTCGAGGTTTTGCCGCTTTTCCTGTGCTTTAAAGGCGATTCGAATCTCCCTCCTGAAACCTGTTTCCTGCAATTCTGCCTTGCTTTCAAATCCTCTTCGTTGCCATCCCACAGTATATTTGTGGACGAGAGTTATCATTTATAACTCTGCAGGTTTGTGAATTGCAGTGCCCCTGAGCTCCATTTTTCAACTCGCTTTCTTGGGAGCTGGCCGCAAAAGCGCAGGATTGCTTCAGGCCCTATTCTCCTTCCGGGCGGCAGGCTGAGCCTGTGGTTAATTCTTCTTCCTGATGGGAAGATACAGTGAGCTGTGCCTGTCCCAAGACCTAGAGCTAGTCTCTCATTGCTTCCCCCTCTTCCCGTTCCTCCTCAGGACAAATAGCAACCTGTACGGAACAGGAGGTTAAAGGTGCTGATTCTCCAAGGAGGAAGATTGCTAGGAAAGCGGCTGGAATGGCGAACCCGAGCACAAGGAGATGAGAAATGAGGTGCGTTTTAGAAACTTTTCCCGATCACACGGTGTACCATCTTCTGGGTTTCTCATGCATGTTTTCGATGTAGGAAGGTGCCCTTGAACCTGGAGATTTGGGACCCATGGGATGGGTACCACGCAGTATTACTTTAAAGGGTCTGCGTTTGCTCACCCAACCTCACCAAACCTCTCAGCCCCAGGAGTGTCCACCCTTATGTCTCAATCAGCTGTGGGTCTAGATATGGTCAACCCACGTGGCATCACAGCCCCTGAACGAATTTTGTAAGAAATTCTCTCTCTTTCACTGTCTTTGCTTCACGGGTTTTTAAAAGTAATTGATTTTTATAATGGGGTTTAGCTGCTTTTCAGAGCTGTGTGTATGCCGCTTTACACCCACTTGCCTCACTTACAGAGAGATATCAACACATAGGTTTTAAGATTTTTACTAGTCAGATATATTCTGGGGCGGTGAATAGGTGGTGTTGAGTCCCGTTCACGGAGCAAGGAGTAGGTCTTGTCTATTACATATTGGGTTTATGGAACGGTATCTAAGCTAATTTGAAACCCTTGTTTTATGCATCACCCCACCTCACCTTTCCCGTTAAGCAGCCATAGTGTGTTTTCTAAACGTGTGACTCTCTTCTGTTTTGTAATTCAGTTCAAGTGTAGCGGTTTTTACATTCACTCTATAAGTGATATCTTATGATAAGTGTCTTTTTCTGTGTGACTGATTTCACGTAGAATCGTCGTACCTAAATCCACTCATCATGCTGCTAGGAGCCTTATGACCTAGATTTCATGGCTGAGTGATATTCCATTGTACATAAGGACCACAACTTCTTTATCCATTTTTCTCTTTCCTGGGATATTTAAGGTGTAACGAAGTGGAGGTTCTTGTCAACAGAGCAGCCCTAAACTTTGGGGTGCCTGTATCTTGCTGATTTTTAGTTTTCCCAATTTATACGCCCACGAGTGGAAGTGCCCTATGCTCTCTAAGCTGAGTTTTTTAGATGTTTCAAGACACACCGTACACCTCTCCAGAGTGGCTGTTGGCAATTTACATCCCGCCCATCAGCGTAGCAAGGCTCCCGTTTCTCCATGGCCTGTCCTGCATTTCTGGTTTTGACACTTTATTCAGCATGGCCCTTTTGACCGATGGGAAGCGAGACTTCTTTGTAGGGCTGATTTGCCTTTGCATGTTGCTTGGTTGGCCAAAAAGGGCGTATGCTTTTTTTCCTGAATATATTCAGGAAAAAACGCATACGCCCTTCTTGGCCAAGGGCATCATTGTCGAGGTTTTGCCGCTTTTCCTGTGCTTTAAAGGCGATTAGACTCTCCCTCCTGAAATCTGTTTCCTACAATTCTGCCTTGCTTTCAAATCCTCTTCGTTGCCTTCCCTCAATATATTTGTGGACGAGAGTTATCATTTATAACTCTGCTGGTTTGTGAATTGCAGTGACCCTGAAGTCCATTTTTCAACTCGCTTTCTTGGGAGCTGGCCGCAAAAGCTCAGGATTGCTTCAGGCCCTATTCGGCTTCCGGCTGGCAGGCTGAGCCTGTGGTTAATTCTTCTTCCTAATGGGAAAATAGAGTGAGCTGTGCCTGTCCCAAGACCTAGAGCTAGTCTCTCATTGGTTCCCCCTCTTCCCGTTCCTCCTCAGGACAAATAGCAACCTGTACAGAACAGGAGTTTAAAGGTGCTGATTCTCCAAGGAGGGAGATTGCTAGGAAAGCGGCTGGAATGACGAACCCGAGCACAAGGAGATGAGAAATGAGGTGCGTTTTAGAAACCTTTCCCGATCACACGGTGTACCATCTTCTGGGTTTCTCATGCATGTTTTCGATGTAGGAAGGTGCTCTTGAACCTGGAGATTTGGGACCCATGGGATGGGTACCACGCAGTGTTACTTTAAAGGGTCTGCGTTTGCTCACCCAACCTCACCAAACCTCTCAGCCCCAGGAGTGTCCACCCTTATGTCTCAATCAGCTGTGGGTCTAGATATGGTCAACCCAGGTGGCATCACAGCCCCTGAACGAATTTTGTAAGAATTTCTCTCTCTTTCACTGTCTTTGCTTCACGGGTTTTTAAAAGTAATTGATTTTTATAATGGGGTTTAGCTGCTTTTCAGAGCTGTGTGTATGCCGCTTTACACGCACTTGCCTCACTTACAGAGAGATATCAACACATAGGTTTTAAGATTCTTACTAGTCAGATATATTCTTGGGCGGTGAATAGGAGGTGTTGGGTCCCGTTCACTGAGCAAGGAGTAGGTCTTGTCTATTACATATTGGGTTTATGGAACGGTATCTGAGCTAATTTGAAACCCTTGTTTTATGCATCACCCCACCTCACCTTTCCCGCTAAGCAGCCATAGTGTGTTTTCTAAACGTGTGACTCTCTTCTGTTTTGTAATTCAGTTCAAGTGTAGCGGTTTTTACATTCCCTCTATAAGTGATATCTTATGATAAGTGTCTTTTTCTGTGTGACTTATTTCACGTAGAATCGTCGTACCTAAATCCACTCATCTTGCTGCTACGAGCCTTATGACGTAGATTTCATGGCTGAGTGATATTCCATTGTACATAAGGACCACAACTTCTTTATCCATTTTTCTCTTTCCTGGGATATTTAAGGTGTAACGAAGTGGAGGTTCTTGTCAACAGAGCAGCCCTAAACTTTGGGGTGCCTGTGTCTTGCTGATTTTTAGTTTTCCCAATTTATACGCCCACGAGTGGAAGTGCCCTATGCTCTCTAAGCTGAGTTTTTTAGATGTTTCAAGACACACCGTACACCTATCCAGAGTGGCTGTTGGCAATTTACATCCGGCCCATCAGCGTAGCAAGGCTCCCGTTTCTCCATGGCCTGGCCTGCGTTTCTGGTTTTGACACTTTATTCAGCATGGCCCTTTTGACCGATGGGAAGCGAGACTTCTTTGTAGCGCTGATTTGCCTTTGCAGGTTGCTTGGTTGGCCAAAAAGGGCGTATGCGTTTTTTCCTGAATATATTCAGGAAAAACGCATACGCCCTTTTTGGCCAAGGGCATCATTGTCGAGGTTTTGCCGCTTTTCCTGTGCTTTACAGGCGATTCGAATCTCCCTCCTGAATCCTGTTTCCTGCAATTCTGCCTTGCTTTCAAATCCTCTTCGTTGCCTTCCCACAGTATATTTGTGGACGAGAGTTATCATTTATAACTCTGCAGGTTTGTGAATTGCAGTGCCCCTGAGCTCCATTTTTCAACTCGCTTTCTTGGGAGCTGGCCGCAAAAGCGCAGGATTGCTTCAGGCCCTATTCTCCTTCCGGGCGTCAGGCTGAGCCTGTGGTTAATTCTTCTTCCTGATGGGAAAATAGAGTGAGCTGTGCCTGTCCCAAGACCTAGAGCTACTCTCTCATTGGTTCCCCCTCTTCCCGTTCCTCCTCAGGACAAATTGCAACCTGTACGGAACAGGAGGTTAAAGGTGCTGATTCTCCAAGGAGGGAGATTGCTAGGAAAGCGGCTGGAATGGCGAACCCGAGCACAAGGAGATGAGAAATGAGGTGCGTTTTAGAAACCTTTCCCGATCACACGGTGTACCATCTTCTGGGTTTCTCATGCATGTTTTCGATGTAGGAAGGTGCCCTTGAACCTGGAGATTTGGGACCCATGGAATGGGTACCACGCAGTATTACTTTAAAGGGTCTGCGTTTGCTCACCCAACCTCACCAAACCTCTCAGCCCCAGGAGTGTCCACCCTTATGTCTCAATCAGCTGTGGGTCTAGATATGGTCAACCCAGGTGGCATCACAGCCCCTGAACGAATTTTGTAAGAATTTCTCTCTCTTTCACTGTCTTTGCTTCACGGGTTTTTAAAAGTAATTGATTTTTATAATGGGGTTTAGCTGCTTTTCAGAGCTGTGTGTATGCCGCTTTACACCCACTTGCCTCACTTACAGAGAGATATCAACACATAGGTTTTAAGTTTCTTACTAGTCAGATATATTCTTGGGCGGTGAATAGGTGGTGTTGAGTCCCGTTCACGGAGCAAGGAGTAGGTCTTGTCTATTACATATTGGGTTTATGGAACGGTATCTGAGCTAATTTGAAACCCTGGTTTTATGCATCACCCCACCTCACCTTTCCCGTTCAGCAGCCATAGTGTGTTTTCTAAACGTGTGACTCTCTTCTGTTTTGTAATTCAGTTCAAGTGTAGCGGTTTTTACATTCCCTCTATAAGTGATATCTTATGATAAGTGTCTTTTTCTGTGTGACTTATTTCACGTAGAATCGTCGTACCTAAATCCACTCATCATGCTGCTAGGAGCCTAATGACCTAGATTTCATGGCTGAGTGATATTCCATTGTACATAAGGACCACAACTTCTTTATCCATTTTTCTCTTTCCTGGGATATTTAAGGTGTAACGAAGTGGAGGTTCTTGTCAACAGAGCAGCCCTAAACTTTGGGGTGCCTGTGTCTTGCTGATTTTTAGTTTTCCCAATTTATACGCCCACGAGTGGAAGTGCCCTATGCTCTCTAAGCTGAGTTTTTTAGATGTTTCAAGACACACCGTACACCTCTCCAGAGTGGCTGTTGGCAATTTACATCCCGCCCATCAGCGTAGCAAGGCTCCCGTTTCTCCATGGCCTGTCCTGCATTTCTGGTTTTGACACTTTATTCAGCATGGCCCTTTTGACCGATGGGAAGCGAGACTTCTTTGTAGCGCTGATTTGCCTTTGCAGGTTGCTTGGTTGGCCAAAAAGGGCGTATGCGTTTTTTCCTGAATATATTCAGGAAAAAACGCATACGCCCTTTTTGGCCAAGGGCATCATTGTCGAGGTTTTGCCGCTTTTCCTGTGCTTTAAAGGCGATTCGAATCTCCCTCCTGAAATCTGTTTCCTACAATTCTGCCTTGCTTTCAAATCCTCTTCGTTGCCTTCCCTCAATATATTTGTGGACGAGAGTTATCATTTATAACTCTGCAGGTTTGTGAATTGCAGTGCCCCTGAGCTCCATTTTTAAACTGGCTTTCTTGGGAGCTGGCCTCAAAAGCGCAGGATTGCTTCAGGCCCTATTCGGCTTCCGGCTGGCAGGCTGAGCCTGTGGTTAATTCTTCTTCCTGATGGGAAAATAGAGTGAGCTGTGCCTGTCCCAAGACCTAGAGCTAGTCTCTCATTGGTTCCCCCTCTTCCCGTTCCTCCTCAGGACAAATAGCAACCTGTACGGAACAGGAGGTTAAAGGTGCTGATTCTCCAAGGAGGGAGATTGCTAGGAAAGCGGCTGGAATGGCGAACCCGAGCACAAGGAGATGAGAAATGAGGTGCGTTTTAGAAACCTTTCCCGATCACACGGTGTACCATCTTCTGGGTTTCTCATGCATGTTTTCGATGTAGGAAGGTGCCCTTGAACCTGGAGATTTGGGACCCATGGGATGGGTACCACGCAGTATTACTTTAAAGGGTCTGCGTTTGCTCACCCAACCTCACCAAACCTCTCAGCCCCAGGAGTGTCCACCCTTATGTCTCAATCAGCTGTGGGTCTAGATATGGTCAACCCAGGTGGCATCACAGCCCCTGAACGAATTTTGTAAGAATTTCTCTCTCTTTCACTGTCTTTGCTTCACGGGTTTTTAAAAGTAATTGATTTTTATAATGGGGTTTAGCTGCTCTTCAGAGCTGTGTGTATGCCGCTTTACACCCACTTGCCTCACTTACAGAGAGATATCAACACATAGGTTTTAAGTTTCTTACTAGTCAGATATATTCTTGGGCGGTGAATAGGTGGTGCTGAGTCCCGTTCACTGAGCAAGGAGTAGGTCTTGTCTATTACATATTGGGTTTATGGAACGGTATCTGAGCTAATTTGAAACCCTGGTTTTATGCATCACCCCACCTCACCTTTCCCGTTCAGCAGCCATAGTGTGTTTTCTAAACGTGTGACTCTCTTCTGTTTTGTAATTCAGTTCAAGTGTAGCGGTTTTTACATTCCCTCTATAAGTGATATCTTATGATAAGTGTCTTTTTCTGTGTGACTGATTTCACGTAGAATCGTCGTACCTAAATCCACTCATCATGCTGCTAAGAGCCTTGTGACGTAGATTTCATGGCTGAGTGATATTCCATTGTACATAAGGACCACAACTTCTTTATCCATTTTTCTCTTTCCTGGGATATTTAAGTGGAACGAAATGGAGGTTCTTGTCAACAGAGCAGCCCTAAACTTTGGGGTGCCTGTGTCTTGGTGATTTTTAGTTTTCCCAATTTATACGCCCACGAGTGGAAGTGCCCTATGCTCTCTAAGCTGAGTTTTTCAGATGTTTCAAGACACACCGTACACCTCTCCAGAGTGGCTGTTGGCAATTTACATCCCGCCCATCAGCGTAGCAAGGCTCCCGTTTCTCCATGGCCTGTCCTGCATTTCTGGTTTTGACACTTTATTCAGCATGGCCCTTTTGACCGATGGGAAGCGAGACTTCTTTGTAGCGCTGATTTGCCTTTGCAGGTTGCTTGGTTGGCCAAAAAGGGCGTATGCGTTTTTTCCTGAATATATTCAGGAAAAACGCGTACGCCCTTTTTGGCCAAGGGCATCATTGTCGAGGTTTTGCCGCTTTTCCTGTGCTTTAAAGGCGATTCGAATCTCCCTCCTGAAACCTGTTTCCTGCAATTCTGCCTTGCTTTCAAATCCTCTTCGTTGCCATCCCACAGTATATTTGTGGACGAGAGTTATCATTTATAACTCTGCAGGTTTGTGAATTGCAGTGCCCCTGAGCTCCATTTTTCAACTCGCTTTCTTGGGAGCTGGCCGCAAAAGCGCAGGATTGCTTCAGGCCCTATTCTCCTTCCGGGCGGCAGGCTGAGCCTGTGGTTAATTCTTCTTCCTGATGGGAAGATACAGTGAGCTGTGCCTGTCCCAAGACCTAGAGCTAGTCTCTCATTGGTTCCCCCTCTTCCCGTTCCTCCTCAGGACAAATAGCAACCTGTACGGAACAGGAGGTTAAAGGTGCTGATTCTCCAAGGAGGAAGATTGCTAGGAAAGCGGCTGGAATGGCGAACCCGAGCACAAGGAGATGAGAAATGAGGTGCGTTTTAGAAACTTTTCCCGATCACACGGTGTACCATCTTCTGGGTTTCTCATGCATGTTTTCGATGTAGGAAGGTGCCCTTGAACCTGGAGATTTGGGACCCATGGGATGGGTACCACGCAGTATTACTTTAAAGGGTCTGCGTTTGCTCACCCAACCTCACCAAACCTCTCAGCCCCAGGAGTGTCCACCCTTATGTCTCAATCAGCTGTGGGTCTAGATATGGTCAACCCACGTGGCATCACAGCCCCTGAACGAATTTTGTAAGAAATTCTCTCTCTTTCACTGTCTTTGCTTCACGGGATTTTAAAAGTAATTGATTTTTATAATGGGGTTTAGCTGCTTTTCAGAGCTGTGTGTATGCTGCTTTACACCCACTTGCCTCACTTACAGAGAGATATCAACACATAGGTTTTAAGATTTTTACTAGTCAGATATATTCTGGGGCGGTGAATAGGTGGTGTTGAGTCCCGTTCACGGAGCAAGGAGTAGGTCTTGTCTATTACATATTGGGTTTATGGAACGGTATCTAAGCTAATTTGAAACCCTTGTTTTATGCATCACCCCACCTCACCTTTCCCGTTAAGCAGCCATAGTGTGTTTTCTAAACGTGTGACTCTCTTCTGTTTTGTAATTCAGTTCAAGTGTAGCGGTTTTTACATTCACTCTATAAGTGATATCTTATGATAAGTGTCTTTTTCTGTGTGACTGATTTCACGTAGAATCGTCGTACCTAAATCCACTCATCATGCTGCTAGGAGCCTTATGACCTAGATTTCATGGCTGAGTGATATTCCATTGTACATAAGGACCACAACTTCTTTATCCATTTTTCTCTTTCCTGGGATATTTAAGGTGTAACGAAGTGGAGGTTCTTGTCAACAGAGCAGCCCTAAACTTTGGGGTGCCTGTATCTTGCTGATTTTTAGTTTTCCCAATTTATACGCCCACGAGTGGAAGTGCCCTATGCTCTCTAAGCTGAGTTTTTTAGATGTTTCAAGACACACCGTACACCTCTCCAGAGTGGCTGTTGGCAATTTACATCCCGCCCATCAGCGTAGCAAGGCTCCCGTTTCTCCATGGCCTGTCCTGCATTTCTGGTTTTGACACTTTATTCAGCATGGCCCTTTTGACCGATGGGAAGCGAGACTTCTTTGTAGGGCTGATTTGCCTTTGCATGTTGCTTGGTTGGCCAAAAAGGGCGTATGCGTTTTTTCCTGAATATATTCAGGAAAAAACGCATACGCCCTTCTTGGCCAAGGGCATCATTGTCGAGGTTTTGCCGCTTTTCCTGTGCTTTAAAGGCGATTAGACTCTCCCTCCTGAAATCTGTTTCCTACAATTCTGCCTTGCTTTCAAATCCTCTTCGTTGCCTTCCCTCAATATATTTGTGGACGAGAGTTATCATTTATAACTCTGCTGGTTTGTGAATTGCAGTGACCCTGAAGTCCATTTTTCAACTCGCTTTCTTGGGAGCTGGCCGCAAAAGCTCAGGATTGCTTCAGGCCCTATTCGGCTTCCGGCTGGCAGGCTGAGCCTGTGGTTAATTCTTCTTCCTAATGGGAAAATAGAGTGAGCTGTGCCTGTCCCAAGACCTAGAGCTAGTCTCTCATTGGTTCCCCCTCTTCCCGTTCCTCCTCAGGACAAATAGCAACCTGTACAGAACAGGAGTTTAAAGGTGCTGATTCTCCAAGGAGGGAGATTGCTAGGAAAGCGGCTGGAATGACGAACCCGAGCACAAGGAGATGAGAAATGAGGTGCGTTTTAGAAACCTTTCCCGATCACACGGTGTACCATCTTCTGGGTTTCTCATGCATGTTTTCGATGTAGGAAGGTGCTCTTGAACCTGGAGATTTGGGACCCATGGGATGGGTACCACGCAGTGTTACTTTAAAGGGTCTGCGTTTGCTCACCCAACCTCACCAAACCTCTCAGCCCCAGGAGTGTCCACCCTTATGTCTCAATCAGCTGTGGGTCTAGATATGGTCAACCCAGGTGGCATCACAGCCCCTGAACGAATTTTGTAAGAATTTCTCTCTCTTTCACTGTCTTTGCTTCACGGGTTTTTAAAAGTAATTGATTTTTATAATGGGGTTTAGCTGCTTTTCAGAGCTGTGTGTATGCCGCTTTACACGCACTTGCCTCACTTACAGAGAGATATCAACACATAGGTTTTAAGATTCTTACTAGTCAGATATATTCTTGGGCGGTGAATAGGTGGTGTTGAGTCCCGTTCACTGAGCAAGGAGTAGGTCTTGTCTATTACATATTGGGTTTATGGAACGGTATCTGAGCTAATTTGAAACCCTGGTTTTATGCATCACCCCAACTCACCTTTCCGGTTAAGCAGCCATAGTGTGTTTTCTAAACGTGTGACTCTCTTCTGTTTCGTAATTCAGTTCAAGTGTAGCGGTTTTTACTTTCCCTCTATAAGTGATATCTTATGATAAGTGTCTTTTTCTGTGTGACTGATTTCACGTAGAATCGTCGTACCTAAATCCACTCATCATGCTGCTAAGAGCCTTATGACGTAGATTTCATGGCTGAGTGATATTCCATTGTACATAAGGACCACAACTTCTTTATCCATTTTTCTCTTTCCTGGGATATTTAAGGTGTAACGAAGTGGAGGTTCTTGTCAACAGAGCAGCCCTAAACTTTGGGGTGCCTGTGTCTTGCTGATTTTTAGTTTTCCCAATTTATACGCCC
The DNA here is from genome assembly GCF_028021215.1 of Eschrichtius robustus. Classification (NCBI taxonomy): domain Eukaryota; kingdom Metazoa; phylum Chordata; class Mammalia; order Artiodactyla; family Eschrichtiidae; genus Eschrichtius; species Eschrichtius robustus. Next base: position 83,971,368 of record NC_090832.1, read on the forward strand.
ACGAGTGGAAGTGCCCTATGCTCTCTAAGCTGAGTTTTTTAGATGTTTCAAGACACACCGTACACCTCTCCAGAGTGGCTGTTGGCAATTTACATCCCGCCCATCAGCGTAGCAAGGCTCCCGTTTCTCCATGGCCTGTCCTGCATTTCTGGTTTTGACACTTTATTCAGCATGGCCCTTTTGACCGATGGGAAGCGAGACTTCTTTGTAGCGCTGATTTGCCTTTGCAGGTTGCTTGGTTGGCCAAAAAAGGGCGTATGCGTTTTTTCCTGAATATATTCAGGAAAAAACGCATACGCCCTTTTTGGCCAAGGGCATCATTGTCGAGGCTTGCCAGCTTTTCCTGTGCTTTAAAGGCGATTCGAATCTCCCTCCTGAAACCTGTTTCCTGCAATTCTGCCTTGCTTTCAAATCCTCTTCGTTGCAATCCCACAGTATATTTGTGGACAAGAGTTATCATTTATAACTCTGCAGGTTTGTGAATTGCAGTGCCCCTGAGCTCCATTTTTCAACTCGCTTTCTTGGGAGCTGGCCTCAAAAGCGCAGGATTGCTTCAGGCCGTATTCGGCTTCCAGCTGGCAGGCTGAGCCTGTTGTTAATTCTTCTTCCTGATGGGAAAATAGACTGAGCTGTGCCTGTCCCAAGACCTAGAGCTAGTCTCTCATTGGTTCCCCCTCTTCCCGTTCCTCCTCAGGACAAATAGCAACCTGTACGGAACAGGAGGTTAAAGGTGCTGATTCTCCAAGGAGGGAGATTGCTAGGAAAGCGGCTGGAATGGCGAACCCGAGCACAAGGAGATGAGAAATGAGGTGCGTTTTAGAAACCTTTCCTGATCACACGGTGTACCATCTTCTGGGTTTCTCATGCATGTTTTCGATGTAGGAAAGTGCCCTTGAACCTGGAGATTTGGGACCCATGGGATGGGTACCACGCAGTATTACTTTAAAGGGTCTGCGTTTGCTCACCCAACCTCACCAAACCTCTCAGCCCCAGGAGTGTCCACCCTTATGTCTCAATCAGCTGTGGGTCTAGATATGGTCAACCCAGGTGGCATCACAGCCCCTGAACGAATTTTGTAAGAATTTCTCTCTCTTTCACTGTCTTTGCTTCACGGTTTTTTAAAAGTAATTGATTTTTATAATGGGGTTTAGCTGCTTTTCAGAGCTGTGTGTATGCCGCTTTACACCCACTTGCCTCACTTACAGAGAGATATCAACACATAGGTTTTAAGATTTTTACTAGTCAGATATATTCTGGGGCGGTGAATAGGTGGTGTTGAGTCCCGTTCACGGAGCAAGGAGTAGGTCTTGTCTATTACATATTGGGTTTATGGAACGGTATCTGAGCTAATTTGAAACCCTTGTTTTATGCATCACCCCACCTCACCTTTCCCGTTAAGCAGCCATATTGTGTTTTCTAAACGTGTGACTCTCTTCTGTTTTGTAATTCAGTTCAAGTGTAGCGGTTTTTACATTCCCTCTATAAGTGATATCTTATGATAAGTGTCTTTTTCTGTGTGACTGATTTCACGTAGAATCGTCGTACCTAAATCCACTCATCATGCTGCTACGAGCCTTATGACGTAGATTTCATGGCTGAGTGATATTCCATTGTACATAAGGACCACAACTTCTTTATCCATTTTTCTCTTTCCTGGGATATTTAAGGTGTAACGAAGTGGAGGTTCTTGTCAACAGAGCAGCCCTAAACTTTGGGGTGCCTGTGTCTTGCTGATTTTTAGTTTTCCCAATTTATACGCCCACGAGTGGAAGTGCCCTATGCTCTCTAAGCTGAGTTTTTTAGATGTTTCAAGACACACCGTACACCTCTCCAGAGTGGCTGTTGGCAATTTACATCCCGCCCATCAGCGTAGCAAGGCTCCCGTTTCTCCATGGCCTGTCCTGCATTTCTGGTTTTGACACTTTATTCAGCATGGCCCTTTTGACCGATGGGAAGCGAGACTTCTTTGTAGCGCTGATTTGCCTTTGCAGGTTGCTTGGTTGGCCAAAAAAGGGCGTATGCGTTTTTTCCTGAATATATTCAGGAAAAAACGCATACGCCCTTTTTTGGCCAAGGGCATCATTGTCGAGGCTTGCCAGCTTTTCCTGTGCTTTAAAGGCGATTCGAATCTCCCTCCTGAAACCTGTTTCCTGCAATTCTGCCTTGCTTTCAAATCCTCTTCGTTGCCATCCCACAGTATATTTGTGGACGAGAGTTATCATTTATAACTCTGCAGGTTTGTGAATTGCAGTGCCCCTGAGCTCCATTTTTCAACTCGCTTTCTTGGGAGCTGGCCTCAAAAGCGCAGGATTGCTTCAGGCCGTATTCGGCTTCCGGCTGGCAGGCTGAGCCTGTGGTTAATTCTTCTTCCTGATGGGAAAATAGACTGAGCTGTGCCTGTCCCAAGACCTAGAGCTAGTCCCTCATTGGTTCCCCCTCTTCCCGTTCCTCCTCAGGACAAATAGCAACCTGTACGGAACAGGAGGTTAAAGGTGCTGATTCTCCAAGGAGGGAGATTGCTAGGAAAGCGGCTGGAATGGCGAACCCGAGCACAAGGAGATGAGAAATGAGGTGCGTTTTAGAAACTTTTCCCGATCACACGGTGTACCATCTTCTGGGTTTCTCATGCATGTTTTCGATGTAGGAAGGTGCCCTTGAACCTGGAGATTTGGGACCCATGGGATGGGTACCACGCAGTATTACTTTAAAGGGTCTGCGTTTGCTCACCCAACCTCACCAAACCTCTCAGCCCCAGGAGTGTCCACCCTTATGTCTCAATCAGCTGTGGGTCTAGATATGGTCAACCCAGGTGGCATCACAGCCCCTGAACGAATTTTGTAAGAATTTCTCTCTCTTTCACTGTCTTTGCTTCACGGGTTTTTAAAAGTAATTGATTTTTATAATGGGGTTTAGCTGCTCTTCAGAGCTGTGTGTATGCCGCTTTACACGCACTTGCCTCACTTACAGAGAGATATCAACACATAGGTTTTAAGATTCTTACTAGTCAGATATATTCTTGGGCGGTGAATAGGTGGTGTTGAGTCCCGTTCACTGAGCAAGGAGTAGGTCTTGTCTATTACATATTGGGTTTATGGAACGGTATCTGAGCTAATTTGAAACCCTGGTTTTATGCATCACCCCAACTCACCTTTCCCGTTAAGCAGCCATAGTGTGTTTTCTAAACGTGTGACTCTCTTCTGTTTCGTAATTCAGTTCAAGTGTAGCGGTTTTTACTTTCCCTCTATAAGTGATATCTTATGATAAGTGTCTTTTTCTGTGTGACTGATTTCACGTAGAATCGTCGTACCTAAATCCACTCATCATGCTGCTACGAGCCTTATGACGTAGATTTCATGGCTGAGTGATATTCCATTGTACATAAGGACCACAATGTCTTTATGCATTTTTCTCTTTCCTGGGATATTTAAGGTGTAACGAAGTGGAGGTTCTTGTCAACAGAGCAGCCCTAAACTTTGGGGTGCCTGTGTCTTGGTGATTTTTAGTTTTCCCAATTTATACGCCCACGAGTGGAAGTGCCCTATGCTCTCTAAGCTGAGTTTTTTAGATGTTTCAAGACACACCGTACACCTCTCCAGAGTGGCTGTTGGCAATTTACATCCCGCCCATCAGCGTAGCAAGGCTCCCGTTTCTCCATGGCCTGTCCTGCATTTCTGGTTTTGACACTTTATTCAGCATGGCCCTTTTGACCGATGGGAAGCGAGACTTCTTTTTAGCGCTGATTTGCCTTTGCAGGTTGCTTGGTTGGCCAAAAAGGGCGTATGCGTTTTTTCCTGAATATATTCAGGAAAAACGCGTACGCCCTTTTTGGCCAAGGGCATCATTGTCGAGGTTTTGCCGCTTTTCCTGTGCTTTAAAGGCGATTCGAATCTCCCTCCTGAAACCTGTTTCCTGCAATTCTGCCTTGCTTTCAAATCCTCTTCGTTGCCATCCCACAGTATATTTGTGGACGAGAGTTATCATTTATAACTCTGCAGGTTTGTGAATTGCAGTGCCCCTGAGCTCCATTTTTCAACTCGCTTTCTTGGGAGCTGGCCGCAAAAGTGCAGGATTGCTTCAGGCCCTATTCTCCTTCCGGGCGGCAGGCTGAGCCTGTGGTTAATTCTTCTTCCTGATGGGAAGATACAGTGAGCTGTGCCTGTCCCAAGACCTAGAGCTAGTCTCTCATTGGTTCCCCCTCTTCCCGTTCCTCCTCAGGACAAATAGCAACCTGTACGGAACAGGAGGTTAAAGGTGCTGATTCTCCAAGGAGGAAGATTGCTAGGAAAGCGGCTGGAATGGCGAACCCGAGCACAAGGAGATGAGAAATGAGGTGCGTTTTAGAAATTTTTCCCGATCACACGGTGTACCATCTTCTGGGTTTCTCATGCATGTTTTCGATGTAGGAAGGTGCCCTTGAACCTGGAGATTTGGGACCCATGGGATGGGTACCACGCAGTATTACTTTAAAGGGTCTGCGTTTGCTCACCCAACCTCACCAAACCTCTCAGCCCCAGGAGTGTCCACCCTTATGTCTCAATCAGCTGTGGGTCTAGATATGGTCAACCCACGTGGCATCACAGCCCCTGAACGAATTTTGTAAGAAATTCTCTCTCTTTCACTGTCTTTGCTTCACGGGTTTTTAAAAGTAATTGATTTTTATAATGGGGTTTAGCTGCTTTTCAGAGCTGTGTGTATGCCGCTTTACACCCACTTGCCTCACTTACAGAGAGATATCAACACATAGGTTTTAAGATTTTTACTAGTCAGATATATTCTGGGGCGGTGAATAGGTGGTGTTGAGTCCCGTTCACGGAGCAAGGAGTAGGTCTTGTCTATTACATATTGGGTTTATGGAACGGTATCTAAGCTAATTTGAAACCCTTGTTTTATGCATCACCCCACCTCACCTTTCCCGTTAAGCAGCCATAGTGTGTTTTCTAAACGTGTGACTCTCTTCTGTTTTGTAATTCAGTTCAAGTGTAGCGGTTTTTACATTCCCTCTATAAGTGATATCTTATGATAAGTGTCTTTTTCTGTGTGACTTATTTCACGTAGAATCGTCGTACCTAAATCCACTCATCTTGCTGCTACGAGCCTTATGACGTAGATTTCATGGCTGAGTGATATTCCATTGTACATAAGGACCACAACTTCTTTATCCATTTTTCTCTTTCCTGGGATATTTAAGGTGTAACGAAGTGGAGGTTCTTGTCAACAGAGCAGCCCTAAACTTTGGGGTGCCTGTGTCTTGCTGATTTTTAGTTTTCCCAATTTATACGCCCACGAGTGGAAGTGCCCTATGCTCTCTAAGCTGAGTTTTTTAGATGTTTCAAGACACACCGTACACCTATCCAGAGTGGCTGTTGGCAATTTACATCCGGCCCTTCAGCGTAGCAAGGCTCCCGTTTCTCCATGGCCTGTCCTGCGTTTCTGGTTTTGACACTTTATTCAGCATGGCCCTTTTGACCGATGGGAAGCGAGACTTCTTTGTAGCGCTGATTTGCCTTTGCAGGTTGCTTGGTTGGCCAAAAAGGGCGTATGCGTTTTTTCCTGAATATATTCAGGAAAAACGCATACGCCCTTTTTGGCCAAGGGCATCATTGTCGAGGTTTTGCCGCTTTTCCTGTGCTTTACAGGCGATTCGAATCTCCCTCCTGAATCCTGTTTCCTGCAATTCTGCCTTGCTTTCAAATCCTCTTCGTTGCCTTCCCACAGTATATTTGTGGACGAGAGTTATCATTTATAACTCTGCAGGTTTGTGAATTGCAGTGCCCCTGAGCTCCATTTTTCAACTCGCTTTCTTGGGAGCTGGCCGCAAAAGTGCAGGATTGCTTCAGGCCCTATTCTCCTTCCGGGCGGCAGGCTGAGCCTGTGGTTAATTCTTCTTCCTGTTGGGAAAATAGAGTGACCTGTGCCTGTCCCAAGACATAGAGCTAGTCTCTCATTGGTTCCCCCTCTTCCCGTTCCTCCTCAGGACAAATTGCAACCTGTACGGAACAGGAGGTTAAAGGTGCTGATTCTCCAAGGAGGGAGATTGCTAGGAAAGCGGCTGGAATGGCGAACCCGAGCACAAGGAGATGAGAAATGAGGTGCGTTTTAGAAACCTTTCCCGATCACACGGTGTACCATCTTCTGGGTTTCTCATGCATGTTTTCGATGTAGGAAGGTGCCCTTGAACCTGGAGATTTGGGACCCATGGAATGGCTACCACGCAGTATTACTTTAAAGGGTCTGCGTTTGCTCACCCAACCTCACCAAACCTCTCAGCCCCAGGAGTGTCCACCCTTATGTCTCAATCAGCTGTGGGTCTAGATATGGTCAACCCAGGTGGCATCACAGCCCCTGAACGAATTTTGTAAGAATTTCTCTCTCTTTCACTGTCTTTGCTTCACGGGTTTTTAAAAGTAATTGATTTTTATAATGGGGTTTAGCTGCTTTTCAGAGCTGTGTGTATGCCGCTTTACTCCCACTTGCCTCACTTACAGAGAGATATCAACACATAGGTTTTAAGATTTTTACTAGTCAGATATATTCTGGGGCGGTGAATAGGTGGTGTTGAGTCCCGTTCACGGAGCAAGGAGTAGGTCTTGTCTATTACATATTGGGTTTATGGAACGGTATCTGAGCTAATTTGAAACCCTGGTTTTATGCATCACCCCACCTCACCTTTCCCGTTAAGCAGCCATAGTGTGTTTTCTAAACGTGTGACTCTCTTCTGTTTTGTAATTCAGTTCAAGTGTAGCGGTTTTTACATTCCCTCTATAAGTGATATCTTATGATAAGTGTCTTTTTCTGTGTGACTTATTTCACGTAGAATCGTCGTACCTAAATCCACTCATCATGCTGCTAGGAGCCTAATGACCTAGATTTCATGGCTGAGTGATATTCCATTGTACATATGGACCACAACTTCTTTATCCATTTTTCTCTTTCCTGGGATATTTAAGGTGTAACGAAGTGGAGGTTCTTGTCAACAGAGCAGCCCTAAACTTTGGGGTGCCTGTATCTTGCTGATTTTTAGTTTTCCCAATTTATACGCCCACGAGTGGAAGTGCCCTATGCTCTCTAAGCTGAGTTTTTTAGATGTTTCAAGACACACCGTACACCTCTCCAGAGTGGCTGTTGGCAATTTACATCCCGCCCATCAGCGAAGCAAGGCTCCCGTTTCTCCATGGCCTGTCCTGCATTTCTGGTTTTGACACTTTATTCAGCATGGCCCTTTTGACCGATGGGAAGCGAGACTTCTTTGTAGCGCTGATTTGCCTTTGCAGGTTGCTTGGTTGGCCAAAAAGGGCGTATGCGTTTTTTCCTGAATATATTCAGGAAAAAACGCATACGCCCTTTTTGGCCAAGGGCATCATTGTCGAGGTTTTGCCGCTTTTCCTGTGCTTTAAAGGCGATTCGAATCTCCCTCCTGAAATCTGTTTCCTACAATTCTGCCTTGCTTTCAAATCCTCTTCGTTGCCTTCCCTCAATATATTTGTGGACGAGAGTTATCATTTATAACTCTGCAGGTTTGTGAATTGCAGTGCCCCTGAGCTCCATTTTTAAACTGGCTTTCTTGGGAGCTGGCCTCAAAAGTGCAGGATTGCTTCAGGCCCTATTCGGCTTCCGGCTGGCAGGCTGAGCCTGTGGTTAATTCTTCTTCCTGATGGGAAAATAGAGTGAGCTGTGCCTGTCCCAAGACCTAGAGCTAGTCTCTCATTGGTTCCCCCTCTTCCCGTTCCTCCTCAGGACAAATAGCAACCTGTACGGAACAGGAGGTTAAAGGTGCTGATTCTCCAAGGAGGGAGATTGCTAGGAAAGCGGCTGGAATGGCGAACCCGAGCACAAGGAGATGAGAAATGAGGTGCGTTTTAGAAACCTTTCCCGATCACACGGTGTACCATCTTCTGGGTTTCTCATGCATGTTTTCGATGTAGGAAGGTGCCCTTGAACCTGGAGATTTGGGACCCATGGGATGGGTACCACGCAGTATTACTTTAAAGGGTCTGCGTTTGCTCACACAACCTCACCAAACCTCTCAGCCCCAGGAGTGTCCACCCTTATGTCTCAATCAGCTGTGGGTCTAGATATGGTCAACCCAGGTGGCATCACAGCCCCTGAACGAATTTTGTAAGAATTTCTCTCTCTTTCACTGTCTTTGCTTCACGGGTTTTTAAAAGTAATTGATTTTTATAATGGGGTTTAGCTGCTCTTCAGAGCTGTGTGTATGCCGCTTTACACCCACTTGCCTCACTTACAGAGAGATATCAACACATAGGTTTTAAGTTTCTTACTAGTCAGATATATTCTTGGGCGGTGAATAGGTGGTGCTGAGTCCCGTTCACTGAGCAAGGAGTAGGTCTTGTCTATTACATATTGGGTTTATGGAACGGTATCTGAGCTAATTTGAAACCCTTGTTTTATGCATCACCCCACCTCACCTTTCCCGTTCAGCAGCCATAGTGTGTTTTCTAAACGTGTGACTCTCTTCTGTTTTGTAATTCAGTTCAAGTGTAGCGGTTTTTACATTCCATCTATAAGTGATATCTTATGATAAGTGTCTTTTTCTGTGTGACTGATTTCACGTAGAATCGTCGTACCTAAATCCACTCATCATGCTGCTAAGAGCCTTGTGACGTAGATTTCATGGCTGAGTGATATTCCATTGTACATAAGGACCACAACTTCTTTATCCATTTTTCTCTTTCCTGGGATATTTAAGTGGAACGAAGTGGAGGTTCTTGTCAACAGAGCAGCCCTAAACTTTGGGGTGCCTGTGTCTTGGTGATTTTTAGTTTTCCCAATTTATACGCCCACGAGTGGAAGTGCCCTATGCTCTCTAAGCTGAGTTTTTTAGATGTTTCAAGACACACCGTACACCTCTCCAGAGTGGCTGTTGGCAATTTACATCCCGCCCATCAGCGTAGCAAGGCTCCCGTTTCTCCATGGCCTGTCCTGCATTTCTGGTTTTGACACTTTATTCAGCATGGCCCTTTTGACCGATGGGAAGCGAGACTTCTTTGTAGCGCTGATTTGCCTTTGCAGGTTGCTTGGTTGGCCAAAAAGGGCGTATGCGTTTTTTCCTGAATATATTCAGGAAAAACGCGTACGCCCTTTTTGGCCAAGGGCATCATTGTCGAGGTTTTGCCGCTTTTCCTGTGCTTTAAAGGCGATTCGAATCTCCCTCCTGAAACCTGTTTCCTGCAATTCTGCCTTGCTTTCAAATCCTCTTCGTTGCCATCCCACAGTATATTTGTGGACGAGAGTTATCATTTATAACTCTGCAGGTTTGTGAATTGCAGTGCCCCTGAGCTCCATTTTTCAACTCGCTTTCTTGGGAGCTGGCCGCAAAAGCGCAGGATTGCTTCAGGCCCTATTCTCCTTCCGGGCGGCAGGCTGAGCCTGTGGTTAATTCTTCTTCCTGATGGGAAGATACAATGAGCTGTGCCTGTCCCAAGACCTAGAGCTAGTCTCTCATTGGTTCCCCCTCTTCCCGTTCCTCCTCAGGACAAATAGCAACCTGTACGGAACAGGAGGTTAAAGGTGCTGATTCTCCAAGGAGGAAGATTGCTAGGAAAGCGGCTGGAATGGCGAACCCGAGCACAAGGAGATGAGAAATGAGGTGCGTTTTAGAAACTTTTCCCGATCACACGGTGTACCATCTTCTGGGTTTCTCATGCATGTTTTCGATGTAGGAAGGTGCCCTTGAACCTGGAGATTTGGGACCCATGGGATGGGTACCACGCAGTATTACTTTAAAGGGTCTGCGTTTGCTCACCCAACCTCACCAAACCTCTCAGCCCCAGGAGTGTCCACCCTTATGTCTCAATCAGCTGTGGGTCTAGATATGGTCAACTCACGTGGCATCACAGCCCCTGAACGAATTTTGTAAGAAATTCTCTCTCTTTCACTGTCTTTGCTTCACGGGTTTTTAAAAGTAATTGATTTTTATAATGGGGTTTAGCTGCTTTTCAGAGCTGTGTGTATGCCGCTTTACACCCACTTGCCTCACTTACAGAGAGATATCAACACATAGGTTTTAAGATTTTTACTAGTCAGATATATTCTGGGGCGGTGAATAGGTGGTGTTGAGTCCCGTTCACGGAGCAAGGAGTAGGTCTTGTCTATTACATATTGGGTTTATGGAACGGTATCTAAGCTAATTTGAAACCCTTGTTTTATGCATCACCCCACCTCACCTTTCCCGTTAAGCAGCCATAGTGTGTTTTCTAAACGTGTGACTCTCTTCTGTTTTGTAATTCAGTTCAAGTGTAGCGGTTTTTACATTCACTCTATAAGTGATATCTTATGATAAGTGTCTTTTTCTGTGTGACTGATTTCACGTAGAATCGTCGTACCTAAATCCACTCATCATGCTGCTAGGAGCCTTATGACCTAGATTTCATGGCTGAGTGATATTCCATTGTACATAAGGACCACAACTTCTTTATCCATTTTTCTCTTTCCTGGGATATTTAAGGTGTAACGAAGTGGAGGTTCTTGTCAACAGAGCAGCCCTAAACTTTGGGGTGCCTGTATCTTGCTGATTTTTAGTTTTCCCAATTTATACGCCCACGAGTGGAAGTGCCCTATGCTCTCTAAGCTGAGTTTTTTAGATGTTTCAAGACACACCGTACACCTCTCCAGAGTGGCTGTTGGCAATTTACATCCCGCCCATCAGCGTAGCAAGGCTCCCGTTTCTCCATGGCCTGTCCTGCATTTCTGGTTTTGACACTTTATTCAGCATGGCCCTTTTGACCGATGGGAAGCGAGACTTCTTTGTAGGGCTGATTTGCCTTTGCATGTTGCTTGGTTGGCCAAAAAGGGCGTATGCTTTTTTTCCTGAATATATTCAGGAAAAAACGCATACGCCCTTCTTGGCCAAGGGCATCATTGTCGAGGTTTTGCCGCTTTTCCTGTGCTTTAAAGGCGATTAGACTCTCCCTCCTGAAATCTGTTTCCTACAATTCTGCCTTGCTTTCAAATCCTCTTCGTTGCCTTCCCTCAATATATTTGTGGACGAGAGTTATCATTTATAACTCTGCTGGTTTGTGAATTGCAGTGACCCTGAAGTCCATTTTTCAACTCGCTTTCTTGGGAGCTGGCCGCAAAAGCTCAGGATTGCTTCAGGCCCTATTCGGCTTCCGGCTGGCAGGCTGAGCCTGTGGTTAATTCTTCTTCCTAATGGGAAAATAGAGTGAGCTGTGCCTGTCCCAAGACCTAGAGCTAGTCTCTCATTGGTTCCCCCTCTTCCCGTTCCTCCTCAGGACAAATAGCAACCTGTACAGAACAGGAGTTTAAAGGTGCTGATTCTCCAAGGAGGGAGATTGCTAGGAAAGCGGCTGGAATGACGAACCCGAGCACAAGGAGATGAGAAATGAGGTGCGTTTTAGAAACCTTTCCCGATCACACGGTGTACCATCTTCTGGGTTTCTCATGCATGTTTTCGATGTAGGAAGGTGCTCTTGAACCTGGAGATTTGGGACCCATGGGATGGGTACCACGCAGTGTTACTTTAAAGGGTCTGCGTTTGCTCACCCAACCTCACCAAACCTCTCAGCCCCAGGAGTGTCCACCCTTATGTCTCAATCAGCTGTGGGTCTAGATATGGTCAACCCAGGTGGCATCACAGCCCCTGAACGAATTTTGTAAGAATTTCTCTCTCTTTCACTGTCTTTGCTTCACGGGTTTTTAAAAGTAATTGATTTTTATAATGGGGTTTAGCTGCTTTTCAGAGCTGTGTGTATGCCGCTTTACACGCACTTGCCTCACTTACAGAGAGATATCAACACATAGGTTTTAAGATTCTTACTAGTCAGATATATTCTTGGGCGGTGAATAGGTGGTGTTGAGTCCCGTTCACTGAGCAAGGAGTAGGTCTTGTCTATTACATATTGGGTTTATGGAACGGTATCTGAGCTAATTTGAAACCCTGGTTTTATGCATCACCCCAACTCACCTTTCCCGTTAAGCAGCCATAGTGTGTTTTCTAAACGTGTGACTCTCTTCTGTTTCGTAATTCAGTTCAAGTGTAGCGGTTTTTACTTTCCCTCTATAAGTGATATCTTATGATAAGTGTCTTTTTCTGTGTGACTGATTTCACGTAGAATCGTCGTACCTAAATCCACTCATCATGCTGCTACGAGCCTTATGACGTAGATTTCATGGCTGAGTGATATTCCATTGTACATAAGGACCACAATGTCTTTATGCATTTTTCTCTTTCCTGGGATATTTAAGGTGTAACGAAGTGGAGGTTCTTGTCAACAGAGCAGCCCTAAACTTTGGGGTGCCTGTGTCTTGGTGATTTTTAGTTTTCCCAATTTATACGCCCACGAGTGGAAGTGCCCTATGCTCTCTAAGCTGAGTTTTTTAGATGTTTCAAGACACACCGTACACCTCTCCAGAGTGGCTGTTGGCAATTTACATCCCGCCCATCAGCGTAGCAAGGCTCCCGTTTCTCCATGGCCTGTCCTGCATTTCTGGTTTTGACACTTTATTCAGCATGGCCCTTTTGACCGATGGGAAGCGAGACTTCTTTGTAGCGCTGATTTGCCTTTGCAGGTTGCTTGGTTGGCCAAAAAGGGCGTATGCGTTTTTTCCTGAATATATTCAGGAAAAACGCGTACGCCCTTTTTGGCCAAGGGCATCATTGTCGAGGTTTTGCCGCTTTTCCTGTGCTTTAAAGGCGATTCGAATCTCCCTCCTGAAACCTGTTTCCTGCAATTCTGCCTTGCTTTCAAATCCTCTTCGTTGCCATCCCACAGTATATTTGTGGACGAGAGTTATCATTTATAACTCTGCAGGTTTGTGAATTGCAGTGCCCCTGAGCTCCATTTTTCAACTCGCTTTCTTGGGAGCTGGCCGCAAAAGCGCAGGATTGCTTCAGGCCCTATTCTCCTTCCGGGCGGCAGGCTGAGCCTGTGGTTAATTCTTCTTCCTGATGGGAAGATACAGTGAGCTGTGCCTGTCCCAAGACCTAGAGCTAGTCTCTCATTGGTTCCCCCTCTTCCCGTTCCTCCTCAGGACAAATAGCAACCTGTACGGAACAGGAGGTTAAAGGTGCTGATTCTCCAAGGAGGAAGATTGCTAGGAAAGCGGCTGGAATGGCGAACCCGAGCACAAGGAGATGAGAAATGAGGTGCGTTTTAGAAACTTTTCCCGATCACACGGTGTACCATCTTCTGGGTTTCTCATGCATGTTTTCGATGTAGGAAGGTGCCCTTGAACCTGGAGATTTGGGACCCATGGGATGGGTACCACGCAGTATTACTTTAAAGGGTCTGCGTTTGCTCACCCAACCTCACCAAACCTCTCAGCCCCAGGAGTGTCCACCCTTATGTCTCAATCAGCTGTGGGTCTAGATATGGTCAACCCACGTGGCATCACAGCCCCTGAACGAATTTTGTAAGAAATTCTCTCTCTTTCACTGTCTTTGCTTCACGGGTTTTTAAAAGTAATTGATTTTTATAATGGGGTTTAGCTGCTTTTCAGAGCTGTGTGTATGCCGCTTTACACCCACTTGCCTCACTTACAGAGAGATATCAACACATAGGTTTTAAGATTTTTACTAGTCAGATATATTCTGGGGCGGTGAATAGGTGGTGTTGAGTCCCGTTCACGGAGCAAGGAGTAGGTCTTGTCTATTACATATTGGGTTTATGGAACGGTATCTAAGCTAATTTGAAACCCTTGTTTTATGCATCACCCCACCTCACCTTTCCCGTTAAGCAGCCATAGTGTGTTTTCTAAACGTGTGACTCTCTTCTGTTTTGTAATTCAGTTCAAGTGTAGCGGTTTTTACATTCACTCTATAAGTGATATCTTATGATAAGTGTCTTTTTCTGTGTGACTGATTTCACGTAGAATCGTCGTACCTAAATCCACTCATCATGCTGCTAGGAGCCTTATGACCTAGATTTCATGGCTGAGTGATATTCCATTGTACATAAGGACCACAACTTCTTTATCCATTTTTCTCTTTCCTGGGATATTTAAGGTGTAACGAAGTGGAGGTTCTTGTCAACAGAGCAGCCCTAAACTTTGGGGTGCCTGTATCTTGCTGATTTTTAGTTTTCCCAATTTATACGCCCACGAGTGGAAGTGCCCTATGCTCTCTAAGCTGAGTTTTTTAGATGTTTCAAGACACACCGTACACCTCTCCAGAGTGGCTGTTGGCAATTTACATCCCGCCCATCAGCGTAGCAAGGCTCCCGTTTCTCCATGGCCTGTCCTGCATTTCTGGTTTTGACACTTTATTCAGCATGGCCCTTTTGACCGATGGGAAGCGAGACTTCTTTGTAGGGCTGATTTGCCTTTGCATGTTGCTTGGTTGGCCAAAAAGGGCGTATGCTTTTTTTCCTGAATATATTCAGGAAAAAACGCATACGCCCTTCTTGGCCAAGGGCATCATTGTCGAGGTTTTGCCGCTTTTCCTGTGCTTTAAAGGCGATTAGACTCTCCCTCCTGAAATCTGTTTCCTACAATTCTGCCTTGCTTTCAAATCCTCTTCGTTGCCTTCCCTCAATATATTTGTGGACGAGAGTTATCATTTATAACTCTGCTGGTTTGTGAATTGCAGTGACCCTGAAGTCCATTTTTCAACTCGCTTTCTTGGGAGCTGGCCGCAAAAGCTCAGGATTGCTTCAGGCCCTATTCGGCTTCCGGCTGGCAGGCTGAGCCTGTGGTTAATTCTTCTTCCTAATGGGAAAATAGAGTGAGCTGTGCCTGTCCCAAGACCTAGAGCTAGTCTCTCATTGGTTCCCCCTCTTCCCGTTCCTCCTCAGGACAAATAGCAACCTGTACAGAACAGGAGTTTAAAGGTGCTGATTCTCCAAGGAGGGAGATTGCTAGGAAAGCGGCTGGAATGACGAACCCGAGCACAAGGAGATGAGAAATGAGGTGCGTTTTAGAAACCTTTCCCGATCACACGGTGTACCATCTTCTGGGTTTCTCATGCATGTTTTCGATGTAGGAAGGTGCTCTTGAACCTGGAGATTTGGGACCCATGGGATGGGTACCACGCAGTGTTACTTTAAAGGGTCTGCGTTTGCTCACCCAACCTCACCAAACCTCTCAGCCCCAGGAGTGTCCACCCTTATGTCTCAATCAGCTGTGGGTCTAGATATGGTCAACCCAGGTGGCATCACAGCCCCTGAACGAATTTTGTAAGAATTTCTCTCTCTTTCACTGTCTTTGCTTCACGGGTTTTTAAAAGTAATTGATTTTTATAATGGGGTTTAGCTGCTTTTCAGAGCTGTGTGTATGCCGCTTTACACGCACTTGCCTCACTTACAGAGAGATATCAACACATAGGTTTTAAGATTCTTACTAGTCAGATATATTCTTGGGCGGTGAATAGGTGGTGTTGAGTCCCGTTCACTGAGCAAGGAGTAGGTCTTGTCTATTACATATTGGGTTTATGGAAGGGTATCTGAGCTAATTTGAAACCCTGGTTTTATGCATCACCCCAACTCACCTTTCCCGTTAAGCAGCCATAGTGTGTTTTCTAAACGTGTGACTCTCTTCTGTTTCGTAATTCAGTTCAAGTGTAGCGGTTTTTACTTTCCCTCTATAAGTGATATCTTATGATAAGTGTCTTTTTCTGTGTGACTGATTTCACGTAGAATCGTCGTACCTAAATCCACTCATCATGCTGCTACGAGCCTTATGACGTAGATTTCATGGCTGAGTGATATTCCATTGTACATAAGGACCACAACTTCTTTATCCATTTTTCTCTTTCCTGGGATATTTAAGGTGTAACGAAGTGGAGGTTCTTGTCAACAGAGCAGCCCTAATCTTTGGGGTGCCTGTGTCTTGCTGATTTTTAGTTTTCCCAATTTATACGCCCACGAGTGGAAGTGCCCTATGCTCTCTAAGCTGAGTTTTTTAGATGTTTCAAGACACACCGTACACCTCTCCAGAGTGGCTGTTGGCAATTTACATCCCGCCCATCAGCGTAGCAAGGCTCCCGTTTCTCCATGGCCTGGCCTGCGTTTCTGGTTTTGACACTTTATTCAGCATGGCCCTTTTGACCGATGGGAAGCGAGACTTCTTTGTAGCGCTGATTTGCCTTTGCAGGTTGCTTGGTTGGCCAAAAAAGGGCTTATGCGTTTTTTCCTGAATATATTCAGGAAAAAACGCATACGCCCTTTTTGGCCAAGGGCATCATTGTCGAGGCTTGCCAGCTTTTCCTGTGCTTTAAAGGCGATTCGAATCTCCCTCCTGAAACCTGTTTCCTGCAATTCTGCCTTGCTTTCAAATCCTCTTCGTTGCCATCCCACAGTATATTTGTGGACGAGAGTTATCATTTATAACTCTGCAGGTTTGTGAATTGCAGTGCCCCTGAGCTCCATTTTTCAACTCGCTTTCTTGGGAGCTGGCCTCAAAAGCGCAGGATTGCTTCAGGCCGTATTCGGCTTCCGGCTGGCAGGCTGAGCCTGTGGTTAATTCTTCTTCCTGATGGGAAAATAGACTGAGCTGTGCCTGTCCCAAGACCTAGAGCTAGTCTCTCATTGGTTCCCCCTCTTCCCGTTCCTCCTCAGGACAAATAGCAACCTGTACGGAACAGGAGGTTAAAGGTGCTGATTCTCCAAGGAGGGAGATTGCTAGGAAAGCGGCTGGAATGGCGAACCCGAGCACAAGGAGATGAGAAATGAGGTGCGTTTTAGAAACCTTTCCCGATCACACGGTGTACCATCTTCTGGGTTTCTCATGCATGTTTTCGATGTAGGAAGGTGCCCTTGAACCTGGAGATTTGGGACCCATGGGATGGGTACCACGCAGTATTACTTTAAAGGGTCTGCGTTTGCTCACCCAACGTCACCAAACCTCTCAGCCCCAGGAGTGTCCACCCTTATGTCTCAATCAGCTGTGGGTCTAGATATGGTCAACCCAGGTGGCATCACAGCCCCTGAACGAATTTTGTAAGAATTTCTCTCTCTTTCACTGTCTTTGCTTCACGGGTTTTTAAAAGTAATTGATTTTTATAATGGGGTTTAGCTGCTCTTCAGAGCTGTGTGTATGCCGCTTTACACCCACTTGCCTCACTTACAGAGAGATATCAACATATAGGTTTTAAGATTTTTACTAGTCAGATATATTCTGGGGCGGTGAATAGGTGGTGTTGAGTCCCGTTCACGGAGCAAGGAGTAGGTCTTGTCTATTACATATTGGGTTTATGGAACGGTATCTGAGCTAATTTGAAACCCTTGTTTTATGCATCACCCCACCTCACCTTTCCCGTTAAGCAGCCATATTGTGTTTTCTAAACGTGTGACTCTCTTCTGTTTTGTAATTCAGTTCAAGTGTAGCGGTTTTTACATTCCCTCTATAAGTGATATCTTATGATAAGTGTCTTTTTCTGTGTGACTGATTTCACGTAGAATCGTCGTACCTAAATCCACTCATCATGCTGCTAAGAGCCTTATGACGTAGATTTCATGGCTGAGTGATATTCCATTGTACATAAGGACCACAACTTCTTTATCCAGTTTTCTCTTTCCTGGGATATTTAAGGTGTAACGAAGTGGAGGTTGTTGTCAACAGAGCAGCCCTAAACTTTGGGGTGCCTGTGTCTCGCTGATTTTTATTTTTCCCAATTTATAGGCCCACGAGTGGAAGTGCCCTATGCTCTCTAAGCTGAGTTTTTTAGATGTTTCAAGACACACCGTACACCTCTCCAGAGTGGCTGTTGGCAATTTACATCCCGCCCATCAGCGTAGCAAGGCTCCCGTTTCTCCATGGCCTGTCCTGCATTTCTGGTTTTGACACTTTATTCAGCATGGCCCTTTTGACCGATGGGAAGCGAGACTTCTTTGTAGCGCTGATTTGCCTTTGCAGGTTGCTTGGTTGGCCAAAAAGGGCGTATGCGTTTTTTCCTGAATATATTCAGGAAAAAACGCATACGCCCTTCTTGGCCAAGGGCATCATTGTCGAGGTTTTGCCGCTTTTCCTGTGCTTTAAAGGCGATTCGAATCTCCCTCCTGAAATCTGTTTCCTACAATTCTGCCTTGCTTTCAAATGCTCTTCGTTGCCTTCCCTCATTATATTTGTGGACGAGAGTTATCATTTATAACTCTGCTGGTTTGTGAATTGCAGTGCCCCTGAGGTCCATTTTTCAACTCGCTTTCTTGGGAGCTGGCCGCAAAAGCGCAGGATTGCTTCAGGCCCTATTCGGCTTCCGGCTGGCAGGCTGAGCCTGTTTTTAATTCTTCTTCCTAATGGGAAAATAGAGTGAGCTGTGCCTGTCCCAAGACCTAGAGCTAGTCTCTCATTGGTTCCCCCTCTTCCCGTTCCTCCTCAGGACAAATAGCAACCTGTACGGAACAGGAGGTTAAAGGTGCTGATTCTCCAAGGAGGGAGATTGCTAGGAAAGCGGCTGGAATGGCGAACCCGAGCACAAGGAGATGAGAAATGAGGTGCGTTTTAGAAACCTTTCCCGATCACACGGTGTACCATCTTCTGGGTTTCTCATGCATGTTTTCGATGTAGGAAGGTGCTCTTGAACCTGGAGATTTGGGACCCATGGGATGGGTACCACGCAGTATTACTTTAAAGGGTCTGCGTTTGCTCACCCAACCTCACCAAACCTCTCAGCCCCAGGAGTGTCCACCCTTATGTCTCAATCAGCTGTGGGTCTCGATATGGTCAACCCAGGTGGCATCACAGCCCCTGAACGAATTTTGTAAGAATTTATCTCTCTTTCAGTGTCTTTGCTTCACGGGTTTTTAAAAGTAATTGATTTTTATAATGGGGTTTAGCTGCTCTTCAGAGCTGTGTGTATGCCGCTTTACACCCACTTGCCTCACTTACAGAGAGATATCAACATATAGGTTTTAAGATTTTTACTAGTCAGATATATTCTGGGGCGGTGAATAGGTGGTGTTGAGTCCCGTTCACGGAGCAAGGAGTAGGTCTTGTCTATTACATATTGGGTTTATGGAACGGTATCTGAGCTAATTTGAAACCCTTGTTTTATGCATCACCCCACCTCACCTTTCCCGTTAAGCAGCCATATTGTGTTTTCTAAACGTGTGACTCTCTTCTGTTTTGTAATTCAGTTCAAGTGTAGCGGTTTTTACATTCCCTCTATAAGTGATATCTTATGATAAGTGTCTTTTTCTGTGTGACTGATTTCACGTAGAATCGTCGTACCTAAATCCACTCATCATGCTGCTAAGAGCCTTATGACGTAGATTTCATGGCTGAGTGATATTCCATTGTACATAAGGACCACAACTTCTTTATCCAGTTTTCTCTTTCCTGGGATATTTAAGGTGTAACGAAGTGGAGGTTGTTGTCAACAGAGCAGCCCTAAACTTTGGGGTGCCTGTGTCTCGCTGATTTTTATTTTTCCCAATTTATAGGCCCACGAGTGGAAGTGCCCTATGCTCTCTAAGCTGAGTTTTTTAGATGTTTCAAGACACACCGTACACCTCTCCAGAGTGGCTGTTGGCAATTTACATCCCGCCCATCAGCGTAGCAAGGCTCCCGTTTCTCCATGGCCTGTCCTGCATTTCTGGTTTTGACACTTTATTCAGCATGGCCCTTTTGACCGATGGGAAGCGAGACTTCTTTGTAGCGCTGATTTGCCTTTGCAGGTTGCTTGGTTGGCCAAAAAGGGCGTATGCGTTTTTTCCTGAATATATTCAGGAAAAAACGCATACGCCCTTCTTGGCCAAGGGCATCATTGTCGAGGTTTTGCCGCTTTTCCTGTGCTTTAAAGGCGATTCGAATCTCCCTCCTGAAATCTGTTTCCTACAATTCTGCCTTGCTTTCAAATGCTCTTCGTTGCCTTCCCTCAATATATTTGTGGACGAGAGTTATCATTTATAACTCTGCTGGTTTGTGAATTGCAGTGCCCCTGAGGTCCATTTTTCAACTCGCTTTCTTGGGAGCTGGCCGCAAAAGCGCAGGATTGCTTCAGGCCCTATTCGGCTTCCGGCTGGCAGGCTGAGCCTGTTTTTAATTCTTCTTCCTAATGGGAAAATAGAGTGAGCTGTGCCTGTCCCAAGACCTAGAGCTAGTCTCTCATTGGTTCCCCCTCTTCCCGTTCCTCCTCAGGACAAATAGCAACCTGTACGGAACAGGAGGTTAAAGGTGCTGATTCTCCAAGGAGGGAGATTGCTAGGAAAGCGGCTGGAATGGCGAACCCGAGCACAAGGAGATGAGAAATGAGGTGCGTTTTAGAAACCTTTCCCGATCACACGGTGTACCATCTTCTGGGTTTCTCATGCATGTTTTCGATGTAGGAAGGTGCTCTTGAACCTGGAGATTTGGGACCCATGGGATGGGTACCACGCAGTATTACTTTAAAGGGTCTGCGTTTGCTCACCCAACCTCACCAAACCTCTCAGCCCCAGGAGTGTCCACCCTTATGTCTCAATCAGCTGTGGGTCTCGATATGGTCAACCCAGGTGGCATCACAGCCCCTGAACGAATTTTGTAAGAATTTATCTCTCTTTCAGTGTCTTTGCTTCACGGGTTTTTAAAAGTAATTGATTTTTATAATGGGGTTTAGCTGCTTTTCAGAGCTGTGTGTATGCCGCTTTACACGCACTTGCCTCACTTACAGAGAGATATCAACACATAGGTTTTAAGATTCTTACTAGTCAGATATATTCTTGGGCGGTGAATAGGTGGTGTTGAGTCCCGTTCACTGAGCAAGGAGTAGGTCTTGTCTATTACATATTGGGTTTATGGAACGGTATCTGAGCTAATTTGAAACCCTGGTTTTATGCATCACCCCAACTCACCTTTCCCGTTAAGCAGCCATAGTGTGTTTTCTAAACGTGTGACTCTCTTCTGTTTTGTAATTCAGTTCAAGTGTAGCGGTTTTTACTTTCCCTCTATAAGTGATATCTTATGATAAGTGTCTTTTTCTGTGTGACTGATTTCACGTAGAATCGTCGTACCTAAATCCACTCATCATGCTGCTACGAGCCTTATGACGTAGATTTCATGGCTGAGTGATATTCCATTGTACATAAGGACCACAACTTCTTTATCCATTTTTCTCTTTCCTGGGATATTTAAGGTGTAACGAAGTGGAGGTTCTTCTCAACAGAGCAGCCCTAAAATTTGGGGTGCCTGTGTCTTGCTGATTTTTAGTTTTCCCAATTTATAGGCCCACGAGTGGAAGTGCCCTATGCTCTCTAAGCTGAGTATTTTAGATGTTTCAAGACACACCGTACACCTCTCCAGAGTGGCTGTTGGCAATTTACATCCCGCCCATCAGCGTAGCAAGGCTCCCGTTTCTCCATGGCCTGTCCTGCATTTCTGGTTTTGACACTTTATTCAGCATGGCCCTTTTGACCGATGGGAAGCGAGACTTCTTTGTAGCGCTGATTTGCCTTTGCAGGTTGCTTGGTTGGCCAAAAAGGGCGTATGCGTTTTTTCCTGAATATATTCAGGAAAAAACGCATACGCCCTTCTTGGCCAAGGGCATCATTGTCGAGGTTTTGCCGCTTTTCCTGTGCTTTAAAGGCGATTCGAATCTCCCTCCTGAAATCTGTTTCCTACAATTCTGCCTTGCTTTCAAATCCTCTTCGTTGCCTTCCCTCAATATATTTGTGGACGAGAGTTATCATTTATAACTCTGCAGGTTTGTGAATTGCAGTGCCCCTGAGCTCCATTTTTCAACTCGCTTTCTTGGGAGCTGGCCGCAAAAGCGCAGGATTGCTTCAGGCCCTATTCGGCTTCCGGCTGGCAGGCTGAGCCTGTGGTTAATTCTTCTTCCTGATGGGAAAATAGACTGAGCTGTGCCTGTCCCAAGACCTAGAGCTAGTCTCTCATTGGTTCCCCCTCTTCCCGTTCCTCCTCAGGACAAATAGCAACCTGTACGGAACAGGAGGTTAAAGGTGCTGATTCTCCAAGGAGGGAGATTGCTAGGAAAGCGGCTGGAATGGCGAACCCGAGCACAAGGAGATGAGAAATGAGGTGCGTTTTAGAAACCTTTCCCGATCACACGGTGTACCATCTTCTGGGTTTCTCATGCATGTTTTCGATGTAGGAAGGTGCCCTTGAACCTGGAGATTTGGGACCCATGGGATGGGTACCACGCAGTATTACTTTAAAGGGTCTGCGTTTGCTCACCCAACCTCACCAAACCTCTCAGCCCCAGGAGTGTCCACCCTTATGTCTCAATCAGCTGTGGGTCTAGATATGGTCAACCCAGGTGGCATCACAGCCCCTGAACGAATTTTGTAAGAATTTCTCTCTCTTTCACTGTCTTTGCTTCACGGGTTTTTAAAAGTAATTGATTTTTATAATGGGGTTTAGCTGCTCTTCAGAGCTGTGTGTATGCTGCTTTACACCCACTTGCCTCACTTACAGAGAGATATCAACACATAGGTTTTAAGTTTCTTACTAGTCAGATATATTCTTGGGCGATGAATAGGTGGTGCTGAGTCCCGTTCACTGAGCAAGGAGTAGGTCTTGTCTATTACATATTGGGTTTATGGAACGGTATCTGAGCTAATTTGAAACCCTGGTTTTATGCATCACCCCAACTCACCTTTCCCGTTAAGCAGCCATAGTGTGTTTTCTAAACGTGTGACTCTCTTCTGTTTTGTAATTCAGTTCAAGTGTAGCAGTTTTTACATTCCCTCTATAAGTGATATCTTATGATAAGTGTCTTTTTCTGTGTGACTGATTTCATGTAGAATGGTCGTACCTAAATCCACTCATCATGCTGCTAAGAGCCTTATGACGTAGATTTCATGGCTGAGTGATATTCCATTGTACATAAGGACCACAACTTCTTTATCCATTTTTCTCTTTCCTGGGATATTTAAGGTGTAACGAAGTGGAGGTTGTTGTCAACAGAGCAGCCCTAAACTTTGGGGTGCCTGTGTCTTGCTGATTTTTAGTTTTCCCAATTTATACGCCCACGAGTGGAAGTGCCCTATGCTCTCTAAGCTGAGTTTTTTAGATGTTTCAAGACACACCGTACACCTCTCCAGAGTGGCTGTTGGCAATTTACATCCCGCCCATCAGCGTAGCAAGGCTCCCGTTTCTCCATGGCCTGGCCTGCGTTTCTGGTTTTGACACTTTATTCAGCATGGCCCTTTTGACCGATGGGAAGCGAGACTTCTTTGTAGCGCTGATTTGCCTTTGCAGGTTGCTTGGTTGGCCAAAAAGGGCGTATGCGTTTTTTTCTGAATATATTCAGGAAAAACGCATACGCCCTTTTTGGCCAAGGGCATCATTGTCGAGGTTTTGCCGCTTTTCCTGTGCTTTAAAGGCGATTCGAATCTCCCTCCTGAATCCTGTTTCCTGCAATTCTGCCTTGCTTTCAAATCCTCTTCGTTGCCTTCCCACAGTATATTTGTGGACGAGAGTTATCATTTATAACTCTGCAGGTTTGTGAATTGCAGTGCCCCTGAGCTCCATTTTTCAACTCGCTTTCTTGGGAGCTGGCCGCAAAAGCGCAGGATTGCTTCAGGCCCTATTCTCCTTCCGGGCGGCAGGCTGAGCCTGTGGTTAATTCTTCTTCCTGATGGGAAAATAGAGTGAGCTGTGCCTGTCCCAAGACCTAGAGCTAGTCTCTCATTGGTTCCCCCTCTTCCCGTTCCTCCTCAGGACAAATAGCAACCTGTACGGAACAGGAGGTTAAAGGTGCTGATTCTCCAAGGAGGAAGATTGCTAGGAAAGCGGCTGGAATGGCGAACCCGAGCACAAGGAGATGAGAAATGAGGTGCGTTTTAGAAACCTTTCCCGATCACACGGTGTACCATCTTCTGGGTTTCTCATGCATGTTTTCGATGTAGGAAGGTGCCCTTGAACCTGGAGATTTGGGACCCATGGAATGGGTACCACGCAGTATTACTTTAAAGGGTCTGCGTTTGCTCACCCAACCTCACCAAACCTCTCAGCCCCAGGAGTGTCCACCCTTATGTCTCAATCAGCTGTGGGTCTAGATATGGTCAACCCAGGTGGCATCACAGCCCCTGAACGAATTTTGTAAGAATTTCTCTCTCTTTCACTGTCTTTGCTTCACGGGTTTTTAAAAGTAATTGATTTTTATAATGGGGTTTAGCTGCTTTTCAGAGCTGTGTGTTTGCCGCTTTACTCCCACTTGCCTCACTTACAGAGAGATATCAACACATAGGTTTTAAGTTTCTTACTAGTCAGATATATTCTTGGGCGGTGAATAGGTGGTGTTGAGTCCCGTTCACGGAGCAAGGAGTAGGTCTTGTCTATTACATATTGGGTTTATGGAACGGTATCTGAGCTAATTTGAAACCCTGGTTTTATGCATCACCCCACCTCACCTTTCCCGTTAAGCAGCCATAGTGTGTTTTCTAAACGTGTGACTCTCTTCTGTTTTGTAATTCAGTTCAAGTGTAGCGGTTTTTACATTCCCTCTATAAGTGATATCTTATGATAAGTGTCTTTTTCTGTGTGACTTATTTCACGTAGAATCGTCGTACCTAAATCCACTCATCATGCTGCTAAGAGCCTTATGACGTAGATTTCATGGCTGAGTGATATTCCATTGTACATAAGGACCACAACTTCTTTATCCATTTTTCTCTTTCCTGGGATATTTAAGGTGTAACGAAGTGGAGGTTGTTGTCAACAGAGCAGCCCTAAACTTTGGGGTGCCTCTGTCTTGCTGAATTTTAGTTTTCCCAATTTATAGGCCCACGAGTGGAAGTGCCCTATGCTCTCTAAGCTGAGTTTTTTAGATGTTTCAAGACACACCGTACACCTCTCCAGAGTGGCTGTTGGCAATTTACATCCCGCCCATCAGCGTAGCAAGGCTCCCGTTTCTCCATGGCCTGTCCTGCATTTCTGGTTTTGACACTTTATTCAACATGGCCCTTTTGACCGATGGGAAGCGAGACTTCTTTGTAGCGCTGATTTGCCTTTGCAGGTTGCTTGGTCGGCCAAAAAGGGCGTATGCGTTTTTTCCTGAATATATTCAGGAAAAAACGCATACGCCCTTTTTGGCCAAGGGCATCATTGTCGAGGTTTTGCCGCTTTTCCTGTGCTTTAAAGGCGATTCGAATCTCCCTCCTGAAATCTGTTTCCTACAATTCTGCCTTGCTTTCAAATCCTCTTCGTTGCCTTCCCTCAATATATTTGTGGACGAGAGTTATCATTTATAACTCTGCAGGTTTGTGAATTGCAGTGCCCCTGAGCTCCATTTTTCAACTCGCTTTCTTGGGAGCTGGCCGCAAAAGCGCAGGATTGCTTCAGGCCCTATTCGGCTTCCGGCTGGCAGGCTGAGCCTGTGGTTAATTCTTCTTCCTGATGGGAAAATAGACTGAGCTGTGCCTGTCCCAAGACCTAGAGCTAGTCTCTCATTGGTTCCCCCTCTTCCCGTTCCTCCTCAGGACAAATAGCAACCTGTACGGAACAGGAGGTTAAAGGTGCTGATTCTCCAAGGAGGGAGATTGCTAGGAAAGCGGCTGGAATGGCGAACCCGAGCACAAGGAGATGAGAAATGAGGTGCGTTTTAGAAACCTTTCCCGATCACACGGTGTACCATCTTCTGGGTTTCTCATGCATGTTTTCGATGTAGGAAGGTGCCCTTGAACCTGGAGATTTGGGACCCATGGGATGGGTACCACGCAGTATTACTTTAAAGGGTCTGCGTTTGCTCACCCAACCTCACCAAACCTCTCAGCCCCAGGAGTGTCCACCCTTATGTCTCAATCAGCTGTGGGTCTAGATATGGTCAACCCAGGTGGCATCACAGCCCCTGAACGAATTTTGTAAGAATTTCTCTCTCTTTCACTGTCTTTGCTTCACGGGTTTTTAAAAGTAATTGATTTTTATAATGGGGTTTAGCTGCTCTTCAGAGCTGTGTGTATGCTGCTTTACACCCACTTGCCTCACTTACAGAGAGATATCAACACATAGGTTTTAAGTTTCTTACTAGTCAGATATATTCTTGGGCGATGAATAGGTGGTGCTGAGTCCCGTTCACTGAGCAAGGAGTAGGTCTTGTCTATTACATATTGGGTTTATGGAACGGTATCTGAGCTAATTTGAAACCCTGGTTTTATGCATCACCCCAACTCACCTTTCCCGTTAAGCAGCCATAGTGTGTTTTCTAAACGTGTGACTCTCTTCTGTTTTGTAATTCAGTTCAAGTGTAGCAGTTTTTACATTCCCTCTATAAGTGATATCTTATGATAAGTGTCTTTTTCTGTGTGACTGATTTCACGTAGAATCGTCGTACCTAAATCCACTCATCATGCTGCTAAGAGCCTTATGACGTAGATTTCATGGCTGAGTGATATTCCATTGTACATAAGGACCACAACTTCTTTATCCAGTTTTCTCTTTCCTGGGATATTTAAGGTGTAACGAAGTGGAGGTTGTTGTCAACAGAGCAGCCCTAAACTTTGGGGTGCCTGTGTCTTGCTGATTTTTAGTTTTCCCAATTTATAGGCCCACGAGTGGAAGTGCCCTATGCTCTCTAAGCTGAGTTTTTTAGATGTTTCAAGACACACCGTACACCTCTCCAGAGTGGCTGTTGGCAATTTACATCCCGCCCATCAGCGTAGCAAGGCTCCCGTTTCTCCATGGCCTGGCCTGCATTTCTGGTTTTGACACTTTATTCAGCATGGCCCTTTTGACCGATGGGAAGCGAGACTTCTTTGTAGCGCTGATTTGCCTTTGCAGGTTGCTTGGTTGGCCAAAAAGGGCGTATGCGTTTTTTTCTGAATATATTCAGGAAAAACGCATACGCCCTTTTTGGCCAAGGGCATCATTGTCGAGGTTTTGCCGCTTTTCCTGTGCTTTAAAGGCGATTCGAATCTCCCTCCTGAATCCTGTTTCCTGAAATTCTGCCTTGCTTTCAAATCCTCTTCGTTGCCTTCCCACAGTATATTTGTGGACGAGAGTTATCATTTATAACTCTGCAGGTTTGTGAATTGCAGTGCCCCTGAGCTCCATTTTTCAACTCGCTTTCTTGGGAGCTGGCCGCAAAAGCGCAGGATTGCTTCAGGCCCTATTCTCCTTCCGGGCGGCAGGCTGAGCCTGTGGTTAATTCTTCTTCCTGATGGGAAAATAGAGTGAGCTGTGCCTGTCCCAAGACCTAGAGCTAGTCTCTCATTGGTTCCCCCTCTTCCCGTTCCTCCTCAGGACAAATAGCAACCTGTACGGAACAGGAGGTTAAAGGTGCTGATTCTCCAAGGAGGGAGATTGCTAGGAAAGCGGCTGGAATGGCGAACCCGAGCACAAGGAGATGAGAAATGAGGTGCGTTTTAGAAACCTTTCCCGATCACACGGTGTACCATCTTCTGGGTTTCTCATGCATGTTTTCGATGTAGGAAGGTGCTCTTGAACCTGGAGATTTGGGACCCATGGGATGGGTACCACGCAGTATTACTTTAAAGGGTCTGCGTTTGCTCACCCAACCTCACCAAACCTCTCAGCCCCAGGAGTGTCCACCCTTATGTCTCAATCAGCTGTGGGTCTCGATATGGTCAACCCAGGTGGCATCACAGCCCCTGAACGAATTTTGTAAGAATTTCTCTCTCTTTCAGTGTCTTTGCTTCACGGGTTTTTAAAAGTAATTGATTTTTATAATGGGGTTTAGCTGCTTTTCAGAGCTGTGTGTATGCCGCTTTACACGCACTTGCCTCACTTACAGAGAGATATCAACACATAGGTTTTAAGATTCTTACTAGTCAGATATATTCTTGGGCGGTGAATAGGTGGTGTTGAGTCCCGTTCACTGAGCAAGGAGTAGGTCTTGTCTATTACATATTGGGTTTATGGAACGGTATCTGAGCTAATTTGAAACCCTGGTTTTATGCATCACCCCAACTCACCTTTCCCGTTAAGCAGCCATAGTGTGTTTTCTAAACGTGTGACTCTCTTCTGTTTTGTAATTCAGTTCAAGTGTAGCGGTTTTTACTTTCCCTCTATAAGTGATATCTTATGATAAGTGTCTTTTTCTGTGTGACTGATTTCACGTAGAATCGTCGTACCTAAATCCACTCATCATGCTGCTACGAGCCTTATGACGTAGATTTCATGGCTGAGTGATATTCCATTGTACATAAGGACCACAACTTCTTTATCCATTTTTCTCTTTCCTGGGATATTTAAGGTGTAACGAAGTGGAGGTTCTTCTCAACAGAGCAGCCCTAAACTTTGGGGTGCCTGTGTCTTGCTGATTTTTAGTTTTCCCAATTTATAGGCCCACGAGTGGAAGTGCCCTATGCTCTCTAAGCTGAGTATTTTAGATGTTTCAAGACACACCGTACACCTCTCCAGAGTGGCTGTTGGCAATTTACATCCCGCCCATCAGCGTAGCAAGGCTCCCGTTTCTCCATGGCCTGTCCTGCATTTCTGGTTTTGACACTTTATTCAGCATGGCCCTTTTGACCGATGGGAAGCGAGACTTCTTTGTAGCGCTGATTTGCCTTTGCAGGTTGCTTGGTTGGCCAAAAAGGGCGTATGCGTTTTTTCCTGAATATATTCAGGAAAAAACGCATACGCCCTTCTTGGCCAAGGGCATCATTGTCGAGGTTTTGCCGCTTTTCCTGTGCTTTAAAGGCGATTCGAATCTCCCTCCTGAAATCTGTTTCCTACAATTCTGCCTTGCTTTCAAATCCTCTTCGTTGCCTTCCCTCAATATATTTGTGGACGAGAGTTATCATTTATAACTCTGCAGGTTTGTGAATTGCAGTGCCCCTGAGCTCCATTTTTCAACTCGCTTTCTTGGGAGTTGGCCGCAAAAGCGCAGGATTGCTTCAGGCCCTATTCGGCTTCCGGCTGGCAGGCTGAGCCTGTGGTTAATTCTTCTTCCTGATGGGAAAATAGACTGAGCTGTGCCTGTCCCAAGACCTAGAGCTAGTCTCTCATTGGTTCCCCCTCTTCCCGTTCCTCCTCAGGACAAATAGCAACCTGTACGGAACAGGAGGTTAAAGGTGCTGATTCTCCAAGGAGGGAGATTGCTAGGAAAGCGGCTGGAATGGCGAACCCGAGCACAAGGAGATGAGAAATGAGGTGCGTTTTAGAAACCTTTCCCGATCACACGGTGTACCATCTTCTGGGTTTCTCATGCATGTTTTCGATGTAGGAAGGTGCCCTTGAACCTGGAGATTTGGGACCCATGGGATGGGTACCACGCAGTATTACTTTAAAGGGTCTGCGTTTGCTCACCCAACCTCACCAAACCTCTCAGCCCCAGGAGTGTCCACCCTTATGTCTCAATCAGCTGTGGGTCTAGATATGGTCAACCCAGGTGGCATCACAGCCCCTGAACGAATTTTGTAAGAATTTCTCTCTCTTTCACTGTCTTTGCTTCACGGGTTTTTAAAAGTAATTGATTTTTATAATGGGGTTTAGCTGCTCTTCAGAGCTGTGTGTATGCTGCTTTACACCCACTTGCCTCACTTACAGAGAGATATCAACACATAGGTTTTAAGTTTCTTACTAGTCAGATATATTCTTGGGCGATGAATAGGTGGTGCTGAGTCCCGTTCACTGAGCAAGGAGTAGGTCTTGTCTATTACATATTGGGTTTATGGAACGGTATCTGAGCTAATTTGAAACCCTGGTTTTATGCATCACCCCAACTCACCTTTCCCGTTAAGCAGCCATAGTGTGTTTTCTAAACGTGTGACTCTCTTCTGTTTTGTAATTCAGTTCAAGTGTAGCAGTTTTTACATTCCCTCTATAAGTGATATCTTATGATAAGTGTCTTTTTCTGTGTGACTGATTTCACGTAGAATGGTCGTACCTAAATCCACTCATCATGCTGCTAAGAGCCTTATGACGTAGATTTCATGGCTGAGTGATATTCCATTGTACATAAGGACCACAACTTCTTTATCCATTTTTCTCTTTCCTGGGATATTTAAGGTGTAACGAAGTGGAGGTTGTTGTCAACAGAGCAGCCCTAAACTTTGGGGTGCCTGTGTCTTGCTGATTTTTAGTTTTCCCAATTTATACGCCCACGAGTGGAAGTGCCCTATGCTCTCTAAGCTGAGTTTTTTAGATGTTTCAAGACACACCGTACACCTCTCCAGAGTGGCTGTTGGCAATTTACATCCCGCCCATCAGCGTAGCAAGGCTCCCGTTTCTCCATGGCCTGGCCTGCGTTTCTGGTTTTGACACTTTATTCAGCATGGCCCTTTTGACCGATGGGAAGCGAGACTTCTTTGTAGCGCTGATTTGCCTTTGCAGGTTGCTTGGTTGGCCAAAAAGGGCGTATGCGTTTTTTTCTGAATATATTCAGGAAAAACGCATACGCCCTTTTTGGCCAACGGCATCATTGTCGAGGTTTTGCCGCTTTTCCTGTGCTTTAAAGGCGATTCGAATCTCCCTCCTGAATCCTGTTTCCTGCAATTCTGCCTTGCTTTCAAATCCTCTTCGTTGCCTTCCCACAGTATATTTGTGGACGAGAGTTATCATTTATAACTCTGCAGGTTTGTGAATTGCAGTGCCCCTGAGCTCCATTTTTCAACTCGCTTTCTTGGGAGCTGGCCGCAAAAGCGCAGGATTGCTTCAGGCCCTATTCGGCTTCCGGCTGGCAGGCTGAGCCTGTGGTTAATTCTTCTTCCTGATGGGAAAATAGACTGAGCTGTGCCTGTCCCAAGACCTAGAGCTAGTCTCTCATTGGTTCCCCCTCTTCCCGTTCCTCCTCAGGACAAATAGCAACCTGTACGGAACAGGAGGTTAAAGGTGCTGATTCTCCAAGGAGGGAGATTGCTAGGAAAGCGGCTGGAATGCCGAACCCGAGCACAAGGAGATGAGAAATGAGGTGCGTTTTAGAAACCTTTCCCGATCACACGGTGTACCATCTTCTGGGTTTCTCATGCATGTTTTCGATGTCGTAAGGTTCCCTTGAACCTGGAGATTTGGGACCCATGGGATGGGTACCACGCAGTATTACTTTAAAGGGTCTGCGTTTGCTCACCCAACCTCACCAAACCTCTCAGCCCCAAGAGTGTCCACCCTTATGTCTCAATCAGCTGTGGGCCTAGATATGGTCAATCCAGGTGGCATCACAGCCCCTGAACGAATTTTGTAAGAATTTCTCTCTCTTTCACTGTCTTTGCTTCACGGGTTTTTAAAAGTAATTGATTTTTATAATGGGGTTTAGCTGCTTTTCACTGCTGTGTTTATGCCGCTTTACACCCACTTGAGTCACTTACAGAGAGATATCAACACATCGGTTTTAAGATTCCTACAAGTCAGATATATTCTTGGGCGGTGAATAAGGGGTGTTGAGACCCGTTCACTGAGCAAGGAGTAGGTCTTGTCTATTACATATTGGGTTTAAGGAACGGTATCTGAGCTATTTTGAAACCCTTGTTTTATGCATCACCCCACCTCACCTTTCCCGTTAAGCAGCCATAGTGTGTTTTCTAAACGTGTGAGTCTCTTATGTTTTGTAATTCAGTTCAAGTGTAGCGGTTTTTACATTCCCTCTATAAGTGATATCTTATGATAAGTGTCTTTTTCTGTGTGACTTATTTCACGTAGAATCGTCGTACCTAAATCCACTCATCATGCTGCTACGAGCCTTATGACGTTGATTTCATGGCTGAGTGATATTGCATTGTACATAAGGACCACAACTTCTTTATCCATTTTTCTCTTTCCTGGGATATTTAAGGTGTAACGAAGTGGAGGTTCTTGTCATCAGAGCAGCCCTAAACTTTGGGGTGCCTGTGTCTTGCTGATTTTTAGTTTTCCCAATTTATACGCCCATGAGTGGAAGTGCCCTATGCTCTCTAAGCTGAGTTTTTTAGACGTTTCAAGACACACCGTACACCTCTCCAGAGTGGCTGTTGGCAATTTACATCCCGCCCATCAGCGTAGCAAGGCTCCCGTTTCTCCCTGGCCTGTCCTGCATTTCTGGTTTTGACACTTTATTCAGCATGGCCCTTTTGACCGATGGAGAGCGAGATTTCTTTTTAGCGCTGATTTGCCTTTCCAGGTTGCTTGGTTGGCCAAAAAGGGCGTATGCGTTTTTTCCTGGATATATTCAGGAAAAAACGCATACGCCCTTTTTGGCCAAGGGCATCATTGTCGAGGTTTTGCCGCTTTTCCTGTGCTTTAAAGGCGATTGGAATCTCCCTCCTGAAATCTGTTTCCTGCAATTCTGCCTTGCTTTCAAATCCTCTTCGTTGCCTTCCCTCAGTATATTTTTGGACGAGAGTTATCATTTATAACTCTGCAGGTTTGTGAATTGCAGTGCCCCTGAGCTCCATTTTTCAACTCGCTTTCTTGGGAGCTGGCCGCAAAAGCGCAGGATTGCTTCAGGCCCTATTCTGCTTCCGGGCGGCAGGCTGAGCTTGTGGTTAATTCTTCTTCCTGATGGGAAAATATAGTGACCTGTGCCTGTCCCAAGGCCTAGAGCTAGTCTCTCATTGGTTCCCCCTCTTCCCGTTCCTCCTCAGGACAAATTGCAACCTGTACGGAACAGGAGGTTAAAGGTGCTGATTCTCCAAGGAGGGAGATTGCTAGGAAAGCGGCTGGAATGGCGAACCCGAGCACAAGGAGATGAGAAATGAGGTGCGTTTTAGAAACCATTCCCGATCACACGGTGTACTATCTTCTGGGGTCTCATGCATGTTTTCGATGTAGGAAGGTGCACTTGAACCTGGAGATTTGGGACCCATGGGATGGGTACCACGCAGTATTACTTTAAAGGGTCTGCGTTTGCTCACCCAACCTCACCAAACCTCTCAGCCCCAGGAGTGTCCACCCTTATGTCTCAATCAGCTGTGGGTCTAGATATGGTCAACCCAGGTGGCATCACAGCCCCTGAACGAATTTTGTAAGAATTTCTCTCTCTTTCACTGTCTTTGCTTCACGGGTTTTTAAAAGTAATTGATTTTTATAATGGGGTTTAGCTGCTTTTCACTGCTGTGTTTATGCCGCTTTACACCCACTTGACTCCCTTACAGAGAGATATCAACACATAGGTTTTAAGATTCTTACTAGTCAGATATATTCTTGGGCGGTGAATAGGGGGTGCTGAGTCCCGTTCACTGAGCAAGGAGTAGGTCTTGTCTATTACATATTGGGTTTATGGAACGGTATCTGAGCTAATTTGAAACCCTTTTTCTATGCATCACCCCACCTCACCTTTCCCGTTAAGCAGCCTTAGTGTGTTTTCTAAACGTGTGACTCTCTTCTGTTTTGTAATTCAGTTCAAGTGTAGCGGTTTTTACATTCCCTCTATAAGTGATATCTTATGATAAGTGTCTTTTTCTGTGTGACTTATTTCACGTAGAATCGTCGTACCTATATCCACTCATCATGCTGCTACGAGCCTTATGACGTAGATTTCATGGCTGAGCGATATTCCATTGTACATAAGGACCACAACTTCTTTATCCATTTTTCTCTTTAGTGGGATATTTAAGGTGTAACGAAGTGGAGGTTCTTGTCATCAGAGCAGCCCTAAACTTTGGGGTGCCTGTGTCTTGCTGATTTTTAGTATTCCCAATTTATACGCCCATGAGTGGAAGTGCCCTATGCTCTCTAAGCTGAGTTTTTTAGATGTTTCAAGACACACCGTACACCTCTCCAGAGTGGCTGTTGGCAATTTACATCCCGCCCATCAGCGTAGCAAGGCTCCCGTTTCTCCATGGCCTGTCCTGCATTTCTGGTTTTGACACTTTATTCAGCATGGCCCTTTTGACCCATGGGAAGCGAGACTTCTTTGTAGCGCTGATTTGCCTTTCCAGGTTGCTTGGTTGGCCAAAAAGGGCGTATGCGTTTTTTCCTGAATATATTCAGGAAAAAACGCATACGCCCTTTTTGGCCAAGGGCATCATTGTCGAGGTTTTGCCGCTTTTCCTGTGCTTTAAAGGCGATTTGAATCTCCCTCCTGAAATCTGTTTCCTGCAATTCTGCCTTGCTTTCAAATCCTCTTCGTTGCCCTCCCTCAATATATTTGTGGACGAGAGTTATCATTTATAACTCTGCAGGTTTGTGTATTGCAGTGCCCCTGAGCTCCATTTTTCAACTCGCTTTCTTGGGAGCTGGCCGCAAAAGCGCAGAATTGCTTCAGGCCCTATTCTCCTTCCGGGCGGCAGGCTGAGACTCTGGTTATTTCTTCTTCCTGATGGGAAAATAGAGTGACCTGTGCCTGTCCCAAGACCTAGAGCTAGTCTCTCATTGGTTCCCCCTCTTCCCGTTCCTCCTCAGGACAAATTGCAACCTGTACGGAACAGGAGGTTAAAGGTGCTGATTCTCCAAGGAGGGAGATTGCTAGGAAAGTGGCTGGAATGGCGAACCCGAGCACAAGGAGATGAGAAATGAGGTGCGTTTTAGAAACTTTTCCCGATCACACGGTGTACCATCTTCTGGGTTTCTCATGCATGTTTTCGATGTAGGAAGGTGCCCTTGAACCTGGAGATTTGGGACCCATGGGATGGGTACCACGCAGTATTATTTAAAGGGTCTGCGTTTGCTCACCCAACCTCACCAAACCTCTCAGCCCCAGGAGTGTCCACCCTTATGTCTCAATCAGCTGTGGGTCTAGATATGGTCAACCCAGGTGGCATCACAGCCCCTGAACGAATTTTGTAAGAATTTCTCTCTCTTTCACTGTCTTTGTTTCACGGGTTTTTAAAAGTAATTGATTTTTATAATGGGGTGTAGCTGCTTTTCAGAGCTGTGTGTATGCCGCTTTACACCCACTTACCTCACTTACTGAGAGATATCAACACATAGGTTTTAAGATTCTTACTAGTCAGATATATTTTTGGGCGGTGAATGGGGGGTGTTGAGTCCCGTTCACTGAGCAAGGAGTAGGTCTTGTCTATTACATATTGGGTTTGTGGAACGGTATCTGAGCTAATTTGAAACTCTTGTTTTATGCATCACCCCACCTCACCTTTCCCGTTAAGCAGCCATAGTGTGTTTTCTAAACGTGTGACTCTCTTCTGTTTTGTAATTCAGTTCAAATGTAGCGGTTTTTACATTCTCTCTATAAGTGATATCTTATGATAAGTGTCTTTTTCTGTGTGACTTATTTCACGTAGAATCGTCGTACCTAAATCCACTCATCATGCTGCTACAAGTCGTATGACATTGATTTCATGGCTTAGTGATATTCCATTGTACATAAGAACCACACTTCTTTATCCATTTTTCTCTATCCTGGCATATTTAAGGTGTACTGAAGTTGAGGTACTTGTAAACAGAGCAGCCCTAAATTTTGGGGTGCCTGTGAGTTGTTGATTTTTAGTTTTCCCATTTTATACGCCCAGGAGTGGAAGGCCCTATGCTCTCTAGCTGTGTTTTTTAGATGTTATAGGAAACACCGTACACTTCTCCAGAGTGGCCGTTGGCCATTTACATCCAGCCCATTATCCTAACAAGGCTCCCTTTTCTCCCTGGCCTGTCCTGCATTTCTGGTTTTGACACTTTTTTAGGATGGCCCCTTTGATCCATGGGAATTGAGACTACTTTGTAGTGCTGATTAGCCTTTCCGGCTTGCTTGGTTGGCCAAAAAGGGCGTATGCGTTTTTTCCTGAATATATTCAGGAAAAAACGCATACGCCCTTTTCGGCCAAGTGCAGCATTGTCGATGTTTTGCCGTTTTTCATGTGCTTTAAAGGCGTTTCGAATCTACTTCCTGAAATCTGTTTCCTGCAATGTTGCCTTGCTTTCAAATCGTCTTCTTTGCCTTCCCTCAATATATTTTTGGACGAGAGTGATCATTTATAACTCTGCAAGTTAGTGAATTGCAGTGCCCCTGAGCTCCATTTTTCAACTCGATTTTTTGGGAGCTGGCCGCATAACCGCAGGATTGCTTCAGGCCCTATTCTGGTTCCGGGGGGCAGGCTGGGCCTTTGGTTAATTCTTCTTCCTGATGAGAAAATAGAGTGGCCTGTGCCTGTCCCAACACGTATAGCTAGTCTCTCATTGGTTCCCGCTCTTCCCATTCATCCTCAGAACAAATTGCAACCTGTACGAGACAGGAAGTTAAAGGTGCTGATTCTCCCGTGGGGAGATTGTTACTAAAGCGGCTGGAATGGCGAACCCGAGCACAAGGAGATGAGAAATGATGTGCATTTCAGAACCCTTTCCCGGTCACACTATATACCATCCACTGGGATTCCCATGCATTTTTTCGCTGTAGGAAGATTCCCTTGAACCTGGAGATTTGGGACCCATAGAATGGGTACCACACAGTATTACTTTAAAGGGTCTCTGTTTCCTCACCCAACCTCACCAATCCTCTCAGCCCCAAGAGTGTCCAGCCTTATGTCTAATCCAGCTGTGGGTCTAGATATGGTCAGTCCAGGTTGCTTCACTGACCCTGAAAGAAATATGTACGAATTTCTCCCTCTTTCACTGTCTTTGTTGTTTTTTTTTTTTTTTTTGTAACTTGGTTTAGCTGATTTTCACTGCTGTGTTTATGCCACTTTACACCCACTTAATTCACTTACAAAGCTATATAAATACATAGGTTTTAAGATTCTTACTAGTCAGATATATTCTTGTGCCTTGAATAGGGGGTGTGGAGTCCAGTTCACTTAGAAAGGAGTAGGGCTTGTCTGCTACATTTGTGGTTTATGGAACGCTATCTGTGCTAATTTCAAACCCTTGTTTTATGTCTCACGCCACCTCACGTTTCCTGTTAAGCAGCCATAGTTTGTTTTCTAAATGTGTGACTCTGTTCTGTTTTGCAGTACAGGTCATGTGTAGCGATTTTTACATTACCTCTATAAGTTATATCTTATGATAAGTGCCTTTTTCTGTGTGACTTATTTCACTTAGACACATCGTACGTAAATCCACTCAGCCTGCTTCTACTAGCCTTATGACATTTATTTCATGGCTGAGTGATATTCCATTGTACATAAGTACCACAACTTCTTTATCAATTTTTCTCTTTCCTGGGATATTTAAGATGTACCGAAGTGGAGGTTCTTGTAAACAGAGCAGCCCGAAACTTTGGGGTGCCCGTGTCTTGTTGATTTTTTAGATGTCCCATTGTATACACCTATGAGTGGAAGTGCCCTATGCTCTCTAGCTGTGGTTTTTAGATGTTTCAGGAAACACCATATCCGAGTGACCATTGGCAGTTTTCATCCCGCCCATCAGCCTAACAAGGCTCCCTTTTCTCCCTGGCCTGTCCTGCCTGCATGTCTGGTTTTTACACTGTTTTAGGACGGCCCTTTTGACCTATGGGAAGTGAGACTTCTTTGTAGTGCTGATTTTCCTTTCCGGGTTGCTTGGTTGGCCAAAAAGGGCGTATGCGTTTTTTCCTAAATATATTCAGGAAAAAACGCATACGCCCTTTTTGGCCAAGTGCATCATTGTCGACGTTTTCCCGCTTTTCATGTGCTTTAAAGACGATTCGTATCTTCCTCCTGAAATCTGTTTCCTGCAATTCTGCCTTGCTTTCAAATACTGTTCGTTGCCTCCCCTTAGTATATTTTTGGATGAGAGTTGTCATTTATAACCCTGCAAGTTTTTGAATTACAGTGACCCTGAGCTACATTTTTCAAATGGCTTTTTTGGGAGCTGGCTGCAAAACCGCAGGATTGCTTCAGGCACTATTCTGGTTCCATGGGGCAGGCTGAGCCTGTCGTTAATTCTTCTTCCTGATGGGAAATTAGAGCGATGTGTGCCTGTCCCAACACCTAGAGCTAGTCTCTCATGGGTTCCCCCTCATCCAGTTCATCCTCAGGACAAATTGCAACCTGTATGAAACAATAGGTTAAAGGTGCTGATTCTCCAAGTGGGGAGATTGTTAGTGAAGCTGCTGGATGGGGGGAACCCGAGCATCAGGAGATGTGAAATGAGGTGCATTTTAGAAACCTTTTCAGATCACACGGTGTATCATCGTCTGGGTTTCCCATGCATGTTTTCGCTGTAGGATGATTCCATTGAACCTGGAGATTTGGAACAAATGGAATGGGGACCACGCAGTATTACTTTAAAGTGTCTTCGTTTGCTCACCCAATCTCACCAATACTCTCAGCCCCAAGAGTTTCCAGCCTTATGTCTAATCCAGCTGTGGGTCTAGATATGGTCAATCCATGTTGCTTCAAAGCCCCTGAACGATCTCTGTAAGAATTTCTCTCTCTTTCAATGTCTTTGTTGTTTTTTTTTTTGAAATTTATTTTTATAATGGGGTTTAGCTGATTTTCACTGCTGTGTTTATACGGTTTTACACCCACTTGATTCACTTACAGAGAGATATCCATACATAGGTTTTAAGATTCTTACTAGTCAGATATATTTTTTGTGCGTTGAATAGTGGGTTTGGAGTCCAGTTCACTGAGCAAGGAATAGGGCTTGTCTGTTACATAATTGGTTTATGGAACGCTATCTGCGCTAATTTCAAACCCTTGTTTTATGCCTCACCCCACCTCACCTTTCCGTTAAGCGGCCATGGTGTGTTCTGTAAATGTGTGGCTCTATTCTGTTTTGTAGTACAGGTCCTGTGTAGCGATTTTTACATTCCCTCTCTAAGTGATATCTTATGATAAGTGTCTTTTCCTGTGTGACTTATTTCACTTCTAAACGTCGTACGTAAATCCAGTCAGCATGCTGCTACTAGCCTTATAACATTTATTACATGGCTGAGTGATATTCCATTGTACATAAGTACCACAACTTCTTTATCCATTTTTCTCTTTCCTGGGATATTTAAGGTGTACCGAATTGGAGGTTCTTGTTAACAGAGCAGCCCTAAACTTTGGGGTGCCCGTGTCTTGTTGATTTTTAGATTTCCCAATTTATACGCCCATGAGTGGAAGTGCCCTGTGCTCTCTAGCTGTGTTTTTTCGATGTTTTAGGAAACACCATACACTTCTACAGAGTGGCCGTTGGCAGTTTACATCCCCCCCCATCAGCCTAACAAGGCTCCCTTTTCTCCATGGCCTGTCCTGCATTTCTGGTTTTTACACTTTTTTCAGCATGGTCCCCTTTGACCGATCGGAAGTGAGACTTCT
This sequence comes from Eschrichtius robustus, assembly GCF_028021215.1. NCBI lineage: Eukaryota > Metazoa > Chordata > Mammalia > Artiodactyla > Eschrichtiidae > Eschrichtius > Eschrichtius robustus. The sequence continues at coordinate 84,010,265 of NC_090832.1, forward strand.
TTGTATTGCTGATTTGCATTTCCGTCTTGCTTGGAGAGTCATAATTTATAATTCTGCAGTTTTGTGAATTGAAGTTTCCTGAGCTTCATTTGTCAACTCGCTTTTTTGGGAGCTGGCCGCAAAACCGGTGGTGTGCTTCTGCCCCTACTGTGGTTTCGGGCGGCAGGCGAAGCCTTTGCTTACTTCTTCTTCCTGATTGGAAATTAGAGTGACTTTTGCCTGTCCGAGCATCTAGGGCTTGTCTCTCATTGTTTCTCCTCCTTCCCCTTCATCCTGTGGACAAATTCCGAACTCTGTGCAAGAGGACATAGAAGGTGCTGACATCCTCAAGTGGGGAGATTGTTAGGAAAGAGGCTGGTGGGGTGAACTCGACCACCATGAGATTAAGAGATGAGGTGCCTTTTCCAAAATCTTCCTGATCCAACCGTGTACCACTTTCTGGGTGTCACAGGCATGTTTTAGCTGTAGGAAAGTTCCCATGTATGTAAGGAGAACGCCAGGGATTTTTCCAAATCAGTGTCTCCCCGAACCCCAATCTGGTGAATTTTTAAGCCACTGGTACATGTATGTTCATTAAGGGACTTGGGCCGTAAGCAGAGTCCGAAATTTAGGTGAGTGAAGCCTGCAGGGTCAGAAACGCTCGACATCCGCCTCCTTTAGGTTCCTTTTTATCTGTAGTTGATACATGATGTCGATATAGATATCTATTTTTTTTCAGATTATTTCCCCTTAGGCGTTATTACAAAATATTGAGTATAGTTCCCTGTGCTATACAGTAGTTCCTTGTTGATGATATATTTTATACATAGAAGTGTGTATATGTTAATCCGAAACTGTTAATTTATCTCTCCTCCCACCTTTACCCTTTGGTAATAAACTATATAAGATTTTATACTTCGCAGAAATCCAGGAGCTGAAAGAGAGGTATCATTTTCAACGGAAAATCATTCAAAACAAGATTGAACCTTCAGCCAAGATTAGTAGATCCACATCCTTGGAAAGAAATCACTGCATTTCTCTAATGTTGACCTGACAAATACGACAAACCCCTCCACTGAACTTGCTTATAATAAAGTGATGGAAATATCAAATGGAAGTGTTAGAAACATCTTATTTTACACGAGCCTTATACACTGCTCTATGTTAATAACAGTTTGGCTCACGCATCTATTCTTTGAAGTTACAATGTTCTCAAATTCTGTTACTGATCCTGCAGAGTGGGCCCCAACAAGGGTCCCCCTGCCCAGTGTCATTGGAGCCAACAGATCGAGACTGAGTTTGGTTCAGAAGCAAAGGAAAACTTTATAGTTTGATCAGCGAATGGAGAGGTGAGAGCGTGCGCTCCCCCGCGGACTGTGGGCCGGGCTGCTGTGTAGGGATCCCGTCAGCGTCAGCGGGAGGGATGGGGCGGAGCTCTCGAGGGCCGGGTTGGCTGGAGCTCAGGCCCTATGTGGCGGAGTCTGCACGGGGCCCGGAGAGCTGAGGTGCCGGCCCAGCCATCTTGCACTAGGAAATCGGGTCTGAAGTGCCGGGTGTGGGATCTCTGCCTGTGGAAACCTAGGAACAAGTGAAATTAGAAAAAGCACAAAGGAAAAAAAGGTTAGACTTTATTTTATTGCCCACATTCTATTTTTATTTCCCAGGAATTTTTAATGGCCTTTGCCGGTGACAAACCCCTCCTCTGCCTCTTGTCCCATTCCACATTCTTGGGGCGCTGAGGGTGCAGACACCTCTTCTGTAAATGCTTCGTGCTGAGTTGGGTGTCCTCATACCCGGGGAGAGGGGCACGACTTCTCCCCAGCTGCCTCCAGGTGAGGTTGATTGTCCCCAGGCCTCCTCCCTCACTGCTCGTCTGCCTGAGCACCAGCGTTGGGAGTTTTATAGATTCTAATGACCTTTAAGGGTCCAGGAAAGAGATGCGCAGGGACGCTGGGGGGGCCGGTTTTACCCTGCTCCACATTGGTTCGGCCCCCTTAGGCTGACGGTTTCTGCCAGCCTAGATGCTCTGACCAGTAGTCTGCGCTTTCTTCAGTTAGGCCACTGAATTAATGTACAAACAGCACCAGGTGTCAGAGCCTTGCCTGCTCAACTCCCAGAGAGTCCAGGGCCGGTGGTGATCCAGGACCATGACGGCCACTCAGTCAACGGCCTTTTGAAGTAGCCAGGAGTACATCTGGTCTCATTGGTCGTCGTCACAGTGGTGTCTGTAGGCTTTTCTATGGTTGCTAGCGTTATTTAGGGTTCCCCTGCCAAGTTTATTAGCTCCGCTCTGGGTGCAGTAAGTCATGCAAGCAATAGTCTGTTTTTTGGGGGCACACTCTTGTGGTTTTCTGAGAGAAGCTCCAGGTCAAGTGATAGTCACACGAGTCGTCATGGGGGCCCGTTGCCCCAGGTTGTCTCTCTGGAGGTTGGAGTTGGAGGGCCTCCTCACTCGAGGTCATTGTGCCCACGGAGCGATCCCTGCAACTTCAGGGCATGGTGGGTGGTTAGGAACACCAAGTGGTGTCCTTTTCCCTTAGGAGGGAGCTGGCCTTGCGGGCTGCTCATTTCCAGGTTTTTAGATACCCCCAGTATCCTGGTCGGATGGGGTGGCTGGCCAATGCCTGGAGGGCATTCTTGCGTTGTTCCATTTCAAGTGGTCCCAGTTTTTGCACTAATACTCCAAGGGAGATTCACCTTCGACCAGGAATGTAAAGGTCAAAGGGTTTAGCTAAATTAGGGAGGTCCAGGGCAAGGGTCTGAATTGAATGCTCTTTCCTTTCTTGAAAGGCCGCTTCTGGATTCTATTCAAAAGGATCATCATCTTTTCCTTTCAGTGTTTCATATAGAGGCCCAGTTATTAGACTGTAGTTAGGGATCCAGATGCAGCAAACCCCGGTCTCCCCAGGAACCCCTAAGCTGTCTTCTAGTTTTAGGAAGGGTGAGGCTGCAAATGGCTTCTTCCCTTTCCTGGGATGGGCTTCTCCGATCTTCTGTGAGAATGAAGCCCAGGCAGGTCACCTTAGTCTGTGATATTTGAGCCTTTTTCTTGGACACCTTCTATCTTTTATTGGCTAGGTAGTCCAGAGGCCTCCTTAGTAGGGCTGGCGATCAGAATGTCGTCTGCATATTGAAGGAGGGTTCCCTTCTCCCGAGGTAGATCTTTTAGGGCTTTAGCTAACGTTTCCCCAAAGATGGTGTGGGAATTTTTGAACCCCTGGGGCAGGAAGGCCCAGCAGTATTGTTTTTGTTGTACGTTGAGTCCTGCCACACATAGCCAACATTTCTTGTGACTCTGGGACTAATGGAATACAGAAGAAGGCATCATTGAAGTCTAATACATAATACCATGTCCTGGTGGATGGTAGAATGACCAGCAGGGTATAGGAATTAGGAACTACTGGATGTATATCCTCTGTGGCTTCACTGACTGTCCTGGCGTCCTTTACCAGGTCCCCAGCAGCCCACGGGGCTCTCATGGTCAGGCCCCTCCCAAGATATGGTGCTCACCTGTGCAGGTACCCAGCAGCCCACGGGGCTCTCATTGTCAGGCCCCTCCCAGGATATGGAGCTCACATGGGCAGGTACCCAGCAGCCCACGGGGCTCTCGTGGGCAGGCCCCTCCCAGGATATGGAGCTCACCTGGGTAGGTACCCAGCAGCCCACGGGGCTCTCGTGGGCAGGCCCCTCCCAGGATATGGAGCTCACCTGGGCAGGTACCCAGCAGCCCACGGCGCTCTCGTGGTCAAGCCCCTCCCAGGATATGGAGCTCACCTGGGCAGGTACCAGGCAGCTCACGGGGCTCTCGTGGGCAGGCCCCTCCCTGGATATGGAGCTCCCCTGGACAGGTACCCCAGCAGGGCTGGGCACACAGGAACCGTGAACATAGCCCTCATTGCAGAGCACCCCCAGCACACCTGTCGCTCAGAGCTGACACAGAGCACCTCAGAGCAGGGCTTGGACTAACAAACATCAGCTCCGACAGGTCTGTGACCCTAGGCTTCTCTCTGTGTGGCCTCCCTCCGCCTGGTCTTCCAGGGGCTTCCACTGCAGCCGGGGCACCAGGCCTCTGTCTCCATCCACCACCCCTCCTCTCCCTGACTCCTGGGTTCCTCTCATTAGGAGAGGGTCTTCTTGAAGTTGTCTCCCACTCATGGACCAGATAAAATGATTAGAAAACAAGCCAGGGCTGCCGCCCCTTGTCTATCTTGACTCTCGGGACCCTACATCTGTTCCTTGGACCTGGCCGGTGCAGCAAAGCCCATTTTCTGCAACTCTGAGCCCCTGAGGGGCGAGGATTGGCTGACCTAGGCAGCCTGACCCTGCCGGCCAGCCCTTCCCAGGTGTGCCTGTGTTGAGGTCAATATAAACACCTCTCCAGGCAGCAAAAGCCTCTGCAGCTGTGCCTGACGCCATATTCTCTGCCCCGTCAGCAGTCTCGGGGTTGTGCTAGTGGGAGGGAGTAGCGCCCAGGGCTCTATGAGTGGCCCCGTGTGAGTGGGGCTCTGCTGGACTTTCTGCAGGAGTTTCCGGGCTGCCACCTGCTAAAGAAGAGGATGTGTCACCCACACCTGCTGCTGGAATTTCTACCCGGGCAGAGGTGAGGAAGGAAAAAAGCAGTGGGGGCCGGGACAGGAGGGGTACCTCAGGCAGGGAAATGGAAAGCTTCCAGAAGAGCGCCTGGGGCCAGGACCATCCTGGCTGACCTGCAGGCACCAAGTTGTCTTGCGTGCTGTCGCTGGTGTGACTCCAAGCCCCTTCCTCTAGGCTTTAAAGTCTTTGCACACATTCAGGTGTTTTACCTGGGAAGGGTGGGAAAAGTTCAGCAGCAGCTGGCCTGGGGATCAGCTCACATTTCCTCAGAGACGCCTCCTCACGGTCCCCCAGCTTTGCAATGAGGACGCTCCTTGCGGGGGAGCTGCTGGCTGCATGGGAGACGATTCCCCACCTCTGACCAACTTCAGAATTGTTTACCACTGGAGCAAGTGCCCTGATAGGGTTTTCCTCTGTATGACCAGTGGGTTCTGTTTTTTTTTTTTTGTTTTTTTTTTTTTTTCTTTTTTGGTTCAAGGTAGGTTTTATTCCTCTTTTTGTATTTATAGATATAAGCATGGAAATAATTCATTCATATAAATACGTCTATGGGAAGGAAAGAACTTTTTTTCTGTTTTATTTTTTTAAAATATAATTTATGTTTTAATTTTTTAATTTTATTCATTTTTTTTATACAGCAGGTTCTTATTGGTTATCTATTTTATACATATAAGTGTATATATGTCAATCCCAGGCTCGCAATTCATCCCACCACCACCACCCTGCCACTTTCCCCCCTTGGTGTCCATACGTTTGTTCTCTACATCTGTGTCTCTATTTCTGCCTTGCAAACTGGTTCATCTGTACCATTTTTCTAGGTTCCACATGTATGCGCTTAAATATGGTATTTGTTTTTCTCTTTCTGACTTACTTCACTCTGTATGACAGTCTCTAGATCTATCCACGTCTCTACAAATGACCCAATTTCGTTCCTTTTTATGGCTGAGTAATATTCCATTTTATATATGTACCACATCTTTTCCATTCGTCTGTCTATGGGCATTTAGGTTGCTTCCATGACCTGGCTATTGTAAATAGTGCTGCAAAGAACATTGTGTGAATATCTTTTTGAATTATGGTTTTCTCTGGGTATATGCCCAGTAGTGGGATTGCTGGGTCATATGGTAATTCTATTTTTAGTTTTTTAAGGAACCTCCATACTGTTCTCCATAGTGACTGTATCAATTTACATCCCCACAAATAGTGAAAGAGGGTTCCCTTTTCTCCACACCCTCTCCAGCATTTGTTGTTTGTAGATTTTCTGATGATGCCCATTCTAACATGTGTGAGGTGATACCTCACTGTAGTTTTGGTTTATATTTCTCTAATAATTAGTGATGTTGAGCAGCTTTTCATGTGCTTCTTGGCCATCTGTATGTCTTCTGGGGACAAATGTCTATTTACGTCATCTGCCCATTTTTGGATTGGGTTGTTTGTTTCTTTTTTACTGTTGAGCTGCATGTGCTGTTTATATATATTGGAGATTAATCCTTTGTCCATTGGTTCGTTTGCAAATATTTTCTCCCATTCTGAGGTTGTCTTTTCGTCTTGTTTGTAGTTTCCTTTGCTTTGCAAAAGCTTTTAGGTTTCATTTGCTCCCATTTGTTTATTTTTGTTTTTTATTCCATTACTCTAGTAGGTGGATCAAAAAAGATCTTGTTGTGATTTTTGTCAAAGAGTATTCTTCCTATGTTTTCCTCTAAGAGTTTTATAGTGTCCGGTCTTACATTTCGGTCTCTAATCCATTTTGAGTTTATTTTTTGTGAATGGTGTTAGGGAGTGTTCTAATTTCATTCTTTTACATGTAGCTGTCCATTTTTCCCAGCACCACTTATTGAAGAGACAGTCTTTTCTCCATTGTATATCCTTGCCTCCTTTGTCATAGATTAGTGGACCATAGGTGTGTAGGTTTATCTCTGGGCTTTCTTTTTTTTTTTTCCTTTTACATCTTTATTGGAGTATAATTGCTTTACAATTGTGTGTTAATTTCTGCTGTATAAAAAAGTGAATCAGCTATACGTATACATATAACACCATATCCCCTCCCTCTTGCACCTCCCTCTCACTCCCTTATCCCACCCCTTTAGGTGGTCACAAAGCACCGAGCTGATCTCCCTGTGCTATGTGGCTGCTTCCCAGTAGCTATCAATTTTACATTTGGTAGTGTATATATGTCCATACCACTCTCTCACTTTGTCCCAGCTTACCCTTCCCCCTCCCCGTGTCCTCAAGTCCTTTCTCTACGTCTGTGTCCTTAATCCTTTCCTGCCCCTAGGTTCTTCATAAACTTTTTTTTCTTTTAGATTCCATATATATGTGTTAGCATACGGTATTTGTTTTTCTCTTTCTGACTTACTTCACTCTGTAGGACAGACTCTAGATCCATCCACCTCACTACAAATAACTCAATTTCGTTTCTTTTTATGGCTGAATAATGTTCCATTGTATATATGTGCCACATCTTCTTTATCCAGTTATCTGCTGATGGACACTTAGGTTGCTTCCATGTCCTGGCTATTGTAAATAGAGCTACAATGAACATTGTGGTACATGACTCTTTTTGAATTATGGTTTTCTCAGGGTAAATGTCCAGTAGTGGGATTGCTGGGTTGTACGGTTGTTCTATTTTTAGTTTTTAAGGAACCCCCATACCTTTCCCCCTAGTAGCTATATCAATTTACATTCCCACCAACAGTGCAAGAGGGTTCCCTTTTTTCCAATAAATGCCTCTCCAGCATTTATTGTTCGTAAATTTTTTGATGATGGCCATTCTGACTGGTGTGAGGTGATATCTCACTGTAGTTTTGATTTGCATTTCTCTAATGATTAGTGATGTTCAGCATCCTTTCATGTGTTTGTTGGCAACCTGTATATCTTCTTTGGAGAAATGTCTATTTAGGTCTTCTGCCCATTTTTGGATTGGGTTGTTTGGTTTTGTGATATTGAGCTACATGAGCTGCTTTTTGGAGATTAATCCTTTGCCATTTGCTTCATTTGAAAATATTTTCTCCCATTCTGATGGTTGTCTTTTCCTCTTGCTTATGTTTTCCTTTGCTGTGCAAAAGATTTTAAGTTTCATTAGGTCCCATTTTTTTTATTTTTGTTTTTATTTCCATTTCCCTAGGAGGTGGGTCAAAAAGGATCTTGCTGTGATTTATGTCATAGACTGTTCTGCTTATGTTTTCCTCTAAGAGTTTTATACTGGCTGGTCTTACATTTAGGTCTCTAATCCATTTTGAGTTTATTTTTGTGTATGGTGTTAGGGAGTGTTCTAATTTCATTCTTTTACATGTAGCTGTCCAGTTTTCCCAGCACCACTTACTGAAGACACTGTCTTTTCTCCATTGTATACCCTTGCCTCCTTTGTCATAGATTAGTTAACCATAGGTACGTGGGTTTATCTCTGTGCCTTCTATCCTGTTCTATTGATCTATATTTCTGTTTTTGTGTCAGTACCATATCATCTTGATTACTGTAGCTTTGTAATATAGTCTGAAGTCTGAAAGTCTGATTCCTCCAGCTCTTTTTTTTCCCCTCAAGGCTGCTTTGGCTATCTGGGGTCTTTTGTGTCTCTCTACAAATTTTAAGATTTTTTTTTCTAGTTCTGTAGAAAATGCCAAAGGTATTTTGATAGGGATTGCATTGAATCTGTAGATTGCTTTGGGTAGTATAGTCATTTTCACAATATTGATTCTTCTAATCCAAGAACATGGTATATGTCTCCATCTGTTTATATCATCTTTGATTTCTTTCATCAGTGTCTTATAGTTTTCTGAGTACAGGTCTTTTACTTCCTTAGGTAGGTTTATTCCTAGGTATTTTATTTTTGTTGCAGTGGTAATGGGATTGTTTCCTTAATTTCTCTTTCTGTTCTTTCATTGTTAGTGTATAGGAATGCAAGCAATTTCTGTGCATTAATTTTGTATCCTGCAACTTTACCAATTTCATTGATTAGCTCCAGTGGTTTTCTGGTGGCATCTTTAGGATTCTCTATCTATGATATGATGTCATCTGCAAACAGTGACAATTTTACTTCTTCTTTTCCTTTTTGTATTTCTTTTATTTCTTTTTCTTCTCTGATTGCCATGGCTAGAACTTCCAAAACTATGTTGAATAGTAGTGGTGAGAGTGGACATCCTCGTCTTGTTCCTGATCTTAGAGTAAACGTTTTCAGTTTTTCATCGTTGAGAATGATGTTTGCTGTGGGTTTGTCATATATGGCCTTTATTATGTTGAGGTAGTTTCCCTCTATGCCCACACTCTGCAGAGTTTTTATCATAAATGGGTGTTGATTTTTTTCGAAATCTTTTCCTGCATCTATTGAGATGATCATATGGTTTTATTCTACAATTTGCTAATATGGTGTATCACATTGATTTGTGTATATTGAAGAATCCTTGCATCCCTGGGATAAACCCCACTTGATCATGGTGTATGATCCTTTTAATGTGTTGTTCGATTCTGTTTGCTAGTATTTTGTTGAGGATTTTTACATCTATATTCATCAGTGATATTGGTCTATAATTTTCTTTCCTTGTAGTATCTTTGTCTGGTTTTGGTATCAGGGTGACGGTGGTCTCATAGAATGAGTTTGGGAGTGTTCCTTCCCCTGCAATTGTTTTGAAGAATTTGAGAAGGTTGGGTGTTAGCTCTTCTCTAAATGTTTGACAGAATTCACCTGTGATGCCATCTGGTTCTGGACTTTTGTTTGTTGGAAGATTTTTAATCACAGTTTCAATTTCATTGCTTGTGATAGGTTTGTTCATATTTTCTATTTCTTCCTGGTTCAGTCTTGGAAGGTTATCCCTTTCTAAGAATTTGGCCATTTCTTCCAGGTTGTCCATTTTATTGGCATAGAGTTGCTTGTAGTAGTCTCTTAGGATGCTTTGTATTCCTGTGGTGTCTGTTGTAACTTCTCCTTTTTCACTTCTAATTTTGTTGATTTGATTCCTCTCCCTCTTTTTCTTGAGTCTGGCTAAAGGTTTATCATTTTTGTTTATCTTCTCAAAGAACCGGCTTTTAGTTTTATTGATCTTTGCTTTCATTTTCTTTGCTTCTATTTCATTTATTTCTGCTTTGATCTTTATGATTTGTTTCATTCTACTAACTTTGGGTTTTGTTCTTCTTTCTCTAGTTCTTCTAGGTGTAAGGATAGATTGTTTATTTGAGATTTTTCTTGTTTCTTGAGGTAGGCTTGTTTTGCTATAAACTTCCCTCTTAGAACTGCTTTTGCTGCATCCCATAGGTTTTGGATCATTGTGTTTTTGTTGTCATTTGTCTCTAGGTAGTTTTTGATTTCCTCTTTGATTTCTTCAGTGATCTCTTGGTTATTTAGTAACGTATTGTTTAGCCTCCATGTGTTTGTGTTTTTTACGGTTTTGTCCCTGTTATTGATTTCTAATCTCATAGCATTGTGGTCGGAACAGCTGCTTGATATGATTTCAGTTTTCTTAAATTTACTGAGGCTTTATTTGTGACCCAAGATGTGATCTATCCTGGAGAATGTTTCGTGTGCAGTTGAGAAGAACGTGTAATCTGCTGTTTTTGGATGGAATGTCCTATAAATATCAATTAACTATATCTGGTCTATTGTGTCATTTAAAGCTTGTGTTTCTTTATTAATTTTCTGTCTGGATGATCTCCACTGGTGTAAGTGAGCTGTTAAAGTCCCCTGCTATTATTGTGTTACTGTTGATTTCCTCTTTTATAGCTGTTAGCAGTTGCCTTATGTATTGAGGTGCTCCTATGTTGGGCACATATATATTTATAATTGTTATATCTTCTTCTTGGATTGATCCCTTGACCATTATGTAGTGTCTTTCCTTGTCTCTTGTAACATTCTTTATTTTAAAGTCTATTTTATCTGATATGAGTATTGCTACTCCAGCTTTCTTTTGATTTTCATTTGCATAGAATATATTTTTCCATCGCCTCACTTTCAGTCTGTATGTGTCCCTAGGTCTGAAATGGGTCTCTTGTAGACAGCATATATATGGGTCTTGTTTTTGTATCCATTCAGAGAGCCTGTGTCTTTTGGTTGGAACATTTAGTCCATTCTTGTTTAAGGTAATTATTGATATGTATGTTCCTATTACTATTTTCTTAATTGTTATGGGTTTGTCTTGGTGGGTCCTTTTCTTCTCTTGTGTTTCCCACTTAGAGAAGTTCCTTTAGCATTTGGTGTAGAGCTGGTTTCATGGTGCTGAATTCTCTTAGCTTTTGCTTGTCTGTAGGGCTTATGATTTCTCTGTCAAATCTGAATGATATCCTTGCTGGGTGGAGTACTCTTGGTTGTAGGTTCTTCCCTTTCATCACTTTAAATTTATGCCACTCCCTTCTGGCTTGTAGATTTTCTGCTGAGAAATCAGCTGTTATCCTTATGGGAGTTCCCTTGTATGTTATTTGTCATTTTTCCCTTGTTGCTTTCAATAATTTTTCTTTGTCTTCAATTTTTGTCAATTTGGTTACTATGTGTCTTGGCATTTTTCTCCTTTGATTTATCCTGACTGGGACTCTCTGCACTTCCTGGACTTGGGTGGCTATTTCTTTTCCCATGCTAGGAAGTTTTCGACTACAATCTCTTCAAATGTATTCTCGGGTCCTTTCTCTCTCTCTTCTCCTTCTGGGACCCCTATGGTGTGAATGTTGTTGCGTTTAATGTTGTCCCAGAGGACTCTTAGGGTGTCTTCATTTATTTTCATTCTTTTTCTTTATTCTGTTCCATGGCAGTGATTTCCACCTTTCTGTCTTCCAGGTCACTTATCCGTTCTTCTGCCACAGTTATTCTGCTACTGATTCCTTCTAGTGTATTTTTCATTTCAGTTATTATATTGTTCACCTCTGTTTGTTTGTTCTTTAATTCTTCTAGGTGTTTGCTCCTTAATTCTTCTAGATCTTTGTTAAGCATTTCTTGCATCTTCTCGATCTTTGCCTCCATTATTTTGCCAAGGTCTTGGATCATGTTCACTATCATTATTCTGAATTCTTTTTCTGGAAGGTTCCCTATCTCCACCTCATTTCGTTTTTTTCCCTAGGGTTTTATCTTGTTCCTTAATCTGGCATAAAGTCCTCTGCCTTTTCATTTTGTCTATCTTTCTGTGAATGTGGTTTTCCTTCCACAGGCTGCAGAATTGTAGTTCTTCTTGCTTCTGCTGTCTGCTCTCCAGTGGATGAGTCTATCTTAGAGGCTTGTGCAAGCTTCCTGATGGGAGGGACTGGTGGTGGGTAGAGCTGGGTGTTGCTTTGGTGGGCAAAGCTTTAATTTGCTTTTCTGCAGATTAAATAAAACTTTAATAAAAAGTTTAATCCACTTATCTGCTGATGCATGGGGCTGGGTTCCCTCCCTGTTGGTAGTTTCACCTGAGGTGACCCAGCACTGGAGCCTACCTTGCTCTTGGTGGGGTTAATGGCGGACTCTGGTAGGGCTCACACCAAGGAGTATTTCCCAGAACTTCTGCTGCCAGTGTCATTGTCCTCACGGTGAGCCACACTCACAGCTACCACCTGCCTCTGCAGGAGACCCTCTAAAACTATCAGGTAGTTCTGGTCATCCTCCTACGGGGTCACTGCTCCTTCCCCTGGGTTCTGATGTGCTCACTACTTTGTGTGTGCCCTCCAAGAGTAGAGTATCTGAGTGGAGTTGAGACTCTGAGACTCTGCGTGGAGTCGCACAGAATCTGGGTCCTGTGAAGCTTCGATGCTTTGTGGTTCTAGAAATCCTATAGGAGACGGTCCACAGCAGGTGAAGCTAATGCTCTCAGTAGAGGTGGTGAAGCCAAAGATCTGCAGTTCCAACTAGAGGTGCCGATGTACATACAGGACAAAATCATCTCGTGTGAATGTAGTTCAGGCATGTTTAAGGTGAATGGAGCCATGTTAATGCCTACCATATTCTATCTTGAGCCTCTCCTCAGGGATCCCCTCCTCAGTTCCTGAGGCTCCTGTAAGTCATGTACAGGGGACTGGAGAGTGGGCTCTGTCCAATCTGAGCCCTGAGTTACCCTGTGTGTATCTTAGGATACTTTGTATTTCTGTGGGGTCTGTTGTAACATCAAGTCTTTCATTTCAGATTTATTTGGGCCCTCTCTTTTTAAAAAAAACATACTACTGTTGTCTTTTATTCTTTACAGAAGTTTAATAAGTGTTTGATCTACCTTGACTTACTCTATGTATACTTTTTGCAGTGAGATTTTTACTTTTCTTTGTTTTCTTGTTACTATCAATAATTAGTGAGACTTCTTTTAAGCTACCTTCAACATTGATTATAAAGCTGCTTTATTAGTGATGACAGAGCCTTAATGGAAGTCATGTTCTGGTTGTAAATTAGAATGCAATGTGCCAGCAAAAAGCCCCTTAAGTTTATTTCTCATTACTTCTTGTTCTTTTTTTAATTTAATTTTTATTTTTTATCAGAGCAAATTTGATTAAAATGTTTTGTTTCTTCTAGGTGTGCAAGATGTGGTTCTTTTAAACATATACATATATCTATTCTTCTTTGGATCATTTTCCCATGTAGGTTATGATACAATGTTGAGTAATCTTCTTTTGGTATTACGTAGGTCTTTGGTGATTACACATTTCACATTTGTTTCTATATCTATGTTAACCCCAATATCCTAATGTATCCAATCCTCACACCTTTCCATTTGGTGAACCATAAGTTAGTTTAGTGAATCTGTGATTGCATTTCTCTGTGGAAATATCTTCATTGGTATCAATTTTTAGCTAAGACCTATAAGTGATATTACAGGATATGTGTCTTTTGCTTTCTGACTTAGTACAGTTTGCCTGATTACCTCAAGAATCATACATGGTGCTGCAAATGGCATTGTTTTATTTTTTTCCCTGGCTAATAATCCATCTGTACGTGTACCAGTTCTTCTTTGCCCACGCACCTCTTGATGGACTTTTTGGTTGTCTCCATGTCTTGGCTATTGTAATACTGCTGCAATACACATTTGCTTGCCTGTGTCTTTCCAGTTCTATCTTCTTATGTTGTAGTCCAAGGAGTGGGCTTGCTGTATCATATGGTAACTCAGTGTGTACGTTTTAAAGGCACCACAATTCAGTTCTCATTAGTGGCTCTTTCCAGGTTACGTCCAACTTAAAGTTGAGGGTATGCATTTCTCCAAAACACCTTCAGTATTTATTGTTTGTAGTTTTCTTGCTGAGGGTTATTCTGACAGGTGTGAGCTGATACCCATTTGTGGTTGAATTTGCATGTGTCCCATAATCTGTTGAAATTGAGCTTTAAAGCATGTCCTTTTTATTTATCAAACAGTGATTACAGCTTAGTTCTTCAAGGTGTTTTCTTAAAGTATGTGTCACATTTTGAAAATTTTTGGCCATTACATCCCTCGAGACATTTTGAGGGCAGTTTTCATTTACAGCCCTGCATTACTTGTTCATATGAAGTGACCATTAGCACAGGCTTTAAAGCTGCTTTTGCAGGTAACGGCCAGAGGGCGGCAGCCTTTCTACGTTCCCCACTCTGGTAACTAGGGAAACAGACCTTCCGGCCTGTGGTGTTCCTCCGTTATAAATTAGAGTGCAATGTGCCCGGATAAACCCACAAATGCTGATGTCTCCTTACTTTTGTTTGTTTTTTTTAAATTTAATTTATATTTAGTATTGGAGTAATATTCCATTGTGTACATGGACCACTTCTTCTTGGTGCATTCCTCGGTTGATGGACATTTTCATTGCTTCCAAGTGTTGGCTATGGTAAATATTGCTGGAGCGAAGGATTGCCAGCCTGTGACTTTTTGATTCTCATTTTCTCAGGTGATAGGTCCAGCAGTGGTTTTGATTGATTGACTGGTAGCTCAATGTTTCCCTTTTCAAAGAACCTACATTGTGTTTTCATTAGTGACTCTTAACATGCCCCCCCTTACAACCGAGGGTACGCATTTCTCCACAATCCCTTCAGCATTTATTTTTTGCAGCATTTTTCTAATGGTCATTCTGACTGCTGTGAGCTGATAGGTATTTGTAATATGGGTATGCACGTCGTTAAATATTCTAAAATTCATCATTTTTCCACGCCTTTTTCTTTTCTGTTAAAAGAAAAAAGAAAAGTGTGAGTACAATATCCGTCTTGAAAGTGTCTTCCTGGAACGTTGCCCTCTTCTGAAATTTTTGGTCAATTTTCAACCCCAGGATTGTTTTGAAATGTAGGTGTCATTTACAGGCCTGCAATGAGTGTGAATATTTAGGGACCAATAGCATTAGGTTTAAGCTGCTGTTGTTCGAAACGGCCGCAAGGCAGCAGCATTTCTCCATTACCAAATCTGGTTAGTAGGGCAGCAGAGCCGTTCTGGAAGTCGTTTTCCTAGGTTGTAAATTTGAATGGAATGGGCTGGAAAACGCCCCATAAGTTTATGTCTGATTAATTCTTTTTCGTTGTTTTAATTTTTTAAATCAGGGTAATGGTTAGAATGTTGTTTGTCCAAGGTGTACACACTCTGGTTCATTTACACATTATTTATATCTATTTATGTAGAGATCCTCTTCCCATGTAAATTATTACAGAGTGTTCTGTAGACCTCCCTTGTTATATGGTCGGTCTTTTTGTAATATGTATATAATATGTATTTGGATCATATCCATATCATATAGTAACACTAATCTTCATTTATCCATTCCCCCCACCTTTCCCTTTAGATGAGCAAAGTTGGTTTTCTAAGTTTGTGAGTGTATTTCTCTGTGAATTGTGTTCATTTCTGTCAGTTATTAGATAACGCCTGTAAGTGATATCATAGGATATAAGTCTTTTGCTTTCCGACTTACCTCATGATTTGTGATTATCTCCAGGCTCATTTGTGGTGCCTCAAAGAGCAGGGTTTCATTGTTTTCCATGGCTAATATTCCATTGTGTACCTGGACCACTTATTCTATATCCATTCACTTGTTGATGGACATTTTTATCGCTTCACTGCCTTGGCTATTGTGAATAATGCTGCCCTGCAGCTTTTGCAACCTGTGTCTTCTCGATACTTGTCTTCTCAGGTGAGAGGTCCAATGGTGCACCTGCTGGATTGAATGGTATCTAAATTTTTACTTTTAAACGCAGCTCTTTTCTGTTCTCATTACTGGCTGTTAACCACTTTGCATCTCACCAGCAGCTAGAGGATACACAATTCTCTACAACCGCATCATCATTTATGGTTTGTAGACTTTTTGCTGATGGTCAGTCAACTGGTGTGATTGGAAACCTTTTTGTTGATTAGACTGCATGAGTCTAATAATTCCTGAGGTTGAGCCTTAATCCATTCTCCTTTTTTTAAAGACAGTGAGTAATACTTACCTCTTCATAGTATT
Source organism: Eschrichtius robustus (assembly GCF_028021215.1). NCBI lineage: Eukaryota > Metazoa > Chordata > Mammalia > Artiodactyla > Eschrichtiidae > Eschrichtius > Eschrichtius robustus. The sequence continues at coordinate 84,026,156 of NC_090832.1, forward strand.
TTATTGAAAAATTTGCCTGTATTACATTTTTTTGTCCGTTCCCTACCTCAGCACAATTTTTGACGGCAGGTGTCCTTTACAGCCCTGAGTCCTTGTGAATTTTAAGTGACCATTAGCTGTGGGTTTAAAGCCGCTCTTGCGGGAAACGGCCACAAGGCGGCAGCATTTCTCCTTTACCAAATCTGGTTACTGTGGCAACAGAGCCTTACTGGAAGTGGTGGTCTAGGTTGCAAATTAGAATGGAACGTGCCAGGAAAAAGCCCTTTAAGTTTATGTCTCATTACTTCTTGTTCGTATTTTTAAGTTAATTTTTATTTTTTGTCACAGAAAACTTGATTACAATGTTTTGTTGGTTCTAGGTGTGCAAGATGTGGTTCTTTCACACATATACATATATCTATTCTTCTTCGGATCCTTTTCCCATGTAGGTTATGACACAATGTACAGTAGTCTTCTCTTGGTATTCTGTAGGTCTTTGGTGATTATATATTTCACATGTGTTTGTATGTCTCTGTTAACCTCAATATGTTAATGTATCCAATCCTCACACCTTTCCATCTGGTGAAACATTAGTTTCTTTAATGAATCTGTGATTGCCTTTCTCTGTGGAAATATCTTCGTTTGTATCAATTTTTAGGTAATTCCTAAAAGTGATATGATAGGATGTGTGTCTTTCACTTTCTCACTTACTACAAGTTGTGTGATTACCTCTAGACTCATCTATGGTGCTGCAAATGGCATTGTTTCATTTTTTCACTAGCTCATATTCCATCTGTATATGTAGCAGTTCTTATTTGTCCACCCATTTGTCAGTGGACTTTTTGGTTACTTCCATATCTTGGCTATTGTAATAGTATGCATTGCAGATTTGCGTGCCTGTGTCCTTCCAATTTTGCCTTCGTCGGTTATAGGTCCAGGAATAAGTCTGCTATGTCATATGGTAGCTCAGTGTTTACCTTTTAAAGGTACCTCCATTCTGTTATCATTAGTGGCTCTTTCCAGGTTACGTCCCACTTAAAGTTGAGGGTATGCATTTCTCCACAGCACCTTCAGCATTTATTCTTTGTAGTTTTTGCTGATGGTTATTCTGACGGGTGTGAGCTGACACCTCTTTACGGTTGAATTTGCATGTGTCTCATATTCCGTTGCAATTGAGCTTTAAGGCAAGTCTTTTTTTTATTTTTCAAGCTGTAATTACAGCTTAGTTCTTCAAAGTGGTTTCTTAAAGTATGTGCCAAATTTTGAAATGTTTTGGCCATTACCTCCCTCAAGACATTTTGAGGGCAGGTTTCATTTTCAGCCCTACAGTACTTGTTCATATGAAGTGACCATTAGCACAGGCTTTAAACTGCTTTTGCAGGTAACGGCCACAGGGCTGCTACCTTTCTACATTCCCCACACTGATACTAGGGAAACAGACTTTACGTCCAGTGGTGTTCCTCGGTTGTAAATTAGAGTAGAATGTGCCCAGGTAAACACACAAAAGCTGATGTCTCTTTACTTTTGTTGGTTTTTTAAATTTAATTTATATTTATTATTGGAGTTAATATTCTATTTTGTACATGGAACACTTCTTGGTGCATTCCTCTGTTGATGGACATTTTCGTTGCTTACAAGTGTTGCCTATGGTAAATATTGCTGGAGTGCAGGATTGCCAGCCTGTGACTTTTTGATTCTCATTTTCTCTGGTGATAGGGCCAGCAATGGGTGTGATTGATGGACTGGTCACTCAGTGTTTACTTTTTCAAAGCACCTCCAATGTGTTTTTATTAGTGGCTTTTACAACGTCCCCCTTAGAACCGAGGGTACGCATTTCTCCACAATTGCTTCAGCATTTATTGTTTGCACCATTTTTGCTGATGGCCATTCTGACTGCTGTGATCTGATAGGTATTTGTAATTTGGGTTTGCATATCTTTCAAAATTCCTAAAATTCATCATTTTTCCACATCTTTTTCTTTTATCAAAAGAAAAATCTGTGAGCACAATATACCTCTTGAAATTATCTTCTTCGAAGGTTGCCCTCTTTTGAATTTTTTGTTCGATTTTTGACCCCAGAATTTTTTTGGAGGGCAGGTGTCATTTACAGAACTGCAAGTTGGTGAATATTTAGTGACCGTTTGCAGTGGGTTTAAAGCTGTTTTTGTGGGAAACGGCCAAAAGGAGGCAGCATTTCGCCATTCCCCAATCTAGGTACTAGGGCAGCAGAGCCTTTCTGGAAGTCGTTGTCTTAGGTTGTAAATTAGAATGGAGTTTGCCAGGAGAAATCCCCATAAGTTTATGTCTCATTAGTTCTTATTCGTTTTTTTTTCCAAACACACACACTGTATTTTATTTTTATAAGAGATAAATAGACTGACATCAAGCATTGTACATGGATGATCACAACAAAAGCAACAATGATTGCACTTACCAAACATGAAACACACTCATACTATGTCATAATATTGACATTCAGTCCAGTAATCCTTCACTGTAGCAGCTGCTTTACTTTGCAGTGAAAATTGATTTCTATATTCTTTGCCTCTGAGTCCTTGTGGGATTTTTTTTTTTAATTCAAACAGAAAGTAACAAAAATTATATTATCGTCATCAGTTCACTCAGTCCCATGTAATTATTTTTTTTTTCATCTTGATCTTTTGTTAGCACTTTTATGAGTTCATTAGTTTTATCATTAGAGTTCTGAAAATGCTTATTCATTCAGTTCAGCAGTACAGTAGAGTTACCAGAAACCTGTATTTGTCAGAGTCTTTTCCATGAATTTCACGAAGATGAAACCCTTTTATAGGAACATATTTGCAAAAGCATCAGAGTACACCCAGAACTGTCTGTAAATGACAAAAGACTTAAAAATGACCACGGTTAAAGATTTGATGAAAGTTTATAATAATGCAGTTGACAAGAAAATTAGATATTTCTGAGATATACATTTTAAAATAATAACTAGGATAATGAATTATAACATTATACCAGAACATATAAGATTTTTAGAAATTTCATGTAATGTCTGAAACATTTATATTAACATATTTCCATACAAATAACCGAATGAAAGTTTAGTATTATTTGTTTTGTTTCTTTTTTTATACTGCAGGTTCTTATCAGTCATCAATTTTATACACATCAGTGTATACATGTCAATCCCAATCGCCCAATTCAGCACAACACCATCCCCACCCCACCGCATTTCCCCCCCCTTGGTGTCCATATGTCTATGCTCTACATCTGTGTCTCAACTTCTGCCCTGCAAACTGGCTCATCTGTACCAATTTTCTAGGTTCCACATGCCTGCGTTAATATACGATATTTGTTTTTCTCTTTCTGACTTACTTCACTCTGTATGACAGTCTCTAGATCCATCCACGTCTCAACAAATGACTCAGTTTGGTTCCTTTTTGTGGCTGAGTAATATTCCATTCTATATATGTACCACAACTTCTTTATCCATTCGTCTGTTGATGGGCATTTAGGTTGCTTCCATGACCTGGCTATTGTAAATAGTGCTGTAATAAACATTCGGGTGCATGTGTATTTTTGAATTATGGTTTTCTCTGGGTGTATACCCAGTAGTGGGATTCCTGGGTCATATGGTAGCTCAATGTTAACATTTTTAAGGCACCTCCATTCTGTTCTCTTTAGTGGCTCTTTCCAAGTTACTTCCCACTTAAAGTTGAGGGTATGCATTCCTCCACAACAACTTCAGCATTTATTGTTTGTAGTTTTCTTGCTGATGGTTATTTTGACAAGTGTGAGCTGATACCTCTTTGTGGTTGAATTTGCACGTGCCTCATAATCCGTGGAAATTGAGCTTTAAGGCATGTCCTTTTTATTTTTCAAGCTGTGATTACCCCTGAGTTCTTCAAAGTGTTCTCTTAAAGTATGTGTCAAATTTTGACATGTTTTGGCCATTACCTCCCTCAAGACATTTTGAGGGCAGGTTTCATTTACAGTCCTGCAGTACTTGTTCCTATGAAATGACCATGAGCACAGGCTTTAAAGCTGCTTTTGCAGGTAACTGCCAGGGGGTGGCAGCCTTTCTATGTTCCCCACCCTGGTACCTAGGGAAAAGCCCTTGCGGCCTGTGGTGTTTCTCGGTTATAAGTTAGCGTGGAGTGTGCCCGCACAAACCCACACAAGCTGATGTCTCCTGACTTTTGTTGGTTTTTTAAATGTAATTTTTATTTTTTATTGGAGTAATTTCCCAATGGGTACGTGGACCACTTCTACTTTGTGCATTCTTCGGTTGATGGATATTTTCATTGCTTCCAGGTATTGGCTATGGTAAATGTTGTTGGAGTGCTGGATTGCCAGCCTGTGACTTTTTGATTCTCATTTTCTCAGTTGATAGGCCCAGCAGTGAGTGTGATTGACTGAATGGTAGCACCGTGTTTTCCTTTTCAAAGCACCTTCTTTGTGTTTTCATTAGTGCCTCTTACCACGTCCCCCTTAGAATCGAGGGTACGCATTCCTCCACAATCGATTTAGCATTTATTGTTTGCAGCATTTATACTAATGGCCCTACTGGCTGCTGTGAGCTGATAGGGTTTTGTAATTTGGGTTTGCATGTCTTTGAAAATTCGTAAAACTCACCATTTTTCTCCACCGATTTCTTTTCTGTTAAAAAAAGGAAACAATTGGGAGTACAATATAACTCTTGAAATTGTCTTCTTGGAAGGTTGCCCTCTTTTGAATTTTTTGGTCGATTTTCCACCCCAGAGTTTTTTTAGAGAGCAGGTGTCATTTCCCGAACTGCAAGCTTGGTGAATATTTAGTGACCTTTAGCAATGGGTTTAAAGCTGCTGTTGTGGGAAGTGGCCTCAAGGAGGCAGCATTTCTCCATTCAAAGATCTGGGTAGTAGGGCAGCAGAGACTTTCTGGAAGTCGTGTTCCTAGGTTGTAAATTACATTGTAATGTGCATGGAGAAAGCCCAATAAGTTTATGTGTCATTATTTGTTCTTGTATTTTAAAAGTGTTTTAATTGGGGTAAAGCTTAGAATATTGTTTGTCCTAGGTGTACACAATCTGGTTCATTTGTACATTATATATGTCTATTCAAGTACAGATCCTCTTCCCATGTAAAATGTTACAGAGGGTTCCACAGACCTCCGTAGCTACATGGTCGGTCTTTTTGAGATATGTATATAATATGTGTTTGTATAGTTATAGCAACACTAATCTTAATTTATCCATTCCCCCCACCTTTCCTTTTAGATGAGCATAGTTTGTTTTCTAAGTCTGTGAGTGTCTTTCTCTGTGGAAATATATTCATTTGTGTCAGTTATTAGATAACGCCTATAAGTGATATCATAGAATACAGGTCTTTGGTTTCCGAGTTACCTCATGTTTCGTGATTATCTCCAGACTCATTTGTGGTGCCTCAGACAGCAATGGTTCATTGTTTACCATGGCTAATATTCCATTGTGTACATGGACCACTTCTTGTTTATCCATTCACCTGTAGTTGGATATTTTGATTGCTTCACTGTCTTGGCTATTGTGAATAAGGCTGCACTGCAGGTTTTGCGGCCTGAGTCTTCTCGATTCGTGTCTTCTCAGGTGAGAGGTCCAATGGTACACCTGCTGGATTGAATGGTACGTCCATTTTTACTTTTAAACACAGCTCCTTTCTGTTCTCATTATTGGCTGTTACCCCTTTACGTCTCACCAGCAGGTAGAGGGTACACAGTTCTCTAAAACCCCTTCAGCATTTATTGTTTGTTGACTTTTTGCTGATGGTCAGTCGACTGGTGTAAGTTGAAACTTTTTATAGAATAGATTGCATGGGTCTAACATTCCCTGAGGTTGAGCTTTTATCCATTTTCCTTTTTTTTAAAACACCGTGAGTAAAACTTAACTCTTCATACTCTCTTCTTGAAACATTTGCCTGTTTTGAATTTTTTTGTCCATTCCCTCCTTCAGCACATTTTTTTAGGGCAGGTGTCCTTTACAGCCCTGAGTCCTTGTGAATGTTAAGTGAGCATTAGCTGTGAGTTTAAAGCTGCTCTTGCAGGAAACGGCCACAAGGTGGCAGTATTTCTCCTTTTCCAAATTTCGTAACTAGGGAAACAGAGGCTTAATGGAAGTGTTGTTCTAGGTTGTAAATTAGAATGGAATGTGCCAGGAAAAAGCCCTTTAAGTTTATGTCTCATAACTTCTTGTTCATATTTGTAATTTACATTTTATTTTTTATCCCAGCACATTTGATTACAATGGTTTGTTTGTTCTAGGTGTGCAAGATGTGCTTCTTTCACACACATACATGTATCTATTCTTCCACGCATCCTTTTCCCATGTAGGTTATGCCACAATGTTGAGTAGTCTTCTCCTGGTCTTCCGTACGTCTTTGTTGATTATATATTTCACATGGTTTGTATATCTCTGTTAACCCCAATATGGTAATGTATCCAATCCTCATCCCTTTCTATTTGGTGAACCATAAGATTTTTTTAATGAATCTCTGATTGCCTTTCTCTGTGGAAATATCTTCACTGGTATTAATTTTTAAGTAACTCCTAAAAGTGATATGATAGGATATGTGTCTTTTGCTTTCTCACTTACTACAGGTGGCGTGCTTACGTCTAGACTCATGTATGGGCTGCAAATGGCATTGTTTCATTTTTTTCACTAGCGAATATTCCATCTGTACATGGAGGAGTTCTTCTTTGTCCACCCATCTGTTGGTGATCTTTTTGGTTACTTCCATATCTTGGCTATTGTAATACTGTGCCATGCAGATTTGCCTGCCTGTGTCTTTCCAATTCTCTCTTCTTAGATTATAGGTCGAGGAGTGAGCCTGCTGGATCATATGGTAGCTCAATGTTTACCTTTTTAAGGCACCTCCATTCTGCTCTCATTTGTGGCCCTTTCCAACTTACGTCCCCCTTGAAGTTGAGGGTACGCATTTCTCCACAACACCTTCAGCATTTTTGTCTGTAGATTTCTTGTTGATGGTTATTCTGACAATTGTGAGCTGATACCTTTTTGTGGTTGAATTCGCATGTGCCTCATAATCCGTTGAATTTGAGCTTTAAGGCATGTCCTTTTTATTTTTCAAGCTGTGATTACCCCTTAGTTCTTCAACTTGTTCTCGCAAAGTATGCGTCACATTTTGAAATGTTTTGGCCATTACTTCCCTCAAGACATTTTGAGGGCAGATTTCATTTACAGTTCTGCAGTACTTGTTCCTGTGAAATGACCATTAGCACAGGCTTTAATGCTGCTTTTGCAGGTAACTGCAAGAGGGCGGCAGCCTTTCTATGTTCCCCACCCTGGTACCTTGGGAAAAGCCCTTGAGGCCTGTGGTGTTTCTCGGTTATAAATTAGAGTGGAGTGTGCCCGGACAAACCCACACAAGCTGATGTCTCCTGACTTTTGTTGGTTTTTTAAATGTAATTTTTATTTTTTATTAGAGTAATTTCTCACTGGGTACGTGGACGACTTCTACTTTGTGCATTCCTTGGTTGATGAACATTTTCATTGCTTCCAGGTGTTGGCTATGGTAAATGTTGTTGGAGTGCTGGATTGCCAGCCAGTGACTTTTTAATTCTCATTTTCTCAGGTGATAGGCCCAGCAGTGGGTGTGATTGATTGACTGGTAGCAACGTGTTTCCCTTTTGAAAGCACCTTCTTTGTGTTTTCATTAGTGCCTCTTACCAAGTCCCCCTTAGAATCGAGGGTACGCATTCCTCCACAATCGATTTAGCATTTATTGTTTGCAGCATTTATACTAATGGCCCTACTGGCTGCTGTGAGCTGATAGGGTTTTGTAATTTGGGTTTGTATGTCTTTGAAAATTTGTAAAACTCACCATTTTTCTCCACCGTTTTATTTTCTGTTAAAAAAAGGAAACAATTGGGAGTACAATATAACTCTTGAAATTCTCTACTTGGAAGGTTGACCTCTTTTAAATTTTTTGGTCGATTTTCCACCCCAGAGTTTTTTTAGAGAGCAGGTGTCATTTCCCGAACTGCAAGTTTGGTGAATATTTAGTGACCTTTAGCAATGGGTTTAAAGCTGCTGTTGTGGGAAGTGGCCTCAAGGAGGCAGCATTTCTCCATTCCCAGATCTGGGTAATAAGGCAGCAGAGCCTTTATGGAAGTCGTGTTCCTAGGTTGTAAATTACATTGTAATGTGCATGGCGAAATCCCCATAAGTTTATGTGTCATTATTTCTTCATGGATTTTAAAAGTGTTTTAATTGGGGTAAAGCTTAGAATATTGTTTGTGCTAGGTGTACACAATCTGGTTCATTTGTACATTATATATGTCTATTCAAGTACAGATCCTCTTCCCATGTAAAATGTTACAGAGGTTTGCACAGACCTCCCTTGCTACATGTTCGGTCTTATTGAGATATGTATATAATATGTGTTTGTATAGATATAGCAACACTAATCTTAATTTATCCCTTCCCCCCACCTTTCCTTTTAGATGAGCATAGTTTGTTTTCTAAGTCTGTGAGTGTCTTTCTCTGTGGAAATATATTCATTTGTGTCAGTTATTAGATAACGCCTATAAGTGATATTATAAAATACAGGTCTTTGGTTTCCGAGTTACCTCATGTTTCATGATTATCTCCAGACTCAATAGTGGTGCCTCAAAGAGCAATGGTTCATTGTTTTCCATGCCTAATATTCAATTGTGTACATGGACCACTTCTTCTTTATCCATTCACCTGTTGTTGGACATTTTGATTGCTTCACTGTCTTGGCTATTGTGAATAAGGCTGCACTGCAGCTTTTGCGGCCTGAGTCTTCTCGATTTTTCTCTTCTCAGGTGAGAGGTCCAATGGTGCGCCTGCTGGATTGAATGGTACCTCCATTTTTACTTTTAAACACAGCTCCTTTCTGTTCTCATTATTGGCTATTACCCCTTTACGTTTCTCCAGCAGGTAGAGGGTACACAATTCTCTAAAACCCCTTCAGGATTTATTGTTTGTTGACTTTTTGCTGATGGTCAGTCCACTGGTGTAAGTTGAAACTTTTTGTAGATTAGATTGCATGAGTCTAACACTCCCTGAGGTTGAGCTTTTATCCATTTTCCTTTTTTAAAAAAAGAGTGTGAGTAAAACATAACTCTTCATAATCTCTTATTGAAACACTTACCCTTTTTGAATTTTTTTGTCCATTCCCACCTTCAGCACATTTTTTTAGGGCAGGTGTCCTTTAGAGCCCTGAGTCCTTGTGAATGTTAAGTGAGCATTAGCTGTGAGTTTAAAGCTGCTCTTGCAGGACACGGCCACAAGGTGGCAGCATTTCTCCTTTTCCAAATTTCGTAACTAGGGAAACAGAGGCTTAATGGAAGTGTTGTTCTAGGTTGTAAATTAGAATGGAATGTGCCAGGAAAAAGCCCTTTAAGTTTATGTCTCATAACTTCTTGTTCATATTTGTAATTTACATTTTATTTTTTATCCCAGCACATTTGATTACAATGGTTTGTTTGTTCTAGGTGTGCAAGATGTGCTTCTTTCACACACATACATGTATCTATTCTTCCACGCATCCTTTTCCCATGTAGGTTATGCCACAATGTTGAGTAGTCTTCTCCTGGTCTTCCGTACGTCTTTGGTGATTATATATTTCACATGGTTTGTATATCTCTGTTAACCCCAATATGGTAATGTATCCAATCCTCATCCCTTTCTATTTGGTGAACCATAAGATTTTTTTAATGAATCTCTGATTGCCTTTCTCTGTGGAAATATCTTCACTGGTATTAATTTTTAAGTAACTCCTAAAAGTGATATGATAGGATATGTGTCTTTTGCTTTCTCACTTACTACAGGTGGCGTGCTTACGTCTAGACTCATGTATGGGCTGCAAATGGCATTGTTTCATTTTTTTCACTAGCGAATATTCCATCTGTACATGGAGGAGTTCTTCTTTGTCCACCCATCTGTTGGTGGACTTTTTGGTTACTTCCATATCTTGGCTATTGTAATACTGTGCCATGCAGATTTGCCTGCCTGTGTCTTTCCAATTCTCTCTTCTTAGATTATAGGTCGAGGAGTGAGCCTGCTGGATCATATGGTAGCTCAATGTTTACCTTTTTAAGGCACCTCCATTCTGCTCTCAATTGTGGCCCTTTCCAACTTACGTCCCCCTTGAAGTTGAGGGTACGCATTTCTCCACAACACCTTCAGCATTTTTGTCTGTAGATTTCTTGTTGATGGTTATTCTGACAATTGTGAGCTGATACCTTTTTGTGGTTGAATTCGCATGTGCCTCATAATCCGTTGAATTTGAGCTTTAAGGCATGTCCTTTTTATTTTTCAAGCTGTGATTACCCCTTAGTTCTTCAACTTGTTCTCGCAAAGTATGCGTCACATTTTGAAATGTTTTGGCCATTACTTCCCTCAAGACATTTTGAGGGCAGATTTCATTTACAGTTCTGCAGTACTTGTTCCTGTGAAATGACCATTAGCACAGGCTTTAATGCTGCTTTTGCAGGTAACTGCAAGAGGGCGGCAGCCTTTCTATGTTCCCCACCCTGGTACCTTGGGAAAAGCCCTTGAGGCCTGTGGTGTTTCTCGGTTATAAATTAGAGTGGAGTGTGCCCGGACAAACCCACACAAGCTGATGTCTCCTGAATTTTGTTGGTTTTTTAAATGTAATTTTTATTTTTTATTAGAGTAATTTCTCACTGTGTACGTGGACGACTTCTACTTTGTGCATTCCTCGGTTGATGAACATTTTCATTGCTTCCAGGTGTTGGCTATGGTAAATGTTGTTGGAGTGCTGGATTGCCAGCCTGTGACTTTTTAATTCTCATTTTCTCAGGTGATAGGCCCAGCAGTGGGTGTGATTGATTGACTGGTAGCACCGTGTTTCCCTTTTGAAAGCACCTTCTTTGTGTTTTCATTAGTGCCTCTTACCAAGTCCCCCTTAGAATCGAGGGTACGCATTCCTCCACAATCGATTTAGCATTTATTGTTTGCAGCATTTATACTAATGGCCCTACTGGCTGCTGTGAGCTGATAGGGTTTTGTAATTTGGGTTTGTATGTCTTTGAAAATTTGTAAAACTCACCATTTTTCTCCACCGTTTTATTTTCTGTTAAAAAAAGGAAACAATTGGGAGTACAATATAACTCTTGAAATTCTCTACTTGGAAGGTTGACCTCTTTTAAATTTTTTGGTCGATTTTCCACCCCAGAGTTTTTTTAGAGAGCAGGTGTCATTTCCCGAACTGCAAGTTTGGTGAATATTTAGTGACCTTTAGCAATGGGTTTAAAGCTGCTGTTGTGGGAAGTGGCCTCAAGGAGGCAGCATTTCTCCATTCCCAGATCTGGGTAATAAGGCAGCAGAGCCTTTATGGAAGTCGTGTTCCTAGGTTGTAAATTACATTGTAATGTGCATGGCGAAATCCCCATAAGTTTATGTGTCATTATTTCTTCATGGATTTTAAAAGTGTTTTAATTGGGGTAAAGCTTAGAATATTGTTTGTGCTAGGTGTACACAATCTGGTTCATTTGTACATTATATATGTCTATTCAAGTACAGATCCTCTTCCCATGTAAAATGTTACAGAGGTTTGCACAGACCTCCCTTGCTACATGTTCGGTCTTATTGAGATATGTATATAATATGTGTTTGTATAGATATAGCAACACTAATCTTAATTTATCCCTTCCCCCCACCTTTCCTTTTAGATGAGCATAGTTTGTTTTCTAAGTCTGTGAGTGTCTTTCTCTGTGGAAATATATTCATTTGTGTCAGTTATTAGATAACGCCTATAAGTGATATTATAGAATACAGGTCTTTGGTTTCCGAGTTACCTCATGTTTCGTGATTATCTCCAGACTCAATAGTGGTGCCTCAAAGAGCAATGGTTCATTGTTTTCCATGCCTAATATTCCATTGTGTACATGGACCACTTCTTCTTTATCCATTCACCTGTTGTTGGACATTTTGATTGCTTCACTGTCTTGGCTATTGTGAATAAGGCTGCACTGCAGCTTTTGCGGCCTGAGTCTTCTCGATTTTTCTCTTCTCAGGTGAGAGGTCCAATGGTGCGCCTGCTGGATTGAATGGTACCTCCATTTTTACTTTTAAACACAGCTCCTTTCTGTTCTCATTATTGGCTATTACCCCTTTACGTTTCTCCAGCAGGTAGAGGGTACACAATTCTCTAAAACCCCTTCAGGATTTATTGTTTGTTGACTTTTTGCTGATGGTCAGTCCACTGGTGTAAGTTGAAACTTTTTGTAGATTAGATTGCATGAGTCTAACACTCCCTGAGTTTGAGCTTTTATCCATTTTCCTTTTTTAAAAAAAGAGTGTGAGTAAAACATAACTCTTCATAATCTCTTATTGAAACACTTACCCTTTTTGAATTTTTTTGTCCATTCCCACCTTCAGCACATTTTTTTAGGGCAGGTGTCCTTTAGAGCCCTGAGTCCTTGTGAATGTTAAGTGAGCATTAGCTGTGAGTTTAAAGCTGCTCTTGCAGGACACGGCCACAAGGTGGCAGCATTTCTCCTTTTCCATATTTCGTAACTAGGGAAACAGAGGATTAATGGAAGTGGTGTTCTAGGTTGTAAATTAGAATGGAATGTGTCAGGAAAAAGCCCTTTAAGTTTATGTCTGATTACTTCTTGTTCGTATTTGTAATTTACTTTTTATTCTTTATCCCAGCACATTTGATTACAATGGTTTGTTTTTTCTAGGTGTGCAAGATGTGCTTCTTTCACACATATACATGTATCTATTCTTCCACGCATCCTTTTCCCATGTAGGTCATGACACAATGTTGAGTAGTCTTCTCCTGGTCTTCCGTACGTCTTTGTTGATTATATATTTCACATGGTTTGTATATCTCTGTTAACCCCAATATGGTAATGTATCCAATCCTCATCCCTTTCTATTTGGTGAACCATAAGATTTTTTTAATGAATCTCTGATTGCCTTCCTCTGTGGAAATATCTTCACTGGTATTAATTTTTAAGTAACTCCTAAAAGTGATATGATAGGATATGTGTCTTTTGCTTTCTCACTTACTACAGGTGGCATGCTTACGTCTAGACTCATGTATGGGCTGCAAATGGCATTGTTTCATTTTTTTTCACTAGCGAATATTCCATCTGTACATGGAGGAGTTCTTCTTTGTCCACCCATCTGTTGGTGGACTTTTTGGTTACTTCCATATCTTGGCTATTGTAATACTGTGCCATGCAGATTTGCCTGCCTGTGTCTTTCCAATTCTCTCTTCTTAGATTATAGGTCGAGGAGTGAGCCTGCTGGATCATATGGTAGCTCAATGTTTACCTTTTTAAGGCACCTCCATTCTGCTCTCATTTGTGGCCCTTTCCAACTTACGTCCCCCTTGAAGTTGAGGGTACGCATTTCTCCACAACACCTTCAGCATTTTTGTCTGTAGATTTCTTGTTGATGGTTATTCTGACAATTGTGAGCTGATACCTTTTTGTGGTTGAATTCGCACGTGCCTCATAATCCGTTGAAATTGAGCTTTAAGGCATGTCCCTTTTATTTTTCAAGCTGTGATTACCCCTTAGTTCTTCAAATTGTTCTCTTAAAGTATGCGTCACATTTTGAAATGTTTTGGCCATTACCTCCCTCAAGACATTTTGAGGGCAGGTTTCATTTACAGTTCTGCAGTACTTGTTCCTATGAAATGACCATTAGCACAGGCTTTAATGCTGCTTTTGCAGATAACTGCCAGAGGGTGGCAGCCTTTCTATGTTCCCCACCCTGGTAACTAGGGAGAAGCCCTTGTGGCCTGTGGTGTTTCTCGGTTATAAATTAGAGTGGAGTGTGCCCGGACAAACCCACACAAGCTGATGTCTCTTTACTTTTGTTGGAGTTTTAAATTTAATTTTTATTTTTTATTGGAGTAATTTTCCACCGTGTACGTGGACCACTTCTACTTTGTGCATTCCTCGGTTGATGGACATTTTCATTGCTTCCAAGCGTTGGCTATGGTAAATATTGTTGGAGTGCAGGATTGCCAGCCTGTGACTGTTTGATTCTCATTTTCACAGGTGATAGGCCCAGCAGTAGGTGTGATTGACTGACTGGTAGCACCGTGTTTTCCTTTTCAAAGCACCTTCTTTGTGTTTTCATTACTGGCACTTACCACGTCCCCCTTAGAATCGAGGGTACGCATTTCTCCACAATCGCTTCAGCATTTATTGTTTGCCGCATTTATGCTAATGGCCATACTGGCTGCTGTGAGCTGATAGGTTTTTGTAATTTGGGTTTGCATGTCTTTGAAAATTCATAAAACTCATCATTTTTCTCCACCGTTTACTTTTCTGTTAAAAAAAAGGAAACAGTTGGGAGTACAATATATCTCTTGAAATTGTCTTCTTGGAAGGTTGCCCTATTTTGAAATTTTTGGTCGATTTTCCACCCCAGAATTTTTTTAGAGAAAAGGTGTCATTTCCCGAACTGCAAGTTTGGTGAATATTTAGTGACCTTTAGCAATGGGTTTAAAGCTGCTGTTGTGGGAAGTGGCCTCAAGAAGGCAGCATTTCTCCATTCCCAAATCTGGGTAGTGGGGCAGCAGAGCCTTTCTGGCAGTCGTGTTCCTAGGTTGTAAATTAAATTGGAATGTGCATGGAGAAACCCCCATACTTTTATGTCTCTTTATTTCTTCTTGGATTTAAAATTTTTTTTTAATTGGGGTAAAGCTTAGAATATTGTTTGTCCTAGGTGTACACAATCTGGTTCATTTGTACATTATATATTTCTATTCAAGTACAGATCCTCTTCCCATGTAAAATGTTACAGAGGGATCCACAGACCTCCCTTGCTACATGGTCGGTCTTTTTGAGATATGTATATAATATGTGTTTGTATAGATATAGCAACACTAATCTTAATTTATCCATTCTCCCCACCTTTCCTTTTAGATGAGCATAGTTTGTTTTCTAAGTCTGTGAGTGTCTTTCTCTGTAGAAATATATTCATTTGTGTCAGTTATTAGATAACGCCTATAAGTGATATCATAGAATACAGGTCTTTGGTTTCCGAGTTACCTCATGTTTCGTGATTATCTCCAGACTCATTTGTGGTGCCTCAAAGAGCAATGGTTCATTGTTTTCCATGGCTAATATCCCATTGTGTACATGGACCACTTCTTCTTTATCCATTCACGTGTTCTTGGACATTTTGATTGCTTCACTGTCTTGGCTATTGTGAATAAGGCTGCACTGCAGCTTTTGCGGCCTGTGTCTTCTCGATTCTTGTCTTCTCAGGTGAAAGGTCCAATGGTGCGCCTGCCGGATTGAATGGTACCTCCATTTTTACTTTTAAACACAGCTCCTTTCTGTTCTCATTATTGGCTGTTACCCCTTTCCGTCTCACCAGCAGGTAGAGGGTACACAGTTCTCTAAAACCCCTTCAGGATTTATTGTTTGTTGACTTTTTGCTGATGATCAGTCGACTGGTGTAAGTTGAAACTTTTTGTAGATTAGATTGCATGCGTCTAACACTCCCTGAGGTTGAGCTTTTATCCATTTTCCTTTTTTTTAAAAAGAGTGTGAGTAAAACATAACTCTTCATAATCTCTTCTTGAAACATTTGCCTGTTTTGAATTTTTTTGTCCATTCCCACCTTCAGCACATTTTTTTAGGGCAGGTGTCCTTTAGAGCCCTGAGTCCTTGTGAATGTTAAGTGAGCATTAGCTGTGAGTTTAAAGCTGCTCTTGCAGGAGACAGCCACAAGGTGGCAGCGTTTCTCCTTTACCAAATTTGGTTACTACGGAAACAGAGGCTTAAAGGAAGTGGTGTTCTAGGTTGTATATTAGAATGGAATGTGCCAGGAAAAAGCCCTTTAAGTTTATGTCTGATTACTTCTTGTTCATATTTGTAATTTACTTTTATTTTTTATCCCAGCAAATTTGATTACAATGGTTTGATTGCTCTAGGTGTGCAAGATGTGGTTCTTTCACACATATACATGTATCTATTCTTCCTCGAATCCTTTTCCCATGTCCGGTTATGACACAATGTTGAGTAGTCTTCTCCTGGTCTTCCGTACGTCTTTGGTGGTTATATATTTCACATGGTTTGTATATCTCTGTTAACCCCAATATGATAATGTATCCAATCCTCATCCCTTTCTATATGGTGAACCATAAGTTTTTTTCATGAATCTGTGATTGCCTTTCTCTGTGGAAATATCTACATTGGCATCAATTTTTAAGTAACTCCTAAAAGTGAATTGAAAGCATATGTGTCTCTTGCTTTCTCACTTACTACAGGTGGCGTGATTACATCTAGACTCATCCATGGTGCTGCAAATGGCATTGTTTCATTTTTTTCACTAGCGAATATTCCATCTGTACATGGAGGAGTTCTTCTTTGTCCACCCATCTGTTGGTAGACTTTTTGGTTACTTCCATATGCTGGCTATTGTATTACTGTGCCATGCAGATTTGCCTGCCTGTGTCTTTCCAATTCTCTCTTCTTAGATTATAGGTCGAGGAGTGGGCCTGCTGGATCATATGGTAGCTCAATGTTTACCTTTTTAAGGCACCTCCATTCTGCTGTCATTCGTAGCCCTCTCCAACTTACGTCCCACTTGAATTTGAGGGTATGCATTTCTCCACAACACCTTCAGCATTTATTATTTGTAGTTTCCTTGCTGATGGTTATTCTGACAAGTGTGAGCTGATACCTCTTTGTGGTTGAATTTGCATGTGCCTCATAATCCGGTGAAATTGAGCTTTAAGGCATGTCCTTTTTATTTTTCAAGCTGTGATTACTCCTTAGTTCTTCAAAGTGATCTCTTAAAATATGTGTCACATTTTGAAATGTTTTGGCCATTACCTCCCTCAAGACATTTTGAGGGCAGGTTTCATTTACAATCCTGCAGTACTTGTTCCTATGAAATGACCATGAGCACAGGCTTTAAAGCTGCTTTTGCAGGTAACTGCCAGAGGGTGGCAGCCTTTCTATGTTCCCCACCCTGGTACCTAGGGAAAAGCCCTTGCGGCCTGTGGTGTTTCTCGGTTATAAATTAGAGTGGAGTGTGCCCGGACAAACCCACACAAGCTGATGTCTCCTGAATTTTGTTGGTTTTTTAAATGTAATTTTTATTTTTTATTAGAGTAATTTCCCACTGGGTACGTGGAGCACTTCTACTTTGTGCATTCCTCGGTTGATGGACATTTTCATTGCTTCCAGGTGTTGGCTATGGTAAATGTTGTTGGAGTGCTGGATTGCCAGCCTGTGACTTTTTAATTCTCATTTTCTCAGGTGATAGGCCCAGCAGTGGGTGTGATTGATTGACTGGTAGCACCGTGTTTCCCTTTTCAAAGCACCTTCTTTGTGTTTTCTTTAGTGCCTCTTACCACGTCACCCTTAGAATCGAGGGTACGCATTCCTCCACAATCGATTTAGCATTTATTGTTTGCAGCATTTATGCTAATGGCCCTACTGGCTGCTGTGAGCTGATAGGGTTTTGTAATTTGGGTTTGCATGTCTTTGAAAATTCGTAAAACTCACCATTTTTCTCCACCGTTTTCTTTTCTGTTAAAAAAAGGAAACAATTGGGAGTACAATATAACTCTTGAAATTCTCTTCTTGGAAGGTTGCCGTCTTTTGAATTTTTTGGTCGATTTTCCACCCCAGAGTTTTTTTAGAGAGTAGGTGTCATTTCCCGAACTGCAACATTGGTGAATATTTAGTGACATTTAGCAATGGGTTTAAAGCTGCTGTTGTGGGAAGTGGCCTCAAGCAGGCAGCATTTCTCCATTCCCAAGTCTGGGTAGTAGGGCAGCAGAGCCTTTCTGGAAGTCGTGTTGCTAGGTTGTAAATTACATTGTAATGTGCATGGAGAAAGCCCCATAAGTTTATGTGTCATTATTTGTTCTTGTATTTTAAAAGTGTTTTAATTGGGGTAAAGCTTAGAATATTGTTTGTCCTAGGTGTACACAATCTGGTTCATTTGTACATTATATATGTCTATTCAAGTACAGATCCTCTTCCCATGTAAAATGTTACTGAGGGTTCCGCAGACCTCACTTGCTATATGGTCGGTCTTTTTGAGATATGTTTATAATATGTGTTTGTATACATATAGTAACACTAATCTTAATTTATCCCTTCCCCCCACCTTTCCTTTTAGATGAGCACAGTTTGTTTTCTAAGTCTGTGAGTGTCTTTCTCTGTGGAAATATGTTCATTTGTGTCAGTTATTAGATAACGCCTATAAGTGATATCATAGAATATAGGTCTTTTGCTCTCCGACTTACCTCATGTTTCGTGATTATCTCCAGACTCATTTGTGGTGCCTCAGAGAGCAATGGTTCATTGTTTTCCATGGCTAATATTCCATTGTGTACATGGACCACTTCTTCTTTATCCATTCACCTGTTGTTGGGCATTTTCATTGCTTCACTGTCTTGGCTATTGTGAATAAGGCTGCACTGCAGCTTTTGCGGCCTGAGTCTTCTCGATTCTTGTCTTCTCAGGTGAGAGGTCCAATGGTGCGCCTGCTGGCTTGAATGGTACCTCCATTTTTACTTTTAAACACAGCTCCTTTCTGTTATCATTATTGGCTGTTACCCCTTTACGGCTCACCAGCAGGTAGAGGGTACACAGTTCTCTAAAACCCCTTCAGCATGTATTGTTTGTAGACTTTTTGCTGATGGTCAGTCGACTGGTGTAAGTTGAAACTTTTTATAGAATAGATTGCATGGGTCTAACACTCCCTGAGGTTGAGCTTTTATCCATTTTCCTTTTTTTTAAAACACCGTGAGTAAAACTTAACTCTTCATACTCTCTTCTTGAAACATTTGCCTGTTTTGAATTTTTTTGTCCATTCCCTCCTTCAGCACATTTTTTTTAGGGCAGGTGTCCTTTACAGCCCTGAGTCCTTGTGTATGTTAAGTGAGCATTAGCTGTGAGTTTAAAGCTGCTCTTGCAGGAAACGGCCACAAGGTGGCAGCATTTCTCCTTTTCCAAATTTCGTAACTAGGGAAACAGAGGCTTAATGGAAGTGGTGTTCTAGGTTGTAAATTAGAATGGAATGTGTCAGGAAAAAGCCCTTTAAGTTTATGTCTGATTACTTCTTGTTCGTATTTGTAATTTACTTTTTATTCTTTATCCCAGCACATTTGATTACAATGGTTTGTTTTTTCTAGGTGTGCAAGATGTGCTTCTTTCACACATATACATGTATCTATTCTTCCACGCATCCTTTTCCCATGTAGGTCATGACACAATGTTGAGTAGTCTTCTCCTGGTCTTCCGTACGTCTTTGTTGATTATATATTTCACATGGTTTGTATATCTCTGTTAACCCCAATATGGTAATGTATCCAATCCTCATCCCTTTCTATCTGGTGAACCATAAGATTTTTTTAATGAATCTCTGATTGCCTTCCTCTGTGGAAATATCTTCACTGGTATTAATTTTTAATAACTCCTAAAAGTGATATGATAGGATATGTGTCTTTTGCTTTCTCACTTACTACAGGTGGCGTGCTTACGTCTAGACTCATGTATGGGCTGCAAATGGCATTGTTTCATTTTTTTCACTAGCGAATATTCCATCTGTACATGGAGGAGTTCTTCTTTGTCCACCCATCTGTTGGTGGACTTTTTGGTTACTTCCATATCTTGGCTATTGTAATACTGTGCCATGCAGATTTGCCTGCCTGTGTCTTTCCAATTCTCTCTTCTTAGATTATAGGTCGAGGAGTGAGCCTGCTGAATCATATGGTAGCTCAATGTTTACCTTTTTAAGGCACCTCCATTCTGCTCTCATTTGTGGCCCTTTCCAACTTACGTCCCCCTTGAAGTTGAGGGTACGCATTTCTCCACAACACCTTCAGCATTTTTGTCTGTAGATTTCTTGTTGATGGTTATTCTGACAATTGTGAGCTGATACCTTTTTGTGGTTGAATTCGCATGTGCCTCATAATCCGTTGAAATTGAGCTTTAAGGCATGTCCTTTTTATTTTTCAAGCTGTGATTACCCCTTAGTTCTTCAAATTGTTCTCTTAAAGTATGCGTCACATTTTGAAATGTTTTGGCCATTACCTCCCTCAAGACATTTTGAGGGCAGGTTTCATTTACAGTTCTGCAGTACTTGTTCCTATGAAATGACCATTAGCACAGGCTTTAATGCTGCTTTTGCAGATAACTGCCAGAGGATGGCAGCCTTTCTATGTTCCCCACCCTGGTAACTAGGGAGAAGCCCTTGCGGCCTGTGGTGTTTCTCGGTTATAAATTAGAGTGGAGTGTGCCCGGACAAACCCACACAAGCTGATGTCTCCTTACTTTTGTTGGAGTTTTAAATTTAATTTTTATTTTTTATTGGAGTAATTTTCCACCGTGTACGTGGACCACTTCTACTTTGTGCATTCCTCGGTTGATGGACATTTTCATTGCTTCCAAGCGTTGGCTATGGTAAATATTGTTGGAGTGCAGGATTGCCAGCCTGTGACTGTTTGATTCTCATTTTCACAGGTGATAGGCCCAGCAGTGGGTGTGATTGACTGACTGGTAGCACCGTGTTTTCCTTTTCAAAGCACCTTCTTTGTGTTTTCATTACTGTCACTTACCACGTCCCCCTTAGAATCGAGGGTACGCATTTCTCCACAATCGCTTCAGCATTTATTGTTTGCCGCATTTATGCTAATGGCCATACTGGCTGCTGTGAGCTGATAGGTTTTTGTAATTTGGGTTTGCATGTCTTTGAAAATTCATAAAACTCATCATTTTTCTCCACCGTTTACTTTTCTGTTAAAAAAAAGGAAACAGTTGGGAGTACAATATATCTCTTGAAATTGTCTTCTTGGAAGGTTGCCCTATTTTGAAATTTTTGGTCGATTTTCCACCCCAGAGTTTTTTTAGAGAGCAGGTGTCATTTCCCGAACTGCAAGTTTGGTGAATATTTAGTGACCTTTAGCAATGGGTTTAAAGCTGCTGTTGTGGGAAGTGGCCTCAAGGAGGCAGCATTTCTCCATTCCCAGATCTGGGTAATAAGGCAGCAGAGCCTTTATGGAAGTCGTGTTCCTAGGTTGTAAATTACATTGTAATGTGCATGGCGAAATCCCCATAAGTTTATGTGTCATTATTTCTTCATGGATTTTAAAAGTGTTTTAATTGGGGTAAAGCTTAGAATATTGTTTGTGCTAGGTGTACACAATCTGGTTCATTTGTACATTATATATGTCTATTCAAGTACAGATCCTCTTCCCATGTAAAATGTTACAGAGGTTTGCACAGACCTCCCTTGCTACATGTTCGGTCTTATTGAGATATGTATATAATATGTGTTTGTATAGATATAGCAACACTAATCTTAATTTATCCCTTCCCCCCACCTTTCCTTTTAGATGAGCATAGTTTGTTTTCTAAGTCTGTGAGTGTCTTTCTCTGTGGAAATATATTCATTTGTGTCAGTTATTAGATAACGCCTATAAGTGATATTATAGAATACAGGTCTTTGGTTTCCGAGTTACCTCATGTTTCGTGATTATCTCCAGACTCAATAGTGGTGCCTCAAAGAGCAATGGTTCATTGTTTTCCATGCCTAATATTCAATTGTGTACATGGACCACTTCTTCTTTATCCATTCACCTGTTGTTGGACATTTTGATTGCTTCACTGTCTTGGCTATTGTGAATAAGGCTGCACTGCAGCTTTTGCGGCCTGAGTCTTCTCGATTTTTCTCTTCTCAGGTGAGAGGTCCAATGGTGCGCCTGCTGGATTGAATGGTACCTCCATTTTTACTTTTAAACACAGCTCCTTTCTGTTCTCATTATTGGCTATTACCCCTTTACGTTTCTCCAGCAGGTAGAGGGTACACAATTCTCTAAAACCCCTTCAGGATTTATTGTTTGTTGACTTTTTGCTGATGGTCAGTCCACTGGTGTAAGTTGAAACTTTTTGTAGATTAGATTGCATGAGTCTAACACTCCCTGAGGTTGAGCTTTTATCCATTTTCCTTTTTTAAAAAAAGAGTGTGAGTAAAACATAACTCTTCATAATCTCTTATTGAAACACTTACCCTTTTTGAATTTTTTTGTCCATTCCCACCTTCAGCACATTTTTTTAGGGCAGGTGTCCTTTAGAGCCCTGAGTCCTTGTGAATGTTAAGTGAGCATTAGCTGTGAGTTTAAAGCTGCTCTTGCAGGACACGGCCACAAGGTGGCAGCATTTCTCCTTTTCCAAATTTCGTAACTAGGGAAACAGAGGCTTAATGGAAGTGTTGTTCTAGGTTGTAAATTAGAATGGAATGTGCCAGGAAAAAGCCCTTTAAGTTTATGTCTCATAACTTCTTGTTCATATGTGTAATTTACATTTTATTTTTTATCCCAGCACATTTGATTACAATGGTTTGTTTGTTCTAGGTGTGCAAGATGTGCTTCTTTCACACACATACATGTATCTATTCTTCCACGCATCCTTTTCCCATGTAGGTTATGCCACAATGTTGAGTAGTCTTCTCCTGGTCTTCCGTACGTCTTTGGTGATTATATATTTCACATGGTTTGTATATCTCTGTTAACCCCAATATGGTAATGTATCCAATCCTCATCCCTTTCTATTTGGTGAACCATAAGATTTTTTTAATGAATCTCTGATTGCCTTTCTCTGTGGAAATATCTTCACTGGTATTAATTTTTAAGTAACTCCTAAAAGTGATATGATAGGATATGTGTCTTTTGCTTTCTCACTTACTACAGGTGGCGTGCTTACGTCTAGACTCATGTATGGGCTGCAAATGGCATTGTTTCATTTTTTTCACTAGCGAATATTCCATCTGTACATGGAGGAGTTCTTCTTTGTCCACCCATCTGTTGGTGGACTTTTTGGTTACTTCCATATCTTGGCTATTGTAATACTGTGCCATGCAGATTTGCCTGCCTGTGTCTTTCCAATTCTCTCTTCTTAGATTATAGGTCGAGGAGTGAGCCTGCTGGATCATATGGTAGCTCAATGTTTACCTTTTTAAGGCACCTCCATTCTGCTCTCATTTGTGGCCCTTTCCAACTTACGTCCCCCTTGAAGTTGAGGGTACGCATTTCTCCACAACACCTTCAGCATTTTTGTCTGTAGATTTCTTGTTGATGGTTATTCTGACAATTGTGAGCTGATACCTTTTTGTGGTTGAATTCGCATGTGCCTCATAATCCGTTGAATTTGAGCTTTAAGGCATGTCCTTTTTATTTTTCAAGCTGTGATTACCCCTTAGTTCTTCAACTTGTTCTCTTAAAGTATGCGTCACATTTTGAAATGTTTTGGCCATTACTTCCCTCAAGACATTTTGAGGGCAGATTTCATTTACAGTTCTGCAGTACTTGTTCCTGTGAAATGACCATTAGCACAGGCTTTAATGCTGCTTTTGCAGGTAACTGCAAGAGGGCGGCAGCCTTTCTATGTTCCCCACCCTGGTACCTTGGGAAAAGCCCTTGAGGCCTGTGGTGTTTCTCGGTTATAAATTAGAGTGGAGTGTGCCCGGACAAACCCACACAAGCTGATGTCTCCTGACTTTTGTTGGTTTTTTAAATGTAATTTTTATTTTTTATTAGAGTAATTTCTCACTGGGTACGTGGACGACTTCTACTTTGTGCATTCCTCGGTTGATGAACATTTTCATTGCTTCCAGGTGTTGGCTATGGTAAATGTTGTTGGAGTGCTGGATTGCCAGCCTGTGACTTTTTAATTCTCATTTTCTCAGGTGATAGGCCCAGCAGTGGGTGTGATTGATTGACTGGTAGCACCGTGTTTCCCTTTTGAAAGCACCTTCTTTGTGTTTTCATTAGTGCCTCTTACCAAGTCCCCCTTAGAATCGAGGGTACGCATTCCTCCACAATCGATTTAGCATTTATTGTTTGCAGCATTTATACTAATGGCCCTACTGGCTGCTGTGAGCTGATAGGGTTTTGTAATTTGGGTTTGTATGTCTTTGAAAATTTGTAAAACTCACCATTTTTCTCCACCGTTTTATTTTCTGTTAAAAAAAGGAAACAATTGGGAGTACAATATAACTCTTGAAATTCTCTACTTGGAAGGTTGACCTCTTTTAAATTTTTTGGTCGATTTTCCACCCCAGAGTTTTTTTAGAGAGCAGGTGTCATTTCCCGAACTGCAAGTTTGGTGAATATTTAGTGACCTTTAGCAATGGGTTTAAAGCTGCTGTTGTGGGAAGTGGCCTCAAGGAGGCAGCATTTCTCCATTCCCAGATCTGGGTAATAAGGCAGCAGAGCCTTTATGGAAGTCGTGTTCCTAGGTTGTAAATTACATTGTAATGTGCATGGCGAAATCCCCATAAGTTTATGTGTCATTATTTCTTCATGGATTTTAAAAGTGTTTTAATTGGGGTAAAGCTTAGAATATTGTTTGTGCTAGGTGTACACAATCTGGTTCATTTGTACATTATATATGTCTATTCAAGTACAGATCCTCTTCCCATGTAAAATGTTACAGAGGTTTGCACAGACCTCCCTTGCTACATGTTCGGTCTTATTGAGATATGTATATAATATGTGTTTGTATAGATATAGCAACACTAATCTTAATTTATCCCTTCCCCCCACCTTTCCTTTTAGATGAGCATAGTTTGTTTTCTAAGTCTGTGAGTGTCTTTCTCTGTGGAAATATATTCATTTGTGTCAGTTATTAGATAACGCCTATAAGTGATATTATAGAATACAGGTCTTTGGTTTCCGAGTTACCTCATGTTTCGTGATTATCTCCAGACTCAATAGTGGTGCCTCAAAGAGCAATGGTTCATTGTTTTCCATGCCTAATATTCCATTGTGTACATGGACCACTTCTTCTTTATCCATTCACCTGTTGTTGGACATTTTGATTGCTTCACTGTCTTGGCTATTGTGAATAAGGCTGCACTGCAGCTTTTGCGGCCTGAGTCTTCTCGATTTTTCTCTTCTCAGGTGAGAGGTCCAATGGTGCGCCTGCTGGATTGAATGGTACCTCCATTTTTACTTTTAAACACAGCTCCTTTCTGTTCTCATTATTGGCTATTACCCCTTTACGTTTCTCCAGCAGGTAGAGGGTACACAATTCTCTAAAACCCCTTCAGGATTTATTGTTTGTTGACTTTTTGCTGATGGCCAGTCCACTGGTGTAAGTTGAAACTTTTTGTAGATTAGATTGCATGAGTCTAACACTCCCTGAGGTTGAGCTTTTATCCATTTTCCTTTTTTAAAAAAAGAGTGTGAGTAAAACATAACTCTTCATAATCTCTTATTGAAACACTTACCCTTTTTGAATTTTTTTGTCCATTCCCACCTTCAGCACATTTTTTTAGGGCAGGTGTCCTTTAGAGCCCTGAGTCCTTGTGAATGTTAAGTGAGCATTAGCTGTGAGTTTAAAGCTGCTCTTGCAGGAGACAGCCACAAGGTGGCAGCGTTTCTCCTTTACCAAATTTGGTTACTACGGAAACAGAGGCTTAAAGGAAGTGGTGTTCTAGGTTGTATATTAGAATGGAATGTGCCAGGAAAAAGCCCTTTAAGTTTATGTCTGATTACTTCTTGTTCATATTTGTAATTTACTTTTATTTTTTATCCCAGCAAATTTGATTACAATGGTTTGATTGCTCTAGGTGTGCAAGATGTGGTTCTTTCACACATATACATGTATCTATTCTTCCTCGAATCCTTTTCCCATGTCCGGTTATGACACAATGTTGAGTAGTCTTCTCCTGGTCTTCCGTACGTCTTTGGTGGTTATATATTTCACATGGTTTGTATATCTCTGTTAACCCCAATATGATAATGTATCCAATCCTCATCCCTTTCTATATGGTGAACCATAAGTTTTTTTCATGAATCTGTGATTGCCTTTCTCTGTGGAAATATCTACATTGGCATCAATTTTTAAGTAACTCCTAAAAGTGAATTGAAAGCATATGTGTCTCTTGCTTTCTCACTTACTACAGGTGGCGTGATTACATCTAGACTCATCCATGGTGCTGCAAATGGCATTGTTTCATTTTTTTCACTAGCGAATATTCCATCTGTACATGGAGGAGTTCTTCTTTGTCCACCCATCTGTTGGTAGACTTTTTGGTTACTTCCATATGCTGGCTATTGTATTACTGTGCCATGCAGATTTGCCTGCCTGTGTCTTTCCAATTCTCTCTTCTTAGATTATAGGTCGAGGAGTGGGCCTGCTGGATCATATGGTAGCTCAATGTTTACCTTTTTAAGGCACCTCCATTCTGCTGTCATTCGTAGCCCTCTCCAACTTACGTCCCACTTGAATTTGAGGGTATGCATTTCTCCACAACACCTTCAGCATTTATTATTTGTAGTTTCCTTGCTGATGGTTATTCTGACAAGTGTGAGCTGATACCTCTTTGTGGTTGAATTTGCATGTGCCTCATAATCCGGTGAAATTGAGCTTTAAGGCATGTCCTTTTTATTTTTCAAGCTGTGATTACTCCTTAGTTCTTCAAAGTGATCTCTTAAAATATGTGTCACATTTTGAAATGTTTTGGCCATTACCTCCCTCAAGACATTTTGAGGGCAGGTTTCATTTACAATCCTGCAGTACTTGTTCCTATGAAATGACCATGAGCACAGGCTTTAAAGCTGCTTTTGCAGGTAACTGCCAGAGGGTGGCAGCCTTTCTATGTTCCCCACCCTGGTACCTAGGGAAAAGCCCTTGCGGCCTGTGGTGTTTCTC
Source organism: Eschrichtius robustus (assembly GCF_028021215.1). NCBI lineage: Eukaryota > Metazoa > Chordata > Mammalia > Artiodactyla > Eschrichtiidae > Eschrichtius > Eschrichtius robustus. The sequence goes on from NC_090832.1 coordinate 84,052,786, forward strand.
GGTTATAAATTAGAGTGGAGTGTGCCCGGACAAACCCACACAAGCTGATGTCTCCTGAATTTTGTTGGTTTTTTAAATGTAATTTTTATTTTTTATTAGAGTAATTTCCCACTGGGTACGTGGAGCACTTCTACTTTGTGCATTCCTCGGTTGATGGACATTTTCATTGCTTCCAGGTGTTGGCTATGGTAAATGTTGTTGGAGTGCTGGATTGCCAGCCTGTGACTTTTTAATTCTCATTTTCTCAGGTGATAGGCCCAGCAGTGGGTGTGATTGATTGACTGGTAGCACCGTGTTTCCCTTTTCAAAGCACCTTCTTTGTGTTTTCTTTAGTGCCTCTTACCACGTCACCCTTAGAATCGAGGGTACGCATTCCTCCACAATCGATTTAGCATTTATTGTTTGCAGCATTTATGCTAATGGCCCTACTGGCTGCTGTGAGCTGATAGGGTTTTGTAATTTGGGTTTGCATGTCTTTGAAAATTCGTAAAACTCACCATTTTTCTCCACCGTTTTCTTTTCTGTTAAAAAAAGGAAACAATTGGGAGTACAATATAACTCTTGAAATTCTCTTCTTGGAAGGTTGCCGTCTTTTGAATTTTTTGGTCGATTTTCCACCCCAGAGTTTTTTTAGAGAGTAGGTGTCATTTCCCGAACTGCAACATTGGTGAATATTTAGTGACATTTAGCAATGGGTTTAAAGCTGCTGTTGTGGGAAGTGGCCTCAAGCAGGCAGCATTTCTCCATTCCCAAGTCTGGGTAGTAGGGCAGCAGAGCCTTTCTGGAAGTCGTGTTGCTAGGTTGTAAATTACATTGTAATGTGCATGGAGAAAGCCCCATAAGTTTATGTGTCATTATTTGTTCTTGTATTTTAAAAGTGTTTTAATTGGGGTAAAGCTTAGAATATTGTTTGTCCTAGGTGTACACAATCTGGTTCATTTGTACATTATATATGTCTATTCAAGTACAGATCCTCTTCCCATGTAAAATGTTACTGAGGGTTCCGCAGACCTCACTTGCTATATGGTCGGTCTTTTTGAGATATGTTTATAATATGTGTTTGTATACATATAGTAACACTAATCTTAATTTATCCCTTCCCCCCACCTTTCCTTTTAGATGAGCACAGTTTGTTTTCTAAGTCTGTGAGTGTCTTTCTCTGTGGAAATATGTTCATTTGTGTCAGTTATTAGATAACGCCTATAAGTGATATCATAGAATATAGGTCTTTTGCTCTCCGACTTACCTCATGTTTCGTGATTATCTCCAGACTCATTTGTGGTGCCTCAGAGAGCAATGGTTCATTGTTTTCCATGGCTAATATTCCATTGTGTACATGGACCACTTCTTCTTTATCCATTCACCTGTTGTTGGGCATTTTCATTGCTTCACTGTCTTGGCTATTGTGAATAAGGCTGCACTGCAGCTTTTGCGGCCTGAGTCTTCTCGATTCTTGTCTTCTCAGGTGAGAGGTCCAATGGTGCGCCTGCTGGCTTGAATGGTACCTCCATTTTTACTTTTAAACACAGCTCCTTTCTGTTATCATTATTGGCTGTTACCCCTTTACGGCTCACCAGCAGGTAGAGGGTACACAGTTCTCTAAAACCCCTTCAGCATGTATTGTTTGTAGACTTTTTGCTGATGGTCAGTCGACTGGTGTAAGTTGAAACTTTTTATAGAATAGATTGCATGGGTCTAACACTCCCTGAGGTTGAGCTTTTATCCATTTTCCTTTTTTTTAAAACACCGTGAGTAAAACTTAACTCTTCATACTCTCTTCTTGAAACATTTGCCTGTTTTGAATTTTTTTGTCCATTCCCTCCTTCAGCACATTTTTTTTAGGGCAGGTGTCCTTTACAGCCCTGAGTCCTTGTGTATGTTAAGTGAGCATTAGCTGTGAGTTTAAAGCTGCTCTTGCAGGAAACGGCCACAAGGTGGCAGCATTTCTCCTTTTCCAAATTTCGTAACTAGGGAAACAGAGGCTTAATGGAAGTGGTGTTCTAGGTTGTAAATTAGAATGGAATGTGTCAGGAAAAAGCCCTTTAAGTTTATGTCTGATTACTTCTTGTTCGTATTTGTAATTTACTTTTTATTCTTTATCCCAGCACATTTGATTACAATGGTTTGTTTTTTCTAGGTGTGCAAGATGTGCTTCTTTCACACATATACATGTATCTATTCTTCCACGCATCCTTTTCCCATGTAGGTCATGACACAATGTTGAGTAGTCTTCTCCTGGTCTTCCGTACGTCTTTGTTGATTATATATTTCACATGGTTTGTATATCTCTGTTAACCCCAATATGGTAATGTATCCAATCCTCATCCCTTTCTATCTGGTGAACCATAAGATTTTTTTAATGAATCTCTGATTGCCTTCCTCTGTGGAAATATCTTCACTGGTATTAATTTTTAATAACTCCTAAAAGTGATATGATAGGATATGTGTCTTTTGCTTTCTCACTTACTACAGGTGGCGTGCTTACGTCTAGACTCATGTATGGGCTGCAAATGGCATTGTTTCATTTTTTTCACTAGCGAATATTCCATCTGTACATGGAGGAGTTCTTCTTTGTCCACCCATCTGTTGGTGGACTTTTTGGTTACTTCCATATCTTGGCTATTGTAATACTGTGCCATGCAGATTTGCCTGCCTGTGTCTTTCCAATTCTCTCTTCTTAGATTATAGGTCGAGGAGTGAGCCTGCTGAATCATATGGTAGCTCAATGTTTACCTTTTTAAGGCACCTCCATTCTGCTCTCATTTGTGGCCCTTTCCAACTTACGTCCCCCTTGAAGTTGAGGGTACGCATTTCTCCACAACACCTTCAGCATTTTTGTCTGTAGATTTCTTGTTGATGGTTATTCTGACAATTGTGAGCTGATACCTTTTTGTGGTTGAATTCGCATGTGCCTCATAATCCGTTGAAATTGAGCTTTAAGGCATGTCCTTTTTATTTTTCAAGCTGTGATTACCCCTTAGTTCTTCAAATTGTTCTCTTAAAGTATGCGTCACATTTTGAAATGTTTTGGCCATTACCTCCCTCAAGACATTTTGAGGGCAGGTTTCATTTACAGTTCTGCAGTACTTGTTCCTATGAAATGACCATTAGCACAGGCTTTAATGCTGCTTTTGCAGATAACTGCCAGAGGATGGCAGCCTTTCTATGTTCCCCACCCTGGTAACTAGGGAGAAGCCCTTGCGGCCTGTGGTGTTTCTCGGTTATAAATTAGAGTGGAGTGTGCCCGGACAAACCCACACAAGCTGATGTCTCCTTACTTTTGTTGGAGTTTTAAATTTAATTTTTATTTTTTATTGGAGTAATTTTCCACCGTGTACGTGGACCACTTCTACTTTGTGCATTCCTCGGTTGATGGACATTTTCATTGCTTCCAAGCGTTGGCTATGGTAAATATTGTTGGAGTGCAGGATTGCCAGCCTGTGACTGTTTGATTCTCATTTTCACAGGTGATAGGCCCAGCAGTGGGTGTGATTGACTGACTGGTAGCACCGTGTTTTCCTTTTCAAAGCACCTTCTTTGTGTTTTCATTACTGTCACTTACCACGTCCCCCTTAGAATCGAGGGTACGCATTTCTCCACAATCGCTTCAGCATTTATTGTTTGCCGCATTTATGCTAATGGCCATACTGGCTGCTGTGAGCTGATAGGTTTTTGTAATTTGGGTTTGCATGTCTTTGAAAATTCATAAAACTCATCATTTTTCTCCACCGTTTACTTTTCTGTTAAAAAAAAGGAAACAGTTGGGAGTACAATATATCTCTTGAAATTGTCTTCTTGGAAGGTTGCCCTATTTTGAAATTTTTGGTCGATTTTCCACCCCAGAGTTTTTTTAGAGAGCAGGTGTCATTTCCCGAACTGCAAGTTTGGTGAATATTTAGTGACCTTTAGCAATGGGTTTAAAGCTGCTGTTGTGGGAAGTGGCCTCAAGGAGGCAGCATTTCTCCATTCCCAGATCTGGGTAATAAGGCAGCAGAGCCTTTATGGAAGTCGTGTTCCTAGGTTGTAAATTACATTGTAATGTGCATGGCGAAATCCCCATAAGTTTATGTGTCATTATTTCTTCATGGATTTTAAAAGTGTTTTAATTGGGGTAAAGCTTAGAATATTGTTTGTGCTAGGTGTACACAATCTGGTTCATTTGTACATTATATATGTCTATTCAAGTACAGATCCTCTTCCCATGTAAAATGTTACAGAGGTTTGCACAGACCTCCCTTGCTACATGTTCGGTCTTATTGAGATATGTATATAATATGTGTTTGTATAGATATAGCAACACTAATCTTAATTTATCCCTTCCCCCCACCTTTCCTTTTAGATGAGCATAGTTTGTTTTCTAAGTCTGTGAGTGTCTTTCTCTGTGGAAATATATTCATTTGTGTCAGTTATTAGATAACGCCTATAAGTGATATTATAGAATACAGGTCTTTGGTTTCCGAGTTACCTCATGTTTCGTGATTATCTCCAGACTCAATAGTGGTGCCTCAAAGAGCAATGGTTCATTGTTTTCCATGCCTAATATTCAATTGTGTACATGGACCACTTCTTCTTTATCCATTCACCTGTTGTTGGACATTTTGATTGCTTCACTGTCTTGGCTATTGTGAATAAGGCTGCACTGCAGCTTTTGCGGCCTGAGTCTTCTCGATTTTTCTCTTCTCAGGTGAGAGGTCCAATGGTGCGCCTGCTGGATTGAATGGTACCTCCATTTTTACTTTTAAACACAGCTCCTTTCTGTTCTCATTATTGGCTATTACCCCTTTACGTTTCTCCAGCAGGTAGAGGGTACACAATTCTCTAAAACCCCTTCAGGATTTATTGTTTGTTGACTTTTTGCTGATGGTCAGTCCACTGGTGTAAGTTGAAACTTTTTGTAGATTAGATTGCATGAGTCTAACACTCCCTGAGGTTGAGCTTTTATCCATTTTCCTTTTTTAAAAAAAGAGTGTGAGTAAAACATAACTCTTCATAATCTCTTATTGAAACACTTACCCTTTTTGAATTTTTTTGTCCATTCCCACCTTCAGCACATTTTTTTAGGGCAGGTGTCCTTTAGAGCCCTGAGTCCTTGTGAATGTTAAGTGAGCATTAGCTGTGAGTTTAAAGCTGCTCTTGCAGGACACGGCCACAAGGTGGCAGCATTTCTCCTTTTCCAAATTTCGTAACTAGGGAAACAGAGGCTTAATGGAAGTGTTGTTCTAGGTTGTAAATTAGAATGGAATGTGCCAGGAAAAAGCCCTTTAAGTTTATGTCTCATAACTTCTTGTTCATATGTGTAATTTACATTTTATTTTTTATCCCAGCACATTTGATTACAATGGTTTGTTTGTTCTAGGTGTGCAAGATGTGCTTCTTTCACACACATACATGTATCTATTCTTCCACGCATCCTTTTCCCATGTAGGTTATGCCACAATGTTGAGTAGTCTTCTCCTGGTCTTCCGTACGTCTTTGGTGATTATATATTTCACATGGTTTGTATATCTCTGTTAACCCCAATATGGTAATGTATCCAATCCTCATCCCTTTCTATTTGGTGAACCATAAGATTTTTTTAATGAATCTCTGATTGCCTTTCTCTGTGGAAATATCTTCACTGGTATTAATTTTTAAGTAACTCCTAAAAGTGATATGATAGGATATGTGTCTTTTGCTTTCTCACTTACTACAGGTGGCGTGCTTACGTCTAGACTCATGTATGGGCTGCAAATGGCATTGTTTCATTTTTTTCACTAGCGAATATTCCATCTGTACATGGAGGAGTTCTTCTTTGTCCACCCATCTGTTGGTGGACTTTTTGGTTACTTCCATATCTTGGCTATTGTAATACTGTGCCATGCAGATTTGCCTGCCTGTGTCTTTCCAATTCTCTCTTCTTAGATTATAGGTCGAGGAGTGAGCCTGCTGGATCATATGGTAGCTCAATGTTTACCTTTTTAAGGCACCTCCATTCTGCTCTCATTTGTGGCCCTTTCCAACTTACGTCCCCCTTGAAGTTGAGGGTACGCATTTCTCCACAACACCTTCAGCATTTTTGTCTGTAGATTTCTTGTTGATGGTTATTCTGACAATTGTGAGCTGATACCTTTTTGTGGTTGAATTCGCATGTGCCTCATAATCCGTTGAATTTGAGCTTTAAGGCATGTCCTTTTTATTTTTCAAGCTGTGATTACCCCTTAGTTCTTCAACTTGTTCTCTTAAAGTATGCGTCACATTTTGAAATGTTTTGGCCATTACTTCCCTCAAGACATTTTGAGGGCAGATTTCATTTACAGTTCTGCAGTACTTGTTCCTGTGAAATGACCATTAGCACAGGCTTTAATGCTGCTTTTGCAGGTAACTGCAAGAGGGCGGCAGCCTTTCTATGTTCCCCACCCTGGTACCTTGGGAAAAGCCCTTGAGGCCTGTGGTGTTTCTCGGTTATAAATTAGAGTGGAGTGTGCCCGGACAAACCCACACAAGCTGATGTCTCCTGACTTTTGTTGGTTTTTTAAATGTAATTTTTATTTTTTATTAGAGTAATTTCTCACTGGGTACGTGGACGACTTCTACTTTGTGCATTCCTCGGTTGATGAACATTTTCATTGCTTCCAGGTGTTGGCTATGGTAAATGTTGTTGGAGTGCTGGATTGCCAGCCTGTGACTTTTTAATTCTCATTTTCTCAGGTGATAGGCCCAGCAGTGGGTGTGATTGATTGACTGGTAGCACCGTGTTTCCCTTTTGAAAGCACCTTCTTTGTGTTTTCATTAGTGCCTCTTACCAAGTCCCCCTTAGAATCGAGGGTACGCATTCCTCCACAATCGATTTAGCATTTATTGTTTGCAGCATTTATACTAATGGCCCTACTGGCTGCTGTGAGCTGATAGGGTTTTGTAATTTGGGTTTGTATGTCTTTGAAAATTTGTAAAACTCACCATTTTTCTCCACCGTTTTATTTTCTGTTAAAAAAAGGAAACAATTGGGAGTACAATATAACTCTTGAAATTCTCTACTTGGAAGGTTGACCTCTTTTAAATTTTTTGGTCGATTTTCCACCCCAGAGTTTTTTTAGAGAGCAGGTGTCATTTCCCGAACTGCAAGTTTGGTGAATATTTAGTGACCTTTAGCAATGGGTTTAAAGCTGCTGTTGTGGGAAGTGGCCTCAAGGAGGCAGCATTTCTCCATTCCCAGATCTGGGTAATAAGGCAGCAGAGCCTTTATGGAAGTCGTGTTCCTAGGTTGTAAATTACATTGTAATGTGCATGGCGAAATCCCCATAAGTTTATGTGTCATTATTTCTTCATGGATTTTAAAAGTGTTTTAATTGGGGTAAAGCTTAGAATATTGTTTGTGCTAGGTGTACACAATCTGGTTCATTTGTACATTATATATGTCTATTCAAGTACAGATCCTCTTCCCATGTAAAATGTTACAGAGGTTTGCACAGACCTCCCTTGCTACATGTTCGGTCTTATTGAGATATGTATATAATATGTGTTTGTATAGATATAGCAACACTAATCTTAATTTATCCCTTCCCCCCACCTTTCCTTTTAGATGAGCATAGTTTGTTTTCTAAGTCTGTGAGTGTCTTTCTCTGTGGAAATATATTCATTTGTGTCAGTTATTAGATAACGCCTATAAGTGATATTATAGAATACAGGTCTTTGGTTTCCGAGTTACCTCATGTTTCGTGATTATCTCCAGACTCAATAGTGGTGCCTCAAAGAGCAATGGTTCATTGTTTTCCATGCCTAATATTCCATTGTGTACATGGACCACTTCTTCTTTATCCATTCACCTGTTGTTGGACATTTTGATTGCTTCACTGTCTTGGCTATTGTGAATAAGGCTGCACTGCAGCTTTTGCGGCCTGAGTCTTCTCGATTTTTCTCTTCTCAGGTGAGAGGTCCAATGGTGCGCCTGCTGGATTGAATGGTACCTCCATTTTTACTTTTAAACACAGCTCCTTTCTGTTCTCATTATTGGCTATTACCCCTTTACGTTTCTCCAGCAGGTAGAGGGTACACAATTCTCTAAAACCCCTTCAGGATTTATTGTTTGTTGACTTTTTGCTGATGGCCAGTCCACTGGTGTAAGTTGAAACTTTTTGTAGATTAGATTGCATGAGTCTAACACTCCCTGAGGTTGAGCTTTTATCCATTTTCCTTTTTTAAAAAAAGAGTGTGAGTAAAACATAACTCTTCATAATCTCTTATTGAAACACTTACCCTTTTTGAATTTTTTTGTCCATTCCCACCTTCAGCACATTTTTTTAGGGCAGGTGTCCTTTAGAGCCCTGAGTCCTTGTGAATGTTAAGTGAGCATTAGCTGTGAGTTTAAAGCTGCTCTTGCAGGACACGGCCACAAGGTGGCAGCATTTCTCCTTTTCCAAATTTCGTAACTAGGGAAACAGAGGCTTAATGGAAGTGTTGTTCTAGGTTGTAAATTAGAATGGAATGTGTCAGGAAAAAGCCCTTTAAGTTTATGTCTCATAACTTCTTGTTCATATTTGTAATTTACATTTTATTTTTTATCCCAGCACATTTGATTACAATGGTTTGTTTGTTCTAGGTGTGCAAGATGTGCTTCTTTCACACACATACATGTATCTATTCTTCCACGCATCCTTTTCCCATGTAGGTTATGCCACAATGTTGAGTAGTCTTCTCCTGGTCTTCCGTACGTCTTTGGTGATTATATATTTCACATGGTTTGTATATCTCTGTTAACCCCAATATGGTAATGTATCCAATCCTCATCCCTTTCTATTTGGTGAACCATAAGATTTTTTTAATGAATCTCTGATTGCCTTTCTCTGTGGAAATATCTTCACTGGTATTAATTTTTAAGTAACTCCTAAAAGTGATATGATAGGATATGTGTCTTTTGCTTTCTCACTTACTACAGGTGGCGTGCTTACGTCTAGACTCATGTATGGGCTGCAAATGGCATTGTTTCATTTTTTTCACTAGCGAATATTCCATCTGTACATGGAGGAGTTCTTCTTTGTCCACCCATCTGTTGGTGGACTTTTTGGTTACTTCCATATCTTGGCTATTGTAATACTGTGCCATGCAGATTTGCCTGCCTGTGTCTTTCCAATTCTCTCTTCTTAGATTATAGGTCGAGGAGTGAGCCTGCTGGATCATATGGTAGCTCAATGTTTACCTTTTTAAGGCACCTCCATTCTGCTCTCATTTGTGGCCCTTTCCAACTTACGTCCCCCTTGAAGTTGAGGGTACGCATTTCTCCACAACACCTTCAGCATTTTTGTCTGTAGATTTCTTGTTGATGGTTATTCTGACAATTGTGAGCTGATACCTTTTTGTGGTTGAATTCGCACGTGCCTCATAATCCGTTGAATTTGAGCTTTAAGGCATGTCCTTTTTATTTTTCAAGCTGTGATTACCCCTTAGTTCTTCAACTTGTTCTCTTAAAGTATGCGTCACATTTTGAAATGTTTTGGCCATTACTTCCCTCAAGACATTTTGAGGGCAGATTTCATTTACAGTTCTGCAGTACTTGTTCCTGTGAAATGACCATTAGCACAGGCTTTAATGCTGCTTTTGCAGGTAACTGCAAGAGGGCGGCAGCCTTTCTATGTTCCCCACCCTGGTACCTTGGGAAAAGCCCTTGAGGCCTGTGGTGTTTCTCGGTTATAAATTAGAGTGGAGTGTGCCCGGACAAACCCACACAAGCTGATGTCTCCTGACTTTTGTTGGTTTTTTAAATGTAATTTTTATTTTTTATTAGAGTAATTTCTCACTGGGTACGTGGACGACTTCTACTTTGTGCATTCCTCGGTTGATGAACATTTTCATTGCTTCCAGGTGTTGGCTATGGTAAATGTTGTTGGAGTGCTGGATTGCCAGCCTGTGACTTTTTAATTCTCATTTTCTCAGGTGATAGGCCCAGCAGTGGGTGTGATTGATTGACTGGTAGCACCGTGTTTCCCTTTTGAAAGCACCTTCTTTGTGTTTTCATTAGTGCCTCTTACCAAGTCCCCCTTAGAATCGAGGGTACGCATTCCTCCACAATCGATTTAGCATTTATTGTTTGCAGCATTTATACTAATGGCCCTACTGGCTGCTGTGAGCTGATAGGGTTTTGTAATTTGGGTTTGTATGTCTTTGAAAATTTGTAAAACTCACCATTTTTCTCCACCGTTTTATTTTCTGTTAAAAAAAGGAAACAATTGGGAGTACAATATAACTCTTGAAATTCTCTACTTGGAAGGTTGCCGTCTTTTAAATTTTTTGGTCGATTTTCCACCCCAGAGTTTTTTTAGAGAGCAGGTGTCATTTCCCGAACTGCAAGTTTGGTGAATATTTAGTGACCTTTAGCAATGGGTTTAAAGCTGCTGTTGTGGGAAGTGGCCTCAAGGAGGCAGCATTTCTCCATTCCCAGATCTGGGTAATAAGGCAGCAGAGCCTTTATGGAAGTCGTGTTCCTAGGTTGTAAATTACATTGTAATGTGCATGGCGAAATCCCCATAAGTTTATGTGTCATTATTTCTTCATGGATTTTAAAAGTGTTTTAATTGGGGTAAAGCTTAGAATATTGTTTGTGCTAGGTGTACACAATCTGGTTCATTTGTACATTATATATGTCTATTCAAGTACAGATCCTCTTCCCATGTAAAATGTTACAGAGGTTTGCACAGACCTCCCTTGCTACATGTTCGGTCTTATTGAGATATGTATATAATATGTGTTTGTATAGATATAGCAACACTAATCTTAATTTATCCCTTCCCCCCACCTTTCCTTTTAGATGAGCATAGTTTGTTTTCTAAGTCTGTGAGTGTCTTTCTCTGTGGAAATATATTCATTTGTGTCAGTTATTAGATAACGCCTATAAGTGATATTATAGAATACAGGTCTTTGGTTTCCGAGTTACCTCATGTTTCGTGATTATCTCCAGACTCAATAGTGGTGCCTCAAAGAGCAATGGTTCATTGTTTTCCATGCCTAATATTCCATTGTGTACATGGACCACTTCTTCTTTATCCATTCACCTGTTGTTGGACATTTTGATTGCTTCACTGTCTTGGCTATTGTGAATAAGGCTGCACTGCAGCTTTTGCGGCCTGAGTCTTCTCAATTTTTCTCTTCTCAGGTGAGAGGTCCAATGGTGCGCCTGCTGGATTGAATGGTACCTCCATTTTTACTTTTAAACACAGCTCCTTTCTGTTCTCATTATTGGCTATTACCCCTTTACGTTTCTCCAGCAGGTAGAGGGTACACAATTCTCTAAAACCCCTTCAGGATTTATTGTTTGTTGACTTTTTGCTGATGGTCAGTCCACTGGTGTAAGTTGAAACTTTTTGTAGATTAGATTGCATGAGTCTAACACTCCCTGAGGTTGAGCTTTTATCCATTTTCCTTTTTTAAAAAAAGAGTGTGAGTAAAACATAACTCTTCATAATCTCTTATTGAAACACTTACCCTTTTTGAATTTTTTTGTCCATTCCCACCTTCAGCACATTTTTTTAGGGCAGGTGTCCTTTAGAGCCCTGAGTCCTTGTGAATGTTAAGTGAGCATTAGCTGTGAGTTTAAAGCTGCTCTTGCAGGACACGGCCACAAGGTGGCAGCATTTCTCCTTTTCCAAATTTCGTAACTAGGGAAACAGAGGCTTAATGGAAGTGGTGTTCTAGGTTGTAAATTAGAATGGAATGTGTCAGGAAAAAGCCCTTTATGTTTATGTCTGATTACTTCTTGTTCGTATTTGTAATTTACTTTTTATTCTTTATCCCAGCACATTTGATTACAATGGTTTGTTTTTTCTAGGTGTGCAAGATGTGCTTCTTTCACACATATACATGTATCTATTCTTCCACGCATCCTTTTCCCATGTAGGTCATGACACAATGTTGAGTAGTCTTCTCCTGGTCTTCCGTACGTCTTTGTTGATTATATATTTCACATGGTTTGTATATCTCTGTTAACCCCAATATGGTAATGTATCCAATCCTCATCCCTTTCTATTTGGTGAACCATAAGATTTTTTTAATGAATCTCTGATTGCCTTTCTCTGTGGAAATATCTTCACTGGTATTAATTTTTAAGTAACTCCTAAAAGTGATATGATAGGATATGTGTCTTTTGCTTTCTCACTTACTACAGGTGGCGTGCTTACGTCTAGACTCATGTATGGGCTGCAAATGGCATTGTTTCATTTTTTTCACTAGCGAATATTCCATCTGTACATGGAGGAGTTCTTCTTTGTCCACCCATCTGTTGGTGGACTTTTTGGTTACTTCCATATCTTGGCTATTGTAATACTGTGCCATGCAGATTTGCCTGCCTGTGTCTTTCCAATTCTCTCTTCTTAGATTATAGGTCGAGGAGTGAGCCTGCTGGATCATATGGTAGCTCAATGTTTACCTTTTTAAGGCACCTCCATTCTGCTCTCATTTGTGGCCCTTTCCAACTTACGTCCCCCTTGAAGTTGAGGGTACGCATTTCTCCACAACACCTTCAGCATTTTGTCTGTAGATTTCTTGTTGATGGTTATTCTGACAATTGTGAGCTGATACCTTTTTGTGGTTGAATTCGCACGTGCCTCATAATCCGTTGAAATTGAGCTTTAAGGCATGTCCCTTTTATTTTTCAAGCTGTGATTACCCCTTAGTTCTTCAAATTGTTCTCTTAAAGTATGCGTCACATTTTGAAATGTTTTGGCCATTACCTCCCTCAAGACATTTTGAGGGCAGGTTTCATTTACAGTTCTGCAGTACTTGTTCCTATGAAATGACCATTAGCACAGGCTTTAATGCTGCTTTTGCAGATAACTGCCAGAGGGTGGCAGCCTTTCTATGTTCCCCACCCTGGTAACTAGGGAGAAGCCCTTGTGGCCTGTGGTGTTTCTCGGTTATAAATTAGAGTGGAGTGTGCCCGGACAAACCCACACAAGCTGATGTCTCTTTACTTTTGTTGGAGTTTTAAATTTAATTTTTATTTTTTATTGGAGTAATTTTCCACCGTGTACATGGACCACTTCTACTTTGTGCATTCCTCGGTTGATGGACATTTTCATTGCTTCCAAGCGTTGGCTATGGTAAATATTGTTGGAGTGCAGGATTGCCAGCCTGTGACTGTTTGATTCTCATTTTCACAGGTGATAGGCCCAGCAGTAGGTGTGATTGACTGACTGGTAGCACCGTGTTTTCCTTTTCAAAGCACCTTCTTTGTGTTTTCATTACTGGCACTTACCACGTCCCCCTTAGAATCGAGGGTACGCATTTCTCCACAATCGCTTCAGCATTTATTGTTTGCCGCATTTATGCTAATGGCCATACTGGCTGCTGTGAGCTGATAGGTTTTTGTAATTTGGGTTTGCATGTCTTTGAAAATTCATAAAACTCATCATTTTTCTCCACCGTTTACTTTTCTGTTAAAAAAAAGGAAACAGTTGGGAGTACAATATATCTCTTGAAATTGTCTTCTTGGAAGGTTGCCCTATTTTGAAATTTTTGGTCGATTTTCCACCCCAGAATTTTTTTAGAGAACAGGTGTCATTTCCCGAACTGCAAGTTTGGTGAATATTTAGTGACCTTTAGCAATGGGTTTAAAGCTGCTGTTGTGGGAAGTGGCCTCAAGAAGGCAGCATTTCTCCATTCCCAAATCTGGGTAGTGGGGCAGCAGAGCCTTTCTGGCAGTCGTGTTCCTAGGTTGTAAATTAAATTGGAATGTGCATGGAGAAACCCCCATACTTTTATGTCTCTTTATTTCTTCTTGGATTTAAATTTTTTTTTTAATTGGGGTAAAGCTTAGAATATTGTTTGTCCTAGGTATACACAATCTGGTTCATTTGTACATTATATATTTCTATTCAAGTACAGATCCTCTTCCCATGTAAAATGTTACAGAGGGATCCACAGACCTCCCTTGCTACATGGTCGGTCTTTTTGAGATATGTATATAATATGTGTTTGTATAGATATAGCAACACTAATCTTAATTTATCCATTCTCCCCACCTTTCCTTTTAGATGAGCATAGTTTGTTTTCTAAGTCTGTGAGTGTCTTTCTCTGTAGAAATATATTCATTTGTGTCAGTTATTAGATAACGCCTATAAGTGATATCATAGAATACAGGTCTTTGGTTTCCGAGTTACCTCATGTTTCGTGATTATCTCCAGACTCATTTGTGGTGCCTCAAAGAGCAATGGTTCATTGTTTTCCATGGCTAATATCCCATTGTGTACATGGACCACTTCTTCTTTATCCATTCACCTGTTCTTGGACATTTTGATTGCTTCACTGTCTTGGCTATTGTGAATAAGGCTGCACTGCAGCTTTTGCGGCCTGTGTCTTCTCGATTCTTGTCTTCTCAGGTGAAAGGTCCAATGGTGCGCCTGCCGGATTGAATGGTACCTCCATTTTTACTTTTAAACACAGCTCCTTTCTGTTCTCATTATTGGCTGTTACCCCTTTCCGTCTCACCAGCAGGTAGAGGGTACACAGTTCTCTAAAACCCCTTCAGGATTTATTGTTTGTTGACTTTTTGCTGATGATCAGTCGACTGGTGTAAGTTGAAACTTTTTGTAGATTAGATTGCATGCGTCTAACACTCCCTGAGGTTGAGCTTTTATCCATTTTCCTTTTTTTTAAAAAGAGTGTGAGTAAAACATAACTCTTCATAATCTCTTCTTGAAACATTTGCCTGTTTTGAATTTTTTTGTCCATTCCCACCTTCAGCACATTTTTTTAGGGCAGGTGTCCTTTAGAGCCCTGAGTCCTTGTGAATGTTAAGTGAGCATTAGCTGTGAGTTTAAAGCTGCTCTTGCAGGAGACAGCCACAAGGTGGCAGCGTTTCTCCTTTACCAAATTTGGTTACTACGGAAACAGAGCCTTAATGGAAGTGGTGTTCTAGGTTGTATATTAGAATGGAATGTGCCAGGAAAAAGCCCTTTAAGTTTATGTCTGATTACTTCTTGTTCATATTTGTAATTTACTTTTATTTTTTATCCCAGCAAATTTGATTACAATGGTTTGATTGCTCTAGGTGTGCAAGATGTGGTTCTTTCACACATATACATGTATCTATTCTTCCTCGAATCCTTTTCCCATGTAGGGTTATGACACAATGTTGAGTAGTCTTCTCCTGGTCTTCCGTACGTCTTTGGTGGTTATATATTTCACATGGTTTGTATATCTCTGTTAACCTCAATATGATAATGTATCCAATCCTCATCCCTTTCTATATGGTGAACCATAAGTTTTTTTCATGAATCTGTGATTGCCTTTCTCTGTGGAAATATCTACATTGGCATCAATTTTTAAGTAACTCCTAAAAGTGAATTGAAAGCATATGTGTCTCTTGCTTTCTCACTTACTACAGGTGGCGTGATTACATCTAGACTCATCCATGGTGCTGCAAATGGCATTGTTTCATTTTTTTCACTAGCGAATATTCCATCTGTACATGGAGGAGTTCTTCTTTGTCCACCCATCTGTTGGTAGACTTTTTGGTTACTTCCATATGCTGGCTATTGTATTACTGTGCCATGCAGATTTGCCTGCCTGTGTCTTTCCAATTCTCTCTTCTTAGATTATAGGTCGAGGAGTGGGCCTGCTGGATCATATGGTAGCTCAATGTTTACCTTTTTAAGGCACCTCCATTCTGCTGTCATTCGTAGCCCTCTCCAACTTACGTCCCACTTGAATTTGAGGGTATGCATTTCTCCACAACACCTTCAGCATTTATTATTTGTAGTTTCCTTGCTGATGGTTATTCTGACAAGTGTGAGCTGATACCTCTTTGTGGTTGAATTTGCATGTGCCTCATAATCCGGTGAAATTGAGCTTTAAGGCATGTCCTTTTTATTTTTCAAGCTGTGATTACTCCTTAGTTCTTCAAAGTGATCTCTTAAAATATGTGTCACATTTTGAAATGTTTTGGCCATTACCTCCCTCAAGACATTTTGAGGGCAGGTTTCATTTACAATCCTGCAGTACTTGTTCCTATGAAATGACCATGAGCACAGGCTTTAAAGCTGCTTTTGCAGGTAACTGCCAGAGGGTGGCAGCCTTTCTATGTTCCCCACCCTGGTACCTAGGGAAAAGCCCTTGCGGCCTGTGGTGTTTCTCGGTTATAAATTAGAGTGGAGTGTGCCCGGACAAACCCACACAAGCTGATGTCTCCTGAATTTTGTTGGTTTTTTAAATGTAATTTTTATTTTTTATTAGAGTAATTTCCCACTGGGTACGTGGAGCACTTCTACTTTGTGCATTCCTCGGTTGATGGACATTTTCATTGCTTCCAGTTGTTGGCTATGGTAAATGTTGTTGGAGTGCTGGATTGCCAGCCTGTGACTTTTTAATTCTCATTTTCTCAGGTGATAGGCCCAGCAGTGGGTGTGATTGATTGACTGGTAGCACCGTGTTTCCCTTTTCAAAGCACCTTCTTTGTGTTTTCTTTAGTGCCTCTTACCACGTCACCCTTAGAATCGAGGGTACGCATTCCTCCACAATCGATTTAGCATTTATTGTTTGCAGCATTTATGCTAATGGCCTTACTGGCTGCTGTGAGCTGATAGGGTTTTGTAATTTGGGTTTGCATGTCTTTGAAAATTCGTAAAACTCACCATTTTTCTCCACCGTATTCTTTTCTGTTAAAAAAAGGAAACAATTGGGAGTACAATATAACTCTTGAAATTCTCTTCTTGGAAGGTTGCCGTCTTTTGAATTTTTTGGTCGATTTTCCACCCCAGAGTTTTTTTAGAGAGTAGGTGTCATTTCCCGAACTGCAACATTGGTGAATATTTAGTGACATTTAGCAATGGGTTTAAAGCTGCTGTTGTGGGAAGTGGCCTCAAGCAGGCAGCATTTCTCCATTCCCAAGTCTGGGTAGTAGGGCAGCAGAGCCTTTCTGGAAGTCGTGTTGCTAGGTTGTAAATTACATTGTAATGTGCATGGAGAAAGCCCCATAAGTTTATGTGTCATTATTTGTTCTTGTATTTTAAAAGTGTTTTAATTGGGGTAAAGCTTAGAATATTGTTTGTCCTAGGTGTACACAATCTGGTTCATTTGTACATTATATATGTCTATTCAAGTACAGATCCTCTTCCCATGTAAAATGTTACTGAGGGTTCCGCAGACCTCACTTGCTATATGGTCGGTCTTTTTGAGATATGTTTATAATATGTGTTTGTATACATATAGTAACACTAATCTTAATTTATCCCTTCCCCCCACCTTTCCTTTTAGATGAGCACAGTTTGTTTTCTAAGTCTGTGAGTGTCTTTCTCTGTGGAAATATGTTCATTTGTGTCAGTTATTAGATAACGCCTATAAGTGATATCATAGAATATAGGTCTTTTGCTCTCCGACTTACCTCATGTTTCGTGATTATCTCCAGACTCATTTGTGGTGCCTCAGAGAGCAATGGTTCATTGTTTTCCATGGCTAATATTCCATTGTGTACATGGACCACTTCTTCTTTATCCATTCACCTGTTGTTGGGCATTTTCATTGCTTCACTGTCTTGGCTATTGTGAATAAGGCTGCACTGCAGCTTTTGCGGCCTGAGTCTTCTCGATTCTTGTCTTCTCAGGTGAGAGGTCCAATGGTGCGCCTGCTGGCTTGAATGGTACCTCCATTTTTACTTTTAAACACAGCTCCTTTCTGTTATCATTATTGGCTGTTACCCCTTTACGGCTCACCAGCAGGTAGAGGGTACACAGTTCTCTAAAACCCCTTCAGCATGTATTGTTTGTAGACTTTTTGCTGATGGTCAGTCGACTGGTGTAAGTTGAAACTTTTTATAGAATAGATTGCATGGGTCTAACACTCCCTGAGGTTGAGCTTTTATCCATTTTCCTTTTTTTTAAAACACCGTGAGTAAAACTTAACTCTTCATACTCTCTTCTTGAAACATTTGCCTGTTTTGAATTTTTTTGTCCATTCCCTCCTTCAGCACATTTTTTTTAGGGCAGGTGTCCTTTACAGCCCTGAGTCCTTGTGTATGTTAAGTGAGCATTAGCTGTGAGTTTAAAGCTGCTCTTGCAGGAAACGGCCACAAGGTGGCAGCATTTCTCCTTTTCCAAATTTCGTAACTAGGGAAACAGAGGCTTAATGGAAGTGGTGTTCTAGGTTGTAAATTAGAATGGAATGTGTCAGGAAAAAGCCCTTTAAGTTTATGTCTGATTACTTCTTGTTCGTATTTGTAATTTACTTTTTATTCTTTATCCCAGCACATTTGATTACAATGGTTTGTTTTTTCTAGGTGTGCAAGATGTGCTTCTTTCACACATATACATGTATCTATTCTTCCACGCATCCTTTTCCCATGTAGGTCATGACACAATGTTGAGTAGTCTTCTCCTGGTCTTCCGTACGTCTTTGTTGATTATATATTTCACATGGTTTGTATATCTCTGTTAACCCCAATATGGTAATGTATCCAATCCTCATCCCTTTCTATCTGGTGAACCATAAGATTTTTTTAATGAATCTCTGATTGCCTTCCTCTGTGGAAATATCTTCACTGGTATTAATTTTTAATAACTCCTAAAAGTGATATGATAGGATATGTGTCTTTTGCTTTCTCACTTACTACAGGTGGCGTGCTTACGTCTAGACTCATGTATGGGCTGCAAATGGCATTGTTTCATTTTTTTCACTAGCGAATATTCCATCTGTACATGGAGGAGTTCTTCTTTGTCCACCCATCTGTTGGTGGACTTTTTGGTTACTTCCATATCTTGGCTATTGTAATACTGTGCCATGCAGATTTGCCTGCCTGTGTCTTTCCAATTCTCTCTTCTTAGATTATAGGTCGAGGAGTGAGCCTGCTGAATCATATGGTAGCTCAATGTTTACCTTTTTAAGGCACCTCCATTCTGCTCTCATTTGTGGCCCTTTCCAACTTACGTCCCCCTTGAAGTTGAGGGTACGCATTTCTCCACAACACCTTCAGCATTTTTGTCTGTAGATTTCTTGTTGATGGTTATTCTGACAATTGTGAGCTGATACCTTTTTGTGGTTGAATTCGCATGTGCCTCATAATCCGTTGAAATTGAGCTTTAAGGCATGTCCTTTTTATTTTTCAAGCTGTGATTACCCCTTAGTTCTTCAAATTGTTCTCTTAAAGTATGCGTCACATTTTGAAATGTTTTGGCCATTACCTCCCTCAAGACATTTTGAGGGCAGGTTTCATTTACAGTTCTGCAGTACTTGTTCCTATGAAATGACCATTAGCACAGGCTTTAATGCTGCTTTTGCAGATAACTGCCAGAGGATGGCAGCCTTTCTATGTTCCCCACCCTGGTAACTAGGGAGAAGCCCTTGCGGCCTGTGGTGTTTCTCGGTTATAAATTAGAGTGGAGTGTGCCCGGACAAACCCACACAAGCTGATGTCTCCTTACTTTTGTTGGAGTTTTAAATTTAATTTTTATTTTTTATTGGAGTAATTTTCCACCGTGTACGTGGACCACTTCTACTTTGTGCATTCCTCGGTTGATGGACATTTTCATTGCTTCCAAGCGTTGGCTATGGTAAATATTGTTGGAGTGCAGGATTGCCAGCCTGTGACTGTTTGATTCTCATTTTCACAGGTGATAGGCCCAGCAGTGGGTGTGATTGACTGACTGGTAGCACCGTGTTTTCCTTTTCAAAGCACCTTCTTTGTGTTTTCATTACTGTCACTTACCACGTCCCCCTTAGAATCGAGGGTACGCATTTCTCCACAATCGCTTCAGCATTTATTGTTTGCCGCATTTATGCTAATGGCCATACTGGCTGCTGTGAGCTGATAGGTTTTTGTAATTTGGGTTTGCATGTCTTTGAAAATTCATAAAACTCATCATTTTTCTCCACCGTTTACTTTTCTGTTAAAAAAAAGGAAACAGTTGGGAGTACAATATATCTCTTGAAATTGTCTTCTTGGAAGGTTGCCCTATTTTGAAATTTTTGGTCGATTTTCCACCCCAGAGTTTTTTTAGAGAGCAGGTGTCATTTCCCGAACTGCAAGTTTGGTGAATATTTAGTGACCTTTAGCAATGGGTTTAAAGCTGCTGTTGTGGGAAGTGGCCTCAAGGAGGCAGCATTTCTCCATTCCCAGATCTGGGTAATAAGGCAGCAGAGCCTTTATGGAAGTCGTGTTCCTAGGTTGTAAATTACATTGTAATGTGCATGGCGAAATCCCCATAAGTTTATGTGTCATTATTTCTTCATGGATTTTAAAAGTGTTTTAATTGGGGTAAAGCTTAGAATATTGTTTGTGCTAGGTGTACACAATCTGGTTCATTTGTACATTATATATGTCTATTCAAGTACAGATCCTCTTCCCATGTAAAATGTTACAGAGGTTTGCACAGACCTCCCTTGCTACATGTTCGGTCTTATTGAGATATGTATATAATATGTGTTTGTATAGATATAGCAACACTAATCTTAATTTATCCCTTCCCCCCACCTTTCCTTTTAGATGAGCATAGTTTGTTTTCTAAGTCTGTGAGTGTCTTTCTCTGTGGAAATATATTCATTTGTGTCAGTTATTAGATAACGCCTATAAGTGATATTATAGAATACAGGTCTTTGGTTTCCGAGTTACCTCATGTTTCGTGATTATCTCCAGACTCAATAGTGGTGCCTCAAAGAGCAATGGTTCATTGTTTTCCATGCCTAATATTCAATTGTGTACATGGACCACTTCTTCTTTATCCATTCACCTGTTGTTGGACATTTTGATTGCTTCACTGTCTTGGCTATTGTGAATAAGGCTGCACTGCAGCTTTTGCGGCCTGAGTCTTCTCGATTTTTCTCTTCTCAGGTGAGAGGTCCAATGGTGCGCCTGCTGGATTGAATGGTACCTCCATTTTTACTTTTAAACACAGCTCCTTTCTGTTCTCATTATTGGCTATTACCCCTTTACGTTTCTCCAGCAGGTAGAGGGTACACAATTCTCTAAAACCCCTTCAGGATTTATTGTTTGTTGACTTTTTGCTGATGGTCAGTCCACTGGTGTAAGTTGAAACTTTTTGTAGATTAGATTGCATGAGTCTAACACTCCCTGAGGTTGAGCTTTTATCCATTTTCCTTTTTTAAAAAAAGAGTGTGAGTAAAACATAACTCTTCATAATCTCTTATTGAAACACTTACCCTTTTTGAATTTTTTTGTCCATTCCCACCTTCAGCACATTTTTTTAGGGCAGGTGTCCTTTAGAGCCCTGAGTCCTTGTGAATGTTAAGTGAGCATTAGCTGTGAGTTTAAAGCTGCTCTTGCAGGACACGGCCACAAGGTGGCAGCATTTCTCCTTTTCCAAATTTCGTAACTAGGGAAACAGAGGCTTAATGGAAGTGTTGTTCTAGGTTGTAAATTAGAATGGAATGTGCCAGGAAAAAGCCCTTTAAGTTTATGTCTCATAACTTCTTGTTCATATGTGTAATTTACATTTTATTTTTTATCCCAGCACATTTGATTACAATGGTTTGTTTGTTCTAGGTGTGCAAGATGTGCTTCTTTCACACACATACATGTATCTATTCTTCCACGCATCCTTTTCCCATGTAGGTTATGCCACAATGTTGAGTAGTCTTCTCCTGGTCTTCCGTACGTCTTTGGTGATTATATATTTCACATGGTTTGTATATCTCTGTTAACCCCAATATGGTAATGTATCCAATCCTCATCCCTTTCTATTTGGTGAACCATAAGATTTTTTTAATGAATCTCTGATTGCCTTTCTCTGTGGAAATATCTTCACTGGTATTAATTTTTAAGTAACTCCTAAAAGTGATATGATAGGATATGTGTCTTTTGCTTTCTCACTTACTACAGGTGGCGTGCTTACGTCTAGACTCATGTATGGGCTGCAAATGGCATTGTTTCATTTTTTTCACTAGCGAATATTCCATCTGTACATGGAGGAGTTCTTCTTTGTCCACCCATCTGTTGGTGGACTTTTTGGTTACTTCCATATCTTGGCTATTGTAATACTGTGCCATGCAGATTTGCCTGCCTGTGTCTTTCCAATTCTCTCTTCTTAGATTATAGGTCGAGGAGTGAGCCTGCTGGATCATATGGTAGCTCAATGTTTACCTTTTTAAGGCACCTCCATTCTGCTCTCATTTGTGGCCCTTTCCAACTTACGTCCCCCTTGAAGTTGAGGGTACGCATTTCTCCACAACACCTTCAGCATTTTTGTCTGTAGATTTCTTGTTGATGGTTATTCTGACAATTGTGAGCTGATACCTTTTTGTGGTTGAATTCGCATGTGCCTCATAATCCGTTGAATTTGAGCTTTAAGGCATGTCCTTTTTATTTTTCAAGCTGTGATTACCCCTTAGTTCTTCAACTTGTTCTCTTAAAGTATGCGTCACATTTTGAAATGTTTTGGCCATTACTTCCCTCAAGACATTTTGAGGGCAGATTTCATTTACAGTTCTGCAGTACTTGTTCCTGTGAAATGACCATTAGCACAGGCTTTAATGCTGCTTTTGCAGGTAACTGCAAGAGGGCGGCAGCCTTTCTATGTTCCCCACCCTGGTACCTTGGGAAAAGCCCTTGAGGCCTGTGGTGTTTCTCGGTTATAAATTAGAGTGGAGTGTGCCCGGACAAACCCACACAAGCTGATGTCTCCTGACTTTTGTTGGTTTTTTAAATGTAATTTTTATTTTTTATTAGAGTAATTTCTCACTGGGTACGTGGACGACTTCTACTTTGTGCATTCCTCGGTTGATGAACATTTTCATTGCTTCCAGGTGTTGGCTATGGTAAATGTTGTTGGAGTGCTGGATTGCCAGCCTGTGACTTTTTAATTCTCATTTTCTCAGGTGATAGGCCCAGCAGTGGGTGTGATTGATTGACTGGTAGCACCGTGTTTCCCTTTTGAAAGCACCTTCTTTGTGTTTTCATTAGTGCCTCTTACCAAGTCCCCCTTAGAATCGAGGGTACGCATTCCTCCACAATCGATTTAGCATTTATTGTTTGCAGCATTTATACTAATGGCCCTACTGGCTGCTGTGAGCTGATAGGGTTTTGTAATTTGGGTTTGTATGTCTTTGAAAATTTGTAAAACTCACCATTTTTCTCCACCGTTTTATTTTCTGTTAAAAAAAGGAAACAATTGGGAGTACAATATAACTCTTGAAATTCTCTACTTGGAAGGTTGACCTCTTTTAAATTTTTTGGTCGATTTTCCACCCCAGAGTTTTTTTAGAGAGCAGGTGTCATTTCCCGAACTGCAAGTTTGGTGAATATTTAGTGACCTTTAGCAATGGGTTTAAAGCTGCTGTTGTGGGAAGTGGCCTCAAGGAGGCAGCATTTCTCCATTCCCAGATCTGGGTAATAAGGCAGCAGAGCCTTTATGGAAGTCGTGTTCCTAGGTTGTAAATTACATTGTAATGTGCATGGCGAAATCCCCATAAGTTTATGTGTCATTATTTCTTCATGGATTTTAAAAGTGTTTTAATTGGGGTAAAGCTTAGAATATTGTTTGTGCTAGGTGTACACAATCTGGTTCATTTGTACATTATATATGTCTATTCAAGTACAGATCCTCTTCCCATGTAAAATGTTACAGAGGTTTGCACAGACCTCCCTTGCTACATGTTCGGTCTTATTGAGATATGTATATAATATGTGTTTGTATAGATATAGCAACACTAATCTTAATTTATCCCTTCCCCCCACCTTTCCTTTTAGATGAGCATAGTTTGTTTTCTAAGTCTGTGAGTGTCTTTCTCTGTGGAAATATATTCATTTGTGTCAGTTATTAGATAACGCCTATAAGTGATATTATAGAATACAGGTCTTTGGTTTCCGAGTTACCTCATGTTTCGTGATTATCTCCAGACTCAATAGTGGTGCCTCAAAGAGCAATGGTTCATTGTTTTCCATGCCTAATATTCCATTGTGTACATGGACCACTTCTTCTTTATCCATTCACCTGTTGTTGGACATTTTGATTGCTTCACTGTCTTGGCTATTGTGAATAAGGCTGCACTGCAGCTTTTGCGGCCTGAGTCTTCTCGATTTTTCTCTTCTCAGGTGAGAGGTCCAATGGTGCGCCTGCTGGATTGAATGGTACCTCCATTTTTACTTTTAAACACAGCTCCTTTCTGTTCTCATTATTGGCTATTACCCCTTTACGTTTCTCCAGCAGGTAGAGGGTACACAATTCTCTAAAACCCCTTCAGGATTTATTGTTTGTTGACTTTTTGCTGATGGCCAGTCCACTGGTGTAAGTTGAAACTTTTTGTAGATTAGATTGCATGAGTCTAACACTCCCTGAGGTTGAGCTTTTATCCATTTTCCTTTTTTAAAAAAAGAGTGTGAGTAAAACATAACTCTTCATAATCTCTTATTGAAACACTTACCCTTTTTGAATTTTTTTGTCCATTCCCACCTTCAGCACATTTTTTTAGGGCAGGTGTCCTTTAGAGCCCTGAGTCCTTGTGAATGTTAAGTGAGCATTAGCTGTGAGTTTAAAGCTGCTCTTGCAGGACACGGCCACAAGGTGGCAGCATTTCTCCTTTTCCAAATTTCGTAACTAGGGAAACAGAGGCTTAATGGAAGTGTTGTTCTAGGTTGTAAATTAGAATGGAATGTGTCAGGAAAAAGCCCTTTAAGTTTATGTCTCATAACTTCTTGTTCATATTTGTAATTTACATTTTATTTTTTATCCCAGCACATTTGATTACAATGGTTTGTTTGTTCTAGGTGTGCAAGATGTGCTTCTTTCACACACATACATGTATCTATTCTTCCACGCATCCTTTTCCCATGTAGGTTATGCCACAATGTTGAGTAGTCTTCTCCTGGTCTTCCGTACGTCTTTGGTGATTATATATTTCACATGGTTTGTATATCTCTGTTAACCCCAATATGGTAATGTATCCAATCCTCATCCCTTTCTATTTGGTGAACCATAAGATTTTTTTAATGAATCTCTGATTGCCTTTCTCTGTGGAAATATCTTCACTGGTATTAATTTTTAAGTAACTCCTAAAAGTGATATGATAGGATATGTGTCTTTTGCTTTCTCAC
The DNA here is from genome assembly GCF_028021215.1 of Eschrichtius robustus. Taxonomy (NCBI): domain Eukaryota; kingdom Metazoa; phylum Chordata; class Mammalia; order Artiodactyla; family Eschrichtiidae; genus Eschrichtius; species Eschrichtius robustus. The sequence goes on from NC_090832.1 coordinate 84,077,786, forward strand.
TTACTACAGGTGGCGTGCTTACGTCTAGACTCATGTATGGGCTGCAAATGGCATTGTTTCATTTTTTTCACTAGCGAATATTCCATCTGTACATGGAGGAGTTCTTCTTTGTCCACCCATCTGTTGGTGGACTTTTTGGTTACTTCCATATCTTGGCTATTGTAATACTGTGCCATGCAGATTTGCCTGCCTGTGTCTTTCCAATTCTCTCTTCTTAGATTATAGGTCGAGGAGTGAGCCTGCTGGATCATATGGTAGCTCAATGTTTACCTTTTTAAGGCACCTCCATTCTGCTCTCATTTGTGGCCCTTTCCAACTTACGTCCCCCTTGAAGTTGAGGGTACGCATTTCTCCACAACACCTTCAGCATTTTTGTCTGTAGATTTCTTGTTGATGGTTATTCTGACAATTGTGAGCTGATACCTTTTTGTGGTTGAATTCGCACGTGCCTCATAATCCGTTGAATTTGAGCTTTAAGGCATGTCCTTTTTATTTTTCAAGCTGTGATTACCCCTTAGTTCTTCAACTTGTTCTCTTAAAGTATGCGTCACATTTTGAAATGTTTTGGCCATTACTTCCCTCAAGACATTTTGAGGGCAGATTTCATTTACAGTTCTGCAGTACTTGTTCCTGTGAAATGACCATTAGCACAGGCTTTAATGCTGCTTTTGCAGGTAACTGCAAGAGGGCGGCAGCCTTTCTATGTTCCCCACCCTGGTACCTTGGGAAAAGCCCTTGAGGCCTGTGGTGTTTCTCGGTTATAAATTAGAGTGGAGTGTGCCCGGACAAACCCACACAAGCTGATGTCTCCTGACTTTTGTTGGTTTTTTAAATGTAATTTTTATTTTTTATTAGAGTAATTTCTCACTGGGTACGTGGACGACTTCTACTTTGTGCATTCCTCGGTTGATGAACATTTTCATTGCTTCCAGGTGTTGGCTATGGTAAATGTTGTTGGAGTGCTGGATTGCCAGCCTGTGACTTTTTAATTCTCATTTTCTCAGGTGATAGGCCCAGCAGTGGGTGTGATTGATTGACTGGTAGCACCGTGTTTCCCTTTTGAAAGCACCTTCTTTGTGTTTTCATTAGTGCCTCTTACCAAGTCCCCCTTAGAATCGAGGGTACGCATTCCTCCACAATCGATTTAGCATTTATTGTTTGCAGCATTTATACTAATGGCCCTACTGGCTGCTGTGAGCTGATAGGGTTTTGTAATTTGGGTTTGTATGTCTTTGAAAATTTGTAAAACTCACCATTTTTCTCCACCGTTTTATTTTCTGTTAAAAAAAGGAAACAATTGGGAGTACAATATAACTCTTGAAATTCTCTACTTGGAAGGTTGCCGTCTTTTAAATTTTTTGGTCGATTTTCCACCCCAGAGTTTTTTTAGAGAGCAGGTGTCATTTCCCGAACTGCAAGTTTGGTGAATATTTAGTGACCTTTAGCAATGGGTTTAAAGCTGCTGTTGTGGGAAGTGGCCTCAAGGAGGCAGCATTTCTCCATTCCCAGATCTGGGTAATAAGGCAGCAGAGCCTTTATGGAAGTCGTGTTCCTAGGTTGTAAATTACATTGTAATGTGCATGGCGAAATCCCCATAAGTTTATGTGTCATTATTTCTTCATGGATTTTAAAAGTGTTTTAATTGGGGTAAAGCTTAGAATATTGTTTGTGCTAGGTGTACACAATCTGGTTCATTTGTACATTATATATGTCTATTCAAGTACAGATCCTCTTCCCATGTAAAATGTTACAGAGGTTTGCACAGACCTCCCTTGCTACATGTTCGGTCTTATTGAGATATGTATATAATATGTGTTTGTATAGATATAGCAACACTAATCTTAATTTATCCCTTCCCCCCACCTTTCCTTTTAGATGAGCATAGTTTGTTTTCTAAGTCTGTGAGTGTCTTTCTCTGTGGAAATATATTCATTTGTGTCAGTTATTAGATAACGCCTATAAGTGATATTATAGAATACAGGTCTTTGGTTTCCGAGTTACCTCATGTTTCGTGATTATCTCCAGACTCAATAGTGGTGCCTCAAAGAGCAATGGTTCATTGTTTTCCATGCCTAATATTCCATTGTGTACATGGACCACTTCTTCTTTATCCATTCACCTGTTGTTGGACATTTTGATTGCTTCACTGTCTTGGCTATTGTGAATAAGGCTGCACTGCAGCTTTTGCGGCCTGAGTCTTCTCAATTTTTCTCTTCTCAGGTGAGAGGTCCAATGGTGCGCATGCTGGATTGAATGGTACCTCCATTTTTACTTTTAAACACAGCTCCTTTCTGTTCTCATTATTGGCTATTACCCCTTTACGTTTCTCCAGCAGGTAGAGGGTACACAATTCTCTAAAACCCCTTCAGGATTTATTGTTTGTTGACTTTTTGCTGATGGTCAGTCCACTGGTGTAAGTTGAAACTTTTTGTAGATTAGATTGCATGAGTCTAACACTCCCTGAGGTTGAGCTTTTATCCATTTTCCTTTTTTAAAAAAAGAGTGTGAGTAAAACATAACTCTTCATAATCTCTTATTGAAACACTTACCCTTTTTGAATTTTTTTGTCCATTCCCACCTTCAGCACATTTTTTTAGGGCAGGTGTCCTTTAGAGCCCTGAGTCCTTGTGAATGTTAAGTGAGCATTAGCTGTGAGTTTAAAGCTGCTCTTGCAGGACACGGCCACAAGGTGGCAGCATTTCTCCTTTTCCAAATTTCGTAACTAGGGAAACAGAGGCTTAATGGAAGTGGTGTTCTAGGTTGTAAATTAGAATGGAATGTGTCAGGAAAAAGCCCTTTAAGTTTATGTCTGATTACTTCTTGTTCGTATTTGTAATTTACTTTTTATTCTTTATCCCAGCACATTTGATTACAATGGTTTGTTTTTTCTAGGTGTGCAAGATGTGCTTCTTTCACACATATACATGTATCTATTCTTCCACGCATCCTTTTCCCATGTAGGTCATGACACAATGTTGAGTAGTCTTCTCCTGGTCTTCCGTAAGTCTTTGTTGATTATATATTTCACATGGTTTGTATATCTCTGTTAACCCCAATATGGTAATGTATCCAATCCTCATCCCTTTCTATTTGGTGAACCATAAGATTTTTTTAATGAATCTCTGATTGCCTTCCTCTGTGGAAATATCTTCACTGGTATTAATTTTTAAGTAACTCCTAAAAGTGATATGATAGGATATGTGTCTTTTGCTTTCTCACTTACTACAGGTGGCGTGCTTACGTCTAGACTCATGTATGGGCTGCAAATGGCCTTGTTTCATTTTTTTCACTAGCGAATATTCCATCTGTACATGGAGGAGTTCTTCTTTGTCCACCCATCTGTTGGTGGACTTTTTGGTTACTTCCATATCTTGGCTATTGTAATACTGTGCCATGCAGATTTGCCTGCCTGTGTCTTTCCAATTCTCTCTTCTTAGATTATAGGTCGAGGAGTGAGCCTGCTGGATCATATGGTAGCTCAATGTTTACCTTTTTAAGGCACCTCCATTCTGCTCTCATTTGTGGCCCTTTCCAACTTACGTCCCCCTTGAAGTTGAGGGTACGCATTTCTCCACAACACCTTCAGCATTTTTGTCTGTAGATTTCTTGTTGATGGTTATTCTGACAATTGTGAGCTGATACCTTTTTGTGGTTGAATTCGCACGTGCCTCATAATCCGTTGAAATTGAGCTTTAAGGCATGTCCTTTTTATTTTTCAAGCTGTGATTACCCCTTAGTTCTTCAAATTGTTCTCTTACAGTATGCGTCACATTTTGAAATGTTTTGGCCATTACCTCCCTCAAGACATTTTGAGGGCAGGTTTCATTTACAGTTCTGCAGTACTTGTTCCTATGAAATGACCATTAGCACAGGCTTTAATGCTGCTTTTGCAGATAAATGCCAGAGGGTGGCAGCCTTTCTATGTTCCCCACCCTGGTAACTAGGGAGAAGCCCTTGCGGCCTGTGGTGTTTCTCGGTTATAAATTAGAGTGGAGTGTGCCCGGACAAACCCACACAAGCTGATGTCTCTTTACTTTTGTTGGAGTTTTAAATTTAATTTTTATTTTTTATTGGAGTAATTTTCCACCGTGTACGTGGACCACTTCTACTTTGTGCATTCCTCGGTTGATGGACATTTTCATTGCTTCCAAGCGTTGGCTATGGTAAATATTGTTGGAGTGCAGGATTGCCAGCCTGTGACTGTTTGATTCTCATTTTCACAGGTGATAGGCCCAGCAGTAGGTGTGATTGACTGACTGGTAGCACCGTGTTTTCCTTTTCAAAGCACCTTCTTTGTGTTTTCATTACTGGCACTTACCACGTCCCCCTTAGAATCGAGGGTACGCATTTCTCCACAATCGCTTCAGCATTTATTGTTTGCCGCATTTATGCTAATGGCCATACTGGCTGCTGTGAGCTGATAGGTTTTTGTAATTTGGGTTTGCATGTCTTTGAAAATTCATAAAACTCATCATTTTTCTCCACCGTTTACTTTTCTGTTAAAAAAAAGGAAACAGTTGGGAGTACAATATATCTCTTGAAATTGTCTTCTTGGAAGGTTGCCCTATTTTGAAATTTTTGGTCGATTTTCCACCCCAGAATTTTTTTAGAGAACAGGTGTCATTTCCCGAACTGCAAGTTTGGTGAATATTTAGTGACCTTTAGCAATGGGTTTAAAGCTGCTGTTGTGGGAAGTGGCCTCAAGAAGGCAGCATTTCTCCATTCCCAAATCTGGGTAGTGGGGCAGCAGAGCCTTTCTGGCAGTCGTGTTCCTAGGTTGTAAATTAAATTGGAATGTGCATGGAGAAACCCCCATACTTTTATGTCTCTTTATTTCTTCTTGGATTTAAATTTTTTTTTTAATTGGGGTAAAGCTTAGAATATTGTTTGTCCTAGGTGTACACAATCTGGTTCATTTGTACATTATATATTTCTATTCAAGTACAGATCCTCTTCCCATGTAAAATGTTACAGAGGGATCCACAGACCTCCCTTGCTACATGGTCGGTCTTTTTGAGATATGTATATAATATGTGTTTGTATAGATATAGCAACACTAATCTTAATTTATCCATTCTCCCCACCTTTCCTTTTAGATGAGCATAGTTTGTTTTCTAAGTCTGTGAGTGTCTTTCTCTGTAGAAATATATTCATTTGTGTCAGTTATTAGATAACGCCTATAAGTGATATCATAGAATACAGGTCTTTGGTTTCCGAGTTACCTCATGTTTCGTGATTATCTCCAGACTCATTTGTGGTGCCTCAAAGAGCAATGGTTCATTGTTTTCCATGGCTAATATCCCATTGTGTACATGGACCACTTCTTCTTTATCCATTCACCTGTTCTTGGACATTTTGATTGCTTCACTGTCTTGGCTATTGTGAATAAGGCTGCACTGCAGCTTTTGCGGCCTGTGTCTTCTCGATTCTTGTCTTCTCAGGTGAAAGGTCCAATGGTGCGCCTGCCGGATTGAATGGTACCTCCATTTTTACTTTTAAACACAGCTCCTTTCTGTTCTCATTATTGGCTGTTACCCCTTTCCGTCTCACCAGCAGGTAGAGGGTACACAGTTCTCTAAAACCCCTTCAGGATTTATTGTTTGTTGACTTTTTGCTGATGATCAGTCGACTGGTGTAAGTTGAAACTTTTTGTAGATTAGATTGCATGCGTCTAACACTCCCTGAGGTTGAGCTTTTATCCATTTTCCTTTTTTTTAAAAAGAGTGTGAGTAAAACATAACTCTTCATAATCTCTTCTTGAAACATTTGCCTGTTTTGAATTTTTTTGTCCATTCCCACCTTCAGCACATTTTTTTAGGGCAGGTGTCCTTTAGAGCCCTGAGTCCTTGTGAATGTTAAGTGAGCATTAGCTGTGAGTTTAAAGCTGCTCTTGCAGGAGACAGCCACAAGGTGGCAGCGTTTCTCCTTTACCAAATTTGGTTACTACGGAAACAGAGGCTTAAAGGAAGTGGTGTTCTAGGTTGTATATTAGAATGGAATGTGCCAGGAAAAAGCCCTTTAAGTTTATGTCTGATTACTTCTTGTTCATATTTGTAATTTACTTTTATTTTTTATCCCAGCAAATTTGATTACAATGGTTTGATTGCTCTAGGTGTGCAAGATGTGGTTCTTTCACACATATACATGTATCTATTCTTCCTCGAATCCTTTTCCCATGTCCGGTTATGACACAATGTTGAGTAGTCTTCTCCTGGTCTTCCGTACGTCTTTGGTGGTTATATATTTCACATGGTTTGTATATCTCTGTTAACCCCAATATGATAATGTATCCAATCCTCATCCCTTTCTATATGGTGAACCATAAGTTTTTTTCATGAATCTGTGATTGCCTTTCTCTGTGGAAATATCTACATTGGCATCAATTTTTAAGTAACTCCTAAAAGTGAATTGAAAGCATATGTGTCTCTTGCTTTCTCACTTACTACAGGTGGCGTGATTACATCTAGACTCATCCATGGTGCTGCAAATGGCATTGTTTCATTTTTTTCACTAGCGAATATTCCATCTGTACATGGAGGAGTTCTTCTTTGTCCACCCATCTGTTGGTAGACTTTTTGGTTACTTCCATATGCTGGCTATTGTATTACTGTGCCATGCAGATTTGCCTGCCTGTGTCTTTCCAATTCTCTCTTCTTAGATTATAGGTCGAGGAGTGGGCCTGCTGGATCATATGGTAGCTCAATGTTTACCTTTTTAAGGCACCTCCATTCTGCTGTCATTCGTAGCCCTCTCCAACTTACGTCCCACTTGAATTTGAGGGTATGCATTTCTCCACAACACCTTCAGCATTTATTATTTGTAGTTTCCTTGCTGATGGTTATTCTGACAAGTGTGACCTGATACCTCTTTGTGGTTGAATTTGCATGTGCCTCATAATCCGGTGAAATTGAGCTTTAAGGCATGTCCTTTTTATTTTTCAAGCTGTGATTACTCCTTAGTTCTTCAAAGTGATCTCTTAAAATATGTGTCACATTTTGAAATGTTTTGGCCATTACCTCCCTCAAGACATTTTGAGGGCAGGTTTCATTTACAATCCTGCAGTACTTGTTCCTATGAAATGACCATGAGCACAGGCTTTAAAGCTGCTTTTGCAGGTAACTGCCAGAGGGTGGCAGCCTTTCTATGTTCCCCACCCTGGTACCTAGGGAAAAGCCCTTGCGGCTTGTGGTGTTTCTCGGTTATAAATTACAGTGGAGTGTGCCCGGACAAACCCACACAAGCTGATGTCTCCTGAATTTTGTTGGTTTTTTAAATGTAATTTTTATTTTTTATTAGAGTAATTTCCCACTGGGTACGTGGAGCACTTCTACTTTGTGCATTCCTCGGTTGATGGACATTTTCATTGCTTCCAGGTGTTGGCTATGGTAAATGTTGTTGGAGTGCTGGATTGCCAGCCTGTGACTTTTTAATTCTCATTTTCTCAGGTGATAGGCCCAGCAGTGGGTGTGATTGATTGACTGGTAGCACCGTGTTTCCCTTTTCAAAGCACCTTCTTTGTGTTTTCTTTAGTGCCTCTTACCGCGTCCCCCTTAGAATCGAGGGTACGCATTCCTCCACAATCGATTTAGCATTTATTGTTTGCAGCATTTATGCTAATGGCCCTACTGGCTGCTGTGAGCTGATAGGGTTTTGTAATTTGGGTTTGCATGTCTTTGAAAATTCGTAAAACTCACCATTTTTCTCCACCGTTTTCTTTTCTGTTAAAAAAAGGAAACAATTGGGAGTACAATATAACTCTTGAAATTCTCTTCTTGGAAGGTTGCCGTCTTTTGAATTTTTTGGTCGATTTTCCACCCCAGAGTTTTTTTAGAGAGTAGGTGTCATTTCCCGAACTGCAACATTGGTGAATATTTAGTGACATTTAGCAATGGGTTTAAAGCTGCTGTTGTGGGAAGTGGCCTCAAGCAGGCAGCATTTCTCCATTCCCAAGTCTGGGTAGTAGGGCAGCAGAGCCTTTCTGGAAGTCGTGTTGCTAGGTTGTAAATTACATTGTAATGTGCATGGAGAAAGCCCCATAAGTTTATGTGTCATTATTTGTTCTTGTATTTTAAAAGTGTTTTAATTGGGGTAAAGCTTAGAATATTGTTTGTCCTAGGTGTACACAATCTGGTTCATTTGTACATTATATATGTCTATTCAAGTACAGATCCTCTTCCCATGTAAAATGTTACTGAGGGTTCCGCAGACCTCACTTGCTATATGGTCGGTCTTTTTGAGATATGTTTATAATATGTGTTTGTATACATATAGTAACACTAATCTTAATTTATCCCTTCCCCCCACCTTTCCTTTTAGATGAGCACAGTTTGTTTTCTAAGTCTGTGAGTGTCTTTCTCTGTGGAAATATGTTCATTTGTGTCAGTTATTAGATAACGCCTATAAGTGATATCATAGAATATAGGTCTTTTGCTCTCCGACTTACCTCATGTTTCGTGATTATCTCCAGACTCATTTGTGGTGCCTCAGAGAGCAATGGTTCATTGTTTTCCATGGCTAATATTCCATTGTGTACATGGACCACTTCTTCTTTATCCATTCACCTGTTGTTGGGCATTTTCATTGCTTCACTGTCTTGGCTATTGTGAATAAGGCTGCACTGCAGCTTTTGCGGCCTGAGTCTTCTCGATTCTTGTCTTCTCAGGTGAGAGGTCCAATGGTGCGCCTGCTGGCTTGAATGGTACCTCCATTTTTACTTTTAAACACAGCTCCTTTCTGTTATCATTATTGGCTGTTACCCCTTTACGGCTCACCAGCAGGTAGAGGGTACACAGTTCTCTAAAACCCCTTCAGCATGTATTGTTTGTAGACTTTTTGCTGATGGTCAGTCGACTGGTGTAAGTTGAAACTTTTTATAGAATAGATTGCATGGGTCTAACACTCCCTGAGGTTGAGCTTTTATCCATTTTCCTTTTTTTAAAAACACCGTGAGTAAAACTTAACTCTTCATACTCTCTTCTTGAAACATTTGCCTGTTTTGAATTTTTTTGTCCATTCCCTCCTTCAGCACATTTTTTTTAGGGCAGGTGTCCTTTACAGCCCTGAGTCCTTGTGTATGTTAAGAGAGCATTAGCTGTGAGTTTAAAGCAGCTCTTGCAGGAAACGGCCACAAGGTGGCAGCATTTCTCCTTTTCCAAATTTCGTAACTAGGGAAACAGAGGCTTAATGGAAGTGGTGTTCTAGGTTGTAAATTAGAATGGAATGTGTCAGGAAAAAGCCCTTTAAGTTTATGTCTGATTACTTCTTGTTCGTATTTGTAATTTACTTTTTATTCTTTATCCCAGCACATTTGATTACAATGGTTTGTTTTTTCTAGGTGTGCAAGATGTGCTTCTTTCACACATATACATGTATCTATTCTTCCACGCATCCTTTTCCCATGTAGGTCATGACACAATGTTGAGTAGTCTTCTCCTGGTCTTCCGTAAGTCTTTGTTGATTATATATTTCACATGGTTTGTATATCTCTGTTAACCCCAATATGGTAATGTATCCAATCCTCATCCCTTTCTATTTGGTGAACCATAAGATTTTTTTAATGAATCTCTGATTGCCTTCCTCTGTGGAAATATCTTCACTGGTATTAATTTTTAAGTAACTCCTAAAAGTGATATGATAGGATATGTGTCTTTTGCTTTCTCACTTACTACAGGTGGCGTGCTTACGTCTAGACTCATGTATGGGCTGCAAATGGCCTTGTTTCATTTTTTTCACTAGCGAATATTCCATCTGTACATGGAGGAGTTCTTCTTTGTCCACCCATCTGTTGGTGGACTTTTTGGTTACTTCCATATCTTGGCTATTGTAATACTGTGCCATGCAGATTTGCCTGCCTGTGTCTTTCCAATTCTCTCTTCTTAGATTATAGGTCGAGGAGTGAGCCTGCTGGATCATATGGTAGCTCAATGTTTACCTTTTTAAGGCACCTCCATTCTGCTCTCATTTGTGGCCCTTTCCAACTTACGTCCCCCTTGAAGTTGAGGGTACGCATTTCTCCACAACACCTTCAGCATTTTTGTCTGTAGATTTCTTGTTGATGGTTATTCTGACAATTGTGAGCTGATACCTTTTTGTGGTTGAATTCGCACGTGCCTCATAATCCGTTGAAATTGAGCTTTAAGGCATGTCCTTTTTATTTTTCAAGCTGTGATTACCCCTTAGTTCTTCAAATTGTTCTCTTACAGTATGCGTCACATTTTGAAATGTTTTGGCCATTACCTCCCTCAAGACATTTTGAGGGCAGGTTTCATTTACAGTTCTGCAGTACTTGTTCCTATGAAATGACCATTAGCACAGGCTTTAATGCTGCTTTTGCAGATAAATGCCAGAGGGTGGCAGCCTTTCTATGTTCCCCACCCTGGTAACTAGGGAGAAGCCCTTGCGGCCTGTGGTGTTTCTCGGTTATAAATTAGAGTGGAGTGTGCCCGGACAAACCCACACAAGCTGATGTCTCTTTACTTTTGTTGGAGTTTTAAATTTAATTTTTATTTTTTATTGGAGTAATTTTCCACCGTGTACGTGGACCACTTCTACTTTGTGCATTCCTCGGTTGATGGACATTTTCATTGCTTCCAAGCGTTGGCTATGGTAAATATTGTTGGAGTGCAGGATTGCCAGCCTGTGACTGTTTGATTCTCATTTTCACAGGTGATAGGCCCAGCAGTGGGTGTGATTGACTGACTGGTAGCACCGTGTTTTCCTTTTCAAAGCACCTTCTTTGTGTTTTCATTACTGGCACTTACCACGTCCCCCTTAGAATCGAGGGTACGCATTTCTCCACAATCGCTTCAGCATTTATTGTTTGCCGCATTTATGCTAATGGCCATACTGGCTGCTGTGAGCTGATAGGTTTTTGTAATTTGGGTTTGCATGTCTTTGAAAATTCATAAAACTCATCATTTTTCTCCACCGTTTACTTTTCTGTTAAAAAAAAGGAAACAGTTGGGAGTACAATATATCTCTTGAAATTGTCTTCTTGGAAGGTTGCCCTATTTTGAAATTTTTGGTCGATTTTCCACCCCAGAATTTTTTTAGAGAACAGGTGTCATTTCCCGAACTGCAAGTTTGGTGAATATTTAGTGACCTTTAGCAATGGGTTTAAAGCTGCTGTTGTGGGAAGTGGCCTCAAGAAGGCAGCATTTCTCCATTCCCAAATCTGGGTAGTGGGGCAGCAGAGCCTTTCTGGCAGTCGTGTTCCTAGGTTGTAAATTAAATTGGAATGTGCATGGAGAAACCCCCATACTTTTATGTCTCTTTATTTCTTCTTGGATTTAAATTTTTTTTTTAATTGGGGTAAAGCTTAGAATATTGTTTGTCCTAGGTGTACACAATCTGGTTCATTTGTACATTATATATTTCTATTCAAGTACAGATCCTCTTCCCATGTAAAATGTTACAGAGGGATCCACAGACCTCCCTTGCTACATGGTCGGTCTTTTTGAGATATGTATATAATATGTGTTTGTATAGATATAGCAACACTAATCTTAATTTATCCATTCTCCCCACCTTTCCTTTTAGATGAGCATAGTTTGTTTTCTAAGTCTGTGAGTGTCTTTCTCTGTAGAAATATATTCATTTGTGTCAGTTATTAGATAACGCCTATAAGTGATATCATAGAATACAGGTCTTTGGTTTCCGAGTTACCTCATGTTTCGTGATTATCTCCAGACTCATTTGTGGTGCCTCAAAGAGCAATGGTTCATTGTTTTCCATGGCTAATATCCCATTGTGTACATGGACCACTTCTTCTTTATCCATTCACCTGTTCTTGGACATTTTGATTGCTTCACTGTCTTGGCTATTGTGAATAAGGCTGCACTGCAGCTTTTGCGGCCTGTGTCTTCTCGATTCTTGTCTTCTCAGGTGAAAGGTCCAATGGTGCGCCTGCCGGATTGAATGGTACCTCCATTTTTACTTTTAAACACAGCTCCTTTCTGTTCTCATTATTGGCTGTTACCCCTTTCCGTCTCACCAGCAGGTAGAGGGTACACAGTTCTCTAAAACCCCTTCAGGATTTATTGTTTGTTGACTTTTTGCTGATGATCAGTCGACTGGTGTAAGTTGAAACTTTTTGTAGATTAGATTGCATGCGTCTAACACTCCCTGAGGTTGAGCTTTTATCCATTTTCCTTTTTTTTAAAAAGAGTGTGAGTAAAACATAACTCTTCATAATCTCTTCTTGAAACATTTGCCTGTTTTGAATTTTTTTGTCCATTCCCACCTTCAGCACATTTTTTTAGGGCAGGTGTCCTTTAGAGCCCTGAGTCCTTGTGAATGTTAAGTGAGCATTAGCTGTGAGTTTAAAGCTGCTCTTGCAGGAGACAGCCACAAGGTGGCAGCGTTTCTCCTTTACCAAATTTGGTTACTACGGAAACAGAGGCTTAAAGGAAGTGGTGTTCTAGGTTGTATATTAGAATGGAATGTGCCAGGAAAAAGCCCTTTAAGTTTATGTCTGATTACTTCTTGTTCATATTTGTAATTTACTTTTATTTTTTATCCCAGCAAATTTGATTACAATGGTTTGATTGCTCTAGGTGTGCAAGATGTGGTTCTTTCACACATATACATGTATCTATTCTTCCTCGAATCCTTTTCCCATGTCCGGTTATGACACAATGTTGAGTAGTCTTCTCCTGGTCTTCCGTACGTCTTTGGTGGTTATATATTTCACATGGTTTGTATATCTCTGTTAACCCCAATATGATAATGTATCCAATCCTCATCCCTTTCTATATGGTGAACCATAAGTTTTTTTCATGAATCTGTGATTGCCTTTCTCTGTGGAAATATCTACATTGGCATCAATTTTTAAGTAACTCCTAAAAGTGAATTGAAAGCATATGTGTCTCTTGCTTTCTCACTTACTACAGGTGGCGTGATTACATCTAGACTCATCCATGGTGCTGCAAATGGCATTGTTTCATTTTTTTCACTAGCGAATATTCCATCTGTACATGGAGGAGTTCTTCTTTGTCCACCCATCTGTTGGTAGACTTTTTGGTTACTTCCATATGCTGGCTATTGTATTACTGTGCCATGCAGATTTGCCTGCCTGTGTCTTTCCAATTCTCTCTTCTTAGATTATAGGTCGAGGAGTGGGCCTGCTGGATCATATGGTAGCTCAATGTTTACCTTTTTAAGGCACCTCCATTCTGCTGTCATTCGTAGCCCTCTCCAACTTACGTCCCACTTGAATTTGAGGGTATGCATTTCTCCACAACACCTTCAGCATTTATTATTTGTAGTTTCCTTGCTGATGGTTATTCTGACAAGTGTGACCTGATACCTCTTTGTGGTTGAATTTGCATGTGCCTCATAATCCGGTGAAATTGAGCTTTAAGGCATGTCCTTTTTATTTTTCAAGCTGTGATTACTCCTTAGTTCTTCAAAGTGATCTCTTAAAATATGTGTCACATTTTGAAATGTTTTGGCCATTACCTCCCTCAAGACATTTTGAGGGCAGGTTTCATTTACAATCCTGCAGTACTTGTTCCTATGAAATGACCATGAGCACAGGCTTTAAAGCTGCTTTTGCAGGTAACTGCCAGAGGGTGGCAGCCTTTCTATGTTCCCCACCCTGGTACCTAGGGAAAAGCCCTTGCGGCTTGTGGTGTTTCTCGGTTATAAATTACAGTGGAGTGTGCCCGGACAAACCCACACAAGCTGATGTCTCCTGAATTTTGTTGGTTTTTTAAATGTAATTTTTATTTTTTATTAGAGTAATTTCCCACTGGGTACGTGGAGCACTTCTACTTTGTGCATTCCTCGGTTGATGGACATTTTCATTGCTTCCAGGTGTTGGCTATGGTAAATGTTGTTGGAGTGCTGGATTGCCAGCCTGTGACTTTTTAATTCTCATTTTCTCAGGTGATAGGCCCAGCAGTGGGTGTGATTGATTGACTGGTAGCACCGTGTTTCCCTTTTCAAAGCACCTTCTTTGTGTTTTCTTTAGTGCCTCTTACCGCGTCCCCCTTAGAATCGAGGGTACGCATTCCTCCACAATCGATTTAGCATTTATTGTTTGCAGCATTTATGCTAATGGCCCTACTGGCTGCTGTGAGCTGATAGGGTTTTGTAATTTGGGTTTGCATGTCTTTGAAAATTCGTAAAACTCACCATTTTTCTCCACCGTTTTCTTTTCTGTTAAAAAAAGGAAACAATTGGGAGTACAATATAACTCTTGAAATTCTCTTCTTGGAAGGTTGCCGTCTTTTGAATTTTTTGGTCGATTTTCCACCCCAGAGTTTTTTTAGAGAGTAGGTGTCATTTCCCGAACTGCAACATTGGTGAATATTTAGTGACATTTAGCAATGGGTTTAAAGCTGCTGTTGTGGGAAGTGGCCTCAAGCAGGCAGCATTTCTCCATTCCCAAGTCTGGGTAGTAGGGCAGCAGAGCCTTTCTGGAAGTCGTGTTGCTAGGTTGTAAATTACATTGTAATGTGCATGGAGAAAGCCCCATAAGTTTATGTGTCATTATTTGTTCTTGTATTTTAAAAGTGTTTTAATTGGGGTAAAGCTTAGAATATTGTTTGTCCTAGGTGTACACAATCTGGTTCATTTGTACATTATATATGTCTATTCAAGTACAGATCCTCTTCCCATGTAAAATATTACTGAGGGTTCCGCAGACCTCACTTGCTATATGGTCGGTCTTTTTGAGATATGTTTATAATATGTGTTTGTATACATATAGTAACACTAATCTTAATTTATCCCTTCCCCCCACCTTTCCTTTTAGATGAGCACAGTTTGTTTTCTAAGTCTGTGAGTGTCTTTCTCTGTGGAAATATGTTCATTTGTGTCAGTTATTAGATAACGCCTATAAGTGATATCATAGAATATAGGTCTTTTGCTCTCCGACTTACCTCATGTTTCGTGATTATCTCCAGACTCATTTGTGGTGCCTCAGAGAGCAATGGTTCATTGTTTTCCATGGCTAATATTCCATTGTGTACATGGACCACTTCTTCTTTATCCATTCACCTGTTGTTGGGCATTTTCATTGCTTCACTGTCTTGGCTATTGTGAATAAGGCTGCACTGCAGCTTTTGCGGCCTGAGTCTTCTCGATTCTTGTCTTCTCAGGTGAGAGGTCCAATGGTGCGCCTGCTGGCTTGAATGGTACCTCCATTTTTACTTTTAAACACAGCTCCTTTCTGTTATCATTATTGGCTGTTACCCCTTTACGGCTCACCAGCAGGTAGAGGGTACACAGTTCTCTAAAACCCCTTCAGCATGTATTGTTTGTAGACTTTTTGCTGATGGTCAGTCGACTGGTGTAAGTTGAAACTTTTTATAGAATAGATTGCATGGGTCTAACACTCCCTGAGGTTGAGCTTTTATCCATTTTCCTTTTTTTAAAAACACCGTGAGTAAAACTTAACTCTTCATACTCTCTTCTTGAAACATTTGCCTGTTTTGAATTTTTTTGTCCATTCCCTCCTTCAGCACATTTTTTTTAGGGCAGGTGTCCTTTACAGCCCTGAGTCCTTGTGTATGTTAAGAGAGCATTAGCTGTGAGTTTAAAGCAGCTCTTGCAGGAAACGGCCACAAGGTGGCAGCATTTCTCCTTTTCCAAATTTCGTAACTAGGGAAACAGAGGCTTAATGGAAGTGGTGTTCTAGGTTGTAAATTAGAATGGAATGTGTCAGGAAAAAGCCCTTTAAGTTTATGTCTGATTACTTCTTGTTTGTATTTGTAATTTACTTTTTATTCTTTATCCCAGCACATTTGATTACAATGGTTTGTTTTTTCTAGGTGTGCAAGATGTGCTTCTTTCACACATATACATGTATCTATTCTTCCACGCATCCTTTTCCCATGTAGGTCATGACACAATGTTGAGTAGTCTTCTCCTGGTCTTCCGTAAGTCTTTGTTGATTATATATTTCACATGGTTTGTATATCTCTGTTAACCCCAATATGGTAATGTATCCAATCCTCATCCCTTTCTATTTGGTGAACCATAAGATTTTTTTAATGAATCTCTGATTGCCTTCCTCTGTGGAAATATCTTCACTGGTATTAATTTTTAAGTAACTCCTAAAAGTGATATGATAGGATATGTGTCTTTTGCTTTCTCACTTACTACAGGTGGCGTGCTTACGTCTAGACTCATGTATGGGCTGCAAATGGCCTTGTTTCATTTTTTTCACTAGCGAATATTCCATCTGTACATGGAGGAGTTCTTCTTTGTCCACCCATCTGTTGGTGGACTTTTTGGTTACTTCCATATCTTGGCTATTGTAATACTGTGCCATGCAGATTTGCCTGCCTGTGTCTTTCCAATTCTCTCTTCTTAGATTATAGGTCGAGGAGTGAGCCTGCTGGATCATATGGTAGCTCAATGTTTACCTTTTTAAGGCACCTCCATTCTGCTCTCATTTGTGGCCCTTTCCAACTTACGTCCCCCTTGAAGTTGAGGGTACGCATTTCTCCACAACACCTTCAGCATTTTTGTCTGTAGATTTCTTGTTGATGGTTATTCTGACAATTGTGAGCTGATACCTTTTTGTGGTTGAATTCGCACGTGCCTCATAATCCGTTGAAATTGAGCTTTAAGGCATGTCCTTTTTATTTTTCAAGCTGTGATTACCCCTTAGTTCTTCAAATTGTTCTCTTACAGTATGCGTCACATTTTGAAATGTTTTGGCCATTACCTCCCTCAAGACATTTTGAGGGCAGGTTTCATTTACAGTTCTGCAGTACTTGTTCCTATGAAATGACCATTAGCACAGGCTTTAATGCTGCTTTTGCAGATAAATGCCAGAGGGTGGCAGCCTTTCTATGTTCCCCACCCTGGTAACTAGGGAGAAGCCCTTGCGGCCTGTGGTGTTTCTCGGTTATAAATTAGAGTGGAGTGTGCCCGGACAAACCCACACAAGCTGATGTCTCTTTACTTTTGTTGGAGTTTTAAATTTAATTTTTATTTTTTATTGGAGTAATTTTCCACCGTGTACGTGGACCACTTCTACTTTGTGCATTCCTCGGTTGATGGACATTTTCATTGCTTCCAAGCGTTGGCTATGGTAAATATTGTTGGAGTGCAGGATTGCCAGCCTGTGACTGTTTGATTCTCATTTTCACAGGTGATAGGCCCAGCAGTGGGTGTGATTGACTGACTGGTAGCACCGTGTTTTCCTTTTCAAAGCACCTTCTTTGTGTTTTCATTACTGGCACTTACCACGTCCCCCTTAGAATCGAGGGTACGCATTTCTCCACAATCGCTTCAGCATTTATTGTTTGCCGCATTTATGCTAATGGCCATACTGGCTGCTGTGAGCTGATAGGTTTTTGTAATTTGGGTTTGCATGTCTTTGAAAATTCATAAAACTCATCATTTTTCTCCACCGTTTACTTTTCTGTTAAAAAAAAGGAAACAGTTGGGAGTACAATATATCTCTTGAAATTGTCTTCTTGGAAGGTTGCCCTATTTTGAAATTTTTGGTCGATTTTCCACCCCAGAATTTTTTTAGAGAACAGGTGTCATTTCCCGAACTGCAAGTTTGGTGAATATTTAGTGACCTTTAGCAATGGGTTTAAAGCTGCTGTTGTGGGAAGTGGCCTCAAGAAGGCAGCATTTCTCCATTCCCAAATCTGGGTAGTGGGGCAGCAGAGCCTTTCTGGCAGTCGTGTTCCTAGGTTGTAAATTAAATTGGAATGTGCATGGAGAAACCCCCATACTTTTATGTCTCTTTATTTCTTCTTGGATTTAAAATTTTTTTTTTAATTGGGGTAAAGCTTAGAATATTGTTTGTCCTAGGTGTACACAATCTGGTTCATTTGTACATTATATATTTCTATTCAAGTACAGATCCTCTTCCCATGTAAAATGTTACAGAGGGATCCACAGACCTCCCTTGCTACATGGTCGGTCTTTTTGAGATATGTATATAATATGTGTTTGTATAGATATAGCAACACTAATCTTAATTTATCCATTCTCCCCACCTTTCCTTTTAGATGAGCATAGTTTGTTTTCTAAGTCTGTGAGTGTCTTTCTCTGTAGAAATATATTCATTTGTGTCAGTTATTAGATAACGCCTATAAGTGATATCATAGAATACAGGTCTTTGGTTTCCGAGTTACCTCATGTTTCGTGATTATCTCCAGACTCATTTGTGGTGCCTCAAAGAGCAATGGTTCATTGTTTTCCATGGCTAATATCCCATTGTGTACATGGACCACTTCTTCTTTATCCATTCACCTGTTCTTGGACATTTTGATTGCTTCACTGTCTTGGCTATTGTGAATAAGGCTGCACTGCAGCTTTTGCGGCCTGTGTCTTCTCGATTCTTGTCTTCTCAGGTGAAAGGTCCAATGGTGCGCCTGCCGGATTGAATGGTACCTCCATTTTTACTTTTAAACACAGCTCCTTTCTGTTCTCATTATTGGCTGTTACCCCTTTCCGTCTCACCAGCAGGTAGAGGGTACACAGTTCTCTAAAACCCCTTCAGGATTTATTGTTTGTTGACTTTTTGCTGATGATCAGTCGACTGGTGTAAGTTGAAACTTTTTGTAGATTAGATTGCATGCGTCTAACACTCCCTGAGGTTGAGCTTTTATCCATTTTCCTTTTTTTTAAAAAGAGTGTGAGTAAAACATAACTCTTCATAATCTCTTCTTGAAACATTTGCCTGTTTTGAATTTTTTTGTCCATTCCCACCTTCAGCACATTTTTTTAGGGCAGGTGTCCTTTAGAGCCCTGAGTCCTTGTGAATGTTAAGTGAGCATTAGCTGTGAGTTTAAAGCTGCTCTTGCAGGAGACAGCCACAAGGTGGCAGCGTTTCTCCTTTACCAAATTTGGTTACTACGGAAACAGAGCCTTAATGGAAGTGGTGTTCTAGGTTGTATATTAGAATGGAATGTGCCAGGAAAAAGCCCTTTAAGTTTATGTCTGATTACTTCTTGTTCATATTTGTAATTTACTTTTATTTTTTTATCCCAGCAAATTTGATTACAATGGTTTGATTGCTCTAGGTGTGAAAGATGTGGTTCTTTCACACATATACATGTATCTATTCTTCCTCGAATCCTTTTCCCATGTAGGGTTATGACACAATGTTGAGTAGTCTTCTCCTGGTCTTCCGTACGTCTTTGGTGGTTATATATTTCACATGGTTTGTATATCTCTGTTAACCTCAATATGATAATGTATCCAATCCTCATCCCTTTCTATATGGTGAACCATAAGTTTTTTTCATGAATCTGTGATTGCCTTTCTCTGTGGAAATATCTACATTGGCATCAATTTTTAAGTAACTCCTAAAAGTGAATTGAAAGCATATGTGTCTCTTGCTTTCTCACTTACTACAGGTGGCGTGATTACATCTAGACTCATCCATGGTGCTGCAAATGGCATTGTTTCATTTTTTTCACTAGCGAATATTCCATCTGTACATGGAGGAGTTCTTCTTTGTCCACCCATCTGTTGGTAGACTTTTTGGTTACTTCCATATGCTGGCTATTGTAATACTGTGCCATGCAGATTTGCCTGCCTGTGTCTTTCCAATTCTCTCTTCTTAGATTATAGGTCGAGGAGTGGGCCTGCTGGATCATATGGTAGCTCAATGTTTAACTTTTTAAGGCACCTCCATTCTGCTGTCATTCGTAGCCCTCTCCAACTTACGTCCCACTTGAATTTGAGGGTATGCATTTCTCCACAACACCTTCAGCATTTATTGTTTGTAGTTTCCTTGCTGATGGTTATTCTGACAAGTGTGAGCTGATACCGCTTTGTGGTTGAATTTGCATGTGCCTCATAATCCGGTGAAATTGAGCTTTAAGGCATGTCCTTTTTATTTTTCAAGCTGTGATTACTCCTTAGTTCTTCAAAGTGATCTCTTAAAATATGTGTCACATTTTGAAATGTTTTGGCCATTACCTCCCTCAAGACATTTTGAGGGCAGGTTTCATTTACAATCCTGCAGTACTTGTTCCTATGAAATGACCATGAGCACAGGCTTTAAAGCTGCTTTTGCAGGTAACTGCCAGAGGGTGGCAGCCTTTCTATGTTCCCCACCCTGGTACCTAGGGAAAAGCCCTTGCGGCTTGTGGTGTTTCTCGGTTATAAATTAGAGTGGAGTGTGCCCGGACAAACCCACACAAGCTGATGTCTCCTGAATTTTGTTGGTTTTTTAAATGTAATTTTTATTTTTTATTAGAGTAATTTCCCACTGGGTACGTGGAGCACTTCTACTTTGTGCATTCCTCGGTTGATGGACATTTTCATTGCTTCCAGGTGTTGGCTATGGTAAATGTTGTTGGAGTGCTGGATTGCCAGCCTGTGACTTTTTAATTCTCATTTTCTCAGGTGATAGGCCCAGCAGTGGGTGTGATTGATTGACTGGTAGCACCGTGTTTCCCTTTTCAAAGCACCTTCTTTGTGTTTTCTTTAGTGCCTCTTACCGCGTCACCCTTAGAATCGAGGGTACGCATTCCTCCACAATCGATTTAGCATTTATTGTTTGCAGCATTTATGCTAATGGCCCTACTGGCTGCTGTGAGCTGATAGGGTTTTGTAATTTGGGTTTGCATGTCTTTGAAAATTCGTAAAACTCACCATTTTTCTCCACCGTTTTCTTTTCTGTTAAAAAAAGGAAACAATTGGGAGTACAATATAACTCTTGAAATTCTCTTCTTGGAAGGTTGCCGTCTTTTGAATTTTTTGGTCGATTTTCCACCCCAGAGTTTTTTTAGAGAGTAGGTGTCATTTCCCGAACTGCAACATTGGTGAATATTTAGTGACATTTAGCAATGGGTTTAAAGCTGCTGTTGTGGGAAGTGGCCTCAAGCAGGCAGCATTTCTCCATTCCCAAGTCTGGGTAGTAGGGCAGCAGAGCCTTTCTGGAAGTCGTGTTGCTAGGTTGTAAATTACATTGTAATGTGCATGGAGAAAGCCCCATAAGTTTATGTGTCATTATTTGTTCTTGTATTTTAAAAGTGTTTTAATTGGGGTAAAGCTTAGAATATTGTTTGTCCTAGGTGTACACAATCTGGTTCATTTGTACATTATATATGTCTATTCAAGTACAGATCCTCTTCCCATGTAAAATGTTACTGAGGGTTCCGCAGACCTCACTTGCTATATGGTCGGTCTTTTTGAGATATGTTTATAATATGTGTTTGTATACATATAGTAACACTAATCTTAATTTATCCCTTCCCCCCACCTTTCCTTTTAGATGAGCACAGTTTGTTTTCTAAGTCTGTGAGTGTCTTTCTCTGTGGAAATATGTTCATTTGTGTCAGTTATTAGATAACGCCTATAAGTGATATCATAGAATATAGGTCTTTTGCTCTCCGACTTACCTCATGTTTCGTGATTATCTCCAGACTCATTTGTGGTGCCTCAGAGAGCAATGGTTCATTGTTTTCCATGGCTAATATTCCATTGTGTACATGGACCACTTCTTCTTTATCCATTCACCTGTTGTTGGGCATTTTCATTGCTTCACTGTCTTGGCTATTGTGAATAAGGCTGCACTGCAGCTTTTGCGGCCTGAGTCTTCTCGATTCTTGTCTTCTCAGGTGAGAGGTCCAATGGTGCGCCTGCTGGCTTGAATGGTACCTCCATTTTTACTTTTAAACACAGCTCCTTTCTGTTATCATTATTGGCTGTTACCCCTTTACGGCTCACCAGCAGGTAGAGGGTACACAGTTCTCTAAAACCCCTTCAGCATGTATTGTTTGTAGACTTTTTGCTGATGGTCAGTCGACTGGTGTAAGTTGAAACTTTTTATAGAATAGATTGCATGGGTCTAACACTCCCTGAGGTTGAGCTTTTATCCATTTTCCTTTTTTTAAAAACACCGTGAGTAAAACTTAACTCTTCATACTCTCTTCTTGAAACATTTGCCTGTTTTGAATTTTTTTGTCCATTCCCTCCTTCAGCACATTTTTTTTAGGGCAGGTGTCCTTTACAGCCCTGAGTCCTTGTGTATGTTAAGAGAGCATTAGCTGTGAGTTTAAAGCAGCTCTTGCAGGAAACGGCCACAAGGTGGCAGCATTTCTCCTTTTCCAAATTTCGTAACTAGGGAAACAGAGGCTTAATGGAAGTGGTGTTCTAGGTTGTAAATTAGAATGGAATGTGTCAGGAAAAAGCCCTTTAAGTTTATGTCTGATTACTTCTTGTTTGTATTTGTAATTTACTTTTTATTCTTTATCCCAGCACATTTGATTACAATGGTTTGTTTTTTCTAGGTGTGCAAGATGTGCTTCTTTCACACATATACATGTATCTATTCTTCCACGCATCCTTTTCCCATGTAGGTCATGACACAATGTTGAGTAGTCTTCTCCTGGTCTTCCGTAAGTCTTTGTTGATTATATATTTCACATGGTTTGTATATCTCTGTTAACCCCAATATGGTAATGTATCCAATCCTCATCCCTTTCTATTTGGTGAACCATAAGATTTTTTTAATGAATCTCTGATTGCCTTCCTCTGTGGAAATATCTTCACTGGTATTAATTTTTAAGTAACTCCTAAAAGTGATATGATAGGATATGTGTCTTTTGCTTTCTCACTTACTACAGGTGGCGTGCTTACGTCTAGACTCATGTATGGGCTGCAAATGGCCTTGTTTCATTTTTTTCACTAGCGAATATTCCATCTGTACATGGAGGAGTTCTTCTTTGTCCACCCATCTGTTGGTGGACTTTTTGGTTACTTCCATATCTTGGCTATTGTAATACTGTGCCATGCAGATTTGCCTGCCTGTGTCTTTCCAATTCTCTCTTCTTAGATTATAGGTCGAGGAGTGAGCCTGCTGGATCATATGGTAGCTCAATGTTTACCTTTTTAAGGCACCTCCATTCTGCTCTCATTTGTGGCCCTTTCCAACTTACGTCCCCCTTGAAGTTGAGGGTACGCATTTCTCCACAACACCTTCAGCATTTTTGTCTGTAGATTTCTTGTTGATGGTTATTCTGACAATTGTGAGCTGATACCTTTTTGTGGTTGAATTCGCACGTGCCTCATAATCCGTTGAAATTGAGCTTTAAGGCATGTCCTTTTTATTTTTCAAGCTGTGATTACCCCTTAGTTCTTCAAATTGTTCTCTTACAGTATGCGTCACATTTTGAAATGTTTTGGCCATTACCTCCCTCAAGACATTTTGAGGGCAGGTTTCATTTACAGTTCTGCAGTACTTGTTCCTATGAAATGACCATTAGCACAGGCTTTAATGCTGCTTTTGCAGATAAATGCCAGAGGGTGGCAGCCTTTCTATGTTCCCCACCCTGGTAACTAGGGAGAAGCCCTTGCGGCCTGTGGTGTTTCTCGGTTATAAATTAGAGTGGAGTGTGCCCGGACAAACCCACACAAGCTGATGTCTCTTTACTTTTGTTGGAGTTTTAAATTTAATTTTTATTTTTTATTGGAGTAATTTTCCACCGTGTACGTGGACCACTTCTACTTTGTGCATTCCTCGGTTGATGGACATTTTCATTGCTTCCAAGCGTTGGCTATGGTAAATATTGTTGGAGTGCAGGATTGCCAGCCTGTGACTGTTTGATTCTCATTTTCACAGGTGATAGGCCCAGCAGTGGGTGTGATTGACTGACTGGTAGCACCGTGTTTTCCTTTTCAAAGCACCTTCTTTGTGTTTTCATTACTGGCACTTACCACGTCCCCCTTAGAATCGAGGGTACGCATTTCTCCACAATCGCTTCAGCATTTATTGTTTGCCGCATTTATGCTAATGGCCATACTGGCTGCTGTGAGCTGATAGGTTTTTGTAATTTGGGTTTGCATGTCTTTGAAAATTCATAAAACTCATCATTTTTCTCCACCGTTTACTTTTCTGTTAAAAAAAAGGAAACAGTTGGGAGTACAATATATCTCTTGAAATTGTCTTCTTGGAAGGTTGCCCTATTTTGAAATTTTTGGTCGATTTTCCACCCCAGAATTTTTTTAGAGAACAGGTGTCATTTCCCGAACTGCAAGTTTGGTGAATATTTAGTGACCTTTAGCAATGGGTTTAAAGCTGCTGTTGTGGGAAGTGGCCTCAAGAAGGCAGCATTTCTCCATTCCCAAATCTGGGTAGTGGGGCAGCAGAGCCTTTCTGGCAGTCGTGTTCCTAGGTTGTAAATTAAATTGGAATGTGCATGGAGAAACCCCCATACTTTTATGTCTCTTTATTTCTTCTTGGATTTAAAATTTTTTTTTTAATTGGGGTAAAGCTTAGAATATTGTTTGTCCTAGGTGTACACAATCTGGTTCATTTGTACATTATATATTTCTATTCAAGTACAGATCCTCTTCCCATGTAAAATGTTACAGAGGGATCCACAGACCTCCCTTGCTACATGGTCGGTCTTTTTGAGATATGTATATAATATGTGTTTGTATAGATATAGCAACACTAATCTTAATTTATCCATTCTCCCCACCTTTCCTTTTAGATGAGCATAGTTTGTTTTCTAAGTCTGTGAGTGTCTTTCTCTGTAGAAATATATTCATTTGTGTCAGTTATTAGATAACGCCTATAAGTGATATCATAGAATACAGGTCTTTGGTTTCCGAGTTACCTCATGTTTCGTGATTATCTCCAGACTCATTTGTGGTGCCTCAAAGAGCAATGGTTCATTGTTTTCCATGGCTAATATCCCATTGTGTACATGGACCACTTCTTCTTTATCCATTCACCTGTTCTTGGACATTTTGATTGCTTCACTGTCTTGGCTATTGTGAATAAGGCTGCACTGCAGCTTTTGCGGCCTGTGTCTTCTCGATTCTTGTCTTCTCAGGTGAAAGGTCCAATGGTGCGCCTGCCGGATTGAATGGTACCTCCATTTTTACTTTTAAACACAGCTCCTTTCTGTTCTCATTATTGGCTGTTACCCCTTTCCGTCTCACCAGCAGGTAGAGGGTACACAGTTCTCTAAAACCCCTTCAGGATTTATTGTTTGTTGACTTTTTGCTGATGATCAGTCGACTGGTGTAAGTTGAAACTTTTTGTAGATTAGATTGCATGCGTCTAACACTCCCTGAGGTTGAGCTTTTATCCATTTTCCTTTTTTTTAAAAAGAGTGTGAGTAAAACATAACTCTTCATAATCTCTTCTTGAAACATTTGCCTGTTTTGAATTTTTTTGTCCATTCCCACCTTCAGCACATTTTTTTAGGGCAGGTGTCCTTTAGAGCCCTGAGTCCTTGTGAATGTTAAGTGAGCATTAGCTGTGAGTTTAAAGCTGCTCTTGCAGGAGACAGCCACAAGGTGGCAGCGTTTCTCCTTTACCAAATTTGGTTACTACGGAAACAGAGCCTTAATGGAAGTGGTGTTCTAGGTTGTATATTAGAATGGAATGTGCCAGGAAAAAGCCCTTTAAGTTTATGTCTGATTACTTCTTGTTCATATTTGTAATTTACTTTTATTTTTTTATCCCAGCAAATTTGATTACAATGGTTTGATTGCTCTAGGTGTGAAAGATGTGGTTCTTTCACACATATACATGTATCTATTCTTCCTCGAATCCTTTTCCCATGTAGGGTTATGACACAATGTTGAGTAGTCTTCTCCTGGTCTTCCGTACGTCTTTGGTGGTTATATATTTCACATGGTTTGTATATCTCTGTTAACCTCAATATGATAATGTATCCAATCCTCATCCCTTTCTATATGGTGAACCATAAGTTTTTTTCATGAATCTGTGATTGCCTTTCTCTGTGGAAATATCTACATTGGCATCAATTTTTAAGTAACTCCTAAAAGTGAATTGAAAGCATATGTGTCTCTTGCTTTCTCACTTACTACAGGTGGCGTGATTACATCTAGACTCATCCATGGTGCTGCAAATGGCATTGTTTCATTTTTTTCACTAGCAAATATTCCATCTGTACATGGAGGAGTTCTTCTTTGTCCACCCATCTGTTGGTAGACTTTTTGGTTACTTCCATATGCTGGCTATTGTAATACTGTGCCATGCAGATTTGCCTGCCTGTGTCTTTCCAATTCTCTCTTCTTAGATTATAGGTCGAGGAGTGGGCCTGCTGGATCATATGGTAGCTCAATGTTTAACTTTTTAAGGCACCTCCATTCTGCTGTCATTCGTAGCCCTCTCCAACTTACGTCCCACTTGAATTTGAGGGTATGCATTTCTCCACAACACCTTCAGCATTTATTGTTTGTAGTTTCCTTGCTGATGGTTATTCTGACAAGTGTGAGCTGATACCGCTTTGTGGTTGAATTTGCATGTGCCTCATAATCCGGTGAAATTGAGCTTTAAGGCATGTCCTTTTTATTTTTCAAGCTGTGATTACTCCTTAGTTCTTCAAAGTGATCTCTTAAAATATGTGTCACATTTTGAAATGTTTTGGCCATTACCTCCCTCAAGACATTTTGAGGGCAGGTTTCATTTACAATCCTGCAGTACTTGTTCCTATGAAATGACCATGAGCACAGGCTTTAAAGCTGCTTTTGCAGGTAACTGCCAGAGGGTGGCAGCCTTTCTATGTTCCCCACCCTGGTACCTAGGGAAAAGCCCTTGCGGCTTGTGGTGTTTCTCGGTTATAAATTAGAGTGGAGTGTGCCCGGACAAACCCACACAAGCTGATGTCTCCTGAATTTTGTTGGTTTTTTAAATGTAATTTTTATTTTTTATTAGAGTAATTTCCCACTGGGTACGTGGAGCACTTCTACTTTGTGCATTCCTCGGTTGATGGACATTTTCATTGCTTCCAGGTGTTGGCTATGGTAAATGTTGTTGGAGTGCTGGATTGCCAGCCTGTGACTTTTTAATTCTCATTTTCTCAGGTGATAGGCCCAGCAGTGGGTGTGATTGATTGACTGGTAGCACCGTGTTTCCCTTTTCAAAGCACCTTCTTTGTGTTTTCTTTAGTGCCTCTTACCACGTCACCCTTAGAATCGAGGGTACGCATTCCTCCACAATCGATTTAGCATTTATTGTTTGCAGCATTTATGCTAATGGCCCTACTGGCTGCTGTGAGCTGATAGGGTTTTGTAATTTGGGTTTGCATGTCTTTGAAAATTCGTAAAACTCACCATTTTTCTCCACCGTTTTCTTTTCTGTTAAAAAAAGGAAACAATTGGGAGTACAATATAACTCTTGAAATTCTCTTCTTGGAAGGTTGCCGTCTTTTGAATTTTTTGGTCGATTTTCCACCCCAGAGTTTTTTTAGAGAGTAGGTGTCATTTCCCGAACTGCAACATTGGTGAATATTTAGTGACATTTAGCAATGGGTTTAAAGCTGCTGTTGTGGGAAGTGGCCTCAAGCAGGCAGCATTTCTCCATTCCCAAGTCTGGGTAGTAGGGCAGCAGAGCCTTTCTGGAAGTCGTGTTGCTAGGTTGTAAATTACATTGTAATGTGCATGGAGAAAGCCCCATAAGTTTATGTGTCATTATTTGTTCTTGTATTTTAAAAGTGTTTTAATTGGGGTAAAGCTTAGAATATTGTTTGTCCTAGGTGTACACAATCTGGTTCATTTGTACATTATATATGTCTATTCAAGTACAGATCCTCTTCCCATGTAAAATGTTACTGAGGGTTCCGCAGACCTCACTTGCTATATGGTCGGTCTTTTTGAGATATGTTTATAATATGTGTTTGTATACATATAGTAACACTAATCTTAATTTATCCCTTCCCCCCACCTTTCCTTTTAGATGAGCACAGTTTGTTTTCTAAGTCTGTGAGTGTCTTTCTCTGTGGAAATATGTTCATTTGTGTCAGTTATTAGATAACGCCTATAAGTGATATCATAGAATATAGGTCTTTTGCTCTCCGACTTACCTCATGTTTCGTGATTATCTCCAGACTCATTTGTGGTGCCTCAGAGAGCAATGGTTCATTGTTTTCCATGGCTAATATTCCATTGTGTACATGGACCACTTCTTCTTTATCCATTCACCTGTTGTTGGGCATTTTCATTGCTTCACTGTCTTGGCTATTGTGAATAAGGCTGCACTGCAGCTTTTGCGGCCTGAGTCTTCTCGATTCTTGTCTTCTCAGGTGAGAGGTCCAATGGTGCGCCTGCTGGCTTGAATGGTACCTCCATTTTTACTTTTAAACACAGCTCCTTTCTGTTATCATTATTGGCTGTTACCCCTTTACGGCTCACCAGCAGGTAGAGGGTACACAGTTCTCTAAAACCCCTTCAGCATGTATTGTTTGTAGACTTTTTGCTGATGGTCAGTCGACTGGTGTAAGTTGAAACTTTTTATAGAATAGATTGCATGGCTCTAACACTCCCTGAGGTTGAGCTTTTATCCATTTTCCTTTTTTTTAAAACACCGTGAGTAAAACTTAACTCTTCATACTCTCTTCTTGAAACATTTGCCTGTTTTGAATTTTTTTGTCCATTCCCTCCTTCAGCACATTTTTTTTAGGGCAGGTGTCCTTTACAGCCCTGAGTCCTTGTGTATGTTAAGTGAGCATTAGCTGTGAGTTTAAAGCTGCTCTTGCAGGAAACGGCCACAAGGTGGCAGCATTTCTCCTTTTCCAAATTTCGTAACTAGGGAAACAGAGGCTTAATGGAAGTGGTGTTCTAGGTTGTAAATTAGAATGGAATGTGCCAGGAAAAAGTCCTTTAAGTTTATGTCTCATAACTTCTTGTTCATATTTGTAATTTACTTTTTATTCTTTATCCCAGCACATTTGATTACAATGGTTTGTTTTTTCTAGGTGTGCAAGATGTGCTTCTTTCACACATATACATGTATCTATTCTTCCACGCATCTTTTTCCCTTGTAGGTCATGACACAATGTTGAGTAGTCTTCTCCTGGTCTTCCGTACGTCTTTGTTGATTATATATTTCACATGGTTTGTATATCTCTGTTAACCCCAATATGGTAATGTATCCAATCCTCATCCCTTTCTATTTGGTGAACCATAAAATTTTTTTAATGAATCTCTGATTGCCTTTCTCTGTGGAAATATCTTCACTGGTATTAATTTTTAAGTAACTCCTAAAAGTGATATGATAGGATATGTGTCTTTTGCTTTCTCACTTACTACAGGTGGCGTGCTTACGTCTAGACTCATGTATGGGCTGCAAATGGCATTGTTTCATTTTTTTCACTAGCGAATATTCCATCTGTACATGGAGGAGTTCTTCTTTGTCCACCCATCTGTTGGTGGACTTTTTGGTTACTTCCATTTCTTGGCTATTGTAATACTGTGCCATGCAGATTTGCCTGCCTGTGTCTTTCCAATTCTCTCTTCTTAGATTATAGGTCGAGGAGTGAGCCTGCTGGATCATATGGTAGCTCAATGTTTACCTTTTTAAGGCACCTCCATTCTGCTCTCATTTGTGGCCCTTTCCAACTTACGTCCCCCTTGAAGTTGAGGGTAAGCATTTCTCCCCAACACCTTCAGCATTTTTGTCTGTAGATTTCTTGTTAATGGTTATTCTGACAATTGTGAGCTGATACCTTTTTGTGGTTGAATTCGCACGTGCCTCATAATCCGTTGAAATTGAGCTTTAAGGCATGTCCTTTTTATTTTTCAAGCTGTGATTACCCCTTAGTTCTTCAAATTGTTCTCTTAAAGTATGCATCACATTTTGAAATGTTTTGGCCATTATCTCCCTCAAGACATTTTGAGGGCAGGTTTCATTTACAGTTCTGCAGTACTTGTTCCTATGAAATGACCATTAGCACAGGCTTTAATGCTGCTTTTGCAGATAACTGCCAGAGGGTGGCAGCCTTTCTATGTTCCCCACCCTGGTAACTAGGGAGAAGCCCTTGCGGCCTGTGGTGTTTCTCGGTTATAAATTAGAGTGGAGTGTGCCCGGAAAAACCCACACAAGCTGATGTCTCCTTACTTTTGTTGGAGTTTTAAATTTAATTTTTATTTTTTATTGGAGTAATTTTCCACCGTGGACGTGGACCACTTCTACTTTGTGCATTCCTCGGTTGATGGACATTTTCATTGCTTCCAAGCGTTGGCCATGGTAAATATTGTTGGAGTGCAGGATTGCCAGCCTGTGACTGTTTGATTCTCATTTTCACAGGTGATAGGCCCAGCAGTGGGTGTGATTGACTGACTGGTAGCACCGTGTTTTCCTTTTCAAAGCACCTTCTTTGTGTTTTCATTACTGGCATTTACCACGTCCCCCTTAGAATCGAGGGTACGCATTTCTCCACAATCGCTTCAGCATTTATTGTTTGCCGCATTTATGCTAATGGCCGTACTGGCTGCTGTGAGCTGATAGGTTTTTGTAATTTGGGTTTGCATGTCTTTGAAAATTCATAAAACTCATCATTTTTCTCCACCGTTTACTTTTCTGTTAAAAAAAAGGAAACAGTTGGGAGTACAATATATCTCTTGAAATTGTCTTCTTGGAAGGTTGCCCTATTTTGAAATTTTTGGTCGATTTTCCACCCCAGAATTTTTTTAGAGAGCAGGTGTCATTTCCCGAACTGCAAGTTTGGTAAATATTTAGTGACCTTTAGCAATGGGTTTAAAGCTGCTGTTGTGGGAAGTGGCCTCAAGAAGGCAGCATTTCTCCATTCCCAAATCTGGGTAGTGGGGCAGCAGAGCCTTTCTGGCAGTCGTGTTCCTAGGTTGTAAATTAAATTGGAATGTGCATGGAGAAACCCCCATACTTTTATGTCTCTTTATTTCTTCTTGGATTTAAAATTTTTTTTTAATTGGGGTAAAGCTTAGAATATTGTTTGTCCTAGGTGTACACAATCTGGTTCATTTGTACATTATATATTTCTATTCAAGTACAGATCCTCTTCCCATGTAAAATGTTACAGAGGGATCCACAGACCTCCCTTGCTACATGGTCGGTCTTTTTGAGATATGTATATAATATGTGTTTGTATAGATATAGCAACACTAATCTTAATTTATCCATTCTCCCCACCTTTCCTTTTAGATGAGCATAGTTTGTTTTCTAAGTCTGTGAGTGTCTTTCTCTGTGGAAATATATTCATTTGTGTCAGTTATTAGATAACGCCTATAAGTGATATCATAGAATACAGGTCTTTGGTTTCCGAGTTACCTCATGTTTCGTGATTATCTCCAGACTCATTTGTGGTGCCTCAAAGAGCAATGGTTCATTGTTTTCCATGGCTAATATCCCATTGTGTACATGGACCACTTCTTCTTTATCCATTCACCTGTTCTTGGACATTTTGATTGCTTCACTGTCTTGGCTATTGTGAATAAGGCTGCACTGCAGCTTTTGCGGCCTGTGTCTTCTCGATTCTTGTCTTCTCAGGTGAAAGGTCCAATGGTGCGCCTGCCGGATTGAATGGTACCTCCATTTTTACTTTTAAACACAGCTCCTTTCTGTTCTCATTATTGGCTGTTACCCCTTTCCGTCTCACCAGCAGGTAGAGGGTACACAGTTCTCTAAAACCCCTTCAGGATTTATTGTTTGTTGACTTTTTGCTGATGATCAGTCGACTGGTGTAAGTTGAAACTTTTTGTAGATTAGATTGCATGCGTCTAACACTCCCTGAGGTTGAGCTTTTATCCATTTTCCTTTTTTTTAAAAAGAGTGTGAGTAAAACATAACTCTTCATAATCTCTTCTTGAAACATTTGCCTGTTTTGAATTTTTTTGTCCATTCCCACCTTCAGCACATTTTTTTAGGGCAGGTGTCCTTTAGAGCCCTGAGTCCTTGTGAATGTTAAGTGAGCATTAGCTGTGAGTTTAAAGCTGCTCTTGCAGGAGACAGCCACAAGGTGGCAGCGTTTCTCCTTTACCAAATTTGGTTACTACGGAAACAGAGGCTTAAAGGAAGTGGTGTTCTAGGTTGTATATTAGAATGGAATGTGCCAGGAAAAAGCCCTTTAAGTTTATGTCTGATTACTTCTTGTTCATATTTGTAATTTACTTTTATTTTTTATCCCAGCAAATTTGATTACAATGGTTTGATTGCTCTAGGTGTGCAAGATGTGGTTCTTTCACACATATACATGTATCTATTCTTCCTCGAATCCTTTTCCCATGTCCGGTTATGACACAATGTTGAGTAGTCTTCTCCTGGTCTTCCGTACGTCTTTGGTGGTTATATATTTCACATGGTTTGTATATCTCTGTTAACCCCAATATGATAATGTATCCAATCCTCATCCCTTTCTATATGGTGAACCATAAGTTTTTTTCATGAATCTGTGATTGCCTTTCTCTGTGGAAATATCTACATTGGCATCAATTTTTAAGTAACTCCTAAAAGTGAATTGAAAGCATATGTGTCTCTTGCTTTCTCACTTACTACAGGTGGCGTGATTACATCTAGACTCATCCATGGTGCTGCAAATGGCATTGTTTCATTTTTTTCACTAGCGAATATTCCATCTGTACATGGAGGAGTTCTTCTTTGTCCACCCATCTGTTGGTAGACTTTTTGGTTACTTCCATATGCTGGCTATTGTATTACTGTGCCATGCAGATTTGCCTGCCTGTGTCTTTCCAATTCTCTCTTCTTAGATTATAGGTCGAGGAGTGGGCCTGCTGGATCATATGGTAGCTCAATGTTTACCTTTTTAAGGCACCTCCATTCTGCTGTCATTCGTAGCCCTCTCCAACTTACGTCCCACTTGAATTTGAGGGTATGCATTTCTCCACAACACCTTCAGCATTTATTATTTGTAGTTTCCTTGCTGATGGTTATTCTGACAAGTGTGACCTGATACCTCTTTGTGGTTGAATTTGCATGTGCCTCATAATCCGGTGAAATTGAGCTTTAAGGCATGTCCTTTTTATTTTTCAAGCTGTGATTACTCCTTAGTTCTTCAAAGTGATCTCTTAAAATATGTGTCACATTTTGAAATGTTTTGGCCATTACCTCCCTCAAGACATTTTGAGGGCAGGTTTCATTTACAATCCTGCAGTACTTGTTCCTATGAAATGACCATGAGCACAGGCTTTAAAGCTGCTTTTGCAGGTAACTGCCAGAGGGTGGCAGCCTTTCTATGTTCCCCACCCTGGTACCTAGGGAAAAGCCCTTGCGGCTTGTGGTGTTTCTCGGTTATAAATTACAGTGGAGTGTGCCCGGACAAACCCACACAAGCTGATGTCTCCTGAATTTTGTTGGTTTTTTAAATGTAATTTTTATTTTTTATTAGAGTAATTTCCCACTGGGTACGTGGAGCACTTCTACTTTGTGCATTCCTCGGTTGATGGACATTTTCATTGCTTCCAGGTGTTGGCTATGGTAAATGTTGTTGGAGTGCTGGATTGCCAGCCTGTGACTTTTTAATTCTCATTTTCTCAGGTGATAGGCCCAGCAGTGGGTGTGATTGATTGACTGGTAGCACCGTGTTTCCCTTTTCAAAGCACCTTCTTTGTGTTTTCTTTAGTGCCTCTTACCGCGTCCCCCTTAGAATCGAGGGTACGCATTCCTCCACAATCGATTTAGCATTTATTGTTTGCAGCATTTATGCTAATGGCCCTACTGGCTGCTGTGAGCTGATAGGGTTTTGTAATTTGGGTTTGCATGTCTTTGAAAATTCGTAAAACTCACCATTTTTCTCCACCGTTTTCTTTTCTGTTAAAAAAAGGAAACAATTGGGAGTACAATATAACTCTTGAAATTCTCTTCTTGGAAGGTTGCCGTCTTTTGAATTTTTTGGTCGATTTTCCACCCCAGAGTTTTTTTAGAGAGTAGGTGTCATTTCCCGAACTGCAACATTGGTGAATATTTAGTGACATTTAGCAATGGGTTTAAAGCTGCTGTTGTGGGAAGTGGCCTCAAGCAGGCAGCATTTCTCCATTCCCAAGTCTGGGTAGTAGGGCAGCAGAGCCTTTCTGGAAGTCGTGTTGCTAGGTTGTAAATTACATTGTAATGTGCATGGAGAAAGCCCCATAAGTTTATGTGTCATTATTTGTTCTTGTATTTTAAAAGTGTTTTAATTGGGGTAAAGCTTAGAATATTGTTTGTCCTAGGTGTACACAATCTGGTTCATTTGTACATTATATATGTCTATTCAAGTACAGATCCTCTTCCCATGTAAAATATTACTGAGGGTTCCGCAGACCTCACTTGCTATATGGTCGGTCTTTTTGAGATATGTTTATAATATGTGTTTGTATACATATAGTAACACTAATCTTAATTTATCCCTTCCCCCCACCTTTCCTTTTAGATGAGCACAGTTTGTTTTCTAAGTCTGTGAGTGTCTTTCTCTGTGGAAATATGTTCATTTGTGTCAGTTATTAGATAACGCCTATAAGTGATATCATAGAATATAGGTCTTTTGCTCTCCGACTTACCTCATGTTTCGTGATTATCTCCAGACTCATTTGTGGTGCCTCAGAGAGCAATGGTTCATTGTTTTCCATGGCTAATATTCCATTGTGTACATGGACCACTTCTTCTTTATCCATTCACCTGTTGTTGGGCATTTTCATTGCTTCACTGTCTTGGCTATTGTGAATAAGGCTGCACTGCAGCTTTTGCGGCCTGAGTCTTCTCGATTCTTGTCTTCTCAGGTGAGAGGTCCAATGGTGCGCCTGCTGGCTTGAATGGTACCTCCATTTTTACTTTTAAACACAGCTCCTTTCTGTTATCATTATTGGCTGTTACCCCTTTACGGCTCACCAGCAGGTAGAGGGTACACAGTTCTCTAAAACCCCTTCAGCATGTATTGTTTGTAGACTTTTTGCTGATGGTCAGTCGACTGGTGTAAGTTGAAACTTTTTATAGAATAGATTGCATGGGTCTAACACTCCCTGAGGTTGAGCTTTTATCCATTTTCCTTTTTTTAAAAACACCGTGAGTAAAACTTAACTCTTCATACTCTCTTCTTGAAACATTTGCCTGTTTTGAATTTTTTTGTCCATTCCCTCCTTCAGCACATTTTTTTTAGGGCAGGTGTCCTTTACAGCCCTGAGTCCTTGTGTATGTTAAGAGAGCATTAGCTGTGAGTTTAAAGCAGCTCTTGCAGGAAACGGCCACAAGGTGGCAGCATTTCTCCTTTTCCAAATTTCGTAACTAGGGAAACAGAGGCTTAATGGAAGTGGTGTTCTAGGTTGTAAATTAGAATGGAATGTGTCAGGAAAAAGCCCTTTAAGTTTATGTCTGATTACTTCTTGTTTGTATTTGTAATTTACTTTTTATTCTTTATCCCAGCACATTTGATTACAATGGTTTGTTTTTTCTAGGTGTGCAAGATGTGCTTCTTTCACACATATACATGTATCTATTCTTCCACGCATCCTTTTCCCATGTAGGTCATGACACAATGTTGAGTAGTCTTCTCCTGGTCTTCCGTAAGTCTTTGTTGATTATATATTTCACATGGTTTGTATATCTCTGTTAACCCCAATATGGTAATGTATCCAATCCTCATCCCTTTCTATTTGGTGAACCATAAGATTTTTTTAATGAATCTCTGATTGCCTTCCTCTGTGGAAATATCTTCACTGGTATTAATTTTTAAGTAACTCCTAAAAGTGATATGATAGGATATGTGTCTTTTGCTTTCTCACTTACTACAGGTGGCGTGCTTACGTCTAGACTCATGTATGGGCTGCAAATGGCCTTGTTTCATTTTTTTCACTAGCGAATATTCCATCTGTACATGGAGGAGTTCTTCTTTGTCCACCCATCTGTTGGTGGACTTTTTGGTTACTTCCATATCTTGGCTATTGTAATACTGTGCCATGCAGATTTGCCTGCCTGTGTCTTTCCAATTCTCTCTTCTTAGATTATAGGTCGAGGAGTGAGCCTGCTGGATCATATGGTAGCTCAATGTTTACCTTTTTAAGGCACCTCCATTCTGCTCTCATTTGTGGCCCTTTCCAACTTACGTCCCCCTTGAAGTTGAGGGTACGCATTTCTCCACAACACCTTCAGCATTTTTGTCTGTAGATTTCTTGTTGATGGTTATTCTGACAATTGTGAGCTGATACCTTTTTGTGGTTGAATTCGCACGTGCCTCATAATCCGTTGAAATTGAGCTTTAAGGCATGTCCTTTTTATTTTTCAAGCTGTGATTACCCCTTAGTTCTTCAAATTGTTCTCTTACAGTATGCGTCACATTTTGAAATGTTTTGGCCATTACCTCCCTCAAGACATTTTGAGGGCAGGTTTCATTTACAGTTCTGCAGTACTTGTTCCTATGAAATGACCATTAGCACAGGCTTTAATGCTGCTTTTGCAGATAAATGCCAGAGGGTGGCAGCCTTTCTATGTTCCCCACCCTGGTAACTAGGGAGAAGCCCTTGCGGCCTGTGGTGTTTCTCGGTTATAAATTAGAGTGGAGTGTGCCCGGACAAACCCACACAAGCTGATGTCTCTTTACTTTTGTTGGAGTTTTAAATTTAATTTTTATTTTTTATTGGAGTAATTTTCCACCGTGTACGTGGACCACTTCTACTTTGTGCATTCCTCGGTTGATGGACATTTTCATTGCTTCCAAGCGTTGGCTATGGTAAATATTGTTGGAGTGCAGGATTGCCAGCCTGTGACTGTTTGATTCTCATTTTCACAGGTGATAGGCCCAGCAGTGGGTGTGATTGACTGACTGGTAGCACCGTGTTTTCCTTTTCAAAGCACCTTCTTTGTGTTTTCATTACTGGCACTTACCACGTCCCCCTTAGAATCGAGGGTACGCATTTCTCCACAATCGCTTCAGCATTTATTGTTTGCCGCATTTATGCTAATGGCCATACTGGCTGCTGTGAGCTGATAGGTTTTTGTAATTTGGGTTTGCATGTCTTTGAAAATTCATAAAACTCATCATTTTTCTCCACCGTTTACTTTTCTGTTAAAAAAAAGGAAACAGTTGGGAGTACAATATATCTCTTGAAATTGTCTTCTTGGAAGGTTGCCCTATTTTGAAATTTTTGGTCGATTTTCCACCCCAGAATTTTTTTAGAGAACAGGTGTCATTTCCCGAACTGCAAGTTTGGTGAATATTTAGTGACCTTTAGCAATGGGTTTAAAGCTGCTGTTGTGGGAAGTGGCCTCAAGAAGGCAGCATTTCTCCATTCCCAAATCTGGGTAGTGGGGCAGCAGAGCCTTTCTGGCAGTCGTGTTCCTAGGTTGTAAATTAAATTGGAATGTGCATGGAGAAACCCCCATACTTTTATGTCTCTTTATTTCTTCTTGGATTTAAAATTTTTTTTTTAATTGGGGTAAAGCTTAGAATATTGTTTGTCCTAGGTGTACACAATCTGGTTCATTTGTACATTATATATTTCTATTCAAGTACAGATCCTCTTCCCATGTAAAATGTTACAGAGGGATCCACAGACCTCCCTTGCTACATGGTCGGTCTTTTTGAGATATGTATATAATATGTGTTTGTATAGATATAGCAACACTAATCTTAATTTATCCATTCTCCCCACCTTTCCTTTTAGATGAGCATAGTTTGTTTTCTAAGTCTGTGAGTGTCTTTCTCTGTAGAAATATATTCATTTGTGTCAGTTATTAGATAACGCCTATAAGTGATATCATAGAATACAGGTCTTTGGTTTCCGAGTTACCTCATGTTTCGTGATTATCTCCAGACTCATTTGTGGTGCCTCAAAGAGCAATGGTTCATTGTTTTCCATGGCTAATATCCCATTGTGTACATGGACCACTTCTTCTTTATCCATTCACCTGTTCTTGGACATTTTGATTGCTTCACTGTCTTGGCTATTGTGAATAAGGCTGCACTGCAGCTTTTGCGGCCTGTGTCTTCTCGATTCTTGTCTTCTCAGGTGAAAGGTCCAATGGTGCGCCTGCCGGATTGAATGGTACCTCCATTTTTACTTTTAAACACAGCTCCTTTCTGTTCTCATTATTGGCTGTTACCCCTTTCCGTCTCACCAGCAGGTAGAGGGTACACAGTTCTCTAAAACCCCTTCAGGATTTATTGTTTGTTGACTTTTTGCTGATGATCAGTCGACTGGTGTAAGTTGAAACTTTTTGTAGATTAGATTGCATGCGTCTAACACTCCCTGAGGTTGAGCTTTTATCCATTTTCCTTTTTTTTAAAAAGAGTGTGAGTAAAACATAACTCTTCATAATCTCTTCTTGAAACATTTGCCTGTTTTGAATTTTTTTGTCCATTCCCACCTTCAGCACATTTTTTTAGGGCAGGTGTCCTTTAGAGCCCTGAGTCCTTGTGAATGTTAAGTGAGCATTAGCTGTGAGTTTAAAGCTGCTCTTGCAGGAGACAGCCACAAGGTGGCAGCGTTTCTCCTTTACCAAATTTGGTTACTACGGAAACAGAGCCTTAATGGAAGTGGTGTTCTAGGTTGTATATTAGAATGGAATGTGCCAGGAAAAAGCCCTTTAAGTTTATGTCTGATTACTTCTTGTTCATATTTGTAATTTACTTTTATTTTTTTATCCCAGCAAATTTGATTACAATGGTTTGATTGCTCTAGGTGTGAAAGATGTGGTTCTTTCACACATATACATGTATCTATTCTTCCTCGAATCCTTTTCCCATGTAGGGTTATGACACAATGTTGAGTAGTCTTCTCCTGGTCTTCCGTACGTCTTTGGTGGTTATATATTTCACATGGTTTGTATATCTCTGTTAACCTCAATATGATAATGTATCCAATCCTCATCCCTTTCTATATGGTGAACCATAAGTTTTTTTCATGAATCTGTGATTGCCTTTCTCTGTGGAAATATCTACATTGGCATCAATTTTTAAGTAACTCCTAAAAGTGAATTGAAAGCATATGTGTCTCTTGCTTTCTCACTTACTACAGGTGGCGTGATTACATCTAGACTCATCCATGGTGCTGCAAATGGCATTGTTTCATTTTTTTCACTAGCAAATATTCCATCTGTACATGGAGGAGTTCTTCTTTGTCCACCCATCTGTTGGTAGACTTTTTGGTTACTTCCATATGCTGGCTATTGTAATACTGTGCCATGCAGATTTGCCTGCCTGTGTCTTTCCAATTCTCTCTTCTTAGATTATAGGTCGAGGAGTGGGCCTGCTGGATCATATGGTAGCTCAATGTTTAACTTTTTAAGGCACCTCCATTCTGCTGTCATTCGTAGCCCTCTCCAACTTACGTCCCACTTGAATTTGAGGGTATGCATTTCTCCACAACACCTTCAGCATTTATTGTTTGTAGTTTCCTTGCTGATGGTTATTCTGACAAGTGTGAGCTGATACCGCTTTGTGGTTGAATTTGCATGTGCCTCATAATCCGGTGAAATTGAGCTTTAAGGCATGTCCTTTTTATTTTTCAAGCTGTGATTACTCCTTAGTTCTTCAAAGTGATCTCTTAAAATATGTGTCACATTTTGAAATGTTTTGGCCATTACCTCCCTCAAGACATTTTGAGGGCAGGTTTCATTTACAATCCTGCAGTACTTGTTCCTATGAAATGACCATGAGCACAGGCTTTAAAGCTGCTTTTGCAGGTAACTGCCAGAGGGTGGCAGCCTTTCTATGTTCCCCACCCTGGTACCTAGGGAAAAGCCCTTGCGGCTTGTGGTGTTTCTCGGTTATAAATTAGAGTGGAGTGTGCCCGGACAAACCCACACAAGCTGATGTCTCCTGAATTTTGTTGGTTTTTTAAATGTAATTTTTATTTTTTATTAGAGTAATTTCCCACTGGGTACGTGGAGCACTTCTACTTTGTGCATTCCTCGGTTGATGGACATTTTCATTGCTTCCAGGTGTTGGCTATGGTAAATGTTGTTGGAGTGCTGGATTGCCAGCCTGTGACTTTTTAATTCTCATTTTCTCAGGTGATAGGCCCAGCAGTGGGTGTGATTGATTGACTGGTAGCACCGTGTTTCCCTTTTCAAAGCACCTTCTTTGTGTTTTCTTTAGTGCCTCTTACCACGTCACCCTTAGAATCGAGGGTACGCATTCCTCCACAATCGATTTAGCATTTATTGTTTGCAGCATTTATGCTAATGGCCCTACTGGCTGCTGTGAGCTGATAGGGTTTTGTAATTTGGGTTTGCATGTCTTTGAAAATTCGTAAAACTCACCATTTTTCTCCACCGTTTTCTTTTCTGTTAAAAAAAGGAAACAATTGGGAGTACAATATAACTCTTGAAATTCTCTTCTTGGAAGGTTGCCGTCTTTTGAATTTTTTGGTCGATTTTCCACCCCAGAGTTTTTTTAGAGAGTAGGTGTCATTTCCCGAACTGCAACATTGGTGAATATTTAGTGACATTTAGCAATGGGTTTAAAGCTGCTGTTGTGGGAAGTGGCCTCAAGCAGGCAGCATTTCTCCATTCCCAAGTCTGGGTAGTAGGGCAGCAGAGCCTTTCTGGAAGTCGTGTTGCTAGGTTGTAAATTACATTGTAATGTGCATGGAGAAAGCCCCATAAGTTTATGTGTCATTATTTGTTCTTGTATTTTAAAAGTGTTTTAATTGGGGTAAAGCTTAGAATATTGTTTGTCCTAGGTGTACACAATCTGGTTCATTTGTACATTATATATGTCTATTCAAGTACAGATCCTCTTCCCATGTAAAATGTTACTGAGGGTTCCGCAGACCTCACTTGCTATATGGTCGGTCTTTTTGAGATATGTTTATAATATGTGTTTGTATACATATAGTAACACTAATCTTAATTTATCCCTTCCCCCCACCTTTCCTTTTAGATGAGCACAGTTTGTTTTCTAAGTCTGTGAGTGTCTTTCTCTGTGGAAATATGTTCATTTGTGTCAGTTATTAGATAACGCCTATAAGTGATATCATAGAATATAGGTCTTTTGCTCTCCGACTTACCTCATGTTTCGTGATTATCTCCAGACTCATTTGTGGTGCCTCAGAGAGCAATGGTTCATTGTTTTCCATGGCTAATATTCCATTGTGTACATGGACCACTTCTTCTTTATCCATTCACCTGTTGTTGGGCATTTTCATTGCTTCACTGTCTTGGCTATTGTGAATAAGGCTGCACTGCAGCTTTTGCGGCCTGAGTCTTCTCGATTCTTGTCTTCTCAGGTGAGAGGTCCAATGGTGCGCCTGCTGGCTTGAATGGTACCTCCATTTTTACTTTTAAACACAGCTCCTTTCTGTTATCATTATTGGCTGTTACCCCTTTACGGCTCACCAGCAGGTAGAGGGTACACAGTTCTCTAAAACCCCTTCAGCATGTATTGTTTGTAGACTTTTTGCTGATGGTCAGTCGACTGGTGTAAGTTGAAACTTTTTATAGAATAGATTGCATGGCTCTAACACTCCCTGAGGTTGAGCTTTTATCCATTTTCCTTTTTTTTAAAACACCGTGAGTAAAACTTAACTCTTCATACTCTCTTCTTGAAACATTTGCCTGTTTTGAATTTTTTTGTCCATTCCCTCCTTCAGCACATTTTTTTTAGGGCAGGTGTCCTTTACAGCCCTGAGTCCTTGTGTATGTTAAGTGAGCATTAGCTGTGAGTTTAAAGCTGCTCTTGCAGGAAACGGCCACAAGGTGGCAGCATTTCTCCTTTTCCAAATTTCGTAACTAGGGAAACAGAGGCTTAATGGAAGTGGTGTTCTAGGTTGTAAATTAGAATGGAATGTGCCAGGAAAAAGTCCTTTAAGTTTATGTCTCATAACTTCTTGTTCATATTTGTAATTTACTTTTTATTCTTTATCCCAGCACATTTGATTACAATGGTTTGTTTTTTCTAGGTGTGCAAGATGTGCTTCTTTCACACATATACATGTATCTATTCTTCCACGCATCTTTTTCCCTTGTAGGTCATGACACAATGTTGAGTAGTCTTCTCCTGGTCTTCCGTACGTCTTTGTTGATTATATATTTCACATGGTTTGTATATCTCTGTTAACCCCAATATGGTAATGTATCCAATCCTCATCCCTTTCTATTTGGTGAACCATAAAATTTTTTTAATGAATCTCTGATTGCCTTTCTCTGTGGAAATATCTTCACTGGTATTAATTTTTAAGTAACTCCTAAAAGTGATATGATAGGATATGTGTCTTTTGCTTTCTCACTTACTACAGGTGGCGTGCTTACGTCTAGACTCATGTATGGGCTGCAAATGGCATTGTTTCATTTTTTTCACTAGCGAATATTCCATCTGTACATGGAGGAGTTCTTCTTTGTCCACCCATCTGTTGGTGGACTTTTTGGTTACTTCCATTTCTTGGCTATTGTAATACTGTGCCATGCAGATTTGCCTGCCTGTGTCTTTCCAATTCTCTCTTCTTAGATTATAGGTCGAGGAGTGAGCCTGCTGGATCATATGGTAGCTCAATGTTTACCTTTTTAAGGCACCTCCATTCTGCTCTCATTTGTGGCCCTTTCCAACTTACGTCCCCCTTGAAGTTGAGGGTAAGCATTTCTCCCCAACACCTTCAGCATTTTTGTCTGTAGATTTCTTGTTAATGGTTATTCTGACAATTGTGAGCTGATACCTTTTTGTGGTTGAATTCGCACGTGCCTCATAATCCGTTGAAATTGAGCTTTAAGGCATGTCCTTTTTATTTTTCAAGCTGTGATTACCCCTTAGTTCTTCAAATTGTTCTCTTAAAGTATGCATCACATTTTGAAATGTTTTGGCCATTATCTCCCTCAAGACATTTTGAGGGCAGGTTTCATTTACAGTTCTGCAGTACTTGTTCCTATGAAATGACCATTAGCACAGGCTTTAATGCTGCTTTTGCAGATAACTGCCAGAGGGTGGCAGCCTTTCTATGTTCCCCACCCTGGTAACTAGGGAGAAGCCCTTGCGGCCTGTGGTGTTTCTCGGTTATAAATTAGAGTGGAGTGTGCCCGGAAAAACCCACACAAGCTGATGTCTCCTTACTTTTGTTGGAGTTTTAAATTTAATTTTTATTTTTTATTGGAGTAATTTTCCACCGTGGACGTGGACCACTTCTACTTTGTGCATTCCTCGGTTGATGGACATTTTCATTGCTTCCAAGCGTTGGCCATGGTAAATATTGTTGGAGTGCAGGATTGCCAGCCTGTGACTGTTTGATTCTCATTTTCACAGGTGATAGGCCCAGCAGTGGGTGTGATTGACTGACTGGTAGCACCGTGTTTTCCTTTTCAAAGCACCTTCTTTGTGTTTTCATTACTGGCATTTACCACGTCCCCCTTAGAATCGAGGGTACGCATTTCTCCACAATCGCTTCAGCATTTATTGTTTGCCGCATTTATGCTAATGGCCGTACTGGCTGCTGTGAGCTGATAGGTTTTTGTAATTTGGGTTTGCATGTCTTTGAAAATTCATAAAACTCATCATTTTTCTCCACCGTTTACTTTTCTGTTAAAAAAAAGGAAACAGTTGGGAGTACAATATATCTCTTGAAATTGTCTTCTTGGAAGGTTGCCCTATTTTGAAATTTTTGGTCGATTTTCCACCCCAGAATTTTTTTAGAGAGCAGGTGTCATTTCCCGAACTGCAAGTTTGGTAAATATTTAGTGACCTTTAGCAATGGGTTTAAAGCTGCTGTTGTGGGAAGTGGCCTCAAGAAGGCAGCATTTCTCCATTCCCAAATCTGGGTAGTGGGGCAGCAGAGCCTTTCTGGCAGTCGTGTTCCTAGGTTGTAAATTAAATTGGAATGTGCATGGAGAAACCCCCATACTTTTATGTCTCTTTATTTCTTCTTGGATTTAAAATTTTTTTTTAATTGGGGTAAAGCTTAGAATATTGTTTGTCCTAGGTGTACACAATCTGGTTCATTTGTACATTATATATTTCTATTCAAGTACAGATCCTCTTCCCATGTAAAATGTTACAGAGGGATCCACAGACCTCCCTTGCTACATGGTCGGTCTTTTTGAGATATGTATATAATATGTGTTTGTATAGATATAGCAACACTAATCTTAATTTATCCATTCTCCCCACCTTTCCTTTTAGATGAGCATAGTTTGTTTTCTAAGTCTGTGAGTGTCTTTCTCTGTGGAAATATATTCATTTGTGTCAGTTATTAGATAACGCCTATAAGTGATATCATAGAATACAGGTCTTTGGTTTCCGAGTTACCTCATGTTTCGTGATTATCTCCAGACTCATTTGTGGTGCCTCAAAGAGCAATGGTTCATTGTTTTCCATGGCTAATATCCCATTGTGTACATGGACCACTTCTTCTTTATCCATTCACCTGTTCTTGGACATTTTGATTGCTTCACTGTCTTGGCTATTGTGAATAAGGCTGCACTGCAGCTTTTGCGGCCTGTGTCTTCTCGATTCTTGTCTTCTCAGGTGAAAGGTCCAATGGTGCGCCTGCCGGATTGAATGGTACCTCCATTTTTACTTTTAAACACAGCTCCTTTCTGTTCTCATTATTGGCTGTTACCCCTTTCCGTCTCACCAGCAGGTAGAGGGTACACAGTTCTCTAAAACCCCTTCAGGATTTATTGTTTGTTGACTTTTTGCTGATGATCAGTCGACTGGTGTAAGTTGAAACTTTTTGTAGATTAGATTGCATGCGTCTAACACTCCCTGAGGTTGAACTTTTATCCATTTTCCTTTTTTTTTAAAAAGAGTGTGAGTAAAACATAACTCTTCATAATCTCTTCTTGAAACATTTGCCTGTTTTGAATTTTTTTGTCCATTCCCACCTTCAGCACATTTTTTTAGGGCAGGTGTCCTTTAGAGCCCTGAGTCCTTGTGAATGTTAAGTGAGCATTAGCTGTGAGTTTAAAGCTGCTCTTGCAGGAGACAGCCACAAGGTGGCAGCGTTTCTCCTTTACCAAATTTGGTTACTACGGAAACAGAGCCTTAATGGAAGTGGTGTTCTAGGTTGTATATTAGAATGGAATGTGCCAGGAAAAAGCCCTTTAAGTTTATGTCTGATTACTTCTTGTTCATATTTGTAATTTACTTTTATTTTTTCTCCCAGCAAATTTGATTACAATGGTTTGATTGCTCTAGGTGTGCAAGATGTGGTTCTTTCACACATATACATGTATCTATTCTTCCTCGAATCCTTTTCCCATGTCGGGTTATGACACAATGTTGAGTAGTCTTCTCCTGGTCTTCCGTACGTCTTTGGTGGTTATATATTTCACATGGTTTGTATATCTCTGTTAACCCCAATATGATAATGTATC
The DNA here is from genome assembly GCF_028021215.1 of Eschrichtius robustus. Lineage (NCBI taxonomy): Eukaryota > Metazoa > Chordata > Mammalia > Artiodactyla > Eschrichtiidae > Eschrichtius > Eschrichtius robustus. The sequence goes on from NC_090832.1 coordinate 84,122,736, forward strand.
CAATCCTCATCCCTTTCTATATGGTGAACCATAAGTTTTTTTCATGAATCTGTGATTGCCTTTCTCTGTGGAAATATCTACATTGGCATCAATTTTTAAGTAACTCCTAAAAGTGAATTGATAGCATATGTGTCTCTTGCTTTCTCACTTACTACAGGTGGCGTGATTACATCTAGACTCATCCATGGTGCTGCAAATGGCATTGTTTCATTTTTTTCACTAGCGAATATTCCATCTGTACATGGAGGAGATCTTCTTTGTCCACCCATCTGTTGGTAGACTTTTTGGTTACTTCCATATGCTGGCTATTGTAATACTGTGCCATGCAGATTTGCCTGCCTGTGTCTTTCCAATTCTCTCTTCTTAGATTATAGGTCGAGGAGTGGGCCTGCTGGATCATATGGTAGCTCAATGTTTACCTTTTTAAGGCACCTCCATTCTGCTGTCATTCGTAGCCCTCTCCAACTTACGTCCCACTTGAATTTGAGGGTATGCATTTCTCCACAACACCTTCAGCATTTATTGTTTGTAGTTTCCTTGCTGATGGTTATTCTGACAAGTGTGAGCTGATACCTCTTTGTGGTTGAATTTGCATGTGCCTCATAATCCGGTGAAATTGAGCTTTATGGCATGTCCTTTTTATTTTTCAAGCTGTGATTACTCCTTAGTTCTTCAAAGTGATCTCTTAAAATATGTGTCACATTTTGAAATGTTTTGGCCATAACCTCCCTCAAGACATTTTGAGGGCAGGTTTCATTTACAATCCTGCAGTACTTGTTCCTATGAAATGACCATGATCACAGGCTTTAAAGTGCTTTTGCAGGTAACTGCCAGAGGGTGGCAGCCTTTCTATGTTCTCCACCCTGGTACCTAGGGAAAAGCCCTTGTGGCGTGTGGTGTTTCTCGGTTATAAATTAGAGTGGAGTGTGCCCGGACAAACCCACACAAGCTGATGTCTCCTGAATTTTGTTGGTTTTTTAAATGTAATTTTTATTTTTGATTAGAGTAATTTCCCACTGGGTACGTGGAGCACTTCTACTTTGTGCATTCCTCGGTTGATGGACATTTTCATTGCTTCCAGGTGTTGGCTATGGTAAATGTTGTTGGAGTGCTGGATTGCCAGCCTGTGACTTTTTAATTCTCATTTTCTCAGGTGATAGGCCCAGCAGTGGGTGTGATTGATTGACTGGTAGCACCGTGTTTCCCTTTTCAAAGCACCTTCTTTGTGTTTTCTTTAGTGCCTCTTACCACGTCCCCCTTAGAATCGAGGGTACGCATTCCTCCACAATCGATTTAGCATTTATTGTTTGCAGCATTTATGCTAATGGCCCTACTGGCTGCTGTGAGCTGATAGGGTTTTGTAATTTGGGTTTGCATGTCTTTGAAAATTCGTAAAACTCACCATTTTTCTCCACCGTTTTCTTTTCTGTTAAAAAAAGGAAACAATTGGGAGTACAATATAACTCTTGAAATTCTCTTCTTGGAAGGTTGCCGTCTTTTGAATTTTTTGGTCGATTTTCCACCCCAGAGTTTTTTTAGAGAGTAGGTGTCATTTCCCGAACTGCAACATTGGTGAATATTTAGTGACATTTAGCAATGGGTTTAAAGCTGCTGTTGTGGGAAGTGGCCTCAAGCAGGCAGCATTTCTCCATTCCCAAGTCTGGGTAGTAGGGCAGCAGAGCCTTTCTGGAAGTCGTGTTGCTAGGTTGTAAATTACATTGTAATGTGCATGGAGAAAGCCCCATAAGTTTATGTGTCATTATTTGTTCTTGTATTTTAAAAGTGTTTTAATTGGGGTAAAGCTTAGAATATTGTTTGTCCTAGGTGTACACAATCTGGTTCATTTGTACATTATATATGTCTATTCAAGTACAGATCCTCTTCCCATGTAAAATGTTACTGAGGGTTCCGCAGACCTCACTTGCTATATGGTCGGTCTTTTTGAGATATGTTTATAATATGTGTTTGTATACATATAGTAACACTAATCTTAATTTATCCCTTCCCCCCACCTTTCCTTTTAGATGAGCACAGTTTGTTTTCTAAGTCTGTGAGTGTCTTTCTCTGTGGAAATATGTTCATTTGTGTCAGTTATTAGATAACGCCTATAAGTGATATCATAGAATATAGGTCTTTTGCTCTCCGACTTACCTCATGTTTCGTGATTATCTCCAGACTCATTTGTGGTGCCTCAGAGAGCAATGGTTCATTGTTTTCCATGGCTAATATTCCATTGTGTACATGGACCACTTCTTCTTTATCCATTCACCTGTTGTTGGGCATTTTCATTGGTTCACTGTCTTGGCTATTGTGAATAAGGCTGCACTGCAGCTTTTGCGGCCTGAGTCTTCTCGATTCTTGTCTTCTCAGGTGAGAGGTCCAATGGTGCGCCTGCTGGCTTGAATGGTACCTCCATTTTTACTTTTAAACACAGCTCCTTTCTGTTCTCATTATTGGCTGTTACCCCTTTACGTCTCACCAGCCGGTAGAGGGTACACAGTTCTCTAAAACCCCTTCAGCATGTATTGTTTGTAGACTTTTTGCTGATGGTCAGTCGACTGGTGTAAGTTGAAACTTTTTATAGAATAGATTGCATGGGTCTAACACTCCCTGAGGTTGAGCTTTTATCCATTTTCCTTTTTTTTAAAACACCGTGAGTAAAACTTAACTCTTCATACTCTCTTCTTGAAACATTTGCCTGTTTTGAATTTTTTTGTCCATTCCCTCCTTCAGCACATTTTTTTTAGGGCAGGTGTCCTTTACAGCCCTGAGTCCTTGTGTATGTTAAGTGAGCATTAGCTGTGAGTTTAAAGCTGCTCTTGCAGGAAACGGCCACAAGGTGGCAGCATTTCTCCTTTTCCAAATTTCGTAACTAGGGAAACAGAGGCTTAATGGAAGTGGTATTCTAGGTTGTAAATTAGAATGGAATGTGCCAGGAAAAAGCCCTTTAAGTTTATGTCTCATAACTTCTTGTTCATATTTGTAATTTACTTTTTATTCTTTATCCCAGCACATTTGATTACAATGGTTTGTTTTTTCTAGGTGTGCAAGATGTGCTTCTTTCACACATATACATGTATCTATTCTTCCACGCATCTTTTTCCCATGTAGGTCATGACACAATGTTGAGTAGTCTTCTCCTGGTCTTCCGTACGTCTTTGTTGATTATATATTTCACATGGTTTGTATATCTCTGTTAACCCCAATATGGTAATGTATCCAATCCTCATCCCTTTCTATTTGGTGAACCATAAAATTTTTTTAATGAATCTCTGATTGCCTTTCTCTGTGGAAATATCTTCACTGGTATTAATTTTTAAGTAACTCCTAAAAGTGATATGATAGGATATGTGTCTTTTGCTTTCTCACTTACTACAGGTGGCGTGCTTACGTCTAGACTCATGTATGGGCTGCAAATGGCATTGTTTCATTTTTTTCACTAGCGAATATTCCATCTGTACATGGAGGAGTTCTTCTTTGTCCACCCATCTGTTGGTGGACTTTTTGGTTACTTCCATATCTTGGCTATTGTAATACTGTGCCATGCAGATTTGCCTGCCTGTGTCTTTCCAATTCTCTCTTCTTAGATTATAGGTCGAGGAGTGAGCCTGCTGGATCATATGGTAGCTCAATGTTTACCTTTTTAAGGCACCTCCATTCTGCTCTCATTTGTGGCCCTTTCCAACTTACGTCCCCCTTGAAGTTGAGGGTAAGCATTTCTCCACAACACCTTCAGCATTTTTGTCTGTAGATTTCTTGTTAATGGTTATTCTGACAATTGTGAGCTGATACCTTTTTGTGGTTGAATTCGCACGTGCCTCATAATCCGTTGAAATTGAGCTTTAAGGCATGTCCTTTTTATTTTTCAAGCTGTGATTACCCCTTAGTTCTTCAAATTGTTCTCTTAAAGTATGCATCACATTTTGAAATGTTTTGGCCATTATCTCCCTCAAGACATTTTGAGGGCAGGTTTCATTTACAGTTCTGCAGTACTTGTTCCTATGAAATGACCATTAGCACAGGCTTTAATGCTGCTTTTGCAGATAACTGCCAGAGGGTGGCAGCCTTTCTATGTTCCCCACCCTGGTAACTAGGGAGAAGCCCTTGCGGCCTGTGGTGTTTCTCGGTTATAAATTAGAGTGGAGTGTGCCCGGAAAAACCCACACAAGCTGATGTCTCCTTACTTTTGTTGGAGTTTTAAATTTAATTTTTATTTTTTATTGGAGTAATTTTCCACCGTGGACGTGGACCACTTCTACTTTGTGCATTCCTCGGTTGATGGACATTTTCATTGCTTCCAAGCGTTGGCCATGGTAAATATTGTTGGAGTGCAGGATTGCCAGCCTGTGACTGTTTGATTCTCATTTTCACAGGTGATAGGCCCAGCAGTGGGTGTGATTGACTGACTGGTAGCACCGTGTTTTCCTTTTCAAAGCACCTTCTTTGTGTTTTCATTACTGGCATTTACCACGTCCCCCTTAGAATCGAGGGTACGCATTTCTCCACAATCGCTTCAGCATTTATTGTTTGCCGCATTTATGCTAATGGCTGTACTGGCTGCTGTGAGCTGATAGGTTTTTGTAATTTGGGTTTGCATGTCTTTGAAAATTCATAAAACTCATCATTTTTCTCCACCGTTTACTTTTCTGTTAAAAAAAAGGAAACAGTTGGGAGTACAATATATCTCTTGAAATTGTCTTCTTGGAAGGTTGCCCTATTTTGAAATTTTTGGTCGATTTTCCACCCCAGAATTTTTTTAGAGAACAGGTGTCATTTCCCGAACTGCAAGTTTGGTGAATATTTAGTGACCTTTAGCAATGGGTTTAAAGCTGCTGTTGTGGGAAGTGGCCTCAAGAACGCAGCATTTCTCCATTCCCAAATCTGGGTAGTGGGGCAGCAGAGCCTTTCTGGCAGTCGTGTTCCTAGGTTGTAAATTAAATTGGAATGTGCATGGAGAAACCCCCATACTTTTATGTCTCTTTATTTCTTCTTGGATTTAAAATTTTTTTTTAATTGGGGTAAAGCTTAGAATATTGTTTGTCCTAGGTGTACACAATCTGGTTCATTTGTACATTATATATTTCTATTCAAGTACAGATCCTCTTCCCATGTAAAATGTTACAGAGGGATCCACAGACCTCCCTTGCTACATGGTCGGTCTTTTTGAGATATGTATATAATATGTGTTTGTATAGATATAGCAACACTAATCTTAATTTATCCATTCTCCCCACCTTTCCTTTTAGATGAGCATAGTTTGTTTTCTAAGTCTGTGAGTGTCTTTCTCTGTAGAAATATATTCATTTGTGTCAGTTATTAGATAACGCCTATAAGTGATATCATAGAATACAGGTCTTTGGTTTCCGAGTTACCGCATGTTTCGTGATTATCTCCAGACTCATTTGTGGTGCCTCAAAGAGCAATGGTTCATTGTTTTCCATGGCTAATATCCCATTGTGTACATGGACCACTTCTTCTTTATCCATTCACCTGTTCTTGGACATTTTGATTGCTTCACTGTCTTGGCTATTGTGAATAAGGCTGCACTGCAGCTTTTGCGGCCTGTGTCTTCTCGATTCTTGTCTTCTCAGGTGAAAGGTCCAATGGTGCGCCTGCCGGATTGAATGGTACCTCCATTTTTACTTTTAAACACAGCTCCTTTCTGTTCTCATTATTGGCTGTTACCCCTTTCCGTCTCACCAGCAGGTAGAGGGTACACAGTTCTCTAAAACCCCTTCAGGGTTTATTGTTTGTTGACTTTTTGCTGATGATCAGTCGACTGGTGTAAGTTGAAACTTTTTGTAGATTAGATTGCATGCGTCTAACACTCCCTGAGGTTGAGCTTTTATCCATTTTCCTTTTTTTTAAAAAGAGTGTGAGTAAAACATAACTCTTCATAATCTCTTCTTGAAACATTTGCCTGTTTTGAATTTTTTTGTCCATTCCCACCTTCAGCACATTTTTTTAGGGCAGGTGTCCTTTAGAGCCCTGAGTCCTTGTGAATGTTAAGTGAGCATTAGCTGTGAGTTTAAAGCTGCTCTTGCAGGAGACAGCCACAAGGTGGCAGCGTTTCTCCTTTACCAAATTTGGTTACTACGGAAACAGAGCCTTAATGGAAGTGGTGTTCTAGGTTGTATATTAGAATGGAATGTGCCAGGAAAAAGCCCTTTAAGTTTATGTCTGATTACTTCTTGTTCATATTTGTAATTTACTTTTATTTTTTATCCCAGCAAATTTGATTACAATGGTTTGATTGCTCTAGGTGTGAAAGATGTGGTTCTTTCACACATATACATGTATCTATTCTTCCTCGAATCCTTTTCCCATGTAGGGTTATGACACAATGTTGAGTAGTCTTCTCCTGGTCTTCCGTACGTCTTTGGTGGTTATATATTTCACATGGTTTGTATATCTCTGTTAACCTCAATATGATAATGTATCCAATCCTCATCCCTTTCTATATGGTGAACCATAAGTTTTTTTCATGAATCTGTGATTGCCTTTCTCTGTGGAAATATCTACATTGGCATCAATTTTTAAGTAACTCCTAAAAGTGAATTGAAAGCATATGTGTCTCTTGCTTTCTCACTTACTACAGGTGGCGTGATTACATCTAGACTCATCCATGGTGCTGCAAATGGCATTGTTTCATTTTTTTCACTAGCAAATATTCCATCTGTACATGGAGGAGTTCTTCTTTGTCCACCCATCTGTTGGTAGACTTTTTGGTTACTTCCATATGCTGGCTATTGTAATACTGTGCCATGCAGATTTGCCTGCCTGTGTCTTTCCAATTCTCTCTTCTTAGATTATAGGTCGAGGAGTGGGCCTGCTGGATCATATGGTAGCTCAATGTTTAACTTTTTAAGGCACCTCCATTCTGCTGTCATTCGTAGCCCTCTCCAACTTACGTCCCACTTGAATTTGAGGGTATGCATTTCTCCACAACACCTTCAGCATTTATTGTTTGTAGTTTCCTTGCTGATGGTTATTCTGACAAGTGTGAGCTGATACCGCTTTGTGGTTGAATTTGCATGTGCCTCATAATCCGGTGAAATTGAGCTTTAAGGCATGTCCTTTTTATTTTTCAAGCTGTGATTACTCCTTAGTTCTTCAAAGTGATCTCTTAAAATATGTGTCACATTTTGAAATGTTTTGGCCATTACCTCCCTCAAGACATTTTGAGGGCAGGTTTCATTTACAATCCTGCAGTACTTGTTCCTATGAAATGACCATGAGCACAGGCTTTAAAGCTGCTTTTGCAGGTAACTGCCAGAGGGTGGCAGCCTTTCTATGTTCCCCACCCTGGTACCTAGGGAAAAGCCCTTGCGGCTTGTGGTGTTTCTCGGTTATAAATTAGAGTGGAGTGTGCCCGGACAAACCCACACAAGCTGATGTCTCCTGAATTTTGTTGGTTTTTTAAATGTAATTTTTATTTTTTATTAGAGTAATTTCCCACTGGGTACGTGGAGCACTTCTACTTTGTGCATTCCTCGGTTGATGGACATTTTCATTGCTTCCAGGTGTTGGCTATGGTAAATGTTGTTGGAGTGCTGGATTGCCAGCCTGTGACTTTTTAATTCTCATTTTCTCAGGTGATAGGCCCAGCAGTGGGTGTGATTGATTGACTGGTAGCACCGTGTTTCCCTTTTCAAAGCACCTTCTTTGTGTTTTCTTTAGTGCCTCTTACCACGTCCCCCTTAGAATCGAGGGTACGCATTCCTCCACAATCGATTTAGCATTTATTGTTTGCAGCATTTATGCTAATGGCCCTACTGGCTGCTGTGAGCTGATAGGGTTTTGTAATTTGGGTTTGCATGTCTTTGAAAATTCGTAAAACTCACCATTTTTCTCCACCGTTTTCTTTTCTGTTAAAAAAAGGAAACAATTGGGAGTACAATATAACTCTTGAAATTCTCTTCTTGGAAGGTTGCCGTCTTTTGAATTTTTTGGTCGATTTTCCACCCCAGAGTTTTTTTAGAGAGTAGGTGTCATTTCCCGAACTGCAACATTGGTGAATATTTAGTGACATTTAGCAATGGGTTTAAAGCTGCTGTTGTGGGAAGTGGCCTCAAGCAGGCAGCATTTCTCCATTCCCAAGTCTGGGTAGTAGGGCAGCAGAGCCTTTCTGGAAGTCGTGTTGCTAGGTTGTAAATTACATTGTAATGTGCATGGAGAAAGCCCCATAAGTTTATGTGTCATTATTTGTTCTTGTATTTTAAAAGTGTTTTAATTGGGGTAAAGCTTAGAATATTGTTTGTCCTAGGTGTACACAATCTGGTTCATTTGTACATTATATATGTCTATTCAAGTACAGATCCTCTTCCCATGTAAAATGTTACTGAGGGTTCCGCAGACCTCACTTGCTATATGGTCGGTCTTTTTGAGATATGTTTATAATATGTGTTTGTATACATATAGTAACACTAATCTTAATTTATCCCTTCCCCCCACCTTTCCTTTTAGATGAGCACAGTTTGTTTTCTAAGTCTGTGAGTGTCTTTCTCTGTGGAAATATGTTCATTTGTGTCAGTTATTAGATAACGCCTATAAGTGATATCATAGAATATAGGTCTTTTGCTCTCCGACTTACCTCATGTTTCGTGATTATCTCCAGACTCATTTGTGGTGCCTCAGAGAGCAATGGTTCATTGTTTTCCATGGCTAATATTCCATTGTGTACATGGACCACTTCTTCTTTATCCATTCACCTGTTGTTGGGCATTTTCATTGCTTCACTGTCTTGGCTATTGTGAATAAGGCTGCACTGCAGCTTTTGCGGCCTGAGTCTTCTCGATTCTTGTCTTCTCAGGTGAGAGGTCCAATGGTGCGCCTGCTGGCTTGAATGGTACCTCCATTTTTACTTTTAAACACAGCTCCTTTCTGTTCTCATTATTGGCTGTTACCCCTTTACGTCTCACCAGCCGGTAGAGGGTACACAGTTCTCTAAAACCCCTTCAGCATGTATTGTTTGTAGACTTTTTGCTGATGGTCAGTCGACTGGTGTAAGTTGAAACTTTTTATAGAATAGATTGCATGGGTCTAACACTCCCTGAGGTTGAGCTTTTATCCATTTTCCTTTTTTTTAAAACACCGTGAGTAAAACTTAACTCTTCATACTCTCTTCTTGAAACATTTGCCTGTTTTGAATTTTTTTGTCCATTCCCTCCTTCAGCACATTTTTTTTAGGGCAGGTGTCCTTTACAGCCCTGAGTCCTTGTGTATGTTAAGTGAGCATTAGCTGTGAGTTTAAAGCTGCTCTTGCAGGAAACGGCCACAAGGTGGCAGCATTTCTCCTTTTCCAAATTTCGTAACTAGGGAAACAGAGGCTTAATGGAAGTGGTATTCTAGGTTGTAAATTAGAATGGAATGTGCCAGGAAAAAGCCCTTTAAGTTTATGTCTCATAACTTCTTGTTCATATTTGTAATTTACTTTTTATTCTTTATCCCAGCACATTTGATTACAATGGTTTGTTTTTTCTAGGTGTGCAAGATGTGCTTCTTTCACACATATACATGTATCTATTCTTCCACGCATCTTTTTCCCATGTAGGTCATGACACAATGTTGAGTAGTCTTCTCCTGGTCTTCCGTACGTCTTTGTTGATTATATATTTCACATGGTTTGTATATCTCTGTTAACCCCAATATGGTAATGTATCCAATCCTCATCCCTTTCTATTTGGTGAACCATAAAATTTTTTTAATGAATCTCTGATTGCCTTTCTCTGTGGAAATATCTTCACTGGTATTAATTTTTAAGTAACTCCTAAAAGTGATATGATAGGATATGTGTCTTTTGCTTTCTCACTTACTACAGGTGGCGTGCTTACGTCTAGACTCATGTATGGGCTGCAAATGGCATTGTTTCATTTTTTTCACTAGCGAATATTCCATCTGTACATGGAGGAGTTCTTCTTTGTCCACCCATCTGTTGGTGGACTTTTTGGTTACTTCCATATCTTGGCTATTGTAATACTGTGCCATGCAGATTTGCCTGCCTGTGTCTTTCCAATTCTCTCTTCTTAGATTATAGGTCGAGGAGTGAGCCTGCTGGATCATATGGTAGCTCAATGTTTACCTTTTTAAGGCACCTCCATTCTGCTCTCATTTGTGGCCCTTTCCAACTTACGTGCCCCTTGAAGTTGAGGGTAAGCATTTCTCCACAACACCTTCAGCATTTTTGTCTGTAGATTTCTTGTTAATGGTTATTCTGACAATTGTGAGCTGATACCTTTTTGTGGTTGAATTCGCACGTGCCTCATAATCCGTTGAAATTGAGCTTTAAGGCATGTCCTTTTTATTTTTCAAGCTGTGATTACCCCTTAGTTCTTCAAATTGTTCTCTTAAAGTATGCATCACATTTTGAAATGTTTTGGCCATTATCTCCCTCAAGACATTTTGAGGGCAGGTTTCATTTACAGTTCTGCAGTACTTGTTCCTATGAAATGACCATTAGCACAGGCTTTAATGCTGCTTTTGCAGATAACTGCCAGAGGGTGGCAGCCTTTCTATGTTCCCCACCCTGGTAACTAGGGAGAAGCCCTTGCGGCCTGTGGTGTTTCTCGGTTATAAATTAGAGTGGAGTGTGCCCGGAAAAACCCACACAAGCTGATGTCTCCTTACTTTTGTTGGAGTTTTAAATTTAATTTTTATTTTTTATTGGAGTAATTTTCCACCGTGGACGTGGACCACTTCTACTTTGTGCATTCCTCGGTTGATGGACATTTTCATTGCTTCCAAGCGTTGGCCATGGTAAATATTGTTGGAGTGCAGGATTGCCAGCCTGTGACTGTTTGATTCTCATTTTCACAGGTGATAGGCCCAGCAGTGGGTGTGATTGACTGACTGGTAGCACCGTGTTTTCCTTTTCAAAGCACCTTCTTTGTGTTTTCATTACTGGCATTTACCACGTCCCCCTTAGAATCGAGGGTACGCATTTCTCCACAATCGCTTCAGCATTTATTGTTTGCCGCATTTATGCTAATGGCCGTACTGGCTGCTGTGAGCTGATAGGTTTTTGTAATTTGGGTTTGCATGTCTTTGAAAATTCATAAAACTCATCATTTTTCTCCACCGTTTACTTTTCTGTTAAAAAAAAGGAAACAGTTGGGAGTACAATATATCTCTTGAAATTGTCTTCTTGGAAGGTTGCCCTATTTTGAAATTTTTGGTCGATTTTCCACCCCAGAATTTTTTTAGAGAGCAGGTGTCATTTCCCGAACTGCAAGTTTGGTAAATATTTAGTGACCTTTAGCAATGGGTTTAAAGCTGCTGTTGTGGGAAGTGGCCTCAAGAAGGCAGCATTTCTCCATTCCCAAATCTGGGTAGTGGGGCAGCAGAGCCTTTCTGGCAGTCGTGTTCCTAGGTTGTAAATTAAATTGGAATGTGCATGGAGAAACCCCCATACTTTTATGTCTCTTTATTTCTTCTTGGATTTAAAATTTTTTTTTAATTGGGGTAAAGCTTAGAATATTGTTTGTCCTAGGTGTACACAATCTGGTTCATTTGTACATTATATATTTCTATTCAAGTACAGATCCTCTTCCCATGTAAAATGTTACAGAGGGATCCACAGACCTCCCTTGCTACATGGTCGGTCTTTTTGAGATATGTATATAATATGTGTTTGTATAGATATAGCAACACTAATCTTAATTTATCCATTCTCCCCACCTTTCCTTTTAGATGAGCATAGTTTGTTTTCTAAGTCTGTGAGTGTCTTTCTCTGTGGAAATATATTCATTTGTGTCAGTTATTAGATAACGCCTATAAGTGATATCATAGAATACAGGTCTTTGGTTTCCGAGTTACCTCATGTTTCGTGATTATCTCCAGACTCATTTGTGGTGCCTCAAAGAGCAATGGTTCATTGTTTTCCATGGCTAATATCCCATTGTGTACATGGACCACTTCTTCTTTATCCATTCACCTGTTCTTGGACATTTTGATTGCTTCACTGTCTTGGCTATTGTGAATAAGGCTGCACTGCAGCTTTTGCGGCCTGTGTCTTCTCGATTCTTGTCTTCTCAGGTGAGAGGTCCAATGGTGCGCCTGCCGGATTGAATGGTACCTCCATTTTTACTTTTAAACACAGCTCCTTTCTGTTCTCATTATTGGCTGTTACCCCTTTCCGTCTCACCAGCAGGTAGAGGGTACACAGTTCTCTAAAACCCCTTCAGGATTTATTGTTTGTTGACTTTTTGCTGATGATCAGTCGACTGGTGTAAGTTGAAACTTTTTGTAGATTAGATTGCATGCGTCTAACACTCCCTGAGGTTGAGCTTTTATCCATTTTCCTTTTTTTTTAAAAAGAGTGTGAGTAAAACATAACTCTTCATAATCTCTTCTTGAAACATTTGCCTGTTTTGAATTTTTTTGTCCATTCCCACCTTCAGCACATTTTTTTAGGGCAGGTGTCCTTTAGAGCCCTGAGTCCTTGTGAATGTTAAGTGAGCATTAGCTGTGAGTTTAAAGCTGCTCTTGCAGGAGACAGCCACAAGGTGGCAGCGTTTCTCCTTTACCAAATTTGGTTACTACGGAAACAGAGCCTTAATGGAAGTGGTGTTCTAGGTTGTATATTAGAATGGAATGTGCCAGGAAAAAGCCCTTTAAGTTTATGTCTGATTACTTCTTGTTCATATTTGTAATTTACTTTTATTTTTTCTCCCAGCAAATTTGATTACAATGGTTTGATTGCTCTAGGTGTGCAAGATGTGGTTCTTTCACACATATACATGTATCTATTCTTCCTCGAATCCTTTTCCCATGTCGGGTTATGACACAATGTTGAGTAGTCTTCTCCTGGTCTTCCGTACGTCTATGGTGGTTATATATTTCACATGGTTTGTATATCTCTGTTAACCCCAATATGATAATGTATCCAATCCTCATCCCTTTCTATATGGTGAACCATAAGTTTTTTTCATGAATCTGTGATTGCCTTTCTCTGTGGAAATATCTACATTGGCATCAATTTTTAAGTAACTCCTAAAAGTGAATTGAAAGCATATGTGTCTCTTGCTTTCTCACTTACTACAGGTGGCGTGATTACATCTAGACTCATCCATGGTGCTGCAAATGGCATTGTTTCATTTTTTTCACTAGCGAATATTCCATCTGTACATGGAGGAGTTCTTCTTTGTCCACCCATCTGTTGGTAGACTTTTTGGTTACTTCCATATGCTGGCTATTGTAATACTGTGCCATGCAGATTTGCCTGCCTGTGTCTTTCCAATTCTCTCTTCTTAGATTATAGGTCGAGGAGTGGGCCTGCTGGATCATATGGTAGCTCAATGTTTACCTTTTTAAGGCACCTCCATTCTGCTGTCATTCGTAGCCCTCTCCAACTTACGTCCCACTTGAATTTGAGGGTATGCATTTCTCCACAACACCTTCAGCATTTATTGTTTGTAGTTTCCTTGCTGATGGTTATTCTGACAAGTGTGAGCTGATACCTCTTTGTGGTTGAATTTGCATGTGCCTCATAATCCGGTGAAATTGAGCTTTAAGGCATGTCCTTTTTATTTTTCAAGCTGTGATTACTCCTTAGTTCTTCAAAGTGATCTCTTAAAATATGTGTCACATTTTGAAATGTTTTGGCCATAACCTCCCTCAAGACATTTTGAGGGCAGGTTTCATTTACAATCCTGCAGTACTTGTTCCTATGAAATGACCATGATCACAGGCTTTAAAGCTGCTTTTGCAGGTAACTGCCAGAGGGTGGCAGCCTTTCTATGTTCCCCACCCTGGTACCTAGGGAAAAGCCCTTGTGGCGTGTGGTGTTTCTCGGTTATAAATTAGAGTGGAGTGTGCCCGGACAAACCCACACAAGCTGATGTCTCCTGAATTTTGTTGGTTTTTTAAATGTAATTTTTATTTTTGATTAGAGTAATTTCCCACTGGGTACGTGGAGCACTTCTACTTTGTGCATTCCTCGGTTGATGGACATTTTCATTGCTTCCAGGTGTTGGCTATGGTAAATGTTGTTGGAGTGCTGGATTGCCAGCCTGTGACTTTTTAATTCTCATTTTCTCAGGTGATAGGCCCAGCAGTGGGTGTGATTGATTGACTGGTAGCACCGTGTTTCCCTTTTCAAAGCACCTTCTTTGTGTTTTCTTTAGTGCCTCTTACCACGTCCCCCTTAGAATCGAGGGTACGCATTCCTCCACAATCGATTTAGCATTTATTGTTTGCAGCATTTATGCTAATGGCCCTACTGGCTGCTGTGAGCTGATAGGGTTTTGTAATTTGGGTTTGCATGTCTTTGAAAATTCGTAAAACTCACCATTTTTCTCCACCGTTTTCTTTTCTGTTAAAAAAAGGAAACAATTGGGAGTACAATATAACTCTTGAAATTCTCTTCTTGGAAGGTTGCCGTCTTTTGAATTTTTTGGTCGATTTTCCACCCCAGAGTTTTTTTAGAGAGTAGGTGTCATTTCCCGAACTGCAACATTGGTGAATATTTAGTGACATTTAGCAATGGGTTTAAAGCTGCTGTTGTGGGAAGTGGCCTCAAGCAGGCAGCATTTCTCCATTCCCAAGTCTGGGTACTAGGGCAGCAGAGCCTTTCTGGAAGTCGTGTTCCTAGGTTGTAAATTAAATTGAAATGTGCATGGAGAAACCCCCATACTTTTATGTCTCTTTATTTCTTCTTGGATTTAAAATTTTTTTTTAATTGGGGTAAAGCTTAGAATATTGTTTGTCCTAGGTGTACACAATCTGGTTCATTTGTACATTATATATTTCTATTCAAGTACAGATCCTCTTCCCATGTAAAATGTTACAGAGGGATCCACAGACCTCCCTTGCTACATGGTCGGTCTTTTTGAGATATGTATATAATATGTGTTTGTATAGATATAGCAACACTAATCTTAATTTATCCATTCTCCCCACCTTTCCTTTTAGATGAGCATAGTTTGTTTTCTAAGTCTGTGAGTGTCTTTCTCTGTGGAAATATATTCATTTGTATCAGTTATTAGATAACGCCTATAAGTGATATCATAGAATACAGGTCTTTGGTCTCCGAGTTACCTCATGTTTCGTGATTATCTCCAGACTCATTTGTGGTGCCTCAAAGAGCAATGGTTCATTGTTTTCCATGGCTAATATCCCATTGTGTACATGGACCACTTCTTCTTTATCCATTCACCTGTTCTTGGACATTTTGATTGCTTCACTGTCTTGGCTATTGTGAATAAGGCTGCACTGCAGCTTTTGCGGCCTGTGTCTTCTCGATTCTTGTCTTCTCAGGTGAAAGGTCCAATGGTGCGCCTGCCGGATTGAATGGTACCTCCATTTTTACTTTTAAACACAGTTCCTTTCTGTTCTCATTATTGGCTGTTACCCCTTTCCGTCTCACCAGCAGGTAGAGGGTACACAGTTCTCTAAAACCCCTTCAGGATTTATTGTTTGTTGACTTTTTGCTGATGATCAGTCGACTGGTGTAAGTTGAAACTTTTTGTAGATTAGATTGCATGCGTCTAACACTCCCTGAGGTTGAGCTTTTATCCATTTTCCTTTTTTTTAAAAAGAGTGTGAGTAAAACATAACTCTTCATAATCTCTTCTTGAAACATTTGCCTGTTTTGAATTTTTTTGTCCATTCCCACCTTCAGCACATTTTTTTAGGGCAGGTGTCCTTTAGAGCCCTGAGTCCTTGTGAATGTTAAGTGAGCATTAGCTGTGAGTTTAAAGCTGCTCTTGCAGGAGACAGCCACAAGGTGGCAGCGTTTCTCCTTTACCAAATTTGGTTACTACGGAAACAGAGCCTTAATGGAAGTGGTGTTCTAGGTTGTATATTAGAATGGAATGTGCCAGGAAAAAGCCCTTTAAGTTTTTGTCTGATTACTTCTTGTTCATATTTGTAATTTACTTTTATTTTTTATCCCAGCAAATTTGATTACAATGGTTTGATTGCTCTAGGTGTGCAAGATGTGGTTCTTTCACACATATACATGTATCTATTCTTCCTCAAATCCTTTTCCCATGTAGGGTTATGACACAATGTTGAGTAGTCTTCTCCTGGTCTTCCGTACGTCTTTGGTGGTTATATATTTCACATGGTTTGTATATCTCTGTTAACCTCAATATGATAATGTATCCAATCCTCATCCCTTTCTATATGGTGAACCATAAGTTTTTTTCATGAATCTGTGATTGCCTTTCTCTGTGGAAATATCTACATTGGCATCAATTTTTAAGTAACTCCTAAAAGTGAATTGAAAGCATATGTGTCTCTTGCTTTCTCACTTACTACAGGTGGCGTGATTACATCTAGACTCATCCATGGTGCTGCAAATGGCATTGTTTCATTTTTTTCACTAGCGAATATTCCATCTGTACATGGAGGAGTTCTTCTTTGTCCACCCATCTGTTGGTAGACTTTTTGGTTACTTCCATATGCTGGCTATTGTATTACTGTGCCATGCAGATTTGCCTGCCTGTGTCTTTCCAATTCTCTCTTCTTAGATTATAGGTCGAGGAGTGGGCCTGCTGGATCATATGGTAGCTCAATGTTTACCTTTTTAAGGCACCTCCATTCTGCTGTCATTTGTAGCCCTCTCCAACTTACGTCCCACTTGAATTTGAGGGTATGCATTTCTCCACAACACCTTCAGCATTTATTGTTTGTAGTTTCCTTGCTGATGGTTATTCTGACAAGTGTGAGCTGATACCTCTTTGTGGTTGAATTTGCATGTGCCTCATAATCCGGTGAAATTGAGCTTTAAGGCATGTCCTTTTTATTTTTCAAGCTGTGATTACTCCTTAGTTCTTCAAAGTGATCTCTTAAAATATGTGTCACATTTTGAAATGTTTTGGCCATTACCTCCCTCAAGACATTTTGAGGGCAGGTTTCATTTACAATCCTGCAGTACTTGTTCCTATGAAATGACCATGAGCACAGGCTTTAAAGCTGCTTTTGCAGGTAACTGCCAGAGGGTGGCAGCCTTTCTATGTTCCCCACCCTGGTACCTAGGGAAAAGCCCTTGCGGCTTGTGGTGTTTCTCGGTTATAAATTAGAGTTGAGTGTGCCCGGACAAACCCACACAAGCTGATGTCTCCTGAATTTTGTTGGTTTTTTAAATGTAATTTTTATTTTTTATTAGAGTAATTTCCCACTGGGTACGTGGAGCACTTCTACTTTGTGCATTCCTCGGTTGATGGACATTTTCATTGCTTCCAGGTGTTGGCTATGGTAAATGTTGTTGGAGTGCTGGATTGCCAGCCTGTGACTTTTTAATTCTCATTTTCTCAGGTGATAGGCCCAGCAGTGGGTGTGATTGATTGACTGGTAGCACCGTGTTTCCCTTTTCAAAGCACCTTCTTTGTGTTTTCTTTAGTGCCTCTTACCACGTCACCCTTAGAATCGAGGGTACGCATTCCTCCACAATCGATTTAGCATTTATTGTTTGCAGCATTTATGCTAATGGCCCTACTGGCTGCTGTGAGCTGATAGGGTTTTGTAATTTGGGTTTGCATGTCTTTGAAAATTCGTAAAACTCACCATTTTTCTCCACCGTTTTCTTTTCTGTTAAAAAAAGGAAACAATTGGGAGTACAATATAACTCTTGAAATTCTCTTCTTGGAAGGTTGCCGTCTTTTGAATTTTTTGGTCGATTTTCCACCCCAGAGTTTTTTTAGAGAGTAGGTGTCATTTCCCGAACTGCAACATTGGTGAATATTTAGTGACATTTAGCAATGGGTTTAAAGCTGCTGTTGTGGGAAGTGGCCTCAAGCAGGCAGCATTTCTCCATTCCCAAGTCTGGGTAGTAGGGCAGCAGAGCCTTTCTGGAAGTCGTGTTGCTAGGTTGTAAATTACATTGTAATGTGCATGGAGAAAGCCCCATAAGTTTATGTGTCATTATTTGTTCTTGTATTTTAAAAGTGTTTTAATTGGGGTAAAGCTTAGAATATTGTTTGTCCTAGGTGTACACAATCTGGTTCATTTGTACATTATATATGTCTATTCAAGTACAGATCCTCTTCCCATGTAAAATGTTACTGAGGGTTCCGCAGACCTCACTTGCTATATGGTCGGTCTTTTTGAGATATGTTTATAATATGTGTTTGTATACATATAGTAACACTAATCTTAATTTATCCCTTCCCCCCACCTTTCCTTTTAGATGAGCACAGTTTGTTTTCTAAGTCTGTGAGTGTCTTTCTCTGTGGAAATATGTTCATTTGTGTCAGTTATTAGATAACGCCTATAAGTGATATCATAGAATATAGGTCTTTTGCTCTCCGACTTACCTCATGTTTCGTGATTATCTCCAGACTCATTTGTGGTGCCTCAGAGAGCAATGGTTCATTGTTTTCCATGGCTAATATTCCATTGTGTACATGGACCACTTCTTCTTTATCCATTCACCTGTTGTTGGGCATTTTCATTGCTTCACTGTCTTGGCTATTGTGAATAAGGCTGCACTGCAGCTTTTGCGGCCTGAGTCTTCTCGATTCTTGTCTTCTCAGGTGAGAGGTCCAATGGTGCGCCTGCTGGCTTGAATGGTACCTCCATTTTTACTTTTAAACACAGCTCCTTTCTGTTATCATTATTGGCTGTTACCCCTTTACGGCTCACCAGCAGGTAGAGGGTACACAGTTCTCTAAAACCCCTTCAGCATGTATTGTTTGTAGACTTTTTGCTGATGGTCAGTCGACTGGTGTAAGTTGAAACTTTTTATAGAATAGATTGCATGGGTCTAACACTCCCTGAGGTTGAGTTTTTATCCATTTTCCTTTTTTTTAAAACACCGTGAGTAAAACTTAACTCTTCATACTCTCTTCTTGAAACATTTGCCTGTTTTGAATTTTTTTGTCCATTCCCTCCTTCAGCACATTTTTTTTAGGGCAGGTGTCCTTTACAGCCCTGAGTCCTTGTGTATGTTAAGTGAGCATTAGCTGTGAGTTTAAAGCTGCTCTTGCAGGAAACGGCCACAAGGTGGCAGCATTTCTCCTTTTCCAAATTTCGTAACTAGGGAAACAGAGGCTTAATGGAAGTGGTGTTCTAGGTTGTAAATTAGAATGGAATGTGTCAGGAAAAAGCCCTTTAAGTTTATGTCTGATTACTTCTTGTTCATATTTGTAATTTACTTTTTATTCTTTATCCCAGCACATTTGATTACAATGGTTTGTTTTTTCTAGGTGTGCAAGATGTGCTTCTTTCACACATATACATGTATCTATTCTTCCACGCATCCTTTTCCCATGTAGGTCATGACACAATGTTGAGTAGTCTTCTCCTGGTCTTCCGTACGTCTTTGTTGATTATATATTTCACATGGTTTGTATATCTCTGTTAACCCCGATATGGTAATGTATCCAATCCTCATCCCTTTCTATTTGGTGAACCATAAGATTTTTCTAATGAATCTCTGATTGCCTTCCTCTGTGGAAAT
The DNA here is from genome assembly GCF_028021215.1 of Eschrichtius robustus. Taxonomy (NCBI): domain Eukaryota; kingdom Metazoa; phylum Chordata; class Mammalia; order Artiodactyla; family Eschrichtiidae; genus Eschrichtius; species Eschrichtius robustus. Next base: position 84,142,138 of record NC_090832.1, read on the forward strand.
ATCTTCACTGGTATCAATTTTTAAGTAACTCCTAAAAGTGATATGATAGGATATGTGTCTTTTGCTTTCTCACTTACTACAGGTGGCGTGCTTACGTCTAGACTCATGTATGGGCTGCAAATGGCATTGTTTCATTTTTTTCACTAGCGAATATTCCATCTGTACATGGAGGAGTTCTTCTTTGTCCACCCATCTGTTGGTGGACTTTTTGGTTACTTCCATATCTTGGCTATTGTAATACTGTGCCATGCAGATTTGCCTGCCTGTGTCTTTCCAATTCTCTCTTCTTAGATTATAGGTCGAGGAGTGAGCCTGCTGGATCATATGGTAGCTCAATGTTTACCTTTTTAAGGCAACTCCATTCTGCTCTCATTTGTGGCCCTTTCCAACTTACGTCCCCCTTGAAGTTGAGGGTACGCATTTCTCCACAACACCTTCAGCATTTTTGTCTGTAGATTTCTTGTTAATGGTTATTCTGACAATTGTGAGCTGATACCTTTTTGTGGTTGAATTCGCACGTGCCTCATAATCCGTTGAAATTGAGCTTTAAGGCATGTCCTTTTTATTTTTCAAGCTGTGATTACCCCTTAGTTCTTCAAATTGTTCTCTTAAAGTATGCGTCACATTTTGAAATGTTTTGGCCATTACCTCCCTCAAGACATTTTGAGGGCAGGTTTCATTTACAGTTCTGCAGTACTTGTTCCTATGAAATGACCATTAGCACAGGCTTTAATGCTGCTTTTGCAGATAACTGCCAGAGGGTGGCAGCCTTTCTATGTTCCCCACCCTGGTAACTAGGGAGAAGCCCTTGCGGCCTGTGGTGTTTCTCGGTTATAAATTAGAGTGGAGTGTGCCCGGACAAACCCACACAAGCTGATGTCTCCTTACTTTTGTTGGAGTTTTAAATTTAATTTTTATTTTTTATTGGAGTAATTTTCCACCGTGTACGTGGACCACTTCTACTTTGTGCATTCCTCGGTTGATGGACATTTTCATTGCTTCCAAGCGTTGGCTATGGTAAATATTGTTGGAGTGCAGGATTGCCAGCCTGTGACTTTTTGATTCTCATTTTCACAGGTGATAGGCCCAGCAGTGGGTGTGATTGACTGACTGGTAGCACCGTGTTTTCCTTTTCAAAGCACCTTCTTTGTGTTTTCATTACTGGCACTTACCACGTCCCCCTTAGAATCGAGGGTACGCATTTCTCCACAATCGCTTCAGCATTTATTGTTTGCCGCATTTATGCTAATGGCCGTACTGGCTGCTGTGAGCTGATAGGTTTTTGTAATTTGGGTTTGCATGTCTTTGAAAATTCATAAAACTCATCATTTTTCTCCACCGTTTACTTTTCTGTTAAAAAAAAGGAAACAGTTGGGAGTACAATATATCTCTTGAAATTGTCTTCTTGGAAGGTTGCCCTATTTTGAAATTTTTGGTCGATTTTCCACCCCAGAATTTTTTTAGAGAGCAGGTGTCATTTCCCGAACTGCAAGTTTGGTAAATATTTAGTGACCTTTAGCAATGGGTTTAAAGCTGCTGTTGTGGGAAGTGGCCTCAAGAAGGCAGCATTTCTCCATTCCCAAATCTGGGTAGTGGGGCAGCAGAGCCTTTCTGGCAGTCGTGTTCCTAGGTTGTAAATTAAATTGGAATGTGCATGGAGAAACCCCCATACTTTTATGTCTCTTTATTTCTTCTTGGATTTAAAATTTTTTTTTAATTGGGGTAAAGCTTAGAATATTGTTTGTCCTAGGTGTACACAATCTGGTTCATTTGTACATTATATATTTCTATTCAAGTACAGATCCTCTTCCCATGTAAAATGTTACAGAGGGATCCACAGACCTCCCTTGCTACATGGTCGGTCTTTTTGAGATATGTATATAATATGTGTTTGTATAGATATAGCAACACTAATCTTAATTTATCCATTCTCCCCACCTTTCCTTTTAGATGAGCATAGTTTGTTTTCTAAGTCTGTGAGTGTCTTTCTCTGTGGAAATATATTCATTTGTGTCAGTTATTAGATAACGCCTATAAGTGATATCATAGAATACAGGTCTTTGGTTTCCGAGTTACCTCATGTTTCGTGATTATCTCCAGACTCATTTGTGGTGCCTCAAAGAGCAATGGTTCATTGTTTTCCATGGCTAATATCCCATTGTGTACATGGACCACTTCTTCTTTATCCATTCACCTGTTCTTGGACATTTTGATTGCTTCACTGTCTTGGCTATTGTGAATAAGGCTGCACTGCAGCTTTTGCGGCCTGTGTCTTCTCGATTCTTGTCTTCTCAGGTGAAAGGTCCAATGGTGCGCCTGCCGGATTGAATGGTACCTCCATTTTTACTTTTAAACACAGCTCCTTTCTGTTCTCATTATTGGCTGTTACCCCTTTCCGTCTCACCAGCAGGTAGAGGGTACACAGTTCTCTAAAACCCCTTCAGGATTTATTGTTTGTTGACTTTTTGCTGATGATCAGTCGACTGGTGTAAGTTGAAACTTTTTGTAGATTAGATTGCATGCGTCTAACACTCCCTGAGGTTGAGCTTTTATCCATTTTCCTTTTTTTTTAAAAAGAGTGTGAGTAAAACATAACTCTTCATAATCTCTTCTTGAAACATTTGCCTGTTTTGAATTTTTTTGTCCATTCCCACCTTCAGCACATTTTTTTAGGGCAGGTGTCCTTTAGAGCCCTGAGTCCTTGTGAATGTTAAGTGAGCATTAGCTGTGAGTTTAAAGCTGCTCTTGCAGGAGACAGCCACAAGGTGGCAGCGTTTCTCCTTTACCAAATTTGGTTACTACGGAAACAGAGCCTTAATGGAAGTGGTGTTCTAGGTTGTATATTAGAATGGAATGTGCCAGGAAAAAGCCCTTTAAGTTTATGTCTGATTACTTCTTGTTCATATTTGTAATTTACTTTTATTTTTTCTCCCAGCAAATTTGATTACAATGGTTTGATTGCTCTAGGTGTGCAAGATGTGGTTCTTTCACACATATACATGTATCTATTCTTCCTCGAATCCTTTTCCCATGTCGGGTTATGACACAATGTTGAGTAGTCTTCTCCTGGTCTTCCGTACGTCTTTGGTGGTTATATATTTCACATGGTTTGTATATCTCTGTTAACCCCAATATGATAATGTATCCAATCCTCATCCCTTTCTATATGGTGAACCATAAGTTTTTTTCATGAATCTGTGATTGCCTTTCTCTGTGGAAATATCTACATTGGCATCAATTTTTAAGTAACTCCTAAAAGTGAATTGATAGCATATGTGTCTCTTGCTTTCTCACTTACTACAGGTGGCGTGATTACATCTAGACTCATCCATGGTGCTGCAAATGGCATTGTTTCATTTTTTTCACTAGCGAATATTCCATCTGTACATGGAGGAGTTCTTCTTTGTCCACCCATCTGTTGGTAGACTTTTTGGTTACTTCCATATGCTGGCTATTGTAATACTGTGCCATGCAGATTTGCCTGCCTGTGTCTTTACAATTCTCTCTTCTTAGATTATAGGTCGAGGAGTGGGCCTGCTGGATCATATGGTAGCTCAATGTTTACCTTTTTAAGGCACCTCCATTCTGCTGTCATTCGTAGCCCTCTCCAACTTACGTCCCACTTGAATTTGAGGGTATGCATTTCTCCACAACACCTTCAGCATTTATTGTTTGTAGTTTCCTTGCTGATGGTTATTCTGACAAGTGTGAGCTGATACCTCTTTGTGGTTGAATTTGCATGTGCCTCATAATCCGGTGAAATTGAGCTTTAAGGCATGTCCTTTTTATTTTTCAAGCTGTGATTACTCCTTAGTTCTTCAAAGTGATCTCTTAAAATATGTGTCACATTTTGAAATGTTTTGGCCATTACCTCCCTCAAGACATTTTGAGGGCAGGTTTCATTTACAATCCGGCAGTACTTGTTCCTATGAAATGACCATGATCACAGGCTTTAAAGCTGCTTTTGCAGGTAACTGCCAGAGGGTGGCAGCCTTTCTATGTTCCCCACCCTTGTACCTAGGGAAAAGCCCTTGTGGCCTGTGGTGTTTCTCGGTTATAAATTACAGTGGAGTGTGCCCGGACAAACCCACACAAGCTGATGTCTCCTGAATTTTGTTGGTTTTTTAAATGTAATTTTTATTTTTTATTAGAGTAATTTCCCACTGGGTACGTGGAGCACTTCTACTTTGTGCATTCCTCGGTTGATGGACATTTTCATTGCTTCCAGGTGTTGGCTATGGTAAATGTTGTTGGAGTGCTGGATTGCCAGCCTGTGACTTTTTGATTCTCATTTTCACAGGTGATAGGCCCAGCAGTGGGTGTGATTGACTGACTGGTAGCACCGTGTTTTCCTTTTCAAAGCACCTTCTTTGTGTTTTCATTACTGGCACTTACCACGTCCCCCTTAGAATCGAGGGTACGCATTTCTCCACAATCGCTTCAGCATTTATTGTTTGCCGCATTTATGCTAATGGCCGTACTGGCTGCTGTGAGCTGATAGGTTTTTGTAATTTGGGTTTGCATGTCTTTGAAAATTCATAAAACTCATCATTTTTCTCCACCGTTTACTTTTCTGTTAAAAAAAAGGAAACAGTTGGGAGTACAATATATCTCTTGAAATTGTCTTCTTGGAAGGTTGCCCTATTTTGAAATTTTTGGTCGATTTTCCACCCCAGAATTTTTTTAGAGAGCAGGTGTCATTTCCCGAACTGCAAGTTTGGTGAATATTTAGTGACCTTTAGCAATGGGTTTAAAGCTGCTGTTGTGGGAAGTGGCCTCAAGAACGCAGCATTTCTCCATTCCCAAATCTGGGTAGTGGGGCAGCAGAGCCTTTCTGGCAGTCGTGTTCCTAGGTTGTAAATTAAATTGGAATGTGCATGGAGAAACCCCCATACTTTTATGTCTCTTTATTTCTTCTTGGATTTAAAATTTTTTTTTAATTGGGGTAAAGCTTAGAATATTGTTTGTCCTAGGTGTACACAATCTGGTTCATTTGTACATTATATATTTCTATTCAAGTACAGATCCTCTTCCCATGTAAAATGTTACAGAGGGATCCACAGACCTCCCTTGCTACATGGTCGGTCTTTTTGAGATATGTATATAATATGTGTTTGTATAGATATAGCAACACTAATCTTAATTTATCCATTCTCCCCACCTTTCCTTTTAGATGAGCATAGTTTGTTTTCTAAGTCTGTGAGTGTCTTTCTCTGTGGAAATATATTCATTTGTATCAGTTATTAGATAACGCCTATAAGTGATATCATAGAATACAGGTCTTTGGTTTCCGAGTTACCTCATGTTTCGTGATTATCTCCAGACTCATTTGTGGTGCCTCAAAGAGCAATGGTTCATTGTTTTCCATGGCTAATATCCCATTGTGTACATGGACCACTTCTTCTTTATCCATTCACCTGTTCTTGGACATTTTGATTGCTTCACTGTCTTGGCTATTGTGAATAAGGCTGCACTGCAGCTTTTGCGGCCTGTGTCTTCTCGATTCTTGTCTTCTCAGGTGAAAGGTCCAATGGTGCGCCTGCCGGATTGAATGGTACCTCCATTTTTACTTTTAAACACAGCTCCTTTCTGTTCTCATTATTGGCTGTTACCCCTTTCCGTCTCACCAGCAGGTAGAGGGTACACAGTTCTCTAAAACCCCTTCAGGATTTATTGTTTGTTGACTTTTTGCTGATGATCAGTCGACTGGTGTAAGTTGAAACTTTTTGTAGATTAGATTGCATGCGTCTAACACTCCCTGAGGTTGAGCTTTTATCCATTTTCCTTTTTTTTAAAAAGAGTGTGAGTAAAACATAACTCTTCATAATCTCTTCTTGAAACATTTGCCTGTTTTGAATTTTTTTGTCCATTCCCACCTTCAGCACATTTTTTTAGGGCAGGTGTCCTTTAGAGCCCTGAGTCCTTGTGAATGTTAAGTGAGCATTAGCTGTGAGTTTAAAGCTGCTCTTGCAGGAGACAGCCACAAGGTGGCAGCGTTTCTCCTTTACCAAATTTGGTTACTACGGAAACAGAGCCTTAATGGAAGTGGTGTTCTAGGTTGTATATTAGAATGGAATGTGCCAGGAAAAAGCCCTTTAAGTTTATGTCTGATTACTTCTTGTTCATATTTGTAATTTACTTTTATTTTTTATCCCAGCAAATTTGATTACAATGGTTTGATTGCTCTAGGTGTGCAAGATGTGGTTCTTTCACACATATACATGTATCTATTCTTCCTCGAATCCTTTTCCCATGTAGGGTTATGACACAATGTTGAGTAGTCTTCTCCTGGTCTTCCGTACGTCTTTGGTGGTTATATATTTCACATGGTTTGTATATCTCTGTTAACCTCAATATGATAATGTATCCAATCCTCATCCCTTTCTATATGGTGAACCATAAGTTTTTTTCATGAATCTGTGATTGCCTTTCTCTGTGGAAATATCTACATTGGCATCAATTTTTAAGTAACTCCTAAAAGTGAATTGAAAGCATATGTGTCTTTTGCTTTCTCACTTACTACAGGTGGCGTGATTACATCTAGACTCATCCATGGTGCTGCAAATGGCATTGTTTCATTTTTTTCACTAGCGAATATTCCATCTGTACATGGAGGAGTTCTTCTTTGTCCACCCATCTGTTGGTAGACTTTTTGGTTACTTCCATATGCTGGCTATTGTATTACTGTGCCATGCAGATTTGCCTGCCTGTGTCTTTCCAATTCTCTCTTCTTAGATTATAGGTCGAGGAGTGGGCCTGCTGGATCATATGGTAGCTCAATGTTTACCTTTTTAAGGCACCTCCATTCTGCTGTCATTCGTAGCCCTCTCCAACTTACGTCCCACTTGAATTTGAGGGTATGCATTTCTCCACAACACCTTCAGCATTTATTATTTGTAGTTTCCTTGCTGATGGTTATTCTGACAAGTGTGAGCTGATACCTCTTTGTGGTTGAATTTGCATGTGCCTCATAATCCGGTGAAATTGAGCTTTAAGGCATGTCCTTTTTATTTTTCAAGCTGTGATTACTCCTTAGTTCTTCAAAGTGATCTCTTAAAATATGTGTCACATTTTGAAATGTTTTGGCCATTACCTCCCTCAAGACATTTTGAGGGCAGGTTTCATTTACAATCCTGCAGTACTTGTTCCTATGAAATGACCATGAGCACAGGCTTTAAAGCTGCTTTTGCAGGTAACTGCCAGAGGGTGGCAGCCTTTCTATGTTCCCCACCCTGGTACCTAGGGAAAAGCCCTTGCGGCCTGTGGTGTTTCTCGGTTATAAATTAGAGTGGAGTGTGCCCGGACAAACCCACACAAGCTGATGTCTCCTGAATTTTGTTGGTTTTTTAAATGTAATTTTTATTTTTTATTAGAGTAATTTCCCACTGGGTACGTGGAGCACTTCTACTTTGTGCATTCCTCGGTTGATGGACATTTTCATTGCTTCCAGGTGTTGGCTATGGTAAATGTTGTTGGAGTGCTGGATTGCCAGCCTGTGACTTTTTAATTCTCATTTTCTCAGGTGATAGGCCCAGCAGTGGGTGTGATTGATTGACTGGTAGCACCGTGTTTCCCTTTTCAAAGCACCTTCTTTGTGTTTTCTTTAGTGCCTCTTACCGCGTCCCCCTTAGAATCCAGGGTACGCATTCCTCCACAATCGATTTAGCATTTATTGTTTGCAGCATTTATGCTAATGGCCCTACTGGCTGCTGTGAGCTGATAGGGTTTTGTAATTTGGGTTTGCATGTCTTTGAAAATTCGTAAAACTCACCATTTTTCTCCACCGTTTTCTTTTCTGTTAAAAAAAGGAAACAATTGGGAGTACAATATAACTCTTGAAATTCTCTTCTTGGAAGGTTGCCGTCTTTTGAATTTTTTGGTCGATTTTCCACCCCAGAGTTTTTTTAGAGAGTAGGTGTCATTTCCCGAACTGCAACATTGGTGAATATTTAGTGACATTTAGCAATGGGTTTAAAGCTGCTGTTGTGGGAAGTGGCCTCAAGCAGGCAGCATTTCTCCATTCCCAAGTCTGGGTAGTAGGGCAGCAGAGCCTTTCTGGAAGTCGTGTTGCTAGGTTGTAAATTACATTGTAATGTGCATGGAGAAAGCCCCATAAGTTTATGTGTCATTATTTGTTCTTGTATTTTAAAAGTGTTTTAATTGGGGTAAAGCTTAGAATATTGTTTGTCCTAGGTGTACACAATCTGGTTCATTTGTACATTATATATGTCTATTCAAGTACAGATCCTCTTCCCATGTAAAATGTTACTGAGGGTTCCGCAGACCTCACTTGCTATATGGTCGGTCTTTTTGAGATATGTTTATAATATGTGTTTGTATACATATAGTAACACTAATCTTAATTTATCCCTTCCCCCCACCTTTCCTTTTAGATGAGCACAGTTTGTTTTCTAAGTCTGTGAGTGTCTTTCTCTGTGGAAATATGTTCATTTGTGTCAGTTATTAGATAACGCCTATAAGTGATATCATAGAATATAGGTCTTTTGCTCTCCGACTTACCTCATGTTTCGTGATTATCTCCAGACTCATTTGTGGTGCCTCAGAGAGCAATGGTTCATTGTTTTCCATGGCTAATATTCCATTGTGTACATGGACCACTTCTTCTTTATCCATTCACCTGTTGTTGGGCATTTTCATTGCTTCACTGTCTTGGCTATTGTGAATAAGGCTGCACTGCAGCTTTTGCGGCCTGAGTCTTCTCGATTCTTGTCTTCTCAGGTGAGAGGTCCAATGGTGCGCCTGCTGGCTTGAATGGTACCTCCATTTTTACTTTTAAACACAGCTCCTTTCTGTTATCATTATTGGCTGTTACCCCTTTACGGCTCACCAGCAGGTAGAGGGTACACAGTTCTCTAAAACCCCTTCAGCATGTATTGTTTGTAGACTTTTTGCTGATGGTCAGTCGACTGGTGTAAGTTGAAACTTTTTATAGAATAGATTGCATGGGTCTAACACTCCCTGAGGTTGAGCTTTTATCCATTTTCCTTTTTTTTAAAACACCGTGAGTAAAACTTAACTCTTCATACTCTCTTCTTGAAACATTTGCCTGTTTTGAATTTTTTTGTCCATTCCCTCCTTCAGCACATTTTTTTTAGGGCAGGTGTCCTTTACAGCCCTGAGTCCTTGTGTATGTTAAGTGAGCATTAGCTGTGAGTTTAAAGCTGCTCTTGCAGGAAACGGCCACAAGGTGGCAGCATTTCTCCTTTTCCAAATTTCGTAACTAGGGAAACAGAGGCTTAATGGAAGTGGTGTTCTAGGTTGTAAATTAGAATGGAATGTGTCAGGAAAAAGCCCTTTAAGTTTATGTCTGATTACTTCTTGTTCCTATTTGTAATTTACTTTTTATTCTTTATCCCAGCACATTTGATTACAATGGTTTGTTTTTTCTAGGTGTGCAAGATGTGCTTCTTTCACACATATACATGTATCTATTCTTCCACGCATCCTTTTCCCATGTAGGTCATGACACAATGTTGAGTAGTCTTCTCCTGGTCTTCCGTACGTCTTTGTTGATTATATATTTCACATGGTTTGTATATCTCTGTTAACCCCGATATGGTAATGTATCCAATCCTCATCCCTTTCTATTTGGTGAACCATAAGATTTTTCTAATGAATCTCTGATTGCCTTCCTCTGTGGAAATATCTTCACTGGTATCAATTTTTAAGTAACTCCTAAAAGTGATATGATAGGATATGTGTCTTTTGCTTTCTCACTTACTACAGGTGGCGTGCTTACGTCTAGACTCATGTATGGGCTGCAAATGGCATTGTTTCATTTTTTTCACTAGCGAATATTCCATCTGTACATGGAGGAGTTCTTCTTTGTCCACCCATCTGTTGGTGGACTTTTTGGTTACTTCCATATCTTGGCTATTGTAATACTGTGCCATGCAGATTTGCCTGCCTGTGTCTTTCCAATTCTCTCTTCTTAGATTATAGGTCGAGGAGTGAGCCTGCTGGATCATATGGTAGCTCAATGTTTACCTTTTTAAGGCACCTCCATTCTGCTCTCATTTGTGGCCCTTTCCAACTTACGTCCCCCTTGAAGTTGAGGGTACGCATTTCTCCACAACACCTTCAGCATTTTTGTCTGTAGATTTCTTGTTAATGGTTATTCTGACAATTGTGAGCTGATACCTTTCTGTGGTTGAATTCGCACGTGCCTCATAATCCGTTGAAATTGAGCTTTAAGGCATGTCCTTTTTATTTTTCAAGCTGTGATTACCCCTTAGTTCTTCAAATTGTTCTCTTAAAGTATGCGTCACATTTTGAAATGTTTTGGCCATTACCTCCCTCAAGACATTTTGAGGGCAGGTTTCATTTACAGTTCTGCAGTACTTGTTCCTATGAAATGACCATTAGCACAGGCTTTAATGCTGCTTTTGCAGATAACTGCCAGAGGGTGGCAGCCTTTCTATGTTCCCCACCCTGGTAACTAGGGAGAAGCCCTTGCGGCCTGTGGTGTTTCTCGGTTATAAATTAGAGTGGAGTGTGCCCGGACAAACCCACACAAGCTGATGTCTCCTTACTTTTGTTGGAGTTTTAAATTTAATTTTTATTTTTTATTGGAGTAATTTTCCACCGTGGACGTGGACCACTTCTACTTTGTGCATTCCTCGGTTGATGGACATTTTCATTGCTTCCAAGCGTTGGCTATGGTAAATATTGTTGGAGTGCAGGATTGCCAGCCTGTGACTTTTTGATTCTCATTTTCACAGGTGATAGGCCCAGCAGTGGGTGTGATTGACTGACTGGTAGCACCGTGTTTTCCTTTTCAAAGCACCTTCTTTGTGTTTTCATTACTGGCACTTACCACGTCCCCCTTAGAATCGAGGGTACGCATTTCTCCACAATCGCTTCAGCATTTAATGTTTGCCGCATTTATGCTAATGGCCGTACTGGCTGCTGTGAGCTGATAGGTTTTTGTAATTTGGGTTTGCATGTCTTTGAAAATTCATAAAACTCATCATTTTTCTCCACCGTTTACTTTTCTGTTAAAAAAAAGGAAACAGTTGGGAGTACAATATATCTCTTGAAATTGTCTTCTTGGAAGGTTGCCCTATTTTGAAATTTTTGGTCGATTTTCCACCCCAGAATTTTTTTAGAGAGCAGGTGTCATTTCCCGAACTGCAAGTTTGGTAAATATTTAGTGACCTTTAGCAATGGGTTTAAAGCTGCTGTTGTGGGAAGTGGCCTCAAGAAGGCAGCATTTCTCCATTCCCAAATCTGGGTAGTGGGGCAGCAGAGCCTTTCTGGCAGTCGTGTTCCTAGGTTGTAAATTAAATTGGAATGTGCATGGAGAAACCCCCATACTTTTATGTCTCTTTATTTCTTCTTGGATTTAAAATTTTTTTTTAATTGGGGTAAAGCTTAGAATATTGTTTGTCCTAGGTGTACACAATCTGGTTCATTTGTACATTATATATTTCTATTCAAGTACAGATCCTCTTCCCATGTAAAATGTTACAGAGGGATCCACAGACATCCCTTGCTACATGGTCGGTCTTTTTGAGATATGTATATAATATGTGTTTGTATAGATATAGCAACACTAATCTTAATTTATCCATTCTCCCCACCTTTCCTTTTAGATGAGCATAGTTTGTTTTCTAAGTCTGTGAGTGTCTTTCTCTGTGGAAATATATTCATTTGTGTCAGTTATTAGATAACGCCTATAAGTGATATCATAGAATACAGGTCTTTGGTTTCCGAGTTACCTCATGTTTCGTGATTATCTCCAGACTCATTTGTGGTGCCTCAAAGAGCAATGGTTCATTGTTTTCCATGGCTAATATCCCATTGTGTACATGGACCACTTCTTCTTTATCCATTCACCTGTTCTTGGACATTTTGATTGCTTCACTGTCTTGGCTATTGTGAATAAGGCTGCACTGCAGCTTTTGCGGCCTGTGTCTTCTCGATTCTTGTCTTCTCAGGTGAAAGGTCCAATGGTGCGCCTGCCGGATTGAATGGTACCTCCATTTTTACTTTTAAACACAGCTCCTTTCTGTTCTCATTATTGGCTGTTACCCCTTTCCGTCTCACCAGCAGGTAGAGGGTACACAGTTCTCTAAAACCCCTTCAGGATTTATTGTTTGTTGACTTTTTGCTGATGATCAGTCGACTGGTGTAAGTTGAAACTTTTTGTAGATTAGATTGCATGCGTCTAACACTCCCTGAGGTTGAGCTTTTATCCATTTTCCTTTTTTTTTAAAAAGAGTGTGAGTAAAACATAACTCTTCATAATCTCTTCTTGAAACATTTGCCTGTTTTGAATTTTTTTGTCCATTCCCACCTTCAGCACATTTTTTTAGGGCAGGTGTCCTTTAGAGCCCTGAGTCCTTGTGAATGTTAAGTGAGCATTAGCTGTGAGTTTAAAGCTGCTCTTGCAGGAGACAGCCACAAGGTGGCAGCGTTTCTCCTTTACCAAATTTGGTTACTACGGAAACAGAGCCTTAATGGAAGTGGTGTTCTAGGTTGTATATTAGAATGGAATGTGCCAGGAAAAAGCCCTTTAAGTTTATGTCTGATTACTTCTTGTTCATATTTGTAATTTACTTTTATTTTTTCTCCCAGCAAATTTGATTACAATGGTTTGATTGCTCTAGGTGTGCAAGATGTGGTTCTTTCACACATATACATGTATCTATTCTTCCTCGAATCCTTTTCCCATGTCGGGTTATGACACAATGTTGAGTAGTCTTCTCCTGGTCTTCCGTACGTCTTTGGTGGTTATATATTTCACATGGTTTGTATATCTCTGTTAACCCCAATATGATAATGTATCCAATCCTCATCCCTTTCTATATGGTGAACCATAAGTTTTTTTCATGAATCTGTGATTGCCTTTCTCTGTGGAAATATCTACATTGGCATCAATTTTTAAGTAACTCCTAAAAGTGAATTGATAGCATATGTGTCTCTTGCTTTCTCACTTACTACAGGTGGCGTGATTACATCTAGACTCATCCATGGTGCTGCAAATGGCATTGTTTCATTTTTTTCACTAGCGAATATTCCATCTGTACATGGAGGAGTTCTTCTTTGTCCACCCATCTGTTGGTAGACTTTTTGGTTACTTCCATATGCTGGCTATTGTAATACTGTGCCATGCAGATTTGCCTGCCTGTGTCTTTACAATTCTCTCTTCTTAGATTATAGGTCGAGGAGTGGGCCTGCTGGATCATATGGTAGCTCAATGTTTACCTTTTTAAGGCACCTCCATTCTGCTGTCATTCGTAGCCCTCTCCAACTTACGTCCCACTTGAATTTGAGGGTATGCATTTCTCCACAACACCTTCAGCATTTATTGTTTGTAGTTTCCTTGCTGATGGTTATTCTGACAAGTGTGAGCTGATACCTCTTTGTGGTTGAATTTGCATGTGCCTCATAATCCGGTGAAATTGAGCTTTAAGGCATGTCCTTTTTATTTTTCAAGCTGTGATTACTCCTTAGTTCTTCAAAGTGATCTCTTAAAATATGTGTCACATTTTGAAATGTTTTGGCCATTACCTCCCTCAAGACATTTTGAGGGCAGGTTTCATTTACAATCCGGCAGTACTTGTTCCTATGAAATGACCATGATCACAGGCTTTAAAGCTGCTTTTGCAGGTAACTGCCAGAGGGTGGCAGCCTTTCTATGTTCCCCACCCTTGTACCTAGGGAAAAGCCCTTGTGGCCTGTGGTGTTTCTCGGTTATAAATTACAGTGGAGTGTGCCCGGACAAACCCACACAAGCTGATGTCTCCTGAATTTTGTTGGTTTTTTAAATGTAATTTTTATTTTTTATTAGAGTAATTTCCCACTGGGTACGTGGAGCACTTCTACTTTGTGCATTCCTCGGTTGATGGACATTTTCATTGCTTCCAGGTGTTGGCTATGGTAAATGTTGTTGGAGTGCTGGATTGCCAGCCTGTGACTTTTTGATTCTCATTTTCACAGGTGATAGGCCCAGCAGTGGGTGTGATTGACTGACTGGTAGCACCGTGTTTTCCTTTTCAAAGCACCTTCTTTGTGTTTTCATTACTGGCACTTACCACGTCCCCCTTAGAATCGAGGGTACGCATTTCTCCACAATCGCTTCAGCATTTATTGTTTGCCGCATTTATGCTAATGGCCGTACTGGCTGCTGTGAGCTGATAGGTTTTTGTAATTTGGGTTTGCATGTCTTTGAAAATTCATAAAACTCATCATTTTTCTCCACCGTTTACTTTTCTGTTAAAAAAAAGGAAACAGTTGGGAGTACAATATATCTCTTGAAATTGTCTTCTTGGAAGGTTGCCCTATTTTGAAATTTTTGGTCGATTTTCCACCCCAGAATTTTTTTAGAGAGCAGGTGTCATTTCCCGAACTGCAAGTTTGGTGAATATTTAGTGACCTTTAGCAATGGGTTTAAAGCTGCTGTTGTGGGAAGTGGCCTCAAGAACGCAGCATTTCTCCATTCCCAAATCTGGGTAGTGGGGCAGCAGAGCCTTTCTGGCAGTCGTGTTCCTAGGTTGTAAATTAAATTGGAATGTGCATGGAGAAACCCCCATACTTTTATGTCTCTTTATTTCTTCTTGGATTTAAAATTTTTTTTTAATTGGGGTAAAGCTTAGAATATTGTTTGTCCTAGGTGTACACAATCTGGTTCATTTGTACATTATATATTTCTATTCAAGTACAGATCCTCTTCCCATGTAAAATGTTACAGAGGGATCCACAGACCTCCCTTGCTACATGGTCGGTCTTTTTGAGATATGTATATAATATGTGTTTGTATAGATATAGCAACACTAATCTTAATTTATCCATTCTCCCCACCTTTCCTTTTAGATGAGCATAGTTTGTTTTCTAAGTCTGTGAGTGTCTTTCTCTGTGGAAATATATTCATTTGTATCAGTTATTAGATAACGCCTATAAGTGATATCATAGAATACAGGTCTTTGGTTTCCGAGTTACCTCATGTTTCGTGATTATCTCCAGACTCATTTGTGGTGCCTCAAAGAGCAATGGTTCATTGTTTTCCATGGCTAATATCCCATTGTGTACATGGACCACTTCTTCTTTATCCATTCACCTGTTCTTGGACATTTTGATTGCTTCACTGTCTTGGCTATTGTGAATAAGGCTGCACTGCAGCTTTTGCGGCCTGTGTCTTCTCGATTCTTGTCTTCTCAGGTGAAAGGTCCAATGGTGCGCCTGCCGGATTGAATGGTACCTCCATTTTTACTTTTAAACACAGCTCCTTTCTGTTCTCATTATTGGCTGTTACCCCTTTCCGTCTCACCAGCAGGTAGAGGGTACACAGTTCTCTAAAACCCCTTCAGGATTTATTGTTTGTTGACTTTTTGCTGATGATCAGTCGACTGGTGTAAGTTGAAACTTTTTGTAGATTAGATTGCATGCGTCTAACACTCCCTGAGGTTGAGCTTTTATCCATTTTCCTTTTTTTTAAAAAGAGTGTGAGTAAAACATAACTCTTCATAATCTCTTCTTGAAACATTTGCCTGTTTTGAATTTTTTTGTCCATTCCCACCTTCAGCACATTTTTTTAGGGCAGGTGTCCTTTAGAGCCCTGAGTCCTTGTGAATGTTAAGTGAGCATTAGCTGTGAGTTTAAAGCTGCTCTTGCAGGAGACAGCCACAAGGTGGCAGCGTTTCTCCTTTACCAAATTTGGTTACTACGGAAACAGAGCCTTAATGGAAGTGGTGTTCTAGGTTGTATATTAGAATGGAATGTGCCAGGAAAAAGCCCTTTAAGTTTATGTCTGATTACTTCTTGTTCATATTTGTAATTTACTTTTATTTTTTATCCCAGCAAATTTGATTACAATGGTTTGATTGCTCTAGGTGTGCAAGATGTGGTTCTTTCACACATATACATGTATCTATTCTTCCTCGAATCCTTTTCCCATGTAGGGTTATGACACAATGTTGAGTAGTCTTCTCCTGGTCTTCCGTACGTCTTTGGTGGTTATATATTTCACATGGTTTGTATATCTCTGTTAACCTCAATATGATAATGTATCCAATCCTCATCCCTTTCTATATGGTGAACCATAAGTTTTTTTCATGAATCTGTGATTGCCTTTCTCTGTGGAAATATCTACATTGGCATCAATTTTTAAGTAACTCCTAAAAGTGAATTGAAAGCATATGTGTCTTTTGCTTTCTCACTTACTACAGGTGGCGTGATTACATCTAGACTCATCCATGGTGCTGCAAATGGCATTGTTTCATTTTTTTCACTAGCGAATATTCCATCTGTACATGGAGGAGTTCTTCTTTGTCCACCCATCTGTTGGTAGACTTTTTGGTTACTTCCATATGCTGGCTATTGTATTACTGTGCCATGCAGATTTGCCTGCCTGTGTCTTTCCAATTCTCTCTTCTTAGATTATAGGTCGAGGAGTGGGCCTGCTGGATCATATGGTAGCTCAATGTTTACCTTTTTAAGGCACCTCCATTCTGCTGTCATTCGTAGCCCTCTCCAACTTACGTCCCACTTGAATTTGAGGGTATGCATTTCTCCACAACACCTTCAGCATTTATTATTTGTAGTTTCCTTGCTGATGGTTATTCTGACAAGTGTGAGCTGATACCTCTTTGTGGTTGAATTTGCATGTGCCTCATAATCCGGTGAAATTGAGCTTTAAGGCATGTCCTTTTTATTTTTCAAGCTGTGATTACTCCTTAGTTCTTCAAAGTGATCTCTTAAAATATGTGTCACATTTTGAAATGTTTTGGCCATTACCTCCCTCAAGACATTTTGAGGGCAGGTTTCATTTACAATCCTGCAGTACTTGTTCCTATGAAATGACCATGAGCACAGGCTTTAAAGCTGCTTTTGCAGGTAACTGCCAGAGGGTGGCAGCCTTTCTATGTTCCCCACCCTGGTACCTAGGGAAAAGCCCTTGCGGCCTGTGGTGTTTCTCGGTTATAAATTAGAGTGGAGTGTGCCCGGACAAACCCACACAAGCTGATGTCTCCTGAATTTTGTTGGTTTTTTAAATGTAATTTTTATTTTTTATTAGAGTAATTTCCCACTGGGTACGTGGAGCACTTCTACTTTGTGCATTCCTCGGTTGATGGACATTTTCATTGCTTCCAGGTGTTGGCTATGGTAAATGTTGTTGGAGTGCTGGATTGCCAGCCTGTGACTTTTTAATTCTCATTTTCTCAGGTGATAGGCCCAGCAGTGGGTGTGATTGATTGACTGGTAGCACCGTGTTTCCCTTTTCAAAGCACCTTCTTTGTGTTTTCTTTAGTGCCTCTTACCGCGTCCCCCTTAGAATCCAGGGTACGCATTCCTCCACAATCGATTTAGCATTTATTGTTTGCAGCATTTATGCTAATGGCCCTACTGGCTGCTGTGAGCTGATAGGGTTTTGTAATTTGGGTTTGCATGTCTTTGAAAATTCGTAAAACTCACCATTTTTCTCCACCGTTTTCTTTTCTGTTAAAAAAAGGAAACAATTGGGAGTACAATATAACTCTTGAAATTCTCTTCTTGGAAGGTTGCCGTCTTTTGAATTTTTTGGTCGATTTTCCACCCCAGAGTTTTTTTAGAGAGTAGGTGTCATTTCCCGAACTGCAACATTGGTGAATATTTAGTGACATTTAGCAATGGGTTTAAAGCTGCTGTTGTGGGAAGTGGCCTCAAGCAGGCAGCATTTCTCCATTCCCAAGTCTGGGTAGTAGGGCAGCAGAGCCTTTCTGGAAGTCGTGTTGCTAGGTTGTAAATTACATTGTAATGTGCATGGAGAAAGCCCCATAAGTTTATGTGTCATTATTTGTTCTTGTATTTTAAAAGTGTTTTAATTGGGGTAAAGCTTAGAATATTGTTTGTCCTAGGTGTACACAATCTGGTTCATTTGTACATTATATATGTCTATTCAAGTACAGATCCTCTTCCCATGTAAAATGTTACTGAGGGTTCCGCAGACCTCACTTGCTATATGGTCGGTCTTTTTGAGATATGTTTATAATATGTGTTTGTATACATATAGTAACACTAATCTTAATTTATCCCTTCCCCCCACCTTTCCTTTTAGATGAGCACAGTTTGTTTTCTAAGTCTGTGAGTGTCTTTCTCTGTGGAAATATGTTCATTTGTGTCAGTTATTAGATAACGCCTATAAGTGATATCATAGAATATAGGTCTTTTGCTCTCCGACTTACCTCATGTTTCGTGATTATCTCCAGACTCATTTGTGGTGCCTCAGAGAGCAATGGTTCATTGTTTTCCATGGCTAATATTCCATTGTGTACATGGACCACTTCTTCTTTATCCATTCACCTGTTGTTGGGCATTTTCATTGCTTCACTGTCTTGGCTATTGTGAATAAGGCTGCACTGCAGCTTTTGCGGCCTGAGTCTTCTCGATTCTTGTCTTCTCAGGTGAGAGGTCCAATGGTGCGCCTGCTGGCTTGAATGGTACCTCCATTTTTACTTTTAAACACAGCTCCTTTCTGTTCTCATTATTGGCTGTTACCCCTTTACGTCTCACCAGCCGGTAGAGGGTACACAGTTCTCTAAAACCCCTTCAGCATGTATTGTTTGTAGACTTTTTGCTGATGGTCAGTCGACTGGTGTAAGTTGAAACTTTTTATAGAATAGATTGCATGGCTCTAACACTCCCTGAGGTTGAGCTTTTATCCATTTTCCTTTTTTTTAAAACACCGTGAGTAAAACTTAACTCTTCATACTCTCTTCTTGAAACATTTGCCTGTTTTGAATTTTTTTGTCCATTCCCTCCTTCAGCACATTTTTTTTAGGGCAGGTGTCCTTTACAGCCCTGAGTCCTTGTGTATGTTAAGTGAGCATTAGCTGTGAGTTTAAAGCTGCTCTTGCAGGAAACGGCCACAAGGTGGCAGCATTTCTCCTTTTCCAAATTTCGTAACTAGGGAAACAGAGGCTTAATGGAAGTGGTATTCTAGGTTGTAAATTAGAATGGAATGTGCCAGGAAAAAGCCCTTTAAGTTTATGTCTCATAACTTCTTGTTCATATTTGTAATTTACTTTTTATTCTTTATCCCAGCACATTTGATTACAATGGTTTGTTTTTTCTAGGTGTGCAAGATGTGCTTCTTTCACACATATACATGTATCTATTCTTCCACGCATCTTTTTCCCATGTAGGTCATGACACAATGTTGAGTAGTCTTCTCCTGGTCTTCCGTACGTCTTTGTTGATTATATATTTCACATGGTTTGTATATCTCTGTTAACCCCAATATGGTAATGTATCCAATCCTCATCCCTTTCTATTTGGTGAACCATAAAATTTTTTTAATGAATCTCTGATTGCCTTTCTCTGTGGAAATATCTTCACTGGTATTAATTTTTAAGTAACTCCTAAAAGTGATATGATAGGATATGTGTCTTTTGCTTTCTCACTTACTACAGGTGGCGTGCTTACGTCTAGACTCATGTATGGGCTGCAAATGGCATTGTTTCATTTTTTTCACTAGCGAATATTCCATCTGTACATGGAGGAGTTCTTCTTTGTCCACCCATCTGTTGGTGGACTTTTTGGTTACTTCCATATCTTGGCTATTGTAATACTGTGCCATGCAGATTTGCCTGCCTGTGTCTTTCCAATTCTCTCTTCTTAGATTATAGGTCGAGGAGTGAGCCTGCTGGATCATATGGTAGCTCAATGTTTACCTTTTTAAGGCACCTCCATTCTGCTCTCATTTGTGGCCCTTTCCAACTTACGTGCCCCTTGAAGTTGAGGGTAAGCATTTCTCCACAACACCTTCAGCATTTTTGTCTGTAGATTTCTTGTTAATGGTTATTCTGACAATTGTGAGCTGATACCTTTTTGTGGTTGAATTCGCACGTGCCTCATAATCCGTTGAAATTGAGCTTTAAGGCATGTCCTTTTTATTTTTCAAGCTGTGATTACCCCTTAGTTCTTCAAATTGTTCTCTTAAAGTATGCATCACATTTTGAAATGTTTTGGCCATTATCTCCCTCAAGACATTTTGAGGGCAGGTTTCATTTACAGTTCTGCAGTACTTGTTCCTATGAAATGACCATTAGCACAGGCTTTAATGCTGCTTTTGCAGATAACTGCCAGAGGGTGGCAGCCTTTCTATGTTCCCCACCCTGGTAACTAGGGAGAAGCCCTTGCGGCCTGTGGTGTTTCTCGGTTATAAATTAGAGTGGAGTGTGCCCGGAAAAACCCACACAAGCTGATGTCTCCTTACTTTTGTTGGAGTTTTAAATTTAATTTTTATTTTTTATTGGAGTAATTTTCCACCGTGGACGTGGACCACTTCTACTTTGTGCATTCCTCGGTTGATGGACATTTTCATTGCTTCCAAGCGTTGGCCATGGTAAATATTGTTGGAGTGCAGGATTGCCAGCCTGTGACTGTTTGATTCTCATTTTCACAGGTGATAGGCCCAGCAGTGGGTGTGATTGACTGACTGGTAGCACCGTGTTTTCCTTTTCAAAGCACCTTCTTTGTGTTTTCATTACTGGCATTTACCACGTCCCCCTTAGAATCGAGGGTACGCATTTCTCCACAATCGCTTCAGCATTTATTGTTTGCCGCATTTATGCTAATGGCCGTACTGGCTGCTGTGAGCTGATAGGTTTTTGTAATTTGGGTTTGCATGTCTTTGAAAATTCATAAAACTCATCATTTTTCTCCACCGTTTACTTTTCTGTTAAAAAAAAGGAAACAGTTGGGAGTACAATATATCTCTTGAAATTGTCTTCTTGGAAGGTTGCCCTATTTTGAAATTTTTGGTCGATTTTCCACCCCAGAATTTTTTTAGAGAGCAGGTGTCATTTCCCGAACTGCAAGTTTGGTAAATATTTAGTGACCTTTAGCAATGGGTTTAAAGCTGCTGTTGTGGGAAGTGGCCTCAAGAAGGCAGCATTTCTCCATTCCCAAATCTGGGTAGTGGGGCAGCAGAGCCTTTCTGGCAGTCGTGTTCCTAGGTTGTAAATTAAATTGGAATGTGCATGGAGAAACCCCCATACTTTTATGTCTCTTTATTTCTTCTTGGATTTAAAATTTTTTTTTAATTGGGGTAAAGCTTAGAATATTGTTTGTCCTAGGTGTACACAATCTGGTTCATTTGTACATTATATATTTCTATTCAAGTACAGATCCTCTTCCCATGTAAAATGTTACAGAGGGATCCACAGACCTCCCTTGCTACATGGTCGGTCTTTTTGAGATATGTATATAATATGTGTTTGTATAGATATAGCAACACTAATCTTAATTTATCCATTCTCCCCACCTTTCCTTTTAGATGAGCATAGTTTGTTTTCTAAGTCTGTGAGTGTCTTTCTCTGTGGAAATATATTCATTTGTGTCAGTTATTAGATAACGCCTATAAGTGATATCATAGAATACAGGTCTTTGGTTTCCGAGTTACCTCATGTTTCGTGATTATCTCCAGACTCATTTGTGGTGCCTCAAAGAGCAATGGTTCATTGTTTTCCATGGCTAATATCCCATTGTGTACATGGACCACTTCTTCTTTATCCATTCACCTGTTCTTGGACATTTTGATTGCTTCACTGTCTTGGCTATTGTGAATAAGGCTGCACTGCAGCTTTTGCGGCCTGTGTCTTCTCGATTCTTGTCTTCTCAGGTGAGAGGTCCAATGGTGCGCCTGCCGGATTGAATGGTACCTCCATTTTTACTTTTAAACACAGCTCCTTTCTGTTCTCATTATTGGCTGTTACCCCTTTCCGTCTCACCAGCAGGTAGAGGGTACACAGTTCTCTAAAACCCCTTCAGGATTTATTGTTTGTTGACTTTTTGCTGATGATCAGTCGACTGGTGTAAGTTGAAACTTTTTGTAGATTAGATTGCATGCGTCTAACACTCCCTGAGGTTGAGCTTTTATCCATTTTCCTTTTTTTTTAAAAAGAGTGTGAGTAAAACATAACTCTTCATAATCTCTTCTTGAAACATTTGCCTGTTTTGAATTTTTTTGTCCATTCCCACCTTCAGCACATTTTTTTAGGGCAGGTGTCCTTTAGAGCCCTGAGTCCTTGTGAATGTTAAGTGAGCATTAGCTGTGAGTTTAAAGCTGCTCTTGCAGGAGACAGCCACAAGGTGGCAGCGTTTCTCCTTTACCAAATTTGGTTACTACGGAAACAGAGCCTTAATGGAAGTGGTGTTCTAGGTTGTATATTAGAATGGAATGTGCCAGGAAAAAGCCCTTTAAGTTTATGTCTGATTACTTCTTGTTCATATTTGTAATTTACTTTTATTTTTTCTCCCAGCAAATTTGATTACAATGGTTTGATTGCTCTAGGTGTGCAAGATGTGGTTCTTTCACACATATACATGTATCTATTCTTCCTCGAATCCTTTTCCCATGTCGGGTTATGACACAATGTTGAGTAGTCTTCTCCTGGTCTTCCGTACGTCTATGGTGGTTATATATTTCACATGGTTTGTATATCTCTGTTAACCCCAATATGATAATGTATCCAATCCTCATCCCTTTCTATATGGTGAACCATAAGTTTTTTTCATGAATCTGTGATTGCCTTTCTCTGTGGAAATATCTACATTGGCATCAATTTTTAAGTAACTCCTAAAAGTGAATTGAAAGCATATGTGTCTCTTGCTTTCTCACTTACTACAGGTGGCGTGATTACATCTAGACTCATCCATGGTGCTGCAAATGGCATTGTTTCATTTTTTTCACTAGCGAATATTCCATCTGTACATGGAGGAGTTCTTCTTTGTCCACCCATCTGTTGGTAGACTTTTTGGTTACTTCCATATGCTGGCTATTGTAATACTGTGCCATGCAGATTTGCCTGCCTGTGTCTTTCCAATTCTCTCTTCTTAGATTATAGGTCGAGGAGTGGGCCTGCTGGATCATATGGTAGCTCAATGTTTACCTTTTTAAGGCACCTCCATTCTGCTGTCATTCGTAGCCCTCTCCAACTTACGTCCCACTTGAATTTGAGGGTATGCATTTCTCCACAACACCTTCAGCATTTATTGTTTGTAGTTTCCTTGCTGATGGTTATTCTGACAAGTGTGAGCTGATACCTCTTTGTGGTTGAATTTGCATGTGCCTCATAATCCGGTGAAATTGAGCTTTAAGGCATGTCCTTTTTATTTTTCAAGCTGTGATTACTCCTTAGTTCTTCAAAGTGATCTCTTAAAATATGTGTCACATTTTGAAATGTTTTGGCCATAACCTCCCTCAAGACATTTTGAGGGCAGGTTTCATTTACAATCCTGCAGTACTTGTTCCTATGAAATGACCATGATCACAGGCTTTAAAGCTGCTTTTGCAGGTAACTGCCAGAGGGTGGCAGCCTTTCTATGTTCCCCACCCTGGTACCTAGGGAAAAGCCCTTGTGGCGTGTGGTGTTTCTCGGTTATAAATTAGAGTGGAGTGTGCCCGGACAAACCCACACAAGCTGATGTCTCCTGAATTTTGTTGGTTTTTTAAATGTAATTTTTATTTTTGATTAGAGTAATTTCCCACTGGGTACGTGGAGCACTTCTACTTTGTGCATTCCTCGGTTGATGGACATTTTCATTGCTTCCAGGTGTTGGCTATGGTAAATGTTGTTGGAGTGCTGGATTGCCAGCCTGTGACTTTTTAATTCTCATTTTCTCAGGTGATAGGCCCAGCAGTGGGTGTGATTGATTGACTGGTAGCACCGTGTTTCCCTTTTCAAAGCACCTTCTTTGTGTTTTCTTTAGTGCCTCTTACCACGTCCCCCTTAGAATCGAGGGTACGCATTCCTCCACAATCGATTTAGCATTTATTGTTTGCAGCATTTATGCTAATGGCCCTACTGGCTGCTGTGAGCTGATAGGGTTTTGTAATTTGGGTTTGCATGTCTTTGAAAATTCGTAAAACTCACCATTTTTCTCCACCGTTTTCTTTTCTGTTAAAAAAAGGAAACAATTGGGAGTACAATATAACTCTTGAAATTCTCTTCTTGGAAGGTTGCCGTCTTTTGAATTTTTTGGTCGATTTTCCACCCCAGAGTTTTTTTAGAGAGTAGGTGTCATTTCCCGAACTGCAACATTGGTGAATATTTAGTGACATTTAGCAATGGGTTTAAAGCTGCTGTTGTGGGAAGTGGCCTCAAGCAGGCAGCATTTCTCCATTCCCAAGTCTGGGTACTAGGGCAGCAGAGCCTTTCTGGAAGTCGTGTTCCTAGGTTGTAAATTAAATTGAAATGTGCATGGAGAAACCCCCATACTTTTATGTCTCTTTATTTCTTCTTGGATTTAAAATTTTTTTTTAATTGGGGTAAAGCTTAGAATATTGTTTGTCCTAGGTGTACACAATCTGGTTCATTTGTACATTATATATTTCTATTCAAGTACAGATCCTCTTCCCATGTAAAATGTTACAGAGGGATCCACAGACCTCCCTTGCTACATGGTCGGTCTTTTTGAGATATGTATATAATATGTGTTTGTATAGATATAGCAACACTAATCTTAATTTATCCATTCTCCCCACCTTTCCTTTTAGATGAGCATAGTTTGTTTTCTAAGTCTGTGAGTGTCTTTCTCTGTGGAAATATATTCATTTGTATCAGTTATTAGATAACGCCTATAAGTGATATCATAGAATACAGGTCTTTGGTCTCCGAGTTACCTCATGTTTCGTGATTATCTCCAGACTCATTTGTGGTGCCTCAAAGAGCAATGGTTCATTGTTTTCCATGGCTAATATCCCATTGTGTACATGGACCACTTCTTCTTTATCCATTCACCTGTTCTTGGACATTTTGATTGCTTCACTGTCTTGGCTATTGTGAATAAGGCTGCACTGCAGCTTTTGCGGCCTGTGTCTTCTCGATTCTTGTCTTCTCAGGTGAAAGGTCCAATGGTGCGCCTGCCGGATTGAATGGTACCTCCATTTTTACTTTTAAACACAGTTCCTTTCTGTTCTCATTATTGGCTGTTACCCCTTTCCGTCTCACCAGCAGGTAGAGGGTACACAGTTCTCTAAAACCCCTTCAGGATTTATTGTTTGTTGACTTTTTGCTGATGATCAGTCGACTGGTGTAAGTTGAAACTTTTTGTAGATTAGATTGCATGCGTCTAACACTCCCTGAGGTTGAGCTTTTATCCATTTTCCTTTTTTTTAAAAAGAGTGTGAGTAAAACATAACTCTTCATAATCTCTTCTTGAAACATTTGCCTGTTTTGAATTTTTTTGTCCATTCCCACCTTCAGCACATTTTTTTAGGGCAGGTGTCCTTTAGAGCCCTGAGTCCTTGTGAATGTTAAGTGAGCATTAGCTGTGAGTTTAAAGCTGCTCTTGCAGGAGACAGCCACAAGGTGGCAGCGTTTCTCCTTTACCAAATTTGGTTACTACGGAAACAGAGCCTTAATGGAAGTGGTGTTCTAGGTTGTATATTAGAATGGAATGTGCCAGGAAAAAGCCCTTTAAGTTTTTGTCTGATTACTTCTTGTTCATATTTGTAATTTACTTTTATTTTTTATCCCAGCAAATTTGATTACAATGGTTTGATTGCTCTAGGTGTGCAAGATGTGGTTCTTTCACACATATACATGTATCTATTCTTCCTCAAATCCTTTTCCCATGTAGGGTTATGACACAATGTTGAGTAGTCTTCTCCTGGTCTTCCGTACGTCTTTGGTGGTTATATATTTCACATGGTTTGTATATCTCTGTTAACCTCAATATGATAATGTATCCAATCCTCATCCCTTTCTATATGGTGAACCATAAGTTTTTTTCATGAATCTGTGATTGCCTTTCTCTGTGGAAATATCTACATTGGCATCAATTTTTAAGTAACTCCTAAAAGTGAATTGAAAGCATATGTGTCTCTTGCTTTCTCACTTACTACAGGTGGCGTGATTACATCTAGACTCATCCATGGTGCTGCAAATGGCATTGTTTCATTTTTTTCACTAGCGAATATTCCATCTGTACATGGAGGAGTTCTTCTTTGTCCACCCATCTGTTGGTAGACTTTTTGGTTACTTCCATATGCTGGCTATTGTATTACTGTGCCATGCAGATTTGCCTGCCTGTGTCTTTCCAATTCTCTCTTCTTAGATTATAGGTCGAGGAGTGGGCCTGCTGGATCATATGGTAGCTCAATGTTTACCTTTTTAAGGCACCTCCATTCTGCTGTCATTTGTAGCCCTCTCCAACTTACGTCCCACTTGAATTTGAGGGTATGCATTTCTCCACAACACCTTCAGCATTTATTGTTTGTAGTTTCCTTGCTGATGGTTATTCTGACAAGTGTGAGCTGATACCTCTTTGTGGTTGAATTTGCATGTGCCTCATAATCCGGTGAAATTGAGCTTTAAGGCATGTCCTTTTTATTTTTCAAGCTGTGATTACTCCTTAGTTCTTCAAAGTGATCTCTTAAAATATGTGTCACATTTTGAAATGTTTTGGCCATTACCTCCCTCAAGACATTTTGAGGGCAGGTTTCATTTACAATCCTGCAGTACTTGTTCCTATGAAATGACCATGAGCACAGGCTTTAAAGCTGCTTTTGCAGGTAACTGCCAGAGGGTGGCAGCCTTTCTATGTTCCCCACCCTGGTACCTAGGGAAAAGCCCTTGCGGCTTGTGGTGTTTCTCGGTTATAAATTAGAGTTGAGTGTGCCCGGACAAACCCACACAAGCTGATGTCTCCTGAATTTTGTTGGTTTTTTAAATGTAATTTTTATTTTTTATTAGAGTAATTTCCCACTGGGTACGTGGAGCACTTCTACTTTGTGCATTCCTCGGTTGATGGACATTTTCATTGCTTCCAGGTGTTGGCTATGGTAAATGTTGTTGGAGTGCTGGATTGCCAGCCTGTGACTTTTTAATTCTCATTTTCTCAGGTGATAGGCCCAGCAGTGGGTGTGATTGATTGACTGGTAGCACCGTGTTTCCCTTTTCAAAGCACCTTCTTTGTGTTTTCTTTAGTGCCTCTTACCACGTCACCCTTAGAATCGAGGGTACGCATTCCTCCACAATCGATTTAGCATTTATTGTTTGCAGCATTTATGCTAATGGCCCTACTGGCTGCTGTGAGCTGATAGGGTTTTGTAATTTGGGTTTGCATGTCTTTGAAAATTCGTAAAACTCACCATTTTTCTCCACCGTTTTCTTTTCTGTTAAAAAAAGGAAACAATTGGGAGTACAATATAACTCTTGAAATTCTCTTCTTGGAAGGTTGCCGTCTTTTGAATTTTTTGGTCGATTTTCCACCCCAGAGTTTTTTTAGAGAGTAGGTGTCATTTCCCGAACTGCAACATTGGTGAATATTTAGTGACATTTAGCAATGGGTTTAAAGCTGCTGTTGTGGGAAGTGGCCTCAAGCAGGCAGCATTTCTCCATTCCCAAGTCTGGGTAGTAGGGCAGCAGAGCCTTTCTGGAAGTCGTGTTGCTAGGTTGTAAATTACATTGTAATGTGCATGGAGAAAGCCCCATAAGTTTATGTGTCATTATTTGTTCTTGTATTTTAAAAGTGTTTTAATTGGGGTAAAGCTTAGAATATTGTTTGTCCTAGGTGTACACAATCTGGTTCATTTGTACATTATATATGTCTATTCAAGTACAGATCCTCTTCCCATGTAAAATGTTACTGAGGGTTCCGCAGACCTCACTTGCTATATGGTCGGTCTTTTTGAGATATGTTTATAATATGTGTTTGTATACATATAGTAACACTAATCTTAATTTATCCCTTCCCCCCACCTTTCCTTTTAGATGAGCACAGTTTGTTTTCTAAGTCTGTGAGTGTCTTTCTCTGTGGAAATATGTTCATTTGTGTCAGTTATTAGATAACGCCTATAAGTGATATCATAGAATATAGGTCTTTTGCTCTCCGACTTACCTCATGTTTCGTGATTATCTCCAGACTCATTTGTGGTGCCTCAGAGAGCAATGGTTCATTGTTTTCCATGGCTAATATTCCATTGTGTACATGGACCACTTCTTCTTTATCCATTCACCTGTTGTTGGGCATTTTCATTGCTTCACTGTCTTGGCTATTGTGAATAAGGCTGCACTGCAGCTTTTGCGGCCTGAGTCTTCTCGATTCTTGTCTTCTCAGGTGAGAGGTCCAATGGTGCGCCTGCTGGCTTGAATGGTACCTCCATTTTTACTTTTAAACACAGCTCCTTTCTGTTATCATTATTGGCTGTTACCCCTTTACGGCTCACCAGCAGGTAGAGGGTACACAGTTCTCTAAAACCCCTTCAGCATGTATTGTTTGTAGACTTTTTGCTGATGGTCAGTCGACTGGTGTAAGTTGAAACTTTTTATAGAATAGATTGCATGGGTCTAACACTCCCTGAGGTTGAGTTTTTATCCATTTTCCTTTTTTTTAAAACACCGTGAGTAAAACTTAACTCTTCATACTCTCTTCTTGAAACATTTGCCTGTTTTGAATTTTTTTGTCCATTCCCTCCTTCAGCACATTTTTTTTAGGGCAGGTGTCCTTTACAGCCCTGAGTCCTTGTGTATGTTAAGTGAGCATTAGCTGTGAGTTTAAAGCTGCTCTTGCAGGAAACGGCCACAAGGTGGCAGCATTTCTCCTTTTCCAAATTTCGTAACTAGGGAAACAGAGGCTTAATGGAAGTGGTGTTCTAGGTTGTAAATTAGAATGGAATGTGTCAGGAAAAAGCCCTTTAAGTTTATGTCTGATTACTTCTTGTTCATATTTGTAATTTACTTTTTATTCTTTATCCCAGCACATTTGATTACAATGGTTTGTTTTTTCTAGGTGTGCAAGATGTGCTTCTTTCACACATATACATGTATCTATTCTTCCACGCATCCTTTTCCCATGTAGGTCATGACACAATGTTGAGTAGTCTTCTCCTGGTCTTCCGTACGTCTTTGTTGATTATATATTTCACATGGTTTGTATATCTCTGTTAACCCCGATATGGTAATGTATCCAATCCTCATCCCTTTCTATTTGGTGAACCATAAGATTTTTCTAATGAATCTCTGATTGCCTTCCTCTGTGGAAATATCTTCACTGGTATCAATTTTTAAGTAACTCCTAAAAGTGATATGATAGGATATGTGTCTTTTGCTTTCTCACTTACTACAGGTGGCGTGCTTACGTCTAGACTCATGTATGGGCTGCAAATGGCATTGTTTCATTTTTTTCACTAGCGAATATTCCATCTGTACATGGAGGAGTTCTTCTTTGTCCACCCATCTGTTGGTGGACTTTTTGGTTACTTCCATATCTTGGCTATTGTAATACTGTGCCATGCAGATTTGCCTGCCTGTGTCTTTCCAATTCTCTCTTCTTAGATTATAGGTCGAGGAGTGAGCCTGCTGGATCATATGGTAGCTCAATGTTTACCTTTTTAAGGCAACTCCATTCTGCTCTCATTTGTGGCCCTTTCCAACTTACGTCCCCCTTGAAGTTGAGGGTACGCATTTCTCCACAACACCTTCAGCATTTTTGTCTGTAGATTTCTTGTTAATGGTTATTCTGACAATTGTGAGCTGATACCTTTTTGTGGTTGAATTCGCACGTGCCTCATAATCCGTTGAAATTGAGCTTTAAGGCATGTCCTTTTTATTTTTCAAGCTGTGATTACCCCTTAGTTCTTCAAATTGTTCTCTTAAAGTATGCGTCACATTTTGAAATGTTTTGGCCATTACCTCCCTCAAGACATTTTGAGGGCAGGTTTCATTTACAGTTCTGCAGTACTTGTTCCTATGAAATGACCATTAGCACAGGCTTTAATGCTGCTTTTGCAGATAACTGCCAGAGGGTGGCAGCCTTTCTATGTTCCCCACCCTGGTAACTAGGGAGAAGCCCTTGCGGCCTGTGGTGTTTCTCGGTTATAAATTAGAGTGGAGTGTGCCCGGACAAACCCACACAAGCTGATGTCTCCTTACTTTTGTTGGAGTTTTAAATTTAATTTTTATTTTTTATTGGAGTAATTTTCCACCGTGTACGTGGACCACTTCTACTTTGTGCATTCCTCGGTTGATGGACATTTTCATTGCTTCCAAGCGTTGGCTATGGTAAATATTGTTGGAGTGCAGGATTGCCAGCCTGTGACTTTTTGATTCTCATTTTCACAGGTGATAGGCCCAGCAGTGGGTGTGATTGACTGACTGGTAGCACCGTGTTTTCCTTTTCAAAGCACCTTCTTTGTGTTTTCATTACTGGCACTTACCACGTCCCCCTTAGAATCGAGGGTACGCATTTCTCCACAATCGCTTCAGCATTTATTGTTTGCCGCATTTATGCTAATGGCCGTACTGGCTGCTGTGAGCTGATAGGTTTTTGTAATTTGGGTTTGCATGTCTTTGAAAATTCATAAAACTCATCATTTTTCTCCACCGTTTACTTTTCTGTTAAAAAAAAGGAAACAGTTGGGAGTACAATATATCTCTTGAAATTGTCTTCTTGGAAGGTTGCCCTATTTTGAAATTTTTGGTCGATTTTCCACCCCAGAATTTTTTTAGAGAGCAGGTGTCATTTCCCGAACTGCAAGTTTGGTAAATATTTAGTGACCTTTAGCAATGGGTTTAAAGCTGCTGTTGTGGGAAGTGGCCTCAAGAAGGCAGCATTTCTCCATTCCCAAATCTGGGTAGTGGGGCAGCAGAGCCTTTCTGGCAGTCGTGTTCCTAGGTTGTAAATTAAATTGGAATGTGCATGGAGAAACCCCCATACTTTTATGTCTCTTTATTTCTTCTTGGATTTAAAATTTTTTTTTAATTGGGGTAAAGCTTAGAATATTGTTTGTCCTAGGTGTACACAATCTGGTTCATTTGTACATTATATATTTCTATTCAAGTACAGATCCTCTTCCCATGTAAAATGTTACAGAGGGATCCACAGACCTCCCTTGCTACATGGTCGGTCTTTTTGAGATATGTATATAATATGTGTTTGTATAGATATAGCAACACTAATCTTAATTTATCCATTCTCCCCACCTTTCCTTTTAGATGAGCATAGTTTGTTTTCTAAGTCTGTGAGTGTCTTTCTCTGTGGAAATATATTCATTTGTGTCAGTTATTAGATAACGCCTATAAGTGATATCATAGAATACAGGTCTTTGGTTTCCGAGTTACCTCATGTTTCGTGATTATCTCCAGACTCATTTGTGGTGCCTCAAAGAGCAATGGTTCATTGTTTTCCATGGCTAATATCCCATTGTGTACATGGACCACTTCTTCTTTATCCATTCACCTGTTCTTGGACATTTTGATTGCTTCACTGTCTTGGCTATTGTGAATAAGGCTGCACTGCAGCTTTTGCGGCCTGTGTCTTCTCGATTCTTGTCTTCTCAGGTGAAAGGTCCAATGGTGCGCCTGCCGGATTGAATGGTACCTCCATTTTTACTTTTAAACACAGCTCCTTTCTGTTCTCATTATTGGCTGTTACCCCTTTCCGTCTCACCAGCAGGTAGAGGGTACACAGTTCTCTAAAACCCCTTCAGGATTTATTGTTTGTTGACTTTTTGCTGATGATCAGTCGACTGGTGTAAGTTGAAACTTTTTGTAGATTAGATTGCATGCGTCTAACACTCCCTGAGGTTGAGCTTTTATCCATTTTCCTTTTTTTTTAAAAAGAGTGTGAGTAAAACATAACTCTTCATAATCTCTTCTTGAAACATTTGCCTGTTTTGAATTTTTTTGTCCATTCCCACCTTCAGCACATTTTTTTAGGGCAGGTGTCCTTTAGAGCCCTGAGTCCTTGTGAATGTTAAGTGAGCATTAGCTGTGAGTTTAAAGCTGCTCTTGCAGGAGACAGCCACAAGGTGGCAGCGTTTCTCCTTTACCAAATTTGGTTACTACGGAAACAGAGCCTTAATGGAAGTGGTGTTCTAGGTTGTATATTAGAATGGAATGTGCCAGGAAAAAGCCCTTTAAGTTTATGTCTGATTACTTCTTGTTCATATTTGTAATTTACTTTTATTTTTTCTCCCAGCAAATTTGATTACAATGGTTTGATTGCTCTAGGTGTGCAAGATGTGGTTCTTTCACACATATACATGTATCTATTCTTCCTCGAATCCTTTTCCCATGTCGGGTTATGACACAATGTTGAGTAGTCTTCTCCTGGTCTTCCGTACGTCTTTGGTGGTTATATATTTCACATGGTTTGTATATCTCTGTTAACCCCAATATGATAATGTATCCAATCCTCATCCCTTTCTATATGGTGAACCATAAGTTTTTTTCATGAATCTGTGATTGCCTTTCTCTGTGGAAATATCTACATTGGCATCAATTTTTAAGTAACTCCTAAAAGTGAATTGATAGCATATGTGTCTCTTGCTTTCTCACTTACTACAGGTGGCGTGATTACATCTAGACTCATCCATGGTGCTGCAAATGGCATTGTTTCATTTTTTTCACTAGCGAATATTCCATCTGTACATGGAGGAGTTCTTCTTTGTCCACCCATCTGTTGGTAGACTTTTTGGTTACTTCCATATGCTGGCTATTGTAATACTGTGCCATGCAGATTTGCCTGCCTGTGTCTTTACAATTCTCTCTTCTTAGATTATAGGTCGAGGAGTGGGCCTGCTGGATCATATGGTAGCTCAATGTTTACCTTTTTAAGGCACCTCCATTCTGCTGTCATTCGTAGCCCTCTCCAACTTACGTCCCACTTGAATTTGAGGGTATGCATTTCTCCACAACACCTTCAGCATTTATTGTTTGTAGTTTCCTTGCTGATGGTTATTCTGACAAGTGTGAGCTGATACCTCTTTGTGGTTGAATTTGCATGTGCCTCATAATCCGGTGAAATTGAGCTTTAAGGCATGTCCTTTTTATTTTTCAAGCTGTGATTACTCCTTAGTTCTTCAAAGTGATCTCTTAAAATATGTGTCACATTTTGAAATGTTTTGGCCATTACCTCCCTCAAGACATTTTGAGGGCAGGTTTCATTTACAATCCGGCAGTACTTGTTCCTATGAAATGACCATGATCACAGGCTTTAAAGCTGCTTTTGCAGGTAACTGCCAGAGGGTGGCAGCCTTTCTATGTTCCCCACCCTTGTACCTAGGGAAAAGCCCTTGTGGCCTGTGGTGTTTCTCGGTTATAAATTACAGTGGAGTGTGCCCGGACAAACCCACACAAGCTGATGTCTCCTGAATTTTGTTGGTTTTTTAAATGTAATTTTTATTTTTTATTAGAGTAATTTCCCACTGGGTACGTGGAGCACTTCTACTTTGTGCATTCCTCGGTTGATGGACATTTTCATTGCTTCCAGGTGTTGGCTATGGTAAATGTTGTTGGAGTGCTGGATTGCCAGCCTGTGACTTTTTGATTCTCATTTTCACAGGTGATAGGCCCAGCAGTGGGTGTGATTGACTGACTGGTAGCACCGTGTTTTCCTTTTCAAAGCACCTTCTTTGTGTTTTCATTACTGGCACTTACCACGTCCCCCTTAGAATCGAGGGTACGCATTTCTCCACAATCGCTTCAGCATTTATTGTTTGCCGCATTTATGCTAATGGCCGTACTGGCTGCTGTGAGCTGATAGGTTTTTGTAATTTGGGTTTGCATGTCTTTGAAAATTCATAAAACTCATCATTTTTCTCCACCGTTTACTTTTCTGTTAAAAAAAAGGAAACAGTTGGGAGTACAATATATCTCTTGAAATTGTCTTCTTGGAAGGTTGCCCTATTTTGAAATTTTTGGTCGATTTTCCACCCCAGAATTTTTTTAGAGAGCAGGTGTCATTTCCCGAACTGCAAGTTTGGTGAATATTTAGTGACCTTTAGCAATGGGTTTAAAGCTGCTGTTGTGGGAAGTGGCCTCAAGAACGCAGCATTTCTCCATTCCCAAATCTGGGTAGTGGGGCAGCAGAGCCTTTCTGGCAGTCGTGTTCCTAGGTTGTAAATTAAATTGGAATGTGCATGGAGAAACCCCCATACTTTTATGTCTCTTTATTTCTTCTTGGATTTAAAATTTTTTTTTAATTGGGGTAAAGCTTAGAATATTGTTTGTCCTAGGTGTACACAATCTGGTTCATTTGTACATTATATATTTCTATTCAAGTACAGATCCTCTTCCCATGTAAAATGTTACAGAGGGATCCACAGACCTCCCTTGCTACATGGTCGGTCTTTTTGAGATATGTATATAATATGTGTTTGTATAGATATAGCAACACTAATCTTAATTTATCCATTCTCCCCACCTTTCCTTTTAGATGAGCATAGTTTGTTTTCTAAGTCTGTGAGTGTCTTTCTCTGTGGAAATATATTCATTTGTATCAGTTATTAGATAACGCCTATAAGTGATATCATAGAATACAGGTCTTTGGTTTCCGAGTTACCTCATGTTTCGTGATTATCTCCAGACTCATTTGTGGTGCCTCAAAGAGCAATGGTTCATTGTTTTCCATGGCTAATATCCCATTGTGTACATGGACCACTTCTTCTTTATCCATTCACCTGTTCTTGGACATTTTGATTGCTTCACTGTCTTGGCTATTGTGAATAAGGCTGCACTGCAGCTTTTGCGGCCTGTGTCTTCTCGATTCTTGTCTTCTCAGGTGAAAGGTCCAATGGTGCGCCTGCCGGATTGAATGGTACCTCCATTTTTACTTTTAAACACAGCTCCTTTCTGTTCTCATTATTGGCTGTTACCCCTTTCCGTCTCACCAGCAGGTAGAGGGTACACAGTTCTCTAAAACCCCTTCAGGATTTATTGTTTGTTGACTTTTTGCTGATGATCAGTCGACTGGTGTAAGTTGAAACTTTTTGTAGATTAGATTGCATGCGTCTAACACTCCCTGAGGTTGAGCTTTTATCCATTTTCCTTTTTTTTAAAAAGAGTGTGAGTAAAACATAACTCTTCATAATCTCTTCTTGAAACATTTGCCTGTTTTGAATTTTTTTGTCCATTCCCACCTTCAGCACATTTTTTTAGGGCAGGTGTCCTTTAGAGCCCTGAGTCCTTGTGAATGTTAAGTGAGCATTAGCTGTGAGTTTAAAGCTGCTCTTGCAGGAGACAGCCACAAGGTGGCAGCGTTTCTCCTTTACCAAATTTGGTTACTACGGAAACAGAGCCTTAATGGAAGTGGTGTTCTAGGTTGTATATTAGAATGGAATGTGCCAGGAAAAAGCCCTTTAAGTTTATGTCTGATTACTTCTTGTTCATATTTGTAATTTACTTTTATTTTTTATCCCAGCAAATTTGATTACAATGGTTTGATTGCTCTAGGTGTGCAAGATGTGGTTCTTTCACACATATACATGTATCTATTCTTCCTCGAATCCTTTTCCCATGTAGGGTTATGACACAATGTTGAGTAGTCTTCTCCTGGTCTTCCGTACGTCTTTGGTGGTTATATATTTCACATGGTTTGTATATCTCTGTTAACCTCAATATGATAATGTATCCAATCCTCATCCCTTTCTATATGGTGAACCATAAGTTTTTTTCATGAATCTGTGATTGCCTTTCTCTGTGGAAATATCTACATTGGCATCAATTTTTAAGTAACTCCTAAAAGTGAATTGAAAGCATATGTGTCTTTTGCTTTCTCACTTACTACAGGTGGCGTGATTACATCTAGACTCATCCATGGTGCTGCAAATGGCATTGTTTCATTTTTTTCACTAGCGAATATTCCATCTGTACATGGAGGAGTTCTTCTTTGTCCACCCATCTGTTGGTAGACTTTTTGGTTACTTCCATATGCTGGCTATTGTATTACTGTGCCATGCAGATTTGCCTGCCTGTGTCTTTCCAATTCTCTCTTCTTAGATTATAGGTCGAGGAGTGGGCCTGCTGGATCATATGGTAGCTCAATGTTTACCTTTTTAAGGCACCTCCATTCTGCTGTCATTCGTAGCCCTCTCCAACTTACGTCCCACTTGAATTTGAGGGTATGCATTTCTCCACAACACCTTCAGCATTTATTATTTGTAGTTTCCTTGCTGATGGTTATTCTGACAAGTGTGAGCTGATACCTCTTTGTGGTTGAATTTGCATGTGCCTCATAATCCGGTGAAATTGAGCTTTAAGGCATGTCCTTTTTATTTTTCAAGCTGTGATTACTCCTTAGTTCTTCAAAGTGATCTCTTAAAATATGTGTCACATTTTGAAATGTTTTGGCCATTACCTCCCTCAAGACATTTTGAGGGCAGGTTTCATTTACAATCCTGCAGTACTTGTTCCTATGAAATGACCATGAGCACAGGCTTTAAAGCTGCTTTTGCAGGTAACTGCCAGAGGGTGGCAGCCTTTCTATGTTCCCCACCCTGGTACCTAGGGAAAAGCCCTTGCGGCCTGTGGTGTTTCTCGGTTATAAATTAGAGTGGAGTGTGCCCGGACAAACCCACACAAGCTGATGTCTCCTGAATTTTGTTGGTTTTTTAAATGTAATTTTTATTTTTTATTAGAGTAATTTCCCACTGGGTACGTGGAGCACTTCTACTTTGTGCATTCCTCGGTTGATGGACATTTTCATTGCTTCCAGGTGTTGGCTATGGTAAATGTTGTTGGAGTGCTGGATTGCCAGCCTGTGACTTTTTAATTCTCATTTTCTCAGGTGATAGGCCCAGCAGTGGGTGTGATTGATTGACTGGTAGCACCGTGTTTCCCTTTTCAAAGCACCTTCTTTGTGTTTTCTTTAGTGCCTCTTACCGCGTCCCCCTTAGAATCCAGGGTACGCATTCCTCCACAATCGATTTAGCATTTATTGTTTGCAGCATTTATGCTAATGGCCCTACTGGCTGCTGTGAGCTGATAGGGTTTTGTAATTTGGGTTTGCATGTCTTTGAAAATTCGTAAAACTCACCATTTTTCTCCACCGTTTTCTTTTCTGTTAAAAAAAGGAAACAATTGGGAGTACAATATAACTCTTGAAATTCTCTTCTTGGAAGGTTGCCGTCTTTTGAATTTTTTGGTCGATTTTCCACCCCAGAGTTTTTTTAGAGAGTAGGTGTCATTTCCCGAACTGCAACATTGGTGAATATTTAGTGACATTTAGCAATGGGTTTAAAGCTGCTGTTGTGGGAAGTGGCCTCAAGCAGGCAGCATTTCTCCATTCCCAAGTCTGGGTAGTAGGGCAGCAGAGCCTTTCTGGAAGTCGTGTTGCTAGGTTGTAAATTACATTGTAATGTGCATGGAGAAAGCCCCATAAGTTTATGTGTCATTATTTGTTCTTGTATTTTAAAAGTGTTTTAATTGGGGTAAAGCTTAGAATATTGTTTGTCCTAGGTGTACACAATCTGGTTCATTTG
This sequence comes from Eschrichtius robustus, assembly GCF_028021215.1. Lineage (NCBI taxonomy): Eukaryota > Metazoa > Chordata > Mammalia > Artiodactyla > Eschrichtiidae > Eschrichtius > Eschrichtius robustus. The sequence continues at coordinate 84,179,348 of NC_090832.1, forward strand.
TACATTATATATGTCTATTCAAGTACAGATCCTCTTCCCATGTAAAATGTTACTGAGGGTTCCGCAGACCTCACTTGCTATATGGTCGGTCTTTTTGAGATATGTTTATAATATGTGTTTGTATACATATAGTAACACTAATCTTAATTTATCCCTTCCCCCCACCTTTCCTTTTAGATGAGCACAGTTTGTTTTCTAAGTCTGTGAGTGTCTTTCTCTGTGGAAATATGTTCATTTGTGTCAGTTATTAGATAACGCCTATAAGTGATATCATAGAATATAGGTCTTTTGCTCTCCGACTTACCTCATGTTTCGTGATTATCTCCAGACTCATTTGTGGTGCCTCAGAGAGCAATGGTTCATTGTTTTCCATGGCTAATATTCCATTGTGTACATGGACCACTTCTTCTTTATCCATTCACCTGTTGTTGGGCATTTTCATTGCTTCACTGTCTTGGCTATTGTGAATAAGGCTGCACTGCAGCTTTTGCGGCCTGAGTCTTCTCGATTCTTGTCTTCTCAGGTGAGAGGTCCAATGGTGCGCCTGCTGGCTTGAATGGTACCTCCATTTTTACTTTTAAACACAGCTCCTTTCTGTTATCATTATTGGCTGTTACCCCTTTACGGCTCACCAGCAGGTAGAGGGTACACAGTTCTCTAAAACCCCTTCAGCATGTATTGTTTGTAGACTTTTTGCTGATGGTCAGTCGACTGGTGTAAGTTGAAACTTTTTATAGAATAGATTGCATGGGTCTAACACTCCCTGAGGTTGAGCTTTTATCCATTTTCCTTTTTTTTAAAACACCGTGAGTAAAACTTAACTCTTCATACTCTCTTCTTGAAACATTTGCCTGTTTTGAATTTTTTTGTCCATTCCCTCCTTCAGCACATTTTTTTTAGGGCAGGTGTCCTTTACAGCCCTGAGTCCTTGTGTATGTTAAGTGAGCATTAGCTGTGAGTTTAAAGCTGCTCTTGCAGGAAACGGCCACAAGGTGGCAGCATTTCTCCTTTTCCAAATTTCGTAACTAGGGAAACAGAGGCTTAATGGAAGTGGTGTTCTAGGTTGTAAATTAGAATGGAATGTGTCAGGAAAAAGCCCTTTAAGTTTATGTCTGATTACTTCTTGTTCCTATTTGTAATTTACTTTTTATTCTTTATCCCAGCACATTTGATTACAATGGTTTGTTTTTTCTAGGTGTGCAAGATGTGCTTCTTTCACACATATACATGTATCTATTCTTCCACGCATCCTTTTCCCATGTAGGTCATGACACAATGTTGAGTAGTCTTCTCCTGGTCTTCCGTACGTCTTTGTTGATTATATATTTCACATGGTTTGTATATCTCTGTTAACCCCGATATGGTAATGTATCCAATCCTCATCCCTTTCTATTTGGTGAACCATAAGATTTTTCTAATGAATCTCTGATTGCCTTCCTCTGTGGAAATATCTTCACTGGTATCAATTTTTAAGTAACTCCTAAAAGTGATATGATAGGATATGTGTCTTTTGCTTTCTCACTTACTACAGGTGGCGTGCTTACGTCTAGACTCATGTATGGGCTGCAAATGGCATTGTTTCATTTTTTTCACTAGCGAATATTCCATCTGTACATGGAGGAGTTCTTCTTTGTCCACCCATCTGTTGGTGGACTTTTTGGTTACTTCCATATCTTGGCTATTGTAATACTGTGCCATGCAGATTTGCCTGCCTGTGTCTTTCCAATTCTCTCTTCTTAGATTATAGGTCGAGGAGTGAGCCTGCTGGATCATATGGTAGCTCAATGTTTACCTTTTTAAGGCACCTCCATTCTGCTCTCATTTGTGGCCCTTTCCAACTTACGTCCCCCTTGAAGTTGAGGGTACGCATTTCTCCACAACACCTTCAGCATTTTTGTCTGTAGATTTCTTGTTAATGGTTATTCTGACAATTGTGAGCTGATACCTTTCTGTGGTTGAATTCGCACGTGCCTCATAATCCGTTGAAATTGAGCTTTAAGGCATGTCCTTTTTATTTTTCAAGCTGTGATTACCCCTTAGTTCTTCAAATTGTTCTCTTAAAGTATGCGTCACATTTTGAAATGTTTTGGCCATTACCTCCCTCAAGACATTTTGAGGGCAGGTTTCATTTACAGTTCTGCAGTACTTGTTCCTATGAAATGACCATTAGCACAGGCTTTAATGCTGCTTTTGCAGATAACTGCCAGAGGGTGGCAGCCTTTCTATGTTCCCCACCCTGGTAACTAGGGAGAAGCCCTTGCGGCCTGTGGTGTTTCTCGGTTATAAATTAGAGTGGAGTGTGCCCGGACAAACCCACACAAGCTGATGTCTCCTTACTTTTGTTGGAGTTTTAAATTTAATTTTTATTTTTTATTGGAGTAATTTTCCACCGTGGACGTGGACCACTTCTACTTTGTGCATTCCTCGGTTGATGGACATTTTCATTGCTTCCAAGCGTTGGCTATGGTAAATATTGTTGGAGTGCAGGATTGCCAGCCTGTGACTTTTTGATTCTCATTTTCACAGGTGATAGGCCCAGCAGTGGGTGTGATTGACTGACTGGTAGCACCGTGTTTTCCTTTTCAAAGCACCTTCTTTGTGTTTTCATTACTGGCACTTACCACGTCCCCCTTAGAATCGAGGGTACGCATTTCTCCACAATCGCTTCAGCATTTAATGTTTGCCGCATTTATGCTAATGGCCGTACTGGCTGCTGTGAGCTGATAGGTTTTTGTAATTTGGGTTTGCATGTCTTTGAAAATTCATAAAACTCATCATTTTTCTCCACCGTTTACTTTTCTGTTAAAAAAAAGGAAACAGTTGGGAGTACAATATATCTCTTGAAATTGTCTTCTTGGAAGGTTGCCCTATTTTGAAATTTTTGGTCGATTTTCCACCCCAGAATTTTTTTAGAGAGCAGGTGTCATTTCCCGAACTGCAAGTTTGGTAAATATTTAGTGACCTTTAGCAATGGGTTTAAAGCTGCTGTTGTGGGAAGTGGCCTCAAGAAGGCAGCATTTCTCCATTCCCAAATCTGGGTAGTGGGGCAGCAGAGCCTTTCTGGCAGTCGTGTTCCTAGGTTGTAAATTAAATTGGAATGTGCATGGAGAAACCCCCATACTTTTATGTCTCTTTATTTCTTCTTGGATTTAAAATTTTTTTTTAATTGGGGTAAAGCTTAGAATATTGTTTGTCCTAGGTGTACACAATCTGGTTCATTTGTACATTATATATTTCTATTCAAGTACAGATCCTCTTCCCATGTAAAATGTTACAGAGGGATCCACAGACATCCCTTGCTACATGGTCGGTCTTTTTGAGATATGTATATAATATGTGTTTGTATAGATATAGCAACACTAATCTTAATTTATCCATTCTCCCCACCTTTCCTTTTAGATGAGCATAGTTTGTTTTCTAAGTCTGTGAGTGTCTTTCTCTGTGGAAATATATTCATTTGTGTCAGTTATTAGATAACGCCTATAAGTGATATCATAGAATACAGGTCTTTGGTTTCCGAGTTACCTCATGTTTCGTGATTATCTCCAGACTCATTTGTGGTGCCTCAAAGAGCAATGGTTCATTGTTTTCCATGGCTAATATCCCATTGTGTACATGGACCACTTCTTCTTTATCCATTCACCTGTTCTTGGACATTTTGATTGCTTCACTGTCTTGGCTATTGTGAATAAGGCTGCACTGCAGCTTTTGCGGCCTGTGTCTTCTCGATTCTTGTCTTCTCAGGTGAAAGGTCCAATGGTGCGCCTGCCGGATTGAATGGTACCTCCATTTTTACTTTTAAACACAGCTCCTTTCTGTTCTCATTATTGGCTGTTACCCCTTTCCGTCTCACCAGCAGGTAGAGGGTACACAGTTCTCTAAAACCCCTTCAGGATTTATTGTTTGTTGACTTTTTGCTGATGATCAGTCGACTGGTGTAAGTTGAAACTTTTTGTAGATTAGATTGCATGCGTCTAACACTCCCTGAGGTTGAGCTTTTATCCATTTTCCTTTTTTTTTAAAAAGAGTGTGAGTAAAACATAACTCTTCATAATCTCTTCTTGAAACATTTGCCTGTTTTGAATTTTTTTGTCCATTCCCACCTTCAGCACATTTTTTTAGGGCAGGTGTCCTTTAGAGCCCTGAGTCCTTGTGAATGTTAAGTGAGCATTAGCTGTGAGTTTAAAGCTGCTCTTGCAGGAGACAGCCACAAGGTGGCAGCGTTTCTCCTTTACCAAATTTGGTTACTACGGAAACAGAGCCTTAATGGAAGTGGTGTTCTAGGTTGTATATTAGAATGGAATGTGCCAGGAAAAAGCCCTTTAAGTTTATGTCTGATTACTTCTTGTTCATATTTGTAATTTACTTTTATTTTTTCTCCCAGCAAATTTGATTACAATGGTTTGATTGCTCTAGGTGTGCAAGATGTGGTTCTTTCACACATATACATGTATCTATTCTTCCTCGAATCCTTTTCCCATGTCGGGTTATGACACAATGTTGAGTAGTCTTCTCCTGGTCTTCCGTACGTCTTTGGTGGTTATATATTTCACATGGTTTGTATATCTCTGTTAACCCCAATATGATAATGTATCCAATCCTCATCCCTTTCTATATGGTGAACCATAAGTTTTTTTCATGAATCTGTGATTGCCTTTCTCTGTGGAAATATCTACATTGGCATCAATTTTTAAGTAACTCCTAAAAGTGAATTGATAGCATATGTGTCTCTTGCTTTCTCACTTACTACAGGTGGCGTGATTACATCTAGACTCATCCATGGTGCTGCAAATGGCATTGTTTCATTTTTTTCACTAGCGAATATTCCATCTGTACATGGAGGAGTTCTTCTTTGTCCACCCATCTGTTGGTAGACTTTTTGGTTACTTCCATATGCTGGCTATTGTAATACTGTGCCATGCAGATTTGCCTGCCTGTGTCTTTCCAATTCTCTCTTCTTAGATTATAGGTCGAGGAGTGGGCCTGCTGGATCATATGGTAGCTCAATGTTTACCTTTTTAAGGCACCTCCATTCTGCTGTCATTCGTAGCCCTCTCCAACTTACGTCCCACTTGAATTTGAGGGTATGCATTTCTCCACAACACCTTCAGCATTTATTGTTTGTAGTTTCCTTGCTGATGGTTATTCTGACAAGTGTGAGCTGATACCTCTTTGTGGTTGAATTTGCATGTGCCTCATAATCCGGTGAAATTGAGCTTTATGGCATGTCCTTTTTATTTTTCAAGCTGTGATTACTCCTTAGTTCTTCAAAGTGATCTCTTAAAATATGTGTCACATTTTGAAATGTTTTGGCCATAACCTCCCTCAAGACATTTTGAGGGCAGGTTTCATTTACAATCCTGCAGTACTTGTTCCTATGAAATGACCATGATCACAGGCTTTAAAGCTGCTTTTGCAGGTAACTGCCAGAGGGTGGCAGCCTTTCTATGTTCCCCACCCTGGTACCTAGGGAAAAGCCCTTGTGGCGTGTGGTGTTTCTCGGTTATAAATTAGAGTGGAGTGTGCCCGGACAAACCCACACAAGCTGATGTCTCCTGAATTTTGTTGGTTTTTTAAATGTAATTTTTATTTTTGATTAGAGTAATTTCCCACTGGGTACGTGGAGCACTTCTACTTTGTGCATTCCTCGGTTGATGGACATTTTCATTGCTTCCAGGTGTTGGCTATGGTAAATGTTGTTGGAGTGCTGGATTGCCAGCCTGTGACTTTTTAATTCTCATTTTCTCAGGTGATAGGCCCAGCAGTGGGTGTGATTGATTGACTGGTAGCACCGTGTTTCCCTTTTCAAAGCACCTTCTTTGTGTTTTCTTTAGTGCCTCTTACCACGTCCCCCTTAGAATCGAGGGTACGCATTCCTCCACAATCGATTTAGCATTTATTGTTTGCAGCATTTATGCTAATGGCCCTACTGGCTGCTGTGAGCTGATAGGGTTTTGTAATTTGGGTTTGCATGTCTTTGAAAATTCGTAAAACTCACCATTTTTCTCCACCGTTTTCTTTTCTGTTAAAAAAAGGAAACAATTGGGAGTACAATATAACTCTTGAAATTCTCTTCTTGGAAGGTTGCCGTCTTTTGAATTTTTTGGTCGATTTTCCACCCCAGAGTTTTTTTAGAGAGTAGGTGTCATTTCCCGAACTGCAACATTGGTGAATATTTAGTGACATTTAGCAATGGGTTTAAAGCTGCTGTTGTGGGAAGTGGCCTCAAGCAGGCAGCATTTCTCCATTCCCAAGTCTGGGTACTAGGGCAGCAGAGCCTTTCTGGAAGTCGTGTTCCTAGGTTGTAAATTAAATTGAAATGTGCATGGAGAAACCCCCATACTTTTATGTCTCTTTATTTCTTCTTGGATTTAAAATTTTTTTTTAATTGGGGTAAAGCTTAGAATATTGTTTGTCCTAGGTGTACACAATCTGGTTCATTTGTACATTATATATTTCTATTCAAGTACAGATCCTCTTCCCATGTAAAATGTTACAGAGGGATCCACAGACCTCCCTTGCTACATGGTCGGTCTTTTTGAGATATGTATATAATATGTGTTTGTATAGATATAGCAACACTAATCTTAATTTATCCATTCTCCCCACCTTTCCTTTTAGATGAGCATAGTTTGTTTTCTAAGTCTGTGAGTGTCTTTCTCTGTGGAAATATATTCATTTGTATCAGTTATTAGATAACGCCTATAAGTGATATCATAGAATACAGGTCTTTGGTCTCCGAGTTACCTCATGTTTCGTGATTATCTCCAGACTCATTTGTGGTGCCTCAAAGAGCAATGGTTCATTGTTTTCCATGGCTAATATCCCATTGTGTACATGGACCACTTCTTCTTTATCCATTCACCTGTTCTTGGACATTTTGATTGCTTCACTGTCTTGGCTATTGTGAATAAGGCTGCACTGCAGCTTTTGCGGCCTGTGTCTTCTCGATTCTTGTCACCAATGGTGCGCCTGCCGGATTGAATGGTACCTCCATTTTTACTTTTAAACACAGCTCCTTTCTGTTCTCATTATTGGCTGTTACCCCTTTCCGTCTCACCAGCAGGTAGAGGGTACACAGTTCTCTAAAACCCCTTCAGGATTTATTGTTTGTTGACTTTTTGCTGATGATCAGTCGACTGGTGTAAGTTGAAACTTTTTGTAGATTAGATTGCATGCGTCTAACACTCCCTGAGGTTGAGCTTTTATCCATTTTCCTTTTTTTTAAAAAGAGTGTGAGTAAAACATAACTCTTCATAATCTCTTCTTGAAACATTTGCCTGTTTTGAATTTTTTTGTCCATTCCCACCTTCAGCACATTTTTTTAGGGCAGGTGTCCTTTAGAGCCCTGAGTCCTTGTGAATGTTAAGTGAGCATTAGCTGTGAGTTTAAAGCTGCTCTTGCAGGAGACAGCCACAAGGTGGCAGCGTTTCTCCTTTACCAAATTTGGTTACTACGGAAACAGAGCCTTAATGGAAGTGGTGTTCTAGGTTGTATATTAGAATGGAATGTGCCAGGAAAAAGCCCTTTAAGTTTATGTCTGATTACTTCTTGTTCATATTTGTAATTTACTTTTATTTTTTATCCCAGCAAATTTGATTACAATGGTTTGATTGCTCTAGGTGTGCAAGATGTGGTTCTTTCACACATATACATGTATCTATTCTTCCTCAAATCCTTTTCCCATGTAGGGTTATGACACAATGTTGAGTAGTCTTCTCCTGGTCTTCCGTACGTCTTTGGTGGTTATATATTTCACATGGTTTGTATATCTCTGTTAACCTCAATATGATAATGTATCCAATCCTCATCCCTTTCTATATGGTGAACCATAAGTTTTTTTCATGAATCTGTGATTGCCTTTCTCTGTGGAAATATCTACATTGGCATCAATTTTTAAGTAACTCCTAAAAGTGAATTGAAAGCATATGTGTCTCTTGCTTTCTCACTTACTACAGGTGGCGTGATTACATCTAGACACATCCATGGTGCTGCAAATGGCATTGTTTCATTTTTTTCACTAGCGAATATTCCATCTGTACATGGAGGAGTTCTTCTTTGTCCACCCATCTGTTGGTAGACTTTTTGGTTACTTCCATATGCTGGCTATTGTATTACTGTGCCATGCAGATTTGCCTGCCTGTGTCTTTCCAATTCTCTCTTCTTAGATTATAGGTCGAGGAGTGGGCCTGCTGGATCATATGGTAGCTCAATGTTTACCTTTTTAAGGCACCTCCATTCTGCTGTCATTTGTAGCCCTCTCCAACTTACGTCCCACTTGAATTTGAGGGTATGCATTTCTCCACAACACCTTCAGCATTTATTGTTTGTAGTTTCCTTGCTGATGGTTATTCTGACAAGTGTGAGCTGATACCTCTTTGTGGTTGAATTTGCATGTGCCTCATAATCCGGTGAAATTGAGCTTTAAGGCATGTCCTTTTTATTTTTCAAGCTGTGATTACTCCTTAGTTCTTCAAAGTCATCTCTTAAAATATGTGTCACATTTTGAAATGTTTTGGCCATTACCTCCCTCAAGACATTTTGAGGGCAGGTTTCATTTACAATCCTGCAGTACTTGTTCCTATGAAATGACCATGAGCACAGGCTTTAAAGCTGCTTTTGCAGGTAACTGCCAGAGGGTGGCAGCCTTTCTATGTTCCCCACCCTGGTACCTAGGGAAAAGCCCTTGCGGCTTGTGGTGTTTCTCGGTTATAAATTAGAGTGGAGTGTGCCCGGACAAACCCACACAAGCTGATGTCTCCTGAATTTTGTTGGTTTTTTAAATGTAATTTTTATTTTTGATTAGAGTAATTTCCCACTGGGTACGTGGAGCACTTCTACTTTGTGCATTCCTCGGTTGATGGACATTTTCATTGCTTCCAGGTGTTGGCTATGGTAAATGTTGTTGGAGTGCTGGATTGCCAGCCTGTGACTTTTTAATTCTCATTTTCTCAGGTGATAGGCCCAGCAGTGGGTGTGATTGATTGACTGGTAGCACCGTGTTTCCCTTTTCAAAGCACCTTCTTTGTGTTTTCTTTAGTGCCTCTTACCACGTCCCCCTTAGAATCGAGGGTACGCATTCCTCCACAATCGATTTAGCATTTATTGTTTGCAGCATTTATGCTAATGGCCCTACTGGCTGCTGTGAGCTGATAGGGTTTTGTAATTTGGGTTTGCATTTCTTTGAAAATTCGTAAAACTCACCATTTTTCTCCATCGTTTTCTTTTCTGTTAAAAAAAGGAAACAATTGGGAGTACAATATAACTCTTGAAATTCTCTTCTTGGAAGGTTGCCGTCTTTTGAATTTTTTGGTCGATTTTCCACCCCAGAGTTTTTTTAGAGAGTAGGTGTCATTTCCCGAACTGCAACATTGGTGAATATTTAGTGACATTTAGCAATGGGTTTAAAGCTGCTGTTGTGGGAAGTGGCCTCAAGCAGGCAGCATTTCTCCATTCCCAAGTCTGGGTAGTAGGGCAGCAGAGCCTTTCTGGAAGTCGTGTTGCTAGGTTGTAAATTACATTGTAATGTGCATGGAGAAAGCCCCATAAGTTTATGTGTCATTATTTGTTCTTGTATTTTAAAAGTGTTTTAATTGGGGTAAAGCTTAGAATATTGTTTGTCCTAGGTGTACACAATCTGGTTCATTTGTACATTATATATGTCTATTCAAGTACAGATCCTCTTCCCATGTAAAATGTTACTGAGGGTTCCGCAGACCTCACTTGCTATATGGTCGGTCTTTTTGAGATATGTTTATAATATGTGTTTGTATACATATAGTAACACTAATCTTAATTTATCCCTTCCCCCCACCTTTCCTTTTAGATGAGCACAGTTTGTTTTCTAAGTCTGTGAGTGTCTTTCTCTGTGGAAATATGTTCATTTGTGTCACTTATTAGATAACGCCTATAAGTGATATCATAGAATATAGGTCTTTTGCTCTCCGACTTACCTCATGTTTCGTGATTATCTCCAGACTCATTTGTGGTGCCTCAGAGAGCAATGGTTCATTGTTTTCCATGGCTAATATTCCATTGTGTACATGGACCACTTCTTCTTTATCCATTCACGTGTTGTTGGGCATTTTCATTGGTTCACTGTCTTGGCTATTGTGAATAAGGCTGCACTGCAGCTTTTGCGGCCTGAGTCTTCTCGATTCTTGTCTTCTCAGGTGAGAGGTCCAATGGTGCGCCTGCTGGCTTGAATGGTACCTCCATTTTTACTTTTAAACACAGCTCCTTTCTGTTATCATTATTGGCTGTTACCCCTTTACGGCTCACCAGCAGGTAGAGGGTACACAGTTCTCTAAAACCCCTTCAGCATGTATTGTTTGTAGACTTTTTGCTGATGGTCAGTCGACTGGTGTAAGTTGAAACTTTTTATAGAATAGATTGCATGGGTCTAACACTCCCTGAGGTTGAGCTTTTATCCATTTTCCTTTTTTTTAAAACACCGTGAGTAAAACTTAACTCTTCATACTCTCTTCTTGAAACATTTGCCTGTTTTGAATTTTTTTGTCCATTCCCTCCTTCAGCACATTTTTTTTAGGGCAGGTGTCCTTTACAGCCCTGAGTCCTTGTGTATGTTAAGTGAGCATTAGCTGTGAGTTTAAAGCTGCTCTTGCAGGAAACGGCCACAAGGTGGCAGCATTTCTCCTTTTCCAAATTTCGTAACTAGGGAAACAGAGGCTTAATGGAAGTGGTGTTCTAGGTTGTAAATTAGAATGGAATGTGTCAGGAAAAAGCCCTTTAAGTTTATGTCTGATTACTTCTTGTTCATATTTGTAATTTACTTTTTATTCTTTATCCCAGCACATTTGATTACAATGGTTTGTTTTTTCTAGGTGTGCAAGATGTGCTTCTTTCACACATATACATGTATCTATTCTTCCACGCATCCTTTTCCCATGTAGGTCATGACACAATGTTGAGTAGTCTTCTCCTGGTCTTCCGTACGTCTTTGTTGATTATATATTTCACATGGTTTGTATATCTCTGTTAACCCCAATATGGTAATGTATCCAATCCTCATCCCTTTCTATTTGGTGAACCATAAGATTTTTCTAATGAATCTCTGATTGCCTTCCTCTGTGGAAATATCTTCACTGGTATCAATTTTTAAGTAACTCCTAAAAGTGATATGATAGGATATGTGTCTTTTGCTTTCTCACTTACTACAGGTGGCGTGCTTACGTCTAGACTCATGTATGGGCTGCAAATGGCATTGTTTCATTTTTTTCACTAGCGAATATTCCATCTGTACATGGAGGAGTTCTTCTTTGTCCACCCATCTGTTGGTGGACTTTTTGGTTACTTCCATATCTTGGCTATTGTAATACTGTGCCATGCAGATTTGCCTGCCTGTGTCTTTCCAATTCTCTCTTCTTAGATTATAGGTCGAGGAGTGAGCCTGCTGGATCATATGGTAGCTCAATGTTTACCTTTTTAAGGCACCTCCATTCTGCTCTCATTTGTGGCCCTTTCCAACTTACGTCCCCCTTGAAGTTGAGGGTACGCATTTCTCCACAACACCTTCAGCATTTTTGTCTGTAGATTTCTTGTTAATGGTTATTCTGACAATTGTGAGCTGATACCTTTTTGTGGTTGAATTTGCATGTGCCTCATAATCCGGTGAAATTGAGCTTTAAGGCATGTCCTTTTTATTTTTCAAGCTGTGATTACTCCTTAGTTCTTCAAAGTGATCTCTTAAAATATGTGTCACATTTTGAAATGTTTTGGCCATTACCTCCCTCAAGACATTTTGAGGGCAGGTTTCATTTACAATCCTGCAGTACTTGTTCCTATGAAATGACCATGAGCACAGGCTTTAAAGCTGCTTTTGCAGGTAACTGCCAGAGGGTGGCAGCCTTTCTATGTTCCCCACCCTTGTACCTAGGGAAAAGCCCTTGTGGCCTGTGGTGTTTCTCGGTTATAAATTACAGTGGAGTGTGCCCGGACAAACCCACACAAGCTGATGTCTCCTGAATTTTGTTGGTTTTTTAAATGTAATTTTTATTTTTTATTAGAGTAATTTCCCACTGGGTACGTGGAGCACTTCTACTTTGTGCATTCCTCGGTTGATGGACATTTTCATTGCTTCCAGGTGTTGGCTATGGTAAATGTTGTTGGAGTGCTGGATTGCCAGCCTGTGACTTTTTGATTCTCATTTTCACAGGTGATAGGCCCAGCAGTGGGTGTGATTGACTGACTGGTAGCACCGTGTTTTCCTTTTCAAAGCACCTTCTTTGTGTTTTCATTACTGGCACTTACCACGTCCCCCTTAGAATCGAGGGTACGCATTTCTCCACAATCGCTTCAGCATTTATTGTTTGCCGCATTTATGCTAATGGCCGTACTGGCTGCTGTGAGCTGATAGGTTTTTGTAATTTGGGTTTGCATGTCTTTGAAAATTCATAAAACTCATCATTTTTCTCCACCGTTTACTTTTCTGTTAAAAAACAGGAAACAGTTGGGAGTACAATATATCTCTTGAAATTGTCTTCTTGGAAGGTTGCCCTATTTTGAAATTTTTGGTCGATTTTCCACCCCAGAATTTTTTTAGAGAGCAGGTGTCATTTCCCGAACTGCAAGTTTGGTAAATATTTAGTGACCTTTAGCAATGGGTTTAAAGCTGCTGTTGTGGGAAGTGGCCTCAAGAAGGCAGCATTTCTCCATTCCCAAATCTGGGTAGTGGGGCAGCAGAGCCTTTCTGGCAGTCGTGTTCCTAGGTTGTAAATTAAATTGGAATGTGCATGGAGAAACCCCCATACTTTTATGTCTCTTTATTTCTTCTTGGATTTAAAATTTTTTTTTAATTGGGGTAAAGCTTAGAATATTGTTTGTCCTAGGTGTACACAATCTGGTTCATTTGTACATTATATATTTCTATTCAAGTACAGATCCTCTTCCCATGTAAAATGTTACAGAGGGATCCACAGACCTCCCTTGCTACATGGTCGGTCTTTTTGAGATATGTATATAATATGTGTTTGTATAGATATAGCAACACTAATCTTAATTTATCCATTCTCCCCACCTTTCCTTTTAGATGAGCATAGTTTGTTTTCTAAGTCTGTGAGTGTCTTTCTCTGTGGAAATATATTCATTTGTGTCAGTTATTAGATAACGCCTATAAGTGATATCATAGAATACAGGTCTTTGGTTTCCGAGTTACCTCATGTTTCGTGATTATCTCCAGACTCATTTGTGGTGCCTCAAAGAGCAATGGTTCATTGTTTTCCATGGCTAATATCCCATTGTGTACATGGACCACTTCTTCTTTATCCATTCACCTGTTCTTGGACATTTTGATTGCTTCACTGTCTTGGCTATTGTGAATAAGGCTGCACTGCAGCTTTTGCGGCCTGTGTCTTCTCGATTCTTGTCTTCTCAGGTGAAAGGTCCAATGGTGCGCCTGCCGGATTGAATGGTACCTCCATTTTTACTTTTAAACACAGCTCCTTTCTGTTCTCATTATTGGCTGTTACCCCTTTCCGTCTCACCAGCAGGTAGAGGGTACACAGTTCTCTAAAACCCCTTCAGGATTTATTGTTTGTTGACTTTTTGCTGATGATCAGTCGACTGGTGTAAGTTGAAACTTTTTGTAGATTAGATTGCATGCGTCTAACACTCCCTGAGGTTGAGCTTTTATCCATTTTCCTTTTTTTTTAAAAAGAGTGTGAGTAAAACATAACTCTTCATAATCTCTTCTTGAAACATTTGCCTGTTTTGAATTTTTTTGTCCATTCCCACCTTCAGCACATTTTTTTAGGGCAGGTGTCCTTTAGAGCCCTGAGTCCTTGTGAATGTTAAGTGAGCATTAGCTGTGAGTTTAAAGCTGCTCTTGCAGGAGACAGCCACAAGGTGGCAGCGTTTCTCCTTTACCAAATTTGGTTACTACGGAAACAGAGCCTTAATGGAAGTGGTGTTCTAGGTTGTATATTAGAATGGAATGTGCCAGGAAAAAGCCCTTTAAGTTTATGTCTGATTACTTCTTGTTCATATTTGTAATTTACTTTTATTTTTTCTCCCAGCAAATTTGATTACAATGGTTTGATTGCTCTAGGTGTGCAAGATGTGGTTCTTTCACACATATACATGTATCTATTCTTCCTCGAATCCTTTTCCCATGTCGGGTTATGACACAATGTTGAGTAGTCTTCTCCTGGTCTTCCGTACGTCTTTGGTGGTTATATATTTCACATGGTTTGTATATCTCTGTTAACCCCAATATGATAATGTATCCAATCCTCATCCCTTTCTATATGGTGAACCATAAGTTTTTTTCATGAATCTGTGATTGCCTTTCCCTGTGGAAATATCTACATTGGCATCAATTTTTAAGTAACTCCTAAAAGTGAATTGATAGCATATGTGTCTCTTGCTTTCTCACTTACTACAGGTGGCGTGATTACATCTAGACTCATCCATGGTGCTGCAAATGGCATTGTTTCATTTTTTTCACTAGCGAATATTCCATCTGTACATGGAGGAGTTCTTCTTTGTCCACCCATCTGTTGGTAGACTTTTTGGTTACTTCCATATGCTGGCTATTGTAATACTGTGCCATGCAGATTTGCCTGCCTGTGTCTTTCCAATTCTCTCTTCTTAGATTATAGGTCGAGGAGTGGGCCTGCTGGATCATATGGTAGCTCAATGTTTACCTTTTTAAGGCACCTCCATTCTGCTGTCATTCGTAGCCCTCTCCAACTTACGTCCCACTTGAATTTGAGGGTATGCATTTCTCCACAACACCTTCAGCATTTATTGTTTGTAGTTTCCTTGCTGATGGTTATTCTGACAAGTGTGAGCTGATACCTCTTTGTGGTTGAATTTGCATGTGCCTCATAATCCGGTGAAATTGAGCTTTAAGGCATGTCCTTTTTATTTTTCAAGCTGTGATTACTCCTTAGTTCTTCAAAGTGATCTCTTAAAATATGTGTCACATTTTGAAATGTTTTGGCCATTACCTCCCTCAAGACATTTTGAGGGCAGGTTTCATTTACAATCCGGCAGTACTTGTTCCTATGAAATGACCATGATCACAGGCTTTAAAGCTGCATTTGCAGGTAACTGCCAGAGGGTGGCAGCCTTTCTATGTTCCCCACCCTTGTACCTAGGGAAAAGCCCTTGTGGCCTGTGGTGTTTCTCGGTTATAAATTACAGTGGAGTGTGCCCGGACAAACCCACACAAGCTGATGTCTCCTGAATTTTGTTGGTTTTTTAAATGTAATTTTTATTTTTTATTAGAGTAATTTCCCACTGGGTACGTGGAGCACTTCTACTTTGTGCATTCCTCGGTTGATGGACATTTTCATTGCTTCCAGGTGTTGGCTATGGTAAATGTTGTTGGAGTGCTGGATTGCCAGCCTGTGACTTTTTGATTCTCATTTTCACAGGTGATAGGCCCAGCAGTGGGTGTGATTGACTGACTGGTAGCACCGTGTTTTCCTTTTCAAAGCACCTTCTTTGTGTTTTCATTACTGGCACTTACCACGTCCCCCTTAGAATCGAGGGTACGCATTTCTCCACAATCGCTTCAGCATTTATTGTTTGCCGCATTTATGCTAATGGCCGTACTGGCTGCTGTGAGCTGATAGGTTTTTGTAATTTGGGTTTGCATGTCTTTGAAAATTCGTAAAACTCATCATTTTTCTCCACCGTTTACTTTTCTGTTAAAAAAAAGGAAACAGTTGGGAGTACAATATATCTCTTGAAATTGTCTTCTTGGAAGGTTGCCCTATTTTGAAATTTTTGGTCGATTTTCCACCCCAGAATTTTTTTAGAGAGCAGGTGTCATTTCCCGAACTGCAAGTTTGGTAAATATTTAGTGACCTTTAGCAATGGGTTTAAAGCTGCTGTTGTGGGAAGTGGCCTCAAGAAGGCAGCATTTCTCCATTCCCAAATCTGGGTAGTGGGGCAGCAGAGCCTTTCTGGCAGTCGTGTTCCTAGGTTGTAAATTAAATTGGAATGTGCATGGAGAAACCCCCATACTTTTATGTCTCTTTATTTCTTCTTGGATTTAAAATTTTTTTTTAATTGGGGTAAAGCTTAGAATATTGTTTGTCCTAGGTGTACACAATCTGGTTCATTTGTACATTATATATTTCTATTCAAGTACAGATCCTCTTCCCATGTAAAATGTTACAGAGGGATCCACAGACCTCCCTTGCTACATGGTCGGTCTTTTTGAGATATGTATATAATATGTGTTTGTATAGATATAGCAACACTAATCTTAATTTATCCATTCTCCCCACCTTTCCTTTTAGATGAGCATAGTTTGTTTTCTAAGTCTGTGAGTGTCTTTCTCTGTGGAAATATATTCATTTGTGTCAGTTATTAGATAACGCCTATAAGTGATATCATAGAATACAGGTCTTTGGTTTCCGAGTTACCTCATGTTTCGTGATTATCTCCAGACTCATTTGTGGTGCCTCAAAGAGCAATGGTTCATTGTTTTCCATGGCTAATATCCCATTGTGTACATGGACCACTTCTTCTTTATCCATTCACCTGTTCTTGGACATTTTGATTGCTTCACTGTCTTGGCTATTGTGAATAAGGCTGCACTGCAGCTTTTGCGGCCTGTGTCTTCTCGATTCTTGTCTTCTCAGGTGAAAGGTCCAATGGTGCGCCTGCCGGATTGAATGGTACCTCCATTTTTACTTTTAAACACAGCTCC
Organism: Eschrichtius robustus; assembly: GCF_028021215.1. Classification (NCBI taxonomy): domain Eukaryota; kingdom Metazoa; phylum Chordata; class Mammalia; order Artiodactyla; family Eschrichtiidae; genus Eschrichtius; species Eschrichtius robustus. The sequence goes on from NC_090832.1 coordinate 84,196,032, forward strand.
TTTCTGTTCTCATTATTGGCTGTTACCCCTTTCCGTCTCACCAGCAGGTAGAGGGTACACAGTTCTCTAAAACCCCTTCAGGATTTATTGTTTGTTGACTTTTTGCTGATGATCAGTCGACTGGTGTAAGTTGAAACTTTTTGTAGATTAGATTGCATGCGTCTAACACTCCCTGAGGTTGAGCTTTTATCCATTTTCCTTTTTTTTAAAAAGAGTGTGAGTAAAACATAACTCTTCATAATCTCTTCTTGAAACATTTGCCTGTTTTGAATTTTTTTGTCCATTCCCACCTTCAGCACATTTTTTTAGGGCAGGTGTCCTTTAGAGCCCTGAGTCCTTGTGAATGTTAAGTGAGCATTAGCTGTGAGTTTAAAGCTGCTCTAGCAGGAGACAGCCACAAGGTGGCAGCGTTTCTCCTTTACCAAATTTGGTTACTACGGAAACAGAGGCTTAAAGGAAGTGGTGTTCTAGGTTGTATATTAGAATGGAATGTGCCAGGAAAAAGCCCTTTAAGTTTATGTCTGATTACTTCTTGTTCATATTTGTAATTTACTTTTATTTTTTATCCCAGCAAATTTGATTACAATGGTTTGATTGCTCTAGGTGTGCAAGATGTGGTTCTTTCACACATATACATGTATCTATTCTTCCTCGAATCCTTTTCCCATGTCCGGTTATGACACAATGTTGAGTAGTCTTCTCCTGGTCTTCCGTACGTCTTTGGTGGTTATATATTTCACATGGTTTGTATATCTCTGTTAACCCCAATATGATAATGTATCCAATCCTCATCCCTTTCTATATGGTGAACCATAAGTTTTTTTCATGAATCTGTGATTGCCTTTCTCTGTGGAAATATCTACATTGGCATCAATTTTTAAGTAACTCCTAAAAGTGAATTGAAAGCATATGTGTCTCTTGCTTTCTCACTTACTACAGGTGGCGTGATTACATCTAGACTCATCCATGGTGCTGCAAATGGCATTGTTTCATTTTTTTCACTAGCGAATATTCCATCTGTACATGGAGGAGTTCTTCTTTGTCCACCCATCTGTTGGTAGACTTTTTGGTTACTTCCATATGCTGGCTATTGTATTACTGTGCCATGCAGATTTGCCTGCCTGTGTCTTTCCAATTCTCTCTTCTTAGATTATAGGTCGAGGAGTGGGCCTGCTGGATCATATGGTAGCTCAATGTTTACCTTTTTAAGGCACCTCCATTCTGCTGTCATTCGTAGCCCTCTCCAACTTACGTCCCACTTGAATTTGAGGGTATGCATTTCTCCACAACACCTTCAGCATTTATTATTTGTAGTTTCCTTGCTGATGGTTATTCTGACAAGTGTGAGCTGATACCTCTTTGTGGTTGAATTTGCATGTGCCTCATAATCCGGTGAAATTGAGCTTTAAGGCATGTCCTTTTTATTTTTCAAGCTGTGATTACTCCTTAGTTCTTCAAAGTGATCTCTTAAAATATGTGTCACATTTTGAAATGTTTTGGCCATTACCTCCCTCAAGACATTTTGAGGGCAGGTTTCATTTACAATCCTGCAGTACTTGTTCCTATGAAATGACCATGAGCACAGGCTTTAAAGCTGCTTTTGCAGGTAACTGCCAGAGGGTGGCAGCCTTTCTATGTTCCCCACCCTGGTACCTAGGGAAAAGCCCTTGCGGCCTGTGGTGTTTCTCGGTTATAAATTAGAGTGGAGTGTGCCCGGACAAACCCACACAAGCTGATGTCTCCTGAATTTTGTTGGTTTTTTAAATGTAATTTTTATTTTTTATTAGAGTAATTTCCCACTGGGTACGTGGAGCACTTCTACTTTGTGCATTCCTCGGTTGATGGACATTTTCATTGCTTCCAGGTGTTGGCTATGGTAAATGTTGTTGGAGTGCTGGATTGCCAGCCTGTGACTTTTTAATTCTCATTTTCTCAGGTGATAGGCCCAGCAGTGGGTGTGATTGATTGACTGGTAGCACCGTGTTTCCCTTTTCAAAGCACCTTCTTTGTGTTTTCTTTAGTGCCTCTTACCACGTCACCCTTAGAATCGAGGGTACGCATTCCTCCACAATCGATTTAGCATTTATTGTTTGCAGCATTTATGCTAATGGCCCTACTGGCTGCTGTGAGCTGATAGGGTTTTGTAATTTGGGTTTGCATGTCTTTGAAAATTCGTAAAACTCACCATTTTTCTCCACCGTTTTCTTTTCTGTTAAAAAAAGGAAACAATTGGGAGTACAATATAACTCTTGAAATTCTCTTCTTGGAAGGTTGCCGTCTTTTGAATTTTTTGGTCGATTTTCCACCCCAGAGTTTTTTTACAGAGTAGGTGTCATTTCCCGAACTGCAACATTGGTGAATATTTAGTGACATTTAGCAATGGGTTTAAAGCTGCTGTTGTGGGAAGTGGCCTCAAGCAGGCAGCATTTCTCCATTCCCAAGTCTGGGTAGTAGGGCAGCAGAGCCTTTCTGGAAGTCGTGTTGCTAGGTTGTAAATTACATTGTAATGTGCATGGAGAAAGCCCCATAAGTTTATGTGTCATTATTTGTTCTTGTATTTTAAAAGTGTTTTAATTGGGGTAAAGCTTAGAATATTGTTTGTCCTAGGTGTACACAATCTGGTTCATTTGTACATTATATATGTCTATTCAAGTACAGATCCTCTTCCCATGTAAAATGTTACTGAGGGTTCCGCAGACCTCACTTGCTATATGGTCGGTCTTTTTGAGATATGTTTATAATATGTGTTTGTATACATATAGTAACACTAATCTTAATTTATCCCTTCCCCCCACCTTTCCTTTTAGATGAGCACAGTTTGTTTTCTAAGTCTGTGAGTGTCTTTCTCTGTGGAAATATGTTCATTTGTGTCAGTTATTAGATAACGCCTATAAGTGATATCATAGAATATAGGTCTTTTGCTCTCCGACTTACCTCATGTTTCGTGATTATCTCCAGACTCATTTGTGGTGCCTCAGAGAGCAATGGTTCATTGTTTTCCATGGCTAATATTCCATTGTGTACATGGACCACTTCTTCTTTATCCATTCACCTGTTGTTGGGCATTTTCATTGCTTCACTGTCTTGGCTATTGTGAATAAGGCTGCACTGCAGCTTTTGCGGCCTGAGTCTTCTCGATTCTTGTCTTCTCAGGTGAGAGGTCCAATGGTGCGCCTGCTGGCTTGAATGGTACCTCCATTTTTACTTTTAAACACAGCTCCTTTCTGTTATCATTATTGGCTGTTACCCCTTTACGGCTCACCAGCAGGTAGAGGGTACACAGTTCTCTAAAACCCCTTCAGCATGTATTGTTTGTAGACTTTTTGCTGATGGTCAGTCGACTGGTGTAAGTTGAAACTTTTTATAGAATAGATTGCATGGGTCTAACACTCCCTGAGGTTGAGCTTTTATCCATTTTCCTTTTTTTTAAAACACCGTGAGTAAAACTTAACTCTTCATACTCTCTTCTTGAAACATTTGCCTGTTTTGAATTTTTTTGTCCATTCCCTCCTTCAGCACATTTTTTTTAGGGCAGGTGTCCTTTACAGCCCTGAGTCCTTGTGTATGTTAAGTGAGCATTAGCTGTGAGTTTAAAGCTGCTCTTGCAGGAAACGGCCACAAGGTGGCAGCATTTCTCCTTTTCCAAATTTCGTAACTAGGGAAACAGAGGCTTAATGGAAGTGGTGTTCTAGGTTGTAAATTAGAATGGAATGTGTCAGGAAAAAGCCCTTTAAGTTTATGTCTGATTACTTCTTGTTCGTATTTGTAATTTACTTTTTATTCTTTATCCCAGCACATTTGATTACAATGGTTTGTTTTTTCTAGGTGTGCAAGATGTGCTTCTTTCACACATATACATGTATCTATTATTCCACGCATCCTTTTCCCATGTAGGTCATGACACAATGTTGAGTAGTCTTCTCCTGGTCTTCCGTACGTCTTTGTTGATTATATATTTCACATGGTTTGTATATCTCTGTTAACCCCAATATGGTAATGTATCCAATCCTCATCCCTTTCTATTTGGTGAACCATAAGATTTTTTTAATGAATTTCTGATTGCCTTCCTCTGTGGAAATATCTTCACTGGTATTAATTTTTAAGTAACTCCTAAAAGTGATATGATAGGATATGTGTCTTTTGCTTTCTCACTTACTGCAGGTGGCGTGCTTACGTCTAGACTCATGTATGGGCTGCAAATGGCATTGTTTCATTTTTTTCACTAGCGAATATTCCATCTGTACATGGAGGAGTTCTTCTTTGTCCACCCATCTGTTGGTGGACTTTTTGGTTACTTCCATATCTTGGCTATTGTAATACTGTGCCATGCAGATTTGCCTGCCTGTGTCTTTCCAATTCTCTCTTCTTAGATTATAGGTCGAGGAGTGAGCCTGCTGGATCATATGGTAGCTCAATGTTTACCTTTTTAAGGCACCTCCATTCTGCTCTCATTTGTGGCCCTTTCCAACTTACGTCCCCCTTGAAGTTGAGGGTACACATTTCTCCACAACACCTTCAGCATTTTTGTCTGTAGATTTCTTGTTGATGGTTATTCTGACAATTGTGAGCTGATACCTTTTTGTGGTTGAATTCGCACGTGCCTCATAATCCGTTGAAATTGAGCTTTAAGGCATGTCCTTTTTATTTTTCAAGCTGTGATTACCCCTTAGTTCTTCAAATTGTTCTCTTAAAGTATGCGTCACATTTTGAAATGTTTTGGCCATTACCTCCCTCAAGACATTTTGAGGGCAGGTTTCATTTACAATCCTGCAGTACTTGTTCCTATGAAATGACCATGAGCACAGGCTTTAAAGCTGCTTTTGCAGGTAACTGCCAGAGGGTGGCAGCCTTTCTATGTTCCCCACCCTGGTACCTAGGGAAAAGCCCTTGCGGCCTGTGGTGTTTCTCGGTTATAAATTAGAGTGGAGTGTGCCCGGACAAACCCACACAAGCTGATGTCTCCTGAATTTTGTTGGTTTTTTAAATGTAATTTTTATTTTTTATTAGAGTAATTTCCCACTGGGTACGTGGAGCACTTCTACTTTGTGCATTCCTCGGTTGATGGACATTTTCATTGCTTCCAGGTGTTGGCTATGGTAAATGTTGTTGGAGTGCTGGATTGACAGCCTGTGACTTTTTAATTCTCATTTTCTCAGGTGATAGGCCCAGCAGTGGGTGTGATTGATTGACTGGTAGCACCGTGTTTCCCTTTTCAAAGCACCTTCTTTGTGTTTTCTTTAGTGCCTCTTACCGCGTCCCCCTTAGAATCGAGGGTACGCATTCCTCCACAATCGATTTAGCATTTATTGTTTGCAGCATTTATGCTAATGGCCCTACTGGCTGCTGTGAGCTGATAGGGTTTTGTAATTTGGGTTTGCATGTCTTTGAAAATTCGTAAAACTCACCATTTTTCTCCACCGTTTTCTTTTCTGTTAAAAAAAGGAAACAATTGGGAGTACAATATAACTCTTGAAATTCTCTTCTTGGAAGGTTGCCGTCTTTTGAATTTTTTGGTCGATTTTCCACCCCAGAGTTTTTTTAGAGAGCAGGTGTCATTTCCCGAACTGCAAGTTTGGTAAATATTTAGTGACCTTTAGCAATGGGTTTAAAGCTGCTGTTGTGGGAAGTGGCCTCAAGAAGGCAGCATTTCTCCATTCCCAAATCTGGGTAGTGGGGCAGCAGAGCCTTTCTGGCAGTCGTGTTCCTAGGTTGTAAATTAAATTGGAATGTGCATGGAGAAACCCCCATACTTTTATGTCTCTTTATTTCTTCTTGGATTTAAAATTTTTTTTTAATTGGGGTAAAGCTTAGAATATTGTTTGTCCTAGGTGTACACAATCTGGTTCATTTGTACATTATATATTTCTATTCAAGTACAGATCCTCTTCCCATGTAAAATGTTACAGAGGGATCCACAGACCTCCCTTGCTACATGGTCGGTCTTTTTGAGATATGTATATAATATGTGTTTGTATAGATATAGCAACACTAATCTTAATTTATCCATTCTCCCCACCTTTCCTTTTAGATGAGCATAGTTTGTTTTCTAAGTCTGTGAGTGTCTTTCTCTGTGGAAATATATTCATTTGTGTCAGTTATTAGATAACGCCTATAAGTGATATCATAGAATACAGGTCTTTGGTTTCCGAGTTACCTCATGTTTCGTGATTATCTCCAGACTCATTTGTGGTGCCTCAAAGAGCAATGGTTCATTGTTTTCCATGGCTAATATCCCATTGTGTACATGGACCACTTCTTCTTTATCCATTCACCTGTTCTTGGACATTTTGATTGCTTCACTGTCTTGGCTATTGTGAATAAGGCTGCACTGCAGCTTTTGCGGCCTGTGTCTTCTCGATTCTTGTCTTCTCAGGTGAAAGGTCCAATGGTGCGCCTGCCGGATTGAATGGTACCTCCATTTTTACTTTTAAACACAGCTCCTTTCTGTTCTCATTATTGGCTGTTACCCCTTTCCGTCTCACCAGCAGGTAGAGGGTACACAGTTCTCTAAAACCCCTTCAGGATTTATTGTTTGTTGACTTTTTGCTGATGATCAGTCGACTGGTGTAAGTTGAAACTTTTTGTAGATTAGATTGCATGCGTCTAACACTCCCTGAGGTTGAGCTTTTATCCATTTTCCTTTTTTTTAAAAAGAGTGTGAGTAAAACATAACTCTTCATAATCTCTTCTTGAAACATTTGCCTGTTTTGAATTTTTTTGTCCATTCCCACCTTCAGCACATTTTTTTAGGGCAGGTGTCCTTTAGAGCCCTGAGTCCTTGTGAATGTTAAGTGAGCATTAGCTGTGAGTTTAAAGCTGCTCTTGCAGGAGACAGCCACAAGGTGGCAGCGTTTCTCCTTTACCAAATTTGGTTACTACGGAAACAGAGGCTTAAAGGAAGTGGTGTTCTAGGTTGTATATTAGAATGGAATGTGCCAGGAAAAAGCCCTTTAAGTTTATGTCTGATTACTTCTTGTTCATATTTGTAATTTACTTTTATTTTTTATCCCAGCAAATTTGATTACAATGGTTTGATTGCTCTAGGTGTGCAAGATGTGGTTCTTTCACACATATACATGTATCTATTCTTCCTCGAATCCTTTTCCCATGTCGGGTTATGACACAATGTTGAGTAGTCTTCTCCTGGTCTTCCGTACGTCTTTGGTGGTTATATATTTCACATGGTTTGTATATCTCTGTTAACCCCAATATGATAATGTATCCAATCCTCATCCCTTTCTATATGGTGAACCATAAGTTTTTTTCATGAATCTGTGATTGCCTTTCTCTGTGGAAATATCTACATTGGCATCAATTTTTAAGTAACTCCTAAAAGTGAATTGATAGCATATGTGTCTCTTGCTTTCTCACTTACTACAGGTGGCGTGATTACATCTAGACTCATCCATGGTGCTGCAAATGGCATTGTTTCATTTTTTTCACTAGCGAATATTCCATCTGTACATGGAGGAGTTCTTCTTTGTCCACCCATCTGTTGGTAGACTTTTTGGTTACTTCCATATGCTGGCTATTGTAATACTGTGCCATGCAGATTTGCCTGCCTGTGTCTTTCCAATTCTCTCTTCTTAGATTATAGGTCGAGGAGTGGGCCTGCTGGATCATATGGTAGCTCAATGTTTACCTTTATAAGGCACCTCCATTCTGCTGTCATTCGTAGCCCTCTCCAACTTACGTCCCACTTGAATTTGAGGGTATGCATTTCTCCACAACACCTTCAGCATTTATTGTTTGTAGTTTCCTTGCTGATGGTTATTCTGACAAGTGTGAGCTGATACCTCTTTGTGGTTGAATTTGCATGTGCCTCATAATCCGGTGAAATTGAGCTTTAAGGCATGTCCTTTTTATTTTTCAAGCTGTGATTACTCCTTAGTTCTTCAAAGTGATCTCTTAAAATATGTGTCACATTTTGAAATGTTTTGGCCATTACCTCCCTCAAGACATTTTGAGGGCAGGTTTCATTTACAATCCGGCAGTACTTGTTCCTATGAAATGACCATGATCACAGGCTTTAAAGCTGCTTTTGCAGGTAACTGCCAGAGGGTGGCAGCCTTTCTATGTTCCCCACCCTTGTACCTAGGGAAAAGCCCTTGTGGCCTGTGGTGTTTCTCGGTTATAAATTACAGTGGAGTGTGCCCGGACAAACCCACACAAGCTGATGTCTCCTGAATTTTGTTGGTTTTTTAAATGTAATTTTTATTTTTTATTAGAGTAATTTCCCACTGGGTACGTGGAGCACTTCTACTTTGTGCATTCCTCGGTTGATGGACATTTTCATTGCTTCCAGGTGTTGGCTATGGTAAATGTTGTTGGAGTGCTGGATTGCCAGCCTGTGACTTTTTGATTCTCATTTTCACAGGTGATAGGCCCAGCAGTGGGTGTGATTGACTGACTGGTAGCACCGTGTTTTCCTTTTCAAAGCACCTTCTTTGTGTTTTCATTACTGGCACTTACCACGTCCCCCTTAGAATCGAGGGTACGCATTTCTCCACAATCGCTTCAGCATTTATTGTTTGCCGCATTTATGCTAATGGCCGTACTGGCTGCTGTGAGCTGATAGGTTTTTGTAATTTGGGTTTGCATGTCTTTGAAAATTCATAAAACTCATCATTTTTCTCCACCGTTTACTTTTCTGTTAAAAAAAAGGAAACAGTTGGGAGTACAATATATCTCTTGAAATTGTCTTCTTGGAAGGTTGCCCTATTTTGAAATTTTTGGTCGATTTTCCACCCCAGAATTTTTTTAGAGAGCAGGTGTCATTTCCCGAACTGCAAGTTTGGTAAATATTTAGTGACCTTTAGCAATGGGTTTAAAGCTGCTGTTGTGGGAAGTGGCCTCAAGAAGGCAGCATTTCTCCATTCCCAAATCTGGGTAGTGGGGCAGCAGAGCCTTTCTGGCAGTCGTGTTCCTAGGTTGTAAATTAAATTGGAATGTGCATGGAGAAACCCCCATACTTTTATGTCTCTTTATTTCTTCTTGGATTTAAAATTTTTTTTTAATTGGGGTAAAGCTTAGAATATTGTTTGTCCTAGGTGTACACAATCTGGTTCATTTGTACATTATATATTTCTATTCAAGTACAGATCCTCTTCCCATGTAAAATGTTACAGAGGGATCCACAGACCTCCCTTGCTACATGGTCGGTCTTTTTGAGATATGTATATAATATGTGTTTGTATAGATATAGCAACACTAATCTTAATTTATCCATTCTCCCCACCTTTCCTTTTAGATGAGCATAGTTTGTTTTCTAAGTCTGTGAGTGTCTTTCTCTGTGGAAATATATTCATTTGTGTCAGTTATTAGATAACGCCTATAAGTGATATCATAGAATACAGGTCTTTGGTTTCCGAGTTACCTCATGTTTCGTGATTATCTCCAGACTCATTTGTGGTGCCTCAAAGAGCAATGGTTCATTGTTTTCCATGGCTAATATCCCATTGTGTACATGGACCACTTCTTCTTTATCCATTCACCTGTTCTTGGACATTTTGATTGCTTCACTGTCTTGGCTATTGTGAATAAGGCTGCACTGCAGCTTTTGCGGCCTGTGTCTTCTCGATTCTTGTCTTCTCAGGTGAAAGGTCCAATGGTGCGCCTGCCGGATTGAATGGTACCTCCATTTTTACTTTTAAACACAGCTCCTTTCTGTTCTCATTATTGGCTGTTACCCCTTTCCGTCTCACCAGCAGGTAGAGGGTACACAGTTCTCTAAAACCCCTTCAGGATTTATTGTTTGTTGACTTTTTGCTGATGATCAGTCGACTGGTGTAAGTTGAAACTTTTTGTAGATTAGATTGCATGCGTCTAACACTCCCGGAGGTTGAGCTTTTATCCATTTTCCTTTTTTTTTAAAAAGAGTGTGAGTAAAACATAACTCTTCATAATCTCTTCTTGAAACATTTGCCTGTTTTGAATTTTTTTGTCCATTCCCACCTTCAGCACATTTTTTTAGGGCAGGTGTCCTTTAGAGCCCTGAGTCCTTGTGAATGTTAAGTGAGCATTAGCTGTGAGTTTAAAGCTGCTCTTGCAGGAGACAGCCACAAGGTGGCAGCGTTTCTCCTTTACCAAATTTGGTTACTACGGAAACAGAGCCTTAATGGAAGTGGTGTTCTAGGTTGTATATTAGAATGGAATGTGCCAGGAAAAAGCCCTTTAAGTTTATGTCTGATTACTTCTTGTTCATATTTGTAATTTACTTTTATTTTTTCTCCCAGCAAATTTGATTACAATGGTTTGATTGCTCTAGGTGTGCAAGATGTGGTTCTTTCACACATATACATGTATCTATTCTTCCTCGAATCCTTTTCCCATGTCGGGTTATGACACAATGTTGAGTAGTCTTCTCCTGGTCTTCCGTACGTCTTTGGTGGTTATATATTTCACATGGTTTGTATATCTCTGTTAACCCCAATATGATAATGTATCCAATCCTCATCCCTTTCTATATGGTGAACCATAAGTTTTTTTCATGAATCTGTGATTGCCTTTCCCTGTGGAAATATCTACATTGGCATCAATTTTTAAGTAACTCCTAAAAGTGATATGATAGCATATGTGTCTCTTGCTTTCTCACTTACTACAGGTGGCGTGATTACATCTAGACTCATCCATGGTGCTGCAAATGGCATTGTTTCATTTTTTTCACTAGCGAATATTCCATCTGTACATGGAGGAGTTCTTCTTTGTCCACCCATCTGTTGGTGGACTTTTTGGTTACTTCCATATCTTGGCTATTGTAATACTGTGCCATGCAGATTTGCCTGCCTGTGTCTTTCCAATTCTCTCTTCTTAGATTATAGGTCGAGGAGTGAGCCTGCTGGATCATATGGTAGCTCAATGTTTACCTTTTTAAGGCACCTCCATTCTGCTCTCATTTGTGGCCCTTTCCAACTTACGTCCCCCTTGAAGTTGAGGGTACACATTTCTCCACAACACCTTCAGCATTTTTGTCTGTAGATTTCTTGTTGATGGTTATTCTGACAATTGTGAGCTGATACCTTTTTGTCGTTGAATTCGCACGTGCCTCATAATCCGTTGAAATTGAGCTTTAAGGCATGTCCTTTTTATTTTTCAAGCTGTGATTACCCCTTAGTTCTTCAAATTGTTCTCTTAAAGTATGCGTCACATTTTGAAATGTTTTGGCCATTACCTCCCTCAAGACATTTTGAGGGCAGGTTTCATTTACAATCCTGCAGTACTTGTTCCTATGAAATGACCATGAGCACAGGCTTTAAAGCTGCTTTTGCAGGTAACTGCCAGAGGGTGGCAGCCTTTCTATGTTCCCCACCCTGGTACCTAGGGAAAAGCCCTTGCGGCCTGTGGTGTTTCTCGGTTATAAATTAGAGTGGAGTGTGCCCGGACAAACCCACACAAGCTGATGTCTCCTGAATTTTGTTGGTTTTTTAAATGTAATTTTTATTTTTTATTAGAGTAATTTCCCACTGGGTACGTGGAGCACTTCTACTTTGTGCATTCCTCGGTTGATGGACATTTTCATTGCTTCCAGGTGTTGGCTATGGTAAATGTTGTTGGAGTGCTGGATTGCCAGCCTGTGACTTTTTAATTCTCATTTTCTCAGGTGATAGGCCCAGCAGTGGGTGTGATTGATTGACTGGTAGCACCGTGTTTCCCTTTTCAAAGCACCTTCTTTGTGTTTTCTTTAGTGCCTCTTACCGCGTCCCCCTTAGAATCGAGGGTACGCATTCCTCCACAATCGATTTAGCATTTATTGTTTGCAGCATTTATGCTAATGGCCCTACTGGCTTCTGTGAGCTGATAGGGTTTTGTAATTTGGGTTTGCATGTCTTTGAAAATTCGTAAAACTCACCATTTTTCTCCACCGTTTTCTTTTCTGTTAAAAAAAGGAAACAATTGGGAGTACAATATAACTCTTGAAATTCTCTTCTTGGAAGGTTGCCGTCTTTTGAATTTTTTGGTCGATTTTCCACCCCAGAGTTTTTTTAGAGAGCAAGTGTCATTTCCCGAACTGCAAGTTTGGTAAATATTTAGTGACCTTTAGCAATGGGTTTAAAGCTGCTGTTGTGGGAAGTGGCCTCAAGAAGGCAGCATTTCTCCATTCCCAAATCTGGGTAGTGGGGCAGCAGAGCCTTTCTGGCAGTCGTGTTCCTAGGTTGTAAATTAAATTGGAATGTGCATGGAGAAACCCCCATACTTTTATGTCTCTTTATTTCTTCTTGGATTTAAAATTTTTTTTTAATTGGGGTAAAGCTTAGAATATTGTTTGTCCTAGGTGTACACAATCTGGTTCATTTGTACATTATATATTTCTATTCAAGTACAGATCCTCTTCCCATGTAAAATGTTACAGAGGGATCCACAGACCTCCCTTGCTACATGGTCGGTCTTTTTGAGATATGTATATAATATGTGTTTGTATAGATATAGCAACACTAATCTTAATTTATCCATTCTCCCCACCTTTCCTTTTAGATGAGCATAGTTTGTTTTCTAAGTCTGTGAGTGTCTTTCTCTGTGGAAATATATTCATTTGTGTCAGTTATTAGATAACGCCTATAAGTGATATCATAGAATACAGGTCTTTGGTTTCCGAGTTACCTCATGTTTCGTGATTATCTCCAGACTCATTTGTGGTGCCTCAAAGAGCAATGGTTCATTGTTTTCCATGGCTAATATCCCATTGTGTACATGGACCACTTCTTCTTTATCCATTCACCTGTTCTTGGACATTTTGATTGCTTCACTGTCTTGGCTATTGTGAATAAGGCTGCACTGCAGCTTTTGCGGCCTGTGTCTTCTCGATTCTTGTCTTCTCAGGTGAAAGGTCCAATGGTGCGCCTGCCGGATTGAATGGTACCTCCATTTTTACTTTTAAACACAGCTCCTTTCTGTTCTCATTATTGGCTGTTACCCCTTTCCGTCTCACCAGCAGGTAGAGGGTACACAGTTCTCTAAAACCCCTTCAGGATTTATTGTTTGTTGACTTTTTGCTGATGATCAGTCGACTGGTGTAAGTTGAAACTTTTTGTAGATTAGATTGCATGCGTCTAACACTCCCGGAGGTTGAGCTTTTATCCATTTTCCTTTTTTTTTAAAAAGAGTGTGAGTAAAACATAACTCTTCATAATCTCTTCTTGAAACATTTGCCTGTTTTGAATTTTTTTGTCCATTCCCACCTTCAGCACATTTTTTTAGGGCAGGTGTCCTTTAGAGCCCTGAGTCCTTGTGAATGTTAAGTGAGCATTAGCTGTGAGTTTAAAGCTGCTCTTGCAGGAGACAGCCACAAGGTGGCAGCGTTTCTCCTTTACCAAATTTGGTTACTACGGAAACAGAGCCTTAATGGAAGTGGTGTTCTAGGTTGTATATTAGAATGGAATGTGCCAGGAAAAAGCCCTTTAAGTTTATGTCTGATTACTTCTTGTTCATATTTGTAATTTACTTTTATTTTTTCTCCCAGCAAATTTGATTACAATGGTTTGATTGCTCTAGGTGTGCAAGATGTGGTTCTTTCACACATATACATGTATCTATTCTTCCTCGAATCCTTTTCCCATGTAGGGTTATGACACAATGTTGAGTAGTCTTCTCCTGGTCTTCCGTACGTCTTTGGTGGTTATATATTTCACATGGTTTGTATATCTCTGTTAACCTCAATATGATAATGTATCCAATCCTCATCCCTTTCTATATGGTGAACCATAAGTTTTTTTCATGAATCTGTGATTGCCTTTCTCTGTGGAAATATCTACATTGGCATCAATTTTTAAGTAACTCCTAAAAGTGAATTGAAAGCATATGTGTCTCTTGCTTTCTCACTTACTACAGGTGGCGTGATTACATCTAGACTCATCCATGGTGCTGCAAATGGCATTGTTTCATTTTTTTCACTAGCGAATATTCCATCTGTACATGGAGGAGTTCTTCTTTGTCCACCCATCTGTTGGTAGACTTTTTGGTTACTTCCATATGCTGGCTATTGTATTACTGTGCCATGCAGATTTGCCTGCCTGTGTCTTTCCAATTCTCTCTTCTTAGATTATAGGTCGAGGAGTGGGCCTGCTGGATCATATGGTAGCTCAATGTTTACCTTTTTAAGGCACCTCCATTCTGCTGTCATTCGTAGCGCTCTCCAACTTACGTCCCACTTGAATTTGAGGGTATGCATTTCTCCACAACACCTTCAGCATTTATTATTTGTAGTTTCCTTGCTGATGGTTATTCTGACAAGTGTGAGCTGATACCTCTTTGTGGTTGAATTTGCATGTGCCTCATAATCCGGTGAAATTGAGCTTTAAGGCATGTCCTTTTTATTTTTCAAGCTGTGATTACTCCTTAGTCCTTCAAAGTGATCTCTTAAAATATGTGTCACATTTTGAAATGTTTTGGCCATTACCTCCCTCAAGACATTTTGAGGGCAGGTTTCATTTACAATCCTGCAGTACTTGTTCCTATGAAATGACCATGAGCACAGGCTTTAAAGCTGCTTTTGCAGGTAACTGCCAGAGGGTGGCAGCCTTTCTATGTTCCCCACCCTGGTACCTAGGGAAAAGCCCTTGCGGCCTGTGGTGTTTCTCGGTTATAAATTAGAGTGGAGTGTGCCCGGACAAACCCACACAAGCTGATGTCTCCTGAATTTTGTTGGTTTTTTAAATGTAATTTTTATTTTTTATTAGAGTAATTTCCCACTGGGTACGTGGAGCACTTCTACTTTGTGCATTCCTCGGTTGATGGACATTTTCATTGCTTCCAGGTGTTGGCTATGGTAAATGTTGTTGGAGTGCTGGATTGCCAGCCTGTGACTTTTTAATTCTCATTTTCTCAGGTGATAGGCCCAGCAGTGGGTGTGATTGATTGACTGGTAGCACCGTGTTTCCCTTTTCAAAGCACCTTCTTTGCGTTTTCTTTAGTGCCTCTTACCACGTCACCCTTAGAATCGAGGGTACGCATTCCTCCACAATCGATTTAGCATTTATTGTTTGCAGCATTTATGCTAATGGCCCTACTGGCTGCTGTGAGCTGATAGGGTTTTGTAATTTGGGTTTGCATGTCTTTGAAAATTCGTAAAACTCACCATTTTTCTCCACCGTTTTCTTTTCTGTTAAAAAAAGGAAACAATTGGGAGTACAATATAACTCTTGAAATTCTCTTCTTGGAAGGTTGCCGTCTTTTGAATTTTTTGGTCGATTTTCCACCCCAGAGTTTTTTTAGAGAGTAGGTGTCATTTCCCGAACTGCAACATTGGTGAATATTTAGTAACATTTAGCAATGGGTTTAAAGCTGCTGTTGTGGGAAGTGGCCTCAAGCAGGCAGCATTTCTCCATTCCCAAGTCTGGGTAGTAGGGCAGCAGAGCCTTTCTGGAAGTCGTGTTGCTAGGTTGTAAATTACATTGTAATGTGCATGGAGAAAGCCCCATAAGTTTATGTGTCATTATTTGTTCTTGTATTTTAAAAGTGTTTTAATTGGGGTAAAGCTTAGAATATTGTTTGTCCTAGGTGTACACAATCTGGTTCATTTGTACATTATATATGTCTATTCAAGTACAGATCCTCTTCCCATGTAAAATGTTACTGAGGGTTCCGCAGACCTCACTTGCTATATGGTCGGTCTTTTTGAGATATGTTTATAATATGTGTTTGTATACATATAGTAACACTAATCTTAATTTATCCCTTCCCCCCACCTTTCCTTTTAGATGAGCACAGTTTGTTTTCTAAGTCTGTGAGTGTCTTTCTCTGTGGAAATATGTTCATTTGTGTCAGTTATTAGATAACGCCTATAAGTGATATCATAGAATATAGGTCTTTTGCTCTCCGACTTACCTCATGTTTCGTGATTATCTCCAGACTCATTTGTGGTGCCTCAGAGAGCAATGGTTCATTGTTTTCCATGGCTAATATTCCATTGTGTACATGGACCACTTCTTCTTTATCCATTCACGTGTTGTTGGGCATTTTCATTGGTTCACTGTCTTGGCTATTGTGAATAAGGCTGCACTGCAGCTTTTGCGGCCTGAGTCTTCTCGATTCTTGTCTTCTCAGGTGAGAGGTCCAATGGTGCGCCTGCTGGCTTGAATGGTACCTCCATTTTTACTTTTAAACACAGTTCCTTTCTGTTATCATTATTGGCTGTTACCCCTTTACGGCTCACCAGCAGGTAGAGGGTACACAGTTCTCTAAAACCCCTTCAGCATGTATTGTTTGTAGACTTTTTGCTGATGGTCAGTCGACTGGTGTAAGTTGAAACTTTTTATAGAATAGATTGCATGGGTCTAACACTCCCTGAGGTTGAGCTTTTATCCATTTTCCTTTTTTTTAAAACACCGTGAGTAAAACTTAACTCTTCATACTCTCTTCTTGAAACATTTGCCTGTTTTGAATTTTTTTGTCCATTCCCTCCTTCAGCACATTTTTTTTAGGGCAGGTGTCCTTTACAGCCCTGAGTCCTTGTGTATGTTAAGTGAGCATTAGCTGTGAGTTTAAAGCTGCTCTTGCAGGAAACGGCCACAAGGTGGCAGCATTTCTCCTTTTCCAAATTTCGTAACTAGGGAAACAGAGGCTTAATGGAAGTGGTGTTCTAGGTTGTAAATTAGAATGGAATGTGTCAGGAAAAAGCCCTTTAAGTTTATGTCTGATTACTTCTTGTTCGTATTTGTAATTTACTTTTTATTCTTTATCCCAGCACATTTGATTACAATGGTTTGTTTTTTCTAGGTGTGCAAGATGTGCTTCTTTCACACATATACATGTATCTATTCTTCCACGCATCCTTTTCCCATGTAGGTTATGCCACAATGTTGAGTAGTCTTCTCCTGGTCTTCCGTACGTCTTTGTTGATTATATATTTCACATGGTTTGTATATCTCTGTTAACCCCAATATGGTAATGTATCCAATCCTCATCCCTTTCTATTTGGTGAACCATAAGATTTTTTTAATGAATCTCTGATTGCCTTCCTCTGTGGAAATATCTTCACTGGTATTAATTTTTCAGTAACTCCTAAAAGTTATATGATAGGATATGTGTCTTTTGCTTTCTCACTTACTACAGGTGGCGTGCTTACGTCTAGACTCATGTATGGGCTGCAAATGGCATTGTTTCATTTTTTTCACTAGCGAATATTCCATCTGTACATGGAGGAGTTCTTCTTTGTCCACCCATCTGTTGGTGGACTTTTTGGTTACTTCCATATCTTGGCTATTGTAATACTGTGCCATGCAGATTTGCCTGCCTGTGTCTTTCCAATTCTCTCTTCTTAGATTATAGGTCGAGGAGTGAGCCTGCTGGATCATATGGTAGCTCAATGTTTACCTTTTTAAGGCACCTCCATTCTGCTCTCATTTGTGGCCCTTTCCAACTTACGTCCCCCTTGAAGTTGAGGGTAAGCATTTCTCCACAACACCTTCAGCATTTTTGTCTGTAGATTTCTTGTTAATGGTTATTCTGACAATTGTGAGCTGATACCTTTTTGTGGTTGAATTCGCACGTGCCTCATAATCCGTTGAAATTGAGCTTTAAGGCATGTCCTTTTTATTTTTCAAGCTGTGATTACCCCTTAGTTCTTCAAATTGTTCTCTTAAAGTATGCGTCACATTTTGAAATGTTTTGGCCATTACCTCCCTCAAGACATTTTGAGGGCAGGTTTCATTTACAGTTCTGCAGTACTTGTTCCTATGAAATGACCATTAGCACAGGCTTTAATGCTGCTTTTGCAGATAACTGCCAGAGGGTGGCAGCCTTTCTATGTTCCCCACCCTGGTAACTAGGGAGAAGCCCTTGCGGCCTGTGGTGTTTCTCGGTTATAAATTAGAGTGGAGTGTGCCCGGACAAACCCACACAAGCTGATGTCTCTTTACTTTTGTTGGAGTTTTAAATTTAATTTTTATTTTTTATTGGAGTAATTTTCCACCGTGTACGTGGACCACTTCTACTTTGTGCATTCCTCGGTTGATGGACATTTTCATTGCTTCCAAGCGTTGGCTATGGTAAATATTGTTGGAGTGCAGGATTGCCAGCCTGTGACTGTTTGATTCTCATTTTCACAGGTGATAGGCCCAGCAGTGGGTGTGATTGACTGACTGGTAGCACCGTGTTTTCCTTTTCAAAGCACCTTCTTTGTGTTTTCATTACTGGCACTTACCACGTCCCCCTTAGAATCGAGGGTACGCATTTCTCCACAATCGCTTCAGCATTTATTGTTTGCCGCATTTATGCTAATGGCCATACTGGCTGCTGTGAGCTGATAGGTTTTTGTAATTTGGGTTTGCATGTCTTTGAAAATTCATAAAACTCATCATTTTTCTCCACCGTTTACTTTTCTGTTAAAAAAAAGGAAACAGTTGGGAGTACAATATATCTCTTGAAATTGTCTTCTTGGAAGGTTGCCCTATTTTGAAATTTTTGGTCGATTTTCCACCCCAGAATTTTTTTAGAGAACAGGTGTCATTTCCCGAACTGCAAGTTTGGTGAATATTTAGTGACCTTTAGCAATGGGTTTAAAGCTGCTGTTGTGGGAAGTGGCCTCAAGAAGGCAGCATTTCTCCATTCCCAAATCTGGGTAGTGGGGCAGCAGAGCCTTTCTGGCAGTCGTGTTCCTAGGTTGTAAATTAAATTGGAATGTGCATGGAGAAACCCCCATACTTTTATGTCTCTTTATTTCTTCTTGGATTTAAAATTTTTTTTTAATTGGGGTAAAGCTTAGAATATTGTTTGTCCTAGGTGTACACAATCTGGTTCATTTGTACATTATATATTTCTATTCAAGTACAGATCCTCTTCCCATGTAAAATGTTACAGAGGGATCCACAGACCTCCCTTGCTACATGGTCGGTCTTTTTGAGATATGTATATAATATGTGTTTGTATAGATATAGCAACACTAATCTTAATTTATCCATTCTCCCCACCTTTCCTTTTAGATGAGCATAGTTTGTTTTCTAAGTCTGTGAGTGTCTTTCTCTGTAGAAATATATTCATTTGTGTCAGTTGTTAGATAACGCCTATAAGTGATATCATAGAATACAGGTCTTTGGTTTCCGAGTTACCTCATGTTTCGTGATTATCTCCAGACTCATTTGTGGTGCCTCAAAGAGCAATGGTTCATTGTTTTCCATGGCTAATATCCCATTGTGTACATGGACCACTTCTTCTTTATCCATTCACCTGTTCTTGGACATTTTGATTGCTTCACTGTCTTGGCTATTGTGAATAAGGCTGCACTGCAGCTTTTGCGGCCTGTGTCTTCTCGATTCTTGTCTTCTCAGGTGAAAGGTCCAATGGTGCGCCTGCCGGATTGAATGGTACCTCCATTTTTACTTTTAAACACAGCTCCTTTCTGTTCTCATTATTGGCTGTTACCCCTTTCCGTCTCACCAGCAGGTAGAGGGTACACAGTTCTCTAAAACCCCTTCAGGATTTATTGTTTGTTGACTTTTTGCTGATGATCAGTCGACTGGTGTAAGTTGAAACTTTTTGTAGATTAGATTGCATGCGTCTAACACTCCCTGAGGTTGAGCTTTTATCCATTTTCCTTTTTTTTAAAAAGAGTGTGAGTAAAACATAACTCTTCATAATCTCTTCTTGAAACATTTGCCTGTTTTGAATTTTTTGGTCCATTCCCACCTTCAGCACATTTTTTTAGGGCAGGTGTCCTTTAGAGCCCTGAGTCCTTGTGAATGTTAAGTGAGCATTAGCTGTGAGTTTAAAGCTGCTCTTGCAGGAGACAGCCACAAGGTGGCAGCGTTTCTCCTTTACCAAATTTGGTTACTACGGAAACAGAGCCTTAATGGAAGTGGTGTTCTAGGTTGTATATTAGAATGGAATGTGCCAGGAAAAAGCCCTTTAAGTTTATGTCTGATTACTTCTTGTTCATATTTGTAATTTACTTTTATTTTTTATCCCAGCAAATTTGATTACAATGGTTTGATTGCTCTAGGTGTGCAAGATGTGGTTCTTTCACACATATACATGTATCTATTCTTCCTCGAATCCTTTTCCCATGTCCGGTTATGACACAATGTTGAGTAGTCTTCTCCTGGTCTTCCGTACGTCTTTGGTGGTTATATATTTCACATGGTTTGTATATCTCTGTTAACCTCAATATGATAATGTATCCAATCCTCATCCCTTTCTATATGGTGAACCATAAGTTTTTTTCATGAATCTGTGATTGCCTTTCTCTGTGGAAATATCTACATTGGCATCAATTTTTAAGTAACTCCTAAAAGTGAATTGAAAGCATATGTGTCTCTTGCTTTCTCACTTACTACAGGTGGCGTGATTACATCTAGACTCATCCATGGTGCTGCAAATGGCATTGTTTCATTTTTTTCACTAGCGAATATTCCATCTGTACATGGAGGAGTTCTTCTTTGTCCACCCATCTGTTGGTAGACTTTTTGGTTACTTCCATATGCTGGCTATTGTATTACTGTGCCATGCAGATTTGCCTGCCTGTGTCTTTCCAATTCTCTCTTCTTAGATTATAGGTCGAGGAGTGGGCCTGCTGGATCATATGGTAGCTCAATGTTTACCTTTTTAAGGCACCTCCATTCTGCTGTCATTCGTAGCCCTCTCCAACTTACGTCCCACTTGAATTTGAGGGTATGCATTTCTCCACAACACCTTCAGCATTTATTATTTGTAGTTTCCTTGCTGATGGTTATTCTGACAAGTGTGAGCTGATACCTCTTTGTGGTTGAATTTGCATGTGCCTCATAATCCGGTGAAATTGAGCTTTAAGGCATGTCCTTTTTATTTTTCAAGCTGTGATTACTCCTTAGTTCTTCAAAGTGATCTCTTAAAATATGTGTCACATTTTGAAATGTTTTGGCCATTACCTCCCTCAAGACATTTTGAGGGCAGGTTTCATTTACAATCCTGCAGTACTTGTTCCTATGAAATGACCATGAGCACAGGCTTTAAAGCTGCTTTTGCAGGTAACTGCCAGAGGGTGGCAGCCTTTCTATGTTCCCCACCCTGGTACCTAGGGAAAAGCCCTTGCGGCCTGTGGTGTTTCTCGGTTATAAATTAGAGTGGAGTGTGCCCGGACAAACCCACACAAGCTGATGTCTCCTGAATTTTGTTGGTTTTTTAAATGTAATTTTTATTTTTTATTAGAGTAATTTCCCACTGGGTACGTGGAGCACTTCTACTTTGTGCATTCCTCGGTTGATGGACATTTTCATTGCTTCCAGGTGTTGGCTATGGTAAATGTTGTTGGAGTGCTGGATTGCCAGCCTGTGACTTTTTAATTCTCATTTTCTCAGGTGATAGGCCCAGCAGTGGGTGTGATTGATTGACTGGTAGAACCGTGTTTCCCTTTTCAAAGCACCTTCTTTGTGTTTTCTTTAGTGCCTCTTACCGCGTCCCCCTTAGAATCGAGGGTACGCATTCCTCCACAATCGATTTAGCATTTATTGTTTGCAGCATTTATGCTAATGGCCCTACTGGCTGCTGTGAGCTGATAGGGTTTTGTAATTTGGGTTTGCATGTCTTTGAAAATTCGTAAAACTCACCGTTTTTCTCCACCGTTTTCTTTTCTGTTAAAAAAAGGAAACAATTGGGAGTACAATATAACTCTTGAAATTCTCTTCTTGGAAGGTTGCCATCTTTTGAATTTTTTGCTCGATTTTCCACCCCAGAGTTTTTTTAGAGAGTAGGTGTCATTTCCCGAACTGCAACATTGGTGAATATTTAGTGACATTTAGCAATGGGTTTAAAGCTGCTGTTGTGGGAAGTGGCCTCAAGCAGGCAGCATTTCTCCATTCCCAAGTCTGGGTAGTAGGGCAGCAGAGCCTTTCTGGAAGTCGTGTTGCTAGGTTGTAAATTACATTGTAATGTGCATGGAGAAAGCCCCATAAGTTTATGTGTCATTATTTGTTCTTGTATTTTAAAAGTGTTTTAATTGGGGTAAAGCTTAGAATATTGTTTGTCCTAGGTGTACACAATCTGGTTCATTTGTACATTATATATGTCTATTCAAGTACAGATCCTCTTCCCATGTAAAATGTTACTGAGGGTTCCGCAGACCTCACTTGCTATATGGTCGGTCTTTTTGAGATATGTTTATAATATGTGTTTGTATACATATAGTAACACTAATCTTAATTTATCCCTTCCCCCCACCTTTCCTTTTAGATGAGCACAGTTTGTTTTCTAAGTCTGTGAGTGTCTTTCTCTGTGGAAATATGTTCATTTGTGTCAGTTATTAGATAACGCCTATAAGTGATATCATAGAATATAGGTCTTTTGCTCTCCGACTTACCTCATGTTTCGTGATTATCTCCAGACTCATTTGTGGTGCCTCAGAGAGCAATGGTTCATTGTTTTCCATGGCTAATATTCCATTGTGTACATGGACCACTTCTTCTTTATCCATTCACCTGTTGTTGGGCATTTTCATTGCTTCACTGTCTTGGCTATTGTGAATAAGGCTGCACTGCAGCTTTTGCGGCCTGAGTCTTCTCGATTCTTGTCTTCTCAGGTGAGAGGTCCAATGGTGCGCCTGCTGGCTTGAATGGTACCTCCATTTTTACTTTTAAACACAGCTCCTTTCTGTTATCATTATTGGCTGTTACCCCTTTACGGCTCACCAGCAGGTAGAGGGTACACAGTTCTCTAAAACCCCTTCAGCATGTATTGTTTGTAGACTTTTTGCTGATGGTCAGTCGACTGGTGTAAGTTGAAACTTTTTATAGAATAGATTGCATGGGTCTAACACTCCCTGAGGTTGAGCTTTTATCCATTTTCCTTTTTTTAAAACACCGTGAGTAAAACTTAACTCTTCATGCTCTCTTCTTGAAACATTTGCCTGTTTTGAATTTTTTTGTCCATTCCCTCCTTCAGCACATTTTTTTTAGGGCAGGTGTCCTTTACAGCCCTGAGTCCTTGTGTATGTTAAGTGAGCATTAGCTGTGAGTTTAAAGCTGCTCTTGCAGGAAACGGCCACAAGGTGGCAGCATTTCTCCTTTTCCAAATTTCGTAACTAGGGAAACAGAGGCTTAATGGAAGTGGTGTTCTAGGTTGTAAATTAGAATGGAATGTGTCAGGAAAAAGCCCTTTAAGTTTATGTCTGATTACTTCTTGTTCGTATTTGTAATTTACTTTTTATTCTTTATCCCAGCACATTTGATTACAATGGTTTGTTTTTTCTAGGTGTGCAAGATGTGCTTCTTTCACACATATACATGTATCTATTCTTCCACGCATCCTTTTCCCATGTAGGTCATGACACAATGTTGAGTAGTCTTCACCTGGTCTTCCGTACGTCTTTGTTGATTATATATTTCACATGGTTTGTATATCTCTGTTAACCCCAATATGGTAATATATCCAATCCTCATCCCTTTCTATTTGGTGAACCATAAGATTTTTTTAATGAATCTCTGATTGCCTTCCTCTGTGGAAATATCTTCACTGGTATTAATTTTTAAGTAACTCCTAAAAGTGATATGATAGGATATGTGTCTTTTGCTTTCTCACTTACTACAGGTGGCGTGCTTACGTCTAGACTCATGTATGGGCTGCAAATGGCATTGTTTCATTTTTTTCACTAGCGAATATTCCATCTGTACATGGAGGAGTTCTTCTTTGTCCACCCATCTGTTGGTGGACTTTTTGGTTACTTCCATATCTTGGCTATTGTAATACTGTGCCATGCAGATTTGCCTGCCTGTGTCTTTCCAATTCTCTCTTCTTAGATTATAGGTCGAGGAGTGAGCCTGCTGGATCATATGGTAGCTCAATGTTTACCTTTTTAAGGCACCTCCATTCTGCTCTCATTTGTGGCCCTTTCCAACTTACGTCCCCCTTGAAGTTGAGGGTACGCATTTCTCCACAACACCTTCAGCATTTTTGTCTGTAGATTTCTTGTTGATGGTTATTCTGACAATTGTGAGCTGATACCTTTTTGTGGTTGAATTCGCACGTGCCTCATAATCCGTTGAAATTGAGCTTTAAGGCATGTCCTTTTTATTTTTCAAGCTGTGATTACCCCTTAGTTCTTCAAATTGTTCTCTTAAAGTATGCGTCACATTTTGAAATGTTTTGGCCATTACCTCCCTCAAGACATTTTGAGGGCAGGTTTCATTTACAGTTCTGCAGTACTTGTTCCTATGAAATGACCATTAGCACAGGCTTTAATGCTGCTTTTGCAGATAACTGCCAGAGGGTGGCAGCCTTTCTATGTTCCCCACCCTGGTAACTAGGGAGAAGCCCTTGCGGCCTGTGGTGTTTCTCGGTTATAAATTAGAGTGGAGTGTGCCCGGACAAACCCACACAAGCTGATGTCTCTTTACTTTTGTTGGAGTTTTAAATTTAATTTTTATTTTTTATTGGAGTAATTTTCCACCGTGTACGTGGACCACATCTACTTTGTGCATTCCTCGGTTGATGGACATTTTCATTGCTTCCAAGCGTTGGCTATGGTAAATATTGTTGGAGTGCAGGATTGCCAGCCTGTGACTGTTTGATTCTCATTTTCACAGGTGATAGGCCCAGCAGTGGGTGTGATTGACTGACTGGTAGCACCGTGTTTTCCTTTTCAAAGCACCTTCTTTGTGTTTTCATTACTGGCACTTACCACGTCCCCCTTAGAATCGAGGGTACGCATTTCTCCACAATCGCTTCAGCATTTATTGTTTGCCGCATTTATGCTAATGGCCATACTGGCTGCTGTGAGCTGATAGGTTTTTGTAATTTGGGTTTGCATGTCTTTGAAAATTCATAAAACTCATCATTTTTCTCCACCGTTTACTTTTCTGTTAAAAAAAAGGAAACAGTTGGGAGTACAATATATCTCTTGAAATTGTCTTCTTGGAAGGTTGCCCTATTTTGAAATTTTTGGTCGATTTTCCACCCCAGAATTTTTTTAGAGAACAGGTGTCATTTCCCGAACTGCAAGTTTGGTGAATATTTAGTGACCTTTAGCAATGGGTTTAAACTGCTGTTGTGGGAAGTGGCCTCAAGAACGCAGCATTTCTCCATTCCCAAATCTGGGTAGTGGGGCAGCAGAGCCTTTCTGGCAGTCGTGTTCCTAGGTTGTAAATTAAATTGGAATGTGCATGGAGAAACCCCCATACTTTTATGTCTCTTTATTTCTTCTTGGATTTAAAATTTTTTTTTAATTGGGGTAAAGCTTAGAATATTGTTTGTCCTAGGTGTACACAATCTGGTTCATTTGTACATTATATATTTCTATTCAAGTACAGATCCTCTTCCCATGTAAAATGTTACAGAGGGATCCACAGACCTCCCTTGCTACATGGTCGGTCTTTTTGAGATATGTATATAATATGTGTTTGTATAGATATAGCAACACTAATCTTAATTTATCCATTCTCCCCACCTTTCCTTTTAGATGAGCATAGTTTGTTTTCTAAGTCTGTGAGTGTCTTTCTCTGTAGAAATATATTCATTTGTGTCAGTTATTAGATAACGCCTATAAGTGATATCATAGAATACAGGTCTTTGGTTTCCGAGTTACCTCATGTTTCGTGATTATCTCCAGACTCATTTGTGGTGCCTCAAAGAGCAATGGTTCATTGTTTTCCATGGCTAATATCCCATTGTGTACATGGACCACTTCTTCTTTATCCATTCACCTGTTCTTGGACATTTTGATTGCTTCACTGTCTTGGCTATTGTGAATAAGGCTGCACTGCAGCTTTTGCGGCCTGTGTCTTCT
Organism: Eschrichtius robustus; assembly: GCF_028021215.1. Lineage (NCBI taxonomy): Eukaryota > Metazoa > Chordata > Mammalia > Artiodactyla > Eschrichtiidae > Eschrichtius > Eschrichtius robustus. The sequence goes on from NC_090832.1 coordinate 84,221,713, forward strand.
CGATTCTTGTCTTCTCAGGTGAAAGGTCCAATGGTGCGCCTGCCGGATTGAATGGAACCTCCATTTTTACTTTTAAACACAGCTCCTTTCTGTTCTCATTATTGGCTGTTACCCCTTTCCGTCTCACCAGCAGGTAGAGGGTACACAGTTCTCTAAAACCCCTTCAGGATTTATTGTTTGTTGACTTTTTGCTGATGATCAGTCGACTGGTGTAAGTTGAAACTTTTTGTAGATTAGATTGCATGCGTCTAACACTCCCTGAGGTTGAGCTTTTATCCATTTTCCTTTTTTTTAAAAAGAGTGTGAGTAAAACATAACTCTTCATAATCTCTTCTTGAAACATTTGCCTGTTTTGAATTTTTTGGTCCATTCCCACCTTCAGCACATTTTTTTAGGGCAGGTGTCCTTTAGAGCCCTGAGTCCTTGTGAATGTTAAGTGAGCATTAGCTGTGAGTTTAAAGCTGCTCTTGCAGGAGACAGCCACAAGGTGGCAGCGTTTCTCCTTTACCAAATTTGGTTACTACGGAAACAGAGCCTTAATGGAAGTGGTGTTCTAGGTTGTATATTAGAATGGAATGTGCCAGGAAAAAGCCCTTTAAGTTTATGTCTGATTACTTCTTGTTCATATTTGTAATTTACTTTTATTTTTTATCCCAGCAAATTTGATTACAATGGTTTGATTGCTCTAGGTGTGCAAGATGTGGTTCTTTCACACATATACATGTATCTATTCTTCCTCGAATCCTTTTCCCATGTAGGGTTATGACACAATGTTGAGTAGTCTTCTCCTGGTCTTCCGTACGTCTTTGGTGGTTATATATTTCACATGGTTTGTATATCTCTGTTAACCTCAATATGATAATGTATCCAATCCTCATCCCTTTCTATATGGTGAACCATAAGTTTTTTTCATGAATCTGTGATTGCCTTTCTCTGTGGAAATATCTACATTGGCATCAATTTTTAAGTAACTCCTAAAAGTGAATTGAAAGCATATGTGTCTCTTGCTTTCTCACTTACTACAGGTGGCGTGATTACATCTAGACTCATCCATGGTGCTGCAAATGGCATTGTTTCATTTTTTTCACTAGCGAATATTCCATCTGTACATGGAGGAGTTCTTCTTTGTCCACCCATCTGTTGGTAGACTTTTTGGTTACTTCCATATGCTGGCTATTGTATTACTGTGCCATGCAGATTTGCCTGCCTGTGTCTTTCCAATTCTCTCTTCTTAGATTATAGGTCGAGGAGTGGGCCTGCTGGATCATATGGTAGCTCAATGTTTACCTTTTTAAGGCACCTCCATTCTGCTGTCATTCGTAGCCCTCTCCAACTTACGTCCCACTTGAATTTGAGGGTATGCATTTCTCCACAACACCTTCAGCATTTATTATTTGTAGTTTCCTTGCTGATGGTTATTCTGACAAGTGTGAGCTGATACCTCTTTGTGGTTGAATTTGCATGTGCCTCATAATCCGGTGAAATTGAGCTTTAAGGCATGTCCTTTTTATTTTTCAAGCTGTGATTACTCCTTAGTTCTTCAAAGTGATCTCTTAAAATATGTGTCACATTTTGAAATGTTTTGGCCATTACCTCCCTCAAGACATTTTGAGGGCAGGTTTCATTTACAATCCTGCAGTACTTGTTCCTATGAAATGACCATGAGCACAGGCTTTAAAGCTGCTTTTGCAGGTAACTGCCAGAGGGTGGCAGCCTTTCTATGTTCCCCACCCTGGTACCTAGGGAAAAGCCCTTGCGGCCTGTGGTGTTTCTCGGTTATAAATTAGAGTGGAGTGTGCCCGGACAAACCCACACAAGCTGATGTCTCCTGAATTTTGTTGGTTTTTTAAATGTAATTTTTATTTTTTATTAGAGTAATTTCCCACTGGGTACGTGGAGCACTTCTACTTTGTGCATTCCTCGGTTGATGGACATTTTCATTGCTTCCAGGTGTTGGCTATGGTAAATGTTGTTGGAGTGCTGGATTGCCAGCCTGTGACTTTTTAATTCTCATTTTCTCAGGTGATAGGCCCAGCAGTGGGTGTGATTGATTGACTGGTAGCACCGTGTTTCCCTTTTCAAAGCACCTTCTTTGTGTTTTCTTTAGTGCCTCTTACCGCGTCCCCCTTAGAATCGAGGGTACGCATTCCTCCACAATCGATTTAGCATTTATTGTTTGCAGCATTTATGCTAATGGCCCTACTGGCTGCTGTGAGCTGATAGGGTTTTGTAATTTGGGTTTGCATGTCTTTGAAAATTCGTAAAACTCACCATTTTTCTCCACCGTTTTCTTTTCTGTTAAAAAAAGGAAACAATTGGGAGTACAATATAACTCTTGAAATTCTCTTCTTGGAAGGTTGCCGTCTTTTGAATTTTTTGGTCGATTTTCCACCCCAGAGTTTTTTTAGAGAGTAGGTGTCATTTCCCGAACTGCAACATTGGTGAATATTTAGTGACATTTAGCAATGGGTTTAAAGCTGCTGTTGTGGGAAGTGGCCTCAAGCAGGCAGCATTTCTCCATTCCCAAGTCTGGGTAGTAGGGCAGCAGAGCCTTTCTGGAAGTCGTGTTGCTAGGTTGTAAATTACATTGTAATGTGCATGGAGAAAGCCCCATAAGTTTATGTGTCATTATTTGTTCTTGTATTTTAAAAGTGTTTTAATTGGGGTAAAGCTTAGAATATTGTTTGTCCTAGGTGTACACAATCTGGTTCATTTGTACATTATATATGTCTATTCAAGTACAGATCCTCTTCCCATGTAAAATGTTACTGAGGGTTCCGCAGACCTCACTTGCTATATGGTCGGTCTTTTTGAGATATGTTTATAATATGTGTTTGTATACATATAGTAACACTAATCTTAATTTATCCCTTCCCCCCACCTTTCCTTTTAGATGAGCACAGTTTGTTTTCTAAGTCTGTGAGTGTCTTTCTCTGTGGAAATATGTTCATTTGTGTCAGTTATTAGATAACGCCTATAAGTGATATCATAGAATATAGGTCTTTTGCTCTCCGACTTACCTCATGTTTCGTGATTATCTCCAGACTCATTTGTGGTGCCTCAGAGAGCAATGGTTCATTGTTTTCCATGGCTAATATTCCATTGTTTACATGGACCACTTCTTCTTTATCCATTCACCTGTTGTTGGGCATTTTCATTGCTTCACTGTCTTGGCTATTGTGAATAAGGCTGCACTGCAGCTTTTGCGGCCTGAGTCTTCTCGATTCTTGTCTTCTCAGGTGAGAGGTCCAATGGTGCGCCTGCTGGCTTGAATGGTACCTCCATTTTTACTTTTAAACACAGCTCCTTTCTGTTATCATTATTGGCTGTTACCCCTTTACGGCTCACCAGCAGGTAGAGGGTACACAGTTCTCTAAAACCCCTTCAGCATGTATTGTTTGTAGACTTTTTGCTGATGGTCAGTCGACTGATGTAAGTTGAAACATTTTATAGAATAGATTGCATGGGTCTAACACTCCCTGAGGTTGAGCTTTTATCCATTTTCCTTTTTTTAAAACACCGTGAGTAAAACTTAACTCTTCATGCTCTCTTCTTGAAACATTTGCCTGTTTTGAATTTTTTTGTCCATTCCCTCCTTCAGCACATTTTTTTTAGGGCAGGTGTCCTTTACAGCCCTGAGTCCTTGTGTATGTTAAGTGAGCATTAGCTGTGAGTTTAAAGCTGCTCTTGCAGGAAACGGCCACAAGGTGGCAGCATTTCTCCTTTTCCAAATTTCGTAACTAGGGAAACAGAGGCTTAATGGAAGTGGTGTTCTAGGTTGTAAATTAGAATGGAATGTGTCAGGAAAAAGCCCTTTAAGTTTATGTCTGATTACTTCTTGTTCGTATTTGTAATTTACTTTTTATTCTTTATCCCAGCACATTTGATTACAATGGTTTGTTTTTTCTAGGTGTGCAAGATGTGCTTCTTTCACACATATACATGTATCTATTCTTCCACGCATCCTTTTCCCATGTAGGTCATGACACAATGTTGAGTAGTCTTCACCTGGTCTTCCGTACGTCTTTGTTGATTATATATTTCACATGGTTTGTATATCTCTGTTAACCCCAATATGGTAATGTATCCAATCCTCATCCCTTTCTATTTGGTGAACCATAAGATTTTTTTAATGAATCTCTGATTGCCTTCCTCTGTGGAAATATCTTCACTGGTATTAATTTTTAAGTAACTCCTAAAAGTGATATGATAGGATATGTGTCTTTTGCTTTCTCACTTACTACAGGTGGCGTGCTTACGTCTAGACTCATGTATGGGCTGCAAATGGCATTGTTTCATTTTTTTCACTAGCGAATATTCCATCTGTACATGGAGGAGTTCTTCTTTGTCCACCCATCTGTTGGTGGACTTTTTGGTTACTTCCATATCTTGGCTATTGTAATACTGTGCCATGCAGATTTGCCTGCCTGTGTCTTTCCAATTCTCTCTTCTTAGATTATAGGTCGAGGAGTGAGCCTGCTGGATCATATGGTAGCTCAATGTTTACCTTTTTAAGGCACCTCCATTCTGCTCTCATTTGTGGCCCTTTCCAACTTACGTCCCCCTTGAAGTTGAGGGTACGCATTTCTCCACAACACCTTCAGCATTTTTGTCTGTAGATTTCTTGTTGATGGTTATTCTGACAATTGTGAGCTGATACCTTTTTGTGGTTGAATTCGCACGTGCCTCATAATCCGTTGAAATTGAGCTTTAAGGCATGTCCTTTTTATTTTTCAAGCTGTGATTACCCCTTAGTTCTTCAAATTGTTCTCTTAAAGTATGCGTCACATTTTGAAATGTTTTGGCCATTACCTCCCTCAAGACATTTTGAGGGCAGGTTTCATTTACAGTTCTGCAGTACTTGTTCCTATGAAATGACCATTAGCACAGGCTTTAATGCTGCTTTTGCAGGTAACTGCCAGAGGGTGGCAGCCTTTCTATGTTCCCCACCCTGGTAACTAGGGAGAAGCCCTTGCGGCCTGTGGTGTTTCTCGGTTATAAATTAGAGTGGAGTGTGCCCGGACAAACCCACACAAGCTGATGTCTCTTTACTTTTGTTGGAGTTTTAAATTTAATTTTTATTTTTTATTGGAGTAATTTTCCACCGTGTACGTGGACCACTTCTACTTTGTGCATTCCTCGGTTGATGGACATTTTCATTGCTTCCAAGCGTTGGCTATGGTAAATATTGTTGGAGTGCAGGATTGCCAGCCTGTGACTGTTTGATTCTCATTTTCACAGGTGATAGGCCCAGCAGTGGGTGTGATTGACTGACTGGTAGCACCGTGTTTTCCTTTTCAAAGCAGCTTCTTTGTGTTTTCATTACTGGCACTTACCACGTCCCCCTTAGAATCGAGGGTACGCATTTCTCCACAATCGCTTCAGCATTTATTGTTTGCCGCATTTATGCTAATGGCCATACTGGCTGCTGTGAGCTGATAGGTTTTTGTAATTTGGGTTTGCATGTCTTTGAAAATTCATAAAACTCATCATTTTTCTCCACCGTTTACTTTTCTGTTAAAAAAAAGGAAACAGTTGGGAGTACAATATATCTCTTGAAATTGTCTTCTTGGAAGGTTGCCCTATTTTGAAATTTTTGGTCGATTTTCCACCCCAGAATTTTTTTAGAGAACAGGTGTCATTTCCCGAACTGCAAGTTTGGTGAATATTTAGTGACCTTTAGCAATGGGTTTAAAGCTGCTGTTGTGGGAAGTGGCCTCAAGAACGCAGCATTTCTCCATTCCCAAATCTGGGTAGTGGGGCAGCAGAGCCTTTCTGGCAGTCGTGTTCCTAGGTTGTAAATTAAATTGGAATGTGCATGGAGAAACCCCCATACTTTTATGTCTCTTTATTTCTTCTTGGATTTAAAATTTTTTTTTAATTGGGGTAAAGCTTAGAATATTGTTTGTCCTAGGTGTACACAATCTGGTTCATTTGTACATTATATATTTCTATTCAAGTACAGATCCTCTTCCCATGTAAAATGTTACAGAGGGATCCACAGACCTCCCTTGCTACATGGTCGGTCTTTTTGAGATATGTATATAATATGTGTTTGTATAGATATAGCAACACTAATCTTAATTTATCCATTCTCCCCACCTTTCCTTTTAGATGAGCATAGTTTGTTTTCTAAGTCTGTGAGTGTCTTTCTCTGTAGAAATATATTCATTTGTGTCAGTTATTAGATAACGCCTATAAGTGATATCATAGAATACAGGTCTTTGGTTTCCGAGTTACCTCATGTTTCGTGATTATCTCCAGACTCATTTGTGGTGCCTCAAAGAGCAATGGTTCATTGTTTTCCATGGCTAATATCCCATTGTGTACATGGACCACTTCTTCTTTATCCATTCACCTGTTCTTGGACATTTTGATTGCTTCACTGTCTTGGCTATTGTGAATAAGGCTGCACTGCAGCTTTTGCGGCCTGTGTCTTCTCGATTCTTGTCTTCTCAGGTGAAAGGTCCAATGGTGCGCCTGCCGGATTGAATGGTACCTCCATTTTTACTTTTAAACACAGCTCCTTTCTGTTCTCATTATTGGCTGTTACCCCTTTCCGTCTCACCAGCAGGTAGAGGGTACACAGTTCTCTAAAACCCCTTCAGGATTTATTGTTTGTTGACTTTTTGCTGATGATCAGTCGACTGGTGTAAGTTGAAACTTTTTGTAGATTAGATTGCATGCGTCTAACACTCCCTGAGGTTGAGCTTTTATCCATTTTCCTTTTTTTTAAAAAGAGTGTGAGTAAAACATAACTCTTCATAATCTCTTCTTGAAACATTTGCCTGTTTTGAATTTTTTGGTCCATTCCCACCTTCAGCACATTTTTTTAGGGCAGGTGTCCTTTAGAGCCCTGAGTCCTTGTGAATGTTAAGTGAGCATTAGCTGTGAGTTTAAAGCTGCTCTTGCAGGAGACAGCCACAAGGTGGCAGCGTTTCTCCTTTACCAAATTTGGTTACTACGGAAACAGAGCCTTAATGGAAGTGGTGTTCTAGGTTGTATATTAGAATGGAATGTGCCAGGAAAAAGCCCTTTAAGTTTATGTCTGATTACTTCTTGTTCATATTTGTAATTTACTTTTATTTTTTATCCCAGCAAATTTGATTACAATGGTTTGATTGCTCTAGGTGTGCAAGATGTGGTTCTTTCACACATATACATGTATCTATTCTTCCTCGAATCCTTTTCCCATGTAGGGTTATGACACAATGTTGAGTAGTCTTCTCCTGGTCTTCCGTACGTCTTTGGTGGTTATATATTTCACATGGTTTGTATATCTCTGTTAACCTCAATATGATAATGTATCCAATCCTCATCCCTTTCTATATGGTGAACCATAAGTTTTTTTCATGAATCTGTGATTGCCTTTCTCTGTGGAAATATCTACATTGGCATCAATTTTTAAGTAACTCCTAAAAGTGAATTGAAAGCATATGTGTCTCTTGCTTTCTCACTTACTACAGGTGGCGTGATTACATCTAGACTCATCCATGGTGCTGCAAATGGCATTGTTTCATTTTTTTCACTAGCGAATATTCCATCTGTACATGGAGGAGTTCTTCTTTGTCCACCCATCTGTTGGTAGACTTTTTGGTTACTTCCATATGCTGGCTATTGTATTACTGTGCCATGCAGATTTGCCTGCCTGTGTCTTTCCAATTCTCTCTTCTTAGATTATAGGTCGAGGAGTGGGCCTGCTGGATCATATGGTAGCTCAATGTTTACCTTTTTAAGGCACCTCCATTCTGCTGTCATTCGTAGCCCTCTCCAACTTACGTCCCACTTGAATTTGAGGGTATGCATTTCTCCACAACACCTTCAGCATTTATTATTTGTAGTTTCCTTGCTGATGGTTATTCTGACAAGTGTGAGCTGATACCTCTTTGTGGTTGAATTTGCATGTGCCTCATAATCCGGTGAAATTGAGCTTTAAGGCATGTCCTTTTTATTTTTCAAGCTGTGATTACTCCTTAGTTCTTCAAAGTGATCTCTTAAAATATGTGTCACATTTTGAAATGTTTTGGCCATTACCTCCCTCAAGACATTTTGAGGGCAGGTTTCATTTACAATCCTGCAGTACTTGTTCCTATGAAATGACCATGAGCACAGGCTTTAAAGCTGCTTTTGCAGGTAACTGCCAGAGGGTGGCAGCCTTTCTATGTTCCCCACCCTGGTACCTAGGGAAAAGCCCTTGCGGCCTGTGGTGTTTCTCGGTTATAAATTAGAGTGGAGTGTGCCCGGACAAACCCACACAAGCTGATGTCTCCTGAATTTTGTTGGTTTTTTAAATGTAATTTTTATTTTTTATTAGAGTAATTTCCCACTGGGTACGTGGAGCACTTCTACTTTGTGCATTCCTCGGTTGATGGACATTTTCATTGCTTCCAGGTGTTGGCTATGGTAAATGTTGTTGGAGTGCTGGATTGCCAGCCTGTGACTTTTTAATTCTCATTTTCTCAGGTGATAGGCCCAGCAGTGGGTGTGATTGATTGACTGGTAGCACCGTGTTTCCCTTTTCAAAGCACCTTCTTTGTGTTTTCTTTAGTGCCTCTTACCGCGTCCCCCTTAGAATCGAGGGTACGCATTCCTCCACAATCGATTTAGCATTTATTGTTTGCAGCATTTATGCTAATGGCCCTACTGGCTGCTGTGAGCTGATAGGGTTTTGTAATTTGGGTTTGCATGTCTTTGAAAATTCGTAAAACTCACCATTTTTCTCCACCGTTTTCTTTTCTGTTAAAAAAAGGAAACAATTGGGAGTACAATATAACTCTTGAAATTCTCTTCTTGGAAGGTTGCCGTCTTTTGAATTTTTTGGTCGATTTTCCACCCCAGAGTTTTTTTAGAGAGTAGGTGTCATTTCCCGAACTGCAACATTGGTGAATATTTAGTGACATTTAGCAATGGGTTTAAAGCTGCTGTTGTGGGAAGTGGCCTCAAGCAGGCAGCATTTCTCCATTCCCAAGTCTGGGTAGTAGGGCAGCAGAGCCTTTCTGGAAGTCGTGTTGCTAGGTTGTAAATTACATTGTAATGTGCATGGAGAAAGCCCCATAAGTTTATGTGTCATTATTTGTTCTTGTATTTTAAAAGTGTTTTAATTGGGGTAAAGCTTAGAATATTGTTTGTCCTAGGTGTACACAATCTGGTTCATTTGTACATTATATATGTCTATTCAAGTACAGATCCTCTTCCCATGTAAAATGTTACTGAGGGTTCCGCAGACCTCACTTGCTATATGGTCGGTCTTTTTGAGATATGTTTATAATATGTGTTTGTATACATATAGTAACACTAATCTTAATTTATCCCTTCCCCCCACCTTTCCTTTTAGATGAGCACAGTTTGTTTTCTAAGTCTGTGAGTGTCTTTCTCTGTGGAAATATGTTCATTTGTGTCAGTTATTAGATAACGCCTATAAGTGATATCATAGAATATAGGTCTTTTGCTCTCCGACTTACCTCATGTTTCGTGATTATCTCCAGACTCATTTGTGGTGCCTCAGAGAGCAATGGTTCATTGTTTTCCATGGCTAATATTCCATTGTTTACATGGACCACTTCTTCTTTATCCATTCACCTGTTGTTGGGCATTTTCATTGCTTCACTGTCTTGGCTATTGTGAATAAGGCTGCACTGCAGCTTTTGCGGCCTGAGTCTTCTCGATTCTTGTCTTCTCAGGTGAGAGGTCCAATGGTGCGCCTGCTGGCTTGAATGGTACCTCCATTTTTACTTTTAAACACAGCTCCTTTCTGTTATCATTATTGGCTGTTACCCCTTTACGGCTCACCAGCAGGTAGAGGGTACACAGTTCTCTAAAACCCCTTCAGCATGTATTGTTTGTAGACTTTTTGCTGATGGTCAGTCGACTGATGTAAGTTGAAACATTTTATAGAATAGATTGCATGGGTCTAACACTCCCTGAGGTTGAGCTTTTATCCATTTTCCTTTTTTTAAAACACCGTGAGTAAAACTTAACTCTTCATGCTCTCTTCTTGAAACATTTGCCTGTTTTGAATTTTTTTGTCCATTCCCTCCTTCAGCACATTTTTTTTAGGGCAGGTGTCCTTTACAGCCCTGAGTCCTTGTGTATGTTAAGTGAGCATTAGCTGTGAGTTTAAAGCTGCTCTTGCAGGAAACGGCCACAAGGTGGCAGCATTTCTCCTTTTCCAAATTTCGTAACTAGGGAAACAGAGGCTTAATGGAAGTGGTGTTCTAGGTTGTAAATTAGAATGGAATGTGTCAGGAAAAAGCCCTTTAAGTTTATGTCTGATTACTTCTTGTTCGTATTTGTAATTTACTTTTTATTCTTTATCCCAGCACATTTGATTACAATGGTTTGTTTTTTCTAGGTGTGCAAGATGTGCTTCTTTCACACATATACATGTATCTATTCTTCCACGCATCCTTTTCCCATGTAGGTCATGACACAATGTTGAGTAGTCTTCTCCTGGTCTTCCGTACGTCTTTGTTGATTATATATTTCACATGGTTTGTATATCTCTGTTAACCCCAATATGGTAATGTATCCAATCCTCATCCCTTTCTATTTGGTGAACCATAAGATTTTTTTAATGAATCTCTGATTGCCTTCCTCTGTGGAAATATCTTCACTGGTATTAATTTTTAAGTAACTCCTAAAAGTGATATGATAGGATATGTGTCTTTTGCTTTCTCACTTACTACAGGTGGCGTGCTTACGTCTAGACTCATGTATGGGCTGCAAATGGCATTGTTTCATTTTTTTCACTAGCGAATATTCCATCTGTACATGGAGGAGTTCTTCTTTGTCCACCCATCTGTTGGTGGACTTTTTGGTTACTTCCATATCTTGGCTATTGTAATACTGTGCCATGCAGATTTGCCTGCCTGTGTCTTTCCAATTCTCTCTTCTTAGATTATAGGTCGAGGAGTGAGCCTGCTGGATCATATGGTAGCTCAATGTTTACCTTTTTAAGGCACCTCCATTCTGCTCTCATTTGTGGCCCTTTCCAACTTACGTCCCCCTTGAAGTTGAGGGTACGCATTTCTCCACAACACCTTCAGCATTTTTGTCTGTAGATTTCTTGTTGATGGTTATTCTGACAATTGTGAGCTGATACCTTTTTGTGGTTGAATTCGCACGTGCCTCATAATCCGTTGAAATTGAGCTTTAAGGCATGTCCTTTTTATTTTTCAAGCTGTGATTACCCCTTAGTTCTTCAAATTGTTCTCTTAAAGTATGCGTCACATTTTGAAATGTTTTGGCCATTACCTCCCTCAAGACATTTTGAGGGCAGGTTTCATTTACAGTTCTGCAGTACTTGTTCCTATGAAATGACCATTAGCACAGGCTTTAATGCTGCTTTTGCAGGTAACTGCCAGAGGGTGGCAGCCTTTCTATGTTCCCCACCCTGGTAACTAGGGAGAAGCCCTTGCGGCCTGTGGTGTTTCTCGGTTATAAATTAGAGTGGAGTGTGCCCGGACAAACCCACACAAGCTGATGTCTCTTTACTTTTGTTGGAGTTTTAAATTTAATTTTTATTTTTTATTGGAGTAATTTTCCACCGTGTACGTGGACCACTTCTACTTTGTGCATTCCTCGGTTGATGGACATTTTCATTGCTTCCAAGCGTTGGCTATGGTAAATATTGTTGGAGTGCAGGATTGCCAGCCTGTGACTGTTTGATTCTCATTTTCACAGGTGATAGGCCCAGCAGTGGGTGTGATTGACTGACTGGTAGCACCGTGTTTTCCTTTTCAAAGCAGCTTCTTTGTGTTTTCATTACTGGCACTTACCACGTCCCCCTTAGAATCGAGGGTACGCATTTCTCCACAATCGCTTCAGCATTTATTGTTTGCCGCATTTATGCTAATGGCCATACTGGCTGCTGTGAGCTGATAGGTTTTTGTAATTTGGGTTTGCATGTCTTTGAAAATTCATAAAACTCATCATTTTTCTCCACCGTTTACTTTTCTGTTAAAAAAAAGGAAACAGTTGGGAGTACAATATATCTCTTGAAATTGTCTTCTTGGAAGGTTGCCCTATTTTGAAATTTTTGGTCGATTTTCCACCCCAGAATTTTTTTAGAGAACAGGTGTCATTTCCCGAACTGCAAGTTTGGTGAATATTTAGTGACCTTTAGCAATGGGTTTAAAGCTGCTGTTGTGGGAAGTGGCCTCAAGAACGCAGCATTTCTCCATTCCCAAATCTGGGTAGTGGGGCAGCAGAGCCTTTCTGGCAGTCGTGTTCCTAGGTTGTAAATTAAATTGGAATGTGCATGGAGAAACCCCCATACTTTTATGTCTCTTTATTTCTTCTTGGATTTAAAATTTTTTTTTAATTGGGGTAAAGCTTAGAATATTGTTTGTCCTAGGTGTACACAATCTGGTTCATTTGTACATTATATATTTCTATTCAAGTACAGATCCTCTTCCCATGTAAAATGTTACAGAGGGATCCACAGACCTCCCTTGCTACATGGTCGGTCTTTTTGAGATATGTATATAATATGTGTTTGTATAGATATAGCAACACTAATCTTAATTTATCCATTCTCCCCACCTTTCCTTTTAGATGAGCATAGTTTGTTTTCTAAGTCTGTGAGTGTCTTTCTCTGTAGAAATATATTCATTTGTGTCAGTTATTAGATAACGCCTATAAGTGATATCATAGAATACAGGTCTTTGGTTTCCGAGTTACCTCATGTTTCGTGATTATCTCCAGACTCATTTGTGGTGCCTCAAAGAGCAATGGTTCATTGTTTTCCATGGCTAATATCCCATTGTGTACATGGACCACTTCTTCTTTATCCATTCACCTGTTCTTGGACATTTTGATTGCTTCACTGTCTTGGCTATTGTGAATAAGGCTGCACTGCAGCTTTTGCGGCCTGTGTCTTCTCGATTCTTGTCTTCTCAGGTGAAAGGTCCAATGGTGCGCCTGCCGGATTGAATGGTACCTCCATTTTTACTTTTAAACACAGCTCCTTTCTGTTCTCATTATTGGCTGTTACCCCTTTCCGTCTCACCAGCAGGTAGAGGGTACACAGTTCTCTAAAACCCCTTCAGGATTTATTGTTTGTTGACTTTTTGCTGATGATCAGTCGACTGGTGTAAGTTGAAACTTTTTGTAGATTAGATTGCATGCGTCTAACACTCCCTGAGGTTGAGCTTTTATCCATTTTCCTTTTTTTTAAAAAGAGTGTGAGTAAAACATAACTCTTCATAATCTCTTCTTGAAACATTTGCCTGTTTTGAATTTTTTTGTCCATTCCCACCTTCAGCACATTTTTTTAGGGCAGGTGTCCTTTAGAGCCCTGAGTCCTTGTGAATGTTAAGTGAGCATTAGCTGTGAGTTTAAAGCTGCTCTTGCAGGAGACAGCCACAAGGTGGCAGCGTTTCTCCTTTACCAAATTTGGTTACTACGGAAACAGAGCCTTAATGGAAGTGGTGTTCTAGGTTGTATATTAGAATGGAATGTGCCAGGAAAAAGCCCTTTAAGTTTATGTCTGATTACTTCTTGTTCATATTTGTAATTTACTTTTATTTTTTCTCCCAGCAAATTTGATTACAATGGTTTGATTGCTCTAGGTGTGCAAGATGTGGTTCTTTCACACATATACATGTATCTATTCTTCCTCGAATCCTTTTCCCATGTAGGGTTATGACACAATGTTGAGTAGTCTTCTCCTGGTCTTCCGTACGTCTTTGGTGGTTATATATTTCACATGGTTTGTATATCTCTGTTAACCTCAATATGATAATGTATCCAATCCTCATCCCTTTCTATATGGTGAACCATAAGTTTTTTTCATGAATCTGTGATTGCCTTTCTCTGTGGAAATATCTACATTGGCATCAATTTTTAAGTAACTCCTAAAAGTGAATTGAAAGCATATGTGTCTCTTGCTTTCTCACTTACTACAGGTGGCGTGATTACATCTAGACTCATCCATGGTGCTGCAAATGGCATTGTTTCATTTTTTTCACTAGCGAATATTCCATCTGTACATGGAGGAGTTCTTCTTTGTCCACCCATCTGTTGGTAGACTTTTTGGTTACTTCCATATGCTGGCTATTGTATTACTGTGCCATGCAGATTTGCCTGCCTGTGTCTTTCCAATTCTCTCTTCTTAGATTATAGGTCGAGGAGTGGGCCTGCTGGATCATATGGTAGCTCAATGTTTACCTTTTTAAGGCACCTCCATTCTGCTGTCATTCGTAGCCCTCTCCAACTTACGTCCCACTTGAATTTGAGGGTATGCATTTCTCCACAACACCTTCAGCATTTATTATTTGTAGTTTCCTTGCTGATGGTTATTCTGACAAGTGTGAGCTGATACCTCTTTGTGGTTGAATTTGCATGTGCCTCATAATCCGGTGAAATTGAGCTTTAAGGCATGTCCTTTTTATTTTTCAAGCTGTGATTACTCCTTAGTTCTTCAAAGTGATCTCTTAAAATATGTGTCACATTTTGAAATGTTTTGGCCATTACCTCCCTCAAGACATTTTGAGGGCAGGTTTCATTTACAATCCTGCAGTACTTGTTCCTATGAAATGACCATGAGCACAGGCTTTAAAGCTGCTTTTGCAGGTAACTGCCAGAGGGTGGCAGCCTTTCTATGTTCCCCACCCTGGTACCTAGGGAAAAGCCCTTGCGGCTTGTGGTGTTTCTCGGTTATAAATTAGAGTGGAGTGTGCCCGGACAAACCCACACAAGCTGATGTCTCCTGAATTTTGTTGGTTTTTTAAATGTAATTTTTATTTTTTATTAGAGTAATTTCCCACTGGGTACGTGGAGCACTTCTACTTTGTGCATTCCTCGGTTGATGGACATTTTCATTGCTTCCAGGTGTTGGCTATGGTAAATGTTGTTGGAGTGCTGGATTGCCAGCCTGTGACTTTTTAATTCTCATTTTCTCAGGTGATAGGCCCAGCAGTGGGTGTGATTGATTGACTGGTAGCACCGTGTTTCCCTTTTCAAAGCACCTTCTTTGTGTTTTCTTTAGTGCCTCTTACCGCGTCCCCCTTAGAATCGAGGGTACGCATTCCTCCACAATCGATTTAGCATTTATTGTTTGCAGCATTTATGCTAATGGCCCTACTGGCTGCTGTGAGCTGATAGGGTTTTGTAATTTGGGTTTGCATGTCTTTGAAAATTCGTAAAACTCACCGTTTTTCTCCACCGTTTTCTTTTCTGTTAAAAAAAGGAAACAATTGGGAGTACAATATAACTCTTGAAATTCTCTTCTTGGAAGGTTGCCGTCTTTTGAATTTTTTGGTCGATTTTCCACCCCAGAGTTTTTTTAGAGAGTAGGTGTCATTTCCCGAACTGCAACATTGGTGAATATTTAGTGACATTTAGCAATGGGTTTAAAGCTGCTGTTGTGGGAAGTGGCCTCAAGCAGGCAGCATTTCTCCATTCCCAAGTCTGGGTAGTAGGGCAGCAGAGCCTTTCTGGAAGTCGTGTTGCTAGGTTGTAAATTACATTGTAATGTGCATGGAGAAAGCCCCATAAGTTTATGTGTCATTATTTGTTCTTGTATTTTAAAAGTGTTTTAATTGGGGTAAAGCTTAGAATATTGTTTGTCCTAGGTGTACACAATCTGGTTCATTTGTACATTATATATGTCTATTCAAGTACAGATCCTCTTCCCATGTAAAATGTTACTGAGGGTTCCGCAGACCTCACTTGCTATATGGTCGGTCTTTTTGAGATATGTTTATAATATGTGTTTGTATACATATAGTAACACTAATCTTAATTTATCCCTTCCCCCCACCTTTCCTTTTAGATGAGCACAGTTTGTTTTCTAAGTCTGTGAGTGTCTTTCTCTGTGGAAATATGTTCATTTGTGTCAGTTATTAGATAACGCCTATAAGTGATATCATAGAATATAGGTCTTTTGCTCTCCGACTTACCTCATGTTTCGTGATTATCTCCAGACTCATTTGTGGTGCCTCAGAGAGCAATGGTTCATTGTTTTCCATGGCTAATATTCCATTGTGTACATGGACCACTTCTTCTTTATCCATTCACCTGTTGTTGGGCATTTTCATTGCTTCACTGTCTTGGCTATTGTGAATAAGGCTGCACTGCAGCTTTTGCGGCCTGAGTCTTCTCGATTCTTGTCTTCTCAGGTGAGAGGTCCAATGGTGCGCCTGCTGGCTTGAATGGTACCTCCATTTTTACTTTTAAACACAGCTCCTTTCTGTTATCATTATTGGCTGTTACCCCTTTACGGCTCACCAGCAGGTAGAGGGTACACAGTTCTCTAAAACCCCTTCAGCATGTATTGTTTGTAGACTTTTTGCTGATGGTCAGTCGACTGGTGTAAGTTGAAACTTTTTATAGAATAGATTGCATGGGTCTAACACTCCCTGAGGTTGAGCTTTTATCCATTTTCCTTTTTTTTAAAACACCGTGAGTAAAACTTAACTCTTCATACTCTCTTCTTGAAACATTTGCCTGTTTTGAATTTTTTTGTCCATTCCCTCCTTCAGCACATTTTTTTTAGGGCAGGTGTCCTTTACAGCCCTGAGTCCTTGTGTATGTTAAGTGAGCATTAGCTGTGAGTTTAAAGCTGCTCTTGCAGGAAACGGCCACAAGGTGGCAGCATTTCTCCTTTTCCAAATTTCGTAACTAGGGAAACAGAGGCTTAATGGAAGTGGTGTTCTAGGTTGTAAATTAGAATGGAATGTGCCAGGAAAAAGCCCTTTAAGTTTATGTCTCATAACTTCTTGTTCATATTTGTAATTTACTTTTTATTCTTTATCCCAGCACATTTGATTACAATGGTTTGTTTTTTCTAGGTGTGCAAGATGTGCTTCTTTCACACATATACATGTATCTATTCTTCCACGCATCCTTTTCCCATGTAGGTCATGACACAATGTTGAGTAGTCTTCTCCTGGTCTTCCGTACGTCTTTGTTGATTATATATTTCACATGGTTTGTATATCTCTGTTAACCCCAATATGGTAATGTATCCAATCCTCATCCCTTTCTATTTGGTGAACCATAAAATTTTTTTAATGAATCTCTGATTGCCTTTCTCTGTGGAAATATCTTCACTGGTATTAATTTTTAAGTAACTCCTAAAAGTGATATGATAGGATATGTGTCTTTTGCTTTCTCACTTACTACAGGTGGCGTGCTTACGTCTAGACTCATGTATGGGCTGCAAATGGCATTGTTTCATTTTTTTCACTAGCGAATATTCCATCTGTACATGGAGGAGTTCTTCTTTGTCCACCCATCTGTTGGTGGACTTTTTGGTTACTTCCATATCTTGGCTATTGTAATACTGTGCCATGCAGATTTGCCTGCCTGTGTCTTTCCAATTCTCTCTTCTTAGATTATAGGTCGAGGAGTGAGCCTGCTGGATCATATGGTAGCTCAATGTTTACCTTTTTAAGGCACCTCCATTCTGCTCTCATTTGTTGTCCTTTCCAACTTACGTCCCCCTTGAAGTTGAGGGTAAGCATTTCTCCACAACACCTTCAGCATTTTTGTCTGTAGATTTCTTGTTAATGGTTATTCTGACAATTGTGAGCTGATACCTTTTTGTGGTTGAATTCGCACGTGCCTCATAATCCGTTGAAATTGAGCTTTAAGGCATGTCCTTTTTATTTTTCAAGCTGTGATTACCCCTTAGTTCTTCAAATTGTTCTCTTAAAGTATGCGTCACATTTTGAAATGTTTTGGCCATTACCTCCCTCAAGACATTTTGAGGGCAGGTTTCATTTACAGTTCTGCAGTACTTGTTCCTATGAAATGACCATTAGCACAGGCTTTAATGCTGCTTTTGCAGATAACTGCCAGAGGGTGGCAGCCTTTCTATGTTCCCCACCCTGGTAACTAGGGAGAAGCCCTTGCGGCCTGTGGTGTTTCTCGGTTATAAATTAGAGTGGAGTGTGCCCGGACAAACCCACACAAGCTGATGTCTCCTTACTTTTGTTGGAGTTTTAAATTTAATTTTTATTTTTTATTGGAGTAATTTTCCACCGTGTACGTGGACCACTTCTACTTTGTGCATTCCTCGGTTGATGGACATTTTCATTGCTTCCAAGCGTTGGCCATGGTAAATATTGTTGGAGTGCAGGATTGCCAGCCTGTGACTGTTTGATTCTCATTTTCACAGGTGATAGGCCCAGCAGTGGGTGTGATTGACTGACTGGTAGCACCGTGTTTTCCTTTTCAAAGCACCTTCTTTGTGTTTTCATTACTGGCACTTACCACGTCCCCCTTAGAATCGAGGGTACGCATTTCTCCACAATCGCTTCAGCATTTATTGTTTGCCGCATTTATGCTAATGGCCGTACTGGCTGCTGTGAGCTGATAGGTTTTTGTAATTTGGGTTTGCATGTCTTTGAAAATTCATAAAACTCATCATTTTTCTCCACCGTTTACTTTTCTGTTAAAAAAAAGGAAACAGTTGGGAGTACAATATATCTCTTGAAATTGTCTTCTTGGAAGGTTGCCCTATTTTGAAATTTTTGGTCGATTTTCCACCCCAGAATTTTTTTAGAGAGCAGGTGTCATTTCCCGAACTGCAAGTTTGGTAAATATTTAGTGACCTTTAGCAATGGGTTTAAAGCTGCTGTTGTGGGAAGTGGCCTCAAGAAGGCAGCATTTCTCCATTCCCAAATCTGGGTAGTGGGGCAGCAGAGCCTTTCTGGCAGTCGTGTTCCTAGGTTGTAAATTAAATTGGAATGTGCATGGAGAAACCCCCATACTTTTATGTCTCTTTATTTCTTCTTGGATTTAAATTTTTTTTTTAATTGGGGTAAAGCTTAGAATATTGTTTGTCCTAGGTGTACACAATCTGGTTCATTTGTACATTATATATTTCTATTCAAGTACAGATCCTCTTCCCATGTAAAATGTTACAGAGGGATCCACAGACCTCCCTTGCTACATGGTCGGTCTTTTTGAGATATGTATATAATATGTGTTTGTATAGATATAGCAACACTTATCTTAATTTATCCATTCTCCCCACCTTTCCTTTTAGATGAGCATAGTTTGTTTTCTAAGTCTGTGAGTGTCTTTCTCTGTGGAAATATATTCATTTGTGTCAGTTATTAGATAACGCCTATAAGTGATATCATAGAATACAGGTCTTTGGTTTCCGAGTTACCTCATGTTTCGTGATTATCTCCAGACTCATTTGTGGTGCCTCAAAGAGCAATGGTTCATTGTTTTCCATGGCTAATATCCCATTGTGTACATGGACCACTTCTTCTTTATCCATTCACCTGTTCTTGGACATTTTGATTGCTTCACTGTCTTGGCTATTGTGAATAAGGCTGCACTGCAGCTTTTGCGGCCTGTGTCTTCTCGATTCTTGTCTTCTCAGGTGAAAGGTCCAATGGTGCGCCTGCCGGATTGAATGGTACCTCCATTTTTACTTTTAAACACAGCTCCTTTCTGTTCTCATTATTGGCTGTTACCCCTTTCCGTCTCACCAGCAGGTAGAGGGTACACAGTTCTCTAAAACCCCTTCAGGATTTATTGTTTGTTGACTTTTTGCTGATGATCAGTCGACTGGTGTAAGTTGAAACTTTTTGTAGATTAGATTGCATGCGTCTAACACTCCCTGAGGTTGAGCTTTTATCCATTTTCCTTTTTTTTAAAAAGAGTGTGAGTAAAACATAACTCTTCATAATCTCTTCTTGAAACATTTGCCTGTTTTGAATTTTTTGGTCCATTCCCACCTTCAGCACATTTTTTTAGGGCAGGTGTCCTTTAGAGCCCTGAGTCCTTGTGAATGTTAAGTGAGCATTAGCTGTGAGTTTAAAGCTGCTCTTGCAGGAGACAGCCACAAGGTGGCAGCGTTTCTCCTTTACCAAATTTGGTTACTACGGAAACAGAGCCTTAATGGAAGTGGTGTTCTAGGTTGTATATTAGAATGGAATGTGCCAGGAAAAAGCCCTTTAAGTTTATGTCTGATTACTTCTTGTTCATATTTGTAATTTACTTTTATTTTTTATCCCAGCAAATTTGATTACAATGGTTTGATTGCTCTAGGTGTGCAAGATGTGGTTCTTTCACACATATACATGTATCTATTCTTCCTCGAATCCTTTTCCCATGTAGGGTTATGACACAATGTTGAGTAGTCTTCTCCTGGTCTTCCGTACGTCTTTGGTGGTTATATATTTCACATGGTTTGTATATCTCTGTTAACCTCAATATGATAATGTATCCAATCCTCATCCCTTTCTATATGGTGAACCATAAGTTTTTTTCATGAATCTGTGATTGCCTTTCTCTGTGGAAATATCTACATTGGCATCAATTTTTAAGTAACTCCTAAAAGTGAATTGAAAGCATATGTGTCTCTTGCTTTCTCACTTACTACAGGTGGCGTGATTACATCTAGACTCATCCATGGTGCTGCAAATGGCATTGTTTCATTTTTTTCACTAGCGAATATTCCATCTGTACATGGAGGAGTTCTTCTTTGTCCACCCATCTGTTGGTAGACTTTTTGGTTACTTCCATATGCTGGCTATTGTATTACTGTGCCATGCAGATTTGCCTGCCTGTGTCTTTCCAATTCTCTCTTCTTAGATTATAGGTCGAGGAGTGGGCCTGCTGGATCATATGGTAGCTCAATGTTTACCTTTTTAAGGCACCTCCATTCTGCTGTCATTCGTAGCCCTCTCCAACTTACGTCCCACTTGAATTTGAGGGTATGCATTTCTCCACAACACCTTCAGCATTTATTATTTGTAGTTTCCTTGCTGATGGTTATTCTGACAAGTGTGAGCTGATACCTCTTTGTGGTTGAATTTGCATGTGCCTCATAATCCGGTGAAATTGAGCTTTAAGGCATGTCCTTTTTATTTTTCAAGCTGTGATTACTCCTTAGTTCTTCAAAGTGATCTCTTAAAATATGTGTCACATTTTGAAATGTTTTGGCCATTACCTCCCTCAAGACATTTTGAGGGCAGGTTTCATTTACAATCCTGCAGTACTTGTTCCTATGAAATGACCATGAGCACAGGCTTTAAAGCTGCTTTTGCAGGTAACTGCCAGAGGGTGGCAGCCTTTCTATGTTCCCCACCCTGGTACCTAGGGAAAAGCCCTTGCGGCTTGTGGTGTTTCTCGGTTATAAATTAGAGTGGAGTGTGCCCGGACAAACCCACACAAGCTGATGTCTCCTGAATTTTGTTGGTTTTTTAAATGTAATTTTTATTTTTTATTAGAGTAATTTCCCACTGGGTACGTGGAGCACTTCTACTTTGTGCATTCCTCGGTTGATGGACATTTTCATTGCTTCCAGGTGTTGGCTATGGTAAATGTTGTTGGAGTGCTGGATTGCCAGCCTGTGACTTTTTAATTCTCATTTTCTCAGGTGATAGGCCCAGCAGTGGGTGTGATTGATTGACTGGTAGCACCGTGTTTCCCTTTTCAAAGCACCTTCTTTGTGTTTTCTTTAGTGCCTCTTACCGCGTCCCCCTTAGAATCGAGGGTACGCATTCCTCCACAATCGATTTAGCATTTATTGTTTGCAGCATTTATGCTAATGGCCCTACTGGCTGCTGTGAGCTGATAGGGTTTTGTAATTTGGGTTTGCATGTCTTTGAAAATTCGTAAAACTCACCGTTTTTCTCCACCGTTTTCTTTTCTGTTAAAAAAAGGAAACAATTGGGAGTACAATATAACTCTTGAAATTCTCTTCTTGGAAGGTTGCCGTCTTTTGAATTTTTTGGTCGATTTTCCACCCCAGAGTTTTTTTAGAGAGTAGGTGTCATTTCCCGAACTGCAACATTGGTGAATATTTAGTGACATTTAGCAATGGGTTTAAAGCTGCTGTTGTGGGAAGTGGCCTCAAGCAGGCAGCATTTCTCCATTCCCAAGTCTGGGTAGTAGGGCAGCAGAGCCTTTCTGGAAGTCGTGTTGCTAGGTTGTAAATTACATTGTAATGTGCATGGAGAAAGCCCCATAAGTTTATGTGTCATTATTTGTTCTTGTATTTTAAAAGTGTTTTAATTGGGGTAAAGCTTAGAATATTGTTTGTCCTAGGTGTACACAATCTGGTTCATTTGTACATTATATATGTCTATTCAAGTACAGATCCTCTTCCCATGTAAAATGTTACTGAGGGTTCCGCAGACCTCACTTGCTATATGGTCGGTCTTTTTGAGATATGTTTATAATATGTGTTTGTATACATATAGTAACACTAATCTTAATTTATCCCTTCCCCCCACCTTTCCTTTTAGATGAGCACAGTTTGTTTTCTAAGTCTGTGAGTGTCTTTCTCTGTGGAAATATGTTCATTTGTGTCAGTTATTAGATAACGCCTATAAGTGATATCATAGAATATAGGTCTTTTGCTCTCCGACTTACCTCATGTTTCGTGATTATCTCCAGACTCATTTGTGGTGCCTCAGAGAGCAATGGTTCATTGTTTTCCATGGCTAATATTCCATTGTGTACATGGACCACTTCTTCTTTATCCATTCACCTGTTGTTGGGCATTTTCATTGCTTCACTGTCTTGGCTATTGTGAATAAGGCTGCACTGCAGCTTTTGCGGCCTGAGTCTTCTCGATTCTTGTCTTCTCAGGTGAGAGGTCCAATGGTGCGCCTGCTGGCTTGAATGGTACCTCCATTTTTACTTTTAAACACAGCTCCTTTCTGTTATCATTATTGGCTGTTACCCCTTTACGGCTCACCAGCAGGTAGAGGGTACACAGTTCTCTAAAACCCCTTCAGCATGTATTGTTTGTAGACTTTTTGCTGATGGTCAGTCGACTGGTGTAAGTTGAAACTTTTTATAGAATAGATTGCATGGGTCTAACACTCCCTGAGGTTGAGCTTTTATCCATTTTCCTTTTTTTTAAAACACCGTGAGTAAAACTTAACTCTTCATACTCTCTTCTTGAAACATTTGCCTGTTTTGAATTTTTTTGTCCATTCCCTCCTTCAGCACATTTTTTTTAGGGCAGGTGTCCTTTACAGCCCTGAGTCCTTGTGTATGTTAAGTGAGCATTAGCTGTGAGTTTAAAGCTGCTCTTGCAGGAAACGACCACAAGGTGGCAGCATTTCTCCTTTTCCAAATTTCGTAACTAGGGAAACAGAGGCTTAATGGAAGTGGTGTTCTAGGTTGTAAATTAGAATGGAATGTGCCAGGAAAAAGCCCTTTAAGTTTATGTCTCATAACTTCTTGTTCATATTTGTAATTTACTTTTTATTCTTTATCCCAGCACATTTGATTACAATGGTTTGTTTTTTCTAGGTGTGCAAGATGTGCTTCTTTCACACATATACATGTATCTATTCTTCCACGCATCCTTTTCCCATGTAGGTCATGACACAATGTTGAGTAGTCTTCTCCTGGTCTTCCGTACGTCTTTGTTGATTATATATTTCACATGGTTTGTATATCTCTGTTAACCCCAATATGGTAATGTATCCAATCCTCATCCCTTTCTATTTGGTGAACCATAAAATTTTTTTAATGAATCTCTGATTGCCTTTCTCTGTGGAAATATCTTCACTGGTATTAATTTTTAAGTAACTCCTAAAAGTGATATGATAGGATATGTGTCTTTTGCTTTCTCACTTACTACAGGTGGCGTGCTTACGTCTAGACTCATGTATGGGCTGCAAATGGCATTGTTTCATTTTTTTCACTAGCGAATATTCCATCTGTACATGGAGGAGTTCTTCTTTGTCCACCCATCTGTTGGTGGACTTTTTGGTTACTTCCATATCTTGGCTATTG
Organism: Eschrichtius robustus; assembly: GCF_028021215.1. Lineage (NCBI taxonomy): Eukaryota > Metazoa > Chordata > Mammalia > Artiodactyla > Eschrichtiidae > Eschrichtius > Eschrichtius robustus. Next base: position 84,245,437 of record NC_090832.1, read on the forward strand.
TAATACTGTGCCATGCAGATTTGCCTGCCTGTGTCTTTCCAATTCTCTCTTCTTAGATTATAGGTCGAGGAGTGAGCCTGCTGGATCATATGGTAGCTCAATGTTTACCTTTTTAAGGCACCTCCATTCTGCTCTCATTTGTGGCCCTTTCCAACTTACGTCCCCCTTGAAGTTGAGGGTAAGCATTTCTCCACAACACCTTCAGCATTTTTGTCTGTAGATTTCTTGTTAATGGTTATTCTGACAATTGTGAGCTGATACCTTTTTGTGGTTGAATTCGCACGTGCCTCATAATCCGTTGAAATTGAGCTTTAAGGCATGTCCTTTTTATTTTTCAAGCTGTGATTACCCCTTAGTTCTTCAAATTGTTCTCTTAAAGTATGCGTCACATTTTGAAATGTTTTGGCCATTACCTCCCTCAAGACATTTTGAGGGCAGGTTTCATTTACAGTTCTGCAGTACTTGTTCCTATGAAATGACCATTAGCACAGGCTTTAATGCTGCTTTTGCAGATAACTGCCAGAGGGTGGCAGCCTTTCTATGTTCCCCACCCTGGTAACTAGGGAGAAGCCCTTGCGGCCTGTGGTGTTTCTCGGTTATAAATTAGAGTGGAGTGTGCCCGGACAAACCCACACAAGCTGATGTCTCCTTACTTTTGTTGGAGTTTTAAATTTAATTTTTATTTTTTATTGGAGTAATTTTCCACCGTGTACGTGGACCACTTCTACTTTGTGCATTCCTCGGTTGATGGACATTTTCATTGCTTCCAAGCGTTGGCCATGGTAAATATTGTTGGAGTGCAGGATTGCCAGCCTGTGACTGTTTGATTCTCATTTTCACAGGTGATAGGCCCAGCAGTGGGTGTGATTGACTGACTGGTAGCACCGTGTTTTCCTTTTCAAAGCACCTTCTTTGTGTTTTCATTACTGGCACTTACCACGTCCCCCTTAGAATCGAGGGTACGCATTTCTCCACAATCGCTTCAGCATTTATTGTTTGCCGCATTTATGCTAATGGCCGTACTGGCTGCTGTGAGCTGATAGGTTTTTGTAATTTGGGTTTGCATGTCTTTGAAAATTCATAAAACTCATCATTTTTCTCCACCGTTTACTTTTCTGTTAAAAAAAAGGAAACAGTTGGGAGTACAATATATCTCTTGAAATTGTCTTCTTGGAAGGTTGCCCTATTTTGAAATTTTTGGTCGATTTTCCACCCCAGAATTTTTTTAGAGAGCAGGTGTCATTTCCCGAACTGCAAGTTTGGTAAATATTTAGTGACCTTTAGCAATGGGTTTAAAGCTGCTGTTGTGGGAAGTGGCCTCAAGAAGGCAGCATTTCTCCATTCCCAAATCTGGGTAGTGGGGCAGCAGAGCCTTTCTGGCAGTCGTGTTCCTAGGTTGTAAATTAAATTGGAATGTGCATGGAGAAACCCCCATACTTTTATGTCTCTTTATTTCTTCTTGGATTTAAATTTTTTTTTTAATTGGGGTAAAGCTTAGAATATTGTTTGTCCTAGGTGTACACAATCTGGTTCATTTGTACATTATATATTTCTATTCAAGTACAGATCCTCTTCCCATGTAAAATGTTACAGAGGGATCCACAGACCTCCCTTGCTACATGGTCGGTCTTTTTGAGATATGTATATAATATGTGTTTGTATAGATATAGCAACACTTATCTTAATTTATCCATTCTCCCCACCTTTCCTTTTAGATGAGCATAGTTTGTTTTCTAAGTCTGTGAGTGTCTTTCTCTGTGGAAATATATTCATTTGTGTCAGTTATTAGATAACGCCTATAAGTGATATCATAGAATACAGGTCTTTGGTTTCCGAGTTACCTCATGTTTCGTGATTATCTCCAGACTCATTTGTGGTGCCTCAAAGAGCAATGGTTCATTGTTTTCCATGGCTAATATCCCATTGTGTACATGGACCACTTCTTCTTTATCCATTCACCTGTTCTTGGACATTTTGATTGCTTCACTGTCTTGGCTATTGTGAATAAGGCTGCACTGCAGCTTTTGCGGCCTGTGTCTTCTCGATTCTTGTCTTCTCAGGTGAAAGGTCCAATGGTGCGCCTGCCGGATTGAATGGTACCTCCATTTTTACTTTTAAACACAGCTCCTTTCTGTTCTCATTATTGGCTGTTACCCCTTTCCGTCTCACCAGCAGGTAGAGGGTACACAGTTCTCTAAAACCCCTTCAGGATTTATTGTTTGTTGACTTTTTGCTGATGATCAGTCGACTGGTGTAAGTTGAAACTTTTTGTAGATTAGATTGCATGCGTCTAACACTCCCTGAGGTTGAGCTTTTATCCATTTTCCTTTTTTTTAAAAAGAGTGTGAGTAAAACATAACTCTTCATAATCTCTTCTTGAAACATTTGCCTGTTTTGAATTTTTTTGTCCATTCCCACCTTCAGCACATTTTTTTAGGGCAGGTGTCCTTTAGAGCCCTGAGTCCTTGTGAATGTTAAGTGAGCATTAGCTGTGAGTTTAAAGCTGCTCTAGCAGGAGACAGCCACAAGGTGGCAGCGTTTCTCCTTTACCAAATTTGGTTACTACGGAAACAGAGGCTTAAAGGAAGTGGTGTTCTAGGTTGTATATTAGAATGGAATGTGCCAGGAAAAAGCCCTTTAAGTTTATGTCTGATTACTTCTTGTTCATATTTGTAATTTACTTTTATTTTTTATCCCAGCAAATTTGATTACAATGGTTTGATTGCTCTAGGTGTGCAAGATGTGGTTCTTTCACACATATACATGTATCTATTCTTCCTCGAATCCTTTTCCCATGTCCGGTTATGACACAATGTTGAGTAGTCTTCTCCTGGTCTTCCGTACGTCTTTGGTGGTTATATATTTCACATGGTTTGTATATCTCTGTTAACCCCAATATGATAATGTATCCAATCCTCATCCCTTTCTATATGGTGAACCATAAGTTTTTTTCATGAATCTGTGATTGCCTTTCTCTGTGGAAATATCTACATTGGCATCAATTTTTAAGTAACTCCTAAAAGTGAATTGAAAGCATATGTGTCTCTTGCTTTCTCACTTACTACAGGTGGCGTGATTACATCTAGACTCATCCATGGTGCTGCAAATGGCATTGTTTCATTTTTTTCACTAGCGAATATTCCATCTGTACATGGAGGAGTTCTTCTTTGTCCACCCATCTGTTGGTAGACTTTTTGGTTACTTCCATATGCTGGCTATTGTATTACTGTGCCATGCAGATTTGCCTGCCTGTGTCTTTCCAATTCTCTCTTCTTAGATTATAGGTCGAGGAGTGGGCCTGCTGGATCATATGGTAGCTCAATGTTTACCTTTTTAAGGCACCTCCATTCTGCTGTCATTCGTAGCCCTCTCCAACTTACGTCCCACTTGAATTTGAGGGTATGCATTTCTCCACAACACCTTCAGCATTTATTATTTGTAGTTTCCTTGCTGATGGTTATTCTGACAAGTGTGAGCTGATACCTCTTTGTGGTTGAATTTGCATGTGCCTCATAATCCGGTGAAATTGAGCTTTAAGGCATGTCCTTTTTATTTTTCAAGCTGTGATTACTCCTTAGTTCTTCAAAGTGATCTCTTAAAATATGTGTCACATTTTGAAATGTTTTGGCCATTACCTCCCTCAAGACATTTTGAGGGCAGGTTTCATTTACAATCCTGCAGTACTTGTTCCTATGAAATGACCATGAGCACAGGCTTTAAAGCTGCTTTTGCAGGTAACTGCCAGAGGGTGGCAGCCTTTCTATGTTCCCCACCCTGGTACCTAGGGAAAAGCCCTTGCGGCCTGTGGTGTTTCTCGGTTATAAATTAGAGTGGAGTGTGCCCGGACAAACCCACACAAGCTGATGTCTCCTGAATTTTGTTGGTTTTTTAAATGTAATTTTTATTTTTTATTAGAGTAATTTCCCACTGGGTACGTGGAGCACTTCTACTTTGTGCATTCCTCGGTTGATGGACATTTTCATTGCTTCCAGGTGTTGGCTATGGTAAATGTTGTTGGAGTGCTGGATTGCCAGCCTGTGACTTTTTAATTCTCATTTTCTCAGGTGATAGGCCCAGCAGTGGGTGTGATTGATTGACTGGTAGCACCGTGTTTCCCTTTTCAAAGCACCTTCTTTGTGTTTTCTTTAGTGCCTCTTACCGCGTCCCCCTTAGAATCGAGGGTACGCATTCCTCCACAATCGATTTAGCATTTATTGTTTGCAGCATTTATGCTAATGGCCCTACTGGCTGCTGTGAGCTGATAGGGTTTTGTAATTTGGGTTTGCATGTCTTTGAAAATTCGTAAAACTCACCGTTTTTCTCCACCGTTTTCTTTTCTGTTAAAAAAAGGAAACAATTGGGAGTACAATATAACTCTTGAAATTCTCTTCTTGGAAGGTTGCCGTCTTTTGAATTTTTTGGTCGATTTTCCACCCCAGAGTTTTTTTAGAGAGTAGGTGTCATTTCCCGAACTGCAACATTGGTGAATATTTAGTGACATTTAGCAATGGGTTTAAAGCTGCTGTTGTGGGAAGTGGCCTCAAGCAGGCAGCATTTCTTCATTCCCAAGTCTGGGTAGTAGGGCAGCAGAGCCTTTCTGGAAGTCGTGTTGCTAGTTTGTAAATTACATTGTAATGTGCATGGAGAAAGCCCCATAAGTTTATGTGTCATTATTTGTTCTTGTATTTTAAAAGTGTTTTAATTGGGGTAAAGCTTAGAATATTGTTTGTCCTAGGTGTACACAATCTGGTTCATTTGTACATTATATATGTCTATTCAAGTACAGATCCTCTTCCCATGTAAAATGTTACTGAGGGTTCCGCAGACCTCACTTGCTATATGGTCGGTCTTTTTGAGATATGTTTATTATATGTGTTTGTATACATATAGTAACACTAATCTTAATTTATCCCTTCCCCCCACCTTTCCTTTTAGATGAGCACAGTTTGTTTTCTAAGTCTGTGAGTGTCTTTCTCTGTGGAAATATGTTCATTTGTGTCAGTTATTAGATAACGCCTATAAGTGATATCATAGAATATAGGTCTTTTGCTCTCCGACTTACCTCATGTTTCGTGATTATCTCCAGACTCATTTGTGGTGCCTCAGAGAGCAATGGTTCATTGTTTTCCATGGCTAATATTCCATTGTGTACATGGACCACTTCTTCTTTATCCATTCACCTGTTGTTGGGCATTTTCATTGCTTCACTGTCTTGGCTATTGTGAATAAGGCTGCACTGCAGCTTTTGCGGCCTGAGTCTTCTCGATTCTTGTCTTCTCAGGTGAGAGGTCCAATGGTGCGCCTGCTGGCTTGAATGGTACCTCCATTTTTACTTTTAAACACAGCTCCTTTCTGTTATCATTATTGGCTGTTACCCCTTTACGGCTCACCAGCAGGTAGAGGGTACACAGTTCTCTAAAACCCCTTCAGCATGTATTGTTTGTAGACTTTTTGCTGATGGTCAGTCGACTGGTGTAAGTTGAAACTTTTTATAGAATAGATTGCATGGGTCTAACACTCCCTGAGGTTGAGCTTTTATCCATTTTCCTTTTTTTTAAAACACCGTGAGTAAAACTTAACTCTTCATACTCTCTTCCTGAAACATTTGCCTGTTTTGAATTTTTTTGTCCATTCCCTCCTTCAGCACATTTTTTTTAGGGCAGGTGTCCTTTACAGCCCTGAGTCCTTGTGTATGTTAAGTGAGCATTAGCTGTGAGTTTAAAGCTGCTCTTGCAGGAAACGGCCACAAGGTGGCAGCATTTCTCCTTTTCCAAATTTCGTAACTAGGGAAACAGAGGCTTAATGGAAGTGGTGTTCTAGGTTGTAAATTAGAATGGAATGTGCCAGGAAAAAGCCCTTTAAGTTTATGTCTCATAACTTCTTGTTCATATTTGTAATTTACTTTTTATTCTTTATCCCAGCACATTTGATTACAATGGTTTGTTTTTTCTAGGTGTGCAAGATGTGCTTCTTTCACACATATACATGTATCTATTCTTCCACGCATCCTTTTCCCATGTAGGTCATGACACAATGTTGAGTAGTCTTCTCCTGGTCTTCCGTACGTCTTTGTTGATTATATATTTCACATGGTTTGTATATCTCTGTTAACCCCAATATGGTAATGTATCCAATCCTCATCCCTTTCTATTTGGTGAACCATAAAATTTTTTTAATGAATCTCTGATTGCCTTTCTCTGTGGAAATATCTTCACTGGTATTAATTTTTAAGTAACTCCTAAAAGTGATATGATAGGATATGTGTCTTTTGCTTTCTCACTTACTACAGGTGGCGTGCTTACGTCTAGACTCATGTATGGGCTGCAAATGGCATTGTTTCATTTTTTTCACTAGCGAATATTCCATCTGTACATGGAGGAGTTCTTCTTTGTCCACCCATCTGTTGGTGGACTTTTTGGTTACTTCCATATCTTGGCTATTGTAATACTGTGCCATGCAGATTTGCCTGCCTGTGTCTTTCCAATTCTCTCTTCTTAGATTATAGGTCGAGGAGTGAGCCTGCTGGATCATATGGTAGCTCAATGTTTACCTTTTTAAGGCACCTCCATTCTGCTCTCATTTGTGGCCCTTTCCAACTTACGTCCCCCTTGAAGTTGAGGGTAAGCATTTCTCCACAACACCTTCAGCATTTTTGTCTGTAGATTTCTTGTTAATGGTTATTCTGACAATTGTGAGCTGATACCTTTTTGTGGTTGAATTCGCACGTGCCTCATAATCCGTTGAAATTGAGCTTTAAGGCATGTCCTTTTTATTTTTCAAGCTGTGATTACCCCTTAGTTCTTCAAATTGTTCTCTTAAAGTATGCGTCACATTTTGAAATGTTTTGGCCATTACCTCCCTCAAGACATTTTGAGGGCAGGTTTCATTTACAGTTCTGCAGTACTTGTTCCTATGAAATGACCATGAGCACAGGCTTTAATGCTGCTTTTGCAGGTAACTGCCAGAGGGTGGCAGCCTTTCTATGTTCCCCACCCTGGTAACTAGGGAGAAGCCCTTGCGGCCTGTGGTGTTTCTCGGTTATAAATTAGAGTGGAGTGTGCCCGGACAAACCCACACAAGCTGATGTCTCCTTACTTTTGTTGGAGTTTTAAATTTAATTTTTATTTTTTATTGGAGTAATTTTCCACCGTGTACGTGGACCACTTCTACTTTGTGCATTCCTCGGTTGATGGACATTTTCATTGCTTCCAAGCGTTGGCCATGGTAAATATTGTTGGAGTGCAGGATTGCCAGCCTGTGACTGTTTGATTCTCATTTTCACAGGTGATAGGCCCAGCAGTGGGTGTGATTGACTGACTGGTAGCACCGTGTTTTCCTTTTCAAAGCACCTTCTTTGTGTTTTCATTACTGGCACTTACCACGTCCCCCTTAGAATCGAGGGTACGCATTTCTCCACAATCGCTTCAGCATTTATTGTTTGCCGCATTTATGCTAATGGCCGTACTGGCTGCTGTGAGCTGATAGGTTTTTGTAATTTGGGTTTGCATGTCTTTGAAAATTCATAAAACTCATCATTTTTCTCCACCGTTTACTTTTCTGTTAAAAAAAAGGAAACAGTTGGGAGTACAATATATCTCTTGAAATTGTCTTCTTGGAAGGTTGCCCTATTTTGAAATTTTTGGTCGATTTTCCACCCCAGAATTTTTTTAGAGAGCAGGTGTCATTTCCAGAACTGCAAGTTTGGTAAATATTTAGTGACCTTTAGCAATGGGTTTAAAGCTGCTGTTGTGGGAAGTGGCCTCAAGAAGGCAGCATTTCTCCATTCCCAAATCTGGGTAGTGGGGCAGCAGAGCCTTTCTGGCAGTCGTGTTCCTAGGTTGTAAATTAAATTGGAATGTGCATGGAGAAACCCCCATACTTTTATGTCTCTTTATTTCTTCTTGGATTTAAATTTTTTTTTTAATTGGGGTAAAGCTTAGAATATTGTTTGTCCTAGGTGTACACAATCTGGTTCATTTGTACATTATATATTTCTATTCAAGTACAGATCCTCTTCCCATGTAAAATGTTACAGAGGGATCCACAGACCTCCCTTGCTACATGGTCGGTCTTTTTGAGATATGTATATAATATGTGTTTGTATAGATATAGCAACACTAATCTTAATTTATCCATTCTCCCCACCTTTCCTTTTAGATGAGCATAGTTTGTTTTCTAAGTCTGTGAGTGTCTTTCTCTGTGGAAATATATTCATTTGTGTCAGTTATTAGATAACGCCTATAAGTGATATCATAGAATACAGGTCTTTGGTTTCCGAGTTACCTCATGTTTCGTGATTATCTCCAGACTCATTTGTGGTGCCTCAAAGAGCAATGGTTCATTGTTTTCCATGGCTAATATCCCATTGTGTACATGGACCACTTCTTCTTTATCCATTCACCTGTTCTTGGACATTTTGATTGCTTCACTGTCTTGGCTATTGTGAATAAGGCTGCACTGCAGCTTTTGCGGCCTGTGTCTTCTCGATTCTTGTCTTCTCAGGTGAAAGGTCCAATGGTGCGCCTGCCGGATTGAATGGTACCTCCATTTTTACTTTTAAACACAGCTCCTTTCTGTTCTCATTATTGGCTGTTACCCCTTTCCGTCTCACCAGCAGGTAGAGGGTACACAGTTCTCTAAAACCCGTTCAGGATTTATTGTTTGTTGACTTTTTGCTGATGATCAGTCGACTGGTGTAAGTTGAAACTTTTTGTAGATTAGATTGCATGCGTCTAACACTCCCTGAGGTTGAGCTTTTATCCATTTTCCTTTTTTTTTAAAAAGAGTGTGAGTAAAACATAACTCTTCATAATCTCTTCTTGAAACATTTGCCTGTTTTGAATTTTTTTGTCCATTCCCACCTTCAGCACATTTTTTTAGGGCAGGTGTCCTTTAGAGCCCTGAGTCCTTGTGAATGTTAAGTGAGCATTAGCTGTGAGTTTAAAGCTGCTCTTGCAGGAGACAGCCACAAGGTGGCAGCGTTTCTCCTTTACCAAATTTGGTTACTACGGAAACAGAGCCTTAATGGAAGTGGTGTTCTAGGTTGTATATTAGAATGGAATGTGCCAGGAAAAAGCCCTTTAAGTTTATGTCTGATTACTTCTTGTTCATATTTGTAATTTACTTTTATTTTTTCTCCCAGCAAATTTGATTACAATGGTTTGATTGCTCTAGGTGTGCAAGATGTGGTTCTTTCACACATATACATGTATCTATTCTTCCTCGAATCCTTTTCCCATGTCGGGTTATGACACAATGTTGAGTAGTCTTCTCCTGGTCTTCCGTACGTCTTTGGTGGTTATATATTTCACATGGTTTGTATATCTCTGTTAACCCCAATATGATAATGTATCCAATCCTCATCCCTTTCTATATGGTGAACCATAAGTTTTTTTCATGAATCTGTGATTGCCTTTCTCTGTGGAAATATCTACATTGGCATCAATTTTTAAGTAACTCCTAAAAGTAAATTGATAGCATATGTGTCTCTTGCTTTCTCACTTACTACAGGTGGCGTGATTACATCTAGACTCATCCATGGTGCTGCAAATGGCATTGTTTCATTTTTTTCACTAGCGAATATTCCATCTGTACATGGAGGAGTTCTTCTTTGTCCACCCATCTGTTGGTAGACTTTTTGGTTACTTCCATATGCTGGCTATTGTATTACTGTGCCATGCAGATTTGCCTGCCTGTGTCTTTCCAATTCTCTCTTCTTAGATTATAGGTCGAGGAGTGGGCCTGCTGGATCATATGGTAGCTCAATGTTTACCTTTTTAAGGCACCTCCATTCTGCTGTCATTCGTAGCCCTCTCCAACTTACGTCCCACTTGAATTTGAGGGTATGCATTTCTCCACAACACCTTCAGCATTTATTATTTGTAGTTTCCTTGCTGATGGTTATTCTGACAAGTGTGAGCTGATACCTCTTTGTGGTTGAATTTGCATGTGCCTCATAATCCGGTGAAATTGAGCTTTAAGGCATGTCCTTTTTATTTTTCAAGCTGTGATTACTCCTTAGTTCTTCAAAGTGATCTCTTAAAATATGTGTCACATTTTGAAATGTTTTGGCCATTACCTCCCTCAAGACATTTTGAGGGCAGGTTTCATTTACAATCCTGCAGTACTTGTTCCTATGAAATGACCATGAGCACAGGCTTTAAAGCTGCTTTTGCAGGTAACTGCCAGAGGGTGGCAGCCTTTCTATGTTCCCCACCCTGGTACCTAGGGAAAAGCCCTTGCGGCCTGTGGTGTTTCTCGGTTATAAATTAGAGTGGAGTGTGCCCGGACAAACCCACACAAGCTGATGTCTCCTGAATTTTGTTGGTTTTTTAAATGTAATTTTTATTTTTTATTAGAGTAATTTCCCACTGGGTACGTGGAGCACTTCTACTTTGTGCATTCCTCGGTTGATGGACATTTTCATTGCTTCCAGGTGTTGGCTATGGTAAATGTTGTTGGAGTGCTGGATTGCCAGCCTGTGACTTTTTAATTCTCATTTTCTCAGGTGATAGGCCCAGCAGTGGGTGTGATTGATTGACTGGTAGCACCGTGTTTCCCTTTTCAAAGCACCTTCTTTGTGTTTTCTTTAGTGCCTCTTACCACGTCCCCCTTAGAATCGAGGGTACGCATTCCTCCACAATCGATTTAGCATTTATTGTTTGCAGCATTTATGCTAATGGCCCTACTGGCTGCTGTGAGCTGATAGGGTTTTGTAATTTGGGTTTGCATGTCTTTGAAAATTCGTAAAACTCACCATTTTTCTCCACCGTTTTCTTTTCTGTTAAAAAAAGGAAACAATTGGGAGTACAATATAACTCTTGAAATTCTCTTCTTGGAAGGTTGCCGTCTTTTGAATTTTTTGGTCGATTTTCCACCCCAGAGTTTTTTTACAGAGTAGGTGTCATTTCCCGAACTGCAACATTGGTGAATATTTAGTGACATTTAGCAATGGGTTTAAAGCTGCTGTTGTGGGAAGTGGCCTCAAGCAGGCAGCATTTCTCCATTCCCAAGTCTGGGTAGTAGGGCAGCAGAGCCTTTCTGGAAGTCGTGTTGCTAGGTTGTAAATTACATTGTAATGTGCATGGAGAAAGCCCCATAAGTTTATGTGTCATTATTTGTTCTTGTATTTTAAAAGTGTTTTAATTGGGGTAAAGCTTAGAATATTGTTTGTCCTAGGTGTACACAATCTGGTTCATTTGTACATTATATATGTCTATTCAAGTACAGATCCTCTTCCCATGTAAAATGTTACTGATGGTTCCGCAGACCTCACTTGCTATATGGTCGGTCTTTTTGAGATATGTTTATAATATGTGTTTGTATACATATAGTAACACTAATCTTAATTTATCCCTTCCCCCCACCTTTCCTTTTAGATGAGCACAGTTTGTTTTCTAAGTCTGTGAGTGTCTTTCTCTGTGGAAATATGTTCATTTGTGTCAGTTATTAGATAACGCCTATAAGTGATATCATAGAATATAGGTCTTTTGCTCTCCGACTTACCTCATGTTTCGTGATTATCTCCAGACTCATTTGTGGTGCCTCAGAGAGCAATGGTTCATTGTTTTCCATGGCTAATATTCCATTGTGTACATGGACCACTTCTTCTTTATCCATTCACCTGTTGTTGGGCATTTTCATTGCTTCACTGTCTTGGCTATTGTGAATAAGGCTGCACTGCAGCTTTTGCGGCCTGAGTCTTCTCGATTCTTGTCTTCTCAGGTGAGAGGTCCAATGGTGCGCCTGCTGGCTTGAATGGTACCTCCATTTTTACTTTTAAACACAGCTCCTTTCTGTTATCATTATTGGCTGTTACCCCTTTACGGCTCACCAGCAGGTAGAGGGTACACAGTTCTCTAAAACCCCTTCAGCATGTATTGTTTTTAGACTTTTTGCTGATGGTCAGTCGACTGGTGTAAGTTGAAACTTTTTATAGAATAGATTGCATGGGTCTAACACTCCCTGAGGTTGAGCTTTTATCCATTTTCCTTTTTTTTAAAACACCGTGAGTAAAACTTAACTCTTCATACTCTCTTCTTGAAACATTTGCCTGTTTTGAATTTTTTTGTCCATTCCCTCCTTCAGCACATTTTTTTTAGGGCAGGTGTCCTTTACAGCCCTGAGTCCTTGTGTATGTTAAGTGAGCATTAGCTGTGAGTTTAAAGCTGCTCTTGCAGGAAACGGCCACAAGGTGGCAGCATTTCTCCTTTTCCAAATTTCGTAACTAGGGAAACAGAGGCTTAATGGAAGTGGTGTTCTAGGTTGTAAATTAGAATGGAATGTGTCAGGAAAAAGCCCTTTAAGTTTATGTCTGATTACATCTTGTTCGTATTTGTAATTTACTTTTTATTCTTTATCCCAGCACATTTGATTACAATGGTTTGTTTTTTCTAGGTGTGCAAGATGTGCTTCTTTCACACATATACATGTATCTATTCTTCCACGCATCCTTTTCCCATGTAGGTCATGACACAATGTTGAGTAGTCTTCTCCTGGTCTTCCGTACGTCTTTGTTGATTATATATTTCACATGGTTTGTATATCTCTGTTAACCCCAATATGGTAATGTATCCAATCCTCATCCCTTTCTATTTGGTGAACCATAAGATTTTTTTAATGAATCTCTGATTGCCTTCCTCTGTGGAAATATCTTCACTGGTATTAATTTTTAAGTAACTCCTAAAAGTGATATGATAGGATATGTGTCTTTTGCTTTCTCACTTACTACAGGTGGCGTGCTTACGTCTAGACTCATGTATGGGCTGCAAATGGCATTGTTTCATTTTTTTCACTAGCGAATATTCCATCTGTACATGGAGGAGTTCTTCTTTGTCCACCCATCTGTTGGTGGACTTTTTGGTTACTTCCATATCTTGGCTATTGTAATACTGTGCCATGCAGATTTGCCTGCCTGTGTCTTTCCAATTCTCTCTTCTTAGATTATAGGTCGAGGAGTGAGCCTGCTGGATCATATGGTAGCTCAATGTTTACCTTTTTAAGGCACCTCCATTCTGCTCTCATTTGTGGCCCTTTCCAACTTACGTCCCCCTTGAAGTTGAGGGTACGCATTTCTCCACAACACCTTCAGCATTTTTGTCTGTAGATTTCTTGTTGATGGTTATTCTGACAATTGTGAGCTGATACCTTTTTGTGGTTGAATTCGCACGTGCCTCATAATCCGTTGAAATTGAGCTTTAAGGCATGTCCTTTTTATTTTTCAAGCTGTGATTACCCCTTAGTTCTTCAAATTGTTCTCTTAAAGTATGCGTCACATTTTGAAATGTTTTGGCCATTACCTCCCTCAAGACATTTTGAGGGCAGGTTTCATTTACAGTTCTGCAGTATTTGTTCCTATGAAATGACCATTAGCACAGGCTTTAATGCTGCTTTTGCAGATAACTGCCAGAGGGTGGCAGCCTTTCTATGTTCCCCACCCTGGTAACTAGGGAGAAGCCCTTGCGGCCTGTGGTGTTTCTCGGTTATAAATTAGAGTGGAGTGTGCCCGGACAAACCCACACAAGCTGATGTCTCTTTACTTTTGTTGGAGTTTTAAATTTAATTTTTATTTTTTATTGGAGTAATTTTCCACCGTGTACGTGGACCACTTCTACTTTGTGCATTCCTCGGTTGATGGACATTTTCATTGCTTCCAAGCGTTGGCTATGGTAAATATTGTTGGAGTGCAGGATTGCCAGCCTGTGACTGTTTGATTCTCATTTTCACAGGTGATAGGCCCAGCAGTGGGTGTGATTGACTGACTGGTAGCACCGTGTTTTCCTTTTCAAAGCACCTTCTTTGTGTTTTCATTACTGGCACTTACCACGTCCCCCTTAGAATCGAGGGTACGCATTTCTCCACAATCGCTTCAGCATTTATTGTTTGCCGCATTTATGCTAATGGCCATACTGGCTGCTGTGAGCTGATAGGTTTTTGTAATTTGGGTTTGCATGTCTTTGAAAATTCATAAAACTCATCATTTTTCTCCACCGTTTACTTTTCTGTTAAAAAAAAGGAAACAGTTGGGAGTACAATATATCTCTTGAAATTGTCTTCTTGGAAGGTTGCCCTATTTTGAAATTTTTGGTCGATTTTCCACCCCAGAATTTTTTTAGAGAACAGGTGTCATTTCCCGAACTGCAAGTTTGGTGAATATTTAGTGACCTTTAGCAATGGGTTTAAAGCTGCTGTTGTGGGAAGTGGCCTCAAGAACGCAGCATTTCTCCATTCCCAAATCTGGGTAGTGGGGCAGCAGAGCCTTTCTGGCAGTCGTGTTCCTAGGTTGTAAATTAAATTGGAATGTGCATGGAGAAACCCCCATACTTTTATGTCTCTTTATTTCTTCTTGGATTTAAAATTTTTTTTTAATTGGGGTAAAGCTTAGAATATTGTTTGTCCTAGGTGTACACAATCTGGTTCATTTGTACATTATATATTTCTATTCAAGTACAGATCCTCTTCCCATGTAAAATGTTACAGAGGGATCCACAGACCTCCCTTGCTACATGGTCGGTCTTTTTGAGATATGTATATAATATGTGTTTGTATAGATATAGCAACACTAATCTTAATTTATCCATTCTCCCCACCTTTCCTTTTAGATGAGCATAGTTTGTTTTCTAAGTCTGTGAGTGTCTTTCTCTGTAGAAATATATTCATTTGTGCCAGTTATTAGATAACGCCTATAAGTGATATCATAGAATACAGGTCTTTGGTTTCTGAGTTACCTCATGTTTCGTGATTATCTCCAGACTCATTTGTGGTGCCTCAAAGAGCAATGGTTCATTGTTTTCCATGGCTAATATCCCATTGTGTACATGGACCACTTCTTCTTTATCCATTCACCTGTTCTTGGACATTTTGATTGCTTCACTGTCTTGGCTATTGTGAATAAGGCTGCACTGCAGCTTTTGCGGCCTGTGTCTTCTCGATTCTTGTCTTCTCAGGTGAAAGGTCCAATGGTGCGCCTGCCGGATTGAATGGTACCTCCATTTTTACTTTTAAACACAGCTCCTTTCTGTTCTCATTATTGGCTGTTACCCCTTTCCGTCTCACCAGCAGGTAGAGGGGACACAGTTCTCTAAAACCCCTTCAGGATTTATTGTTTGTTGACTTTTTGCTGATGATCAGTCGACTGGTGTAAGTTGAAACTTTTTGTAGATTAGATTGCATGCGTCTAACACTCCCTGAGGTTGAGCTTTTATCCATTTTCCTTTTTTTTAAAAAGAGTGTGAGTAAAACATAACTCTTCATAATCTCTTCTTGAAACATTTGCCTGTTTTGAATTTTTTTGTCCATTCCCACCTTCAGCACATTTTTTTAGGGCAGGTGTCCTTTAGAGCCCTGAGTCCTTGTGAATGTTAAGTGAGCATTAGCTGTGAGTTTAAAGCTGCTCTTGCAGGAGACAGCCACAAGGTGGCAGCGTTTCTCCTTTACCAAATTTGGTTACTACGGAAACAGAGCCTTAATGGAAGTGGTGTTCTAGGTTGTATATTAGAATGGAATGTGCCAGGAAAAAGCCCTTTAAGTTTTTGTCTGATTACTTCTTGTTCATATTTGTAATTTACTTTTATTTTTTATCCCAGCAAATTTGATTACAATGGTTTGATTGCTCTAGGTGTGCAAGATGTGGTTCTTTCACACATATACATGTATCTATTCTTCCTCAAATCCTTTTCCCATGTAGGGTTATGACACAATGTTGAGTAGTCTTCTCCTGGTCTTCCGTACGTCTTTGGTGGTTATATATTTCACATGGTTTGTATATCTCTGTTAACCTCAATATGATAATGTATCCAATCCTCATCCCTTTCTATATGGTGAACCATAAGTTTTTTTCATGAATCTGTGATTGCCTTTCTCTGTGGAAATATCTACATTGGCATCAATTTTTAAGTAACTCCTAAAAGTGAATTGAAAGCATATGTGTCTCTTGCTTTCTCACTTACTACAGGTGGCGTGATTACATCTAGACTCATCCATGGTGCTGCAAATGGCATTGTTTCATTTTTTTCACTAGCGAATATTCCATCTGTACATGGAGGAGTTCTTCTTTGTCCACCCATCTGTTGGTAGACTTTTTGGTTACTTCCATATGCTGGCTATTGTATTACTGTGCCATGCAGATTTGCCTGCCTGTGTCTTTCCAATTCTCTCTTCTTAGATTATAGGTCGAGGAGTGGGCCTGCTGGATCATATGGTAGCTCAATGTTTACCTTTTTAAGGCACCTCCATTCTGCTGTCATTTGTAGCCCTCTCCAACTTACGTCCCACTTGAATTTGAGGGTATGCATTTCTCCACAACACCTTCAGCATTTATTGTTTGTAGTTTCCTTGCTGATGGTTATTCTGACAAGTGTGAGCTGATACCTCTTTGTGGTTGAATTTGCATGTGCCTCATAATCCGGTGAAATTGAGCTTTAAGGCATGTCCTTTTTATTTTTCAAGCTGTGATTACTCCTTAGTTCTTCAAAGTGATCTCTTAAAATATGTGTCACATTTTGAAATGTTTTGGCCATTACCTCCCTCAAGACATTTTGAGGGCAGGTTTCATTTACAATCCTGCAGTACTTGTTCCTATGAAATGACCATGAGCACAGGCTTTAAAGCTGCTTTTGCAGGTAACTGCCAGAGGGTGGCAGCCTTTCTATGTTCCCCACCCTGGTACCTAGGGAAAAGCCCTTGCGGCTTGTGGTGTTTCTCGGTTATAAATTAGAGTTGAGTGTGCCCGGACAAACCCACACAAGCTGATGTCTCCTGAATTTTGTTGGTTTTTTAAATGTAATTTTTATTTTTTATTAGAGTAATTTCCCACTGGGTACGTGGAGCACTTCTACTTTGTGCATTCCTCGGTTGATGGACATTTTCATTGCTTCCAGGTGTTGGCTATGGTAAATGTTGTTGGAGTGCTGGATTGCCAGCCTGTGACTTTTTAATTCTCATTTTCTCAGGTGATAGGCCCAGCAGTGGGTGTGATTGATTGACTGGTAGCACCGTGTTTCCCTTTTCAAAGCACCTTCTTTGTGTTTTCTTTAGTGCCTCTTACCACGTCACCCTTAGAATCGAGGGTACGCATTCCTCCACAATCGATTTAGCATTTATTGTTTGCAGCATTTATGCTAATGGCCCTACTGGCTGCTGTGAGCTGATAGGGTTTTGTAATTTGGGTTTGCATGTCTTTGAAAATTCGTAAAACTCACCATTTTTCTCCACCGTTTTCTTTTCTGTTAAAAAAAGGAAACAATTGGGAGTACAATATAACTCTTGAAATTCTCTTCTTGGAAGGTTGCCGTCTTTTGAATTTTTTGGTCGATTTTCCACCCCAGAGTTTTTTTAGAGAGTAGGTGTCATTTCCCGAACTGCAACATTGGTGAATATTTAGTGACATTTAGCAATGGGTTTAAAGCTGCTGTTGTGGGAAGTGGCCTCAAGCAGGCAGCATTTCTCCATTCCCAAGTCTGGGTAGTAGGGCAGCAGAGCCTTTCTGGAAGTCGTGTTGCTAGGTTGTAAATTACATTGTAATGTGCATGGAGAAAGCCCCATAAGTTTATGTGTCATTATTTGTTCTTGTATTTTAAAAGTGTTTTAATTGGGGTAAAGCTTAGAATATTGTTTGTCCTAGGTGTACACAATCTGGTTCATTTGTACATTATATATGTCTATTCAAGTACAGATCCTCTTCCCATGTAAAATGTTACTGAGGGTTCCGCAGACCTCACTTGCTATATGGTCGGTCTTTTTGAGATATGTTTATAATATGTGTTTGTATACATATAGTAACACTAATCTTAATTTATCCCTTCCCCCCACCTTTCCTTTTAGATGAGCACAGTTTGTTTTCTAAGTCTGTGAGTGTCTTTCTCTGTGGAAATATGTTCATTTGTGTCAGTTATTAGATAACGCCTATAAGTGATATCATAGAATATAGGTCTTTTGCTCTCCGACTTACCTCATGTTTCGTGATTATCTCCAGACTCATTTGTGGTGCCTCAGAGAGCAATGGTTCATTGTTTTCCATGGCTAATATTCCATTGTGTACATGGACCACTTCTTCTTTATCCATTCACCTGTTGTTGGGCATTTTCATTGCTTCACTGTCTTGGCTATTGTGAATAAGGCTGCACTGCAGCTTTTGCGGCCTGAGTCTTCTCGATTCTTGTCTTCTCAGGTGAGAGGTCCAATGGTGCGCCTGCTGGCTTGAATGGTACCTCCATTTTTACTTTTAAACACAGCTCCTTTCTGTTATCATTATTGGCTGTTACCCCTTTACGGCTCACCAGCAGGTAGAGGGTACACAGTTCTCTAAAACCCCTTCAGCATGTATTGTTTGTAGACTTTTTGCTGATGGTCAGTCGACTGGTGTAAGTTGAAACTTTTTATAGAATAGATTGCATGGGTCTAACACTCCCTGAGGTTGAGTTTTTATCCATTTTCCTTTTTTTTAAAACACCGTGAGTAAAACTTAACTCTTCATACTCTCTTCTTGAAACATTTGCCTGTTTTGAATTTTTTTGTCCATTCCCTCCTTCAGCACATTTTTTTTAGGGCAGGTGTCCTTTACAGCCCTGAGTCCTTGTGTATGTTAAGTGAGCATTAGCTGTGAGTTTAAAGCTGCTCTTGCAGGAAACGGCCACAAGGTGGCAGCATTTCTCCTTTTCCAAATTTCGTAACTAGGGAAACAGAGGCTTAATGGAAGTGGTGTTCTAGGTTGTAAATTAGAATGGAATGTGTCAGGAAAAAGCCCTTTAAGTTTATGTCTGATTACTTCTTGTTCATATTTGTAATTTACTTTTTATTCTTTATCCCAGCACATTTGATTACAATGGTTTGTTTTTTCTAGGTGTGCAAGATGTGCTTCTTTCACACATATACATGTATCTATTCTTCCACGCATCCTTTTCCCATGTAGGTCATGACACAATGTTGAGTAGTCTTCTCCTGGTCTTCCGTACGTCTTTGTTGATTATATATTTCACATGGTTTGTATATCTCTGTTAACCCCGATATGGTAATGTATCCAATCCTCATCCCTTTCTATTTGGTGAACCATAAGATTTTTCTAATGAATCTCTGATTGCCTTCCTCTGTGGAAATATCTTCACTGGTATCAATTTTTAAGTAACTCCTAAAAGTGATATGATAGGATATGTGTCTTTTGCTTTCTCACTTACTACAGGTGGCGTGCTTACGTCTAGACTCATGTATGGGCTGCAAATGGCATTGTTTCATTTTTTTCACTAGCGAATATTCCATCTGTACATGGAGGAGTTCTTCTTTGTCCACCCATCTGTTGGTGGACTTTTTGGTTACTTCCATATCTTGGCTATTGTAATACTGTGCCATGCAGATTTGCCTGCCTGTGTCTTTCCAATTCTCTCTTCTTAGATTATAGGTCGAGGAGTGAGCCTGCTGGATCATATGGTAGCTCAATGTTTACCTTTTTAAGGCACCTCCATTCTGCTCTCATTTGTGGCCCTTTCCAACTTACGTCCCCCTTGAAGTTGAGGGTACGCATTTCTCCACAACACCTTCAGCATTTTTGTCTGTAGATTTCTTGTTAATGGTTATTCTGACAATTGTGAGCTGATACCTTTTTGTGGTTGAATTCGCACGTGCCTCATAATCCGTTGAAATTGAGCTTTAAGGCATGTCCTTTTTATTTTTCAAGCTGTGATTACCCCTTAGTTCTTCAAATTGTTCTCTTAAAGTATGCGTCACATTTTGAAATGTTTTGGCCATTACCTCCCTCAAGACATTTTGAGGGCAGGTTTCATTTACAGTTCTGCAGTACTTGTTCCTATGAAATGACCATTAGCACAGGCTTTAATGCTGCTTTTGCAGATAACTGCCAGAGGGTGGCAGCCTTTCTATGTTCCCCACCCTGGTAACTAGGGAGAAGCCCTTGCGGCCTGTGGTGTTTCTCGGTTATAAATTAGAGTGGAGTGTGCCCGGACAAACCCACACAAGCTGATGTCTCCTTACTTTTGTTGGAGTTTTAAATTTAATTTTTATTTTTTATTGGAGTAATTTTCCACCGTGTACGTGGACCACTTCTACTTTGTGCATTCCTCGGTTGATGGACATTTTCATTGCTTCCAAGCGTTGGCTATGGTAAATATTGTTGGAGTGCAGGATTGCCAGCCTGTGACTTTTTGATTCTCATTTTCACAGGTGATAGGCCCAGCAGTGGGTGTGATTGACTGACTGGTAGCACCGTGTTTTCCTTTTCAAAGCACCTTCTTTGTGTTTTCATTACTGGCACTTACCACGTCCCCCTTAGAATCGAGGGTACGCATTTCTCCACAATCGCTTCAGCATTTATTGTTTGCCGCATTTATGCTAATGGCCGTACTGGCTGCTGTGAGCTGATAGGTTTTTGTAATTTGGGTTTGCATGTCTTTGAAAATTCATAAAACTCATCATTTTTCTCCACCGTTTACTTTTCTGTTAAAAAAAAGGAAACAGTTGGGAGTACAATATATCTCTTGAAATTGTCTTCTTGGAAGGTTGCCCTATTTTGAAATTTTTGGTCGATTTTCCACCCCAGAATTTTTTTAGAGAGCAGGTGTCATTTCCCGAACTGCAAGTTTGGTAAATATTTAGTGACCTTTAGCAATGGGTTTAAAGCTGCTGTTGTG
The DNA here is from genome assembly GCF_028021215.1 of Eschrichtius robustus. NCBI lineage: Eukaryota > Metazoa > Chordata > Mammalia > Artiodactyla > Eschrichtiidae > Eschrichtius > Eschrichtius robustus. The sequence goes on from NC_090832.1 coordinate 84,266,073, forward strand.
GGAAGTGGCCTCAAGAAGGCAGCATTTCTCCATTCCCAAATCTGGGTAGTGGGGCAGCAGAGCCTTTCTGGCAGTCGTGTTCCTAGGTTGTAAATTAAATTGGAATGTGCATGGAGAAACCCCCATACTTTTATGTCTCTTTATTTCTTCTTGGATTTAAAATTTTTTTTTAATTGGGGTAAAGCTTAGAATATTGTTTGTCCTAGGTGTACACAATCTGGTTCATTTGTACATTATATATTTCTATTCAAGTACAGATCCTCTTCCCATGTAAAATGTTACAGAGGGATCCACAGACCTCCCTTGCTACATGGTCGGTCTTTTTGAGATATGTATATAATATGTGTTTGTATAGATATAGCAACACTAATCTTAATTTATCCATTCTCCCCACCTTTCCTTTTAGATGAGCATAGTTTGTTTTCTAAGTCTGTGAGTGTCTTTCTCTGTGGAAATATATTCATTTGTGTCAGTTATTAGATAACGTCTATAAGTGATATCATAGAATACAGGTCTTTGGTTTCCGAGTTACCTCATGTTTCGTGATTATCTCCAGACTCATTTGTGGTGCCTCAAAGAGCAATGGTTCATTGTTTTCCATGGCTAATATCCCATTGTGTACATGGACCACTTCTTCTTTATCCATTCACCTGTTCTTGGACATTTTGATTGCTTCACTGTCTTGGCTATTGTGAATAAGGCTGCACTGCAGCTTTTGCGGCCTGTGTCTTCTCGATTCTTGTCTTCTCAGGTGAAAGGTCCAATGGTGCGCCTGCCGGATTGAATGGTACCTCCATTTTTACTTTTAAACACAGCTCCTTTCTGTTCTCATTATTGGCTGTTACCCCTTTCCGTCTCACCAGCAGGTAGAGGGTACACAGTTCTCTAAAACCCCTTCAGGATTTATTGTTTGTTGACTTTTTGCTGATGATCAGTCGACTGGTGTAAGTTGAAACTTTTTGTAGATTAGATTGCATGCGTCTAACACTCCCTGAGGTTGAGCTTTTATCCATTTTCCTTTTTTTTTAAAAAGAGTGTGAGTAAAACATAACTCTTCATAATCTCTTCTTGAAACATTTGCCTGTTTTGAATTTTTTTGTCCATTCCCACCTTCAGCACATTTTTTTAGGGCAGGTGTCCTTTAGAGCCCTGAGTCCTTGTGAATGTTAAGTGAGCATTAGCTGTGAGTTTAAAGCTGCTCTTGCAGGAGACAGCCACAAGGTGGCAGCGTTTCTCCTTTACCAAATTTGGTTACTACGGAAACAGAGCCTTAATGGAAGTGGTGTTCTAGGTTGTATATTAGAATGGAATGTGCCAGGAAAAAGCCCTTTAAGTTTATGTCTGATTACTTCTTGTTCATATTTGTAATTTACTTTTATTTTTTCTCCCAGCAAATTTGATTACAATGGTTTGATTGCTCTAGGTGTGCAAGATGTGGTTCTTTCACACATATACATGTATCTATTCTTCCTCGAATCCTTTTCCCATGTCGGGTTATGACACAATGTTGAGTAGTCTTCTCCTGGTCTTCCGTACGTCTTTGGTGGTTATATATTTCACATGGTTTGTATATCTCTGTTAACCCCAATATGATAATGTATCCAATCCTCATCCCTTTCTATATGGTGAACCATAAGTTTTTTTCATGAATCTGTGATTGCCTTTCTCTGTGGAAATATCTACATTGGCATCAATTTTTAAGTAACTCCTAAAAGTGAATTGATAGCATATGTGTCTCTTGCTTTCTCACTTACTACAGGTGGCGTGATTACATCTAGACTCATCCATGGTGCTGCAAATGGCATTGTTTCATTTTTTTCACTAGCGAATATTCCATCTGTACATGGAGGAGTTCTTCTTTGTCCACCCATCTGTTGGTAGACTTTTTGGTTACTTCCATATGCTGGCTATTGTAATACTGTGCCATGCAGATTTGCCTGCCTGTGTCTTTCCAATTCTCTCTTCTTAGATTATAGGTCGAGGAGTGGGCCTGCTGGATCATATGGTAGCTCAATGTTTACCTTTTTAAGGCACCTCCATTCTGCTGTCATTCGTAGCCCTCTCCAACTTACGTCCCACTTGAATTTGAGGGTATGCATTTCTCCACAACACCTTCAGCATTTATTGTTTGTAGTTTCCTTGCTGATGGTTATTCTGACAAGTGTGAGCTGATACCTCTTTGTGGTTGAATTTGCATGTGCCTCATAATCCGGTGAAATTGAGCTTTAAGGCATGTCCTTTTTATTTTTCAAGCTGTGATTACTCCTTAGTTCTTCAAAGTGATCTCTTAAAATATGTGTCACATTTTGAAATGTTTTGGCCATTACCTCCCTCAAGACATTTTGAGGGCAGGTTTCATTTACAATCCGGCAGTACTTGTTCCTATGAAATGACCATGATCACAGGCTTTAAAGCTGCTTTTGCAGGTAACTGCCAGAGGGTGGCAGCCTTTCTATGTTCCCCACCCTTGTACCTAGGGAAAAGCCCTTGTGGCCTGTGGTGTTTCTCGGTTATAAATTACAGTGGAGTGTGCCCGGACAAACCCACACAAGCTGATGTCTCCTGAATTTTGTTGGTTTTTTAAATGTAATTTTTATTTTTTATTAGAGTAATTTCCCACTGGGTACGTGGAGCACTTCTACTTTGTGCATTCCTCGGTTGATGGACATTTTCATTGCTTCCAGGTGTTGGCTATGGTAAATGTTGTTGGAGTGCTGGATTGCCAGCCTGTGACTTTTTGATTCTCATTTTCACAGGTGATAGGCCCAGCAGTGGGTGTGATTGACTGACTGGTAGCACCGTGTTTTCCTTTTCAAAGCACCTTCTTTGTGTTTTCATTACTGGCACTTACCACGTCCCCCTTAGAATCGAGGGTACGCATTTCTCCACAATCGCTTCAGCATTTATTGTTTGCCGCATTTATGCTAATGGCCGTACTGGCTGCTGTGAGCTGATAGGTTTTTGTAATTTGGGTTTGCATGTCTTTGAAAATTCATAAAACTCATCATTTTTCTCCACCGTTTACTTTTCTGTTAAAAAAAAGGAAACAGTTGGGAGTACAATATATCTCTTGAAATTGTCTTCTTGGAAGGTTGCCCTATTTTGAAATTTTTGGTCGATTTTCCACCCCAGAATTTTTTTAGAGAGCAGGTGTCATTTCCCGAACTGCAAGTTTGGTGAATATTTAGTGACCTTTAGCAATGGGTTTAAAGCTGCTGTTGTGGGAAGTGGCCTCAAGAACGCAGCATTTCTCCATTCCCAAATCTGGGTAGTGGGGCAGCAGAGCCTTTCTGGCAGTCGTGTTCCTAGGTTGTAAATTAAATTGGAATGTGCATGGAGAAACCCCCATACTTTTATGTCTCTTTATTTCTTCTTGGATTTAAAATTTTTTTTTAATTGGGGTAAAGCTTAGAATATTGTTTGTCCTAGGTGTACACAATCTGGTTCATTTGTACATTATATATTTCTATTCAAGTACAGATCCTCTTCCCATGTAAAATGTTACAGAGGGATCCACAGACCTCCCTTGCTACATGGTCGGTCTTTTTGAGATATGTATATAATATGTGTTTGTATAGATATAGCAACACTAATCTTAATTTATCCATTCTCCCCACCTTTCCTTTTAGATGAGCATAGTTTGTTTTCTAAGTCTGTGAGTGTCTTTCTCTGTGGAAATATATTCATTTGTATCAGTTATTAGATAACGCCTATAAGTGATATCATAGAATACAGGTCTTTGGTTTCCGAGTTACCTCATGTTTCGTGATTATCTCCAGACTCATTTGTGGTGCCTCAAAGAGCAATGGTTCATTGTTTTCCATGGCTAATATCCCATTGTGTACATGGACCACTTCTTCTTTATCCATTCACCTGTTCTTGGACATTTTGATTGCTTCACTGTCTTGGCTATTGTGAATAAGGCTGCACTGCAGCTTTTGCGGCCTGTGTCTTCTCGATTCTTGTCTTCTCAGGTGAAAGGTCCAATGGTGCGCCTGCCGGATTGAATGGTACCTCCATTTTTACTTTTAAACACAGCTCCTTTCTGTTCTCATTATTGGCTGTTACCCCTTTCCGTCTCACCAGCAGGTAGAGGGTACACAGTTCTCTAAAACCCCTTCAGGATTTATTGTTTGTTGACTTTTTGCTGATGATCAGTCGACTGGTGTAAGTTGAAACTTTTTGTAGATTAGATTGCATGCGTCTAACACTCCCTGAGGTTGAGCTTTTATCCATTTTCCTTTTTTTAAAAAGAGTGTGAGTAAAACATAACTCTTCATAATCTCTTCTTGAAACATTTGCCTGTTTTGAATTTTTTGGTCCATTCCCACCTTCAGCACATTTTTTTAGGGCAGGTGTCCTTTAGAGCCCTGAGTCCTTGTGAATGTTAAGTGAGCATTAGCTGTGAGTTTAAAGCTGCTCTTGCAGGAGACAGCCACAAGGTGGCAGCGTTTCTCCTTTACCAAATTTGGTTACTACGGAAACAGAGCCTTAATGGAAGTGGTGTTCTAGGTTGTATATTAGAATGGAATGTGCCAGGAAAAAGCCCTTTAAGTTTATGTCTGATTACTTCTTGTTCATATTTGTAATTTACTTTTATTTTTTATCCCAGCAAATTTGATTACAATGGTTTGATTGCTCTAGGTGTGCAAGATGTGGTTCTTTCACACATATACATGTATCTATTCTTCCTCGAATCCTTTTCCCATGTAGGGTTATGACACAATGTTGAGTAGTCTTCTCCTGGTCTTCCGTACGTCTTTGGTGGTTATATATTTCACATGGTTTGTATATCTCTGTTAACCTCAATATGATAATGTATCCAATCCTCATCCCTTTCTATATGGTGAACCATAAGTTTTTTTCATGAATCTGTGATTGCCTTTCTCTGTGGAAATATCTACATTGGCATCAATTTTTAAGTAACTCCTAAAAGTGAATTGAAAGCATATGTGTCTCTTGCTTTCTCACTTACTACAGGTGGCGTGATTACATCTAGACTCATCCATGGTGCTGCAAATGGCATTGTTTCATTTTTTTCACTAGCGAATATTCCATCTGTACATGGAGGAGTTCTTCTTTGTCCACCCATCTGTTGGTAGACTTTTTGGTTACTTCCATATGCTGGCTATTGTATTACTGTGCCATGCAGATTTGCCTGCCTGTGTCTTTCCAATTCTCTCTTCTTAGATTATAGGTCGAGGAGTGGGCCTGCTGGATCATATGGTAGCTCAATGTTTACCTTTTTAAGGCACCTCCATTCTGCTGTCATTCGTAGCCCTCTCCAACTTACGTCCCACTTGAATTTGAGGGTATGCATTTCTCCACAACACCTTCAGCATTTATTATTTGTAGTTTCCTTGCTGATGGTTATTCTGACAAGTGTGAGCTGATACCTCTTTGTGGTTGAATTTGCATGTGCCTCATAATCCGGTGAAATTGAGCTTTAAGGCATGTCCTTTTTATTTTTCAAGCTGTGATTACTCCTTAGTTCTTCAAAGTGATCTCTTAAAATATGTGTCACATTTTGAAATGTTTTGGCCATTACCTCCCTCAAGACATTTTGAGGGCAGGTTTCATTTACAATCCTGCAGTACTTGTTCCTATGAAATGACCATGAGCACAGGCTTTAAAGCTGCTTTTGCAGGTAACTGCCAGAGGGTGGCAGCCTTTCTATGTTCCCCACCCTGGTACCTAGGGAAAAGCCCTTGCGGCCTGTGGTGTTTCTCGGTTATAAATTAGAGTGGAGTGTGCCCGGACAAACCCACACAAGCTGATGTCTCCTGAATTTTGTTGGTTTTTTAAATGTAATTTTTATTTTTTATTAGAGTAATTTCCCACTGGGTACGTGGAGCACTTCTACTTTGTGCATTCCTCGGTTGATGGACATTTTCATTGCTTCCAGGTGTTGGCTATGGTAAATGTTGTTGGAGTGCTGGATTGCCAGCCTGTGACTTTTTAATTCTCATTTTCTCAGGTGATAGGCCCAGCAGTGGGTGTGATTGATTGACTGGTAGCACCGTGTTTCCCTTTTCAAAGCACCTTCTTTGTGTTTTCTTTAGTGCCTCTTACCGCGTCCCCCTTAGAATCCAGGGTACGCATTCCTCCACAATCGATTTAGCATTTATTGTTTGCAGCATTTATGCTAATGGCCCTACTGGCTGCTGTGAGCTGATAGGGTTTTGTAATTTGGGTTTGCATGTCTTTGAAAATTCGTAAAACTCACCATTTTTCTCCACCGTTTTCTTTTCTGTTAAAAAAAGGAAACAATTGGGAGTACAATATAACTCTTGAAATTCTCTTCTTGGAAGGTTGCCGTCTTTTGAATTTTTTGGTCGATTTTCCACCCCAGAGTTTTTTTAGAGAGTAGGTGTCATTTCCCGAACTGCAACATTGGTGAATATTTAGTGACATTTAGCAATGGGTTTAAAGCTGCTGTTGTGGGAAGTGGCCTCAAGCAGGCAGCATTTCTCCATTCCCAAGTCTGGGTAGTAGGGCAGCAGAGCCTTTCTGGAAGTCGTGTTGCTAGGTTGTAAATTACATTGTAATGTGCATGGAGAAAGCCCCATAAGTTTATGTGTCATTATTTGTTCTTGTATTTTAAAAGTGTTTTAATTGGGGTAAAGCTTAGAATATTGTTTGTCCTAGGTGTACACAATCTGGTTCATTTGTACATTATATATGTCTATTCAAGTACAGATCCTCTTCCCATGTAAAATGTTACTGAGGGTTCCGCAGACCTCACTTGCTATATGGTCGGTCTTTTTGAGATATGTTTATAATATGTGTTTGTATACATATAGTAACACTAATCTTAATTTATCCCTTCCCCCCACCTTTCCTTTTAGATGAGCACAGTTTGTTTTCTAAGTCTGTGAGTGTCTTTCTCTGTGGAAATATGTTCATTTGTGTCAGTTATTAGATAACGCCTATAAGTGATATCATAGAATATAGGTCTTTTGCTCTCCGACTTACCTCATGTTTCGTGATTATCTCCAGACTCATTTGTGGTGCCTCAGAGAGCAATGGTTCATTGTTTTCCATGGCTAATATTCCATTGTGTACATGGACCACTTCTTCTTTATCCATTCACCTGTTGTTGGGCATTTTCATTGCTTCACTGTCTTGGCTATTGTGAATAAGGCTGCACTGCAGCTTTTGCGGCCTGAGTCTTCTCGATTCTTGTCTTCTCAGGTGAGAGGTCCAATGGTGCGCCTGCTGGCTTGAATGGTACCTCCATTTTTACTTTTAAACACAGCTCCTTTCTGTTATCATTATTGGCTGTTACCCCTTTACGGCTCACCAGCAGGTAGAGGGTACACAGTTCTCTAAAACCCCTTCAGCATGTATTGTTTGTAGACTTTTTGCTGATGGTCAGTCGACTGGTGTAAGTTGAAACTTTTTATAGAATAGATTGCATGGGTCTAACACTCCCTGAGGTTGAGCTTTTATCCATTTTCCTTTTTTTTAAAACACCGTGAGTAAAACTTAACTCTTCATACTCTCTTCTTGAAACATTTGCCTGTTTTGAATTTTTTTGTCCATTCCCTCCTTCAGCACATTTTTTTTAGGGCAGGTGTCCTTTACAGCCCTGAGTCCTTGTGTATGTTAAGTGAGCATTAGCTGTGAGTTTAAAGCTGCTCTTGCAGGAAACGGCCACAAGGTGGCAGCATTTCTCCTTTTCCAAATTTCGTAACTAGGGAAACAGAGGCTTAATGGAAGTGGTGTTCTAGGTTGTAAATTAGAATGGAATGTGTCAGGAAAAAGCCCTTTAAGTTTATGTCTGATTACTTCTTGTTCATATTTGTAATTTACTTTTTATTCTTTATACCAGCACATTTGATTACAATGGTTTGTTTTTTCTAGGTGTGCAAGATGTGCTTCTTTCACACATATACATGTATCTATTCTTCCACGCATCCTTTTCCCATGTAGGTCATGACACAATGTTGAGTAGTCTTCTCCTGGTCTTCCGTACGTCTTTGTTGATTATATATTTCACATGGTTTGTATATCTCTGTTAACCCCGATATGGTAATGTATCCAATCCTCATCCCTTTCTATTTGGTGAACCATAAGATTTTTCTAATGAATCTCTGATTGCCTTCCTCTGTGGAAATATCTTCACTGGTATCAATTTTTAAGTAACTCCTAAAAGTGATATGATAGGATATGTGTCTTTTGCTTTCTCACTTACTACAGGTGGCGTGCTTACGTCTAGACTCATGTATGGGCTGCAAATGGCATTGTTTCATTTTTTTCACTAGCGAATATTCCATCTGTACATGGAGGAGTTCTTCTTTGTCCACCCATCTGTTGGTGGACTTTTTGGTTACTTCCATATCTTGGCTATTGTAATACTGTGCCATGCAGATTTGCCTGCCTGTGTCTTTCCAATTCTCTCTTCTTAGATTATAGGTCGAGGAGTGAGCCTGCTGGATCATATGGTAGCTCAATGTTTACCTTTTTAAGGCACCTCCATTCTGCTCTCATTTGTGGCCCTTTCCAACTTACGTCCCCCTTGAAGTTGAGGGTACGCATTTCTCCACAACACCTTCAGCATTTTTGTCTGTAGATTTCTTGTTAATGGTTATTCTGACAATTGTGAGCTGATACCTTTCTGTGGTTGAATTCGCACGTGCCTCATAATCCGTTGAAATTGAGCTTTAAGGCATGTCCTTTTTATTTTTCAAGCTGTGATTACCCCTTAGTTCTTCAAATTGTTCTCTTAAAGTATGCGTCACATTTTGAAATGTTTTGGCCATTACCTCCCTCAAGACATTTTGAGGGCAGGTTTCATTTACAGTTCTGCAGTACTTGTTCCTATGAAATGACCATTAGCACAGGCTTTAATGCTGCTTTTGCAGATAACTGCCAGAGGGTGGCAGCCTTTCTATGTTCCCCACCCTGGTAACTAGGGAGAAGCCCTTGCGGCCTGTGGTGTTTCTCGGTTATAAATTAGAGTGGAGTGTGCCCGGACAAACCCACACAAGCTGATGTCTCCTTACTTTTGTTGGAGTTTTAAATTTAATTTTTATTTTTTATTGGAGTAATTTTCCACCGTGGACGTGGACCACTTCTACTTTGTGCATTCCTCGGTTGATGGACATTTTCATTGCTTCCAAGCGTTGGCTATGGTAAATATTGTTGGAGTGCAGGATTGCCAGCCTGTGACTTTTTGATTCTCATTTTCACAGGTGATAGGCCCAGCAGTGGGTGTGATTGACTGACTGGTAGCACCGTGTTTTCCTTTTCAAAGCACCTTCTTTGTGTTTTCATTACTGGCACTTACCACGTCCCCCTTAGAATCGAGGGTACGCATTTCTCCACAATCGCTTCAGCATTTAATGTTTGCCGCATTTATGCTAATGGCCGTACTGGCTGCTGTGAGCTGATAGGTTTTTGTAATTTGGGTTTGCATGTCTTTGAAAATTCATAAAACTCATCATTTTTCTCCACCGTTTACTTTTCTGTTAAAAAAAAGGAAACAGTTGGGAGTACAATATATCTCTTGAAATTGTCTTCTTGGAAGGTTGCCCTATTTTGAAATTTTTGGTCGATTTTCCACCCCAGAATTTTTTTAGAGAGCAGGTGTCATTTCCCGAACTGCAAGTTTGGTAAATATTTAGTGACCTTTAGCAATGGGTTTAAAGCTGCTGTTGTGGGAAGTGGCCTCAAGAAGGCAGCATTTCTCCATTCCCAAATCTGGGTAGTGGGGCAGCAGAGCCTTTCTGGCAGTCGTGTTCCTAGGTTGTAAATTAAATTGGAATGTGCATGGAGAAACCCCCATACTTTTATGTCTCTTTATTTCTTCTTGGATTTAAAATTTTTTTTTAATTGGGGTAAAGCTTAGAATATTGTTTGTCCTAGGTGTACACAATCTGGTTCATTTGTACATTATATATTTCTATTCAAGTACAGATCCTCTTCCCATGTAAAATGTTACAGAGGGATCCACAGACCTCCCTTGCTACATGGTCGGTCTTTTTGAGATATGTATATAATATGTGTTTGTATAGATATAGCAACACTAATCTTAATTTATCCATTCTCCCCACCTTTCCTTTTAGATGAGCATAGTTTGTTTTCTAAGTCTGTGAGTGTCTTTCTCTGTGGAAATATATTCATTTGTGTCAGTTATTAGATAACGCCTATAAGTGATATCATAGAATACAGGTCTTTGGTTTCCGAGTTACCTCATGTTTCGTGATTATCTCCAGACTCATTTGTGGTGCCTCAAAGAGCAATGGTTCATTGTTTTCCATGGCTAATATCCCATTGTGTACATGGACCACTTCTTCTTTATCCATTCACCTGTTCTTGGACATTTTGATTGCTTCACTGTCTTGGCTATTGTGAATAAGGCTGCACTGCAGCTTTTGCGGCCTGTGTCTTCTCGATTCTTGTCTTCTCAGGTGAAAGGTCCAATGGTGCGCCTGCCGGATTGAATGGTACCTCCATTTTTACTTTTAAACACAGCTCCTTTCTGTTCTCATTATTGGCTGTTACCCCTTTCCGTCTCACCAGCAGGTAGAGGGTACACAGTTCTCTAAAACCCCTTCAGGATTTATTGTTTGTTGACTTTTTGCTGATGATCAGTCGACTGGTGTAAGTTGAAACTTTTTGTAGATTAGATTGCATGCGTCTAACACTCCCTGAGGTTGAGCTTTTATCCATTTTCCTTTTTTTTTAAAAAGAGTGTGAGTAAAACATAACTCTTCATAATCTCTTCTTGAAACATTTGCCTGTTTTGAATTTTTTTGTCCATTCCCACCTTCAGCACATTTTTTTAGGGCAGGTGTCCTTTAGAGCCCTGAGTCCTTGTGAATGTTAAGTGAGCATTAGCTGTGAGTTTAAAGCTGCTCTTGCAGGAGACAGCCACAAGGTGGCAGCGTTTCTCCTTTACCAAATTTGGTTACTACGGAAACAGAGCCTTAATGGAAGTGGTGTTCTAGGTTGTATATTAGAATGGAATGTGCCAGGAAAAAGCCCTTTAAGTTTATGTCTGATTACTTCTTGTTCATATTTGTAATTTACTTTTATTTTTTCTCCCAGCAAATTTGATTACAATGGTTTGATTGCTCTAGGTGTGCAAGATGTGGTTCTTTCACACATATACATGTATCTATTCTTCCTCGAATCCTTTTCCCATGTCGGGTTATGACACAATGTTGAGTAGTCTTCTCCTGGTCTTCCGTACGTCTTTGGTGGTTATATATTTCACATGGTTTGTATATCTCTGTTAACCCCAATATGATAATGTATCCAATCCTCATCCCTTTCTATATGGTGAACCATAAGTTTTTTTCATGAATCTGTGATTGCCTTTCTCTGTGGAAATATCTACATTGGCATCAATTTTTAAGTAACTCCTAAAAGTGAATTGATAGCATATGTGTCTCTTGCTTTCTCACTTACTACAGGTGGCGTGATTACATCTAGACTCATCCATGGTGCTGCAAATGGCATTGTTTCATTTTTTTCACTAGCGAATATTCCATCTGTACATGGAGGAGTTCTTCTTTGTCCACCCATCTGTTGGTAGACTTTTTGGTTACTTCCATATGCTGGCTATTGTAATACTGTGCCATGCAGATTTGCCTGCCTGTGTCTTTCCAATTCTCTCTTCTTAGATTATAGGTCGAGGAGTGGGCCTGCTGGATCATATGGTAGCTCAATGTTTACCTTTTTAAGGCACCTCCATTCTGCTGTCATTCGTAGCCCTCTCCAACTTACGTCCCACTTGAATTTGAGGGTATGCATTTCTCCACAACACCTTCAGCATTTATTGTTTGTAGTTTCCTTGCTGATGGTTATTCTGACAAGTGTGAGCTGATACCTCTTTGTGGTTGAATTTGCATGTGCCTCATAATCCGGTGAAATTGAGCTTTAAGGCATGTCCTTTTTATTTTTCAAGCTGTGATTACTCCTTAGTTCTTCAAAGTGATCTCTTAAAATATGTGTCACATTTTGAAATGTTTTGGCCATTACCTCCCTCAAGACATTTTGAGGGCAGGTTTCATTTACAATCCGGCAGTACTTGTTCCTATGAAATGACCATGATCACAGGCTTTAAAGCTGCTTTTGCAGGTAACTGCCAGAGGGTGGCAGCCTTTCTATGTTCCCCACCCTTGTACCTAGGGAAAAGCCCTTGTGGCCTGTGGTGTTTCTCGGTTATAAATTAGAGTGGAGTGTGCCCGGACAAACCCACACAAGCTGATGTCTCCTGAATTTTGTTGGTTTTTTAAATGTAATTTTTATTTTTTATTAGAGTAATTTCCCACTGGGTACGTGGAGCACTTCTACTTTGTGCATTCCTCGGTTGATGGACATTTTCATTGCTTCCAGGTGTTGGCTATGGTAAATGTTGTTGGAGTGCTGGATTGCCAGCCTGTGACTTTTTGATTCTCATTTTCACAGGTGATAGGCCCAGCAGTGGGTGTGATTGACTGACTGGTAGCACCGTGTTTTCCTTTTCAAAGCACCTTCTTTGTGTTTTCATTACTGGCACTTACCACGTCCCCCTTAGAATCGAGGGTACGCATTTCTCCACAATCGCTTCAGCATTTATTGTTTGCCGCATTTATGCTAATGGCCGTACTGGCTGCTGTGAGCTGATAGGTTTTTGTAATTTGGGTTTGCATGTCTTTGAAAATTCATAAAACTCATCATTTTTCTCCACCGTTTACTTTTCTGTTAAAAAAAAGGAAACAGTTGGGAGTACAATATATCTCTTGAAATTGTCTTCTTGGAAGGTTGCCCTATTTTGAAATTTTTGGTCGATTTTCCACCCCAGAATTTTTTTAGAGAGCAGGTGTCATTTCCCGAACTGCAAGTTTGGTGAATATTTAGTGACCTTTAGCAATGGGTTTAAAGCTGCTGTTGTGGGAAGTGGCCTCAAGAACGCAGCATTTCTCCATTCCCAAATCTGGGTAGTGGGGCAGCAGAGCCTTTCTGGCAGTCGTGTTCCTAGGTTGTAAATTAAATTGGAATGTGCATGGAGAAACCCCCATACTTTTATGTCTCTTTATTTCTTCTTGGATTTAAAATTTTTTTTTAATTGGGGTAAAGCTTAGAATATTGTTTGTCCTAGGTGTACACAATCTGGTTCATTTGTACATTATATATTTCTATTCAAGTACAGATCCTCTTCCCATGTAAAATGTTACAGAGGGATCCACAGACCTCCCTTGCTACATGGTCGGTCTTTTTGAGATATGTATATAATATGTGTTTGTATAGATATAGCAACACTAATCTTAATTTATCCATTCTCCCCACCTTTCCTTTTAGATGAGCATAGTTTGTTTTCTAAGTCTGTGAGTGTCTTTCTCTGTGGAAATATATTCATTTGTATCAGTTATTAGATAACGCCTATAAGTGATATCATAGAATACAGGTCTTTGGTTTCCGAGTTACCTCATGTTTCGTGATTATCTCCAGACTCATTTGTGGTGCCTCAAAGAGCAATGGTTCATTGTTTTCCATGGCTAATATCCCATTGTGTACATGGACCACTTCTTCTTTATCCATTCACCTGTTCTTGGACATTTTGATTGCTTCACTGTCTTGGCTATTGTGAATAAGGCTGCACTGCAGCTTTTGCGGCCTGTGTCTTCTCGATTCTTGTCTTCTCAGGTGAAAGGTCCAATGGTGCGCCTGCCGGATTGAATGGTACCTCCATTTTTACTTTTAAACACAGCTCCTTTCTGTTCTCATTATTGGCTGTTACCCCTTTCCGTCTCACCAGCAGGTAGAGGGTACACAGTTCTCTAAAACCCCTTCAGGATTTATTGTTTGTTGACTTTTTGCTGATGATCAGTCGACTGGTGTAAGTTGAAACTTTTTGTAGATTAGATTGCATGCGTCTAACACTCCCTGAGGTTGAGCTTTTATCCATTTTCCTTTTTTTTAAAAAGAGTGTGAGTAAAACATAACTCTTCATAATCTCTTCTTGAAACATTTGCCTGTTTTGAATTTTTTGGTCCATTCCCACCTTCAGCACATTTTTTTAGGGCAGGTGTCCTTTAGAGCCCTGAGTCCTTGTGAATGTTAAGTGAGCATTAGCTGTGAGTTTAAAGCTGCTCTTGCAGGAGACAGCCACAAGGTGGCAGCGTTTCTCCTTTACCAAATTTGGTTACTACGGAAACAGAGCCTTAATGGAAGTGGTGTTCTAGGTTGTATATTAGAATGGAATGTGCCAGGAAAAAGCCCTTTAAGTTTATGTCTGATTACTTCTTGTTCATATTTGTAATTTACTTTTATTTTTTATCCCAGCAAATTTGATTACAATGGTTTGATTGCTCTAGGTGTGCAAGATGTGGTTCTTTCACACATATACATGTATCTATTCTTCCTCGAATCCTTTTCCCATGTAGGGTTATGACACAATGTTGAGTAGTCTTCTCCTGGTCTTCCGTACGTCTTTGGTGGTTATATATTTCACATGGTTTGTATATCTCTGTTAACCTCAATATGATAATGTATCCAATCCTCATCCCTTTCTATATGGTGAACCATAAGTTTTTTTCATGAATCTGTGATTGCCTTTCTCTGTGGAAATATCTACATTGGCATCAATTTTTAAGTAACTCCTAAAAGTGAATTGAAAGCATATGTGTCTCTTGCTTTCTCACTTACTACAGGTGGCGTGATTACATCTAGACTCATCCATGGTGCTGCAAATGGCATTGTTTCATTTTTTTCACTAGCGAATATTCCATCTGTACATGGAGGAGTTCTTCTTTGTCCACCCATCTGTTGGTAGACTTTTTGGTTACTTCCATATGCTGGCTATTGTATTACTGTGCCATGCAGATTTGCCTGCCTGTGTCTTTCCAATTCTCTCTTCTTAGATTATAGGTCGAGGAGTGGGCCTGCTGGATCATATGGTAGCTCAATGTTTACCTTTTTAAGGCACCTCCATTCTGCTGTCATTCGTAGCCCTCTCCAACTTACGTCCCACTTGAATTTGAGGGTATGCATTTCTCCACAACACCTTCAGCATTTATTATTTGTAGTTTCCTTGCTGATGGTTATTCTGACAAGTGTGAGCTGATACCTCTTTGTGGTTGAATTTGCATGTGCCTCATAATCCGGTGAAATTGAGCTTTAAGGCATGTCCTTTTTATTTTTCAAGCTGTGATTACTCCTTAGTTCTTCAAAGTGATCTCTTAAAATATGTGTCACATTTTGAAATGTTTTGGCCATTACCTCCCTCAAGACATTTTGAGGGCAGGTTTCATTTACAATCCTGCAGTACTTGTTCCTATGAAATGACCATGAGCACAGGCTTTAAAGCTGCTTTTGCAGGTAACTGCCAGAGGGTGGCAGCCTTTCTATGTTCCCCACCCTGGTACCTAGGGAAAAGCCCTTGCGGCCTGTGGTGTTTCTCGGTTATAAATTAGAGTGGAGTGTGCCCGGACAAACCCACACAAGCTGATGTCTCCTGAATTTTGTTGGTTTTTTAAATGTAATTTTATTTTTTATTAGAGTAATTTCCCACTGGGTACGTGGAGCACTTCTACTTTGTGCATTCCTCGGTTGATGGACATTTTCATTGCTTCCAGGTGTTGGCTATGGTAAATGTTGTTGGAGTGCTGGATTGCCAGCCTGTGACTTTTTAATTCTCATTTTCTCAGGTGATAGGCCCAGCAGTGGGTGTGATTGATTGACTGGTAGCACCGTGTTTCCCTTTTCAAAGCACCTTCTTTGTGTTTTCTTTAGTGCCTCTTACCGCGTCCCCCTTAGAATCCAGGGTACGCATTCCTCCACAATCGATTTAGCATTTATTGTTTGCAGCATTTATGCTAATGGCCCTACTGGCTGCTGTGAGCTGATAGGGTTTTGTAATTTGGGTTTGCATGTCTTTGAAAATTCGTAAAACTCACCATTTTTCTCCACCGTTTTCTTTTCTGTTAAAAAAAGGAAACAATTGGGAGTACAATATAACTCTTGAAATTCTCTTCTTGGAAGGTTGCCGTCTTTTGAATTTTTTGGTCGATTTTCCACCCCAGAGTTTTTTTAGAGAGTAGGTGTCATTTCCCGAACTGCAACATTGGTGAATATTTAGTGACATTTAGCAATGGGTTTAAAGCTGCTGTTGTGGGAAGTGGCCTCAAGCAGGCAGCATTTCTCCATTCCCAAGTCTGGGTAGTAGGGCAGCAGAGCCTTTCTGGAAGTCGTGTTGCTAGGTTGTAAATTACATTGTAATGTGCATGGAGAAAGCCCCATAAGTTTATGTGTCATTATTTGTTCTTGTATTTTAAAGTGTTTTAATTGGGGTAAAGCTTAGAATATTGTTTGTCCTAGGTGTACACAATCTGGTTCATTTGTACATTATATATGTCTATTCAAGTACAGATCCTCTTCCCATGTAAAATGTTACTGAGGGTTCCGCAGACCTCACTTGCTATATGGTCGGTCTTTTTGAGATATGTTTATAATATGTGTTTGTATACATATAGTAACACTAATCTTAATTTATCCCTTCCCCCACCTTTCCTTTTAGATGAGCACAGTTTGTTTTCTAAGTCTGTGAGTGTCTTTCTCTGTGGAAATATGTTCATTTGTGTCAGTTATTAGATAACGCCTATAAGTGATATCATAGAATATAGGTCTTTTGCTCTCCGACTTACCTCATGTTTCGTGATTATCTCCAGACTCATTTGTGGTGCCTCAGAGAGCAATGGTTCATTGTTTTCCATGGCTAATATTCCATTGTGTACATGGACCACTTCTTCTTTATCCATTCACCTGTTGTTGGGCATTTTCATTGCTTCACTGTCTTGGCTATTGTGAATAAGGCTGCACTGCAGCTTTTGCGGCCTGAGTCTTCTCGATTCTTGTCTTCTCAGGTGAGAGGTCCAATGGTGCGCCTGCTGGCTTGAATGGTACCTCCATTTTTACTTTTAAACACAGCTCCTTTCTGTTATCATTATTGGCTGTTACCCCTTTACGGCTCACCAGCAGGTAGAGGGTACACAGTTCTCTAAAACCCCTTCAGCATGTATTGTTTGTAGACTTTTTGCTGATGGTCAGTCGACTGGTGTAAGTTGAAACTTTTTATAGAATAGATTGCATGGGTCTAACACTCCCTGAGGTTGAGCTTTATCCATTTTCCTTTTTTTTAAAACACCGTGAGTAAAACTTAACTCTTCATACTCTCTTCTTGAAACATTTGCCTGTTTTGAATTTTTTTTGTCCATTCCCTCCTTCAGCACATTTTTTTTAGGGCAGGTGTCCTTTACAGCCCTGAGTCCTTGTGTATGTTAAGTGAGCATTAGCTGTGAGTTTAAAGCTGCTCTTGCAGGAAACGGCCACAAGGTGGCAGCATTTCTCCTTTTCCAATTTCGTAACTAGGGAAACAGAGGCTTAATGGAAGTGGTGTTCTAGGTTGTAAATTAGAATGGAATGTGTCAGGAAAAAGCCCTTTAAGTTTATGTCTGATTACTTCTTGTTCATATTTGTAATTTACTTTTTATTCTTTATCCCAGCACATTTGATTACAATGGTTTGTTTTTCTAGGTGTGCAAGATGTGCTTCTTTCACACATATACATGTATCTATTCTTCCACGCATCCTTTTCCCATGTAGGTCATGACACAATGTTGAGTAGTCTTCTCCTGGTCTTCCGTACGTCTTTGTTGATTATATATTTCACATGGTTTGTATATCTCTGTTAACCCCGATATGGTAATGTATCCAATCCTCATCCCTTTCTATTTGGTGAACCATAAGATTTTTCTAATGAATCTCTGATTGCCTTCCTCTGTGGAAATATCTTCACTGGTATCAATTTTTAAGTAACTCCTAAAAGTGATATGATAGGATATGTGTCTTTTGCTTTCTCACTTACTACAGGTGGCGTGCTTACGTCTAG
Source organism: Eschrichtius robustus (assembly GCF_028021215.1). Taxonomy (NCBI): domain Eukaryota; kingdom Metazoa; phylum Chordata; class Mammalia; order Artiodactyla; family Eschrichtiidae; genus Eschrichtius; species Eschrichtius robustus. Next base: position 84,283,954 of record NC_090832.1, read on the forward strand.
ACTCATGTATGGGCTGCAAATGGCATTGTTTCATTTTTTTCACTAGCGAATATTCATCTGTACATGGAGGAGTTCTTCTTTGTCCACCCATCTGTTGGTGGACTTTTTGGTTACTTCCATATCTTGGCTATTGTAATACTGTGCCATGCAGATTTGCCTGCCTGTGTCTTTCCAATTCTCTCTTCTTAGATTATAGGTCGAGGAGTGAGCCTGCTGGATCATATGGTAGCTCAATGTTTACCTTTTTAAGGCACCTCCATTCTGCTCTCATTTGTGGCCCTTTCCAACTTACGTCCCCCTTGAAGTTGAGGGTACGCATTTCTCCACAACACCTTCAGCATTTTTGTCTGTAGATTTCTTGTTAATGGTTATTCTGACAATTGTGAGCTGATACCTTTCTGTGGTTGAATTCGCA